>NW_027466885.1:515000-1880000 GCF_046128005.1 Genypterus blacodes | reverse complement strand
GTGTTTTCACTGACAGTTAGTTGACAAAACAGCAGTGGGTCGACATGTCAGTGTGATTCATTGGTGTGGTGCTGATCTTCTTGTATCTTTGCTGTCATCCCCTCTCTTTCTCAGGCCATTAGGGTCTACCACGTCACAGTTAATGCTGTTAAGAAGAGGAAGCGAAACATGCCTTCAAAACGACTCAGCCGCAAAGAGCGAAGGAAACTGATCACATCATTGGCCTGGGAGGTAAGACATACAGTATTTCATTAGTTGTAGACAAATGGACCAGCTGCTGGTCATGCTCCATAAACTGTTCCATCACCATCTAGTGGCAAGACTTCATACTTGGACTGGCTTATAAGACCTGCAGTGATAGTCATGTTATGTCATGCATGTGTCACACTCACTGAGCCATTTGTTGCAAGACACTTACTTCACAGACAATATGATTAATGACATTTGACTGAATGGTTTGGTTTGACTGTAGAGATTTGAGATCTTGCAAGAATAAAAGCATTTAAGAACCCCTAAAACGTATGAGTGTTGGTAGTAGTAGTAGTAGTAGTAGTATTGTTAGTAGGGGCCTTAATTTCACGATTTTCAAGTCATTTATGTCCAAATTAGGCCACTGGCATTGTTGCTTTTGTATTTTCTTTTAATGATTCTGATGTCCGGGGCAGAGAAGGAAACTTTTTGGAGAATATCTCATGTATCAGATATCGAGGCGTCTTTAGCCTGCAAGAATTCAATGCCAGAGGATCGTAACCAACATGTAGGTTCATTGAGATGTTGAGATGTGGCTGCCATAATGTAAGTGGTGCTAGATAGTAAAGGGCTTTAAAAGTGAGGATTAAGAAAGAACATTTCATGCAATGCGATGAAGACATCATTAAAAGCGAGGTTTTTATTATCTGGATCATGAGTATTTTAATGTGAGGTATAACTGGGGGCCCCGGAGAGGCAGAAAAGAATGGAGCCAAACGCTGTAAAATCAAACTACCACAGTGACCCGAATTCAACTGTGCCAGCGTCTCATCTTGTTATAGACCAGCAAACCAAACAAACTACAAACCAACAAATCAAGCTGCATTATCTGCTTGGTATTCTGAAAAGCAAGTCATCACTCTAATAAGCTGTGATTATCAGCAAAATAGTGAAATCAAAGTTGTTGTGATAGCCACACAGGCCGTGTATGTTCCTAGTAAATGTTCCAAGATGATTATTAGAATTGATTAAAGCTCCTTTAAGCTGCTGCTCCACTGACGTAAATTCTTTATGGACTGTGCTGACTGCATGATAATGACCTCTGATCTGAAAAGGACATGTTGGCAAGTAACAAAATAAGTATTATTGAGGTGTTTTACTCTAATTTTGAGAAAATGTAACAATCTCCAAGACAAACAAATCATGTGATACTCTATTTAAGGAGTAAAGGAAGGATCCTTTTCATCTTCCTTTCCTCTCACCCTTCTTTTCTCTGACGTTTAGTTTCCCTGCTCAGGTGTCTTGCGTCGTCTCTATTTTTATGTTCATTTCCCCTTCATCATAACTAATTCAGCTATCTCAGCGCTAAGATAATGAGTCCACAGAGCCTTCTTTAAATCCTTTCCGAGTAAGTGCGCTGTAAAAGATGCACTAAATGTGTGAAGGAGAGTTACAAGTAAACATCCAGGCCGTTATCTTGTACCTGCGTTACATCAAAATGGAGAATGAGCAGAGTCCAACAGGTGAAGAAATGCATGTGAACTATAGTAACATTTACATTGCCTGAATCTATTAATAATCATGTTGGATTTTAAATGGGCAACTGTGGTTTTAGGGGGGAATTATTTGTTGTTTATTTTGACAGATAGTCAGACTCTGGCATAAGGTCCTTAAGCAATTATATATTTCATTTCTTCTTGCTTATATTTCTATATATTACTTAGATATGCAGTGTGTACAGTACATTGTTTTGTGTCATTGTGCAGTGATGCAGTGTCATGGGGGAGGGATGTGCTGGTTTAGTGTTTTACCACTGGATGGCGCAACCTCTCTACTATTTGGTAGTGGTCAGAGATGGAAAGCAGATAGAGTAGACATACAGGCTATGCACAAAGAGTAATAATGATAATAAAATATCAAACTATACAGTATGTATGTGGTAAATAGAAATTCCCCCACAATTTGTTTTGAAATAAGTTGTTGGCATCCTTCATTCTGTTTTCCATATTCAATAGTACTGACACTTTGCTTTTGATAACATATTACTTTATATAGTGAATTCAAATGGCCAGGACAAAATTATTGGGACCCATAACCATAATTTCTGACACTACGAAATATGTCACAGATTCAAGACTAAGGTGATGCATTCCTTTCTTTATGGAGCTTTTTTTTTTAAGGTTTCTATTTCAAAAGTGGGGTCTTCCTGGGTCTTCTTCCATGGGACCCACTTTCAATGAGAAAGTGACTGAAGGTGAAACTGTTGCACTCTTATCTTGGAAGTATTGATTTCCATCCTTCAAACTATTTCCTATTGGGGCCTCATCTATGGCGATTGGCTACAGTGACCCTTAAGCTTCTTGATGATATTAGCAATCATGGTCACAGGAACATCACGCTGCTTGGAGATGGTGTTGTAGCCTTTACCATGAGCATGCTTGGCAATTCTTAGCTCTTCTTTTCTTTCTCTTGTTTCTCATGTTCATTATGATGACAGTTGAGGGCCCCCCAGGATGTTTTTATGTACAAGTTGATGTTGGACGGTGAACTCTTTAACTTATATTGTTATGATTATTTCTAACTAAAGTCGTTGGTTTCAATGCAATACTTGAAAACCTAAGAGAATAAGGCACTAACTTTGTAGGTGCAAGAGTATAATTTATGGATGCAATGAAGAACATGGATCAAACATAATTAAAAAGAATTTGAATGCGAGTTCAATTTGTGCAAGTGCAGAATTGCCCTATATGTCCCTATAGATACCGTGAGCTTAGTGTGTTTGGTGTGTGTGTGTGTGTAACCAGTTAAATTATACACAAATGAGATATTTCTAGAGGTTTATATAATTACACACAATCAGTCTATTGATCTGTATGAATATTGTAACCGCACTGATGCAACCTTTAACATTGACTGTGTATGCACGGTATATCAGTGCCACCTCCTACACCCATCTTTCCTTTGTGTCCTCTTATTAAGTTGTAGTTCCACCTGGCCTTTTGCCCTTTTCCATGTTTCCAATCATTTAATCTAAATTAACCTTGTGTTCCTAATTAACGTACAATTATTAAATTATCTGGCATATCTCAGAGGGCCGCACTAAACTTTCAATTTATCTTTCCTTTCCTTTCTGCTGGAGCTGGTGGTCACTATGAAACCATAATAAATGTTCCATTTGAATGATATTGTTTGCCTGTAGCAACCTCACAATAAAAGCCCCTACAGTGATGTCTGTTTGCTTCATGAAGCTAAGGTTTTATTGTGAAGCAACTGTAGGTACACAACATACCTGGACATACCTGGAAGTTATTAGGTTAGCCCAAAATGCCAAGTCATTGCTCAGTGAAAAGTAAATCGTGTCATCTTTTGATGATGATTAATCTTTCCTGCTTCTATAACTCAGTAAAAGATATGTACTCAGTTTCCCTGTCTGTGTTTGACTCTTATACTTATTAAGACAAAGGTATATATTGGTGGCTGGTCATGTCCAGAACTTCCCTGATCAGACTGACAAAGTGATTCATCTTCATTTGTCCACAAATTGTAGTGTACTTTCTGTTCTCCAAGCTTTCTTTGCAACTCTTTGCAAACTCTTTTGTCATTTAGTTCCTAAAATACAAGATAGATGAAGCATATGTGAGACAGTGATGGCCATTGTTTGGTTGTGGCGCCAGCCCCTCCCCCCCCTCCCACCGTTTCCTGTGTTTTTTCTTGGATCTGGTGGGTTGCGGGGTTGATGAATCAATTAGTTTGGATGATGCATTGATTACAGGATAGAGTCCAGAACATGCACACACTGCTGCTGCCTCCGCTCAGTAAAATAGTCACAGCAAGCCTGCAGAGGTGTGTTTGCTCATCTGACGCTAGATTAAGTTGAGACCTACTGTGATGGGCTCCATTTACCCTTGAGGTGGAAATTTAAGGAATTGTGTTTACATTTACCGTGAACACATATTCTTATGAATACTTCCTTACATTTATTGAATTTTAACTTTGTTATCTGGATACTGCTGGTTAGGGACCAAGCAGCATCGGCAAGGACACAACGACACACAACTTCCCCACAACTTGTTACATTTCTGTTTGGAGACATTGGCAGAATTGTGGTGACTTGTACAGGGCAGAGGGAAACAGTCTAATTTGCAGCCTTTTTACATATTTACCTCAAATTCCCAGTGTCTCTGTCCCAGTGTTGGGTCTCTGCCCCACCCTCGTTCCCGGCACACTTATTTTCCTTGAAGTACTGGGGCAGGAGCCGCCTTCACAAGAGGCGGGTCATGAGAAAAACGCTGCATGAATTTTTTATGACATGCCAGATAAGCCTCAGCTGCTTGAAAGCGTGTTACTTTGAAGTTTGGTCCGCTGCTACTTTGCCTCTTGGTAAGAGCGCTTTATCCACATGCAGTGATGAATTCAAATCTTATGCTCTGCACTTCACTTGCCTGCTGAAATCAATAGGCTATGTATTTTGTGGTTCTGTTTAAAGTTGCTTATTTTGCGAAATCCTGTCCATGTTATTGCTTAATTCCGTGCATCAGAATGTGTGTTGTTGAGACTGATATGCATTTCAGAGTGATATGTGTGCCTAATAGCCAAGATATTTTTGTGCGCCTCGTATTTACTGTATCTGGGTCACTGTGCTGCCTCTGGCACAATGGTGTAATAAAACACAATGTGAGCATTTCTCATATCTCAGCCACAACATGCCTATTTATAGATCTTCAGTCAACGTGGTGTGATGGTGTGATCATCACAGTATACATCAGTTCGTTTAGCGCTTTGGTTTCTTTTCAATGTTGAATATTTCACAGAAGTGAAATGAATGACAGTAACGCTCACTCAGACAACATTGCTTGTATAAAACATGCAAACATCTGTTCATCAGCTACAACTCACTGAACATATGACCAATCAGGGAACATTTGCTGTCCAAGAGGTCACATTTGCAGAAGGTTTGGATTTCTGTAATTATTATTGCAATATTATGTATTCCAAATAAGATAAGTAATAAGATAACTTTACAGCAATGATTGGTCTCCTGGCTGCACTGGTTGGACTTTATCTAGGAATCACAAAGGGTGGGGGGAGATCTTTGTCGATTATAGAGATATCAAACCATACATTCCGTCTTGTATTTATAAGGATGTACTCAGTCTCTGGTTTGCTCTTCCTTAAATCAAATCTGGATTGCTTTTGTGTCACAATTTTTAAAGAACCACCGTGGTTGAAAAAAGGAATTTCCATTCAACTCTTTACCAAAGCATTCTACAGATACCTGATGTGGACTAGGCAAAATGAGAGTAGATCTGGAAATCCTACAAACAGGACAATAATGGACTAGACACAAAAACTCCAGAACAAGTAGCGCCTACGCAAGGCAGAGAGCAAAGACAGAGACAGACCCTGAGAGTAACCCCCCTCCGCCTAACGGGAGCCTCCCGGCGACCTACCAGGCATGTCAGGATGAGAGCGGTGTAAATCCAACTGAGGATCGAGAATAGCTAACAAGGAACCCACAATCACTCCTCGGGACCCTAACCCACAGGGTGCTGGACGCCCCTGTCCCAACAGTGAACAAGAGCCGCCAGACAGAAAACATGGAGTGGCCATTAATAATCCAGGTGGGAGGGGGGGGGGTTTGGTAGGAGGGCACAGAAGACTGGTTGAAACAGGCTTCAGCTGAGAGACGTGGAGGAAAGAATTCCCAAATATGCAGGAAGTTTGAGACCCAATGTCACATTATGGAATATAACAAAAGGAGGAGCTGGTCTGTTCGAACATAATCTTGACAGGCACATTACTAAGAAAGCATCTGGTGAATGGAACTGAGCTGCTTCAGAATGTGATAATGGACTATTTTTTCCTTACTGTAATAAAAGCTTCAATCTTCTCTCTGGACAAAATCCATCTGAACTTCCTTTCACCTCCACTGTGCCAAGAGACCTGAATGTATGACACCTTTGCATACATTTTACCAATCAAACATAACCAGGATTTCAAAAAGGATTTTCCCTTTCTGAGGTTAATCTAATGTTTTTGATAGGTTTGGAGGCGATTGGGCGAATAGTGTTCATTGCAACATACACTGTTTTTTTGCCTATATCTGATCTAAAGTAAACCTATCTGATGTGTTTCCAATGAGGTTTGTTAGTTGGAACATTCACAGTGCTGGTTCTCAGGAAAGAGGAGTTAAATCTTTAATTGTCTCAATAAATAACAAGTAGACATTGTCCAACTACAAGAAGCTCCCCTATCTAAACTAGAAGATCGTATATGCTTAAATCATTACAGTTTCCTAGGATTCTCTCAGCTAATTACAACTCCCACTCGATTTATTCAGGCATGTTAATGTCTTAATCTCAGTTTGCTGCCTCCACGTGCCTTTCATCAGTTACATAACACTTCATGTATACTCTGAGAATGGTTGACTCTTGATTTAGCGCCTGTCTTAATTGCATCTTTATATTGATTGCACATCAAATGTACTGAATGTTCTGTCTCTGTAGTCTTTCAGCTGCAGTTTGCAAGTTCACTGTGGGCAGAAGGGGTCATGCTGGAAAAAGCTCATGCTGAAGCATTCTGACCCATGTAAACAGAATGAAACCTGCAAGTTTAAGAAAGAGCTTCAAACTTAAAAGCTGATTGATTCTGCTTTCTTTTTGGCCACCACTGAGAATTTCAGTGTCCAAGGTTTTGTGTGTGTGTGTGTGTGTGTGTGTGTGTGTGTGTGTGTGTGTGTGTGTGTGTGTGTGTGTGTGTGTGTGTGTGTGTGTGTGTGTGTGTGTGTGTGTGTGTGTGTGTGTGTGTGTGTGTGTGTGTGTGTGTGTGTGTGTGTCTGCCATGTCTATCGTCTGCAATAACCAAGCTAATTTTGAATACCTCTCTGCAAACACGACAAGGTTCAAGTCAAGACAAGTCAACTTCATTTCTATAGCACAACATTCCCACAACATCAGTAAGGCCCTCAAGTACCAACCCGTCTAGAATACTATTTCAGAGCTTGGCTACAGATGTACACTATTACTCTTTATACCTTTATATTCTGAAGGCTGGAATGTGCAGGATGGCGGTCTACTGTTCTTATGTATTACACAGGGCTAATTTAAAAGGGTCTTAATTGATTTATAATAGCATAATCAAGGTCTGTTAATCAAAGGAAGCATACTGTGATGTGTGCAGAGAACAATCCCATTAAGGTGAAAAAACAACAACAATTTACTACATTAATCACATTTTCGTTTTTGTTTTAATATGAATTTAAATTGACTGATTCTAGTCTCATTTAATGGGTGTATAGGGGTTCAATTCCTAATCCAGGTAGATGTCAGCATGTTACAGAAGTAAAGGACCAATCAAAAGGAAACTTGTTCAAGACCTAAGGGTTTGTCTTAATGGATGAATTGTTTTTATGTCTCCTTCAAGTATGGAACATAACTAAAAGCAGAATATATCCCCTGGAAGAGTGTTTATATCATGGTCATCACTTCTGCAACTTCTGAATCTTTTTTGAATGATTCTCACAGCCTTGAAAGAATGTTCTGTGAACCTTTATTTGATCTATTTTAATGTACTGCTGGTCTCCTCAGAGGCTGGCTGTACCATTTGGTCTCCGCTGCTTTAATGCAGGTTTTATGAAATGCCAGCAAAATGTCAGGCCTTTGGTTTAATCTGTCACCATGGATTCATTCTTTGTTCTGAGACACCAAATAGGAATTTACTTTGGTTCTACGCATTTACTCAACCAGGAAAGATAAGTACATCACACCTGCTGTGCTTTATTACTTTGAATTTTGCAAAGCATTAAGTTAGCTGCCTTATACTTGTTTGATAATGTTATGTTATATTTACATCAGTAATACATACTTCAAATACAAAAATCTAATATATTGGAAATTAACACCATCAATTCCACCAGTGGCACTGTTATGAGCCTGTTGGGTTGTTTTCTTGTCTGTGTGTATATATCTATGTGGGTTGTGTGTGCGGTTTGCCTATCTGAATGTATCCTGGTTCCTGATTGGTGAGCAGAGAAGGTGTGCCTGCAGAGCTTTTCACAGCTGATTTGCTGATCTTGACAGTTTCTCAATTGGGCAAGAACAAAGTCAGGACCTCTTCTCAACACTTAGTCAAGTCAAGTCAAGTTAAAAATGAAACAAAGTCTGAAAAATGCTCAGTCTGGCAGAATGAAGTGCAAAGAATAAGAGTTTAATGTGAAACAGCATAACCAATGAGTTAGAATTCCGGAATTTAACTGATATTCTGGTCTAATCATCTTAATGTTCAGGGCTGATGTGCCTTCATCTCTGCCTACACGTCCTAAAATCAAATAACTATCCTGTCAGTCTTTCAGAAGTGTCCAGGCCCCGTCCTTGATCAGGCTTCCTGTCTGTTTCCACCATCAGCTTACCTCTTTTGGGGGGGTGGGAGTCTTTAATCACCTTTCACTTGCTTCTCTTGATGTTTTTTGGCAGTCTGTGCTACACTAATTGAGCGACTCTTTTTTTGGCTGGTGGGCTGTATGACTGTATGTGTTCACTAATTGGCCCCTTCGCTCTCGACTTATAGGCCGTCTGCCCAAAATACTATGTTCACCTGCTCATTTCACCAGTCTGGACGAAGACAATATATGTGTCAGTCTGTCAGTAATTCACTTGCTCTTTTCTACAAATGAAGAAACAAACTTCTTCTCTGTGTACTATTCTTCGTTAAATGTTATGTGCATATTCTTTTAAAGGTGTTTCAAAGTTATCTTGTTGGATTGATCTTTAGTGAGATGTACTATTTCTGTCAGAAGAAGACAGATGGGAGTTTGTGATGTGAGAATCAAAAGGCACATCGTATCTGAGTGTTCAAAGACAGTAAATGATCCTAAACTCTCCATAAAACTAATAATTGTTATGGCAAAAATGTAATGCAACAGATTTTCAGGGTCTGGTAGTAACAGGTGTTTAGGAGTGACCCCATAAATAGGAAGAAATTGTCAATTATACAACAAGGGTTATGCTGTGTAGGCAGGAAGGAAAGATCTTTGACCTTAAACGTAGATGGTACATCAATCAATTAGTTGTCAAATGAAGAAAGAGTGTATTCTTCTGAAGCTGTGTGAGGGCGTTTACTGAAGATGTGTATGAGAAGAGCAGAATATCAGTGTGATTCTGGAGTCCTGCTCATTGTTTTGTTGCTAAGACTTTGCTGTTTCTTTAGGTTCAAGGCAAATATGTACAATCTCCAGATTTTTGTATTTGACCTCTCTTCTGACACCTGTCCTCCATTCCATCCTTTCCATCACAGCAGAATGAGAGTGAGATAAGTGTTACATGTCATTGCAGATAAAGAGTAAACACAGATCTGATCCTTTGTGCGTGTGTGTGTGTGTGTGTGTGTGCATGAACCCAGCAGCATATGGGATGAACCTGGTTCTTATCAAAATGGAGACAGAGTTCATTCAGCAATGACAGACTGACAGTATAATTGCAGCCATTACTCAGAGTTGTCACCGCGTACCTCACCTGACTCCCCGCTTCCCCATCTGTCTCTGCCTGTCTGTCTGTCTGTCTCTGTCTGAATCTCTGTCTCTGTCTCTTTCTGTCCGTCTTTTATGGACCAAGGAAATCAATCAAACCATCTGAATACAGTGTGAAATGTATTTACAACAACTGAACAACCATAACAAAAACATACAAAGAATCATGGATTGGGAATGTGGTGGAGAGCAAAGGATTCTGGGAGCTGTCAGCCAGAGCAATGAGACGTCTCGGACTGGTTTAAAGTCTGCGGGCTGTCAGGATCAGCCAATCAGCTGCGACCACCTCTGCAGACACACCTTCTCTGCTCACCAATCATGAAGATGCATTCATAGCCAGGCAGAACACACATATACACACACACAAGGCACCATAAGACTGGGGGTGGAACAGTTCCAATATTTTTTTAGACAAGCGTATGTCAACAAGGGGTGCTGGGTATCATCAGGTTATCATCAACCAATCGACAAACCAACCAAACCAATTAATCAATGAATTGTGAACCTTCGTTTGCTGTGGATGAGACACACACACACGAGAAACGGCGCCATCTAGAGTCCATTAATGACAATCTGCTCTATTTGAGAAAATCCAAATAGATGGTGACATCATATCTCTCTCCCTCTCTTACACACACACACACGCGCACATACCATGTCTCCCTCCTGCTCTTGAATGGAACAGGCACGTGTGTGTGTGTGACCCCAAAATCAGCTACACACACACACTGACACACAGAAGGAGCGAAAAGCAGCCAATCCCATTATTTGCTTACACACCCCACTGATCTCTCTCTCTCTCCCCCCCTCTCTATCTCTTACTCACTCACTCACTCACACACACACACAGACACACACACACACACACACACACACACACCATCGAGGCTGAGTGAGCGCAGAGGGAGCAGGGCAGAGCGGAGAGCAGGACGAGCCTCCGCCGTGATCACACCGAGGTTCCTCTCGCCACACCGAGCCGTCATGTGCCGGTTAGCGGGAGTCTGTACCGTTGGGGAGGAGGAGGAGGCTGGGTAGCAAAGGACGGAGGCAAAGGGAGAGAGAGACATAGAGATAGATAGAGAGAGAGAGAGAGCGAGCGAAAGGTTTTGTGTGTTTGAATTAAATGTCTCTCGCTCTCCGTCTGCATCATGCTGTACTTCCAGCTGGTGATCATGGCCGGGACCGTCATGCTGGCCTACTATTTCGAGTACACCGACACCTTCACCGTGCACGTCCAGGGCTTCTTCTGCTACGACACCGCCTACACCAAACCCTACCTCGGCCCGGAGGACCGGAGCGCCATCCCGCCCATCCTGCTGTACACGGTGGTGGCCGGGCTGCCCACGCTGCTGGTGAGTGGAGACGGACATCTCACACACACACACACACACACACGCATACACACACACACACACACACTGCAACTTCTCCCCAAATTACACCTCAGTCTGGAGATCCGTCCTACAGGTTCTCAACCTGTATGATGTCATCTGAGACTCCGTTCAGTTTGGGCATTTAAGACACATTTAGATTTTTGGATCACAGTGTTTCAATTGAGATCGCATGTTTATTTGATTTCATTCTTTCCAGTCACGTTTGTCTTTGCTTTGCATGCATCTATGTTGGATAACAGACATAAAGAGATACATGCTTCATTATTTCTGAGCAGCTTCTAGTTTGGTTAAAGCTACACTATGCAACTATTGGTTTGAATCACATTTCCTGGAATCCTCCATTAAATTCAGATTGGAATCCTCAAATTAAGTGCTCTTGTGAAAAATATCACGCCTCTGTAGCGCCTCCTACTGACATAATTCCATACTGGAGCCCCTTTATTTCCATCATTTACCATAAGGGCGGCCCACTGTAGTCCAACTTGTTTCATATTCAGTGTTTGTATGAAGTGGGAGGAGGGAGTCATTTAAATGTTCCCTGTGATTCCACCCACTCCACTATTATGCAAACACTCTATATTTATCCAAACAATGAAGTTTTTGTCAAGCCATTAAGGTTATTTTCTGATGTTCAGTTGGAAAATTCTGATCTATAAAATGGGGACCCTGCAGAAAAAGTTTGGGAACGACTGCCTTAAACACTTAAATCATGTAAGTGTATTGCAGACTGACTTAATATGCTTGGTGCCCACATTCTGAGTAGAACCAGGTTGAGTCCCATCTCTGGTTGACCTCTAAGCCTGCTGTGGAGTGGGTAGATTCAATAATTAAGATTTTGTGACTAAATTCCCAGAGGAGGACGATACATAAAGTTAGTAACAACTGCAGTCCCCAAGTTGATACTTTTGTGTTTCATAAAATACTTTATAGGTGTGAAAAACTTAAGTATATCTTCTATTTTTTTCCTTTATCTAGCAGGATATGTGTTTGCCTGCATCTATTTCTTGTTTAGTTGTTTTCTATGTGGGTGTTTTGCCTTTTTTTTTACTCTAGAACAGATATTTTGTACGATTTTCAAGCCTAAAGCTCTGTCATTTCATTCTGCTAACTCAGTGTTTCATTACTCTTTACTCATTAATCACTTACTGGACTTGGCTTGACAGTGTAACAGATAAAGTCTCATTATGTTTCACTGATATCTGCACATTGGAAGCTGCAGTCCCTGTTCTGCAAACTGCAAGCCATGTATGTGCTTTCACTGACACTATAACAGCCACTCTGGGTCTCCTCCAGCTGCAAACACATACAAATTACACACCACTGCGGATAGCTGGACACACTCCATGCTGCCACGTTCCACTGTCTCACAGCAGCCATGTTAGATTTTCCAGATTTAGCAGCATAAGTTTCTCTCCTCTGCTGCCCTGGGAGTTTGCTCTTTGATGCCAGCCTCCGTTTCACTCTTTTACGCGATTAAGTCTGGCATGTTCTCGTTTAAGCTGCCAAGGGCCTTGTTCACGTGCTGCGGCGTGACTTCAGAGCAACACACACTCAGATTTGCAGACAGCAGAGTGTTTGAGAGTGTTCTAACCGGACATGTTTGTATTTCCCTTTCCGCTGTAGAGCAGATTATAACAGTGTTGCAGTATTCTGCGTATCTGCAGTCATGAAAATCCTGCAAAACTCGTGGATTTTGAAAATGAGTTTTTACTGGTCGGGCAATATTGTTGTTTGTTTTTGTAAAAAGATTATAAATGTGTTGAAGTTTATAAAAGTGATCATTATTTTTAAGTTCAGCGGGAATCTAAGAAGCGAAAGCAATGGAGATATTTCATTTAGATGCAATTCTTCCTACACAAATCAGACTTTACTGCTGCCCTGTGACTGGAGTGATGTTTGATACAGAAGTGTTGTCTTTCTTGGAGGAATGGTCCCAGTTAATGACCAGAAGTGATCACTTTGACTACTGTACAGTGAATACTATCCAGGTGAATACAGTCTCAGTGCTCTAGTGTTACACCTTAATATGCAACACCTTAGGGGTATTTCTATGCTCTTAGCTGTGTGTGTGTGTGTGTGTGTGTGTGTGTGTGTGTGTGTGTGTGTGTGTGTGTGTGTGTGTGTGTGTGTGTGTGTGTGTGTGTGTGTGTGTGTGTGTGTGTGTGTGTGTGTGTGTGTGTGTGTGTACACAAACCCGTGTTCCCACCTTACATACTCAGAGCAGCTTTCACACTCCAGCAGCTGATCCGTATGATAAGGAATCGTGCTACAGATCCTCAGTTATAACCTGCAGCTTGACACCATTTTACATCCCTGCTTATGCAAAAATGAAAACTCGCTACCCAGATAAGCAAATCTAATCTGAATACGCAATCGTATATATCCACAACTTTGATTCAAACTTTCCACGCAATATGGATCTATGTTTTCTTCCTGTTGTCATCTCACCACATGCACAATTCCCCTGATGAGTTTTTCTGCTTTGGGAATCCCCGTTTACTTGAGTGACGTGTGATTGGCAGCTTGTAAATGAGAGAATATTCTCTGGAGCCTGGAACGTTCCCAGTCGATGCTGCATCTGGGGCATTGGGAGCTTCAGAGGCTGATGTGAAAACAGTTGACACACTTTGGTGTGTTAGAAGGAAATCCGTTGGACTCGTTAGAAGTCACTTGTCAGCCGTCACGCAGAGAGATGGGAGAAATGTCTGATCTCAGAGCGTGTCAGTAAACATAGATAGAACATGACCCTCTGAGGTTCATCACAGAAAGTGTGTGTGATTTTACACAGACCCGCTTTCAAGTACAGTCCTGTTTAAAAAATGACAAGAAGTCAATTGAGTAATTGTTTAGCTTTTTCTGACTGCCACTCTGTGCATATAATCCATTGTTTTATTCAGAACAACATCAGTAATAAGTCTGGAACGCTCACAGTGACGATTGTTACGTCTTTAGAGTTATGGTTAGAGACGGGAAACAGAACTGAACCAAACGGCATTTTTTGCCTTGACATCAGACTCAATAAATCACCTTTAGTGATGAAGTAAGAGCCATTTCTCACAGCCTCGTCCAGAGAACAGCAGACCTGGTGGTCTTCCTCTCTTAAGGCAAAAGGGAGCTTGAGCTGAAGACTTACAGAACGTCACGGTTGTCACGCCCTAGTAACAGACCTGCATTATGTCATTGTAAATTGATCAATTCAGGCACGTAAATGTTTTAATCATGCTTTTCTTTGACCTGGCAGTCTCATACTCAGAGAGAGACAGACTGCAGGATGTTATTGCAAGAATATAGCTTTTTGTTTTGTCTCTCATGTCTTGTTTTATCAAAAATACTGCTCAGTGTGTCTCTATGCTAGTTAGTGAAACAATTCTAGGGAAAATCTTTGATTGTATTTCAAGACAGAATTTAGAATGTTGCTCTTCTAGTCAATCCAATAAAATAAGTTAGGAACTACATTATTTCCTCATTTATTACTATTAACACACCATCACACACACATTTCAACTGGTTTTAAAACGTGTTTGCCTCACATATATTAATGACCAATAAAGTTTTGATCTGATCTCATACACATTCTAGTGGCACTGAATCTCTTCCTCAAGTATCAATTATTGGGCTCTGTGTCTTTGGTCTTTGTCTCTCTTCCTCTCTCTCACACACACACACACACACCTGAGACACAAGTTACAGCTATATTGGTACACCAGTGCGCTCAAAATAATGCAATCCGTGCAAACCTTGCAATCATGAGTTCTGGTAGCCACATATCCAGGTGCTTGTGGAAGAACTCCACCTTGACACACATGAACATTGGTGCCATTTCTCTGCTTTGTTGGCTGATGCTGGCTTTGAAGAACATATCTTTGGATCCTCATGTATCAAAGTCTTTGGTCCACTGAGGTCAGACTGGCTGAGAATGAAATGAAATACTATATCCAGAGACTGTTTGTATCAGAGAGCTTGAAGGTCTCTTTTATTGTTCAGGTGTCAGTTGCTGCCTCATTCTTACTTCAAAACTTGTTGCCACTGCAAGCCCAATTAACTTGTAAATAGAGACATATTGAGCCATGGTACTTTATTGTGAAAACCTCAGGGAAATGTGTTTCGGCAGGCGTGCACACTGAGCAGGGAAAGACTTGCTCAAATATTGGTTCAGCGCTGATGCTGTTTAGTTCCTGCTGGCTGCGCTCTCCCTCACCATGCTGATGAAGATAGATTAGCAGGTGGACTCAGGAAGAGTATCGGAGGGAGAGCATGGAAGGGGGAGTGTGGGTGAGAGAGTTTGGCCCTGACCAGACAAATAGATGAGTAAATAAGCAGCGCAGGCTCCTCAGTTCCCTGCTGGCTTTGTCATTTTGACTTTGCCAGCAGGGAATTGAGGGACCCAGACTGGGGGAGTGATTAAGGAACTAAACCAGCAGCACACACTTACTACAGCCCTGTCAGACAGTGTTACTGACGATGAGAAAGTGGGGCAGGTCACAGTCACTTACATTTATGCTTTACACTGATTATTTGTCTGTTCTAAGATTAGAGTAAAAATGGGAAAATATGAATGAATAACTGTTGTAATGAGCTTCCACTCAGCAGGTTCACTTCACCACATTTTGGGTCAATGTCAATTAAGTCCTTATTTAACACTCACTACTCTACATCGAACAGTCACCACTAAATAAATTGGTCTTGGATTTTGCTGAAACTTCTCTTGAGCTTATGTTCTTCTCCTCACTGAGATTTCTTTGAGGTCTTAATTCAAAATTTAGCACCAATCTTTAGAGCATTTCTGACAAGTTTTATTTGTTTTGGTCGAAATGACTTCCCACTTAAATAAACAGACTAATCAACTGAGTGGTCTTGTCTTTCAAATCTGTTGTTAAGTAAAAGGCGTCATGAATTCCTGTAGTAATATTTCCAACCACATAAAACAGAAGCTAACGGCTTTCACTTTGTTGCACTTTGGTGACATCATTGTGTATCACATTATCATGAGCAGCGGCTTTAGTAGCTGGAGATTAAAGGAATGTTACAGCCTGAACACAATGATCACAGCGTTATCCTCTAACTGCTGGCAGCCCGTGAAGGGTTTCTCTGGGTTGTCTAATGATCAGGATAATGACAGGATTTAATGACTTTAAAGAGAAAAGCTTTTCGCAGTATAATGGAATGTTTGTTTGAAATAAAGAAGCAGTTTATAGGATTTTTAAGCGGGCATCTACGCATAATTTTAGTTTTAAATAATAATAATAAGTTTAAATAATGCCAAACATGGATCCTGTGAAAATGGGAACAGGATGCAAGGTGTAGATGTGGCCTTAAATTCAATTAAAGAAATTGGTATTGTATTAGGTTACAGCAGTGGTTCCCAAACTCTTTCCTCAGGGCCCCCCTTTTATAGACCAGAATTGTTTCCATACATCTCTCTCTCTCTCTCCCCCCCCCCCCCCCCACCCCCCCCCCCCCCCACCCCCCTGCCCCCCAAAAAACAAAAAAAGTTTCTAATAACTCAATGTTTGGGAACGTACAAGGGAACGGAAAGTGAAAATTTTGGTGATAAGTCAAATAAACGTGGTCCATGTTCTGTCAGTCAGTCATTTTGACAACATTTCCACGGTGAGATGAGCAAAGCTAATTTCCAAATACTATATCATTGGAAAATAAACACAGTTAGTGGAAGTGTATTGGAGCACCGATTCAAATAATGTCAATCAATAACCTCAAAGGGCCATCGTCTGCGATGTCACATTAGTGTTTATTGGCAGCCACAATTTATATTTTTCAGCAGAGAAGCATTTGATTACAGATTCATAAGACACTATCAACCATCACCTGGAAATTGTTTTCCCCCCTGAGGTTTGAGCTTGACTGATTACCATTATTATTAAAGATTTTTATGACCATAGAAACCCTGCATAAAGCTTCCCTTCATTGCGCTGTGCACTGTGTAATCCTGTTAGGCTGGACAGACACACACACACACACACACACACACACACACACACACACACACACACACACACACACACACACACACACACACTCTCTCAACGGTCTATTCTAATTAATGATGGGATATTTGTATCTATGTCTTCCCTCAGACATTGATCCATTTTGTTTATGGCTTTCTGCTCCTCTTCTACAGCTGATGGCAAATGAAAAGATTTATGTCTGCTTGGTAGCCTGGCAACACATCCATAAAAGTCTTAACTGTATGAGAAACATACCACCAATAAACCCTGCTGGACCGAGCATTCTCATACACAAGAGCTCAGTGCTATAAAATCACACCGTGAAATACATAAAAATGATATGTTGGATTGTTTAATTCTGGGAATCTTTCATATCTTTACCACTAGTGGGTTACTGCGGCAGAGACTGGAGAACACAGCATCCAAACAAGTATATCTATGGTTCTGGATTGGGAGTGCTTTTATTATGATAACGCTCTCCGTGATGCTAATTTATGATTGGTCAGTTGTAGCATTCAGTGGTTAGTAATTGTCTAAATATCGACAACAATTGACAGTTTGTTGCCCTCTCTCATACTCTGTGTCACTACATCAAGAGTGGCCTTCACAGAAACGCAGTGCACCGACAACATTCTGCAGCATCTTTTGTGTTCCATTAAACTCCGAAAGCTTGAAGATTTGCGATGTCATCCACTGTCCTGACATCAGGTAGCAGACCACCAACGGAAGCATTGTGGCAGCTTGGAGTGCAGCATTGGCCAATTTCTATTACCACAGAAGTCACATGTATACGAGAGACTGACCATGAGACAGAGTAGGTTTTTTGTAAAGCACTACAGCCTACCCTCCCAAATCAACCAATGCCTTATCAGCCACAGTATGTGTGGATAGAGGACTTAAAGACGCAGACTTAAAGAAACGTTTCAATGCATCTTTGTCTCTGCAACATTTGGGTAGGGCAGCACCTTTTCATCCATTTTCCCCAACATGCTCGGATTGAGACACAGGAATCAGGGTCTTCTGGAGCGCTGTTGGAAGCCATTGTCGGTGGTTCTTCCTGCATTGCACACTAGCCCTTTCAAAATAGAAAGACAGATGGAATTACTTGAATGATACATGTGATACATTAGGCCGCTGTCCTTACATTTGGAATGAGTTACAACATCAATTTCTAATCTACACAACAAGCCTGCAAACTGAGCAGTGATTTTGTCAGCCAAGTGAGATGCTATTTAGATTCACTCCTCATGTCAGCAAACGCCTCCTTTGGCTGCACCTCAGTTCACACTCTCTGTCTCACCTCGCACACTTTCTCCTTTCGCGATTATGACACTCCATGTAATCAAGAGCTGATAGGTTGTGGATGGATAAGACAAAGTGTAATATACACACCTGAGACCCCAGACGATATTATAATACCTGACATGATTAGACTTTGAGCCTGTAAGGGACTGTTATTTGTGCTTAGCTGTTGACCCTCTCTGTCTTTGTGAGTAAACTAAAGAGCCATAACATTTACATCCAATGCAGAAATGATGTAGTCGTGCATTTTTCCAGGCAAATGCTAAAAGCCGAGAACAGACATTTATGACTGAAGGGAAAGGGTTGCGTGACACAATTTTGCCTTTTATGCCGTTAAATCTGAGATGAATTATCCCCCGTTGACTCATTCGGTTTGGTTATGGCTCATTGGAATGCATTAGAGCTGCAGGAAGAACGGCTTCAGTGTGTTGAGACGACAGAGTGGTTCTCTTCTGTAGCTTTATTAACATCATGTATGTGGTGTGTAACCTAGATTCTGAGGGCTGCGGGCTCCACAGAGGCCCAGGGGCTCTTATTCACACCATGCTCAGACGGAGGAGGAGGAGGAGGAAAAATCGATAGGGATCCTGAAGGGGAAGAGGAAGTAGCGAGGAAATTATAAAGGAAAGTGTTTCCTCAGCCTCAGTAGCCTCAAACCTTCAATTCAAAGTCAATCCAAACATCTCTCAATTTAAAGTACAAGGAACACACAGTCAGCTACAGTTTATTAATGTGCTACATGTTTTTTCAGTGAATACAATTCTGTGTGAAACTGACATACTCGTCAGGCAGAAATGTTGTAGTTTGCCAGCTGTTATTTTTTAGAGTAGCATGAATTAAACAGGGATGATGAGCACTTTTAAGTCTACTTGGTTTGGGAGGATTACCACCATTAGTTTGTGAAGCAATCACATTGGGTGCGGAGCAAAATAACCATTTGTTAGAACATGAACTGACCAACTACTGGTCAGTATTGATTGATGTACAACGGGAGAGTTTTGCTTCTGTGACGACTCTTTGGAGATTGATCTTCGGGTTCTGTGTTGTATTCCTTTGAGGTCAGTGATGACAGACCTCTGATTACATTTCTGATTACATTTCCCTTAATATGTCCGCAGTCCTGCATACGAAAGCTTGTTGAGCCTGTTATACATATCCAGTGCTTGAAATAGCTCCTGTGGCACAATGTTTACTGTTGCCATGGTGTTCAGCACCATGGACAGCTCCCAAACGTGGCTCAATGTAAAGCTGGGCCATAATATTTTAGGATGCTGTTATTTCAGTTGCTTTTGAGTTTTCTGACATGGACATTTCTGGCTTAATAAGTGAACTTTAACTTTGTTTATTTATTAAAGCAAATATGTCTAACAACATTTAGGCTTTAGCCTTCAAAGTGTCCTCTGTCTTTGTCCTTCTTGCTCGTCCTGGTCATATTTGTTTGGATGTGATTTGTATTGAACTTGGTGCGTCTGGGTGTCCAGCCGGGTGGAAACATGCAACTGACTGGGCAAGGTCAGGAGGATGTTTGTACAAATCCCAAGGGGGAAAGCTATACAATTAAAGATTGTTCCCATGGGCCACGGGGCCTCAGGGCTATGGGGGCCTGCTGCAGACGCGTGGCCCCAATTGTGTGGAGGTTTCCAGTCATTGGCCTCCAGTTACATCAGCTTAGTAAAAACACAGTGAGCCTCAAGCAGCAGAGACGCTGCTGCGCTGCTGGTTTTATCCCTCTCACACAAAGCTGCACAAAGCTGTTAGAGAATGGCCTGCTGACACGACAAGTGCAGCACAGGCGAAACCCAAGCAACATCATTTTACTGTACAAAGGCTGTGCTAAGTACACATCTAAGACAGCTGCATCTCAAATAAAACTGTATAGAAAAGTGGCACATTGACTATTTTAGAACACATGGTTACACACACACACACACACACACTTTTTGTGTATCTGAATACTGAGAGACTCATTAAAAACAGTATTAGAAAATAATTCTAAACCGTAGCCGTAGCAACAACAGCCTTCACTTATTTGGACCAGAGACCCATCCATTCTGTATTTATATTACTTCAGTGTACATTATGAACTATTGGCTTGTATAACCCAACCTGGAAAGAATTTCCATTAGCCAAGTGCAACAATATCTGTAATTGCCTTGTGTGTGTTTGTGCTTTGCATGACTTTTGTTGTTTTTGGCAGATTGGCTGCACCATATGAAGTGTAATCCTCTTCTGGTCTGTTAGTGCTGCGTTTCCCTTAATAATTGGCCCCAAATCTAATCCACAATCACACATTGGAGAGTGTGAAACAAGTAACAAATAAGATAACAAATTGACAGTAATTATGCGAAGATCCCTAAATTCTCAGGGGAATGTGTCAGCAACCTCCCCAGAGGGAATTCTAACTATGGGAGACCCTGCGAATGTAATCGTAGAAGAACTAAGGCATCATTTTTCAAGATGTAGGCACACTCTTATTAAAAACTCATAGGAATATCAAGGGCGGGTGAACTTTCAAATATTGTTTGCACTTTAGGCGGTTGAGTTGTTTTTAAATTAAAACTTTAGTGGGAGGGAGTTTGTTTGCTCTGTCTTGATGCTGCATGGGGCCAGACTGAGGCAGCGAGGCCAAAGAGGCAAAGCTGCTTCAGATCAACAAAGAATATGAGTTGTGAGTTCTGTCTGATCACACTGAGCCAAGAACAGTCTGTAAAATACCATCTTCATATTCATAAATAACTTATTGATTGACAGCAAAATGAGGAGGGGACTTCAACCAGGAAGGCAAGGGGGGGGGGGGCAGCTATCTGGACAGCTATGACAGAGATCTGATCACTTGCGCCTTCCATTAGAGGCAATCTATCTACATAATGTATCCCGATAACAAGGCCGCCTGCTAATGCAAGGCAAGGCATGTTGATCCACACAGCACAATTCATGCACAGTGGCAGTTCAAGATGCTTTACGATGACAAAAACAATGAGAGGCAAGTGAAATCATGTAGAAATCTATACCAAGCTAAGAGAGTAAAGGTGATACGATGGAATAAGAACGACACAATGCGAGATGCACAATGAAGACATGCTACCCTCCGACAGTTCAGACTATAAAATGCAGGGTGTCATCACAAAGGGTATTCTGTGGGCTGAAACCAGCAACGAAAGGCCCCAGGAAGAGGAAGACTTCCCCTCTCTGCCTCACTCACAGCATCAGCAGCTTCAATTGTTAGATAAACATTCAAATCACCTTCGCTTTTCTTTCTCCACCAGATTACAATCACGGAGACAGTGCTCTTTTTGGTCCAGTACACGTCCAAAGAGTTTGACCGGTCAGAGAAGACGGTGGCCACAGGGGACTGCTGTTACCTCAACCCGCTGGTGCGCAGGACTTTCCGCTTCATAGGTAGGTCGCACAATTAGAGGAGTATTTTATACGTATATATGTAATAAATGTATGTATCTGGTGGTGAACAGCGAAATGCCAAGATACTAATCAATTGTGGGGGAGAGTAAAGAAAGATTTCTGCTAATGTGTCTTGAGTGAACTGATCTCCCTCTCCCTTCCTCTCTCTCTTCCTTTTGCCATCTTTTCTGCCTGATAATAGTGCCTTACCACAAATATTGAATTTGCTTATAAGTGTGAATTCAGGGATCATAAATTGCTTTTTAAACAGTTGGACACTTACTTTGAGATTTTATGTATAATATATTGTTTTAACAAGACACTTAAAACAAATTCCAGGGCCAAGTATGGTCTAGAATACTACCATGGTATCAGTAGTGTTAAGTAACTAACAGCAACTTGTGATACCACATTCAGTCTGGCGTTGTCTTTGATATGTTTCTTGTGCTGTGTCATATTCACACACACACGGTCTTGCAAATGTACAGATGTGTAAGTACAGCTATAGTACTTATAAGTGATACAAATCTTCTGTGCATTCTTATAGATGCGCCATTCAACCTTGACACACACAGACACACACACGCACACGCACACGCACACGCACACACACACACACACATTGCAGCAGTGTGGGCCACTTCTCCTCTCATGCTTCAATGAGTTGAGGAGATAAGGCTGCAGAAGAGGATTATTATGGAGATCCCTGAGGGGAAATCCACTCGGTGGCCCGGCGTTGGCCTCACATTCACACACCCAGCTGCCATTCACACTGCTCGTTAACGTTAACAGCAAAGGTCCTTTCATCCTCCAGAGACTCATTCCCAATCGGTTACCCTGTCATATACGCTGGTGCTGTGTTGTTCGCGAAACAAGGCTTATCTTAATGTAAATTGCTGTCGGTTGTAATGTCTGACCACTTTGTCCAAACCATCTTTTCCTGCCAAATCAGAGGGAAGAGGATAAAAGGCTGCTGAGTCTTCTATTCAGCAGGAAGAGCACTCTACCTGTAACAAGCATCCACTAATCTAGTTGGCCCTCATAGCACAAACACAAGCAGGGTGCAGACTTAAAAATAAAATACAATAAGTTCATAAATTACACATCTGTCTCTCAACTTGTTTAGGAAGAGGATGGTGAGGATGGTGAAGGACAAAGTCATTGTTTTGTAAGTCGCACGTAAATCTCATGTCAAGATAGTCAAACCATATATTAAACTTAACATTGTTGAACATTAAACAAGTCATAATTCACTCTATAATAAGTGAAGATATAAGAAGTAGTGTAGTTGACTTACATAAATCACTTAATGTTGATTAATATTAAATGTCAATTAAAAAACACATCATATAACATGCAACCCCTTTTTTCCCTCTTTTCTTTTCTATATTTCCCTTTTTTTCCTCTTTTCTCTTTTTCCCCATAGTATTTTTTTTATTGAAGAAAGCATTTGCCATGACAGTGAGCATGCAGTTATGGGAGATTTTTGAGATCATTTTCAGGTGCATAATTATTGCTGTTAGACATGCTGTGTTTACGTTTCAGTGTTTGCAGTGCATTTGTTCTGTGGCTGTTGATAATGAGGCTCGGCGAGCTTATTGGCACGCTGGGAGTCACCGCAGTCGAATGAACTGAGCGAAAAACACGGCCGTGCTGTGCTGAGCGTTCCTGTCCTCCTCCAGATTCTGCACACCTCTGTCTGTCTCCCTGCCTGCCTGACTCTGAGCCTTTGGGCTGATTTGACTTCTATGTGGAGAGATTTGTAGAAGGGATCAGCGGGCATTAGTCCAAAAGATTTTTTAGCCGGAGGTACGGACCATAAATTCAGTAACGCCGCTGTAGACCTGCATGCTTCCCTGTCACGAGGAGCCAGATTGATAGAAGGAGGCTGTGATCTGGACGACACTGCAGAAACTCAACTTGAAGCGGCAGTTTGTTTTCTTTTTGCGAGTGTCTCAAATAAACCCAGCATGTCATTAAACTAGTTAATTATTGGGTCCCATCATTGGCACTTTATTGTGTGTATTCCAAGTGAAAGCAAATGAAAAATCAGCACGAGCGACTACAAAATGTAAAGAGACAACTTTTGCACAGCTTCCTCTGGTGTCAAAGCTTCATGGACATACTATTAAATCAGCAAAGGGACGCTAAATCCTCGGCTTTAGAGGTCTGCATTTTAACAGAGGACAAATGGCGGCTATATTTGCTACCACATTCTAACAGATGGGCACCAAGAAGGTAAAATGAACAGCTGTGTGTCTTTATTGACCGTACGTATGCGGCCATCACACGGAGAGATGTTTCTCTTCTTATTCAATTCTTCACAGCTCTGACTTTAACCTGAGAAATCCATATTCAGGCCACCAACTACTTATTTTACTGCCAAAGCTAGGACTCAAAGTGACTCATTCTTTGAGATCTAACATTAAATACTGATCTTTACTTGCCAGATTTAGATGGATAGATATTCTTTATGATTAAGTTTGCTTAGGTAAGTGACTCCTGTAATGTTTTACATTTTACAATAGTCTTGCCAAACCTCATTATGAATAGCTATGAAATAAAAAGAGTCTCAAGTCACGCAGCATGCCAAGTGTGTGTGTGGTGTGTGATGCGTGATGAGACGCTGCGTCTTTCTCTCAGCATAGCTTGCTCTCACATTATCTCTGTGCTTTTCTCTGACTTTTCTAACGTCAAGAGTGCACCAGTGTTCCCAAGTGTGTGTGTGTGTGTGTGTGTGCGTGTGTGTGTATATGTCTTCGTGTGCACATCAGTGTGTGTTCTTGCACATGGTTATCACAAAGCATCATGTGCCTCTGCTTTACTGGGCTGTGTGTTGCTTTGCATAATGACTCACAGGGCAGCCTGGTTTGGAAAGATTAAATTTAGAACTGAGCCGAGTGTCTGCTCAGATTTTACCTTTACTTCCTTTACTTTAATCATTTCCTTCATGCATTGTTACGATTTTTAAGACTCCTCCTCCCCAATGGAACATACATTTATTTAGATAGTACCTTTATAGAGCAAATGTCACAGAGTGCTGAGCAAATACAAATGGTTTTCCAGTTGTTTGTGTAGCGCTGGTTTATTTTTCTGTGTATTTTGTGTCCGGACGGATTGAATGAAGGAGTCTCAGGTGTAAAAGGAAAGGATTTCATTCAGCATCTGAATTTATAAACCTAAATGTCGTGTCACGGTCGGCTTAATCGGCTCAGTCTCATTGAATTTCACCGAAATGAACATTCTGTTAACTCATACTGCTAACTAATGTAATTGTGTTCAACATGTCTGCTGTACACTTTATACTGGAACAATATTACTCACAACTGAATTTAGAGAATATACTCTACTAAATGTGGTTCACACGGTAAAGCAGAGGAAACAGAACTCTGTTACACCAATCGATAAGCTATTTCAGAGCCTTGGGGGCTAAAGCTCTGTCTTAAACTTCAATTGAGAGATGGCAAGGAGACATACTGTAACAATCCTGCCAGTCCTGCCAGCCACTTAAATACTACTCATGTCATCTTAGTTTGGTTTCCAGGGGTCTGTTTCAGATGGGATCCTAACATTGAAGCAGTGAAAACCTCTAAACAGCTGAACTGTGGAGGGAAATACTGTGAAGGAATGTTCAACAATACTCCACAGCAATACAAGCCCATATCACACTCTGAGTCAAAGTGCAGACTCTGCAGACACTGCAGTGTTAGTCGTTGATGGTGAAGTGGCTGAGTCCAGTCAGCAGAGAGGGATTTCACCTCCATCCCATGGCGCTTTGTTTACTGCCAAAGTTAGACGACACAACTTCAGAAATCCCCAAATCAATGAAACGCACAAATTGCACACATCAGCAAAGGTACACTAATTAGAGATTAGAGATTGGAGATTAGATTTTCACCTGGGAGGGACTGAGTGATGGTGAAATGATCACTCACAAAAGATCATTCAAGAGGCAAAGACGTGCAAAACCTCACACGAGAAATGAACAACACACACACGTGGGAGGAACTGCTTGTTGTTCAGCTAATGTGTGTTATATATTGTAGAAAAAAGTCAGAAATTCAGTTTAGCTGGTCAATTCAAACAAGCTTTAATAGAATGTATGTGTGAGGCACATTCAGTTGTTCTGCATGCCTGTAATATGAATGAATGATACTAACAGAACCAAAGAGAAGATGGACTTTTAAGTACTTTTCACTACACAAATGCATACGCAGAATGTCTCTCCTGTGGTTTTTTGCGCTCGCTGTAACTTGACACGTCCACAAGATGCAGCATCTGCATGAGTCAACTTCTCAAAGGGCTTTACAGGCCCATAACATCAGAAAAACATCCCGACCCCGCCTAAAGCTCTCTAGGAAGACGAGTATAAGCTCCGGAAATACCTTAATAATGTATGAGGGAAAAAAGGAAGAATTGTCGGGAGAGGCAATTCCAAGAGAGATTCCCTCTCCACGAATGATTGGATTTGTAATAGGAACTTCCAGTGGGATTATACAAAAGTACAATAGAGAATGAAGAGCGGTAAACACACACTGTCATGGATTAGATAATGATATGTAAGACAGAGATAAGAGAGGGAGGGAGGGAGACACAGAGAGAATGATAAACACAATACAATGTAATCCTATTAGCCAGAGTCTCTCTCCTGGAGCATGCATGTAGTTAAGGGAGCAGTCCAGGTAAGCAGGTAGAGCTGATGATGTTTTTAGGAGGGAGAAGCTTGGCAATGCAGATGGTAGGAAGTTAGCAAGGGATGAGAACATGGCAAAAATTAAAGTGACAGAAACCACAGCAGCAGACATCAATGGGAGGAAAGTTTTTGAAGAAAAACTGTGTGAGCACTTCCACATTTATCTTCCCATATCATCTGAGACGGTGCCATGCTCCCCTCCCTCTGTATCTTATGACATTATTGGACATTATTGTGACAAAATTGGAAGTTCTTCAGGTAGATATTGGGCTAACTGGAGGACAGAGATCGGCTTTAGTCTGGACAAGTAGCTGCAAGTATGTAAACAATGATGCTGGTGACGAGTACACACACGAGCAAATAAGGGTTTAGGTTCTGAGATGGAGGGGCAGAAACTATGATGCAAATGAAACACAAATAATAACACAAGCTGCTGCTCTCTGATGCATCTGTGAATTTCCACAATGGCTTTATTCATTATGAAGGCAGATGAGAAGGATTACAGCACTTTTGCTCAGGTGAGTCGCTAAGAATGGTCAGGATGTTCTATCCGTGTGTTCAGATGTCACATTAGCGGCATGATTCATCACATTAATGGCCAGACATGTGTGTGTAAACGTAGCTGGAGGAGCGTTGGAGTCAGTCGCGTCTGTCTAGTTGATTGTCGATGGCCACACATTCTCCTCTTCCACCTAACAGTCATAACAAACACCTCATGTGTGATCGACATGTGAACGCGTGAGAGCCAGAAGTCCAAAATTATCTGCATTGTGAAAGCGACAAACATTCATGACATTCGTGTTTCTGCCAGCATTTGTGAGCTGCGTGAAATCCTCTACGGTTCTTCTCTCTTTAGGTTGATTGGCATTGTTATAATACTGTATGTCTATGTGTGTATGTGTGTTTAAGGTGACCTTGAGTGTCCTGAAAGGCACCTCTGAATAAAATGTAATAATATTATTGTTGTTATTATTGTGATACGCTTTATCAGCAGGAGTTGTTTTTATTTGTGACATGTTGCCTGTAGAGTTGTTTGCTTCTGCTGCTGTATGTTGTGACTCCAAAGAAACGCTGTGTTTCTGTATTTGTATTTATTTGCAGCGTTAGTGCACTCGATTACTGCAGGTGCGTAAAGCAGCCGTGTAGCAGTTTATGCAGAATAGTCATCTTCATTACTGACATATCCTGCTCAATAAGTGCATTAGTGAAGAATAAATGTATTCTTCACTTTCCTGATCAAGCAAAAGGGCTGCGACCTGTGTAACCAATCCGATCGTAACGTGGTTAGACGTGACCTTTCATCATTGGTTCCAGTTATAAAGAATTCTGTAAGGCAAGATAACTGCTGTAATGATGCCCACAGGCAAGGCACGTCAGCAGAACCAATTCCAGAAGAAGATAACTCCTCCCAGTGGTGTAGCTGTTCAAGTACATACGTCAAACTACAGAAAGGAATAGTGATTGATTAAATACATGCATTCAGTTAGCGGTGCAATTTTGCAGCATTGTTTCATTCTGTCACAGTACAAAATATTGCATTTGTGCCTGCGACTGAAACTCAGATAATTCGTGGTATTGTTAATATCGCTGTAAGCTGCAGATGCGTCTGTCCCTCGCAATCCTTTTTTTGGAGAACAAGCTACATGACAGCAGGTTCACTCCTTGTACTCCTAAGTGTATATGCTGTGTTCTGGTAAAGCACTGTCCCACTTCAAGTGCTGCATCCAGGGGCGTTGTTGTGTGGAATCTTGCCTTGAGAAAACACTTTGAGCCCAGTTTACTGTAAACAAGGTTCTGCGCTGAGGACCGCTCAGAGCTTAAGGGTCAGACTTTGTGTCTGTCAAATAAAAAGTGAAGATGGAATTGGAAAAATACTGTAATTGCTCAATTTGGACCGCTGATTGTCACTTCTGCTTCTTCAAAACTAGTAGTAAGTACTAATAGTGTAGTAACGGCAGCCATGTTTGTATACTGCCAATTACATTTCCAATTTACTTTTCCCCAATCCATACATTAAACCCAAACACAAGTCTGTCTAGTTGTTGATGCATAGAGCTTACTCACACTCATATTCTCTGCCCACTGTTTGGAATCCACTACTTATTACTGGAGTGCCAGAGTGTGTGGGTGTGTTGGCGAGGCGTTAGTCTGGGAAAACTCTAACTTTGAAACTGACTGGTTTGTGCATCATCATCACAATGCAGCACTGGCGAGGAAAAAGTGGCAGTGGATCAAAGAGTGGGTGCATTGCTTCAATCCAACCCCCAGCCACCACCCACCACTTCCTGTTGTGATCCAGCAGAGAACACGGAGCTAGATCAAGTGCGAGGAAAGAGGAGCAAGTATGCAGGGCGATAACAAAATAACACAGACCTTAATAACACAGCAGAACACAAAACAATCCACAGAGGAAACAGATAAGAGAAATTTAGACAGCATGCAACAACCACAGGACGCTATGGAAACACTGGAGCAAGCAGAACACAAAGTAATAAGAAACAAAAGGGGGGAAAAACAAAAAGGACTGACTTAGAACACAACAATGAGCACAGAGGAACATGGAGGGTAAACAGGAAACACAACCAGGAACAGAAGCAGAACGAACAGACGAGAAGTTAGGGAGAGACACAGACTAATCTTCTTACAAGACAAATGACAATGGGGACAACAGGTTTGGACAATTGCTAGAGTGGAAGCAATCAGGAAACACAATTAGAACAGGAAATTCGACAAAATAAAACAGGAAACGAACACCAAAGAAAAAACAAAACACAGGATTATAACACTTCTACGTTCTAACAAGAATGAGTAAGGAATAACCAACAAACAGCAAATTTAAATGATATATACATAGATACAAACAACAACACAAGAGGCTGGTGGACAAATTGTAGAACACTGCACAGAATAGTGTTGGAGTAGGAGGCACACAATGGCTTTGATACTCTTCACAACTTATTGGTTTACTTCCTGTCACCTGCGTCACAATGTCATGTGACTAACTAACACACACGTTCATGCCCCGATGAACAATTTCAGTCACATCCCCCCCGTTCCAGAAGCAAGTCATGATGGAGGGCATGGTGAGGCAGTGTGAGGTACTGTAGTAAGTGTTCCGTGATCGATGAAACACAGAGCACTTACATCTTCCTGTTGCTGTCGGGGGGGGGGAAAGTGGAATCGTGTGTTGGTAAGATGAGTTCTGAGCCCATGTGGTGAGTGCTTAGTGAATGTGTCACACGATGCTTGACAGAATCTATTTGACACATTAGCTCAGGCATTGCATTATTCTACTTGTAGGTGCTGCTGGAACAAAGGTAGTGACTGCTGGACACATTTGTAAAGCAGTAGAAGCCAAGAAAATGTGTTGTGCTCGATGGCTGTGACAACTTGCTGCCCATTTTCATAAATGTCTTCCAGCTAAACTCACTTCAAAGCCTGAGCTGAATTAGCTTGCACTGACACAAGACGGTTGATTGGAAAAGAACTTCCGTTGCCCTAGCAAATAATACAGTGTGTGTGTGTGTGTGTGTATATGTTTGTGTGTGTGTGTGTGTGTGTGAGAGAGAGAGAGACAGCGATGTCTGACTAAGCGGCTGTTTAGTAATTTGGTGTGACCAAAGGCCAGGCTCTTGTAGAAGGAAAGCAATCATTTCTGTTAAACCTCCTCAATCTGAGAGACTTAAAGCTTGGCTGAATTTGTTAAAGCATCAGGGATAGACTTTGGTGCATTTTGTGTATGTGTGTGTCAGTGTGGTGTCGATGACTACAGCAGGGAATATGTTTTTATGGCGACGTCCCCCCGCAGGGAGTCGCTTGTTTTATGCAGCATCACGCCTTCTGAGGAACAGCAGGAAGAAGGAGAATGAGGTTCTTCTGCCATTGTAGGGCATTCTTTCACACTACAAATGCAAGATTGTTGAATGATTTATGTTCTAGCCATGTTGCTTTCAGAAACACTTTGCCAATTTTACACAACAACTCTTTTCAAGGCCATCAGGGAAAACAGCAAGTAAGGAAGAGCAGCAGTCAGGTGTTGATTCAACTGAGAGTTATTGGTTTATTTATTCAGTGTGGTTGATCATTTTAAACGCCCTTTAACAGTTTGACAGCACAACAAAATAGTGCCACGCTGTCCTCTGTAAGCAATATCATATAATTAACTGTGGTTGTAACTTTCAGAAACAGAACCACTCTGTGCTGGGTACACTTTTTCACAACCTACTGCAGTCGTTGCATCTGGAACAGTTTTTGTTCCGTGCATCACCGTCAACCTCTGTGAGGCTGTTGTAACACACTGGTCTTCACGGTTGTGGGTTGATCCTTGTGTCAGGTCCTTCTCAAACGTATGTCATGGCTGAGTGTGACTCTTCCTCTTCCTTTGGCCCCCTGTTTGGTTGAGCCTCAGCACATCAGAATCTACGCTCGTGACAAACCATTCTGCTGTGGTTGGCTTCCGTAGATCGGCAGGCTTGTCTTACTTTTGCTTTTTACTTTAGCAAACTCTTCACCACTTTGACTGCCAAGTTACTTGATCTGCAGCTGTGTGGGTTGGATGTCTTCTCCTCAAAGTCCCATTTTTTTTGCCAACAATGCAAAGTTATTGCTCACCAACAGTGACTCATTGTCTGAGATCAGTAAACATAACACCAGGTCTTATCCAAACTATGTTCAGGTACTTTGTTACTGACCTGTATTTGAGGCATCTCTCATTTGAGGTTGTGTTCTCAGTGATATCTTGATTCATCCTCAGCCTGTGCATTGCTTCTCTAGCTCTGTGTATGAATCTCTCTCTCTCCCTCTCTGGTATTTGTGAAGACCTGCCATATCAATAAGTCTATCAATGCTAAGGTTCTGCTAGCTCCCTCAGTTTCTTCTGTCCTAATCATCAACGTTGTTTTCTAGGAGTCTACACCTTTGGCCTGTTCACCGTTGACATCTTCATCAACGCAGGGCAGGTGGTGACGGGGAACCTTGCGCCGTACTTCCTGACGGTCTGTAAACCAAATTTCACAGCGCTGGGCTGCCAGCAGGCTCTGCGCTACATCAGCCACCAGGAGGCATGCACAGGAAACCAGGACGACATCCTGCGAGCACGGAAAACATTCCCGTCAAAGGAGGCGGCACTCAGCATCTACGCTGCTCTATACCTAGCGGTGAGTTCATGTCTCCTTTTCCATGTAACCCCAAACACGCGTAAACTAATCAATCACATGGGGGAATTGTAGCCACGTTTGTGCCGTTCCCAACACACCAGTATGGTAAAAATGTGTATGTAACCAGTATGTATTCCCTTACTAACCAAGGGTAAGTTACACAATATTTCGTACTTTCCGGGCCTTTGTAGTTGCTAATCTACTGTTTCCACAATAAGAAAATTACAATACAACAATATTAGTTTTTTACTAGTGTACAAATGTCGCAAACAAATAGTTAACAGTATACTTGAGTAGTAAGTTCAACTGTAAATGTTAACAACTAATGTACACATTTAGAATTCTCTCTAATCTCTTTGACACAGGAAGATTCACGTGTGATTTCAGAACTGGATCTTCTATCTGTTATCTTATTATGCTCTTCTGATCTATTTCAACGCTGCCGGTGGATTAGAATTAAAGTTTTGGGGTGTTATAATATATATCTTACAGCTAACAGCCTGCTAATCCAACAGTGGATTTGGTGGCCTCGATTCTCATTGTGGCGGTGAAAGGCCTCTGCGTCCGTGCTGATTAAGCCTGTTAGTTTTTGTGAAGAGTATCTGTGACCTACTGAATGAGGCTCTGCTCAGACATCAGGCTTACCCAAAATGTTGCTCCGGCAGTGGTGACATTTTCTTTTGTCTAAAATGAATCCTTTGTGTTTAGACTTTTAGTCTTTGGTACGTATAGAAAAAAGGAGAAATGCCATTTATTTGCATATGAATACATTTATATAATTACCATGGCACCTTGAAAATGCTAAGTATGTTATAGGAAAAAAAATCCTATCATAGTCAAAGGCAGTAGGGCTGTGAAGGGTGACTGAATAAATAAATCTAATTAACAAGAGGTTTAACCAAGATGTCCCAAGCAAAGCAAAATGAGAGCTGCACGACCATTAAAGACCCCTCTCTCTCTCTCTCTCTCTCTCTCTCTCTCTCTCTCTCTCTCTCTCTCTCTCTCTCTCTCTGTCTCTCTCTTGTATTTATGAAGACCTGACTCTTTCGATTTACTTGGTTTAGTGTGTGTGACCTTGCATGATGATTTTCCTGATGTCTAATGTGATTTACTCCTGGAGTGATTTGCTACGGGATAGGAACCTAGTTATAGATTATTAGATAGATAGTGACATTAAGGAACAGATTCCCAGAATTCATAACGTTCCATCTTTTAAGCATCCTGACAGGGCGATGTCATTGAAGAGAGATTAAAAAAGTTGAGGTAAAGGTAAGGGTTAAAAGTGCATTGTGACTTTTGGACCTGAAACTATAATCTTCATTGGCATAACATTGAAATAGTCTCACGTGGAGCATTAAATATGTTATAAGAACAATGGCACTGGACATAAACAGCTCCCATCCACTCGTTTATTCTTCTTCTGTTGATTTCCTGGCGGTTGGCACAAACTGTATACTGTAGCATTACTGCCATCTGCTGAACTGTCCCTTGCCATGTCTAACCCAGCATGACCGTGGCATATTTGAATAAGCGCAAACGGCACAGGGTGGGATTATCCCTAGCACGTTTTTTGCATATGTGAATACTGAGAATCACCGGCGGTGGCTGAAAGGTTATCCCAGCATAATGCCATGATCCATGTGTGGAAAGGGATTTTTGTGTTTCGACACGGTAGCACGCTGAACGGACCGCGGAGTGGCAGCATCTAACGTGATTGCATGCGAATTCACCCAAGATTTTGCAGAAAGAGTGTGATTTTTGTTGATGGTCTAATTACATTGATTTTCTGTGTCAGAGAGCAAGCGAGCACCCGAGTGGATGTATGGCTCTGGACCATCAGACTCCCTGCGCAGTCGGGAGAGCAGATTGTTATGTAGGTCATTTAGCACAGGCCACTGTGTGTGTACAGCTCTGCATACATGCTTTTTTTACAGACACACACACTCACACACACACACGTACGTACATGATACATGAACACATCCTCGCACTCCTGAATCACTGTGGAGATGAATTTAGCTCTTCTAACTCATCATCTCAGTCATTACAGCAGTGCCGGGATCAAACAGCCGCGCATTGCAGCATCCACTCTGTTGAAATTAGGCTGTAATCACCTCATTCACATGCTAATGTACACCATGTTAAAGCAAAGAATGATTTAATATAATGCTGTGACCCGAATCTTTGCGGTAACGTGGTGTCATTTTTAGCTACAACCAGGCAGAGTATGAATCACTTGGCCCAAATGAATTCTGTGTGTACCCTATATGCTATAATATCCCATTTATCTTTGAGTTTGAAGTTGGGTCACATACACACCATACATCTATGGTAAATGAGACGGGTGTGGCGAACAGATATCACTTTTCATGTTTGTAGTTCTGCCCAAGATGTCGATGGTTCAGTCCGCCTGTATTCTTATTTGAAGTAAACGCCTGACACTAGAGGAAGACGAAGTGACTAAACTGAGAAGGGCCTACCTAGGAAGAATATCCCTTTAAATCTGCCTTAAAGACGTCCTCGTGTGTCCATTCGGTCCCTTCTTCTTCAGTAATACAAGAGGACACCATCTGAACCTGCTTATAGGGAGAGATTGATGTCTGAAGCATCGCCGACTCGAGGTCGAGTCGCCTAGGATCATCTCCACAGGTTGAATTTGTCATCTCGCACTTCCCATTTCACTGACAGTGGCGGTGTTATACTGAGCATGCCACCGGCTGCTAATGCCTGACACTAAATGGAAAATATAGGCCGGAGCATGCGGCCATCTGTGAAAGCCTCTTGAAGGCTATTAAGACAAATCAGACTGACCTGACAAGCTCCTGGATCAGATGAGGTTCCACCAGGTCAACTAGCAGGGTCTTCTGTGTAACATACTATGAGACTGCAGCCATAAACACTCACGCTGACCTTCTGAAGGACAATCCATAACCACACACACACACACACACACACACACACACACACACACACACACACACACACACACACACAAATCATAAACCACCCGAATGGCCCTCATGACCATTCCAATCTCATAACATATGTGTGTTGTACATGAATCATGACTGCAGAGGTCACTATAGGTTCTAGCCAGATACCTAGTTAAAGATACACACCCTCATTTTATTATAGCACCCAATCCCAGTTGGTACAGAAGAGGAGAGGTGGCGATCGTGCTTTACATTTGATCAGCCACAGCAAATCCTTTGGTTAGTTGCACTTATAATCATTTTAATTTCAGTATAATTTCCTATCTTTTTAATGAGTTGGTTGCTATAGAATATATACTTGACCGGCTGCATTGAGTGACTTTACTTTTCGATTTTAGTATTGTTAGTTTTGCTGAGAAACCATTTGGCAGGAGCTTTGGAGCATTGGCTGATTCCTATTTTGTTTTTGTTATTTTGACTGTGATAAATAGAAGAATACTCATCAGTTTCTTATGCCAACGGAATTGGCATTGATTGCTCAGGGCCCCTGTGGTATTCAAGCTGGTTGAGGTGCAGCTGTGTACTGTGATGTCATCACTGCTGGGGGAACTTGGGGCTCGACTGCTGTTAGCACCGGTGCTTTGGTCTTCGCTTTATCTTTTCTTTGCCTTTTCTTTTCGATAATTCTCCCAGCTGAGCTCATGCCCTCGTTTCCCTTTGACATCACCGTTCCTCCCAATTGCACCTGCATCACACCTTTCCCAAAAATCTTTTGCGACGTTTCCAGTTCGTCATCCCATACTTAGTGTACTCGTCTTTCGCTCACATCTGCTATAATCTTTCACATCCTGCTGGCAGTGGCTCTCTCTACTTTGCCGATATTATTCTTCATCTGCAGTGTCGGATGAGCTATTTTTCTCTGCCTGTTGGTATTGCTTTCTGTCTCTTTCTTTCTCCCCGCCTCACTTACACTTGATTGTTCTGTATCAGTGCTAATGTTCTGTGTTTCCTCTTTGTCACTTGTCTCTTTAGCACACTTCTCTTCTCGCTATTTTGGTTTTCTCGTATTCTCATAACATGTTTTCCCCTTAAATCTAGGCCGACTTGACATTATTCTATTTGGATTACATATTGTCCTCTTGGTTTTGGTCCTCTCTCACTCTGTCACTCCCTTTTCTTCATTTCTTCATTTCCGTAAGTGCCATAAAGTAAATTCAAGTGAAATATAGGCTGTGTGAATGAAATCAGTTTGTATTATTGGATAATTTCAATTGCCCGTTGTGAATGGTCGTAGCTTAGGATGTGTGTGCTCACACTGTACAGCAATATTGACACGACACCATGCGGGAGCTCACAGTGACCAACATGGCAGATCGCTGTGATTGTTGCCGACTTGACCAAGAGCCAACATGAGGCCCAGAATCCCGAGCCCTGACCCGATGCAGGCTTCTTCTGTGAGGAGCAGCGTGAAAGTGAAATCATTCACGGCAAGCTCAACTGAGCCGCAGATGGTCAGGGGAGGAGGAGGAAGAGGATGATGCTCTGGGCTACTTTCCTACACGTGGCTCTCTTTCTTCATCAGTGACTCTATAATGGCAGGCATGGACCTCCTTCATCCATCCCTTTCTTCTTTGTCTTCCCTCCTCTTTTCATTTCTCCTCTGGTTTCTCCCCACACTCCTCCTCATACCCTTACCTCTTCACATTCCCTCCCTTCTTCTCCTTTTCCTTGTAGTTTTCCCAGTCCTCTTCCTTCTCACTCTCCACGTTTTTCTCCTGGGCTTGTGACCTTTCCTGCCCTCTACCCATATCTCTGTCCCTCTGGTTATCTTCCTCTGCCTCTCGTTTCTTTCTTTTCATCCTCACTAATATCCTTCCCTAAGTCTCTACCCGCTTCTATCATCTTTTTTCTGTTATTTCTCCCAATTTGTCCTTCTGATGGCAGATCTGCCTCTGCTTCTTGACCTTGGAGGAGGGAGGGAGGGAGGGAAGGGGAAATGGGAAGAGGGAATTTTCCTTCGACATTTTGATATTTCATATTTACACACTCACAGCTGTCAGCCAGTGTTTCACTTGACATTAATTAACTTACTAAGTCACCCTGACACACACACTGCACTCGGCTTTCAAGCAGACCTGCATGATAGTCCCTCAGAATTAATATTTTCTGTAAAGTGTTACACAGCAGTCTCTTTATAAAGCAATGGAAATAACATTAAGCCATTCAAGCTAACCCAACACGTTCTAGTTTGCAATCTCATGGTAGTTGCAAAGGTCGCTGGTTGAGCAGGTTGAGTTTTCGTAGGTTGAATGCGATCTATTGAAGAACCCATTAAGTGATGAGATAGGAACAAAATGAAGGATTTCCAGGTTTGAAGACTGAACCTGATTTTTGTGGCAGTGATTCTACAGCATGTTCCACTTTTCAGACCTGTAATGCTCAGAGTGTGTGTCCCCTGCAGATGTATGTAACGTGCACGGTGCAGGCGAAGGGAACACGCCTGGCCAAGCCGGTGCTGTCGCTCGGCTTCATGTGTCTGGCTTTCCTCACCGGTCTGAACCGCGTGGCCGAATACCGAAACCACTGGTCGGACGTCATCGCTGGCTTCATCATCGGTACGGCTATCGCTGCATTCCTGGTGAGACACGCACACACACACAGTGATGATCTGATGTACTACATGTATCTAAAGTTCATATATGACTGATTAAAGGTTCCTCAAATTATATTTTGACTTGCCATAAATTCAAAGAGACTCTATTTCTACTCCCCAACCAAAGATGAACAGGTATGTAATTATGTTAATGTTTTTCAACTATTGAATCTTTCGTCAATGTGGAACTAATTGGGTTATCAGTTGCAACAGAGCCAAAAACATGGATTTTAAGAGATTTTAAAGGTGAAATGTTACCAGAATAAAGTGGGAATATAAGTTAGGTAAGAGAATGAAGTTGTCATATACTTGACATACAAAGAAAGCAGCTCCAGGCACAGTATCTGAAGAAAGAAACCTGAAAAATGTTAACATTGTCAACATGAAAGCTCTAAGGGCCAGAGGTACTGAGCCTTTTGTGCTGGTTTGGGATGCAGATTTGTCACATTCTGCTCTAATAAACATGCGCAAGGGCCTGAAACACAAGTTTCCACAGAGTCATCCTAAGGTGCACTTCTCTCCTTTATGTCTATGTTTTTATTGGAGTATTACACAAACCACAGGCGGGGATGAATTTAACCAAAGTGTCAAACAATTGGTGGTGGTCAATAGGCGTGAGATTTCTGTCTTTGAAGTAACCTATCTTTTTGTACTTTTTCTCTGCCCTGGTTATTGTGCTTCCTTCTCATAGTGAGCAATGCCCATGTTTGTGTTTTTTACAGGATAAGTCATTTTCTCATTCAGTCATTCTGAGCTCCTCGAAGTTTTTATATTTATGGACTTAGTGCAGATTCTGATTGTACGACCCTTGCCTAGACATCTTATCTCTCGACCTATGCTTCGTCTTTGGGTTAAAGAGGACTTGGACTAAATAATAAATACCCGCTTGGCAAATAGTCCTAGGTTTAAAACGTTGTGTCTTTTGCGCAATCTTCTCTCAACTCTCATTTCACACACACACACCTCTCATCTTCTGCTGCTCAGTCACTATTAATTCAGATTCTTATCATTTTGGCTCAGTTAACATTTGTGTGCAGGAGAGAGAGAGAGAGAGAGAGAGAGAGAGAGAGAGAGAGAGAGAGAGACGATAGTACCAATGTTCATAATATATTACTAATTATATTGATACAAATAGGACAATGTGTGTGTATTGACCTATTTTTATGATTCTGTGTGAAGATTACAAATAATGAAAGGGTAGGGGCTCATTAAGGCATTTCAGTCGTGCAATAAAGTAAACATATTAACTAGACATTACCATGATTTGCCACGTTCTGCCAGCATGTACATGTAGCCTAAACCACCACTTTCTCCAGATGACGTTGCCATTTATTTGATGGAGGCAAACATTTTGGAGTTGATCCATTAGAAAATCTTTGACCTGAAAAAGAAGCTAGCAAGGAGGTTCAGAGTAATGAGGAGAAGCACAGATGCTAACTCTTATATCATGCTGCCTGGTCATAACTGATGCATCCGCCACTGCCCATCCTGCTCTATGCCCTCAGGAAGTCATGATTCATTTAGCTTTACCATCAGCACTGTGACCTGACATGAGTCTCACATCTCTAGCTTTCTCTCTTTTTTTGTTTTTTTTTGTTTTCTTGGTACTCCTCTCCTTATTTTGGTGACTTCATATCTCCCACCACTCCTTTTCTCTTCTCTTCTCTTCCCTTCTCTTCTCTTCTCTTCTCTTCTCTTCTCTTCTCTTCTCTTCTCTTCTCTTCTCTTCTCTTCTCTTCTCTTCTCTCCTCTTCTCAAAGCAGAAGCACCTATGATCATTTTTTATTGTGTCGATTCAATAAATCTAAATGAAAAGCTAAAAAAAAAAGAGCAGCTTGTGGCTCAGGTAATGATTAAAACTCACAGGAAGCTCAAGCTGCTGTGTGTATTTACCTCATCTGTCTCTGTACTGTAATGAGCCGTCTGTAGTCGGTAATGTACCTTAATAATGTTCAGGGCTTGTTATATAACTCGTGTGGCTTCATGACACTTCATCATATTTATTTAGTTTGTTCTGGTTATGTCTTTATTTGTACACCCTGATTTTCAACGGTGTAAGATTTGAAATTGTGGATATATTGGAAATTAGATATTACTATGACCTTTCAAGTATTTGTTTCCTATGTGTGTGTGTGTGTGGTCCAGGTGGTGTGTGTGGTCCATAACTTCAAAGGGAAGTTGCTCCTAAGCGAGGAGTCGGAAGCAGAGAAACAGTCCGATGCGCCGATGCTGAACATGGGCCGGACGGACAGTCCACTGGAGAAATACATCGCCTCACAGGTCTGACACACACCCACACACACACACACACACGTTAAATACTAGACTAGCTACATACACAGTACATATGAAATACTATTGTGATAAGACTGTTGGTAGTTGTGGACGTACTGGAGAATTGTTTATCGCTGGGGTCAGGACTGTTGCTACAGATTTGTTTGCCCATCAGACAAAGGTCAAGGTCAAAGCCCAGTGCTAATGCCATTGAATATGAGTATATGATAGACTGAGTATATGACTACTCCTGGTGTTATTGATTAAACCTTATCTTTGTATTAAGCCATAATTGCTATGACTGCCCAGCATCTTCCTCTGATTATTCTACACTGGGACCATGAAAGGACAGAGACTGCATCACGTTTGTATTATACGTTTATTAATATGAAAACTGTTCACACATATCCACACAAACGCACACACACACGCCCTTGATGCTGCTGCTGAAGGAGACGGACAGTGAAGATGAGGAGTCGAGCTACATTAAAGATCGCCTGCAGGCCTTCCTCCGCTGGTTGCGGGGCCTCAGCTGGTTCCAGCGTCTCAGAAACAAAAGGCAACACACTCTGTAGTGATTTGATGTGAAGCTTTAGCTCTGATACTTTTCTGGACACACACGTCTACGACTCCTCTCTGCTGTGTTTGGGTTGGACTAGTGTGTCTGTGTGAAACTGTCTGTTTAAAAAAAGGAGAATGTTGGTTTTAACACAGCTCCATACTCTCAGAGAGGCAGAGCACAAAGGCTGATGCTGGAGGAAGAGGCCGAGTACCAGCTGTAGAATGCGATTGGGATCAGATGAAAACATTCTATTAAACTGATTGATCGTCTTTGTGGAATCAGCTTCATTGATCACAAACCTCATGTGAGCCAAATACAGTTTGATTGATTTTATGTGGCATTGTGTTTCCTGGATTATCCCCAGTAACTGATATCTCCCTTTTCTGCTGAAATACTTTAATTGGTGTGTCCAATCAGTATTTCAAGCTGAGTAACAGAACCTGAACTTGGTTGAGACTCAGATAGCAAAATTCAATGAAAATGACTTCAGACTCGAAGGGGTTAACTGCTGTACAAATGTAATTAATTCAGCTGTTAGTCCTTCAAACTTCCAGAAACCATTCCCATCTCCAGCTAAGGATCAGGATAAGGACCTGTATCCACCACACACTGATCAAAAGTCTATGCATCCAAATGAATCCAGTGAGAAGCTGAAGCTGTTAATTACTGCTGTGTGATTCCCTGCATGATTGAAGTGCTTTTTCCTCTTTCCCTCTGCGATAACCAAACCGAACAGCAGTGCATTCATCTTTACTCAAGCTTGCTTTGCTGTGATGTCAGACAAAAAAAAAACAACAAGATTTGTGTCTGATGATTCAGTTCACAATTTCCTGCTGAGAGCTCGAGGTTCAATTGTCTTCCAAATAGCAGACAATCTCACAGTCGCACCTCGGGGACGAAAGGCATGGAGGAAAATTGCCGGTTATAAAAATAGCTCAGTGTTAAGGTGCCAGTACGCTGAAACCAGCCACGGTGCACAGAACGCCAGAGCAGGGAAAACATGAATCGCACTTCCATGATTTGGGCGTTTCGATGAAGCTGAGTGACGTCTAGCAACCACATGCTGTCCCCAGCTGGTAGACCCTCAGTTTCAACTACCAATCAGTTAAATTGAATGTAGACAGCTTTTTTACACGGATGCAACTCCAGAAACATCCGAATTTCCAAATACAAGATGAGTTAGAAGAAAAACTGAATGAGAGCGCAGACACTGAGAACGATCCATCCATGATTAAAAACAATATGAGAATTTAATTAGAATCAGTATAAAAGGAGTACATAAATGAATGTGATAAGTAATTACTAAATAAAAAGGGGAAAGGAAGAGGGAGGTTTGGAAGTGATGTGCTGATATAAACAATTATTCATCATTTAAAATGTATTGCTGACTAAGTACTTTCATTAAGAGATAAACAAGTGAAGCAAGCAAATAATTCCATCTCACTCTCATTGCTGTGCTAACTTGTTTTTTTATGGGGGACAGCAAGAGTTTACTGATCAGCCGGGGGGCAAAAATCAGGCTCGCATTTGGAGCCGTAAATTATTTCTTGTTGCGTTAAAGACATGATGGGAAGCAATTTAATTCAATATAAATGCTAATATTTCTCCTTGACCAAGAGAAAACTTTCAAGCATCAGCACTTTTACCTCCCGTGCACTCATTTTTATGTATGACAGTTCAGAATGTTTGTCATACGTTTCTTCACTTCAAGGACACGATTAAAGATGTCCTTGTGTGATAACAAGCACAGAGCTCTGCAGTAAAATACAGATGTGAGAATAATGTGTCATAAAAATAAATACTCTTACCGCACAGGCCCAGTTAGCATACAGAGTATATCTATAGATGTGCTTTCACCTGCGTCATCACCTGTCATGGTAGGCAGATCTCTGATTTTAATCTATAACTGCTCTGGCATTTATGGATTTTCTTCGTCACTGTGACTCATGTTAAATTAGTTTCAACAGAACCTGGTCTCTCAAGTTTTACACTGATTCTGTCTCATTTATTCCTTGTTTTCTTCTCACTTCTGCTCTCCTGTTTCCCCCCCCCCGCAGAATCACATCGCCTTCGCAGAGGTCACATGACGTGGAGTCGGCTGTGTGGCAGACCCATTGGACATCCACGCTCTTCACCGTTCATTCCACTTAGATTGAGTGTGTAGTGCTAAACCCATTCCCTGTAAGTGTCTGCTCTGCTGTATGTTGTTCTATGTCGTCTGTTCCGAGCCCCTCGCAGCATCTTGTAATGCAGTAAAAAAAAGTCAGAAGAATCAGTAAATCACCGGGTCACATTGCTCCTGCTTTCTCCATCTATGCACTCCTTCCCAACCCCTGTGGGAACCTCTCCTCCTAGATGAAGACCAGCTCAAAAAACAGACTGCAAGGCATGAAAACCAGATTGCAGCATCTCAACTCCTGCCTAAGTGAAATATTTTCCCATGTTTCTTGGTCATATTCTGTGTGAATGATTCTGTTTGCAAGTGAACAGACCTCCAACAAGATAGCTGCTGGCAAAAACTGTTAAATCAGTAACATTGGCAAGGTTGTTGGAAAACAGAAGGATATAGAACCGTCTCTCTTCACTTCTATAAAGTTCATATTTGTCTTTTAAAGACGTTTTTCCACTGAACCTTCATAATGTCCAGCAGGAATACTTTAAATGTTGGGACAACTGGGAAAACTGGAAAACTCTTCAGACTTGCGGTCTCTTATTTGCACCAGAGGGATGGAATTGGTCAGTTGGTTTCACGTGACACAGAAATTTCATACTTGTTTCGGTTTTCTACGAATATGGCCTTGTTAGTTGTAAGTTAGGGCTACGTGACTCTCCAACCCCAACCCTAAAAATGTGCAAAACGAGTATTTGTAGGGTTTTTATTGCTGGTATGTAGGTGACGTGGTTCTTCTGTGTCAATGTCACTGTCTATTAGTTAGTCAATGGAACATTTGTTTTGTCTTTGTGATGTGAAAGCTGAAAAAAAAGCTCAATCTTTAAAAGTCAAGGCAAAGGTTTAATCACAATGTTATTCTTATTTGTCTCATGTTTGAGCAAATGGGAATTTGCCGTGAAATCAGCTTGAAGTTGTGATAGAGAGGTGTTTATTGAAATCCTGCTGTTGAGATTGAGGCTACATTCACACTACAGCTCCTGATGCCCGATGCCAAGTTTTCATTTTGGTTGCTTGATGTGGCAAGTATCTGAAAAGTAGGTTTATTTGTATAGCCCATTAGCACATACAATGTTTCAAAGGGCTATACAGCCCCCACAACTTCAGGAAAATTCCCGACCCTGCCTGAAGCTATCTAGGAAAACAAGGAGAAACTTCAGAGAAAACATATAAATGTATAAGGGCTGCACACAAGCTGAATGGAAAGAGTTAGGTCTTTATAAATACAAGAGAGAGAGACAGAGAGAGAAAGAGAGATTGTCACACTCATTTATTCAGTCAATGATCTATAGCCATAAACACCTCAACCACTTTTCAGTGTCCAGATTTCCCACAGTCATGACAAACTTGGAAAAGTCGTAGAATTTGTCCTGGAAATGTTTTGAAAAACAATAAATAAAGTTTATGGAAAGGTCACTGAAAATGTTCAATGATTGTAATCTCAAAAGTCAATATATAGAGAGAGAAGGATACAAGCTCAATACAGTGCAGTCCTATCAGTGAGAGTCTTTCTCCTGGAGCAGCAGTGCATGCAGGTAGTTAGGGAAGCAGTCCAGGTATGCAGGTAAGCTGATTATGTAGCAGCTGCCACAAAAAAAGAAAAATCAATGTCTGTGTGTGTTCTAAGTGAAAAAGCAGCATTTCTTTCTGTCTGTGTCTTTAGTAATCAAAGAGTCAGAATTCATGCACTGACATCTCATCATTGGGAAGGCCATGTTTTCTGTGTTGCACTATTTCCTCCTATTATTGAAGAAAGGATAGGGGAAATATAATGATCGATCGATTACTGGTTGTCTGTGAGGAGCTTTTCTACTCTGGGGAAATCTGTATGTTTGGAAAGATAATTGGCAAAGTTGAAGGTAATACGGGAAAGGGAATATTTTGGAAAATGTACAAGTTACAGGAAGTTATAAGAACCATACTTTCATATTATGGTCCCTTTTACACCTTGTATTGAATACGATCACAGTCTCCAAAGATGTTATCTGGCATCTGATTACATTACTTGCACATGTGAGATCAATATATCAACACGTGTTCTTGCTTGCTGGATCCCTCCTGGATTTTTAATGGATCCGAGTTGGCTGGATAGTCGGTGGTTCACATCTCTTCATGTAAATGGCGCCTGAAGGTTCATGATCTCTTTGGGGAAAGACAGGACACAAACCCTGCAAATCCATTGCACAGGAAGATGGATAACATATCTGGATACTGATCACATTTAGGGCAAATTATGAAAGTGGGCAAAAGTGAAAAATAATGTCAAATGCTCATCACGTTTCCACACCCTGAGGTAATGATTCAGATTGATGTCCAAACTGTCCAAAACAAGATGAAAAGAGAAGTAAATTCCCAGCAAAATGATAACTTTCCATGCTTTGAATAAGCACATACAGCTTTTGTTAGAGCTGTCCCCGAGTTCCATTTTAACACTGTATTTACAATTTCTTTCTGAAAAAGTGCAGAGTTTCAATATTTGACCACTGAAACTCTTACATTCTTTTAGATAGATAGCATGTGCAGCGATGCTATGGATCCAATTCTATTGGACTTGATCCTCTTTGGTCTCTCACCACTGTTTGGCCGCGTTGAATATGTGTGACAGTAGCTTGTGTATTAGCCAAGGCTCAGTTACACAATATGTATTACTTCTACATACTACATGTGTCGACATACTTCTACGCCAACAAAAAAAGTACAAATATAATAAATTTTAATTTTGTTTTTGAGTACCAACATAACTAACAAAGTATTTGAATACTTGATCAGCAGGTGTCAGCTCTACTTCTCAAGGAGTAATAAGTTGGATATTAAATAACAGTTATGTGAACAACAAACCATTTTTCCCTGATAGCAATAACATGGAGCTTTACAGTTTTCCCATCAAGAGAAGATGAGATTGGACTGGAGGTCTTAATTATTTTGCCCTTGAAATATCTATTTTTGTAGTAATGTCTGAAGCACTTATGAATAAAGACGAGCGGGTAGGAACATGCAAACAGCAGCACTTTAAGTCTCAGCATTGCTAACAAAATGGCCCCCGGCGTCACTGCTGCTTTGACAAACATCACACAGAATATTCAGGAAAAAATATGAAACCTGTTCAAATGTGCATTGCAAGAGCTACAACACTATCCAATTATATTTAAAGGAATCTGTAAAAATGTACATGTTTAAAGTATAAACAAAGATATATATACTGTATATCCTTTTGGTCATATTCGACGTTGCTGCTGTCTATTTTCTTATGACTGTGCACTGTGTGTGTGTGTGTGTGAGTGTTCACTGATATGTGTTCAATATTGATTTTACTCCCCAATAACTGTTCTTGCTTCCTCATGTCATTTGACTAACACAGGGTATGATCTTTCCTGTTATTGTTCAATGGAACAGTTACATTTTTATACTATATTTTGTGAAAAGTGATATTCATGTCATGTTTCTGTATCTCCCATAACAGCTTTAGACAGCTTTATATCTTCTGTTGTGCAGACTGTCATGTGATTTGTTTGGTTATTGTGGACATTTGTATGGATGTTGTTGCTATTCTTCTCATCCAGTTGTTTTTATATTATGACTTCTTTTTAAGATTTTCCCTTCTTTCCAATTTACGTTCAAATCGTGACCTTTTACACTGTAGAAAATAAGAAATTTACAGCCTTTGAATAAAATAACATTGAAAAATAATCAAACACTTATGTGACATTGCTTTCTTACTAAACATGTCCTGTATTACTGAGGGGAGGACACCACACAAAACGATTTCACTAAATGTTCGACAGTTCCTTTAAAATGTCTCAGTAAACCCTTTTTGGTTAATAGTCAAACATGGTTCCCAAATAATAATCTACTAATGTTTTGTAGGTTTGTTAAGCAGTGATGACACATTCAGACGTTCCCATCACTGTAACGTAGCGATGTCATATTTTATCCAAATGGAAATAATAACACAGATGTCCTGTGTTAGTAATTCAAACTCAAACGTCATTTGAGGAACAAATTGAATAGAGCTAGTATCCTCATCTCTGCCAAAGTCTGCTGATTTCAATTAAAAGAGCACTGAGTTCATCTGTGACTCCAACATAAACCTGAACATGTCCTGCAGGAGCGATGACTCATGCGTCCAAACAAGGAAGTGAAGATACGGAGCACAGGTTACTTACTGACCTTTTCTACTGAGTCATCAGACCTGAATTCAAGCAGCTTGTGGATAAGAAGTTGTCTTCAGGTGAAGTGGGTTATGTCCTCCAGATTCCAGTCCACATTCCAGATTTGTCCTCACACGCACACAGCACCTGGTGGTCTGCTGACTATGCTGAACATGTGAGCGCCACCTGTTCCTTAAAATAACCTCATCACCCTTAGTTTACCCTAATTCTCTTCCGTCGTCATGCAGTGTTATTTTTCTGGGTCTGGATGGTTCTGACAAACATGTAAACAACAACAAACATTTCCGATGCAAGATTGAAGGTGTCAAACAGCATCACATATTAATAAAGAGTAGAAAATGACCACCTTGTATTATATCACTTATATAATTATAAAGAATATTCCAAAAAGTACAAATTTGGCAGAAATATCAAGACGATTCACAATTGAGACAGTTCCATGTTTTATTGCAAAATTTTTCCCCAGGTTTTAGACTGAAGCATGCAAGTCTAGACTGTAAGATGCTGCTGTGCCACGCAGAGAGCTTTGTGAGCCATTCATCCTTTGAAAAGACAAACCAGCAAACCGTCTGTCTCTGCTGATGGATCTGTGCTTTCATCATCCATTAGTATCTGTCATTGATATAAACATCATTTCACTCTATGCAGCAGTTTTCCCAGGGAGGAGACTGCAGTTCATCCAGCTTTTGACACCAAAAGGAAGACTTGAGGCAGATTTACTAAGTATTTGTGGCTATTTTTTTCTGTGCAAACGAGTCAAAGAGCAGCTGTTCGTACTTACTAAGTGAACACACTGCAAAATGAGACAAAGCAGCATCTCTGAAAACTGCATGGTTGATTCATGCATTATGAAGGGAAAACCTTTATGGATTTATCATTGCTTGTTTGACCAATGAGAGTATTAAAGAGAGAGATTGTGTGTGTGAGATGCTGTAACCCATTTTATCACCATAGATAACTGTGAAGACACGACAGCCGAAATACTGCATGAAATCAAGCTTTCTTTAGAGCCACTATTCATGTACATCTACAACATAATCATAGATGTAAATTATGTGTGAATTCTTTTTGAACAGATAATTTCTCTGAGGATTTAATTGTATATTGTGGCATCATTACTATCGACTGCACAAAGACGTTCTGTGCTCATTGGTTTTTCTTTGCAGCAGAGGTGTAAACACACACACACAAGCACACACACACACACATGCGCGCACACACACACTTTCCCTTTGAAGAAGCACCTTTTTCTCAGAGTCTACCAGTGAATACAATTAAGATTCAACACAAAGTCTATTTTAGCAGACTACTGAACACATAATGAAAGTGCAATTATTTGCCTTCAGGATAGAGATTCATTATTAGTAATAGCAGATCGATGGAATTCTGCCCTTGTGTGCTTCTCCTAAGCGTAGTTTCTAAATGGCTCACTGGTCTTATTATGGCACAGAGCAGGAACATTTGTCAAACTATCACTTTATAGATTTGTTCAGTACAACAGTGTCCAATGTCACAGGTCCCTGCTGCTTTATAATGCCTCAGTGTTGTATATAATGCCTCAGTATTGTACATAACGCTGTCTGTAGGTATCTAAATCTTGGTGGTAGTTCGGAAGTAAGTCTCTAAAAAAGCCAATGTATTACGAATATGTAAGAACTGAAACTTTGGGACTTTCTTGAACTATCTGGTGACACTATGATTCTCTTTCCTGTGATGTTCAGGTAATAGATGAAGTGGACTTAAGACTTGCTTCATTGATAAAAGACTAAAAGGTATTGATGACTTGAGACTTGACTTGAAAGGACTTGAGACTTTTTTATTACCTTGGTAATTATTTCCAAGTGAAAAATAAATCAAAATTGCCATAGAACTGTATCAACAGTTGGAGTTGCAAACATCTCCTTAACGTTTCTATCTTGCAGCTGTGTGTTGATGCTGACAGTCAGTCTGCTCAGTCTATTTCTGTCATTGTGTGTATGTAACATCCCACGCGGTGAGGAAATAATAATAACATGACTTAATGACCGCAGCTCATTCCTACATTACTCACATCAGTGCTTCTCCCTGCCAGCTTCCTGTATTTATCAGCTGCACTCCCTGTTAAAATTGAGTATGATTCAGTATGATTTGCTGCCTACAGTGTGAAAGTATCAGTTTAATCAAGTACAGTACAGTTGCAGTTTTGAGGTACTTGTTTAGGAAATATTCTACTTTTTGAATTGTAGCAATTATGAATGGATGGATTGATTGACTTGCTGCTGCATAATTTATCAAATTCAAACTGAAAAGGCTATTTTGCCATGTGGGATTCTACATTCACATATAGCTTCAATTAAATGTGTATTAGCGTGACGAACACTCTAAAATGCATCTGTATGCAGCACCTATAGCTTCTCAGGGTAATGACATTAATCCTAGAGGAAGTCAGATAGTCCTAAATGCGACATCTTCTAAGGAGGACAGTGACTTTGTGTAGACTGGATGAGGATGATCAGTGCGGTTTACTGACAACAATATAGGACAAGAGAGCTCAGTGAGAATCCTGATGAGCTGAGAAAGAGAGATACAGCTCATCAATCCCACACATAATGAAGCTATAAGTCATGGCCCTGTTACAGCGGTTACATTCAAACAGAATGAGCTTTAATGCTCTTGGTTTGTGGCCATGATTCAGAATAAACAGAGAAGAATGAAGAAAAGGTCATGTTGTTGGGATTACAACAAAAGACTGAGGGTGCAAATCCAACAGAGGTTTGTTTCCTCTTGCTGAAAGTCTTGGTGATAGTGTCTGACAATCCAGGCATGAACCTGGACAACTTAAGAGACATGTCACGCAAAGCAACACAAGCACATAAATAGAAACATGTCTCCAACTCCAAACAAAACACAATTCAGAACAATTAAGCTTGACAGTAGTTAAACAAAGTTACATGACTTTACATGAGTGTTGATCCATGTTCTAAGTTCTATGATGAGGAGGAGGTAAGTATTCCTAGTTTTGAGAAAATAGAGAAAAATAAAGTTAATTCAAATGATGGAGTAGTTGGCTTTGAAAACATGTCCCGTCTTTGCTGCAGAATGGAAAAGCTCTGTTGGTTTGTTTTCCTTTCTGGAGGTTTTTGCCTGCATCCAAAGGTAAAAAAAAAAAGGATGAGGAACAGGAGGACAATAAATGTAGAGAATATAAAGACACAACTGTTCTAAGTCTCATTGGAATCTTTTGATGACATCTCTTTGTTCACTATCTGATACTCTGTCCAACAAGGGGAACTCTCTTTTTTGGAATCCTGATTATTCTTGATTGGGAAAATGTCTGAAAGGGTGTCATAAATCCAAATCTTGGCATCCGAGTCACTAGAAGTGAGTGGAAGTTAAAAAAGATTCTGTCCAGAGATGGGGCCACCATCAAGTCAGTCAGTTTTGGTGTAGAAAATGAAGCCTTGATTCTCCTTTTCAATATTCCATAGGTACATATATATATAAGTTGTAACATTAGGCTCCTTACACACACTTCCAAAACCCAATTCCCTTTCTTGCTCCTTCTCTCTTTCCATTCCTACTCAAGAAGGATAGAAGCAGCAGACCTGGTAGATGCCTGCAATGCTCAGGAGGTAAATTACAGACGGGACATCGAGTAATCAACCGCCCATTCAGCCTGGCAGCCGTTTATTCATGTGCGAGGCGGGCGAGAGCGTGTTGGGAAGCTGGCTTGGCTCCATTGAGGGGAAAGAGCACGGAGCTGCAGATTTCTGAGAGATGGTGGCAAAAGTATGAAGAAATTGCCACAGACTGAATACCTGAGTCGCTCATTGCATACACACTGAAGAGAATGATGCATGATTATTAAATGAGTGTGTTCCATACGACCCATGAGTCAGGAGAGGAGCCATGTGACACCGAGTCATATTTTGCATGACATAAATGGATTTTCTTTGTTATCATATAAATGTGTGTCACATGTTGTTTGAAAGGCAGTTTGTTGTTGTGTCACTTTCAAAAGGTATCTTGTGGACAGCTAAACAATCAGAGCCATGGCACATTGACATACTGTGTGTGTGTGTCCACGTGTGTATTGCTCTCAACCACTGTGTGTATTCCCCTTAAGTGGCTCCTGTGAATTTTGTGGCTGTGTCATTAGCATCACTTCAAATATATTGAACAGGATAAATGAAAGCATTCTAACATTGTCTCTGCTGACTGTTTGTGTGTCTGTCATCGTGTGTGCAGCCTCAAACACAGGGTGTAATTGTACAGTGTGAGAGCTGCTGCTGGCTTAAATGATGAGACTGGATCAGCAAAGCCTCCATTATGGAAGCAGGGAGGACAGATGAGACAGATGAGTTTGACCCTCACAGCTGACACACACTGAGCTTATACTGAACTATCATAGAGGTACAATATAGATATTACCATTACATCTCTCTCTCTCTGATTTTTAAATATCTTTCCCAGTATTTTGATGACCCACAAGCCCTGAATAGCATTATACACATTGAATTACACAAATTGAATCCTTTCCACCCTGTTAAAGTCAGACAAAGTTGTTAAAGTCAGACACAACATGTAACTTTGAGGAGAAGATTATTGTATATGGTTTATTTTTTCAGGCAGAGCAGAGCGGCAGCAAGCTGCCCACGGATTCATCTGACAGGGTCAAAGCAGAGACTGTGTTGGTGTTTCCAGTTCTGTCTGTGACTCATGCGGACTAAAAGATAGAGCTCTGCCTCCCAGGAGAGAGAGAGAGCGAGAGAGAGAGAGAGAGAGAGAGACATATTATGTGAAAAACACTTTTGTCTTGTTTTTTTCAGAAATGTGGGGTGTCTGTGGTATGAGGGGGGAATTGAACACGCATATAAGAAGTACCAGGTTATGTGTGGCCAGGTTGTGTGTGTTTCTTCCTTGCTGTCTCCTCTCGCCCCGCCCTGTCTGCCTGAGCTCAGGTTGTGTTGGGAGAGAGCTCCAGAACAGTCCTGGTCCAATCAGGGGACCTTTTCTTCAACAGTCTCTTGTCTTGTCACCTGTGATTAGACTTTGAGATTTGTTCTTCACATGTGTCTCATATCAGATCTGTGTTTGTGAACATGTAAATGTTTAGCACAGCTGCTTTATTAAATTATCTGAGATAAGATAGCTGTTGCCGGTTACCAGTGTCAGGCCACATGACCGATGACATGATGTGAGCGATGTCGACAGATGGTCCATCCAGGAGCAACTGCAGCCAGGAGGAGCAGGTCCTGCTGGTAATGACTTGCTCCACACCCTGCTTACTCACGCTCCACTGACAGAGCTGTGGTGAGCACACAGTCAACAAGAAGATATCAGGCGTCTTTTTTTACGTACAACCAAATCATTTTTTATTTATTCCCAAACAGTATTAAAAATACCTGCAATGCCATTGTGCTACACTCCTACACTGTGGACCAGCTGGGGCATATACACAGCACAGCAGCAACATTCTACTCTGATAGCACAGTGGAATGTTTTATGGCTATATGCACCAATGCACCACACAATTAACAGTATTTCCTCTCTGTAAATGATCCACTTCATCGTTCTGCTGTTGGATATGAAAGAAACTGATTTCATCTGCAGTGATCCAACACCCACACCCACAGATAAAGTGGCAGAGCCAGATTAAAACATTTATTTTGCATTCTCGCTATGATTTCATTCTTACTTTCTTAATTATTCCTGCTCCCCTCTTGTTTTTTTCAGAGATGACGGTAATGAATCTCACACAAGCCAGAGGGAATGATGGGATCTAATACAGAGGATTATACAGTGAGGCCCTGCTGCTTAACTGCAGAGGTATGGGGGTTGAGCTTTTCAAGTTTAATTTCCCTTTCTTGTCAGTCCTCTCATGGAGGCATCGCTTGCCAGGACCCCATCACTTCCTGCAGGGAGAAATTCTTATGTCTGCATGCCAGCTGAGCTGAGCCACATCACCAAGCACACCAAGTGGCTAAACTGAGCTTAGAGCCCAACATCTGCCAACAAGCAGCATCCAACCTCAACCAGCCTGGCACAGTGACGGAGGCTTTGAAATCACTGTGGATGCTGAAGAGGATAATGACAAACAGGCTTCTCTGCAGCATTGTACAGCACTTGAGGGATAAATTTTGAAGAGAATCTCTCAGTGTGACAGATACTCAACAAAGTGCCACAATGCAGGATTCTGCCGCTTGACTATCAAAAACCCAGAAGTATGTCAGCATGTCTGTATCCATCACTTTCCATTCCAATCCAGCGATATTTACCTGCTTAAGCAACTACCACAGCTAGTTCCAGGGTTTCTTTGATTGGTTGTAAAAATCAAGAAGATAAAAAAGAAGTTTTAGGCAATAAGTGGGGAAGTTAAGTGGTGGTGGGAGGTAGTATTATCTTTTATTATAACTGTTCAAAGTACAACAGAGATGGCAACACTTGCATTAGCTATCCAGGTGTAACAAATAGTACAGTGGTAAAACATTCAAAAATCCAACTTTCATTTTTGTGAAAGGCCTATATATTGGACAAGGAAAGAGCGAGAGCTCCAGAATTTCAACCACATCATCTAGATGGCACGAGGCATTTGCTGCAAGTTTGGGGCAAATTTAAGTTTTGGTCAAATTTGGGGAAATATGACAGTGTAACCATAACTCATATTTTGGCAGTGGAAAGCGCCTGAGCGCTTAAATTGAAACAGTAATAGCGAAAATAGCTAAGTTGGGAGAGCGTTAGACTGAAGATCTAAATGTCCCTGGTTCAATCCCAGATTTTGGTCCATATCCTGGACAAGGAAAGAGCTAGAGCTATACAATTTCAAAAACAGCATCTACATGAAATTAGGATCATTTTCTGTAAGTTTGGGGAAGATTCAATTTTTGGTCGATATGGCCAAAATGACAGTCTAACCATACACCAAATTGTTTGATTTTCTAAAAAGCCCGTATCTTGGTGAATTCAAGAGCTAGAGCTCTAATATTAGAAAAGACAGCATCTACAGGACACCAGTATTGTTTTCTGTTGGTTCGGGGCAAATTCATTTTTTGGTCCAATATCTTAAAACGACAGTGTATACATGGACCAAATTGTTTGATTTCCTAAAAAGCCCGTATCTTGGTGAATTCAAGAGCTAGAGCTGTAATATTAGAAAAGACAGCATTTACAGGACACCAGTATTGTTTTCTGTTAGTTTGGGGCAAATTTATTTTTTGGTCCAATATCTTAAAACGGCAGTGTATACATGGACCAAATTGTTTGATTTTCTAAAAAGCCCGTATCTTGGTGAATTCAGGAGCTAGAGCTCTAAAATGAAAAAAGACAGCATCTACAGGACACCAGTATTGTTGTCTGTTGGTTCAGGGCAAATTAATTTTTTGTTCCAATTTCTTAAAACGACAGTGGATACATGGACCAAATTGTTTGATTTCCTAAAAAGCCCGTATCTTGGTGAATTCAAGAGCTAGAGCTGTAATATTAGAAAAGACAGCATTTACAGGACACCAGTATTGTTTTCTGTTAGTTTGGGGCAAATTTATTTTTTGGTCCAATTTCTTAAAACGACAGTGTATACATGGACCAAATTGTTAGATTTTTCAAATGCCCGTATCTTGGTGAATTCACGAGCTTGAGCTCTAAAATTAAAAAAGTCAGCATCTACAGGACACCAGTATTGTTTTCTGTTGGTTTTGGGCAAATACATTTTTTGGTCCAATATTTTAAAACGACAGTGTATACATTAACCAAATTGTTCGATTTTCTAAAAAGCCCGTATCTTGGTGAATTCAAGAGCTAGAGCTCTAAAATTAAAAAAGACAGCATCTACAGGACACCAGTATTGTTTTTAGGTAGTTTGGGGCAAATTTAATTTTTGGTCCAATTTCTTAAAACGACAGTGTATACATGGAGGCAGTAGCTCAGTGGGTAGAGCTTCTGCTTGGGAACCGGAGGGTTGCTGGTTCGAGCCCCTGTTGAGGTGCCTCTGAGCAAGCCGCCAAACCATCAATTCCCCTTCCTTCTGTGAAGGGTGGTAATGTAAAGTAGGTCGCTTTGGATAAAAAGTTGTTTTTTTTTTTTTAAAGCCCATATCTTGGTGAATTCAAGAGCTAGAGCTCTCAAATTAAAAAAGACAGCATCTACAGGTCACCAGTATTGTTTTCTGTTAGTTTGGGGCAAATTTATTTTTTGGTCCAATTTCTTAAAACGACAGTGTATACATGGACCAAATCGTTTGATTTCTAAAAAGCCCGTATCTTGGTGAATTCAAGAGCTAGAGCACTCACATTAAAAAAGACAGCATCTACAGGACACCACTATTGTTTTTAGGTAGTTTGGGCAAATGTATTTTTTGGCCCAATTTCCCAAAACGACAGTGTATACATGGACCAAATTGTTTGATTTTCTAAAAAGCCCATATCTTGGTGAATTCAAGAGCTAGAGCTCTAAAATTAAAAAAGACAACATCTACAGGACACCAGTATTGTTTTCTATTAGATATGGGCAAATTTATTTTTGGTCCTATTTCCCAAAATGACAGTGTATACATGGACCAAATTGTTTGATTTTCTAAAAAGCCCATATCTTGGTGAATTCAAGAGCTAGAGCTCTAAAATTAAAAAAGACAGCATCTACAGGACACTAGTATTGTTTGAAGGTAGTTTGGGGCAAATTTATTTTTTGGTCCAATATCTTAAAACGACAGTGTATACATGGACCAAATAGTTTGATGTTTCAAATGCCCGTATCTTGGTGAATTCAAAAGCTAGAGCTCTAAAATGAAAAAAGACAGCATCTACAGGACACCACTATTGTTTTCTGTCAGTTTGGGGTAAATTTATTTTTTGTTCCAATTTCCCAAAACGACAGTGTATACATGGACCAAATTGTTTGATTTTCTAAAAAGCCCATATCTTGGTGAATTCAGGAGCTAGAGCTCTTAAATGAAAAAAGACAGCATCTAGAGGACACTAGTATTGTTTGAAGGTAGTTTGGGGCAAATTTAATTTTTGGTCCAATTTCTTAAAACGACAGTGTATACATGGATGCAGGAGCTCAGTGGGTAGAGCTTCTGCTTGGGAACCGGAGGGTTGCTGGTTCGAGCCCCTGTTGAGGTGCCTCTGAGCAAGCTGCCAAACCATCAATTCCCCTTCCTTCTGTGAAGGGTGGTAATGTAAAGTAGGTCGCTTTGGATAAAAGTTGCTGCCAAATGATTGTGAAAGACGAAATTGTTTTTTTTTTTTAAAGCCCATATCTTGGTGAATTCAAGAGCTAGAGCTCTCAAATTAAAAAAGACAGCATCTATAGGTCACCAGTATTGTTTTCTGTTAGTTTGGGGCAAATTAATTTTTTGGTCCAATTTCTTAACACGACAGTGTATACATGGACCAAATTCTTTGATTTTCTAAAAAGCCCATATCTTGGTGAATTCAGGAGCTAGAGCTCTCAAATGAAAAAAGACAGCATCTACAGGACACTAGTATTGTTTGAAGGTAGTTTGGGGCAAATTTATTTTTTGGTCCAATTTCCCAAAACGACAGTGTATACATGGACCAAATAGTTTGATGTTTCAAATGCCCGTATCTTGGTGAATTCAAGAGCTAGAGCTCTAAAATTAAAAAAGACAGCATCTACAGGTCACCGGTATTGTTTTCTGTTGGTTTTGCGCAAATACATTTTTTGGTCCAATATTTTAAAACGACAGTGTATACATTGAGCAAATCGTTTGATTTTTCAAATTCCCGTATCTTGGTGAATTCAAGAGCTAGAGCTCTCAAATTAAAAAAGACAGCATCTACAGGACACCAGTATTGTTTTCTGTTGGTTTTGGGCAAATACATTTTTTGGTCCAATTTTTTAAAACGACAGTGTATACATTGACCAAATTGTTTGATTTTCTAAAAAGCCCGTATCTTGGTGAATTCAAGAGCCAGAGCTCTAAAATTAAAAAAGACAGCATCTACAGGACACCAGTATTGTTTTTAGGTAGTTTGGGGCAAATTTAATTTTTGGTCCAATTTCTTAAAACGACAGTGTATACATGGATGCAGGAGCTCACTGGGTAGAGCTTCTGCTTGGGAACCGGAGGGTTGCTGGTTCGAGCCCCTGTTGAGGTGCCTCTGAGCAAGCTGCAAAAACCATCAATTCCCCTTCCTTCTGTGAAGGGTGGTAATGTAAAGTAGGTCGCTTTGGATAAAAGTTGCTGCCAAATGATTGTAATGTATTGTGAAAGACCAAATTGTTTTTTTTTTTTAAAGTCCATATCTTGGTGAATTCAAGAGCTAGAGCTCTAAAATTAAAAAAGACAGCATCTACAGGACACTAGTATTGTTTGAAGGTAGTTTGGGGCAAATTTATTTTTTGGTCCAATTTCCCAAAACGACAGTGTATACATGGACCAAATCGTTTGATTTTTCAAATGCCCGTATCTTGGTGAATTCAAGAGCTGGAGCTCTAAAATTAAAAAAGTCAGCATCTTCAGGATACCAGTATTGTTTTCTGTCAGTTTGGGGCAAATTTATTTTTTGGTCCAATTTCCCAAAACGACAGTGTATACATGGACCAAATAGTTTGATGTTTCAAATGCCCGTATCTTGGTGAATTCAAGAGCTAGAGCTCTAAAATTTAAAAAGACAGCATCTACAGGTAACCGGTATTGTTTTCTGTTAGTTTGGGGCAAATTTATTTTTTGGTCCAATATCTTAAAACGACAGTGTATACATGGACCAAATTGTTTGATTTTCTAAAAAGCCCATATCTTGGTGAATTCAGGAGCTAGAGCTCTTAAATTAAAAAAGACAGCATCTAGAGGACACTAGTATTGTTTGAAGGTAGTTTGGGGCAAATTTATTTTTTGGTCCAATTTCCCAAAAACGACAGTGTATACATGGACCAAATTGTTTGATTTTCTAAAAAGCCCATATCTTGGTGAATTCAAGAGCTAGAGCTCTCAAATTAAAAAAGACAGCATCTACAGGACACTAGTATTGTTTGAAGGTAGTTTGGGGCAAATTTATTTTTTGGTCCAATTTCCCAAAACGACAGTGTATACATGGACCAAATCGTTTGATTTTTCAAATGCCCGTATCTTGGTGAATTCAAGAGCTAGAGCTCTCAAATTAAAAAAGACAGCATCTACAGGACACCACTATTGTTTTTAGGTCGTTTGGGGCAAATTTAATTTTTGGTCCAATTTCCCAAAACGACAGTGTATACATGGACCAAATAGTTTGATGTTTCAAATGCCCGTATCTTGGTGAATTCAAGAGCTGGAGCTCTAAAATTAAAAAAGACAGCATCGCCAGGTCACCGGTATTGTTTACTGTTAGTTTGGGGCAAATTTATTTTTTGGTCCAATATCTTAAAACGACAGTGTATACGTGGACCAAATAGTTTGATTTTTCAAATGCCCGTATCTTGGTGAATTCAAGAGCTAGAGCTCTGAAATTAAAAAAAGACAGCATCTACAGGACACCACTATTGTTTACTGTTAGTTTGGGGCAAATTTATTTTTTGGTCCAATATCTTAAAATGACAGTGTATACATGGACCAAATAGTTTGATTTTTCAAATGCCCGTATCTTGGTGAATTCAAGAGCTAGAGCTCTGAAATTAAAAAAGACAGCATCTACAGGACACCACTATTGTTTTCTGTTAGTTTGGGGCAAATTTATTTTTTTGGTCCAATATCTTAAAACGACAGTGTATACATGGACCAAATTGTTTGATTTTCTAAAAAGCCCATATCTTGGTGAATTCAAGAGCTAGAGCTCTAAAATTAAAAAAGACAGCATCTACAGGACACTAGTATTGTTTGAAGGTAGTTTGGGGCAAATTTATTTTTTGGTCCAATTTCCCAAAACGACAGTGTATACATGGACCAAATCGTTTGATTTTTCAAATGCCCGTATCTTGGTGAATTCAAGAGCTAGAGCTCTCAAATTAAAAAAGACAGCATCTACAGGACACCACTATTGTTTTTAGGTAGTTTGGGGCAAATTTAATTTTTGGTCCAATTTCCCAAAACGACAGTGTATACATGGACCAAATTGTTTGATTTTCTAAAAAGCCCATATCTTGGTGAATTCAGGAGCTAGAGCTCTTAAATGAAAAAAGACAGCATCTACAGGACACTAGTATTGTTTTCTATTAGATATGGGCAAATTACTTCTTTGGTCCAATTTCCCAAAATGACAGTGTATACATGGATCAAATTGTTTGATTTTCTAAAAAGCCCATATCTTGGTGAATTCAAGAGCTAGAGCTCTAAAATTAAAAAAGACAACATCTACAGGACACCAGTATTGTTTTCTATTAGATATGAGCAAATTTATTTTTTGGTCCAATATCTTAAAACGACAGTGTATACATGGACCAAATAGTTTGATTTTCTAAAAAGCCCATATCTTGGTGAATTCAGGAGCTAGAGCTCTCAAATGAAAAAAGACAGCATCTACAGGACACTAGTATTGTTTGAAGGTAGTTTGGGGCAAATTTATTTTTTGTTCCAATTTCTTTAAACCACAGTGTATACATGGACCAAATTGTTTGATTTTCTAAAAAGCCCATATCTTGGTGAATTCAGGAGCTAGAGCTCTCAAATGAAAAAAGACAGCATCTACAGGACACCAGTATTGTTTTAAGGTAGAACAGGGCAAATTTAATTTTTGGTCCAATTTCCCAAAACGACAGTGTATACATGGACCAAATCGTTTGATTTTTTCAAATGCCCGTATCTTGGTGAATTCAAGAGCTAGAGATCTAAAATTAAAAAAGACAGCATCTACAGGAGACCAGTAATGTTTCCTGTAAGTTTGGGGCAAAAGTATATTTTTGGTCCAATTTCTTAAAACGACAGTGTATACATGGACCAAAGCGTTTGATTATTCAAATGCCCATATCTTGGTGAATTCAAGAGCTTACGCTCTAAAATTTTAAAACACAGCATCTACAGGACACCAGTATTATTTTCTGTAAGTTTGGGGTAAATTTAATTTTAGGTCCAATTTCCCAAAACGACAGTGTATGTGTTTATGCACGGCACCAGGCCCAGTTTAATATAAAACACAATTTTATACAATATATATAGGAGGGTGTCCCTGCCCCATCTCTCCATCAGGTTAGGGTCCTTTTCCCGAAAAACATTGAAGACTACTGCCCTAGGAAATCAACTTCAGCTATGAATCACTGTTATGCATTTCATACACTTGGCAACTAAATGATACAACCCAGGGAGCACTAAAGAAAAAGATGTTCACATAAGATAATGAAGAGTAAGGGGGCCAGAAATGCAAGTAAGTAAGAAAAGCTGCCTACCATTATCGACTCACTCCAAGCACTATGAGTTTTAAGGCCAATCTGTTTTATTTACATTTCATTGTATGCTCCTATGGCTGCATAATGCATACTAAGGTTTTGTTGTCTAAGATGTTTTTAATTGTTGGTTCATTTTAGTTCTCCTTTTTTGAAAAATTTATATTGAATTCCATTAGAAACATTGGAAAGGTCCTATGAGTGCTGAACAGCTACTTTGACCTGTGTTCTTTGCGCACAGCAGAGGCTCGTGCAGTGAACACCCTCTGGCAGACACAGATATACAGTATGTCTGTGATTGTTGGCAACCCTACTTGTAGCCCTATCAGCCGGTCAATTGTTCTATTTGGATGCTGTCGCTTTGTAGATTTGTGATGGTTGCGATCAGTTGAGATTTAAATGATTAGAAGCTTGCCTCTAACATAAATCCAAGGGCCAAATCCATTGAATTAATAATTTGTACATGTGCACGCGTTCCCCCCACGCTGACACAATGTTGAGCAAACATGTACATGGCTGCAACTCATTTATAATGAGCAGACATTCATTTCATGTCGGGCCAACACTGCAGTCATGAACGCCCTTTCTCACTTTGGTAAATTATGAATCTCTCTCTCTCTCTATTCACCTCTGGGGGATGCCATTAGAGAGAGAGAGAGTCACTCACTACACCATTCCATAACACACACAGTTTCAAAAGGGGTAAATACATGTTTTATTAGAGATCTACATTGAAGAAGTGCACAAATAATTCATTAAATGTCCATTATTAAGCAATAAAAATCTTTAGGGAAAAAGTCATAGCATTCCACATAGCACTGCAGCTGCTCAAGCATAATGTGTTGGCTCTGTGTTATAACAGGTAGAAGAATAAAAGTTCAAAACAATATAATGTGCATATCAGATATTTAAGACTGAAGTGAATTTTCTCTCATATGACAATAAGACTTAACCCTAAAATTTCAGTTATGGTATTTTTCCTGTTTGTACCTGCAGTGCCTACAGTGGATAATCCTAGTGAGTGTGATGCTTAAATAAAACAATATCCTCTAATCCTCTAAAGGCAAAAAATAATTTCATAAGACAATGTACTCATCTTGCACCCACTCTCCCACTGCATAAGAAAAGCCTGAACATTCAGAGCGATGACTTATTTAAAGAGCCGTATTAATATTTCATAGGATTAAGTGTGTAGAGTAACCTACTTATTATTGCAATGTACAGCTGCACACTTACGAGCAGTTTTTATTTTCCAGCCAAAAAGCAAAATGAACAAGCTCTGATGCATGCAGAGGTGCGACATCGGTTTGTATAAATGTTTATAAAATGCCTAATAACCATAAGAATTTGAGACAGACTGAGGTGGCAATGAGACAAATAGCATCTGTCCATATGACATCTGTAAAATGTGCATATGCATTGTACATTACGCTGATGTGAAGCCACAAAACAATGGCAGGAGAGAATGTAAATGGAAGCATATGGCTCACTCCGGCTTATTCATCATGGCTGGTCACCCTTGAGGCAAAGGTAACTGCGTCTGTGATGTAACGTCTTTGAAACGCAGGTGTCAGCTTCTTTGCAGCCCTAGTTTGCATAGCAGCTGGTGTCATTCTTAGGAGGAGAGAGTGTTTCTGAATAGAATCTCCTTTTGCTTTTGATTTGTTATCCCGTCTAGCAGTACCAGCATTTCTATTTTATATAAATAGTCTTTCAAACTGTTTTGGGAAGGTTCATCAGAAAAAGCCATCCCTTACAATTACTTTTGACTCCAATCTACTTGAAAAAGCAGGATGGAGCGGCAGGAGTCCAGGAGTCAAAGTCCAAGTTTCTTTGGCATCAATCAACATGGCAGAACCAGTGGAAACAAACAGAATAAAAAATTAAGCTTGTAATGAGGACTTAACTTATGAAATGATATTTATCAAAAACAAATGATTATACATGGTATTGTGAGAGGATCGATGATGGAGAGAGAGACGCAGAGTGAGTGGGTGAGAGAGAAAGAGAGAGAGACAGGGGGAGATAGCGAGGAGCCTGCGACAGAAGCTGTCCTGCCCTGTAAATGAATGTGTCGCAGTCTACTAGGAGTGAGGGACGGCTTTGGCACACCGATTAAAAGTTAAAAGTGTGACCCATGAGTCTCCTTTGTGGAACTAATGCTAGACGCTTACATAGACACCAGGATAATGGATGCAAGAAGTGTCTCCAAGAGCAGCTGTGCATTTAAATGAACTCACTGCAGCTGAACTCATTTACATAATCTTTCTTAGTAAATATGCTGCTAAATTGAAAACATGCGGTGCTGCAGAAATGTGTGTCCTGGGCGGTAATTTGCATCATGCTTAGTACATCTGTCTGTCTCTATAAAACAATGGTTGCATATATCCATATCCAATATATCAGTCAGACAGTTCCTTAACAAGGCAGGTACTGAAACTCTAATTTGTGCATTTACTTCCAGACAAGATTACTGTCACGTCCTCTTCTCTGGCTGGAGCTCTGCTGCTTCCTGTCAGTGCCAGGGCTGATTTAAAGGTCGTACTCCTTACCTATAAGATACTTCATGGGCCTGGCTCCAGTGAATCTTTCTGACGTTATTGCCACTTTACGTTCCTGCGCAACTCTTAAGACCTCAGCAGGCAGGAGTAAGACAAAGACTTTTGGAAATGGAGCATTGTCATACTGCGCTCCTTTTCCTTACAACACACTTCCTGCACTCGTTAAAGTGACAATCTCCCTAGAAATGTTTAAATCCCTCCTTCAGACCCACCTCTTTTCAGTACACTGCTACATCATCATTCTCTCTCTCTCTCTCTCTCTCTCTCCATATACCGTAGAAGCACTTCATGTCTTTATCTACAAACACAAGCCATTGTATGACAAAAGTCTTTATTATTATTATGACAAATTCTTAAAATCACATGTCTTTTTCTTTCTTTACAAACAAAAACAGATAAAAAGGGTAACAATGTAAAACCTTTGTGGAAGGACTATTGAAGCACTCTGTTACAAAGGCATTGCAGGCAGCAGATCATCACGATGATGTAAACACAAAATGTAAGCATTCTCTAGTGTGGTCTTGTCTTTCCTACTGTTTTGATCGTGAAGTAGCTGCGGACATCAACAATACATAACACTTCATCATCTCCAGGCATTATTTAGTCGTGTTAATGCTGAACCTGAGTACCATTTCAAGGATTAGAGTCTAGTCAGAGATGATCTACAATGCAAGAGTGATAATAAAGTGTTTTCTTCTTCTACGTTCTCTGTTGTCCCTGGAGGAAGGAAGGAAGAAAGAGACGGATAGAGGCGGAACTGTCTTCTGTCCTCTTTAGTGTCCACTGTACTGCTACACCACATGGATGTGTGAGGCCAAGTTACAAAATATGGGACCAGCCCCAAATGAAATGGTAGCATTTTCTTTTGTGGTGTATTCATTTTCCAGAAGCTGTTCCATCTCTATACTGTATATGTAATCAAAAAGTCTAACGTTTACTTAAATGCACTCATTTGAATTAAGTTGACAACCTCTGTTTTGGGACCTAGTGTACAAAAATAAGGATTCTTAATTAAAAAAAGCTTCAGCAACATAAATGTTTGAAAGATCTAGGTATACTTTTTGTTTTCCGTATATTCGTGGAGCTGACACACACGACTGACCACGATGATCATAGTGGCACAGTATAGTCTCATAACAGCACCAACACTTCTGATAGTGGTTTTAATCCACAAACTTGAGTTTTAGATTATTATTTTCTCTTTTTCACAGTGAACACACTCCACACTGAAAACATGTTTAGAAGTTGTTAGTATTATATATGTGTACTGTTGCTAGGACACAGTGCTTTCAGCCAAAGGTACAAATGAGAAGAATTAATAGCTTGAAAGTATGATGAGTCACCTTTGGGTTGTACTGTACAGGATATGTTTGTGATCACATCCTGCACTGCATTTGGTCTTGTAGCTGTGTCCCATTAGGCGATTTTGCTTTCAAAAAGTGTATTTTAAGACTGAATGCATGTAATCCATAAAACAGAGCACCCGATTTTACATGTCATAAAAGGTATCATGCAACCACGCTCCCATACACACTGCGGGTGGGTCAATAAAGGAGCTTCAGTTTCAGTGTGATGCTGTGTTCTTGATATCTCCATTATGTCATGCTTGTTCTGTTCTGCAGCCTACAAAACTGCTGCTATCCTGCGTTTGCATCCTCCAGATTTCATGCATGCAAAAAAATTGTAGTGGTACTAATGTAAACTTGGCAGCATTTGTTTAACGGCTGCGCAAACAAACTCTTGTTGCCACTGCCAGTTTGTAGCATAAAGGTAAAAAAAAACAGATCTCCTAAATTGTCATTACATTGTTTTCACCATTGAGTAAAATTGGCAGTTGGGATCTTTAAAGGCATTCTAGTGCAGAGAGCAGGAACCATTTATGTTTGACGTCCCAAATTGTCCCTTAATTCATACAGCGTTTAAACCTGCATACCTAACATACTGTACGTATGCAAATAATTATGTGAGCAACACTGCTGACCAAGCAACTATAGAAACAAACTTGGCCTTAGGTGAATGCTCTTTACGATGGCTTCCTTATCGGTCACACCTTCACGGTCTGGGTGCTTCCAGCTAAGTGAGCTGGGACATGGCTATAGTGGCATCTGTGGTGAATTTCTCCCCGTGTGACCCCAGAGCCTGATATTTGTTACATGAACTTTTGGGTCATTGTACAATCCCTGTAGGGAACGTCTCACAGTCACATCATGTTCATGACACAGGATCAGGTTTCTTTGGCAGTGGTTCCCAAACCTTTTGGCATATGATCACATCAAAGTTGGCAACGTCTACCTGTGACCACTCGTCACAGGTGACCTTAGTATTATAGGGCTCTATTTGCCCCTGGATAAGTTTTGAGAAACAGGGCTTTAGAGTTTTGCCACTCAATCTAGCTTAGACTCTTTTTAAAGTATTAAATTTGAAAAAAACAAAACAACAACACAAGAACACAAACCATCCAACCAAATGCCAGGCAGAACCTTCAAATGTTGAGGACATGATACGTCTTGATCCCAAGGTCAATCACTGATATAAAGAAATGGCAATAATACAAAACGCATAAACAAATTGGTCCCAGAAGTATGAGTCGTTTTCCAGACATTTTTGGCCATACATAAGAAATATTAGAGTAAACGCTCATATATACATCACTGTGTGTGAGTTACAATCATCACTGGAAAGGGTGGGACTGGGATTAACCTCTTTGGCAAGAGAGAAATGAGAATTTGTGTGTGTGCGCACATGCACTTGTTAAGGCACTTGATGCAAATTTGCAGTGCAAATTTTGGCTGAGACAGGCGGGCAGACGGGAGCGTAGTTGCATAGTTAAAGCAGGAGCTGATGTGCAGCCGTTAAGAGGTGTCGTCTGTGCTTCTCTCCTCGCTGGGCTCCGGCTTCTGTGACAGGAGGAACGACTCCCAAACAGCCAAACACTGAAAGAGAACACAGAACAGTTTCTTTAAAGACCACACTTAAACAGAATTAACCCTAAAACTGAGACATAACCTCCTGAAATCTGTAAAACTTGCATGGTGTTTAAAAAAACTCTAATCTATTTAATGTAAATTCCCTCTTGCAGCCCACCTGAAGTACCCTCACGGCCGAGGCCCACACTTTGAGACACACTGATCGAGGGAATGTTATGACCCCATGTTGTAGTGCAAATAACTCTATACATCAGTTTACTCTCAAGACAAAGCGTATTCATGCAATAACCTTGAGCCTATTTTACTTTTATGGCAAAGTCAGAAACCTATGCAAGCAGAAACTGCAAAACATACAAAAAGGTATAGACCAACAAACACAGATACAAATCTAAATACAAATAAAACAACAAAATCCAGTAAAAGTAGGCCAAACATCATAGTTTTATCTGTCTCATCTCCACCAGACGATTTCACAGAGAATCATAGTGAAGAAGAGAGAGAGAAACAATGTTATTAAATGGAGTTTTTCATTTGATAACACAAATGTTCCACAGCTTTCAATCTGCAGTTATTTTGAAGTGGCATATTTATTGTGAGACAATTAAGCATGACTCATATCTGGACTGTACTATTGAAATAACAATCAAAAAGGAGCCAAGGCTGTTGTGACGCCAATTCAATCCATTGCTTTCCAAAGTTACAGTGCATTTATTCCAAACACCTGATTCCAGTGCCAGGATCATTGATTGCTGTGTCACGGCTGAGGGAACTATCAGTAACAGTAGCACGTACACACAACTGGACAGCATACACACACTGGGTCCGATGAAGCCAGGGCTAAAGAGCTCATTAGATGGATCATTAAGAAAGCAAAGGCGCCAGCCTCATTTGCCAGCAGCTATCCTCCAGGCTTTACAGTGAGCAGGTACACAGAACTAGGAGAACACACACACACACAGACATAAAAAAAGAAGAATGCAATGCAATGCAACACACACACACACACACACACACACACACACACACACACACACACACACACACACACACACACACACACACACACACACACACACACACACACACACACACACACACACACACACACACACACACACACACACACACACACACACACACACACACACACACACACACACACACACACACACACACAATTTGCCTGTGTGTGCTCCCCTGCTGCTTCAGGGACATTATTCTGTCTGATTACAGATTCCTTGCATGAGTGATGGCCCACAATGCACTGAGGGCTTAGTGAATAGAGTGTCCGGTGAAGACCTGGCAGTCAACTCTAAAGGCCATGCATTTGCCTTCCATTCCTGCTTAGGGGCCCTTTACAGACACACATCTCGTGGTACTGTCAGCTCCGGCAGAATGATCTGATTTGTTGTCCGATTGTCTCTAGGTGGCCATGATGATGTACTGGAGGAAAGTTTAATAAGTTTCTCCAAGTCGCCAGCTAGCAGTCATAAGCGTATAGCAGGATCCCTGTGGATGGGCTTGATAACACCTATAGTTGAAATGTGGGCTCAGCCTGTTCTATGAGGGCTGCTCTTCAACACATGAGTATGTCTGCAATCGCCCCTCTCTCTCCAAGATCTTTTGGGCAGCAAGCAGCTCAGTTTATGCTCCAATGTTCATCTCCCGGAACACGGCAGAGAGTCTGGACACTGACCATCCGTCTCCCAGCGTTGGACCGTGGCTGGCTAGGAAAGACACACATCTCCTGGACAAGGGAGTTGATTTGTTGCGGCTCATGATCACCAGAAATCAGTCATTGTCACCCTCCACCTGGTCCACATTCTCGGCTGCTACTAGTCAGATAAGCTAGCAGTCATGATTTGTTTTTTTGACCACACGCCCTTCCTGTCTGCTCTCCAAGATACGAGGACCGAGGCTGCTGTATTAGTCCCCACCTTTCAAACCTTGTGTGATTCGACAAAAGCTATCCAAAACAAATCCATCTACAGACCGTAGCTCACATGAGAAATCAAACCAATCACGTTTCTGAAGCCTTCTCACCCCGATTCCTTGTTGCTATGATGTAACCATGGCAATGCAGAGCAGGTTCTGCCTTTGCAAAGTCACCGCTGCAGACCTCCTCATCAGTCCTGCATGTCAATAACATATCAATGCAGGATACCAGCTAGTATTTGGGGAACATTGATAATTGGAACTAAAAGACAGCACTCAAAAAGAACAAACATGGGCTTCTCTCTCTTCCTGACTGCTGGCTAATCGATGACCTACTGTATGTTTGTGTTTGACCAGGTGACAGTCAGCAAACAGCCGTGAGACACAGCGGTCGATGCTTGAGGAGGGGATTTAGAGTCGTCTATTCTTAAATTGGTCCCTGTGTTTTTAAGGCTGCATTATTCCTTTGTTTGACATTGAACACCCTTAACTTCAGTCAGTTTGGGATCATTAGTTGGACGAAAGGTACATGTTGAATATTTCTGATGCTGTTGTAGGGCGATCACGTTCGTTCGTCTGTGTAAGACAACATGCGAGGTTGTGATGAAAACAGCATAAACTTATGCAAATCAAATATCTGCACATCATTCCGCTTCACCCACACACAGTCAGAGCATGTAAACACCTTGTACAGCACAAATATGAAAGCCAGTGTGCAGCATTAATGCACCACAGGGGTAGAAAGTTACTATAGACAATAAAGAGAAACATGTTCAAGCTTCCCGAGGGAACAACCACCCTTTTTCTAATATCTGGATTTTGCTTGTTTATGAACAAAAGCAAAAAACAATAAGATGCCAGAACAAACAATTACTAACAACGCAAAGCAGTGCTAAGAAAAAGGTTATGAATGAACACAGAAATGATAAACAATCTAACTGAAGCCGTTCTGACAGACCGGCAGCAGCAAGTAATCAGACTATGACCGTGTGAATGTGAGCAAGCAATCACAACTTCTTACTACTTACCATAGTTGGATATAGAATCATAACCGAGTTCCAAACTTTGGGTGTGTAAGTGCCTTGTCTCTCCTCTTTTACATTTCGCTTTTTCCTCACGCTACCCCGTCACCTTTATATGTCCGCTTTCACTCTCAAGTCTTCCCTTGTCCCCGACTGGGGGGAAATAAAACCCTCCCAGGTGTGATCTTATTAGATTTTTTATACAGGATCATTCCAATAAATCCTTCTTAGAGGCCTGAGGCTACAGAAAGACCACATGTGCACCTGAATATAAATAACACCACCTATCATCACTGTCAGTTTCCTGATCATTCACATTAGGACAGGAAGAACGTGTTAGTGACAGCTGAGAGATTTAACTGTAACAGAGTCTGTCAGTCCAAACTTCCCCTCAAAGAAAAGCGTTAAAAGCTCACATTTCCACCTAACGAACACAAGCTTTTCCTCATCAAAGTCATAGCCATTCTTGCAATCAGACGTGGAGTTCCTTCCCTAGGACTAGAAGCATGTTCAACACTGAGATGCTCTCCCTTGTGGAGGTGCTGTTTAATGCGTTTCCCCACCGCTGATCTGCATTCGGGTCACGGAGGCAGGATTGCAAGCAAAGCAACTCAGCCGTTAGCCGCATTCTCTAGCTCCTCCTGGGGTGATCCCAAGATGTTCCCAGGCCAGGTGGACTATATATCGTCCCAGCAGCTGCAATGCTGTAACATCACAAGCTAACTCATTTGTGGTCCTCTTGTTCCTTGTAAATAAGTGGTGGCCACAACTTGCCTCTATGTGTAGGGACCCCTGACATATTAAGGGAGAGGTGCAGTGAAGGGTTAAAACAAGGAGAGAGGCTCCGGACAAAGTATCTACCTGGTTTCAAACAATACCGGAGACTTTTCATCCTGACACAGGCTTGGCAGAGCTACATGTGCTCCATTTTTCAAACTAGAGACATGACAGGCCGCTCTAGGCATTAAAACTGACAACTCAAAAAATCTGCATTTCTATATTTAGGTTGCCCTCAGATCCTATCAGGAAGATGCTATAACATTTCCCCTTTCAGCAATAACAGCTGTGGGCGCCTCGCAGCAAACATCCACACTTGGTTGCGATGGGAGCAGTTCTCTCGGAGATACTATTGATGTTTAGTTCATGTGGGGAATTCGGAGATAACAAGGAAATCAGGTCAAGTTGGTCTGGTTGATGCACTGACTCACCAGCGCAAACAGGATCGCGGTTAAGGAAAAGAGGGCAACAACTGTGTGTTTTTTGTGTTGTGAACCATTTCCCCCCTGCGTAACAATGCCATGTGACATCATTGCTGTGGGATCTGTGTTTAGTCTACTTATTTAAGTTATTTTTCATTTATTTATAATGAATTCATGATGATTGAATTCATTGTGACTCTGGTTCTGCTGCAGTAAATGATTTTCATTACCATGACTTAGTTTGAACCATTACCATCATTTTACTCGCGGATAAGCTCACACTAGCATCCCAGAGCGGCAAGTCACGTATGGTTAATAACAATAAGCTGTGCTGCAACATTTCTACTCTTACATAAGAAAGAAGTTTGTTTATGACAGAAAAAAACGATTTGTGTGCCAAGATTGCTGATTGCTATGCAACAGCTGAGGGTTAATGTGCCATGACTACGCCACATAATTCATCTTGTTGAGTTAATTCCCTTTTAAACAGCCTCTAATAAGGCACATCACTACAACTACTAATTCATGTTCATTCACCCGGCATTAAATACTGTAAATGTGTAAACTTCCATACTGGGAACCTCATGTTGAATAAGTGCTGTGTGACTGATAACACATTGAATAAATGAAGATGTAATTTGTGGAGAATTAGTTCTTACAGTGATTACTTCCTTCCTTTCCTTTATCTTCACCCTTTGGCCTCCTTCAAACAAACATATCAGAGCTGTGGAAAACTTAAGGGAACCCAACATGTATGAAACCAATCCAAAATATGCTCCGGCTGGATAGAAGCGAAGTGAGAAAGACCTCCGCCTCCGTCAGCGGCACCGAGCTCGGCCAATCAAAGCCTCCATTATCCCTGCAATTCAGTTCACACTCTCCTCACCTATCATCTGAAAAAGCACGTTTTTATCCCGCAGTGATCCGATCAGGAGTTGAGAGGGACTCTGATCGGATCCACGCGGGCAGAAGACGTATTGAAACAGACTTCAGAGCTGAGCTGACTCGGGCCGTTGTACCGTTCTGAGCACCGTTTGAAGGATTCGGGGAATTTGCTTATCGATAGCAATAAGTGATAGTTCCTGCAGCTTGATATGTTCAGCTTTGTCTGTGTAGTATTGGATTTTCTACACAAAATCGTGTATTCATCAAACTTCAATAGCGTTAAAATATTGTTTGAAGATTCTAAATAGTCTTCGTCTTCTTTAAAGTAACTATTTATTTGACTAAGTACCTTAATTAAACAATACAGATATAGTTGTGCATGCTACTGATCTTGTTTCTGATAAGCCAAAGATTAGCAGCTGCTGACTAAAGTTTAATATGGACAGACGTTGGCAGCATGAATGGAGGAGGCAACTTGCCAATTTGAGGATGTAAAAAAAGATGCTGCTTCATCTCCTTGGGACTAATTCATGCTCAAGGGCCCTGCCAGACACAGCAATCAAACAACGAAAAGGAAAGCGGAGCTAATTAGGAGGATGTCCTTGATAATCATTAAAAACACTTGAAGACACAACAGGAAATGGGAGAGCTGATATCCTCTGTGAGGGCCGGTGGTTTGCCTGATCTGAAGCTCTGCTACCCTCTGCTGACAGAGCTCCAGACTACACCACTAAATTACATTGAGTGCCGATTGAACCACATTTCTGCACTGTAAGTCTCCGGCACAACTACCAAAAGCCATAAACGGGTAAATGATTGTTCCTGTAACAGCTTCATTGTTCCATTCTCCTCTTCTGCTCTCCTTCCAGCTCTGTTCTTCTTCTTTTTCTTCTTCATTCCAGTGTCTAATTCCCTGTTGTCTCAGCTGAGCTCCCTGCTCATAATTCGGGATTCACAATTGTCTCATGCGTCTCTCTCTCTCTTTCTCTCGCTTGCTTTCTCTTTATCCCTCTTCTCCTCTCAGTTTCTTACTCTTCCTTCCCAGTTCTATTTATGCGCCTCCATTGTCCTCTCTCACTTCGAATCCCAGAGACAACACAGAGACGCAGCCACCATTCCAACCCGTGTTTTAAGGCTTATTTCATGCAAACTATAAATATGTTTGCAGATTTCTCAGCTGTAGCAAATAAAGTGAATTCTATCTGCCAGGTCCCAAATTTTCCGATATGACTAAGCAGCAGCACATTCAGGGCTCCGGCATGCGGCCATTGAAATCCTACTTTGTGACTATTTTAGACACATTGCAACAAAAACTCACGATAAGCTGCACTTGTGTGAGGTCAAAACATTTTCCGTCAGCATTATGAGAAATCCTGTTGAGTCTTCTGTCCAGCCTTACTCCTTTAGTCTATGAACTTGAAACTTTAGATTAAAGCAGAAAACCCTACAACCTCGGAATCAGTTTCAATTTCCATATTTCAAGCCAAAAGAGACTAAACCTCACACTGCATCAAACAGAACAAAGTGTCTTACCTTCTCGTAGTAATCTACATTCTTCTCCGCGGTGGAAACGAACGCTGACTTGAGGTCCGTCCTCATGCTGCTCTGCCAGCGGGTCCAGTCGCCCCTCAGAGTGTTATTGGCCAACTCCACCCTGTCTGCCAGACTGTCCACCTCCTCCTGCAACTGCCAATCAAACACGCAAAGCATTCACTGATGATGACATCGTCAGGGAAACCGTCTCCTAGCTGGTTTTTGAGACGCTCCGGACTTTCCACCTTGCGGAGGGGAGAAACACTTGTTACCAACCCCAGGCTCTCTTCAGTGGTAGATGATGTAATGATGATGTCGTTTCTCTCTACACCCTGCCGCACTGTTAGGCTAGCACCAGCTGATCTCCCCGCTGTTGGAGCTGACAAGATCACAGCAAGAGCCCAATCTTTCAAATGAGTGATGAGGAAGAAGCATGAGAGACGAGTGACTCTCTTGAACTATGGGATGAGGCGAATCCAGCTCAGACTCATTTCCTTTCTGAGGAATCCACTTGTGGATCAATAAGAGCTTTATGGTAAACACATCAACAGAAAATGGCGTGCAAGATTGTATTCTAATCAATCATCACAGCAGAATCAGTGTCAGAGTGAAGAGCACAAGGCGGTGAGCGATGAAGTATCGACATGCGTCCTCATTAGCTGCATGCTGTCTGCGCTGTGATCAGATCTCAGTAGGTGGGCTGTCATACCCTTTAAGCCCATCTGTCCTCCTTTCATCATCTTCCAGTCAGAAAAATAACTAACACACACCTACAGTAAGTATGTGGTCAGACAGGTCAGATCGCATTCTGATCATCATGTATTCTGCGAGCTTTAATGCCTGACCTTGTCGTCTCCACATATCCAGATATTATGCAAGGTATAGATATGGCATCAGAGATCTGCCTTATTGATCCAGCAAGCTTACCAAGGCTGTCCATCACAGTGTGTGTGTGTGTGTGTGTGTGTGTGTGTGTGTGTGTGTGTGTGTGTGTGTGTGTGTGTGTGTGTGTGTGTGTGTGTGTCTGTCTGTGTGTGTACACTCTCTGCATAGCCTCTATACAGGCTATGCGTATGCTGATACTTTCATCCCAAATAAGGCGTTCTCTGCCCTAATTGCCTAAGTGATTTCTGGCAGTATGTAAGTGATTTCACTCAGATGTGGTCACATGCAAGACTTTGACAGGTTTACTGACAATGTAAGTTCTGGACCTTCCACCCTTGCAGACTTCTAAATTGATCCATAGTGGGATTCTCTTCAGACCGTGACATTAACTTGATTTCTATGACTTTACATTAACCCAGTAGTTCCCAAACTTTTTCTTTCGCACCCTCCCTTTTATAGATCAAAGTTTTTCCCTCAAGTGTGTGTATTGTAGCTCAGCATGTTCTTATTTTCATTAGGGTATACACTACACGAAGGTAGCCAAGTTTGTTTTGCTCTTCAGTCCATCCAAAAAGACTTGTTCCCAAACGTAGAGCTAACACTCCCGTTCTCAACTGAGCACGCAAAGCTCTCTTCCGTTGGATGTTATTACTGTGTGTAGATCACTTATCCAGATATAGAGATCACACTTTAATAAGGGGTCTTAACAGCATAAGAGTTGAGGCGTAATTTCCTCTAGATTCTGTTTGATGTTGACTTTTTACAAATCAACTCTTTTACTACATATTTAATAAAATGAGTGAAATGATATCCAGCTCCTGAAGATAAATTCTTCACGGGAGCCCAGCACCTAATCTGTTTCCTGGGGTCTTCCTTCATTTCTGAATGTGGCCACTTCATTTCTTCATCAAAAGCCTCATTGGAAATCGAATGAAAAGCATCCTTTTGACATTTCCGTGTTCATTAGCGCGGATCCATTAAATACAAATTCTGACTGATCGGCATTAGAAAGCTGAGGGCTGGATGAAGCTCATCCGTTCACATGCTTCGCTAATTAAATCAGGAATGTATAATTCCGGTCTGTAGGTCTTGCTTCTTAATTAAAAAACCCTGCAGATGGATTCTGATATTAGCTGGGGGAGGGAATACACACCTGAGTATGCAAGTGTACACACACACACCTGGGTAAAAATAGCCCTGCCCTTTGCTTGCCTAACTTTCGACCTTCATTCTTCGTCTTGTGACATTTTGAGGCGAGGCATCGTCGAAAAAAGGATATGGGATTTTTTCATTACGCCGCGATTAGCTGCAGGGCTTACAGCGAGAGATAATATTGACAGCTCTTATTCCCACTGAGCACTGCCGAGCAGAAGAATGACTTCCTACCAGCGAGTCTGGATATTTAGATAATCCTCTCTGGAGGATATGAGCTCATGGTGGCCCTGTGAGACAGGCCTCACTCCTAATCTCTGGGAAAATGACTGGAGGACACAAACATATCAGCGAGCTTAGAAGGAAAGCAGGGAGTATGTGTGTATGATTTTCTGTCGGTGTGAATGGATGTAAAGCTGTACTTACTGCCTCCTGATTGTCGATTTTCCTGGCTGCCAGGGCCTCGTTCTTGGCCTCAAACTCAGCCTGGATGTTGTCTCGTCGTCTCATCACGGCCTGATGGACAGAATGGCAGATAGACAAGAGGCATTATCTCCAATACAACTTACTGTAGCTCTACTGTAGCTCGTGACGTGAGGAACAAGCTGACAGGTTATTTGGTGTGAAGTTTGTCTCTGCCTTTTCACAGACAATCATATGGAAATGTGAATTAGGTTTATACAATTTGCTGTGTCTCTATCCTGTAGATAGTCAAGGTCCATATTCGGCCACATGCTGTTGGATTTCCTCAGGGAGGTGACACTGTTAAAATGGTTTTGTGTTTAAGTGTGTTTAAAATTCATGTTCTGTGAAATTGGTAGAGTAGCACTGTGCGCACACACACACACAGGCCACACAATAGAATGACCGAAGTATCTGCATCTCATCTTAAAGCTCAACACTAGTTCAGATGAATGGCAAAAGATATGTTCACAGATTGGTCCGGCCGTTGCCATGTAACCTCCCAGACACCCGACTGACTGAGACAGAACCTTTTATTTGATGTGCTGAACTCGGCTCACCTTCAATGTTTCAACACACAGCGCGTACTCGTGCAGGGCCGGGGCCAGGACCTCAGACAGGTGGCTGATCTTGTCTTCCGTTTCCAAGGTGCAACGCTCCACACAGCTGGCCACGCCCTTCAACTGCACTGCAAGCTCCTCCTCCAGTCCCGCCCACTGCGTGAAGGTCGGGCTGTACTGCTTCAGCTCGTCCACATACTCTGCAGACGGAGAGACCATGAGACGGTGTGCAGTGTGTGTGTGTGTGTGTGTGTGTGTGTGTGTGTGTGTGTGTGTGTGTGTGTATGTATGTGTGTGTGTGTGTGTGTGTGTTATTGGCGATTGAGTGCATTGGCGTTGTCCCTCCAACGATGAAAGAAGCTTTTATCCGGAGCCCAGAACGTCTAATATTAAAATACGACAAGCAATCGTTTGGTGAGATTTTTGGACACGCACAGATAAGAGCACCTCAGCAGAGCAGCAGCAGAGACGTGGGGAGAGAGAAACACACACACACAGAGACATGGACTCGTTCCAAACCAACAAGAGTTGACTCCGGCAACAGAGCATTGACTGGATACGAATGGAGACAGAAATATGCTGTCATTCACCTGTGACAACTACAAGATGGCCGCTGTGTCGCTGTCTAACATAAAACGTTTGAGCGTAAACGTTGATGGCAAACAAAAAGATGGACTGAGTGGAGAAAGAGGAAGATCCCTTTGCAGTCCTTGTAAACACGCTGTAGTACCTCTCTGTTCCTTGACGACCCTTTGAGTCACTCTGTCCAGAGAGGAGATCTTGTTGCTGAAGTCCTCTACGTAGTCCTGCAAGACGGTGAACTCCTCCGGCCGGCTCTTCACCCCTCGCACCGAGTTCGCCACCGCCCTCACCGTTTCCCCCATGCGGCTCAGGAAGCCTGGACCCTGTTTCCTGTGAGGTGTCAACTCCTGCGGGGGAGAACAAATGCGACACGAGCCATAAAACATTACATTCTACCTGCTGATAAGAGAAAAGGTGACATTAGCCCTCAGGATTTTTGTTGGTACTGCATCCTGTGAACAAGAACATAAAACAGTGCACTAGATTAAATTTGTTAGCAGGGGCAGGTGGAAGATTAAATCTATATGTTTCAGACATCAGAAAAATGGGTCTTTGTGTGTCTGAGCGAGAGAGAAAGAGAGAGAGTCTTCCTCACCTGTGCAGTGAGGAAGACTTTGAAGTGCTGGCTGTAAGACAGGATGGGATGCTCAGAGATTTTGTTGAGGAAGCGTTGCAGAGCTTTCCTCCTGGTCTCGATGAAGTCGTTGTTAAAGCGCTCCACCATGCCTTTCATCACAAATTTCTCCGGAAGTGGCTGAAAACGATACAAACCACAAACTCAAAATAGTTTGTAAGTAGTAAGAAGTAATCACCCCTTAGTTACTCAAACAGTAAATCAATGTACACACAATGTTTACTGAAAATCACTGCAAACTCCAGTCTTGAAATGGTTTAACACACACACACACACACACACACACACACACACACACACACACACACACACACACACACACACACACACACACACACACACACACACACACACACACACACACACACACACACACACACACACACACACACACACACACACACACACACACACGTTTGATTTGGCTGGTTGTGTTTTGACAGAAGGAGTCTGCAGGAGTAATGATGTCAAAGCCTCTGTTGGAATTTCTATTGACCTTTCTTTGTGGAATCTGGATCAGTTTACACCGTGGACGTGCTGAGCAGAGTGATGAGCAGTGTGTGTACTGATACGTACGTTGACGATGAGCGTCGGGTGCGTCTCTTCCAGTCTGCTTCTGAGCCACACGAAGTCCTGGTAGCGCCGGCGTACCTCAAACTCGCTGGAGTCAAACTCGCTCCTTGTGGTCTAAGGAGACAAATTCCATTTTACTACAAAGACCAGGCGGATATACAGTTTATATATTTTGTTCTGAATAGTTTGTGCAAGATAACTTTATTAAATGTTTATCACACACACTCACACACACACACACACACACACACACACACACACACACACACACACACACACACACACACACACACACACACACACACACACACACACACACACACACACACACACACACACCCCTCACCCTGGTTACTATTCTGTACATGATGAAGGTCTCGATGGCAGTAACGTGGCTCTCAGGGTTGTCCACGTTGATGAAGAGGTCTTTCATATTGCCATCCTGCTGCCCTTCCTCCTCTTCATCCAATTGGTACTGGTTGATCATAGAGCTGGGAGAGTTTGGCAAGCTACCCAGCAGAGGACTTTGATCCGCCAGAGACGCATTCTGAACCAAAGAGATGAAACCAATGTGACTTTAATAACACGCACAAGCTTTCAATGCAGAGCCAGCAGGTATTGCATAAGTCGGAAAACATGTAGTCACTCTGACACAGTGGGCCAGAGTGTTTTACTGAATCTAATAGTAGTAAATGACATTAGCTCTATATTTGACAGAAAAGAAGCTGAAGAATGTCAACACATATCAGGAGTTCAAAAGGCGGACGGCTAAAAACTGCTTCAACACACAGTGTAACACGAAATGAACTGAAATGTTGTAGACTGTACTTGTACTTTCTGTGTCGCCACTTAAACTTCCCAGAATTCCCCAACGCCCCCTCTCTCTTTCTCTCACACACACACACACAATGCAGGAAAGAAATATATATGTATATAAACTAGAGTATATGGCTCTGAAATGGACTAAAGAAATTTTTGTCTCGTGCAACATTAATACAACTATTAGTTACACAATCAATTGTCTGGCTAAGACCTTCATCAGTCTTAGCTTAGTCCGGCTAACAGAGGTGGCCCTGGCTCATACTGGCCCTGATCATACAGGGTGCAAATGGACATGTAAACACACAAATACCTCCATTAGAGTTTATTTTGTGCGTGTGTGTACTGTTTGCATGTCAACAAAGCCCATGACTGTAAACTCACCTGAAACCTCCAGGGTGTCGATGTTGTAGGAACACATGAAAACTGTTCTGTTTAACACAAATCACAAATCAATAGCTAATTGTATTTACTTTTTAGGTTTTTTTAATCAATATCAACCAACACAGAACAAACACACCTATTCATACCTGTTCATCCAGTTCTTTCTCCTACTACACACACGATTGGATGAGAACGTGTATGAGTATACGGCCAATCAGCTGGAGCTAAAACCGTTTTCTTCTCTAAACTCCTGTCAGGTCTGTAACCACGCCCCCTCATCCCAAACATCCAGTTCACATTTGACACATCATTGAAAAAAATATGGAGCGAGGTGACAGGAAAGTGAGCCAGCCAACAATGTCTGAGAAAGTCTGAGAAATTAGTTCAGCCACTCAGATGATTAGGTAATTCCTTTTCAATCACTTAATAAGTTCATTTTGATAAAACATTTCATATGAAACAGTTTAGCAGGGGTGCAAGCTACTTAACGATGTTATGTTTGCCATTCTTTCATCAGCATGTCATTGATGATCTTGTAAAACAAGTCAGTTGCTGAACAATTCAAATATTTGCCTACATTTGCAAACACTACACAGCCGTTTAAAAAGAACTAATGCGTATCGACTCTTGTTACTTTTACATTGTTGAATCATGTTCAACAAATAAATGCTGAACTCACAAAGCCCTTCATGTTTCTCAGTTTTTGATGTGAGAAATATGCTGTGCTTGCCCAACGCAGCAAGAAAAGAGTGAAACAAACAGTAAATCGGTCTGATCATGGAGTCTATCCTCCTCTTCCTCAGCCTACTTATCAAGTCGCTTGATCCGTCTGAATTCCGTCGGCACTAACTTTTTCAAATGGCTCCTTTATCCCAGGAAATCTCTGTGCAGACTAAGACACTGAGTCTCATTGAGGTTGAGTCTGATAATGAGCACGTGTTGGTTTGATGGTAAATCACATGCAGTCAGAGGGAAGTGGAGGGGCAGCATGTCAGCAAATCTTACCTAGAATTGTATTTGTTGGTCTTGTTTGAGTGTTTGTGATGCCATGCACACATAGGAACTAGAACTCCAAATTCAAAATCACTTCAGATTCAAAAATGGACTGAAAAGAATGTTTCTCCCTTTAACAGTCAACTGAGAGAGAAACAACATGTTTTGATTTAAAAAGTAAGCCCACGTAAGGCCAAGTGCAGCCAGTACCTGGTTTTTGAGGCTAAAAACTAAAATTACCACTGTAAAAAGATAAAAAAAAAAAAAAAACAGCAGCAACAATTGACTACTGCTTAATTTATGTGATGACACTGAAAAACATTGTATGGGTCTAAAATATAGATTATTGCAATGAACAGTAAGAAAAAAACAACCAAAAAGTGATGATTAAGGGGAATTCCAGGATTCTTGAAATCCAAACCACTGTCCACTGAGCTACACTATAACACAGGGCAAAGGCAAAGGATAGGAAGGCAGATTAGAAACTGTCCTAACCAGCAGAGAGACATGGAAGTGCAAGACAGACTGTGCAAAAGTTGTGTTTACTGTTCGGCGCATCAGTGGTTAATATGAAAATGATGACTCATCCGATGAGCAGATAGAAATGATAAAATGCATTTCCCAGCGGACACTGTTGTCAGATGCAAATCACCGAGTTTATGCAAACGGCAGTGAACCGGCATCTGTGTGTCGCTTTTATCTGTGTCTATTTCCTGTAAAAACAGCTGACGAGCTGCTGGAGTCAGCAGAGCTCAGGGCACCGCCCACATGTTCCACACAGCAACAAAGCCCAGTGCTGCAGCTTCTACGATTAACATAACAACTATTTTTTCTCTTTTTCCAGTATCCACACGCACAAACAGTCAATCTGCTCTTTTCACATATGGCCCATTAATGTGAATAACATCAGCTGAAAGGAATAAAGTTTATTAAGCGTGAATACAAAATCCATGTCTATCTCTGTGCCAAAGTGGTTGCTATGGTGATGGAGTTAAGGTAGAAGGAAATGGAGATCTCTCCGATCACTCTTTGTGGGTGCCAACTATATGTCCAGTTGTTATAAGATTAAACCTTGTAGCAGAACAAATGGCTTTGTTTCACATGAGTTAGATTTAAAAGACATCTAATGTTCACTTTGAGAATGATGTCAGTTCAGGTGCTGAGATAGGAATACAATCTTTCAAAGCAATAGTATTTAATGATGCGAACAAGTTTGTGCTAGGTCAGTAACAGCTCTGTTGCCTAGGTAACATTTTTATGCGTGGGGAAGAAGTGATGCCATTTCACATAAATGTTCAAGTCTCCCTATGTACTGTATAAATACTGTATATATGTATAGCTCCAGAATGAACTGATGCTGTTATGTTGTCATCTAAAACTACAACAAAACCCTGTCACCATGTCAACCAGTCATGTGCTTCCATCTTATCTGTACCTTCAACAAAGGTGTACAACATCTTTAATACAGGGACTTGTGATTTCACTCCGTATGTCTACACAGATGTTAAAACTTCAATCAAGGCAATTAATGGATTTGCGAGATGCAAACATTTCAGATTGAAATCTGCATGAATCCACATTAGCTCACTGAGAGTAACAGAGCAAGAGGATACAATTGTAATTTGATTTAATCGGACATTTTAATTTAGAATCACAATAAGCTACTTATGCATGCATGACCTCACCTGGCAAACTCGTCATGTAAACCACAGAACCCTATTAATTCTAACCTGTTGCTAAGATCTTTCTTTAGTCACAGTGCAGACAAAAACAATTGGGAGTTGAGTGTACATGTACACACCGACCCTGAACACACTTTGTGATTTCATGCATCTTCAGTTTCTGGATAACAACATAAACAAAGCAAGTGCTTCTTCATACTGTTTAAAAATTACTTTCAAGTGTACTATACCTAATGAAAATGTATGTGGCGAACACAGTAGTTCCCAAACTTTTTCTGCAGACCCCCCATTATGAATCAGGTTTATTTCGCCGCCCTGCATATAAAACAATACGGGACGATATAAAACAACAACCAGGCAGAAGAGTTGCGAGGAACAGATAGAAAAACCTGATAACAGAGGATACAAATACATGCAAAAACCTGTTGATGCGGCTTTTCAGCAGCACAAAGAGATAACTTGTATAACTAGTGTGGAATCGGTGTTACCAATGCTAATAAAGCATGTAGCGAACAAAATTAAAAGGTAAAGAAGATCTGTTTAGTCAAACTATGATTCCAATTGTCCTGATTAATTCCGGAATGTTCCAGTCTTTTTTTTTCTGGCTGTTCTGTCCGTTTCAGTCTGTCTCTTTAAAAAACCATTGGTTCTTTTCAGGGCATTTTCATATCTGTGGTTTCTTTACTTTGGTGCAACTCGGGGACTAAATTGCTCTTGCGGGGAACAAGACAGATGAAGACATTTATGATGATGGGGCTACAACCTTAACATGGAATTGGGGAACTTTCCCTTGTGGCGGTCATCATTTGATCCCTATGCAAATTCTGTCAAACCACACAAAGGCTCAAACGTATCTCTCGTCCTGTTGTTTTGGTCACACATCACCATTTAGTCTTCCTATAAGCTGCCTAAACAAGAACTGCACAGTATGTTTATGTCAACTATTCTCATACTTCAACCGATTAACTGTCATTAAGAGATGAACCAGTAAAGAATCATTTCACCAACAACATAATTATATCATTCCATTTTATCAGTTATTTTCCACGCTGTCCATCTCTGCACCACAGCTCTCACACTGCCCCTCCCCCCATCTCTCGGCCCTGTGACAGCTTGCAGTCTTGCAAACTTGGTGAGTTGGCAGATCGCTGAGAAAAGTTTGATCTGGCCTCTGATTGGTTAAAGTATATGTGGCTCAAACTATACACAGTTTTCAGTCAAGGGGAGATTGTTTCTATTTCTCTTTTTCCTATAGATAAGTTATCTATTGTAATGTATTTTCTTTCTAAATCCCCTAAATAACTGAAGTCCACAGCATCACAGTCAATCTGAGTTGTAGTGTTCTAAGTGTCACGAGTAACAGTGTGTATAAAACACACTTAACAGCTGCAAACTCCCTCCTGCTTTAGTAGGGCATCATTGAGACTGCTGCCCAGTAGCAATGTTAATGCTTAATCGATAAGTGATTGATGCAAGATGCCTTAACTATCAGTTAAGGAAAAAATGGTTTGAAATTAAAACACAATACAATACAAGATTTCAATCGATTAGAGCATCACTCATCAGACAGGTGTTTCACTGTGGCACAGGGACAGAACAATACTTGTAATGTGGTTTGACAGTGTGTCAGTGACTCCTAGGAATTGCTGGCAGCTAGTTCTATAGTCTTTGCTTTACTGGAGGGTAAAAGCCACTCCTCAAAGAACAGGCACATATTTTAACTTTAGGAGAGAGGGAAGCGGGTATTAAAAGGAAGTATGTGTCTTCTCTGAGTGTTTGGAATCTCCACATAAACGGATATAAATGAGTATAACAGTACTGGTTTCAGTTTAGTTTATCTTCGTGCAGCACAGACGGATAGGAAGGAAAAGAAAGATTAAGTGATAAATGTAGCCCGCCCTAACTGTCACACCTCACCACATACAGAGACTCACTGCATCAAGGAGCTCGATCCAGAGCAGGCGGAGTTACAAACTTTGTTGGATGCATTTCAACCACTTTCCACATCTCTACAGGTCAGATGAAGCATATTGTGCACATTGGAGTTTGCATATAGAACAGGAGGAGGGGATTGCAAAGGTATCAAAGTTTCCTAGGTCCTTAGTTCCTTCCTATGTCCCCCTGAGACACGTCCTCTGTCCCTGTTGACAGAACCAAGAGTCTATGTCCCAACTGTTACTGGATCATCTCAGATACTTGATAAGTACGTTACAAAGTTTTGACAAGTTACATTAAACATGGTCCCACATCTGTAGCCACTTGCTGAGATGATTTTTCCAAAGGTTTTAGTACAAACCTTTCTGGGCCGCCTGGAAAACACTTTTTAAGTTAGTTTCCAGGAATTTCGTGCTGGTGAAACCCTGCTATTTCATTTAATACATTCAGCTGAAAGTGAAGTGAAGTGCCTTTCATACTTTCCCCTGAAGTAGGAGGCCAAAAGAGTGTGTTTTGATTTGGTCTGGTGGATTGGCTACAAACTGAACTGAGGAGTGAATCCTTCAAATGACTAAACGCTATACAATAATTGCTAACCTACTGTATGCGTTTGTCGCGTTAAATTACTGGAAATATGAAAGGAAAATTGGCGTTACAATCAGGAAAAGCAGCCGGAACAGGCAGGTCCGAAGGTTAGCCCATCAGCTGATCCAGGACCTTTGTTTTCCTTCCACTCTTACGCCGACAGCGCACCAACATGCAAACAGGAAATATGAATTCAACACAATAAAGCGGCTTTATCAGTGTGTGTCTGTCATCCACGTAGCAGAAAGGCAGCGGAATGTGTCTCAGTGTCTCATGGACTCTGTGTCTGTGTGTCTGTGTGTGTGTGCGTGTGTGTGTGTACCTTGCTGAAAACCTCCAGGTCGTCGTCTTCGTCCAGGTCCAGCATGTGTTCGGAAAAGTCCGTCGGGACCGAGTGGTTGCTCATCTCACCGAAAACCTCATAAACCACCGGGGCTCATAAACAGAACCGGGGACAAACTTCTGCTCAATACTTCAGAGCGGAAAGACACAGCGGCACAAGACCCGCACTTCCTGTAAATGGACTTCACTTAGACTTTCAAAATAAAATACATTCCATCTCAACCCACTTACAGAGAAATAACATAAACCAGATTAAAAACAAGATAGTCATAACAACATTACATCATAAACAAGCGTCTCTTTAAAACCTTATCTAAGTTGTTCAAGACTAAGGCACTGTCCGTTTGTGGTTCGATATTATATTCTGTTCTTCCGATTATCCAACTAAGGCTGTTTGTCAAACTTTGTGCAGCTGAATTTTATTTCAACAGTTGGGATATAATTCTCATTTCACTTTATATTGAAGAAGCAAGAACTGCTGCTGCTGTCAATACTAATACTAATACTAATACAAATAATAATAGTCAGACAATAATCATTATAATAACTTTAATTTCTTAATATCAATACAGCGATACATGTCATGATATTAGAGGAAAAACAAGGTTGTCTGTGCTATATTTCTATATTATGTTTACTCAATTTTCGACGTATCCTAGCTGTTACTTCCGGGTTTGGTTTACCTTGTTGAGGTGTATTTGTTTACTTCCGGTTTCTTTCTTTTGTTGTTGTGGTCTTGAGGAGTTTATGATAACAACACTTCTTTAGCTCAACTTTAGTAACCGAGTTCGGAAGATTATTGGAATCTGGTGCATAAATCTATTCTGTGAATGTTTAGAATGAAAGATGACTTCCGGCTTGGATCTTCCATCGGGAGCCAATCATATACAGTACTTTATAATTAGTGGTATTTAAAGTAACAGCAGCAGCAGTACAATTCGGTCTTTTGTTGTGAAGGCCGACCGTGAAACTTCCAGCACGATTAAATAACTTGACGCACTTAGGTGGAGCTGAGCGCGCAGATGCGGAAACGTCGCTATACATTTACAGTCACAAAGTACAAAGATCCCTGCTGAAGTCATAGTGTGTTTACTTGTTTTGCATGAGATCATTTGTTGTATGTAGCAAACAGAATTCAGAATTTTACTTAGCAAAAAAATAAAAAAATAATCACAATAGCTTCCTTCATAGAATTTCTATTTATAAATAAAAGCAAAGGAATCTGTGAGAAAAAAAACCTTGAAAATGTCTCCTTAAGGAGGAAAATATAGAATAAATAAGTGGTTTCAGCCTGTGTCTGCTTTTTTAATTTCCAGATACTGTTAACAAACTTTCTTCAAAATGTATTTTCCCATTTATTTTAAAGACAACTTTATTTTTTACCACTGCACAGGAAACGAAGCAAACACAAGTTACCAGTTTCATGCCAATGAAAAGTGTTTGTATCAATGATTGAAGTGGAGGGATGAGATTGGCAGAATACGATACTAGAGGGTTGGACATATCTTGTAGGCTGTATGTTTATTTGAATAAATCAGAATTGAATGGAGAATTCATTTGAAAGAGGAACACAAATTGATGAGGTGTGGAGACAAAGTAGGAAAACTAATGGGATGAGAAGAAAATATGGTTATCCAGTTTTAGATAATAGAGGTGAAACCGCAGCTGTAACTGATGATAAAAAAGCTGAAATGCCTGTGCAATGATTTGTTAAAGTTCACAGCACAAATGATATTAGTGTTCAGGAGTGAAGAGTGTGAGAGGCAACAATAGCAGATAACGAGGACTTCTTATTGGAAAATGAAGATGCCAATGATGCAGAACATTGGATCTCATATTCACAAAGGCTGAATTAAATTGTGCTGTTTGGAACACAGGGATGACAGGGATCAGATTTGTTATGTGACGATTTCTCATCTTATTCAATCATCTAAGTATATGTTACTTGAGCAGTGTAATAAAATATGGAGGAAAGCAACGCTACCCAGTAGTTCGGAGGAAGCAGCATTAAATCTAGATCAAGACCAAAGAATTATTATTTGGAACATCTATTCAAGTTAGAATTGGAATTTACCGCTAGTAGTTCACTCAAGAACTTCAGCTCTGCAAGTTGAGATGGGAGGAATATAGCTTTCATTTTACTGGGGTAATTGACAAGGACTCGTACAGGATCATGCCGCAATGGATGCATTCAAACCATGCTGGAGGAAAAGGAAAGGACAGAGACGAAAATGATTGGAGTGACAGTTAAACAGTGCCATTTTCTGCTGTGCCATTTCACAGTGTGGCGAAGGTGAAAATGGACCACAGTTTTTACATGTAATTGTGCGTGCGTGTATTTGTGTGTGTGTGTGTCTCTGTGTGTGTGTGTGTGTGTTTGTCTCAAAGCAGCATTTTCTGTATTGTGTAACTGTTTGTGGACTCCAAGAATGCACACACAAACAGGGAGCTGTGTAGAGATGGAAAAATCAGTTTGCATAGTGTAATGATAATCTTTATTTACTGTAGTGTGGCTGGCCTACAGGCACACACACATGCACACACACGCACAGCACTTCATCGCCTCCAGCATACAAAGAGCCTGCAGATGTCAGTGTTGCACAAGTTGTACTCAGTTGGTGTGGTCTCTCTTCTGTGTTCAGATCCAGACGTTCCTTATGCTGAAAAACAACCAATCTCCATTTCCTAGAATTTCAGGCAAAGGCTTTCCTTTTTTCATATCGGTGAGAATGGATTTCTCCACTCAAGACAAATGCATTATGTCATGCAAGAGGCTCACTTTCCATGTAAGAACTACATGTTTGGATGAGCTGTTCTGTACCAAAAGATATCCTCATAACATTCATTACATAGCTACAATACAAGCTACTAAATAGAGAACATTGCCTAACATTGAGAGAACATTGCCTAAGTAACACACAAAACAAAACTGTTGTCTTATTTTCCTCAGTGATATTATGTTCCATTGCTTCCAATACAAACACATCCATACTGTTTTTGTCTTTTTTTCTGTAAATGTATAAGATTACCAGTAAAAAAGAAAACTTATATATGCATATTCTTGAAACAATTGATTTGTTGCAATCGGTTGTAATGGCAAGTCATCATATCACAGAGACAAGTGATAAGAGGCACCTTATCCCTCTGGAGGTGAAGTACAAGAGACACTTTTCCCTCAATTTGTCTTTTTTCGCTACTTGGGTGATAAATTTTGGCTCGTGAAAATCTGGACATATCTGACAAACCTGCTAATTCTCTTTTTCAGTGATTCTTCAAAATCTAAGAGGAAAGAAGTTCTAGGCACATATCTGCAAAAAATATCGTCTGTATAGCATCTGACAGAATTATGAACATCCAGTTATGGGACAAATTTGAAGATTGTTTTTATACATACAGAAGGGAAGAAGAGGGGGGGAAAAAATACAAAAACAATGGATATGTGATATGCATGTGAATTAAGGTGAAGGGATGAGAAACAGAGCAACAGCAACTAAGCACAGCCGGTGAAAATATGATGAAAGGAAATGACAATGTAACCGTGGAGTTTCAAATGACATTAGTGTTGCTAGTGCGATGATCTCATAGGTGCATTTACAGGATGACAGCATTCCACGATACCAGGGGTTACAAGATGCATCATGGGCTGTGGCAAGACAAAAGGGAGAGGAAAGACAAAAAAAAGAAAGAAAAGAATAGAAAAGAAAAGAAAAAATAAGGGGAGAAACTCCACCACAACAGCCAAACAACATTCATACACTTCCATGCTAACCTGCCTGTCATGAAGAAACACATAAATGTATCCAGTAGAGTAGAGTATCCAGTCATTAGTCTGGCATAACCTGTAGATCTGTGGCGCAAGATAAGAATGGTTGCCATTTGTGAAAGAACTTATCTCCTCATTGTGTGATTGTTTTTCTCCAGTTTCAGAAAAAACATGGTGTCCTTCAGCCATTACGAGACAGAGGGAGGGGTAGAGGATTTCCACTGTAAGAGCAGGTAAGTAGGAATGTGCAACTGGTCATTTCTTTCTGCTTGATTTTGATGACATGAGTGGAGTGGAATCCCGAAGGTTGGCAATGTGAGGGGAAGGTTGAAACTGCGTTCCCAATATGGTGGACATTTTGTTAAAGTAACCAGACCAGTAGTTGTGTAACCTGGAGCAAGAGATACACACGTGGCTCAGTGTGGGTTCAAACATCAAACATCACAAATTCTAAGAAGTCTGTTGAAACAACAAAAGAAAAAGTGATTTTGTTGTTGTTTTTTTAATCAAGCAAATCATTCTGTGTGCTTAAGAAAAAGAGCCTACAACATTCGAAGAGAGAAATAAAATCCATAAAATTCTTTTTCACTTGATTCTAGAAGAAAAATGTTGGAGAGAGTGTGGGGGGTAATTTTCCTCTTATCAGGTCTTTATTTAATGTATTTGACAGGTCCTTCTGTTTGTAAGGGATTTTTTGCGTCTAGGTGGTTAATGAAAAACAATGCACAAGAAACTGATAAAATGACTTTGGACTGCACTGTGTAAAATATAAAATATGAAGGTAAACTTCTCGTGTCAAAAAAAATCAAATCAAAGTCGGTGGAGTCTGTTGTTATTTCATCCAGAGGAAATTGCCCACTCAAATCGATTTATCCTCTCATAGCAAAGCTGTCAATGATCAAGTTGTGACACATCAACTAAACTGACTGTTAGATTGCACATTTTCTTTCTGATCAATCCTGTTTTAGTCCCAGCTCACTCCACATCGACGTGTCATCTCATTTCTGGGTGAAACATCAGCTGTTATTCCTAATGGACATGAAATAATCAATAACTATTGATCAATTTTCTTCTCTACAGTAACAATTACAGCCATTCTCCCACTTGCTGGGGTCATATTGTTCAGTCTGAGTATGTACTCAAAGCACGTACATACACAGACACCAACATGTTCACACTGAACGTGTTGCAACCTCACACACACACAAACACACAGACACACACTGACACACACATAATTATCTATTGAAACACTCCACAGGATATTTTTTCTGTATTTTCTCTAAATGCACTGTGCCAATGGCATTACAAACAATGTGTCGTTCCACTTTTGGCATTTTGCAATTCAAAACGATGCGAGTGCAGACCGAGCAGAATACTGACGAGCACAGAGGCGTTTCAGCAGCAGCATTAACATACAGGAAGCTATTATCACATCTGGCCTTTCAGCAAGCAGCCACGCTCCACATGTGTGTATGCGTGTGTGCATGTTTCAGCCTGATTACACAGTGTGTGGGCTTGTGTTGTGTGTGTTGATTTGTCTACCTTACTGTCAGTGCAATGGTTGTGTGTGTGTTTGTTAGTACATATGCATGAAGCAGAATGTATACGTGCTTGTAGCGGGCATGTTCAGCCGTGGCAATCACCTGAAGTTAGAAGTGCTTAAATGCTTTACTTAAAGTAAATAGTAAAGGCAGTAATAACACTGGGGAAATTTTCAAATTTTGAGTAGAAAATCCTGCATTCAAACATTCTTAAATAAATTTCTTTTAAAAACCTTGTCACCATATCATGTTGGAGGGGTCTCTGCCCCTGGGAGCTGTGTTACCCATGGAAAAATGGTCAAAATTCTTATTGATATCTTTCAGTTTGTTTCCTTGCACTCAGTACTTTGAGTATTTGTCCTTACTGTAATTAAGGGGAAAAATGACTTATAGTCAATAGAAGTCCGCCATAATGTTTTGCACACAATGCGGAATCCTCCCATTGAGGAAATGCATGGGTGGCATATTGGGATTAAGACATTTATATGGTCAAATAAATTGATTTACAATTACAAAATCTAGGTCTGTGATTCAGAGTAAGCTTACTTTGATTTGTGTTGACATGTAAAAGGACATTACAGCATAATGGAAGGTTAAAAGGATATGTTAATGACCTGATTGTTTCACTGGCTTCACTTCAGATATTTAGGGACCACTAGTCTTCACATAAAACAATTTTTGATTTGATTTGCTAATGGTAAATGGACTATAGCACTTTATACACTGATTGAAGGGTATTACCTTGCAAAGTACCAACCTGCACACCAAGAGCAGTTAGGTTTAGTTCAGAGTCTTGCTCAACAACACTTAAACAGAAACCTTCCAACCTTCCACCTAGACAACCATTCTACCATCCCAAGCTGTGCCGCCATTTTACTTCATTTCGAGTCTGGGGCTTTTACATTTTACTTTCCATTTACATAAATAAAGAGTCTGACTGAACATTTACAAGCCACCTGCACATACATTTCCTCACTAGGCAGACTCATGGTTCAATTACACAACACGGTATATACTGCTTGTTTAGTGAAGTGCAGAAACGACTAAAAGTAGTATTGCATGGAAATTCAATGTGTGTCTGTGTGTTTGTGTGTGTTCCTTCCTACCCATCCCCCACCTTTCTGATTAGAGGCTTCGGTAATGGTTCTACAAAGGTCAGGGTTTTTCAGTGGTTGGGATGTAGCGGCAGGCTGTGTTTAAAGGTCACTACACTACGCCATTGCATTATTTCACTGCCATTTCATACCAGTTTGTCTGTCTGATTGATTTTTCAAAATAAAACTTCAGCTCCTGCAAAGCTCTGAAAGAGGCCCACAGTGGCTGGGAGCTGGTTGGTTCAGAGGGCTGTGATCTTTCTTTTTTCCAGATTCATGATGCTGATTATGATGATGATGATGACTAGTGTATATTGCAGTGCTAAAGTGTGACTTGGCTTTCACACTAGAGATGAAGACATGCATCTTAGATACATGCGTGCAACATGGATAATGTACTAACTATTGCGTTGGGGTTTTACCCTTTTAAAAGTTTGCTCAACCATTTGTTAAAACACAATTTAACTTTTTATGAAAATATCTTGTTTCTATTCTATTTGAACACACTCTACGATATCAGGCTATCCATACCATTCATAGGAAATCTGTTGTATGAGAAACCAAACCCAGGGAGGTACTTAATAAAACAACAGTGGCAGATTGAACATTTTGGAGAGGGCAAATAGCATCATGCAAACATGTTCCCTCATTCATGAACAGGTCTTAACAGCCTCTTTGACCCTTGAGCCCTGCAAGAGGCATTACAGGAAGTCACCAGCTTACGAGCAAGTTTGTTCATTACAACCAGACAAATTAATGGGACGTCTAAGATTCCTGAAATAACAACTCTAACCCAGACTGTCCGAGGGCAGTGCTGTATTGGGCAATAGGAAGGGATAGAGAAGGGGGTAGTTACTTTCCTTATATGTAGGAAGTCCCTTAATGTGGGCATGAAAGCTGCTGGTAGCGATCCTTACCTAGAAATCATCAATCAATCAATCAACACAGCCTGGTGGAACATTGTTAAACAGAGCTGGACTTGTTGACTCTAGGTGAGGCTGGTAGGAACGGCATGGTTAGATTTGTACAAAAGATTGACTTGAAAAGCTTTTGTGGTGATATTTTTTAATGAGTGTGAAGGTATTATTGAATAGTAATTTTCACTGTGAATGTTCCACATTTATGAATGCAGGTCTGCTGAAAAAGAGGGTGTATTATATGCAGGGTGTGATTTGCCCAGCAGGACATATTTAACCCGATGTGGCTGAACTGAATTTAATGAATGCATGTGTATGTATGCATGTGTGTTAAACAATAATGAAGATGGGGCTGCAAATTCCACCATACACAAAGCACTGTAGAAGGCACATCATGCAGAATCCACTAACTGTTCCCTGCGTCTTTGATGTCTTCATCTTCATGCAAGACTTATTATTAACGTTTATTATTGTTCATGTATTATTGTATGTATATTTTCTATTTTCTTGTCATGTTGATGCTTTTCTTTTGATAATGTATTGTTTGCTTCTTAAAATACCCCGAAACACAAACTAACCCAAAATGATTAATCAAATTTAGCTAAAACACATAAAAATCCATAAATCTATATTTGGTAATCACAAACCTTCTTATCTTAGTTTTGAAAACATATCAAAACCAATCTTTGATATGATTTTGTATTTTGTAAAATCTACTACAACATTCATTTTAAATCCCCTTTATTAAAAATTGATTAAAGTATTGAGTTTAGTTACTGTGTATTGGTTCATTCAGCTCTGTATTGCACAAGTGAATCATTTTCTTTCTATGTTACCCACTAAGTGTTTCAGAGACAAAGGCAGGAGATATCAGTCCACTTCCTGTATTTATACACTGGGGACGTCATCAGCGATGTCACTTAGTTAGACCAAGTAAGGGGGAGAGATAAGTAAGGAAGAACTTTATTGCTTACCTCTTCTACCTGTGGTGTGGTATTGGATTTACCTGCAGGAATGAGGAATGGAACAGTCCAGATTGAAGCCTAGCGCTTCTCTTTGTTACTAAACCACCTTTTGTTATACCTGGACAAAATGTCTTCTTCGTTTGCCTCCCACCACCTCTCTAGCCACGCTGGCCAGTCTTCCCTACAATGCCCCCTATCATGATTTTACACAACTGCCAAAATGAGCTCCTTTTATTAGGAAACACGCCTACAAGTATGATTTTTTACTTCCTCAGTCAAGTGGTTATGGCAGCTTTCATAGCAGTTATATCGGGTAACGTCTGGTTTGATCTGTTATAAAAATTAATAATGGTGTGATGGCAGAACCTCATCACGAGAAGTGGACAAAGAGGAGGCGCAGGGCTGGTTATTAATAAAAGGCCAATATTGACAAATGGATATATTGGCATAACCCCGCAAAACAGACTCCCCATGTCCTCCACTTGCCAGATCCACTGGCTCAGCCAGCAGCATAATAATCAGATCAGCCAGATCCGCAGGCCTCCTTCAACAATGGCTTACGTAGATCGCTGCTGTCAAACTGCTTTTACACACACTGTCATGGCCATTAGCCTGCTCTGCCTGAGTGGCTTCTCTCTAAGACACGAGGAGGAACAAAATGGAAAACATCCACGCTGACTGTTTGGCCTGTACCACATCCAGAATGACTAAAGCAGAAAAACATTACTGACAATTATGCCAGAACGCCTGCGTTTGTCAGCTTACATTGGCAGGCAGAGACCGAGAGAAAGAACTAGAGAGAGAGAGCGGGGGAGGGGGGAGACAGGAAGAAGGAGAGACACGTATGAGAGGCAGAAGAGAGAGGGAGAAAGACAGATTGAGAGAGAGAAAATGACAGACAGACAGATATAGAGACAGAGGGAGAAAGAGAGACAAACATCATAGAACACAAATGCGTAAGGGAGAGAGAGAGAGAGAGAGGATAAGACAACGAATGCACAAAGTGGATAGGGACAGAGACAGAGAGAGAGGGAGGGAGAGAAAGAGACAGAGAGGGGGAGAGGGAGGTCGACAGACAGTGAGAAAGAGGCAGAAAGAGAAAGAGGGTGAGAGATATAAAGAGCCAGGAAGAGTGAGGGAGAGAGATACATGGAGAGAGAGAGAGAGAGAGAGAGAGAGAGAGAGAGAGAGAGAGAGAGAGAGAGAGAGAGAGGGTGTGAGAGAGAGAGAAGGGAGAGAGAAATACAAAGAGAGAGAAACACTCACACACACAGATGAAATGGGGGAACTTGGCCACCTGGATGAATACAGAGACTGAACAATTAAAAATCAATTTAGCGTCAGAAAGCCTGCCTTCTAATTAGGACCACATGCAGGCTAGAGGGGCTTTTCTGCTGAAGGACAGGTTTTTCCTTTCACATTGTTTCATATTTGTGTTAATGTTTCCCTCTAACTATCCCATTGTTTTCCATCCTCTGCTTACATGCCCACATAATGATAATGCAGGGGTAAATACTGTATTATTCAGTCACGGACAAGCACAATAGGTCTAAATGTAGCCGTAAAAATGGAGAGGCATTTGGTTTGATTCTCAGCAGGTGTTTTTGGACCCTTTTTTTATGATTTTAATGTAGATGAAAATGTCTCATTGAGCATGAAAAGTAGCACACACACACACGCGCACACACACAAATGCGCACACACACACACACACACACACACACACACACACACACACACACACACACACACACACACAAAGCAGGGGGGTTGCAGGAATAAATATAAAAGCATATTTACATTTTGTGAGACCAATGAGACCGGTAAAGCAGGAGCCTTTGTGCTCGTTGTTGTTGATAGACACCATCTCCTTGCAAACTGACAGGCATGTTGCTGATTTTATGAAGGCCAAGGTACCTATAATTCAAAAGAGTTTAGGCAATCATAGAAAAAACAATGTTTGTGTGTGACAGAGAAAACCTGAGTGTCGTGTGGTTTCCATTGACTAACGTTTTGTGGAATTTGAAGTTACAAATTCAAAAATGTGTAATGGAATCACCCAAATTTTGAAAAATAAAACCTTTTCCGCAAAATATTTTTATGCTCGGACGATTTTGTCCAGACCATAAATAAGTAATTGGTAAAACTGTAATGGAAGCAGGCGAATTAGCGGTTATGTTGGATGTAACATCTTGTGTTTCATTTCTGGGTTGGGCTTGGCGGATGTTTACAGCTGCATGTGGAGCAAAGTGGAGACTGAGACTTTAATTTAATCAGAGAGAGAAAAAAGGAAACGCTACACCGGACAGAAGTCACAAATGCAAATGTAAGAATTTATCAACATAATGTCACTATAAACCTGCCGATGGTCATTTCTCTTGTTAAAGCCCTAGGTTGTCGACGAGATTGCGGAAAGGCGGCTCTGTTGGAACTCGGATCTTTAATGTATTGGGATCAGGAAAGCAAACATCATTAAATGGGGAAAAACTGCCATTCTGCTGTTGAAGATTCAAAATAGTATTAAAAATGTTCATCTATTTTAGTGGGCACCGTGCATGAAACAGTTGCTCTTCTTCTGGTCTGGCAACCTCGCTGATGTTCAAAAACAAGCCTGAATGCCCATGAACTCTGTCAAAATTCACCCATTTCATGAGCTGTTGGTGTGTCTGCCCACTTAGAATGAACAAGGCACTGAATAGATTTATTTTAGTCAATCAGCTAGCAGTTGGTAACATTTACAGATATCTCGGTTTGTGTGTGTGTGTGTGTGTGTGTGTGTGTGTGTGTTTCAACCTTTCAAAATATACTGAACATCTATTCATATAAAGCATAATTCTTCTTCCCATGAGTACAGTGTTTGTTTGTTATTTTAGATTACATTAAAAAATCTCAGAAATTTATTCTAACCAGTAAAGGAGAAGTCTGTGGCATCATAGTCTGAGCTAAAGTACGTGTCCACACAGATATCAGTGCACCACTCATGTATCTAATTTGAGGGAGCGTGGGTTTGGGAGTTGGGATAGACAGATGGTATGAGCCACTTTTTCGCTTTTTTTCCCTGACACTGCCAAGAATGTCCCAAATGTTACCGCCGCTTGAATAAGTGGATGTACACGAGAATAATTTACTGTTTGAAGATAACGAATATGCGGTGAACGGTAAAGAACACACAGGCACAAATCCACCGGGGATGTCAACTTCTGCTAAAATAATCATTCTTAACCCAGAGCAGATTCAATGACAGAGCTCAATTAAAAATAATTATCCTCTAACCTGAGAAATTTAATTAAGTCCCCTGTGGAGACAATCAAAAATAGGCATGACTAATCGATCAGTCAGAAATAAGATGAATGAGAAGAGAGACAGAGGTGTAATGCAGGGCTGAAACACTGAGATAACTACGAAATAAAAGGAAAGGAATGTTAGTCAATCACAACCGGCTGTCCTGGTGGTTCAGGTACAGTTGAGCGTTCTACAGTCTGAACGCACTCCTCACCGGTCACACACTCTGTTACAGGCCATGAGTTTGTATGCTTTTGTTCCTGCAGCTTTACCACATGTTTTTGTCCGATTTCTGGATAGAGTTCAAAGTCTTTAGACCCCATTTACACCTTGCATGAAAATGCTAAAATGCTTTTGGGTGATATCCAATGTCTCAACTTCACACCTTTGCACATTGCTGCATTAAAGCCCTGTGTTATCTGGATTCTGCTCCATTGTGATTGGATATCCGTAGGTGGGTAGTTTGGTGGTTTGGTTTGTGCTTCTTGCTCTGTAGATGATCATCCATTTATAATTTATTATGATTTATATTTTTTTGGTTGGATGTCTAAAGTTTAGGTAAACAGTTGTAGCAATTCAGAATACATAGAGGTTGCAGCTTCATATCCAGTCACAAACAATGTCACGCTCTTTGCTTCTACCTTCGGATCTAACTGAAGAACCGAAAATGGCAAAAATCACATTTCTCCTCTGATAGAAGCTTGATGATGTCTTTCCTTTGCACAAGAGAAGGACTGCACTTTTAATTCTGTTGTACATGTGCAATGACAATACAGATATTCTATTCTGTTCTATTCTGACTTTGCTGTAACTGTTTTGTGTTTTGTATTACACCATATAATACTCACCAGACACCAGGTTCCTATACAATCTTTAAGGGTGTCAGCATAGCATTGTGTCACTGTAGCCTGAGTGAATATTCATCATATCTACCTAAAGCATGTACTATTCATTTAGTCTAAGCACTATGTGATTTGTCTGTCTTGAACAAATGTGGCCTTGTCTGCCTTGTCTTTATCTATGTAGTGTATTAAAGAACGCTGCTCGGTCTGGGAAATGCTCTAAGCAAAATCTTAGGAGTTGATGCGCTGAATTAAACCTACCAAATCTACCAAGTCTGTACATTTCCCAAGTGGATTTACTGACAGGGGACTCTGAACTTTTTTTTGGTAGATCTGTCAACTTAACAATAGAAAGATACATAGTTACTTTGTAATGTCTTGATGAAGTGGAGGGAAAAGGCAAACAGACATTTTTGCAGTCACCACACTGTCCAGTAAATGTGATGCGAAGGCTTTTTGCTTTTTGGGGATCGTCTTGTTACTAGAGTCCCTGAAACAGCAAAATATGACAAAGCAGATTTGATTCATGCATACCAGTGGGAAATTCTAAATTCTAGCATCAGCTCTGTTCTCATACAGGAGGGTGAAACTGGGTGTGCCATTGTTTTCAAAACAAATGATGCAGTAAGTCAAAATAAAATAAGGTGGCAGGAGCTGGGACCTCGGACTAAAACAAGTTATGATGTTAAGAGAGGGAGAAAAAAAATCAGATCCTAACATACAGTACAGAGTGTAAATTGAGCAACAAAAACAAGATAACAGCTCAATGTTTTGCTATTTCTAACTCACCCACAGCTGACTTACAGAATCTGCAAGCCAGAGTGACTCAGGACAAGAAAGCTCCCTGAAGAAAAGCAGGTTGTTTATTCACTGACAAAGTTTTTGTAGGAGCTCCACAGAGCTCCTCACTGCTTTCTTCCATGGTGAACAACAAGTTACAATCCACTGAAGATAGAAAGCCTTGGACTGGACATACTTGCCAGCCAAGGAGGAGTTTGGCACAGAATCAGGACTGATGGTTGTACTTACATTCCAGACATCGCAGACAACATGATGCATGTTGTCTCCCTCCCACCTGAATGATCTGTTGCATGAAGAGAAAAGCCAGGACTCTCAGGCTCCTGATGGATGGTGGTCTTGGCTGGCTACTTGCAGTTGGAAAGCTATGTTGATGAAGATGTTATTGATTTTCTGTGTTATTATTTGTGCTTAAGCGCTGATTGCTTCTCTCATTAGGTTTGCTGTTGGACATATGAAATTGCCTAATAAAGTTGCAGTCCTGACTCTTGAATCACCCCCAGCGTGGATTTTTTGATCTAGATGACATGGATGATTGAGTTTACTATATCTATCTACCCTGAGCCTGGTTCAGCGCGAGGTTTCTCCGGTAAAAGCTGATTTTTTTTTTTCCTTACCACTGTCTCATGGTTTCTAAATGATGTTTTGTTTTCTGTACCTTCTTTTAAATTATGTTTTTGTTTTCTCTTTAAAAAAAAAAAATGTTTGTGATTTGAGACGATATAGAATTGAATTGAGCCTCATCATTGTAACACATTTCAGAAACTCCCTTGTAGATGATTACACCGTTGAGTGAGTATTTTGATTGATTGATGAAATTCTTCTTGTTTGATATTTTAGGTTGAACACCAATTTTGATTATTGCACGAGATGTTTCTTTAATGTTATTGTGAGCATCAGTGTGCTCAAAAGAATGGTATTGTCATGGCAAAAATCCCATTTCTCCTCTGATAGAAGGTATCTGACTTGTGTGACCATTTGATAGCTGTGTCTAGTAACCATATAATACTGACCGGTCACAATCTTATACAAGTCACTGTAACCTGACTGAAAATTCAGCATATCTATCGCAAGCATGTACTATTCATTTAGTCTAAGCCCTACCTGATTCGTCTGCCTTGAACGGATGTGGCCTTGTCTTTATCTATGTACTGTATAAAACGACGGGCCATCTTCTTGCTCGCTGCTCAGTCAGTGAAACGCTCTAAGACTTAGAGCCGCTTCCAGATGCACTGAATTAAACCTATCAAAGCACTAACAAGTTATCAAACACTGTTGTTAATGAATGAATGGATTGGCTTGAGATCCAATCCAAGCATCCAGATAACAAGAAAGCATGTTGATGCAATGATTAAATGCAAGTCTGGTATCGGGTGTCATTACACAGATTACATAGCTGAATACTTATCAGGGGCCATAGAGTAAAAATGTCACCTGTTACAGACTTGTAGAGTTCCATGTAGAACTGAAATGTGCCATTCTTCATGCATGGGCACTATCTCCTAAGCTTCCTCCTGGCCTCGATTGTTGTAGCAGATGACAGTTGGTTGAAAAGACATCTGGAAACTAATCCAACACTTCCTTAAACTCCCAGCAATGGCGGGGGTTCACATCAAGTTAAGAGGGGTAAAGCTGGTTGTTGGCGTACTTCCCAGATGGTGAAGGAGGACCTGGTCATGTCCATGTCACTCATGTAAGCTTTCATGAAATCATCTGCTTGAAACTCTCAAACCAACCATCTGTATGCACGTTGTCGCATGAGCTGTGCACTTGTTTTACCTGCAGTAGCCAACAGAGGTAAGCCATTAGCCAAGCAATCTCAGAACACAACGGCTAATCACACACACTATTATCCTCAGGAGAGATGGAGGGTATAACCAGATGTTCCAGTGTAGCTGCCTCTTCAAGCCAAGAAGTCCATGTGTTGGTGCCAGACAGACATAAAGCAGCAAGATATACCAGCATCAATACTTTCTAAAGATGCTTTAGTTCCAGATGAGATTTTGGACAATCTGTCATTTGTTTATACTCTCAAGCCTCCTGCACACTGTGTAGTCGTGACAATGAAACGTATAAGTTCATTGCATTTCACACTGAGTGAGATGGTAAATTAAAATTGAAATCTGTGTCCGACTATGTTCTTTTGAGTAATGAATGGTAAAAATGTAGTAGGATAAATCTGTGCAGGCAGAAATGCATTGTCAGCTTCTCATCCATCTGCTTACAGTTGTTGATTAAGGCTGCAATCAAATTTGGACTTTGTTCCTAATTTTCTAACACTGTCAGTATTGTTGTCACATGAGCAGTAAATTGAAAGAGAGATTAGTAGATTCCTCTCATACTGTGATCACTGATCAAGGACCACTATTTTTCATTAGAATCCATAAATGTCATCATGATTTTGTCACCGTTGTTAAACCTTGATTATATTTCCCAAACCACACATAAGTGTGCTTCAGCAGATGCGTGGTGGATAGCAGATGCACATGCAGTTCTCCACATACTTCATTTGGGTGTCTTGGGTGCATCTAAAGACACAGCGTCTTTGTGCTGTGCAGGGCGAGGGGGACCTGGAGCCTGTTGTTTATTTGATCATCAACAGGGCAATCACACACATATTTCAGCAGTTCAAAGTTTCCAGTTCGCTTAACATGAATGTGTTTGGGCCGCACACATGATAACAGCCATACAACATGCAATTTTGTAATATAGATGATCTTGATGATTCGTCTTATTTGATGATTGTTTTAATGTTGTAACTTTCGGCTATCATGCAACAAAGGCCACAATGTTTTTGTTTTCTTCAGAAACTAAAGGTAATTTACTGCATTTTTGGACAATTTAAAGACTATGTAAAGCCATTTGAGGAAAAATAAGCAGAATTTGTACCAAAATTACAGCATCTAACACAGCCTATTATGTTATTGGAACAGACCGGCAGGGGCAGCAAATGTCTGAAAGGAAGAACAAAGATAAGTCATGGTCATTTAGAGAAAAAGAAGAAACTAGAGAACCCTGAGAATGGAAATCAGCAGTTTGGATCCAGCACCAGGACTGAAATTAATGTTAAATAAACTGCAGCAGCAAACCAATTCCCATTTCAGACAATGAAATGAGAAAGACTATTGACTATGAATCTGTGAGGGAAATCTAAAAGAGCAGAGCAGGAATAAGAGTTACTGCCTAACCTGACTGTTGAAAAACTCCACTGATACATGTACTGTCCAAACAAACCCATGTGAAAATAAGATTGCCATAGTAACAGCACAAATTCGTTTAGTAAAGACTACAATTAGCATTCTAAAGCTTATTGTTCCATGTTTCCCTCACTTGTGTCTTTAGCCTTGGTATACCAGCATGAGGGGGTTGACGTCAACAGTGTGTGCAGTTCCATAATGACTGAAGACCTTTCATAGTTACCGCATGCTTCATCGTAATCAAAATAAATTGGGGCCACATCGGATGTGGAGGACCGCAAATATCTGTAAAGGGCCCTGTTACGCAGTTACATACCCATGTGAAACAACGTGAAGATGGATGACATAAAGTTGGTCCCAGAAATACAGAAGAACACGAAGTCAATTGTGTGTATTGTCAATTGTATATTGAAGCTACACACCGAGCTACACAATAGTGGTAACATACACTCTTCAATACTGTGGCCATTCATTTAGTGTAGAACAGATAAATGCTCATTGTTATAGCTGTCAAGAAGTGGACTTACATGTACAACTGTCATGAACACATCATTATATAAATTCATAATGTTATCAAGTCTCTCTCTCTCTCGATCTCTCTGCCCCTCTCTATCTGTAATAATAACAACATGGGGATGTTTAAATATTAAGATTATTGATTACAGCTGCAGGTCAAGTAACACTCCAGCTACCTCCAGTGAAACTCAGCCTGCAGTAGGAGAGTTCAATTAATTGTATGTACAGCTGCTAAAATGAATAGAATCTGGACACATTTCTGCCATTTCTGTATTGCCTGACGTGTTGTTATTTATTTTTAGCATTGTGAAACCTTACTAAAGGAGACTAACTTACTTGCATGTATCTAATAATAACAAAAATTGGAGCACAAACAACAGGGTTCCTGCACTGCACATGCCTTAATGTAACCATGCGTAAATTAGCTACCTGCTTACTTTGTCTGATTGAACATCTGCACTGATGTCCCGTGAACCGTGTCCATCTCTTCTCTTGATCAAGATTCCTAATTAGATTTCTTTATTAAACACACTCAGGCAAGTCGATCATCTGACTCCAATGTTTTTTGCGGCAAACAAAGGAGGGGTGACATTTGATCTGTTGAAAAATATATGAAGCTCTATTTATTAATGGGACATTTTAGCTGAAGGCTGATGATAGAAAGAACAAAATAGAAAATAAATAAGGCAAAGAACCGTAACAACTACTTTTTTTTCCCCCTTTTGAACATTAAATTACAAAATATAGGCAGTATCAGCTGAATGTTTATGGCTATAGAAAGATGTTTTCTATTTACACATGGCTGAGACGAGTCACCACTATCTGTTGTCCATCTGAAGCCTGGACCATATGACAATATAATCCACTCCGAAACAAAAACAGACATAAGGATAACCCTTGCTTTGAATAAATTAAGTAACAACACTTAAGATAGCCTGTTTTGTAGAAGAGATATCTAAGAACAGTAACAAATGCAAGCCAATACATTGCTGGTTTAAGGCCTGACATTTGTTCCTCAGTATAAGTCTTCTAAGTGACCTCAGAAATGACAATACATGCCATCTGTATGTATATTTGTATATCTTACATTTAATATATGAGTCATGGAGCACTTGCACTTGCTTCTAGGCTCATTATCCATATGCACTTTTCTACATCTCATGAAATGACACCCATATGTAGTAATGAGTACGTATGCTATTTCTTAAGCCTTTAGTCATCCACTTTCTTGATGTCTCTTTTCATCCATCTTTTAAACCGGTGAGCAACACAGATATAGACCTAAATAACAGATACTAAATAAATAATGTGTATTCTAAAGTTTACTCTTTTTCTCTATCATTGTGTTTCCTTTCCAGTCTTGCACAAAAAATAGGCCAATTTTTAAAAGTAAAAAAAGCTGACAGTATGGCCATTGAATGGTTTAAGGACACTAATGATTGTGTCTCTGAAAGGATATTAAGATCAGATTTGAACATGGAGTTGGCTTCACACAATCTGTTAGCACTTGGGGAATTCATAATCATTATATAATATCTTAAATGGAGTGAGTAAATGGGACTGATTAAGTCAAGAGATCTGTGTGGAAAGCTACAGATATTCAGAGTTGAGAGAGAAATTGGACCTATGGGTGGACGTAGGGTTGCCAACTGTCTCGTATTAGCGACAGTTGGTAGTATTGGTAGTGAGAAAGTTGGCAAACCCTACCTATTTAGGCTCACTGGTCTTGACATAAACCTGCAATGAATTAGTAGCAGGAGAGGCTTCAGCCCACGTAATTGAAGCTTGCTCTCCCACCACTTGAAGTGACTCAAAGCGACTAGCAAACTAACTAAAGATGGAAACTGTTACCTTAAAAAATCCTCAAAATTGGACTTTCAAGCAAAACACGTGTGATAAACAAAGGAAGACTCCTGAGCTCAAGGACCTACTTCAAATGGAGGGACAGAAAATGTGCTGTTTCTAAACTAAGATAAAGAGGACTTTCACAACAAAGCCACTCACATCTTTGTTCAGAATCTTTCAAGAATGACCTCAGAGAAACCTGTGCTCCTTGTTGTATTTCTTGCCACTGTTTGTGATAAATGTTAATATGAATAGCACAAGCAACAAAATGATTTAACTTTTAGCTAACAGTAGCTTAGCATGTTAACACCAATTGCTAAAACCACTGCTAATGCTGACCTTAAAGACAGAAAGAAACTGAACTTTCTGGAAGTAGTACAACAATGGTATGAGAATAGAACAACACAAGCAGCAACAATCACCTTTGAGTTAAAACTAAAATTGTATGTCCCTTGACAGCTTGTAAAAGCTGTGTGCAACCTTCTCATCAGAAACATGGAGTAACGCTATGACAGGCACATTAACACCTCAAGTTGCCAGGATCGCAGGCCGTTCAGCTTTGTGGGAATGAGATGTTTCAATGTGTCATGTCCTTCAAAACAAGTACCTGTTTTGAATCTTACCAAAGCCTGTACCTTATAGGAGAAGTGTACTGACTAAACAGAAGGTTAATGTGCAGTATGTTGACAGAGTTATTTATAAATGTGTGATCCTACACTCTCTCTGTGTTTCGCCATAAGTGGGAAGAACAGAAAGGATCAATCATGTGCTGAGCTTGGGTATTTGGTGCAGATGGTGTTGATGATCAGGAGTGGTACTCACAAATCACCTAAATGTTTACAGAAGGCTGCTGTTTTCTGTTTCAGTACTAATTTTCAGTGTCTGCTAACATGTTTATGCATCGCCTCTACACTTGTATGAAGGGTAATTTTGGTATTAAATCTGCTTTCAAGTGCATATGATGGTTTGCCACACAGATCCCCTTGCAGAAAGGTTCTTTCTATATTGTTGGTTTTAGTTACTTAATTTTCATGGATTAAATTCAAGATGTCACACTTCTGTTACCCGGAATTGATGTCCTATCCTATATAAGCATTAAGCCTCAAAGTTGGTTTCCATTACAATTTTGTGAAATCCTTCTTTATCGACTTCAGATTGTGGTGAATGCATGTTAGTGGTGAGCCTACTGATAATGTACATTTTCCTGCAAAAGTGTTTACTTTTTTGCAAGTAAAAACAGAATACTGCACACTGAGAGCCTGACTTTTAGCATCCTACCACCCTTCCATTAGCACATAAAGCCAATCCATTTGTCCACTTGTTACCTGTACAGCCTGCAAACCTCGATCACATTAACATTCACTCTCTTCCATTCATCATCTGACCCTTCTTTCTTTTTCTTCAATTTCATTTTAGCTCCCTTTGCAAAAAAAATCATACATTTACCATCTCTCCATTTCAGTGTCATTGTATTGCTTCATTGAGCTCTGGGCTTATGCACTCCCTTCTTATACTAACGCTAAAACACAGATCGCACATCTCCAAAAAATCACTCAGCTGCTGATATTGCACACTTATTCTTGTAATCTGTCAGGGGTTAAAGTTGTGGTGCACAGATTCAGACAGATTTTCCACCAAACAGAGTCTGCAGTCCACATTTCAGACTTTGAACTGCAGTCCTTTTTCCTTACTCTTGGTCATCTTCAGCAGGAAACTGTCTGACATGTGCAGGAAAGCAGGAAACATTTCTTACCGCCTGAAGATCATAATGATTGCAGCGGACACAGAGACAGCACTGTCACTGCCACTACAATAAGCAGTTACATTTCTAATAAATATATTTAACATTCATTGTATCTACCAGCCACTGTGCGCATGTCTCTATAACGGTGATTCGATTACCTGTGATCATACATCCCGATCAGTCCATCACTGACCTGTGCCATTTCCTGCTTTTGTCAAGGGAAAATATAGAAATATGTTTATAAGAGAACTGAGGATCTTTACTTTACATGTTCATAATATTACGCCGCTTTCTGGGTGGGAGCACCAAATGATTTAGTAGAATATTTCCAAAGAAAGAAAAACACCTGACATCTCTGTCCACCTCTCTGCACCCCTCACCCCATTGGTCCCGGTTTGGGGAAGATTAAAGGCAGGTTTTGTTTTAAACGGGGAGGGACTGCACACTGGGGAGAACCTCATTTGTGGACAGTTGAACACCAGACGTCCCTGGCTACCTCGCAGTTGTCGACTGGATGAGGCAGATTTGAATCGTCCGAATGTGCCTTTTTGTCTACCTTCTTGTAGTACAGCTCATACTTCTGTCAAGCCCCGAAGATGTCACGTTACAAAACACTATACACTAGTTAACATAAAACTTCAATGGTGGGGAAACAGTGCTTACTCCACTGTGCTGCCATAAAGTAATGGAGTAACAGGACATAGCGTAAGAAATGTATCTGATCCGGACCAAATTGTACCTAAAGACAAGGTCTATTAATGAGATACATGATTGATTTCTTTTCCAACATCATGTGTGACTGTAGCAGATCCTTTCCAAGAGCATTTCTGCATCTGACCCGGATTAAGATGAGAGTTTTTCACATGTCCCAAACCCTCCACCACCACCCACTTCCGTAAGAATCAGTTCATGACCTTTTGAGTAATCCTACAAACAAACACAGACGGAGGTAATGAAGAAAATGAGAACATGGATTCAAGAGCTGTATGTCCTCCCCCTCCTCTCTCTTTGTATCTCTACCCCCCTCTCTCTCCCTCCCTTCCTCTCTCACACACACGTACACAAACACAGTTGTGCAGGAGGATGCTGCTCCCTTCATCAGGTTGTCAGGTCAGCTCGTCGATTTGAAACCGACCTGGGGCCCCTGTGCTCCAAATCCCCTCTGGAAATAATTAACAACACTCAGAATTATTCATCCCCATGGCTCACCGTCACCTCGTACCGTCTCACGTCCTAATAACAAAGTTGTGCATGAACGCTTCGAGTGTCGGCTGATAAGACTTGGCACAGCGCGGCTCAGTGCCCCAACACAAAGAATTTATTTTCCATCTGCCAAATGAATGGATGACATTAATAAAGATGATGAGTTCAAATGAATGTTATGAGTGAATGGAATAAAGATATCTCCATTCCAAAACCAAACCAGCCAAGTGGACATCGTTCCCCTCTTCCTTTTTCCTCCACACCCCTTTGCTTTCCTACCCTCTTCCCTCACTCCTTGCTTGTGGAACCGCTACCCTTTTCACTTCCTGTCCTTCCTGATTTTTTCCCCCCTGATTTCCTCTTCCTGCCTCCATCTCTCCTTCCGTGATTCCTCCTCCTCCTTGTTTAATTATTTCCTCACCCTGTCTTCTTCACCTTTCTCTTTCTTCTGCTCACACGTTCATCCTTCTCCTTACTTTTGTCTTTGCCTCATATGCTTTCACCTCCTTCTTTTCTCCAATCCCCTGTTCTCCACATTATTTCTAAAATCTCCACCCTTCCCATCCTGCCTCCTGTTCCTTTCTTTCCTCTATTCTTCCCCCTTTCTCCTTACTTATTTGCTCATTTCCCTTCTTTCTGCCTCTCTTCATTTTCTCCATTTTCCTATCTACCAGCACTCCATCCCTTCTCCCATTGTGCCTTCATGCATTGCTGTTTCCTCTCCCTTGTTATCCTCTCACCACTCCCCCTGTACCTGTACGTTTGATCCCTTCTTTCTTTTATTCTTTCTGCCTCCTTTTTCATCCTCCTTTGCCTCCCCCATTTCTTCCCACCTTCCTGTTTCATTTAATCTTCTCTCTCTTTTCTCGTCACCATCTCATACTTTCCATTTATTTGCTTTCCTTCGTCATCCTCCTGCTACCATTCTTTCTCTCCTCTTGTACAATTTTTTCCTTCCTTTTCAGTTTTTTTTGCCCCCCCCATTTCCTGCTTCTCCTCATCCTAAAGGACTCATTATGGCCGACAGCTGGATGCTCTGTTATTGTCCTCTCTCTCTCTCTCTCTCTCTCTCTCTCTCTCTCTCTCTCTCTCTCACACACACACACACACACACATACACACACGCACAGTAGTGATGTTTTAGTGGGCTGGTTAATTATTTAGGAAAACAAAGTGTTGCAGTCCCAACATCTCCTGGGGACTGAGCCATGTTTAATCATCATAATTCACACACACACACACACACACACACACACACACACTGCCGGTCTGTCTTTCTATCTATCTTTCTTTTTAAATTATATTCAGAGGCTGTTTTGCAGTGCAGTGGTCTTACAAAATGCTGCACCAACTTAAGTGTGCTGCTTTATGTTAGAAACAATTCTGGGTCTAATCTGTTTACTTTTGTAGGTTTTATCTGGACCGAAGTCCTTCTATTGACAAGCAACATTTCTCATAGCCTCAACTGAATCACTTCCGAGTGACACATGACTTTCCGGTCACTGTCATCCTTCAGCTGCTGATCGCTGCATTTAGCCACTTGTTGTTTGTTTGTTGTTGGAAGATAAAATGACATGTCAATGTTTGCCAATGCAAAAAAAAATAAAGAAAGAAGAGAGAAAGAAGAAGGATAGGCGAGAAACTGAGAACTAGAGGCACTGAAAGCAAGAATATACCATAGCAAGCACTTCACTGCATATGTGCAAGGGCAAGTGACTCTATTATACAGTTGCTTTATCCACGGTTGAAACTAGACCTTGAAGCAAGGAGAAAAAATCAACTAATGGCCAACCTACAGAGAGCCAATCATAATGCAGCAGAATCCAGATAAGGTATCTGCATACTGAGATTATATTTTAAGCATGAGGTAAACGGGGCTTTAGATTTGTGCCCTTGTTGTACTAATTATTCATTTTCATCTATTATTATTTGTTGTCTGTTGACCCTAAGGGCCATATTCAGTGTTGGTGGGACTGCTTAAATGTACTGCTCAACGTGTTCAGCTCCTTAACTTTCAGGTACTGAATTCTCATTATGCACTTACAGAACCAGTTTCAGAACCATTTTAGGAATACCTTTACCCGGAACTATCCAGGGTAGTAACTATGTAACTATGTTTCCTTCCGTCAGTTCATTGCTTGCATTACTACTGCACTTAATATGAGGTCAAGATGATGAAAATTACAGAGGGTCAGGGGAGGCTGGGGGTAGGGTTGATGGTTGGGGCTCTCATGATGGGGGTGATACTGGGGAAAAGAACGCGAAGGGTGCTTTGCTGTAGTATTTATAAGCCTTGGCAGTGTCATTACCTCTTTTTGATAGTGTATACAGTACAGGAAGTGAGTTGTATTGGTTTATTGAGTCTGTTGCATTCTAGCGGCAAATGAACTGCTCCAAGGAGTGATTGCAAGCAGACCGATTGATTTGGTCATGAGGTCTGGCTAGTAACAGAAAGAATACAAACAGCTGAAATATGTTTCCTCTAGATTTGGCCTAGAGATGTCTCAGGATTCCCCAGGAAGATCTGAGGGAAGTTAGGGAGAGGGACATTTGAGCTACTTTGCTTAGCATGCTGCATCCACAACAAGTCTCAGATAAACTATGGAGAATGGATGGCTAAGTCCACTGTGTCATGAATGCAGCAGAAGTGAAACTTGCAACTTTTCATCTGCTTCAATTGTGTGTTGTCTTTAGTTTAGAGGCTGGATTGATTGCCAAGCATCAAAGTGTCCAGACACTCACAATGTGATACTCCCTGCTTGATGTCTGTGCATAACACAAAGCTCACTTCCAAACAGAGGCTTCATCAAAGGTAGATGGATGTCTACAGGCTGAATCTATTCTGTCTGGACAGAGACTTAATTAATAATGTTTTTATACACACAGTTGTCTGGCTCAGGTCAATAGTCTACCCAAGACGATACAAGAGAGAAGATACAGAGTTGTGTTCATAAGTCATCTTGTTCACATGTAACCCGTTCCATTTAACACCCTGTCCTCAAGTAGGCATCAGTCCTAAGAACGCTCATCTCATGGTCTGTTTCCTTTGCATTTTGCATTGCATTGGCATATGCAGCCATTTAAATTCAAAATATCCATTTCTTCTAAGATCCTTATCCTGATCAGTGTTACTTATTGGCTTTTGTAAGCCTTCATTGCATACTGATATAATAAACTTAACTACACCAACTGCAGGAAAAAGTAGTTTTACCCTTATAGTTATGTATGACATATCATCAACAGTGTTCAATCAGCAATTATAAATACATACATATACTTTAACATTAGTATTTACTACATGACAATACACTGCCAATGAATTACACACAATGGCACATTTTCCGAAATCCAATAAATGCACTCTTTGGAAATTGAAAACGCTTCTGCCCGTGGCACCTGGCTCATTTTCACTAACGTTCCTGCTTGTCATTTGTTTCTTTCTCACGTCAGTGTCGCCCTCCTCACCCCTTTTTCTCCCCATTTCTATCTTTTAATCTCGCTCCCACTCTATCCTCCATCCTCTCCTTCATCCTGTCTCTTTGTCTCTCTCCTTCTCTCTCCTCCCTTTTCCCAGTGTCCCATCAGGCCAAGCCAACCTAATTAGGAGTGTTTTGCCTATTCGAGGGCTCAAACACCACTCCTGTTTATTGCAATTAGCACAGCCATTAACAAACACTTCACAACACCGAGGGGTGCCACACTCTGCATTATTTATAATGCAGGCAAGAGAGGGGAGGGGATGAACACTTTGCAACTCATGTCCTTGTTCCCTTCTCTCCTTTACTTCCCCTCTTCCCTCATTTTCTCCTCCTCTCCTCTCCTCTCCTTCCCTCCCCTCTTCTCAACCTCCACCTCCACTCCTCTTCTTTTCTTTCATCCCCTTTTCTTTTCTGCGTTTTCTCACTTTGAGAAAATGATCTTTACACACTTGGCATGCTTCATTTGGTGAATATGCACCAGCTGTTTAAGTTCACAGAGACCTTGTGGTTTTTAAGTAGTATAGTTTGTTTGTAAGGTGACAGTGTTCCATATACAACAGCTTCACCACAGCCATTAACGTCCCACATGCTGCTGTTTAGTTTAGCGGATTTATCTTCCCACAGTGATAGCTGTAAAGATGCAGCATTTCCCCTGAGCCGCTAGTGCAGCTGAGGGGAATAAGGATTGTCACATATTGACCATTTAAGCTGCTGCACACACACACTGTATGTCAAAACACACTATCTGTTAAATGATTTTATGTTAAAAGTAGATTCCATAAATTTTACACATCAAATTATTTGTATTAGCTGCTTAAAACTTGTACAAAACAAACGTGAGCTCTATGACATAACAACAAAGGCGGATTAAGCCCTTCAACTGCTCCATGATGAGTGTAAAGTTAGTGACAGTATCATCATGCATTGTACTATAGCTTCAGGCCCCCCTTGGACTCTCAAGCTGTTGGGTAATCTATCACTTCATCACAATAGCCACTTCCTGTGGGTGGTGAAGATGTGAAGAGTTTTTAGTGTCACTTTACTTTTGTTAACTTGTCACTTCATAATAATTCATTCTGAGACACTACATTGTTGTGGCACCAACATAAACCCCCAGCAAAGACCAGGTGTGACCAAATTATGCACTTTTAGAGATCGTACCCACTACAAAACAGATATCAGCTCGAGGTAGATATGTAAATGGGAAATTAACTCAACATCAGTTATTGGAAATTGGTGCTAATGGGTACTGCACATTTGTACAAAGTAGAAGTCTTCAAGATCCACTAGAAACAGAGACCTGAACCTGGGAAATGAGTTGGCTTCCGTCCAAATTATATTCAGTCTAATCGGTTCATTTTGGGTTATGTGCTATTGCCTCTGGTCTCTGAGTGGATCCAAGCAGAATGCATGAGAGTATGAGCTTTTTAGAGGTGAGACAGACAGAGTGAAGTGTAGTGCAGGAAAATTGAAGTATTGAGACACTTTTGAGGAAAAACTGCTGGTTAATTGTTACAGGGCTATGCTGCTGCCAGTGTTGGTGTTCTCCGTCAGGTTGGGTCTCACTGTCCTCAGGTTCTCATTCCCATTACAAATGTGACTTACAGGCTACGAGAGGTACAGGTTTATAAAAGTGGAACTGTACACAACTCCACCAGGAAATGTTTCTTCAGGACCTTTGGTTACTTGTAACCAAATCTGTTATTTTAGCAGTGGTATATTTGACCCCTACTTGATGTGAAAAGTGGATTTGGAGCATTAGGTCCGCTTTCTGATAGCATCCATGGATGGCCTCAGCACACAGCAGATAAAGTGCAGACTTGGACGGAATGCTTAAGTGCTGAGGAATGAGATGGAAGGTTTATCAGTCAGCTCAGCAGGTTCCACTTCACTGTCTTCTATGAGCTCGGAGGGCAATGAAGCATCTTTAAAGACTGAATGATCAACTCCAGTGAGCAAAATGACCAGAGCCTGCTGCATAAGAATCTGAGGTGTGAAGCAAACCCCCCCCCCCAAAAAAAAATCACTTATTCTTCAATTATAAGTGTATAAATTGATCTGATAACAATAGCCAGGCCTAATAACACGAGGAATCAGGGAATAAAAACACATTGAGCTTTAATCAGAAGCCACGATGCAGAGCTCTGTCCCACTGGCCAGAAGTGAGACAATTATTAGGCTTATGGTCGCAAAATTAGATTTGAAATGCAGTAGCAAATTAATTTCTTTCCTCTCAAAGCCTTCATACCTCCACCTCTGCATGTTCGCACAAATGCACAAGCACACACCCAATGACAACAGTAGCTCCAATTCATTGCAATGATTGCCTGTGTAAAAATTAGCAAAACATTGGCCTCCGAGTGAATATTAGATCAAGTGAAAGAAGGAGGATGACTCTAAATGTGGGGTGACACAGGGGGTAAGAGAAGAAAGGATATTTAATCCCTGAAATCATACATAGAAACAGGAAACACTAGACACAGAAGAGGAAATACAAGCATACATGCAAATGGGACAAAAGGGGGGAAAGAACTAAAATACAAGCACAACGCCACAAAAAGAAAGGGACTACAAATAGTGAGTACAGGGGAAAACGAACACCTGCTCAACAGAGTAGCAGAGCAAAAACAAGACTTGACGTGAACGCGAAGGAACCCAAAACCCAAGGGCACAAGCTATCTTACAGAACAAAGAGCAAAAACTAACAAAGCAACACACAGACGGACACTGAAGGAGCTAAGAGACAAACCGGGAACATAACTAGGCACAGAACCGGGAACAAAATAAAGTGAAATTTCACCATTTGGGCTGCAGAATCTGCTTTAAGTCAATTCTAGCGGAAGAAAAAAATATAATAATAATAGAAATATGTCCCTGACCCCTAAATATATACAGTATATATTGCAGTTCTCTTCCTTCATCCCACAAACCCTCCTCAATACTGTACTCCTACCACCACCCGACCACCACCACTGCATACACACCACACACACACACACATGCACAATGTGGGTGGCACAGGGTGAGACTAGAGAATGTAGCCACCTGGCCAAGCATGCAGGGATCCACATTAGCCTCATGCTGAGCAAACGCCCTCCTGCATCCAACACCACCACTTTAATTGTAATGGAAATCACATTTGTGTGCATGTGTGTGTGTATGCATGTGTTTGTAATGTGTGCCAATACCCAGAGCATCCTAGGGTGTGAATGAGTGTGTGCCTGTGTGTATGTGCATGCGTGCAACTGTCCAGATCTCTGCTGTTACATTCATCTGCATATTGTTTGCGGGTTTGACATGTTGTGATTGCATTGTCGTGCGTGTTTATAAAGATCTGCTGTCCTAAAAGCCATGGAAGTCATTAATGAAAGCTTTTAGGGAAGACTACTCCATATTTGAAGATTAATACTGATGTTAAAGTAACACACCACCGCTATCATTAAATCAGTCAATATGACATTGAAATCGTTCATCTGCCTGATGGTGCTTTCATTTCAGTCTCAAGCACTCTGTTTCCTTCCATCACTTTGTCCACAATTAACTGCATTACAAAGACAAAGAGACGCACACACCACCTCCTCCCTTCTCTTGGACAACCTTCCATTGGGTGTATTCTGAAAAGATTTGAACACTAGGGGATAATCTGTCCCTTGGAATACCGATACGATTTGTTTGTTGACAGATTATCAACAATCAAATGCATTAAAGATAATTTGATACAATACAATTGAGCCTAGTTTCATTGTGAGGCCCTAAGGTCTGATACGATGTAATTAAATATGATGCAAGGCTCATTGTCAGTAGCTCTAATCTTGAACTGTATTTTTAATAGAAAATAGGCAAAATAATTTCCACATCAATCTTTAGCAAACAGGCCTCTCTGTTGGTGCGCTGCTTGAAGGCAAACAAAAAGAAATGAATATATTTGCCATGCTTCCTGTATACTTTCTATCCGATATTCTGTATATTACATAATGCAACACTTCCATCTCTCATATTGTTTGAGTGTGTGTGTGTCTTCACAGGCGAGCACAGACAATTAGACACAAGGGAGAGACAAATGGAATGTAAAATAAAACACTTTGCGTCAAGATATGTGATCCTAAATCAGATTTTACCAATTCAATTGTGTCCAAAGTAATGCAATCGTTATTCCATTTAAAATTTGTATCCAATAGCGTTTTGGATCGGTGCAGCTGCATTGTGAACTTTTTGTCTCAGTACACCAGTGAACCGGCCGATCTCACTTAAACACAGTTGCTCTCTGACATTGCTGTAACCAAGTTGAAAGGGCTTGGTGTGATGAAGCATACTATGACCTGTAGTTCTTTACAGGATAACACATATTGGCTTGTAAAAATGGGGACAGGTCATTAGTTGATCAGTGATCATATATAATCAATCATATCTTTTCCTGTAACACCCTGTCAATGAACACTTCTGTATATGCAGGAGTTTCGTCTGAATTATGCACAGCACATCCTCAAGTTGTTTTTTATTGATCCACTTAATGAGGCATATTTCCCAGTGATGAATGACAATCTGAATGCAAATAAAATAGATAATCACATGATGTTTTCACACTTGAGGAGTTAATGAGGATCACCTGACCTCTCCATTAAACAGGTGTTTAAATGATTTAGGCTTTGGAAAGGCAAAGGACCAATCTAGATGACATTACTGGATGCATTTCCATAGAAGTAGACCTCAAGTTTGGACACTCTGACCATGTTTGAAACAAACCTCTACCATATCTTGGTATACACATGAACAGGCAGAATTAAAAGCCTCCCTTCAATGCCATGGTTACTCATTTTTATATTGTAACAGGCATAACATGAAATAACAAATTGTGACGATACTTGCTCTTGATGGTTGCCGACTTGGAACAAACCTGGAACATGGACAGCAGTTGTTAGTGAGTAAAAGCCTGACTTGGCCCCCTATATTAATCTAGTTTGGCTGCAACTCGCTCACCTATGGCTTTCTGAGTCGAAGCAGCCTAATAAGTAGAGGCAGCCTGCAGCTTCGCCACATGCCATCACAAACATCAAAACTAAACTTTCCACATCAAACACAACACTCTTAACACACTGCGAGACATACCGATACACACACACACACACAGATACACAAACACGTCCGGTAACTGGCAATCTGACTGGCTTCGCATTGCAGCCAGCGCTTCCTTGTTGGAAATTAGTGTGTGGACAGTGGGCTAATGATCAATAGACAAGCCCACTGGAGAGCTACCGTTGGGGCTCATTAGAAGCTACATGTGGCTGCACTGTCACATACACACATACACATCCCTAGAGACACTTCATAATCAAACACTGTACCGATGCACAAGATCCTCCCACAGCGACCTGAAGGGAGTATGCCAAGGCATTTACCAATCTGCATTCCTGGATAAAAGCAGCAGGAGAAAGTAAATACTGGCAACGCTTCGGTCTTGATTAAAGTTCACACAGTCGGTACAAAAGGCATATTACACAGCCACGTTGTAATATCTGTATATGTAAAGGTCATACGTACACAGAGGTGGGAATAGAATAGCCAGAAACATAGAATCATATGCCATTCAACAAAATTCAATAAAATAAAGAGCATATTACATCTTTATGAAAAATTGGCAAATCCCTAAAAACTTACTCAACAAATAAGAACAGATGACATCTCAAGTAAACATCAACTGAGGTCAGTTGCTAAAACATGAAATCATCCATTAAACAACATTGATCTCTCAAGACCCTAAACAAAAGATGAAAACTCAAATTAATGAATGATGGACTGAACATAAATGTCTCTGGGAACGTGTTTGTGTACATGTGTTGTGGAATGTTTGTGCATCACTAATGAGGTGACTATTCAGCTTCAGAAGTAGGTGGCTCTCGAGATAATTGGAGCGAAGCTGTGATCTTTTAGCAGTGTACAAAAGACCTGCATGACTAAAAAGTCGCTCACAGGCTGCAGATGGAGGGAGGTAGAGTGTACACCTCAGTACAAGGACGAAATAGAGAGATTAACATCCAGTGTAAAAGTATGTATAAACTACATAAGCGCATAAAACAATCAGAGTGGTAAGCACAACATTCATTCCATTCTCATGCTTTCAAATATTGGTTAACTTAAAACCCTTTCTCGATATATTGTCTACATGAATTTACTCAAAATAGAACAGGAAAACTTAAAACTTTTGTTTGACAAAGGCGGCAACGCATGACATAGCTATTGCCTTTTGTGGTTTGAAATGAAAACTGTGTTTTAAAACAACTTTTAATGTTGGCCTCTCCTCGACCTTTCGCCATGACTGTTCTGCTCCCGGTTGTAACCATGGAAACAAAGGGAGGGGGCAGGGCTGCATCAGAGCTAAAGCGCACAGCTGTGAAATCAAAAGTAACGCAACCAAAGAGACGAGTCCATCAGCGGTTAATAAAGGACGGCCAACGTCCTGTCCACCATTGTGAGGAGGTGTGTGAACTCCTGGGAGGGAGGCAGGGGATCCACCAGGTCCACAATGGCATGGTTGAACCTCCATTCAGGGACACAGAGCTGAACCAGTGGTGTTTGGGTGTGGCGGTGCACATTAGAGCGTTGACTCTCGGTACATTCCTGCACATCCTTTTTAATCCATGCCACATGGACTTGGCTGCCACAGACCTCTGCGACAGCTTCTGGCCTGGATGTGACAGCCCATGGACAGCGTCAATAACCTGCCGTCTCCACCTGGCGGAAACAAACGTGTCGTGGCTGCCCTGTGGAAATGTCACACAGCAGTGTGTTGCCAGCATCCTCGAAAGCAATGGAGTTGCTCACCTCACTCCCTATCTTAGGTCTTCCTAAACACACAATGTACACACAATGTACACACACACTACATATCCCTATTTAGGCAAGGCTGGGGATTAGTGTTGCCCTTTGTGGATCTGACATTCACCAATTGGACTTAATTAGCAGTGCTGAGCCTGCGTCTGACCTTTTGTCATGCGAGCTGTCATTGAAAACCTTTCTGTTGACTTGAATGGGGAATGCTATTTGTTAATGTAATCAGAAACAGCCTCACTGAGGCCTGCTGTGTAGAGCCAAGCATTGTCTCTTTTTTTCTTTCTGCCTTCTTCTTTATCAACACAGAAAGGTTTACAGACAAGATACCATCATTTTTACCATCTTTGAGCGATATATATGAAACCAATACCGGCTTTTTAATCAAAAACTGGATATCAGCCAGCTAATGTCGCCCACTGATGGGATGGATGCTGACAGACAGTGATAAAAAAAAAAAACACTGTAAAACACAGAAGCATTCCGTGAGCTATTGCTATTAAAAGCCAAAACGTATCTTCAAATAAAATATTCTTCATATGTGTTGCCATTGTGTGTAGTTTGTGTCTGTCGCTTTTGTTTGTGAATGGCCTGACCCGCCATTAGTAAATACACCAAAGGTGTGTGTACTTTTGGTAATGGCCGTCTAAACTGAAGATTTGCTAAAATAGTGAAATGTTATTGTTTTGTCATAAAGAGTTTTATATAAATGGTGCAATAAGTAGATGTGTTGTATAAATGAATAAATCTTGCTGTTTTGCTACATCAATTATATTTCATCAATTAGCATGTTAGCTTGTTGTGTTGCCCCGAAGCCATTGTTTCAAATGGGCTGTGCTAGCTAGTGCTATCATTAAAGTTAACGCTAACATGGAAATAGACTGATTCAATTTAAATTTCCAGGCTTATTAAATAATCTATTAGCATGATTAATGGCATGCAGTCAGTGGGGTAAGCGGGTTATTCGGTTGTTTTTCACAAACCAGACTCTTGTTTTATCTCTTAGGGAGCAGAGCTGCACTCACACTCACACTCACACAGAGAGGGGAGGGAGAAGAAGAAGAGCGTGAAAAGCCCTTTTTTTTACATTACATTACATTACATTACTATGATTTTACGATATATCATAGGTCACAGACAATTTAATATAGTCTGTAGTTTCTCATGTTTTTAAGACACACTATTTTTTGAAACTGTACTTCTGACCTACTGTATAAAAGCAAAGCCAAGTCCAAGAGGCAACTTCAAGGCGGTGGGGATTGCTGACGATGTAATCACTATCTAAAATAGTTTGTCCCAGTAGCCTGCCTGTCTTGTTAGGCAGCTGACTATGTAGAGAGCTGACTACATATTGGCACACAGCCTATGCTACGATGATATGTCTCGGTCAAATGTGTGTGTTTAGTTATTCTGATTTCTGCTGTTTCCCTCCAGATTTCTCCTTTCAGATTACACACATTTATTTTTGTTCAGCAAGCCGTTCATCATTATTAAGATAGACTTAACTAGCAAGATACAGACAAGAAAGATTAACTATATCTTACCAGTGAGGTTTGTGAACATATAAGACAATAAAGAGGTTCTATTAAAAATACATTGATTGAAAAATAATGTATTCCTTTATGAGTGAACTGTTTTAAATAAGGGACATATGCAATATAGTTGGAACCTCTAATTGCTGTGTCCTTCAAAAAGACTTAGGTTAAGTTTAATTGTCACACCATCAAATTGGATGTACCGTATACCGTATACACACATTTCCATAAAGCAAAGAGCAGCTCACACAAAGCCTCCGTGTACACCCTGCTCTCTAACAACAAAGACAGAAATGTTGACTCAATGTTCTTTCCACTTAAATGCGATTCCTCCCCTCCCACTCGAGCTGCCGTTCTTATTAGGATTGAATTATTTTGCTTGTGTGGACAATTGCTAAACGCATCAGCCCAGCCTCCTCCACAGAATCAATTCTGCATGCTTACCAGCTGGAATTTTTCAATTTACACGCCCTAAAAAACAATCCCAAATCACTAATCACCACAGCATTGTTCACAGCATTGTTCACAGAGTTTATCTGACGGCTGTGCTCCTTGTGTTTTATAGTCGTAGGCTGGCTTAACACTGAACTATACTGAGGTAGACAAGTATGTGTGAGTGTTTATATATTCTGTGGTGTGTGTGTGTGTGTGTGTGTGTGTGTGTGTGTGTGTGTGTGTGTGTGAATTTCCATTGGAGTGGGATTAATTGGGCAGGGAGCAATGCTTTCTGGATATTGTCCTGCATATGCCAGGGAAATGGCACTGCTGACGAGAGCTTGTGTATCGCTAATGTCCGGTCTGAATTTAATTTGGGCTTTAATAATCAGGGCCATTGTGGCGGCACACTGAAAGAGATAGAGATGGATACCACTGTCTGGTTGCCGTGGACAGCGGCAGCAGCGGCAAGGCTGAATGTAATAATATGTTATCGACTAGAGCTCAATGCAAGAATGCCTGCAGAAAGGAGAGCCGTGTCACGTTAGTGTTTCCAGGCATGACCTCGCTTACATGACTTTTGGAAGCTGATACTCGCTATGTGAACTAAGCTAATTTGGCTCCATTAAGCCAAAAAGTTTAAGGCCATAACAGGTAGCTACTTCACTGCAAGAATGTACAGTGAACTATTGTGTATGTGAGCAACACTTGAATTTGAATTTAAAGGAAAGGTCATGAAAGTGGCTGCAGATGATTCATGTCAGGATCCTCATTAATATTTACTTACTTACTCTATTATTATATGGAGCAATACATTTTCTTTACCTATATTTGGATAATTAAGAAGATTCAACACCTTCAATGGAATGTTTGGGTGAGTTGAATAGCATTGACATCCATTGATTCTAGCTGAGGACCTTCATTATCACTAATATCACTTTAACAAGATGTTATCCTTCACATAGGTACTACGTTTAGATAGTCATCAGGGATTAGGATCCAGTTAAACAAACCAACTAAACCATGAACCTAGCTGCATGTGAAGGAGCCTATATGGCAGCAGGCTCCTGACAGCACAATGTAAGGAAAGCAAAGTCAACTACCCGAGGCTCAGTGTTAGAGTCTTGTAACCTGTATTACGGGTCTGGATGATGATGTCACAGTTCCCATGCTCATGGAAATTTGCAAAATTGGAAACCCTGAACAAGCTGTGCTAATAAGGTGATCTTAAAGTCCAGCTGTAAACCAACAGACATAGGATATGTTCTGTTTATTCTTATACTTAATGATCAAAAATAGCAATTGGATGGATGGATGGAGCATGCATTTCTGAAATAATCAAGATTAAAAAGGGGGAGAAAATCGAAATTATTAATCAATCAGGTCACATCAAATTCACTAGGAAATACTTTGGGAAAAACATTCAAGAAAATGATTCCTAACTTGTTCATTATTGTTGTTGTGAATGTTGCATACAGCCAAAAAAAATGAAAAAATCTTGGAAATTGTCAAAGTCATAGTTCCTGTGCGACAGCAGTGATCGGTTTGCGCAACCTTTGCCATTTTCAGTCTGGTTCTCTGAGACTCTCTCCAGGCCCTGTAGCATCCTGCTGTCGAGTGATTTATCGCTCTGCTCCACTCACACTGCTGTAATGCTGTTAAGAAGGCAGTGTAACCAATCAGGTGGCCATTTGCCATCCATCCCATTCCATCCAGAGATTTGTCTTGTTAATGTTACAAGGCAGCAGCCATTTTAACCAGGAGAAATCCCCCAGACTACAAGATATGGCACACACACATACACACACACACCCCTCTGACAAATTAAAACAAACTTCAATCATCACTGATTGTTTTGGTGAACCTTGCAACTTCGTATTTCAGAGACAGAATTTCATCACCATTGTTTTGTTTGATTGCTTGTTATATCTTTTAATGTCTTTTAGAGTCATTGCTCATCTATGCAGAATGATGTTTGAAAACCATGCCAACGAGAGCGTGGGGAAAATGTTTATAACCTCCTCTGCTCATAGAGCCAATTCCCTTCTCTCATATTACCACCTATTCTTTCACATCATTAAACATATTATCACATGAGCTGTGATTTCCCCCCTTTCTTGCTCTTTTTCCCCTCTTTCATTCTCTATCATTTCTGTTTCCTTTCTGCCTCTCCTTAGGTCATTAGTGCTGTCCGATTAAGGCCAGACCAGGCAAGATTCAGATAAACTGCCACCACCCCACAGTTCTTGTTATAGCCCAGATCTCTGGTGCCGATAATAAAGATTTCTTGGCCTGAGCCAATTTTGAATTTAGAGAAAATTGCATTGAACAACAAGGGAGCCCGTGGCTCTAAATGTTTAATTAGGGCTGTTAAAAAACAGCAAGATCAATCACTGTGACCGCAAGGATTCAACCAGTGTGGCTTTGTGATCCTTTAATTGTAACAGCTGAGAAATTCCAAGTATTTACATTAAACCACTCCATTTAACCTGGTTAACAGTCAAGTTTATTCATAAAAACACATCTAAGCCAACATACAGTATATTGACCAAGCAAACCCATTTTTAAATCCACTCTGAAGCCAACAGGATAGTATGTGATACACACTATCCTCCAATTTAGTGGTAAAAAAAATCAACAAATGTGCATAAAACATATTTAATACTATTGTGTATATTGTGTATTGTTTTGACTTGATTCTGCACATGGATGTTTGTCATAGCTTTGATTTATTGTATCAAACTACATTTTATGTATTTGATGAAGGGAAGAGAGATTTTTTGAGAGAGAGAGGACTGAAAATCCCCCAAAACATTGTGGTTGTGCGCCACCTGATTAAAGGCCACAGCCTGCTTCATCCAAAGTGCCTGTCAGAGAGCCAGAAGGTGGCAGAAATCTTCTTTCCAATGATCAGATTGAGGGAGGTCTGTGTGAGAGGGCTAGGCATGCCCACTTCACACAACAGTTGGCTGTTTGTTGAGGTGTGAACATACATTTGTACAGCAGTTACTCTTGTCACTGAGGCTGTGTTTCAGTCACTATCTGCAAATCTCCTCTTACAGAAGATGAGGAAGGTGATGTGACCTCCTTTGGTTCCTCTTGTCTGCTATTTGAAACATGTGATGCAGTGTATCTGCTGGATTCCACATCAACAGCATTTTAACCTCCCTACCCTGTTGATTTCAGAGGCACTGTTTTGTTTTATACACCCCCCCGCACAGCCCATATCAAGGACCTGTCAAAAAATTAGTTCCCCCTCAATTCACATGCCCCCCTCCTCATATCTCTACTATTTCTCCTACCCTACCCCTCCTCCTTCTCCTGCACCGTGCGATTGCCGATCGCTCATGGGTAAACACAGCAAATAATGAGGGGCTGATCAAGCTTTGCCACATCATTGAGAAGTAGCTGAGAGAGAGAGAGAGAGAGAGAGAGAGAGAGAGAGAGAGAGAGAGAGAGAGAGAGACGAGGTGATAGAGGAGTACAGGGAGAAGGAGTGGTGGTGGTGGTGGGGTGACAAGAACCTTGACAGTTAATTATCTGGAGAATATGGCAATCAGAGCAGCAATGAGTGTTTCTGAGCGTCTCTCTGTTATTTGGTCCTTGGGGACGTGTCGTCGAATTCATTCGACAGGCAATCTGCTGAAGGCTGAAGGCCTCTCCGCTTCTTTCTGCTCAGCTGTGTCCATTGCTGAACCATTCTTCTTCCTGTGATCGTTCACCTTGAGGGAAATTTCTCTGCTGTTTTCCAAGAGTCAAGCTCTCTTATAAATATTTGTATTTTTGTTGTTAACAGCTTAGGTTAGTATGTAGGTTTGTTGATAAACCATTATGATATCTGTTTTCTATGGAAATACCTGGCCAACCTCTGAAATGATGGTGTTCTCTTCATGTTTTCTTCATTGCACAACGTTATCTGACACAGTCTGTAGAAAGAGCTATGGGGGTTAATTCATAATACACAGAACCAGACCAAACATGTTAAGAAAGGGCACAATTTTCACTGGTTTAATGTCTGTAACTGGGCTCTTTCAGGGGCCTTACTACAGTATTGCATTGCATGTTGGCACCCATAACCCTAACCCTAACCCAAGACCCATTTTGGTGTGATGGTAATTTCATTTTTATGAAACCTGGTGATATTTTAAGCTGTATTTGATTCACAAGCTGGTGACACAAACGTTTAGTCAGTTTGTGTAAAAAGTTTTGTTCGGGTTTTGAACACATTCTAGTAGCACTGAGCTTCCTCAAGTGTCTCTGAGAGTCTCTGTTCTCTATCTCTGTTCTTTGTGTCTCTGAAACACACACACACAAACAAACACAAACACGCACACGCGCGCACACACACACACACACACACACTCACACACACACACACACACACACACACACACACACACACACACTTATGAGAATTAACTAGACTTTATTGAAGTTGTTAGCGTGAGGTAGAAAAAGAGAGCTGGCGGCTTATGTGTACATAAACATTGTAATAATAATTTGCATTAGGTTTTTAATACCCCCTCATGCTATAGGCTCGCATCATGATATATCCTATCTTTTTCTTGCTATTTTGCTGTTGGAGCTCTCCTCTGGGATGATTTAAGTTTAATTTTGGTCTTATTTTATCCTATGCAAGTGCTGCATATGTTACATCAGTCATCCAGTCCAAGCAGCTTGGATAGAACAATTATGCTGCTGTGATTCTGTGTAAGAAGTGCCCACTACTTGCTCCAGGCCTGGCTGCATCTCCCAAGGATCGCCGCAGGTCACAACTCTTCATTTGCTTTTTGGTTTAAAGCCATTTAACAGCAACACAGACACAGATACACACACTGGCAAACGCACACTGGCCTTTCCACAGATGACTGACCCATCGGCCAAACAGTCCTTGGGCAGGAGGTTATTTGAGGGAAGAGAGACGGAGACAGAGGCAGAGACGTGCCCAGGCAGGACCTACGGCAGCTGGTAGAGGTCAATTTTCCTGGTCAATATATGGACAGTTTGGACACAAATAAGCATGGAACAATCCCCAGCTGTCCGCCCACTCTTGGAAGCTCCTCTACCTTCTGGCTGTAAATACCAACATTCATGCTATAACTCTCTCTTGGGTGCATCGTGGGGGTGGGAGGAGGACAAGGGGGAGATGAGGAGGGAGATTGGTAGGTTTGTGTACTTTTTGGACAGCAAAGTCATAATAAACAAGTGTCTTTGCATTGTGTTTCTCTGATGATATGCTGCTATTGCATCTTTCTTTCTCTTGGCTCCATCTTTGGTCCTAAAGCCCATAACACACTATGCAAATATGAGCACAAATGCAAATGACAACGCCTAGCAGTTTGCATACTTACATCCCTGTGAAGGGAAAAAGGCTCAAGAGAGATTCCAGCTCAAAAAACATTCAATCAGAGCTTCCCCCAAATATGCTCCACATCGTGATCCGAGGCCAAACACTTCCATCCAATCTCCTTTTGCCTGTGTGGAAAGAGTGTAAGTGGCCAAATCAGGTGAGTAGTGTGGCTGCTGAACCAGTTCAAAACCACAATCACGGGTAGCACCCAGAAAATACATAACCACTGTTTTGATCTAGTCTGTCCGCCTTGTATACCTTGTATACCTCTGAAACCTTTAAGTTGAACACAATGAAAAGGTGCTTCTGTCATTGTAAAGCTCTTCGGAAAAAAGCAATGTATAACCACAGTCAAATTTAAGTACACATTTAAAGAATGTAATGTGTTTCAAGCAGATTCAGAAATGTATACAAATCCCATTTTCACCACACCACAACTCTTCCCTAAGGAGAAGTAAGCAGCCATTGTCCGGCAAGCGGAGACCAACTCCACATCGACATTCTCGTGCCTTGGTCAAGGACACCGGCAGGAGCAATCAATGCACATGAGTTTTTGGGTGGGGGAAAATGGTGCACCTAGAGGAAGACCCACACAGAATATGCAAGGTCCACACAGAAAGGGTCAGTGTGTGGCTTCAACGCTGACAGATAAAGTCCAGGTTGTGAGCACAGATCTGCAGGTGGATCAGCACTTCTATTGCTCTAATGGGTCTGATCACCAGCTCTGCTCTGTGGAGCCTGATGAACTGCTGCTGGTCCAGGCAAGACAGGATTAGATGAAACTTTAATGATCCCTACGGGGAAATTGTTTCGTTGTAGCTGCACAATAGTAAAGTGTTCTCTGCATGAGCTCTCGAAATATCCTTTTTTGTCAGCCCACAGCAGTTTTCCTTTCTGACACGGACACTTTCCGTTTTCATAACAGGCAAGTCATGAGGTCAGGGTTACCCAACCTGCCGATCACAACTGATGCATGTAAGGGTGCTTGTAGGTCAATCGCTAAGTGATTATGGACCAAACTAAAACACCAAAAACATCAAAAACTGCTCAGGCTTTAAGTGTTAAAATATTTTTTTTATTGCACAGCCCCAATTTAATAGACACTTGAACCAATGGCCAATGAACCATCAGGTACGTTATGTCAAATATCTACTGTTCATCAGGTTATTGCAATGTCGGCATCTTTTATTTGGGGTTTTGGGGTTTCTGGTCCTGCTTCAGTTTTGATTTTTAAGGCTCTTTCTTGCTAAATGCCATCTCTGCCAGGGTAAAGTTGCATTCGGGTCAAGTGGGAACTACGGAAAATGTCTTTCTTCTGGCTCTGTTTTGTATAAACTTGACCATTACTGTTAAGTGTCTGAAACCACCAGTGCTGACTGGGCACCTAGCAAAGTAAGAGTAATATTAGCTTCTCACAAAGAGATTCAAATAATCTTTTAATGTAATTCATGTAATCATATATGTATTTCTTACTCTCAGTAAGTAAGGAATGCTTCTTCTCTCTTCTCTCTTTGAATTGTTGAACAGAATAAAATCACATTTAAGGGTTCCAACCTCAAAATATCAGCCCCGTCCTTTCAAACCCCCACCTACACCGGTCTAAATCTGTCTATTGTCTCCGAGACTCAGCTAACGGACCCTCCACCTTCAGCCTGCTGATCTCTTCAGCTATAAGTAGCAAAAGTCCAGGTGGAGGCTCTAGTTATGCAGAGCTTTGCGGATGAAGGTCAGAGGTCACCAATTGACAACACACCATGGAGCAGCTCTGCCTTGATTTGGAGGCAGCAGCTTATTAGCGTAGTGTCTGCCATCTTTAGTAATACAGGCTGGACCAGTGTTGCTCATTAACAGAACGTCTGCTGAGGCTCCAGAGCCGTGCTGATGCTGAATTATAGACAAGCTAATGCAAATGCTAACGCACTCGTTTCATGTTGTTCTGTGTTCCGAATAAAGCCTCCAGCCAACACCCACACACGCACAGTTTGGACCCGTAGCTAATTCTGAAATGGTGCTGAGATTTCATGAATAAACATGACAATAGCCTCTATGTTTTCATTTATTTATATTTAGTTTTTCCTCAAAGTTTTATGACGCTGAGGCATAGCAACTCTTCAATTATTCAGTCAATCTTTATTATTCTTACATTAGAATTTTAATTTTAATTAGCATATATGTATGTTTATATACAATTTAACAAAAACATGAATGATTGAGAAGTTACAACCACAAATATAGTTTTAAATAATTGAAAGATAAATGTAATAAGAAAGTAGATGAGTTCTTTGGAAGAGACTTGGACAGATCAGAGTGAGACCTGCAGATTTGACAAATGTTTGACTCTCCATCTATGCAATATTTTGAGGTATCCTGGGAGAAAAATAGATCACAAGCTTAGACATCATATCATACCATATATCAAATATATTTGAATAAAACAGAATAATAATAATAATACAGTTTTAACATGCATGTAAATGTGGTTTCATTGTATACATGGAATTAATAGGATTCCTTCACTCACTGAATATAGATGACACGTTGCCTAATTGGAGTATGAGGAGAAGCCTGCTTGGCTCCAATTATAACAACGCGGATTGTTTACATGCTTGAGTAAATCGATCCACAATCATGTAATTTAGGCCTGTTTCTGGAGAGAAAGCCAAAGTTAAATTTATAGACGGTGATTTCAATCTAAGAGTCTGAAGTTTTAATGTGCATGTGGGCTGTCTTTAACATGCCAGAGGCAGTTTCACATAAATGTCTAATGGCAAAGAAAATTCTAGCCTTTAACCTGTTTATTCGCACATCAACACCTCCCTTTGATTAACGTTTTTTCATTTTCCCTCGACTTCTCAGCTATGTTCACCAGATCACCTCCCATGATCCCTCTGTTAGTGAAACAGCAGCACACAGCCAGGAGAAGCTGCAGGTTGAATGCAAAGCAGCTGTAAAGGATGAAGTCTTTTAATCCTTTGGCATCTGTCAGCTCAGCCATGTGCTGAAGATGAGCCAGCCACACACTTTCCTTTGTACGTCAACCGTCCCTGCACACAGAGGAAGAGCAACTCTTTTTCCTTGATAGACCCAGTAGAGCCACTGTTAGTCTGTGATGAATTTCCTGATGTATCAAATACGAAGACTTGTAGCCTCCTTGTACAGTAGCCCACCACTGCCAAGTGACCAGAAACTGGTTTGTGCACAAAACAGCGTCAGATGACTCTCCATTCGATATTTTGAATACATTTACAGAGCAAAACCTATTTAATTTGAATGAATGGTAGTACAGGACCTCAAAGTATTAAATGTGATTTCTGGCATTTCACTTGTGATAAACAGTAGAGTGTAACAAGCAACATGAAGAATAAAACTGTATTCACTCTTCAAACCTACATGCAAGAGACAATATGACACAGGTGGCAAAAACTGAACTAGCCTACAATATCAGCATTGTAGAGAAAGAAAGGTGTTGCAACCTTGTCCAATCTATCAGCTTGAATGCCTTGGTGGTATTAATTGGTTGCTAATGGCAGATGGATTTTTGTGTTGTGGCTCGGTACTGTCTGTCTCTGTTGCCATTGTTCACGACGTGTTGCTGTGTAGATATTCGGCCTTGTGCAACTGAAAACCTCATTCACTGCCTTTTGTGAGGCTGCCTGCTTTCAAAAGACGAGACCTTCCTCCTGAAGAAAAGCTGCCCACAGAGTGTGCAAACACAAACACAAACACACACACACACACACACACACACACACACACACACACACACACACACACTCTAAGTATCAATGCTATTCTCAGTTCAATCCACTTTATAGGGATGGATGCTAGATGAATTATGTTGCCAAATAATTACAAGTGACACAGTACGACCCAAAATATAGTAACGTTTTAACCCTTTAATTGCCTCATTTGTGTATCTTTTTACAGTGAATGTTGAATGTCAAAAATTGGCATTGATTATATGTAAACTGAATAGAATTATTTTGTGAGCAATGCATAAAGCTTTGCTGGCAAAACATCTGAATGATTAAATTCTCAATGCATAAAATGTAAAAATATGTGCACAACATAAAATTGACCAAAAATGGTTATAGAACTGAATCTGAAGGTGCAACAACACAACAGCTTTTGAGTCCAAAAGAAAAAACCGGAAACATCATATAAGTCATCACATGCGCCAAAGTCAGAACATTTTGTGGCCTTCTGCTATGAAACATTGCGCATCTGTTAATAAAATAAAAGAGAGCAAGTGAGAGATAAAACACATGCTGCTATTATTTATTCAAGACTTATAGTCCACAGAAAAAAACAACAACTACAACACATACTTTATATGAAATATGTACAAAATCACTCATGTAAGCTGAAATAAAGGCTCCTATGCCACTGAGCTGTTCTGGTTATATGTGACTGTGTTTCATAATTTGTAATCCATTATTTATTTATATGGCCAAAGAATTAGAAAAAAATGTTCCATTGCAGTATTCTTTGCCACACTGAAATTTGCAATCGAACCCCATTTTAGGTTTCACTGCTCTTTGTAACTTGCACATCCGCAATTATTTCAGTCATGCAGGGAGAGAATACAAATGCCCACAATAACAATGAAAATGTCTGCAATGCTGATTTTCACAGGTTGGTGAACCTGATGATCACTGGTGACTAAAACGCACACAGCATAGAACATTGACTGCATGCCACAAACCTGTCCGGGTAACCGTCTATCTGATCCCCTGATGTGGGAAATTGTGTTTGTCCCTCTGTCCTCTGCACTCTGATCACTGATGGCATACGGAGCCTTTGCTTGTCTGTTTTTACCTCTAAACACTCCTGCAGGAGCTGAACAATGAGCTAATCATACACCACATGTCCACTAGGGGGCACTACACAGCCATGAAAAGAGGGTGTCCCCTTTCAACTCCTTTGTCTGCTATACATTAAGAAAGCACATCAATCCAAGATAAAGCCATGTAGGATTATTTTGCCCACCTCAAAGACACCAGTGCTCACTGTGGAATCCTTCAGAGGGATTCTAATTTCCTCTGACTCCGGAGATTGACACGTGTCAACAGCAGCAGTAGATATGTAAATGTAACGTCTCCGCCGCCCCATTGAAATGAAGACGCAGGCTGTCATTTTCTGTGCTCACAGTCGACTTTCACAACCTCCAAACTGGAAAGAAAGGAATGAAACGAGGACAAAATAGACCAAAGAGAATCATTATCACACATGATGCAGCCGTATCGATTGCACCTTTAATTCTGCATTTGTCACAGTGTGCAAAGTGCTCGTTACACTGCCACGTCAGGCTTTTGGCCTTTCAGCAGAGCTAATGCAAAGAAAAGCAACATGAAAGCTTGTTTGATGTGTGTGTCTGTGTGTATGTGCGTGCGTGCGTGCATGCTTTGAAAAAGAATGACACAATATCACAAAACCTTTCACCACTCATCTGTACTCATCTCTCTGTGTGTGTGTGTATGTGTGTGTGTGTGTGTGTGTGTGTGTGCTTGTGTGTGTGTGTCTCTGTGTGATCTTGACATCCACAGAGGGTCTTGTACCATCTAACCATTATCTACGGTTTAAAGAAGCGCTGTCTCGCTGGCGCCTGCTCCGCTCAAATAATTTTAATATTTACTAATTGAAAATGTCAGCTGCAAAAGTCAAGGCCTGTAGCAAAGAGTAAAGAGACCATTTGGCATTAAAAAGACCTTAAATCAGCCCAGAGGAATTTGCTTTCATTTTCCCTCCACTTTCCTTATTCCTTTTTTTTTCTTCTTCTTGCATTTGTGTTTCAGGGAAATTGGAACGACAGCTTCCTCCTCCTCCTCCTCTACCTCAGCCCATAATTTCTACTAGAAAGTGTGTTCTACCAGTCCTGTCCTAAGGATGAGTCTCTGTTAAATTCCCCCAGTATCATTTCCTCTACAGTGTCCACACATTTGTAATTATTAGTGACTATAAATTCTTCAACAACAGCTCAATTTTGAACTTTAACAGCTCAGTCTTGCCGTTTGCTTCAAATCCGAGCCTTGAGAAAGATCACATGCAGCTGCTGAACGTCGCTTAAAGACATCAGGCTCCACTCCACTTAGTATTGGCTTTCAGAAACCATTGTCAGCCCAAATGCACCACTCAGGCTCTCCCCTCTGAGAGAAAAGAGGGATGAGGAGGCATTTTTTTATGACTCCTAACACCTTCTACCTTCCCTTATCTCCTCTTTTTTCCAAGGGAAAGAACCCCCACCCTCCACACACACACACACACACACACACACACACACACTCACACCCACACACACACACACACACACACTCTTTCTGTCACTCTGCTCGCGCTGATCTTTGGTGTGTGTGGATTTTATCGTGATCAATATGTCCCCCCCCCCCCCCACACACACCACCGTCATCATCCATCCATTCTCATTGCGTGCTTTAATGAGCTGCTTCCATTTTTTTTCCTCCTCTTCCTCTTCATCGTCAGCCCATTCTTTATTTCATTCTTTCCCCCTTTTTTTGGGACGGCAAAGTGGCCTTACAGCAATTAATCCACTGTCTGTATGTGTGTTTGTGTGAGAAAGAGAGAAAGAGAAATAGAGAGGAATAGAGGTAGAGAGAGACAGAGAAAGAGAGAGAGAGAGAGAGAGTTTGTGAAGCTCAAATCTAATTATTCTCTGGCTTTCCTCATGCTGGTGGCTAAAGGTTTTCATTGATGCAATAAACCCCCCTCTCACTGCTCCTCTCTCACTCTCTCCCTGCATCCCACCTCACCCTACCTCTCTCTCTCTCTCTCTCTCTCTAACTCCATCTTTCTCCTCCCCCTACGTCCATCCTCCCGCCCCCCACCCACTCTCTCTCCCAGTCCATCTCTACCTCCGCATCCCTCTCTCTTCTCTCTATCACTCTCTCGCAGATGCCACATCACACCACACGCTCTCCTTCTCCCCCTCTCTCTCTCTCTCTCTCTCTCCCTTTCTCTTTCTCTCTCTCTCTCCCTCTCTCTCTCTCTCTCTCTCTTACTGTCTGTTGCTCTCTCGTTTGTGTTCGTTCGTCGCCAGCTGTCAGTTCATTTACCGTGGCGGAGCAACAACTGGCTTCTTTCGGGCATGGAGAGCAGAGTGTAGTGAAAGGCGAGAGAGAGAGAGCAGCTGGAGTGCGAGAAGTGGAGGAGAGGAGAGGACGAGGAGGAGAGGAGCAGGAGGAGGAGGCTGAAATCTTTTGTTGAGCATCCTTCCCTCTCCTCAGCATCAGCACCGCTACTCGCCCGGCTTCCTGCTGCTTCCCACCGCTGGATCCTCCTGCCGGGATCCTCCTGCCGGGATCCTCCTCCTCCTCAGGGATCTCCACCTGGAAAAAGGGAGGGGAGGGAGATCACTACCTCCCTGCATGCTGTGGACCCTCGGCAAGGCGTCAAGGGAGGAGGGAAGCAAGGGGGAAGGAAACTTAGAAGAGGAGAGGCAACACCCCGGGTTATAGGAGAGAGAGCCCGCTAGAGTGGAGAGCAGGAGGAGAGAGGAGGAGAGATGAGGGTAAGAGGCCACCACGGCAGAACCAATGGACCTGTTGTCGCAGTTTCACCCATTTTTTTCCTTTTCCACTTCTTCCTCCTGCAGTAGAAAATATTTTTGGACCCTCCCCCAAATTTTTTTATCAACCATTCATTTGTATTCCTTTGCTCAAAAGCATGTATTGTCATTCTTTTTGTGCTTATGTATGGTCGTTTTTTCGGAAGTGTGTGTTTTGTTCGACAATTACACCCGTCCACCTTTATGATCATATTCATGGGACTTGGGGCAATTAGGAAAAAAAACGTGGACACGTTTGCATGTGTGTGTGGCGGTGAGGGGGGGTTGTTGAGAGGGCATTCCATAAGCAAAAGAGGAGACTGGGTGGAGGACAAAAAAGAGGGGGAGGTGGGAGGCGTGTGTGTGTGTGGCAAAAAGAAGAAGTAAATAATGGGGCTGCATCACCTGAGGGAGAGTGAGGGAGAGTCATCCCATCCTCCTCATCTCTCATCCCCACTCTCCATGCAACCTGTGGTACTCTGTGTTGGGTGTGAGGTGAATTTATGAGTGTGTGTGTGTGCGAGAGAGCGAGAGAGCGAGAGAGAGAGGGAGACAGAGAGAGAGAGAGAAAGAGAGAAGTTTGAAAGATGTAGACAAGATTCGTGCTGTTGCATTTTAGATGCTGCTCCTGCCTTCAGAGTCATACGATGATTCTCTGGAGGGTTTCTACACAACAATCAATGATACTTGGGCTACCCGTATTTTTCTTTCTGTATGTGTTAACGTGTTTGTGTGTGTGTGTGTGTTTGTGTGCATGTGTGTGTGTGTTTTTCAGAAGAAAGAGAAATGATCTCTCCATGAAGCCTTTGGGTTCTCTTTTCTCTCCCACTCTACAGATGGCCTGGGTTGGGCCAGGCTAGTCAATGATATATGTGTGTGTATGAGTGTGTGTGCGTGTATGTGTGTGTGTGCGTGTGCCTGCGCGTCTGGGTGTGTGCTGGTGGTAAATCCCAGCTCTATGCAGCTTGGGGGTGGTTGGGTGGGTGGGGGTCTTCCCAATTTTGGCTGTTTGCAAGTGCATTTGTGTGTGTGTGTGTGTGTGTGTGTGGGGAGGGGGGGGTGCGGTTGTGTGTGTGTGTGTGTCTCCAGTGTATTAGCGAGTGAGCAAGCAGGGCCAAGTGGTCCAGGCAGGCAAGCTGAGTGGAGGATGAGAGAGGGAAATGGAGAAGTAGAGAGAAAGAGAGAGAGAGAGAGAGAGAAAGAAAGATACTTATTGTCAAGCTGATGAGAAAAGAGATAAGCTTCTATTATCACCTCATCTGTTTTGCTTTTTTCACTCTATCATTTATGTCTCTCCACCCCTCTCCTACCCCTCCCTCCCTTCCCCCCTCACACACACACACACACACACACACACTGGCTGTGGATTTCTTCCATTAATTTGTTTGTTTGGCTCAGTCCTGCTGCTGTGTATTCCTGACTTTAGGTGTGTGTGTGTGTGTGTGTGTGTGTGTGTATCCCGGTGTGACTGTAGCTTCTCAGGATGTTTCAGCGTTTTGTGAACCATCATTACAGTTGAATGTGTGTGTGTTTTTTCCATGACATGTCAGCTCCAGCGTGTGGTACCATCCTCCTCCTTCCTGCAGTCATCCCTCACTTCTGATGTATATGCATGAGTAGTTAGTAACACACCAACACCACACAACGCCTAATCTGGCACGCACAGAGTTAAGCCTGTTCATTTTACCAAACCATCCGCTGAGTAATTGTAAATATTGATTAGACACAACAAATCAATGGAATGATTTTGGGGATAGGCATAGCCGGAGCGTACGCTTTGTATTCAGGGGGGGGGGGGGGGGGGGGGGGGGGGGTAGGTCAATTAGAATAGAATGGAATAAATTTGCTTTAACTTTTCATACATTATTCATTGCCTCGCTGCTTTAATTTAAAAAAAAAAGAAAAGTAATTGTAATCATAAGGATTGCTAAAATCAACATTTCGATTTTTTTTTGCATTTCAGATTTCCGACAAATAAATGCCGTGTGTTTTCCGATGCAGTGTGTGAGAAATACGTAGGGTGTTTAGATTTTAAACATAGGAGGTGAATGCGGATGATTTGCCGCAGCAGTAATCAGGCTGATGGAAACGACAGCACTGCTTGGGCCTCAGCAAAAAGCAGATTTTTTTTTTTTTACATAATCACAAAAATGAGTCCCCCTTCCCCATATGTGTTGATTCCTGTGCTTGTTTTGGGGGAGGAAGGTGTCTACATGGCGTTAAAGACATGTACAAACTGATATTGTCACTGATCCAAAGCCTGACCTCCCGAACCCCATATCTCCCCCCCCCCCCCCCCCCTCCCCTCCCCTCCCGCCTCTCTGACCCCACCCCATCCCCACCCCCCCTCCCACCCCCAGCCCCACTAAACAGATCTGATTGTGCCCGGATCGGACTCAGCAGCAACAAGGGGGGGACACTCGAGTCACTCAGTCAAGTCTCTCTGCTGGATCACAGCAGGAGGAAGGAGAGGAAGAGGAGGGGGGGGGAACGGCCTCAGGCCCCCCGTGGCCCAGGTAAGGGGCTCGCTTTTGGGCTGTGACACAGACTGCTGCCTACTACTACTGCCTCACCGTAAGACAGTGTGAGCGTGTGTGTGTGTGTGTGTGTGTGAGAGTGCGAGCTACACTGAGCGTGAACGACATACTGAACTCTCATGGCCAGGGCCGGAGCCAGAAATTTAGAAATTCATAACAAACCCACCCACAGCCGAGCAGGCACAACAAAGTCTGAAGATATCAACATCATAAGATCATGATAACGTATTCAGTCCTATATATGAATTATCAATTCATTAAAAATGTTAAATTATACTTCCTGTAATTACAGAAGGGTGGATTTAAAGATTCTGTTTTTACCACAAACAAAAGGTAAAGATACTGACATTAAGACATGCTATGAGCCTTAACAATCCTACCAGACGTGTCCTGGTTGAGTGTAAACGCTCCTCAGGACTGTAAAACCTTATAATTTAGCGAGGACGAAGACGTGTCCCTAGCAGCTACGGCCCTGCTCATGCTCAAGCTTCTTTTCTCCTTTTTTTTCCTCCCCTCCCTCCACACGCTGCTGGCTCAGATTGAAAATGCCACCATTGTCAATTTTCTCCTTTGCAGAGGAGCCATTGATGGAGCCTTGCCTCAGTCTGCGGTGAGGCGTCTTCAATCAATGCTACCGCCCCCCACTCTCTCTATATCTGTGTGTCTGTTTGCCACTGGAAGCCTGAAGGGGAAGGGTTTCTGCTGATGGCCATGGTGGCAATGGTGGTGGTGATGATGATGATGATGGCGATGCGATGGCAGTGGCAGTGCTCACACGCTTTCTGGCTTAGCGCTCCCTGTGTTTGCTGAAAGACTCTCTTCGGTGACGGGTATTCTTGGGTGGATAATACGGATCACGTTGTTATTGCTTAAGAATACGCGTAGTCGAGGAGAGTCCTCTCTTCGCCCAACACCAGCAACGCCCCCCCAACACCCACCCACCTACCTCACCGCACCTCACCCCGACCCCCACCGACCCACCCACCCCACGGAGGACAGTCAGGCTGGGTGAAGTCAAAGCGTCTTTTAGAAAACGTCTCTTGAGCTGTACTGCACTGGAGTCACATTGGTTCTTTTGAAGCTGAGTCTCCTCACACCTGTCCCATCCTGCATCTGTCCAGTCTGTCTGTCTGTTGCCGTGGCGTTGGACAGCGTAGTGCGTGTGTGTGTATTGTGTCCATGTGTGTCCGTTGGCCAGGTTGCTTGGAGATTGTATCTGGTCTCACAGGAGAGAGAGAGAGAGAGAGAGAGAGAGAGAGAGAGAGAGAGAGAGAGAGAGAGAGAGAGAGAGAGAGAGAGAGAGAGAGATTCCCTGTGGCTCTTTGTCTTGTTTGACAGAACCTCATGAACATGTAATGTAACACTGTTCACCCCCATGATGCAGGGAAACGAGCACATTTAAGCAAATACGTAAGCAGAATTTAGGAACATTGGCTTTAAGTAAAATTTTCCACTCATATCTATACATTTTTAAAAATGGTAAAAATATGTTTAATATGTTTTTGCTTGAAAATAACTGAATGAATCTCTTTGTAGTCCCAGTTATTGCCAGCAACACTGGGCTCGTTTTAAATTTGAACAGATTTGCAAATTTTAACAAATTGCTGATTTCCATATATAGAAACCAGCAGCAGGACAAATTTGTCAAAGAATTTAGTTTTGAACCATTTAATCTGCGCCCAAATCTGAAGACTGTGGAGAGAGAGACACACACACACACACACACACACACACACACACACACACACACACACACACACACACACACACACACACACACACACCAATTATCTTTGGCTCCCCGTTAAAAAATGGGTGCAACCTTTGATGATTTGTGATATTATGTGCAGCTGTTTCACATAAAAACAAGGGCGGGGGCTGAGAAAATAAAATATAAAACTGCACATTTGGGGTAAAGGAGCATAAAAAAAATTTAAGGAGGAAAACAAAGATCACATTAAATGTACCTTTCACTATATTCTCCCAAAATGCAACACCTTCAACTCGAGGGGCTCTTGATGGACCATTTGCTACGGCTGAGCAAGCAACAAAATATGCTTATATGATAAATCTATCGGATGCTTTTGCAGTGAAATTCTGCATTTGACCCCAAACAAACTACTTCAAAACTGAACACAGAAACTACTGCGATAATAAAAGGCATTATTTGCTTAATTCATGGAGATCAGGACAACATTACACCTATTGATATTTGATCAAAGGATAAACAAGACGGATTGTTGGTCTATTACTTTTAAAATGGACAAGAAAAAGGAAAATGATCTGATTTCACAATGTTAACAGATGATTATTGAGGAGCCTGTATCAGTCGCTGGGTTCTTCCCCTTCAACCAAAACACAGGTGCTAATATCAGTGGAAGTGTGATATTTAATGCAGACTAATAGACAGGCTGTAGTCCCGCTCTTATTCACTGTCGTGTTGCGCTTTCATTACAGGGCCGAGCCGACTGACCGCCTCCCACCTTCCCCCTCCCTTACACTCCTTTTTTATGCAAATTCCTTCTTAAATGACATTTATCGCGGTGAGGTTTCTACCATGCGTAATACTGCCGTTGACACACACACACACACACACACACACACACACACACACACACACACACACAAACAAAATGTCCACAACGAGAGCTCCGACAGCTCAATTTATGCATTGAGGGGAGAGGCGTCTAGATAAACAATTACCCCGGCTCAAACGCTCTATAACCAGCTTTTTCAGTGTTGCGGGCCGGGGCGGCGCACCATGAATATGGATTCGCTCTCCATGTCTGATGGCACATTCTGAACCTTAACACCCATGTAAAATCCATTTAAACACCTAATAGGATCAACTTGAACTCGTACAGCCATATCCTCACACATGTCACATCCCATGATCATACACTGCAGATCCCAGACCCCCCCCCCCCCCCCCCAGGCTGCCGTAAATCATTTCTTATCTGCCTCTCTATAGCCAGTGTGGAATATCAAATGAGCTGTGTAAAGACGATTTCTATGCCTATTTTATTGTAATGTATAATATTCCCGGGCTAGGATTACTTACTCTCCAGTCATTTCAAAGTTAGTAACTGAGTCAGTCAGACATGCTCATGATAGTAATTATACAAATCATCCTGGTCATTACCATTGCAGATTAGTCAAATAATATGTTTACGCTCAGCTTAGCCAATAATTATTATTCCTTTTCCTGTGGAAATAAACAGAGTGACATGCTAAAATGTGCGTAGGACGATAGGAAATGGATCACTTCAGGAATAAAAAAATCCAATGAAAGCACACACACACACACACACACACACACACACACACACACACAGCCACACACCCACACTTGTTTCCTGCCGTGCCTTTGTGTGTTGTCTGTGTGAGGATGGTGGTGGTGGCGGCGTGGCACGGAGGACATTGTCATCCCTCTGCTTGTGTTTGTGTTGTTTCCCTGCGTGTGTTTGCCCCTGAGTTTATTGACCCGCTTGTTGTCGCAGCACGGCCTCGGCCCCGGCTGACACGTGACCCTCATCCAATCCGTTTTTCAGCGTGTGAATGTTGCACTCCATACACACACTCAATGATACAAGCCTGGAAAAGTAAAAAAGAGGGCAAAAGGCTCATTGGCTACACAGCTGATGGCAGCATTGAACCCCCAACCATTAAACACAGCAGATTTACTTCATTTTTCAAGATGTCAATAACTGTGCTTTTGAAAACAAATAATTTTTTATGGACACAAAAATGGCAGATAATGGATTCTTTATTGATGTGATAACACCGATGCAGTTGATGAATGGCTTGTCAGTGTAAAGTGGCGTCTCGTGTCATTCTGCCGTGTGCTCGCCTCTCTCTCTCTCTCTCTCTCTCTCTCGCTTCTTATTGAACTGTCGTTGCTTTTTGAAAGAGCTGCCATGCTGGAGAAACATTTCCACCTTGTTGACAGAAAATGTAAAAATGCAATGGACAATTGGCTTGCTGATTGAATGAATTAAGCATTGTGTGCTCTCACTGAGGTTTATCACACTGTAATGGGTTTTGATGGTGGCACTGGGACGTCTCAACTGGTGGTTATCTAATGTGAATACCATTTATCCACAACTTTTTTTTTTCCCCCTGTAGTGCCTGCGGTGAGAGAGCAATCCCATAATGCTAAATGAATATTGTGCTGTGCGCTAATATATGCTGCTGCTGATGATGATTGTTTTAAAGCTAACAGGGACGATTGCCGCATGAATTTCAATCACTTCCGTAGCAGCAGTGATGGTGAATGTCATATTCCACTGTACGTGTGCCTTATTCCTGCAAATAAAATGTGATATCAAATATAAATGATTGCATTATGCCTCTTTTGGAAGGGAAATGTTAATAAGGAAATGAAGCTTTGCTGAGGTGCACAGTGAGGCCTTTTGGGATCTGCATCATTGGAGGCTGATTTAGCTACAAACAATTAAATAAAATAAAAGCATGATGAGATTTCACAGTATAGTTCTAATGGTTCTACTTTCCACTTGTGGATTCATATAATTGTTGTGTTATTTGAATAACAAAAAGGGCCCTTTTTGTTGCAGACGGCCTGTTGATGTAAAAATTGAAACCCTAAACACGTTTTTGTTAGAATCTGCAGCCTAACGTCAAAAGCTCCGTGTCACTCTGATACGGAGCAAAAGGAGAAAAGCGAAGATTAAAAAACTGAAAGCCACTGCTCCCTCTGCGCCCCTCTCACTGGGAGGAAGAGCAGCTCGGTCAAAAGAGGACAGACAAACTCCTACTTCTTCTCTGACTTTTTTTTCTTTTCTTTCTTCACTTTAACGCACGAAAGAGCAAGAAAGTGTCTGCGGGTTTATTCTGAAGCTCAAAAATGAAAGATATCAGCCACAGTAAAAAGGGTCCCTCATTAGAGTTCAGACCTCCACCAAGGCCCAACAAGCTCAGTTAATTATAAACTCTCCAAAAAAGAAAGAAATAGAGATATGAACATCGTATTTTTCGGGAACTTTCTTTGTACCTATTAAAGAAACGTTTGCATGTTGCTGAATCAGCATCATTTCAGCTTCACATAAGTACGTATTACATGCTTTTGATCTATTTATTACTTTATTAATGTGACCCCTGTCCAAGCAGCAATTTCAGCCAATCCGAACCAGATCCTCATTAAGAAGAAATTCACCAAAATATTGCAATATGGTTTCTAAATAATCATATATATATAAATAATTATCTACAAAAAAAGAAATAATGCCCCTGAAATGAGTAGGGCTTCATGGGCCCTACTTCAACCCTTTCATCAAATGTACCAGCTAGGAGGCCACATACCCCTGCCAAGGCCGATCATACCGACATGTATTCTTATTGATCAAACGCATCATATGTTAGATCCACCCTTGAAAACGTTACACAGAAAGGATGAAGGTAATCTGAGGTTTTGATATTTGTAGCTTTTGGCTGTGAGGCTACAGTGCTAACCACTGTTAGATGTGCTACACACTGCAGGGCCAAACACCAAAGACATAAACAAATGACACGACTTAGTTTCTTTATTTGTCATTGGAAACATCTACATCAACTACATCTGGAACAAATTGCCCCGTCTCTCCTCATGTTTTAAACATATAAACCCCGATCTGTTTTAAAATGGAAGAAACTTACAAAATACAGGGGGAAAAAAACTTCTGCCAACGTCAATGAATCATTTAAAAATGTTAAAATGTGAAATTTGCTTCTTCGACCTACCAAAAGAATGCATTCCTTATTATTCAGGACTATAAACAATCTACTGTCGGTGGATATTTACATCCTCTTATCTCCGTTCAACAGATTACCATATTACATCCTATTTAATCTAGGCTGCAAACATCCACAGCGTCTCAGTATCTTTATCTCTTGTAATCCTGTTAAAACTGTGGTAATTGGAATTATGTCCAGTAGGGGTTGGGTCCTATCCCAACGTACCCCACCTAACCAGAATTAGAGACTAGACTCTTTTCTTTCCTTTTCACTGATGCTGAGGACCCTTCAACACAAAAATCACTTTGTTTTGTTGTACCGCAATTAAGGCCAAATCTGAGTAAGATGTATATGCAGAGAATTAATTGGATTCTGTGGTTGGGCCAGTATAAACTGTGTGACACAGTGTGTAATTGGAGAATGAGGACGGTCGGGCAGATGAGGAAACATGTGGAGGTGTCTTCATCATATTATTTACATGCAGTAGCATAATCTGTCTGAACATTCTAGGCCTTAAAGTTTAAATCTACCTCAAGTCAGCTCTGATGGTTTGGACTTTATGGTTCATTAAGAGACTCTTAGGAAACTAAGTTGACTTTAAGTTTATTTGCAAAAGCTTAAAAATAAATAAAATGAGCTTTATTGTGACAACATTTAACCCTGCAAATTAAGGAGGAATAAGAAAGAAAAGATTATAAAACCAAAAATTAAATGATTTTGAAAAGATATTCTGTTGGAGTGACGATTAGAAATAATACTAACACAATTAGAGATTAGTGAATAATGAAGTTGTTGTAAAGTGTTCACCCTTTAAGTATTAAAAACTCACCTCACGTTTGTTAAAGAACTGTATCTGCCACACACACACACACACACACACACACACACACACACACACACACACAAAACAACAAAGGACAAAAAATAATTTCTTCAACAGTGAAATAATGAAAATGGAACAGTGCTTGATCATTTCTTGCAAAGCTGCTGTTCGGCTTCTTTACCTTAGGTGGATGTTCACCCAATAAAAACAATCATGATCTGATAAAAAGAAGACGACAGAATGGATTTGTTTGCATTGCACTGACAAAATCAATCTATGTCACAAAAGGTCAAGCTTCCATCAATTAATGTCGATTTCAATCTAATTATGATGTTTGCACAATATACACGAAAATAAATCCCATCTATTTGAGCATAGTATATTGTAAGTTTGGCTATGTGAATATGCTGATAGTAAAGGTTGAATATTCCAGTGAAGACTTAGATTTATTGCAGGTCTATTCAAATAAAAGTCAGTTCATCATCACAGTGGGAACATTTCTGCCAACACACACACAAGGGCAGTACACTGACTGAAAAGGTTTGCTGTGCTCTTTGAATGATTTCAATAAGTAACCTTGACTATCATGTCTGAATGTTTTGGAAAGAGAAGTAGACTGTGTAGACTGTGACCCACACTGTGCACAGCCAAAAGAAAAGGTACAGCATTTAAGTGAAACTGTCCGTCTGAAAAAGCTTTATCTACAATGATTAGGCTCACGCATGGAACATCAACACTTTTATTCTTTCAAGGCATCACACAAGTCCTTGACCCACAGCTTTTTAGTCCTACTAGCTGTATATTCACTTAAAGTAAAAACAGAACACAGGCTGAACTAGTATTACTCAATGCAAACGATCCAGCATGACAGTAAGCCAACATGTCGTTTGTCATCAAATGCCCTGAACAGTCCTATAAGTAAATGCTAATTAATCAGCATTATCCTGCTGAGTCACTCAGTATGTTTACACGTACCATGCAATGTCTATTATACTGCAATCAAGGTAATGAGTATGTTTTTAAAATGTCAACTATACATCTTAATGGGACTGAAGTTAACACAAGTTGAAGAAGCTTAGTTTGAGTAACAGACCTGGGTCTTCTGACTGTAAACCAGTCTACTGTGGCATTAAAACTAAAGAACAGCTGTAGAACAGCAGAACCCTTTGCTTCTGTGGATGTACAGTACAGTGATATAGCAATTTTACAAAATGGGTTTCCAGCCCAGCTCTGTAGTCTCTAGTTTAGACCTTTTTGAAAATGAGGAAAAGCCTGAACGATTGTCCGTTTGTGCATTGTTGTCCCATGACATGAAGTAGCAGAAAGAATGTGGTGGAGATATACATGCACAGTGTTATAAGGTAAAATAGTACCTAAAGAAATTGAATTGACAAGGTGTTTACCATCATTATCACATAAAACTGTTCTATTTGGGAAATCACAAGATAGTTCAGTTTTTGTTGTGGTGTGCATAACTACTATTTTTTGCACTGTTTATACCATTAGCACAGGGACCAACAGGGGTCCATTTAAAGGCTACAGACCTGCTAAGTGAATGTCAAATACATACAGAATGTTACAACTAAACTTCAACAAAAAATCCAGTACATACCTAGTTTGGACATTGACAGCACTTCAATAACATCTTTGCTGTTAGAGGTAGCAAGGACATATTCTCAAAGTATTGAGCGCTTACAAAAGGACCCAGGGAATAATGTGGGAGATTATTCAATGGGGTGTTTTTAGAATGAACCAAAAAGTGTCAGGGTTTGTAAGAGCTTTTTGTGCTCTGTAGGTGGCAATGTTTGTTCTCAGTCCACATAAAATTTTATTAAGTTACATTTTTGACCAATGAGTACAGGGTTTGTGTTACATTAAATATATTACTTTTACTATATTACTATTATTATTATTATTATTATTATTATTATAAATGTGAGTTTTAGTCCAAATCTCTCTCTGATTGTGGATCTTTGCTGAACGTTCCGGATGTATGAGGGAGGAGTTTCCTCATCAGTTGCCTGATGGAGCCTCTGCAGCCATTGGTTCGAGGTCGTTTTCAGGCTGCTCATTACTTATTAAGTCCACTATTAAGGAAAATTGACAGTAATGATCGGAAGGATAGGACTCGGGCTCATTTGGCACAAATACCACAGGAAATATTCAGCATTTCTACCAATTAATTATGCATCATCTTTACTTTGCTCCCAGTAGACTAAAGCTGCATTTAGCAGCTGTGAGAGAAACATTCTCATAACTGATTTCTTTTTCTTTTTGTCATGACAAAATAAATTACAACATTTAGGATGAATATTAAACAGACATATGTAAAACCAAATTCAAAATTTCAATTTGCTTTACTACTTACTACTTTTACTATTTAGTTTTTGTGTAGATTTGCAGGACCAAAATGCAAGAATTTATTGTCATTTAAATGACCACTTCTGTTTAAAATTACTTCACGATATTCCCTCTATATAAGATAAATCTTTATTTAATATAACAAAACATAGATAACTATTATGCTTGTATTTATTTCTGGGCAGAGGAGGGAAGTAACAAAATACATTTATGAAAATAATAATAATAATAATAACAAATAATAATAAAGGAGTAGTACCAATTTTTTTCCATTGAATAGATTTTCAGTTTTTCCTCCAATATCATTTAGAGGGTAGAGTACTTTTACTCCACGAAATGTATAAAATGAGTAGATCCATATGTTTTGTTTTTATATTTGGAAATACATTTTTGTTATTTCGAATCAATTAAAATGAATTCTTTGCAGAAAAGGTATTTGTTTACGTGTAACTTTCATTAAAATGTAGTTTTCTTTTCTATTCATTTTCCATATTTACAGGATTGATGTGTTATACATATAAACAGTATTAATGCAGAAACAATTAAACACAGACCGAAGCTTTTTGTGTGTTCCCAGTGTTCATTGACTTGCATTTAAATGTGTTCAGTAAGTAAAATCATTATCTAGATAGGAAAGGCGTGCTCTTGTAAACAAAGTTATGTTGAATCCATGACTTGGCTTAAATTTCACCTGTGAGTTCTTCGTTCTTACAACCTTTATGAGTATAAAAGTGACTGAGCAGTACATTTTGGAACGCATGACTTAAGCATGCAACACAGCATTTCTCCTCTGTGGCATGATGAAGTGTCTGAGCTGTGGCAGTGGAGCGGCAGCGCTGTGTTCAGGGAGAAACAGTCAATATGAGGTACAGTGAGGGAAAGAAAGCTTAAAGTGTCTCCTGAGCCACTCTCTTCTCCTCAGTGAATCGTGATAACAATGCTGCCTCTTCTCCCGCTCTACCTCCTGCACCCCACCCCCCACCAACCAGCAGCATAATGTGGTTTCAGCCAAACAAGGGCTGTCTGCAGTATTAATCAATTGAAAATGTACTGCATTTCCTCTCATCCCATCCCTAGACAAAAGAGCTCAGATGTTTCTCCCTTTTTTCCTCCCTCTTTCCCCTCACTTCTCTTCCTTTTCCTTCTTTCTACCTCTCATATCGCATCCTCGTCCATCCCCCACTCTTTACCTCCAGCATAATATTGACTCTAATGAAGGATTTGGTGGAGCTTGTACACACAAAATACTGTGCTTGAACTCAGAGCACACATTCTATTGCTAGGGATTCACAACCCTCTACGTTTGTTATTTAATAGAGACAATGTCCAACAGACAGCCATACTGATTGGCTGATTGTGTCTATGGTTTTGGGTTTTAAATCCTGTGAGGTTATATTGGTAAAACGACGGAATTTTCACAATCTACAGTGAGTCAGAGTCATGATAAATAAGTAATATACACTGTCTGCGTAGTACTACTTAAAGATTCAATGACATCAAATCACACAGTAACTCATAGTTGAGTCGTGGAAACTAAACATGCTTTCCGCAGTAATAAATCGGGAACAGTCACAGAGAAGATTATTCAGCACACTTTGCATGCAAACCACAAAACAGAATACAAAAAGAACCCCGCATTTTTGTGTCATAACTCCACACTCATTAAAGGCATCTCAAATCTGGCACTACTAAAAGTTTTATTTTGGTGTTTTGTGCTTTCAAGTCGATTTGTATGCAAATCCGACCTGTACTGGTGAAGTCATAGCTGTTTATAGAAGCCTGGTCGAGCAGACGTGCAGCTCTTTTGACTGTTCTTCCTCTGTTCATGCAGGCTGTGAAGCTCTATTTTTGGGTTCAGGGAGCGCGAGACTCTGCCAAAGGCTTTACTGAGTTACCTCCACTGGGGGGCGGTAGTGGGAGGAACTATCTCTTGGTAAGCACAGTAAATATCTTCCCTCCAATTGGCCAGTGCTACAGTCTGTATCTGGGTTCGATATCTTTTATCAAGTTGACAGATCGTATCATATCGGTCACATTTAGAACAATTTGTGATTTGATGCGATTCAACACAATGCAACAACTGGTGAAGCAACAACTTAAATTTCAACATCTTTCTCCACCTCTAATAGCATCTGTCTGTGTGTGTGTGTGTGTGTGTGTGTGTGTGTGTGTGTGTGTGTGTGTGTGTGTGTGTGTGTCTGTGAAGTGAGGACGTGCCTCCAGCTCTTTCCCGGGACAGGCACGGAAAGGGAGAAACAAAACAACAGTCAAGAAACGATGATCGAAATTGCGATTCAATCCCAAATTTCATCGAGTGAATTGCTACTCTGTTGAAATTATAGCACAGGGTTCAGCAGGGCTCCATTCAAAGTCATACAGACCTGCTAAGTGAATGTCAAATATCTACAGAATGCTAAACTACTACACAAAATAACACCAATAGTTTGGACATCAGTGACCTGTATTGATGGCGTATCACTTAGAATTGACCACTTACAAAAATGACCACAGATATAATGAGGGAGATATTAAATGGTGTGATTATGGAACAAACCAAAGAGCAGTTTCAGGGTTTTCAGGGGCCTTTTGTGCTCCGTAGGTGACACAGAAATGTTTGTTCTCAGTCCAGATTGAATTGCCTGCCTGGCAAATGAGTATGGGGTTTGTGTTAGATTAAATGTGATACTAATTGTAAATAATGTATTGAATATGTTTGAATAATTTGAGTTTTAGTCCAAATTCGGTTCTGATTGTGAATCTTTCGTTCACAATCACAATGTTACTTGTGTTTGTCTTGATGTGCGGTCCAAAAAACACCCTTCTTCTAATAGTTCTTCCTCACACTGCTGCATAGTACACAGTGCAGCAGCTTTCTGGCAGCTGGGTTCCTATGACTGTCACCATTTCTTGGCAGACGTTAAGTAAAAACCTCCCAGGGAGACAGTGCTGCTCTTGGGCTTTCCTGCAACTTCATTGCCTTCTCACTCTGCTGCTGGTGCTCATCGTGCTGGTGCAGAAAGTCGTCTGATATTGGTCAGATAATTTGTACGAAAGGAAGTTATTCTCACATTCTCCCACTCAAGATATACAAATTTAGATTTAAAGTCGATGAGGATGTGGGTGATGATCCATGTGTGTTCTCCTGCCTTCATAAGGAGTGATGAGTTCTGAGAAAACATTTAAAATTACAGAAAAGCGCAAAGAGCAAAGAGCAAAGGCCTGCACTAATCGATTCACTCTGAACAAAGGAATCCAGGAGGAGAGAAGTTTGCTACTCAGTTAAGCAATATTATAACCAATATTGTTTGGTTTTATTGGTTATATTCTTCATTGCTATGTACTAGTTGCCATTTTTCTTAGCCTTTCAAATTTTACCATTTTTGAATAATTGCACTTTTATATCTTGATTGTTCATTGCTATCTATTTGTCCAAACATTTTGGGGTTTTTATTATTTTATCACATTGTTAACATCTTGATATTATTATTGATAATTTTGAATACTTTTATATACGTTTTTGCTCTAATTCTGAAATGTTAATATATTGTTAAAACAATTTTAAAATAAAGATATTTGCTGTTGGTTAACTGGCTCATCTCTAGTTTGTGTCTATGTATTTGTGCTCATTCAGTTATGAGCAGTGTGTGTTTGGGGGACAAAAAAAAATCTTGTTTAGGGCCACCAAATCCTAAGGCCGGCCCTGGCCCCCAGAATAGCACTGTGTGTGTCCGCCCCTGTTGCTGTGAGAGCTCCCATAGGCATTAAGGCCAGCCAGGCTTGCATTGGTCTAGCTCCTAGTTATGCTACCATAGGCCTAGACTGCTGGGGGACTTCCCATGATGCTCTAAGCTCCTCTCTCCTCTTCCCCTCTCTTCCCGCTCTCATCTCCCAGGTTCTTGTGGAGGTCTGTCCTGTCCTGCTAGAAACACATGCATCCTATTTGGATTAATATCATTTATTGACATTACTATTATTGTTCATCATTGTTGCGGCTGTGCCTCTGTGTGTCTCTCTCTCTCTCTCTCCTTTCTCTATCTTTCTCTCACTTTCTCTCTAAACCCAACCGGTCAATGCTCATTGCCACCCCCCCGTGCCCGGTTCTGCATGAGGTTTCTTCCAGTTTTCTTCCTGTTGCTAGTAGTTGTCTTTAAATGCTCTGTATGTAAAGTGCCTTGAGATAACGTGTGTTGTTGATTGGCGCTATGTAAATAAAGAATTGAATTGAATTGAATTGAAAGTGTCGATACAATTCGGATAAAAACCTGCGTCTAGTGGAAAATATTGGCTTGGATAGGGAGCATAATTAGTAGAACCCTAACCCTGTCATAACTGAGCAGAAACATGTAGCAAGCACTAATGTGTAGCGATGAGTCTGCTTACTCAGCAGGATTGTAATGGTTTGGATGTTTTTTAATATTGCTTACAGCTACTGCAAAAACCATGACTACCCTAAGCCTACCAACCATGGACTCTGCCTGATCTAACATCATTGCCAAATTGGCCTACGAAATCATGAATTGTGGCCCAAGCTTTACATGCGAACGACGGGGCTGAAAGCACAAGCTTGTCAGTGGAGGTCATAATTTACATCATCACTCTATATCTGTTTTAGTCAGAAAATTGCACCCCCATCTCCCCTAATGTGTCCATAATGCATCTCTTTCCATCTCTTTTTCCATTTGTTTTTGGCGTGCAATAAGGAATGAGGGCTGTACTAACAGTCCTGCAGCCTTAATAACAGCCGGGTAAGTGGCTCTGCTATTGAATACGCTGGCACTCATTTAAACAAGGGCTGCTATGAAATGTATCCACATCAGTGGCTCCAAGATAGGGAGCTAAGCAATCTATTTAAAAAGCAATCTATTTCTCGGCGTCGTGGAGATTGCACAGATTGAATGGGGGAGTCCGATTCTCAGTGGACGGCCCTCTCCATCCCGCCCTCCGCTCCGCTTTTATCTCACAGCTCTCCTCTCCGATGCCTGTGCTCAGAGAAACTTGCACAGAACAAGAGAAAAAGTGGAATAGGACGAATAATCTGCACTTGCAAATCATTCAATTAAAACAAATACACCAAAATGATCTCAGCAAAGATGATAACTCCTCATGAACCTCTATGATTTTTCATAAACAATACTAAGATAAGGAATATAGGGTATGCTGCTGCTGTAAAATGTTTGTACACACCACTAAGCACTTGATTTCATTGTCAGCTGAACAATTTATTTGGGTTTTAAGAATTATATAAGAGTCTTTTATTAAATAGTAGGAGAAAACAAAGGGTAGCGTGTTTGCCAAGAAAGCTTTATGCTTTTATCATAGTAGAAAATTTGAAGGAACTTTTAAGACCTTTAGTTTATAGCAGAGGGAAAGAGAGAGAATGTGAGACTACGGCATGGAGTTGGAGAAAAAAACAACCGAGGTGTGTTTCAGTTCTTGTTGTCTCAGGACGGCTCAGCAGCCTGAAACAATTCTATGTATTTGTTTTGGTCGTTTGTTTCATTTGAAAGCACTGAAAGTGTGTGTACTACCTTCTGATGAGCACACCACCGCAGCATTACCCTGCCCAGAACTCCCTCAGTAGACCCTGGAACTAAAACTCACTTTTTACTGACTGGCTACAAACATACAGTACACATCTCCATCTACTGACACATAGTGGTGATTTAAAACAACAGCACAACTACAAATATATTTTGAATACATCTAACAGTAGTTATGCTTTGCTTATGTTACTTGACGACAACTGTAGTATTTCTGAGATATGATCAATCCTCAGAAGATCAATGCTCAAACAAATCTCATGTTTTAATAAACAGACTCATCATCTGGGTCGGGAATTTCCTATTGTTGTAGGTCTGTAAAGCCCTTTGAGACATTGTATGTGATATTGGGCTGTACAAATAAACTTGACCTGACTTGATACATCAAATTTAGTGATCTATAATACTCCAATCTCCAAATACTGTTAAATTAATCCTACTAAGTATCGTTTCCTGCAGTTGTGTTAGATACAGTATATCTGCATTCATTTACAAACCTCACTGGATTTCTTATATTTATGCAAACACAAATGCATGAGTTCTGATAAGTCTGGTGTTAGTGGTCACATGTTGATACACATGTGACCACTAACACCATATGCGCACCACACACAATCCTCTGGCAACAATTTCTTTCTTTCTTTCTGAAATACAACATTCGTCGGAGCAGACAGCTTGATTCCACTGTTTTAATTACGAAGCCAACAAAAGAGGCTGCAACCGGGCTTTAATTTCTGTCCACACAGGCTCATTAACATCACAGCCAATGAAAAGTGATTTACTTTGGAAAGGTCTTGGTGTTGAGATAGACAGTACTTTGGATGCACTGTGTGCAATACTCAATCATTATACTGTATACCAGAGGCACTTTTATCTAACAGCCTAAAACCTTTTATACACATTATACATACATACAAACAATGTGCAAATTTTTAAACCATTTAAATACTCCATGTGAAATTTTGCGGTGTTTACTTTATAATGGACCATGAATATGCATCAATTATTCAGGTTCTTCAAATTATACAGTTAAAAGTGGTTATGTTTACACAGGAGAAAATGCAGTGAAGAGGTTCAACCAAATGAGCAGTTTCTGTCACAGCAGTAGTGATCCCTGCTGGTTGGCCTGTTTACAACATCTCATTTTAACTGCATCCTCCCCAGGCTAAGTGTGGGACGTAACAGCAAGGAGGACTGCACTGCCAACTGGCTGTTACAAACTGGGAAATGGGGAAATGCTGATTTTCTTCGTGCTGCCTAATGCTTGTACCACAGTTTAACCAATTAAACCCCAGAGGACCCAGTACCAGCTGTGGCCACTATAAACAGAAATGAATAAATACATAAAAATTAATAGCTCCCCGATGATTAATGGGATGTCCAGGTTCCCTTAAATAAAGACTGTAACGCAGAGCTGTGCTCTACACTGGACAAGGCTGCTAGAATTGCCTGTAACTTTACTAGTAAAGGTCAGGATTGCACCTAACAGCACCTTTTTGTGGTAGCAGATTCAATGTGCCTTAATTGAGTATAAAGTTCTTATTCATTGATTTTTTTCTACATTTAGGTCTCAGGGTTAGTTTCTGTGTACTTTTACTTTTGTCTTTTATGTCTTTCTGTTTGTGGTGAGCTGCTCTGAACAATTGCCTCCGGAGGGATTAATAAAGTTGTATTGTATTGAATTGAATTAAACAGATTTTTTTGGGTACATTTGTTTCAGTCTCAGTATTTGCCTGTGAATTCACATGCAGAACAATCTTCACTATGGCTTTTCCAGATGTATTTCTGCAGATGAGCTGAAAATGCCTTGATGACATTTATGCAATGCTGACTGCCAGAGTGAGCCCACTGAAGAAATATATGAAGGCACTGCAAAAGTAGTATTCTCTTTTCTGCTTAAAGCAGCTCTGCATGTTTCTGGTATTTCTGTTATGTTATTGTTTAACTTTACATTGTGTAACTGCAACAAAACTCAAAATCCTGATGGTGGCGCTTTCATTAAAAAAAATGCTTAATTTGTAAGAACAAACTTTAAATGTAATACTTTGGCCAATAACAAGTGGAATAGAAACAAGCATCAGCATCTGTTTTGTGTGCTGAGCGTCACGCCAGGAGGCTGCAGCTCAACCCTCTGTCCAGCTCCCACGTACACAGAGATGATCACTGCAACCACAAGCACGCCGAGGTGAGTAACATTCCCAAAAAGCAGGACATTTTTAGTTTTGTTGGTTTACAGAGTCCTGGGATGGTGCACAGAGCAGAAAAGTATGCAGGAATATGAAGAAATAATCTATGTGCGTGTGTGCAAAGTGCAAGAACCATATTGTTGTTGCTCTGAACTTTAGTATTAATATTAGAGTGGTTTTGTTAAAACATCTTCAGAAAATCATTGTTGTTTGTTGTTATATTTGACAGAAAACTGGGATTTGTATCAATAGTTTGTAGATTTTAAACTGTATTGATTTTATATGCACATGTATCTTTTATTAATCCTAATGTATGACCTAGCTTGTGTTTTTGAAGTTGAAGTTCTTACGTTTCTTAATGAGTGATGTAATATCTGAAAGGCATTTTCTCCTTTAAAATAGAGATAGAATTCCACCTTTTATTACAGCCAGGAGGCTGTCCTATTTTTCATGGTGTTTGAACTCGACTAGATGGTGCCTCAGAAGGATGCCTTGGTTTGTTTTTCATTGGTTTGTCACAGAGGGAACTTTTCGACTTCAGACTACTACTAAGCTTTTTTGCAGTGTTTCATTGAACCGGCCAGTTTTGCACAACTTTCCCTTGGAGGAAGAAAGTCTGCCGGTCCCCCAATTCCTATGTGTGTAACGGCTCACGACACTCAAGTGGAAATAGAGTGGCTGCTTTTATACCAATGAAAAAGTAAGAAGAAATTGTCTGGGATTTTCAGTGAATGTGTGTTGCTGCAGTCCAGTGAATCTTGTGAGTTGTGCTATTAGCCTATTTCCTATCATGTTTATTGAGTGCACATTTATTGCCCTCTGTGGTATAAATTCATTATAATATATGTGAAGTCACAAATAAAGTCACAAAAAAAAGTTAATAAAGTTAGTCATTCTTGGTGCCGGAGAGAGCTCACCATATGCAACATTAGGAGTCTCTTTGCCATAGTGCCCATTCAGTGAACAATGTTATTGGACCTTATCACCTTGGAAGAACCACAGCGGCAGGAGGTGGGGGCGAGGAGCCTACCCCAAAGAGAGAGATACTTAGCATCTGAAAACTCACAAATAGACTGGCCTTCGTGCGGGAACGTTGGACTTGTAGCTAGAGTAGTCAGTTAGGAACTTTGGTAAAATTTGTGCTTGAAGGAAGGAGACAGGGATGAGCCCGATGATCAGGTCATGCATATGCAAATGAATGGGTGCTACTGGGGTTAGATCTGAGCCAGGCGATCTGGCTAACTGAGCAGTGCCGGGCAACTGAAAATGTGGCGGGCAATCTGGCTTGATGTGCGGCGCCAGGGGATCTTGCTTGATGAGCTGCGCCAGTGATCTGGCTCCCTGAAACTTCGGCAGGTGATTTGACGCCTGACTTGCTCACTGAACTGTCTGCTGTCTGTAAGCCACGCCGGACTGTTAAGACCATCAGATGGATGATGCCACCTATCAATAAGAGTAGGAGAGGATTCCCTGTAAGGAGCAGGCGAATGAAGGAATTTGAGAAAAATCTGGGGTCTGGGTCTGGATTTTGGTACCTGACCTTCAACTACTCTCTATATATTGTTACGTGGACGCTGGATCTATACCTACCTCCAGCCAGTCAATGTGCCAGGCACCTGAGAATCTTACTCTGCGTGTTGCATTTAACGGGAAGATATCCCTGTCTTGCCTTCGTCAGTGTAATAACTCCCTCAATGGTTGGAGAGGTTTGACTCACCCTGAACCGCAAAGCCTGACATACATACATACATACATACGTAGTGCAGTCTTAAGGGGTTGAAGGTACAGTATGTATTCAGTCAGATTACATAACAATACGTTTGAAAGAACCAATGGCAGGTGTATAAAACATATACAGGCAGTACATACCACCACAGTACATACCAGGTACTTTAGCTGCCATATTCCCCACATGCAATGACCATAAATCCAGATTTCTTTATTCTAAAGCTTGTCACAGCAGATTGCAAAGTGGTGCAAGGCCTGCTACCTGGCTAACCATGCACACGTGGAAGGACACCGCTGTTCCTCTCAGGTTCCATGGGGCCTGGCATGGTCACTAGGGAGGAATTGTTATCACTTGTTGCCTTTGGTTGCAAGCACTCATAACTGGCCATAATAGTTTATACACACACTTGGTAAACGCCATGCAAACACCAAGATCAAATTAGAATAATAAGCATAAATCACGATCCAAGTAACAGATCAAGGTATGTGACTGTAAATCGATTAACTCAAGCATGTAAACAATCCATCATCTTATAATCAGAGTAAGCAATCAACACATCCATTTCCTCACCTGCCATGTGTCCTCTTACAGTATACTGTGTGCTGATTAAGCAGAGAATCAGGTATACTCACTAAACAAAACAATCATAACCACAGTGTCAAGGTGCTGATCACTGATCTTCTCTACAATTCAGTGTAGTGGCAACTAGGCGGTGTTGCCTGTGTTCACCTTAATATGCGGCACCACACAATGCATGCAATCAGTGTCTTGTAAATAACATGGATCAACATTAAAGTCCTGCTTGCCCTCTCCGCTGGTCATGATGGCTGTAATTAAGCAACCTCAGCGGGTCACGGCTGCTCAAGAACGAGAGCCGCTTGAATTGACTGGAACTGCTAGCCATTCTTTACTTCGTCCCCTCCCTTTATTTCTCTCCCTCGCAGGTGAAGACAAACAGATGGGTGGGTGTCGGCTGCTTTTTAGCACAGAATTAATTAAGGCTTATGGCAGCTGATGCGCCGGATTCACAGTGACCTGCAATTAAGGAGAGCACTCGACTTTGGAGAGCTGGTGGAGAGCAGCCTAACTTACAGTCCTGCCAACATCCTGAGGAGAATACGTCATACTTACTGGGCTTTACATGCTTAGCAAAAGTAGCTTTATGACATTTTGCTTTGGCAATTGTGTTACTTTTAGTCATTTGAATCCTAAAACTAAACTAAATCTAAGATTCATCAAAACTACATCAAACCAAACAGTACTTGTGTGTGGACCACAATATCCACACTGAGAACAGTTTGAGGAGGTTTGTTTTAGTTTGGGTCCAAACACTCTCCATTGATCAATGTTCGATCCAAGTTGGAACCATTGATCTATCAATTGATCTCCAACTGGATAGGGTTGTAGTATCCAAGTCTTTGTTTGCTATCCTGGCACCTGAGACATTTCTGACAAAGCTGAGCGAACCTTCTCACTTTGTTGACATATTCTGATTTGCTTCAGATTAATTCTCGTGTGGAAACAAAAGTATTATCATAACAAGCTCCTGATTTATCCAAAGCAAGCAGAACCCAGTCCATCCTTGTATTTATGCATATTTACAGTTTCTTCTGCACATATGTCGGTGATATCATGTTCTATGTGAAGCAGATTGTTCTAGTCTTCCTAATAATTAACATATTTTTACTGTTGTTATGCAGGTGTGAGGTGTGAGAGGAGACCAGCACCCACGGGTGCACCGAGCTGCGAATGTGAGAACACAGCATGGAAGAAGACAGCTGCTGCTTGTGGTTCTTCCTCTTGACACATAGCTGTCACTCCTTATTGGTGACACATCAGCACATGATGCTGCATTTGTGTCTCCTGGGAATGCACAGTTAGATGATTTGATGGTTAAAGAATGCACTGAAATTTTAATCATTCCTTTGGGAAAAATGTGCAGGATAACAACAATGACTTGACAGAGACAATGCTCATGTTTGGGTTTTACTGATTTGAACCTTTTTCACTTTTAAAAACATCTCAGATTAGGAAGTGAAGCATGACAAAAGTATGCAGGCGTGCATCTACAGAGCTGGAGTTGTCGCTCTCTGACATACAGGTGAAACAGAGAGTTGTTATGATTATTTCCAGTGTTACAGATTTGGTAGCTGCCAAGGCGTTATCATGACCTTACACACAGTTGGTTCTCATGCTTGGGGAAGTCAATTATGAGTACTTTTATAACTGTTCCCAAACTTTATTCAAAACACACACACACATTGAAAATGCCGCTACCAACATCACTATTTTCCTGAACATATACCAGTATGCATCACTCTTCCTGCTCACCTCGCTTGGCCTCATGGGAAATGCAGGCTATACATACATTAATGGCATTGATGCATTGTTTAAAGTCATGATATTGAAATTGCGCAAAGTCTGTGAACCTATCTCATACTCAACATCTTGGAGAACTGTTTTTTATTGATGACCCAGGGTTTCTTCTTCTCTACCTATCTCTCACAGTCATCATCTACGCAAAAAGCCACAAATCACACAGAACCCTGTCAGAACCCTGAATAATCCACAGATCTCTCTACAACTCTCTCTCCCTGCTATGCACTCACATGCCCACCGTCTGGCCACCGCTGAGTTTCCGCCTCTGCTCAGTCACCTAACCACCTCACCTGTACCCAATTTAATCATGTGCCTTCTAGTTTAAACACAAGCCATTTCCCCATTGCTGTCTGTGAAATTGCTCAATAGGCCATATCATCATTTGGCCTGCTTGACTGCCTGTTTCCGACTTGTGTTTTTGACCTTTTCCTGTCCATTTTTCTGCATAAGTGTAAATATGTGTTTGCCTGGAGAAGCTGGCCACCACTTGGCAGAAGCTCAGTCCATAGGGAGTCAGCTTGGGAACCGGAGGGTCGCCGGTTCGAGTCCTGTATGGACCAAGAAAGTGTATTGGCAGTTGGAGAGTTGCCAGTTTGCCTCTAGGGCACTGCTGAGGTGTGACTCACACTTCACCACTGGAGTGTGAGTTCTCAAACTGCTCACCACCTGATGTACCCGGATGGCTAAAATTAAAGTTTATAGTCACATGTCTATTTAGGAAGCAGACTTTCCTCTCCCATTCATTGTTTCTCAGAGTAGCTATAGCCCTGGCAGCCTCCAGTAGCTGGCAAATTTCCTAGCAGGGCCCCAGCCTGGTGCGCATCGTTTCTTAAAGCAACACATATATGATTATAATATTGAGTTTATTACGGATAAAATATTTGGGAGGATGAGCCACGCTTGTCTCCTGTGTGAAAACGCCGCTTGATGGATGTATTTTTTCAGTTTGTCAATCTGTAAAGATTTGGTAAACGCAGTCTGTTTGTTCTGAAACAGCAGCATCCTCTGTCATTTTGGCTTTGATAACTTACAGCCTGTCAGTGGACTTCAAAGCCTAAAGGTCTTAATGACGGCAATAATTCAGACTGTCTCCTTTTAACAGCTGATCCTTTGCAGGCGTCTTTCATTCCTTTGACTTGACAGCAAGTTTGTATCTTTGTTAACAATGATGTTGTGAGCAGTGCTACAGAGAAAAAAAAAGCTTTGATGTTTTTCTGTGAGAACAGCAGTTAGTGTGGTAAAGGATGAGTCTCATTTGGACTGTAGACAGTTATTAAGTCACAGCTTATGGAACACAATATGGCCTGCATATTCAATGTCTTCATTAAACAATTACTGAGCCTTTGTTAAATTGGTTGGCCTGCTAATCTCATTAAGCCCCTTTGCCGGGGGCCTAATTTCATGAAAGGAGATACACAGAGCAACCAGACTATTTTGAGGCATTTCTCTACCTATCAGGATTGTGTCTGTAAGGAGATGGCAGCATAGAAATTTTACCAACAGTGCAAGTGACTCGCCCACACACACACACACACACACACACACACACACACACACACACACACAGTAATATAAGTACCAGAAAAACCATTTATGCTGCTGTTTACTTCAATGTGTACATTTAGATAATTTTAGGTTTCTTTCTGTAAATGTTCTGTAAATGTGCTGTGAAATCAATTCCTAATAAAAATGTTAAGAAGAGTGATAAGCCAATATGGACTTGGTCTTTTACTTACAGGCTCAGAATTCATGTTGGTAGATTTAAGCTGCAATGCAAGGACCTGTCTACACTCAGTGTGCTGCAGAATCTGATAAAAGGTGTTGCTGTCCTAAATGTTACATAATACTGAAGTTAAACAATTTCCCATTATCATGGAGATCTCCTTGGACTCCAGTTTAGGAGATAGTTATTGGCACCTATATTTAGCAGATTGTGAGTGCTGTGGCCTAAGGTGTATTCAGTATTGAGTCACATCACACACAGTTACACAGGAAGAACAGAAGTATTTTCCAGTGTCTCCCCAGGCTTAGTTCAAATGTACAGCCTCCCCTGTGACTTCCAGCTTCTGCTTGTTTACCAGAAGCTGAACCGGCTAAGAAGCCCTGACACGATGCAGCCTGCCGCAGAAATGAACCAAAACAGTCTTTGTGTGTGTGTCAGCATCTTCAGGAAATCGGTTTTCTAATCAGTGTGGTGTTCAAACTACTGTCCTCTGCCCACGGCCAACTCGCACTCACACACAGGCTCACACACACAGTAATGTACATGAACCCACATTGATGCTGATCTCTGGTATTGCCGCTGTGATAGACCCATTTATCATGGTAGTAGTAGTTGTGTGGTACAGTTCATAGAAGGCTCACATTCTAACATGACACTCACCCCCTGCCTCACTGGCTGAAATTGCTGTATTCTGCCTGTGTGTGTGTATTCCATCCTGACACAATAATTCATAAATCATCAAGGTGTGTTTTTACCTCCGACAATACGGTAAGGTTTTTGCAGGCATCTGTTAGCTTGTTATCAATGGTGTAATTCGGTCCATACACTGATACATACATAAACTTCTGTTTGTTTATATGGAACGAGACACATTTTGGCTTGTTCAGCTTTGGCTGAGGTATGAGCTCTAATGAGCCCCCCTCTAATCTGTATATATTCTGCCTGAAATAGTGTTTCCTGCGCTGTTTGGAACTATGTTTCCGCCTGCATGCTACAAATTTGTAATGAGTGTGCTGTTTCAGTCTGTCCAACCATCTGCTTGTTCAAGATCACAATAATCTCTAGGAAAAAATCTATGCCAGGTTGAAATTTGTGCAAATAATCATGATCCCCAGAGGATGATTCTTAATAAATTCTTTGTTTCGAGGAAAAAAAAGAAATTATAAAACATACACCGTATTTAAATCAGGCATTTAATGAGCAATGTTTTTCACTAAGTTTAGCCTGCTCGCATAACATTTTTTGGAAATGATTGAACTCAAAGGCTTAGACCATACTCAGATGCCTTTCCATAAAATTTCCATAAAAGCTGCAGTGGATATGCTTAGTCCCACGTGGATGAATCTGAATTATTTTGGTGACCTATTGACCTTTCTTCTGGTGCTACCACAATGTCCCAATTCCTACTTGTATTGAAGAAATATTAATATCTACTGACCAGAGTACCAGGCATTGCAAAATGTCAAATTTTACACAGACTGGGTGATCTTTGCCTAAACAAAGAAGAGCAGCAGAAGTCTTAGATGAACTTATCCATCTGGGCTGTTGATTGACAGTTCCATAACGCTCCCTCAATGATATCCAGAGCTCAGGCAGTCCTCAGAGGATAGATAAGGTTAGATACTGTGCAGTGATGAGCGTTATAGCCACGTCACTAAGAATGGAAACAAGGAGAGGCAGCAGAAAGCAAAAGGAAAGCACATTTGTTCTCCATTGTACTCCATAAATAACAATACAATGTATCGATAGGCAGATAGGTCACAGAGGGCTTCTTGGTGGATGATACAGTGCATTTGAACAGCCTCACCTCCTCTCTCAGCTCACTCACACTGTGCTGTGTCTGTGGGATCTGTGATGGTGGCTTTGACTTCTATGAAGAAATATTTCTTTCCCCACCGTGTCTGAAACTTTCTGCACTCACTTGCTATTTTGTGTGGGCCATATTTTATTATATTTTTAGAATTGCTGCAGGCCAATAAAAAAATGGACCACCGGCTGCTTTGGGCCTGCGGGCCAGAGTTTGGACACCCCTGCCATAAGATGCTATTTTTTTTAATACAACAAAAGTTATAGCATTCTTCTTAGCAATAACACCCCTATCCATTTGTAATCCTACCATCATTTAGAAGTTGAAAGTATCCTAAACAGGAATCATATATTGCATTTAGACACACACTCCTGATTGAGACATGAGACTGGCCATTGCATGCAATAATGGACAACCACTACACATAAATATAGCATTCCCACGCCTAAACTGACTGTATTTCCATGTGTCTTGTGATGTGTGTCAGTGAAAAAAATTATAACGCACATTTGAGCTATTTTGGGGAGGTTACACCACCGCACCTACACTCCAGAAACACAATCATTAACTTTGCTCCTCGGGACGTACATGGTCAGCTAACACTCTTCACAGCAGCAGTTGCACTTAATTGAGATTGCTCCGTAAAGTGGAACTGAGGGAGAAGCTACTGGTGACTTTCTATGGTTATCATCAAGAGTGTCATAGCAGGATAAGCTAATGGTATGCCAGATGCATGGCAGCAGACAGGAAAGCTCTGCAGAGGGTGATATCCACGGCACAGAAAATCCTGGGCTGCTCTCTGCCCTCCTTAGAGGTCACCTCCCGCTCCCAGTGCCTCTGCAGAGCCAGGAAAATCACATACAACCCCTCCAACCGTGGCCACTGTTGACTTTACTGCTCTCTAGTAGGCGGTACAGGAGCATGAAAAGCTGAACAAACAGACTTGCAAACAGCTTTTTTCCCTGGGCCATCAGAACTCTGAACTCTCCATCATCATAAAACTCATAATCTTGATTCCTCGTTTGGCTGACATTATACAACCTTAAAATGAAATAACCTCTTACTCATTACATTGATATTCTTTAAGTGGTAAAAGAAAGACGTAAGGCAAGTATGTGTTAGCTTTACTATTTTGTTGATTGAATTCATATGTAATCGGATAAATTTGTATTTGATGAATGACCTTGCATAATGATGACTTCATATTATTTGTATGTGTGATATGTAAGAGGGGGTGCAAGAAAAAATTCTAATCCTGTGTGATAACAGTGTGATCTGATCAAATAAAGTATCATATATTATATTGAACTGCTACAGCTCAGCTATAGACTCCAAATACAAATGCCACATTTGAAATAAACTCTTTATCTTTTATCTGATTACATGCAAATCATGATAGAATAACCCAAAGCTGACCATGGAACAGCTGAGCTGCCTATTGTTCAATTACTTTTCAGCTTCTAAAATTGGGTTGCTCTGCCTAATAATTGATGTAAATGCATCAATCTGCATTTTGTTGCTTGTACCTGTGACATGCAATGACAATACAGTTGAATCTAATCTAATCTAATTTAAAGAATACCCTCCCATTAAAGCTGAAGGCCTGCACATTATGTTCACATTAATAATTTGACAACAACATTCAGTGCTGAGAGCCACAATAATACCTTTGTCTATGCAAATAACTGTGGGTTAACTGCAATTCATAAACATGGCCATGATGCAGTTTACTATATTTAATGTGTTGTTGATGACCTCTTCCTCATCCCTTCTCAGGCTCAGGAGCAGTGCCAGATGATGAATCGGTGGATTTTGCTGCAATTTAATGAGATTCACATGCCAATAAAAGTGCTATTTTAGTAATTGACTGAAATCTTGACGTCTCAAATTGACGTCTCAGTTTTTCATTTAATAAAAGCTTTTTTCCACAATGGTTGCCCAGTTGACAAGTGGAAGCAGCTCACTTTGCCTCTCCAGGTTCAAAAAGCGAACATGGGGCTCATCATCACCACATGGACTGAGTTTTCATCAGGTATGAGGTCATCATACTGGTGGAGGGCATACGCAGACACTGGAAATCCACATTACTGTCTATCAGACCTAAGGGCAGTAACAATTGAAAGATGTCACAGAGTGTTTTTACTCCGGGGTGAGGGTTGCCTGAGCTACCCTCACCACGTCACATCTCTGGGGAACTGCTGACATACACATTTTTCTTTAGTTGCCAGCCCCCCCTGTAATCCTGATGCTCTCCTATCACAGTTCTTTCCGCTGCATTTGGTGTGGGTTTTCGCTCACTTCACTACACTGTCTGGTTTTTGCTCTGCTGCATACGGTCTCCAGATGTCATACAGTCCCCAAATAAGATAAACAAATGCTTGTCAAGCTCAGTCCTTGTATTGTTTTCATTCAAAACAGGGTCACCCCTATATTCAGCCCCAGTGTGAAAGTGGTACCATGTACCCACTTGAGAGTGTGACATCCTGCATCTCTTCCTCTGGTGATCTCTATCAGGATGTTGATAACCTTGCCTGCATAGGACAACAACATATCTACCTCTCTATTGTAACCTGCAACACAGTCAATTTCCTTACACTGTCAATTTAGATTCAAAGCGCGGTGTGTATGCGTGTGCCTGTGTGACCTTAAATGTCCTGTAAGGATGAAGAAAATCATCAATCTAAAGGAGATTCAGTCTGGTCTTCACTTGTTTGTGGGCATTGCAGAATGGATTAGGATTCATGTTTACAATAAATATTTGAATGAGGCTGTGGCTCAGGCTGATAGGGATTTGGATTAGAGCTGTTTAAAGGATATGACTTGAGTTTATTAGTTTACAATTAATTAAGTTAACCCCCCCACTCCTCACACAAATGTGTATCTTCTCTTCGATGTTTGACATTGTACAGATTAATGCATGGTGCAGTTTGTCCTGGTTTCACATTCCTCTGTGAAAAGAAAAATGGCTCTTTCAACGTGGTGACACCGTAAACTGGTCTCATACCCAGGTTACAGGGTTCAACCCTCTTGCTGACCCCTTGTCCTCTCCAAAGTTAGTGCATCAAAAGCAGGGGAAGTATGCACAACTAAAGAGTGTTTTCAATTCAGAAAAGAAAATCTGAGAAGCACTAAACAGAGGTATGAGCACCCTTCTAGTTAGGCAATTGATTTTATGAAGCACTTGACAACACTGGTCGACAGGAACCAACTCCAGTGGCTGTGTTCAACAAATGTAACACAATCATTAAATGTATCAGATGTGAGTGTCCTTATGTGCATTGATGCTGCCCTGCATTCTGCTGTTTGGTGATTACCAAATCAACACAGATCAAAAGGGTAAGTTTTGTCTCCTGTCAACGCTGTCTGGCTTGGTGGCAGCAGCAGCAGCAGCAGCAGCAGCAGCAGCAGCAGAGAGATGTACGTGTACCAGGAGAGTGGGCAAGTCCCACAGGAAAAGAGGGAGCGGTTCCAGGAAGATGATTCAGTCTCAGATTACTGACTCAATTGTGTCCATACAAACATTTGAGAAATATGGATTGTTAAGGGCTGATAATAATGCTTCTAAGGAGGTTCTGGCAGGGATTGCACAGAATCTGAACATGGGCAGAAGAGACATCAGCACTAAGCACTCCAGCACCACCTTCTCCAAAAGTGGATATGATTTCAGAATTTCTGACATATTTTTGAATTTGGAAATTTGAAAATGGGTTTCCAAGCCTAGAAATGTAATGGAATTGGAGTAGCCTTGCGAAGCTAGACCCTGAGAAGTAGAATAGTCTCTATGTCGCCACCTACTGTACCTATGTTTGCATGTATGAGCTTTTCTGGTAACATCCCTTGCCACAATCCAGTCCCACCTCATTCACACTTACTTACCGCCTTGCCACCTACTGGCAAGTGCGAGAGTTAACAATTCACCTAACTTGCACATTTGATGGGTTTCAAAGTAGGAGGAGACAGGTGAAGAACATGCAAAGGCCTTAATTTAATCCAAACATAATTATAGTAAGAGTCATGTTAGGTTCCACATTCATTTTTATTCAGAATTCATTGTGGCTTCAGAGACATCCATCCTCTGATTGGTAACGGTGGCTTCTTGGCCAAAGAGTGTCAAACCTTTCATAAGTGTCTTCATTTGGAGACTAGTGACAACAGTTGCATGACCCTTGCTGACTAAACACTGGGCATTAAAGACTGGGTGACTGGCGGCTGCTGTAGGAAATCGCTTTTGTAATTTCACATAATAGCCATCTTTGGTGCAATTAAATCATCCGTTTTTCACTCTTCTTGGCCTTCACCTCCTGTCATATACATGCCTTGGGTTTAATATCCACCATAGATTGAGGAAGGAAGGAAGAAAGGGGTGATTCACAAATGCTGAAGATGGAGTACATTGAAGCAGGGGGTTAGAGAGGGGGAGGGGGGCTTTTGTGTGTGTGTGTGTGTAGATTAATTAGAATCCTTCTGGACTGCCATTAGAGCTCATTAAAAGGAGCCACAGCCATACAGGCATCAAACAAAGAGCTTGGTCTGAAACACTATCCCACCCCCCACTACTGTCTGCTCAACTGAACGTGTGTGTGTGTGTGTGGGAGGGGGGGTAGAGAGAGGGAGAGAGAGAGAGAGAGAGAAAAAAGAGAGAGAAAGAGAGAGGGAACTGAAGGCAAATTGGTATATTGCAATATGTGTGTTTGTGCTGATGTTTGTGTGTGTGTGTACGTGTACATGTATGCAGGTTCTTGTATATGTTTATACCCCAATTAAACCCTGTTGCACTTTGTTGTTTCTTTCTGAGCATTTTCCCGTCTTTGTGCATATTTATGTACATGTGTATATATTTGTGTGTGTGTGTGTGTGTCTTTGTTTGGATGCTGGGTTGTGTATGTAAATGAAGCATTATGTTAATGATATTTTTCCTCTTTTTTTTGGCTCAGTCTCCGAAGGCCCTGTTAGCATAAATGATGCTCCCCCAGCTTGCCGACAGAGGCTTGCCCATGACGTGAGGCAGTGGCTCAGTGGGTAGTGCTTTCGCTTGGGAACAGTAGGGTCGCCGGTTCGAGCCCCTGCCGAGGTGCCCCTGAGCAAGGCACGAACCCTCAATTGCTCCCCCCTCTGCGAAGGGTGGTAATGTAATATAAGTCGCTTTGGATAAAAGCGTCTGCCAAATGATTGTAATGTAATGTAATGTAAATGACCACTAAAGGGATGAATTAGGCCTCAGAAGCTCCAGATCAGATCCTTGTTCACCTTCAGTAAGGACTTGACTGGGGTTCCACAGGCATTATGATGAGAGTGTTTATGGGCCATTATTAGTGGATGCCCATTGTGGCACTTAATTATAATGTGCTAGAATTATTATAATAATGTACAGAACAGAGCTACAATAACAATCCACAAAGCATTGATTTGACTAAATCAGCGGTTCAGTGTGGGTGTGTATGTGTGTCAAAGTAATTTGTATTTGATCAACAAGAATGTAAATCCATATAAATGAATAATATTTGAATAATATAAATCCACAACAGTCACTAAGATTACAATGTACACATCACATTACACACAGAAGAAAAACCAACCCATTAAAATAAAAACACACACTGTTAATAACCAGAAGACTGCTCTGTAGATTGATCTGCCTTCTATCTGTCTTCCTGTCCCTTTGTCTTCTAGTCTCCCCAGCTTGCCCATATATGAGTTTTACTGAGAGAGGAATTGCTGAATGCCTGGGGTTCAAAGCCCTCCTTCACATTGCAAGCCAAGCAGGTGGTATGCATCTGAGAGCTATCTTTGGGATATGAGCCTGGTCAACTCTTTGCAGACATCCTTGCTCCCTGAAGTGTTGGTGTTTTATCTTGAGCACCGCACATGTGAAGACATTTGATTTTCTGTCAACGCTCATCATCTATATCATCTAACTGTGGAGCTTTTGGCTTTGTTCTGTCAGAAATAGAATCACGACATTTTGTAATTTGTACATGAGCTGTATAAAAGCTTACACTTACATGGAAATAGAACAATTTTAATAGACTAACATGGCTATTAAACTAATCTACCATATCTGTGGTTACTGGCACTTATCTGTCAGTAACTGGCTATGCAGTTTTGGTAAACACAAGTGTTCTTTTCACTTTCAGGGACCAAAGCTGAGTTCGAAGCAGATAAATACATGAAGAAGGTTTCCCTGGTGATGGCACACAGCCTGCAGCTATACTGAGGGGAAGAGTTCTGGGTTGCCATAGCACCTGGTTAACCTGGAGCCTTCAAGCAGACATGGCAGCCAACAACGGCCCCAACAACATACTGGAAAACTCTGAGGTCTCTTTTTGAATATGTATCTATATTTATATTTCTGTAATGTTATGTGATATACTATTAATGCCTCAACCTTGTTTGGCTTGTATGTCAAAGCACTCAAAGTAAACTATAGGTGCGATAGAAGCAGAAGTAAAAGTTATAATTATTATTTATGGAGTAAAACTTCCAACCTACACTTAGATGCAATGGTTTCTTCTTTATAAAGTTTGATTGTAGATCATAATGAAAGTGTTTCCAAAGACACCATATATAGGATGATGCATTCAAGGGAAATCTATATAACATATCTCAAATAAACCGACTTGTAAGGTCAATTAAAAATGGCATATGTCTCTATTATAAATGGTTTAGTAATGTGAAAAGGTCCATTTAAGTTATCGTAGGTCTTTGAAATTACCCTAATTACCCTTCCCCAAAGCATTTTTTCGAAATGTAGGGGTTAAGATGTTAAATATAACAAGTAAAACGTCAATTAAATATAATCTCAGTGATAAATCTCAGTCTAAAAAACTGTGATTAGTATTTGTGACATATCTGTACCAACGTAGGGTGCTAACTATGTAGGCAGGTATTGGGACTGACCCATGGGCTGCCAACCCTCTTGTTGAAATAGTTGGGAGAAAATAATAACGTACTAAACAAGTCATCAAAACTTTATGATCAGTGTTCTGTCCTTCTGCAGCTCTCTGTGCACACAAACTGTGCTGTGGTGGAAAATAAATTATTTGTGGAACTGTAACAAGAAAAATGTGTTGGCCACTGTTGGTGACAAAACAGATTTTTTTCATTAAAAAAAAAAATGCCAAGACCAGAAAATCCTGGATCGTCTAGTGTGTGAATGTGTGTGAATTGTGCCAGCTTACCTCAGTAAGGAGCATATTGTAGCAAGCTTTCCAGTTAGCAGGAGTTTATGCAGGGCCATTGCCTCTGATTATCTTTAACATCTTGCTGAGTGTACTGCACTGGGCTGCTGGCACCATTTCAGACACACACGACACACACACACACACACTCACTGACAGTGGAGGCAGCAGACCGTTGATTACTCTCTTGGCTGAGCTCTTTCAGAGTGGACTTTTAATCTATCAACAATGATGATCTCTGGACGTGTGTGTGTGTGTGTGTGTGTGTGTGTGTGTGTGTGTGTGTGTGTGTGTGTGTGTGTGTGTGTGTGTGTGTGTGTGTGTGTGTGTGTGTTTGCGTGTGATGGGTTGGCATGACAAATGACATATCTTTATTGCATTTGTGTTTTGGTGGATCTGCAGCAGGACCATGACCCAAACAGACATTGTATTTATTCTTGTCAAGGTGCTGGAGGGCCACTCAGGTCTCGGGGGCCACATCAAAAACAGACCAGACATGAGGGTAAATAGCGTGTGTGTTTACAGGAAACGACTGAGCTGGCTCCACTTTTTGAGGCTGCTCAGATATCCTCTTTTACTCTGTTGTGGTTGTTACAATTTATTTTGTGGAAGGTGGATTGTCTTTTTAACCAGTGTGCTAATAGACAACTGGCTTTATCGCCATGTTTGTTCTGGGAAACAAAGTCGGAAAACGCTTTGGCCATTGCTGACAGGGATAAAGTGCAGGGATAAGAATGTTCTAATATTGGAAACAGAAACCTTTTCAACGCTCTTGAAGCTGATTCGGAGACGGGCCAGGTAGAAAAGACCATAACGGACGCATTTGAGGTGAAGGCTAATTATCAGCAATAAGGGGTCCAACCAACTTACATACACTATGTATCCGTCTTCAGCACTATTTCAAAATGGTTCCCTTTTTTTCCTCCGAAGCCTTCCAGTGATAACATCCACATTGACTACAGGTGTTGCCATAACTGATATGGTCATAGCATAGCAGCCATGTGGCTGAAATTGCATATGTGTGTGTTGACTTCCTCTGTCAGAGCCAGAAGCGCTCGAGGCAAAGATCAAGGTGTCCTCTGTGCTGTGCTGGGCTACATGAATACATGCATGACTTAGTGCCTATTATTCCAACAGAGGTCCCATAGCTCTCAGCAGACCCAGCAGTATGTGTGTGTCTTCACAAACGTGTGTATATTATGTTTGTGGGATCCCAATGCTCCTGTGTTTTGGAAAATGTTATGTCTTTCACCGCATGGATCCCCAAGACAGCATATACAACCTGGCCCTTCACATTATGAAAATGTTATGTATGATATGGGAATGGTTTTGTTGTTACAGGCTTTATGCCAAAGCTGTGTTACCTGTGCCTGTATCATACAGTAAATAAAAACCACTCTCCACTCTATGGCCATATCACAGACAGCCTCAATGCCTCAGGTCAAAGAAATACATTTGCAGATGTAAGATTTCCATTTCCACAACTGATGTACAGTGTCATCAATGGTTTCAAAACAGTTGAGACAAAAATACAGTTTCACAATGGAGTAACGTCTTTTGCAATCAAAAAAATTGCACTGAGGAAAGGGGTTGTGTTGAACAAGTTCAATGAGGCGCCAATCTCATTGATGTCAGCTGAACTGAAAACCTGCAGCCTCTTTGCTCTCCGTGGCTTATGGTTTAACACATGGGCTCACGGGATAGTAAGATAAATCAGACAAATCTGCAGCCTCTCGTGCCTCCATGGAAGTGGTTTCACACCCATTCCCCTAGAGTCCAGAGTCTACATTTCTGCTACAGACCTTTCCACACAGAAAGTTTCGGGTCATGTTATACCTTATTTCCAGCACCACACTGTTCGGCTTGCCTGGCTTATCTGTACTGTTGGACCTCAAGTACTATAATGCTGCATATTTTACTAAAATAGTCTGGGGCATCCAAAAGGTTTGATTCCACAGACTACAGACTTTTTTAAAGTGAACACCAAATATTTCATAAATGTTTCATCTGACAAAGAAACGATGTCAGTGACACGATTTGGATTGGAGTCATTTTTCAACATCACATTTTGTGAAGTCTCTGGCATATTTCTTCATTTTTTACACTCTTTCATTGATTTTGTTCTCCCCCAATATTGACGAGGTAAAGGTCTCGGTTGTACTTGGTCCATAGTTCTAAATATGGTATTGACTGTACATTTAGAACCAGTCACAAATGTTATCCGGTATTGATCAGGCTTACTTTAACCTTATACACATTACATATGAAATATATAGTAATGTTCTTCAAGGGATTCAACTTTTTGATTGAGGAAATTTTGCCCACTCTCTGGCTCTGTCTTCACTTTGCTATTTACTTCACTGAAGTTAAATATTTAACACAAGCAGAGTCTTTCCCTCAGTCTTCCATTCAACAATTACGTTTTCAATTGTGTAATGAATATTACAGCCTCAGGGGGATACTAATGTGGAAAAAGACTTTCAATTGAGTTAATAAATGGAAAATAGCAGCTTGATATATGAAAATTAAACTTATATGTTTGTCTTATGTATTTTCAGCTCAGTTTGTCTCTTTGTCGTCTTCTTCTCTGATCCTTTATACACAAACCCACAGCATCTCACAATTAGAAGTTTCTCAAAATTGTACTTTCTCTGCTTATGCTGGCAAAGAAATTACTGTGCTCTTTGGTATATTTAATATTGCTGAGCCTCACAGTTGTTGCTCTATCTACCCCTACATCAAATCAATATGTGGAAATACCTCTATCGATCCTGGTACAGAGACTAAACACTGCAAGGCGTAGAGAAACGTCCAACGCTGCTAAACTATGCACTATACACATACTCTTCTGTTTCTACTATGAGGAAAAGGTGAAGTTTAACTTGTTTTGCCTGCTCAGCTCCTGTTCTTGTGACCGGAAGACAGCCTCTGTAATTTATTATACCGTATGGCTTTGTTATTGATCCATCATGGAAAGACCAGCTGCAAGTGCAAGGCTAATAATAGGTCAACAAATGCCTTTAGCGACTTCTGAGGAATACAGATCATGGCCGGTTGTTGTAAGCTTTCCTGTGTAAATGAAGGTCTATGCTGTAGATGAAGATAAACATGTTGGAGCCATTTTCTTGCTGTGTCACAAAGGGGGAACTTGACTGAGGCTTTTCTCTAACCTGTGGTTCATTTGCTCTGTTCTGATTCAGGGAATAATGTTCACAAACAATCCTTGGTTAGATTGCTGGACAAGGTAACATTTATCAGCGGGTCAAAATTTGTAAGCAAAACTGTTTTGTTATTGGTCAGAATTGATCGGGAAGTTAACCCCTAACCTGGATAAAGTTTTTTTCTTCGCCCCGAGCATCAGTAGCGTGTGTGCATAATTGCTTTGCTTGTTATCGTCTATCTATCTATCTATCGATCCCACCCACATAGCAATAAATATGTGAAATATTATCCAGTGATTATAAGTCATAATACAAAGTTTTATAAGAATCCACATATGAACCACAATCATCATTTAATTTGTATGAGCAGAAACCAGAGCTTTCCTGATGGTAGACTAGTTTGAGTTCCAGGTCACACGAAGAGTGATTAGTGAAGAAAGCAGAAAAGCCTAAACAGGAGCTTTAGAATGCAATATTTACTTACTTAATAAATGATTAATCACTCATTATCAATGTTTCAATCCTTTTTGCAAATATTTTGTTTTAATTCATAGCAAACACTGCGTATCTCAGCACATATAGCCATGGTGATGACACACTGGGACATGCATCATTTCCAAACATAAACACATTTTAAACCACTGCAGCGATTTGGCTAATTACTGGAAGAGGGATGTGAAATTACCTGCACCTGTGTGACCCACTCAGGCATACAAGGCAGTGGACCAGGAAATGCTGCAGGGTGTAAGAACAAATTGGGCAGAGAAATAAAAATGGATTCTTGCATTGTAAATGAGTATTTTTGTTTTTGGTGGAGGATACGAATACTTTATTTATTTACTAGCTACCTGGGTATTCACTTTAGTCTAGACTCTAACCAAAAACAACCTACCAGCTGTTTTTAATACTCTGTCTTAACTCTGTCTATTTTCAGTCAGACAATGCATGAAGTTGTGATCACAGTGTAAATTGTATGCAATGTAGATATTAAGAGTGTATCATGTGACTGGGAAATTTGTAGAATGTCAGTTTCACACGTAATTTTTGTATTATTGATTCTTTTAAGTCAGATGTCATCCTTTAAAGCAGCAACAATGCACCTAGTTTACATAAAGATATGGAACTCACACACACAAACACATACTCTTATCTCTCTCAGTCCACAACATCCATGTTATAAGCACAACATGATGGGGTGAGGTAGACCTCGGAACCAGAAGAGCCTAAACCAGAAACAGAAGTATTATCACATTCCGGAGATGACAGAATAGACCGATTTTATAATCAATGCCCTAAAGATGGGAAGAAGATGGGAAACTAACTGTAATGAGGTCACAACGTCATAACCATTGCTACATCTTAAGCGGGTAAGATGCTTGTCACTGTTGTCCATGGCTTTGTTAATGAGTGTTCTCTTCATCCTATACATTGACCCCGCTTGCGTGGATCCATTGTGGTTGACCATTGACCCTGACGGCAGTGCGGGCCACCAGAGGCACCTGCGTAGGAGGTCGATATCTCAGCTCTCCCGTAGTTGCCTTCAAGCTCTTTATCAAGACATAATCTCCTGGCAGAAAAGAATGTGTCAGCTCCTGAGATGGTGATGGGAGTGAATCTGTAACCTGCTTAGTGTATTCAGAGACGTTAGCAAATAAACGTTGGACATAACTCCTGCAATTGAGTTAAATCTGGAGCTGGCTTCCCCTTCATCAGGACACCTAAAGAAAAAGGACGACCTATTAACATTTCATGGGGAGACAACCCAGTAGTTTTGTGAGGTATAGCTCTCATTGCCAGTAATGTTAACGGCAAAGCCTCCAGACAATTCATCTATCTCCTCTAGATTGATTTTCAACAACTTGTCTATTGTTGTCCGATTGGCACGTTCCACTTGACCTGAACTTTGTGGGTGGTAGGGACTTCAGATAATGCCCAAGGCTGTAGCCAAGTGTTTTGTCACTCTTGTAGGAGAAATAAAGCAATACTTCTGTATTTGCAGAAGTATAAATCATTCTATTCAATTAAGACAATTCAAGCAAAACAGAAGTATTGAGATCTCTGACACATTGACCCTTGTGACAGAGACCCTGCTTTAAAGAAATGTACACAGACGAACCACTGCTAATAAACAAATGAATGTATGTATGAATGGAACTTAGGGAATGTTAATGGTAGCAATGGTGAATGATGGAAAGCAATTGATTAATTGGAAAAATTAAGCAGTCTGTATTTCCTATTAATTACAGCTAAGTGACACCAATGCTTGGTGGAATTCCATGCAGATAATCTCAAAACCTGTGTCGCAGAATGTTGTCCTCTCTGACCACCATGCTAGAGGGGGTTGTTAGCAGCTCTTTCTCTCTACCTCTCAATTGACCCAGCAATAAGAGCAATGATGGTGGGTTGCTGAGCCATAAGGGCAAAATCAGATGATAGGTTTGAGTGGATTCTTCACCACTGATCTGATGTCCGGAGTTGGTAGAGATGGCTCGGTTGGAAATCCCTATGGCAACAGATTTCTATGCATCTGGCAGTTTGATATCTCAGAAGGTTCTTAAGGTTGGCAACAAAAAAATTGTTGAATAATAAGTGTTAGATGACTAAACTGAAGATTGTAAAATAAGTTGAACTCAAATACACAAGGAGTAAACTACAACTAAACTATGTGAAGACAAGGAAAACAACAACTAAACAGCATGATGAACACACACTTCAAGAGCGCATCTATCAAGATTTTCCAATGTCATGTATAACAAATCACCCAAAACATCAGTTAGCCCTTTTTGAATGACTAGTTTTTGGTCCTATAGGTCCTCTCACTGTGGATTGTTCTTTTGCTTTTCTTCATTCCTGACAGAATGAGTAACCCTCTCCAATAAATTCAATTTCACCACATAATCCAACTACAGAAGCAGTACCAGGCCTTTGAATGTTTGCTTTTGGCTTTGTCTTTAATCCTGTTTTTCAAAATGCATTGGTGGTCAGATGCTGCAGCCGTAAAGCAGCTAATCTGGCTTTGACTAATCTCAGCAGCTTTGTTGTTTTAGGCTACTGCTAATTAATAATCAGGTATTTGCATTCCATAGACTGCTGCTTTTTGTCTCAGTTTCAGGTGCTACCAGGATGAAACCAGAGATTATACGATCTCTTGCTCTGGTGGCAAAAGATGGCTCCCATAAAAACTATGTTTATGTACGTTTGGTATAAAAATGCAATACGTATTTAGGCTCTTCCTATGTAAAACCACAAAAACATGTGAGGAGAGAATGGAGAATCATTCAAATGCATAATAGAACTTCTTTATCACTGAAATTGTTCATACTTGGGGAGAAGAAACTGTCTACGGAAGTAAGTATAAAGTTTGTTGTCAGTTTAAGAGAGAGAGGGAGAGACAGCAGTTATGAGATTAAATAAATAAACTGTATATATATAAATATATATATTTACTGCTTCCCATTCAATCATAATCTTATCACCTATGGAGCTCACAGTGGTGCGCCAGAATGATTTAATATCTCGCAGATTGATTGTCAGTATTGCGCAGTCACTTGTCTTCTACACAAATGTAACGTTTTAAAGCGTGCAGCAGCTGTTCCTTATTAGTAGCACTTCATTAAAATTAAGTTGATTGTGGCTGTGCCCATTTATATTACTTTAACTACCCTGCAAGACTGAAGGACTGATTTGAGGTTAGATTTTGGTGTCACAACCAGTTCATCACTCACTCATTCAGACTGTTAATACTGTATAAGTTGTTTCCATAAGCTTCAACACTTCAATTAAACATTACATTTATGTATTTAAAGGCAGGTAAATTATGACATTAGATGATTTACAAGGATTTCGGTGTGAAATGATTAGGTTCTCAATGGTTCCAGCTCATTTCCCGATTGCCTGACAGTGTTTGTTTTTAGTACAATCCACAAAGCCTCACTGCGCTCTTCTCCCACTAAATGGTCTCACATTTGCATAACCCCCCAGCAAAATCATCTCCCCACCTTCAGTTATCACCCCTGAGCGTTCCACTTCAAACGTCAGTGAACACACAGCTAAAACACACACACACACACACACAAACAGCACATCTCTCATCAGAAAGAAGAAGAAAAAAACCCTCACTCAAATAAGTCAGTTTTTATTCCTGCAATGGAGACATCATGCTGTGCCCTCTAACTACAATTTATTAGCTGTGAAATGAAAGAATTAATAGGGTGATGATGACAGGTGTGGCACAAAGAACATCAGGACATCTCATGTGGCCAGGCCTAACCACAGTAGGTGAGATTCAGGTTTGTTGAAGCCAAACGTAGCCGTCAGAAAATCATCTTTTCACTCACTACCCCATTGTGAACAGATTAAAATGAGTAGCTTTATACTTTGCCACCTAGCCTGTGGGATACTAATTGAGGCATGCTACTGACTTTACTGTGGAAAAGAGCCAGCTCAAAATGGCTCCACAGTGGATTGGAACGAAACATTACTGAAGTAAGCTTTGTTGGGTTTTAATGCTTTTCTGCTTGTTCCAAGGCTGCAGGGAAATACAGTTTCTATTGTTTTCAAGGGAAGTGCAAACAGGATGATTGCAGGAGGCACCACAGGGAGGAAGCTGGTGGATTTCTATTTAGCATTAAGAGCATGGGGAAATGCAGAGAAAGCATCTCTTCAAACAGCTGCAGTGACAGTAAGGACTAAGTTGTGTGTGTGTCTAGGGACTCTGCAAAGCACAGTGTGTCCTAAACGAAACAAACTCTTGCATTAAATAAGGTAGAACAACATAATCACTGCTACAGTTAAAATGTGTCCAAATGTCCGCAGGACAGATGGCTACTGATTGGCTGCGACAATGGAGCTGCCCTTGAAGTTGCACTCTCTGTCATGACCGGGCCACTCCAGCCGTAACAAACAAGTGAGGTTTAATTACAACGGAAATTATGCAAGTGGTAATGAAATGAAAGAATATCAAAGAAATCACACCCAGTAAAACGAACGCCCCCTGTCTTGAAGAGAGGGAAGAGTAACGGCTGAGTTTATATGGGATTGTAGCTTTTGTCTGGGTCATCCCAAAATTGCTATCTGAGACTGTTTCATCTGGAAAGGAATCACACAGGAAAGGGCCTCAGTTAATTCTGTTGTGGTCTTTCATTCAGTTGTTTTACTCTTGCTTTAATCTTCTCTATGTGTTGCTTTGAGTATTTTTTCCATCCCTGCACTGAATTTAAACAGCAATGTGTTCCTTTATGCCATCCAACACGGTGAATGCCATCTTCTGCACAGCTCATTCTTTTAAATATCTCTGTTAAGTCCCTTGCTGTCAAAGTGACATGTGAGCCAGTCGGTGGGCTACTACATCAACTCTACCTGCACCCTTTGGTTGTACTTTGAAGCTGCGCCAGAATTCTGACAACTCTGTTTATCTCAGCTCAGTTTAGCTACGAGTGTGTTATGTGTGGCCAGGCTGTGTGTGTGTGTGTGAGTATGTCTCCCTCGCTGTCTTCTCTCCTCCCTGCCTGCCTGAGCTCAGGTGATGAGAAAAGAATGAAAGTCTGTTTTGAGATCCACACACACAACTTTTTAATTTACACAGGTTGATATTTCATTTAAGACTTGCTCCCATGTTTGGCAAATATATGGTATGTATTACATAATCAGCCTTCATGAATACCCTGATCAACTGAAAACATAAGGCGACGCAGACATTTGCTGTCTGGTCGGCAAAGTACTCAAATCCTGTTCTAGAGAGATCCTGTACCATGGATACTGTTGTGTACTAAATCATTGTTATATTACTTTATATGCCAAATTCAATCATTTCATCATCATCATTTGTGTTATAATGTGGATAAATCATTCATTTTGAGTAGAACAGGTAGACTGAACCGTGATTAAAACACTTATCACTTAAGGCAACTAATTAAGGGTCAAGATAAGGGAGTTATGCAAGTTCTGTTTTTTTTTTAACCTTGGGACAGTTGAAAAATTATTGTTTTCTTTTAATAGTGTAATATTACTGGGAAATGTGATCATGTGGAGAGAAACTTGACACGGGTAAATCCAGAAAAAGCTCATTTGGTTTGGTTACAATGCAAAGATGACCAATGAGAAAACATTCCATCACTAGAAATTCAACCATTGACCGTCTGTGAAAATAAAAAACAGGTGCATGTATTAAAACACCACTCAAGTTAAAAAAAACTCAAACTTTTTATGTAGTAAATAAAAATGTCGCCTATTGAAGGCTAAACACACAGAGATAGCCAACTCAGTCACACACCCAATTACACCTAAGGACAATTTAGAGTTTTGGAATCACCGCAATGACACAAGAAAACATGACTTGAATACTTTGAGCTAATAAACCAACATTTCAACTTAAGGGAAAGGAAGACATGTCTATCTCTGTGTGGCGTCTTTGTTGCTCTCTTTCTCTTTCCTGTCAGCCTGTTTGTTAGACGTCCTCCCTGTTGTTTTTCCTGTCAAGCTAGTACATCTGTGTTTTGTTTGTACTTATTAAATCCTTGAACCAAACCTCTGCCTTCAGCTTAGACTCTCTTTGTCACACCAATTACACATAGAAGAAGCAATTGACACACAAAGAACACAAGGGAGAAGCAGAAACAAGTACTTGAAAAGGACTTCTACCAGTACCTGGACAGTTTTCTTTTCCGTTCTTTGTGTTGTGTTTTGCATGTTTTGTTTTTTGTATACACTCCAATACACTCCACACTCCAATCTAAATATCTCAGACTCCAATCTACTGTCCATGTGTGGAACGCGTCCTCCGAGGGACTCCAGAAAGTAGCATAATCAGAACTACTGCGCGTCTGCGATGCTAACGTCTCCACTCGGGAGTATATTCCAACCTGAAGGAGAGTACACACACCAAGCACTGATCACGATCACACATCCACATGTAGAGGCCCTAAATATCTCCTCAGTTTATTAGGCCCCTGGGAGTGAACTTGGACAGCAGGGGCCCTTGTTAGAGATTATATTTTTAATCTCTTCACATAATATGATCACCCTCTTCATTCAGCATTATTGATGAGATCCCATTAAGGACTATGCCAGGTTTATGTGTCACCAATGAAGCAATATGAAAGGAACCAAGTGAGGAACAAATGCTCCACTCCATCACTGCCGTATAAAAGTAAATGGATCATGTCTCCAATAGTTTGCCTACTTGAAGACAGCTTGCTCGTTAAATGGTTTGCATTTTGGAGAAGAGAGGGAGACAGAGAGAGAGAGCGAGATCTTTTTTTTCAAATAACACAAAAATTAAACAAAAGGAGAAAGGGTTTGTCTTGTAGTATTCAGCCATCACTGGGCTAACTCCTGCTGACAACCTTGTGGTTATCTTGTCACTGCAGCTTAAACAAAGTGACATGTTTTGGACTTTTAGACAATTTTAATTGATAGTTGCCATCATTTTGGCAGGGTACAACTTTGCAGCCACCAGATATCAGCAGTAATGGATATTGATAACCAGGCCGGCTGCTTTCAGCGTGATGACGTGTTTGATAAAAAAAACTATTCTTCCTTTTTGCTTTTGTCTTAGAACATCTTCCTCAGTTATCTTCCTGTTGCTTTTGGTTATCTGATGCATAAATTGGAAGTGAACATGGGATTCAGTTCAACAGAATGACGATAATGCTTGAATTTGATCCAAAAAGCGTTTTTAGGAAGATGTCACTTCAGGAGTCTGCCGGTCTGCTGGTTTTAAAGATGTCAGATTCTATATAAATTATTTTGTGTTTGGGATATGACTTGACCCGACATGATTATCAGTTCAAACCCATTTTCACCTGTGGTACAATGTCTCACTACAGCAGTAAAGTTTCCACATACTGCCACAGACACACTTCCCTGAAAACCTCAACGTTGCATTCAAAACAAGATATCACTTGACCTGTGATGTCACATGGAAATGGTTAGCTTCATAACTTCTTCCCTACGTCAATCAATGCAACACAACTTGATCTCATTAATTGTGATATGTTTCCAAAGACATCTTCTCATGAATATTCATTAGCTGTACATTATGCTTGGGTGGGTGTATTGTAATTCCAGTGATAACTCCGTTTTTATCAGATTTAGATTTAACTCATTATCGGGGTCAGAGTCAGGACCTGAGCTATTGATGTGTTTTTAAATTGGTGAAAGGCAATCTTGAGTGATAAGGGAAATTTAAATTTAAACTTCTTATTGCTAGTTGTATTGCAGCAGCACATTTGTTTTATTTAGTTCATCTTGATGGGATATTAGACACTTCAGTTTCCATCCAAAGGAGGCACTGTGGTATGGTTTGAAAGCATTGACTTTTTTTTTTTTGGCAGGTTAAACAAGGACACCATGAATGCAAAAACAGTGTGAGTGTGTTATTTAGAATCCAGTCAGGTAGTGAGCGAGCATCAGGCTGGGCTGTTATCAGTGTGTTACCTTGGTATAATTATATGACACCGATCAGCCTGGATATTGATTATTCTTGCTTGATCAAATGTCAGCATGTGGAAGAGGAGGAGGGCTACAATCTATTTCTTCACACACACACACACACACACACACACACACACACACACACACACACACACACACACACACACACACACACACACGGTTTAAGATGGCGAAAATCTTAAACTCTAAATGTCTGCGGATAGCAAGAGTGGCTGCAATACTCACCCAGGCACAAAGCTGATGATAGAAGAGAAACAGAGAGTGATTTGCTATTCTGAGATTCATGTGAGTAATAGCCTGCGGGTGGCACCAAAGGAAACACCCTGTTAATACAAAACTCCAAACTGGGAAGACCATCAGACGCATACAAATCAAGGGCAAATAAGTTGACTCACAGACTTGTTCAGGTTGAATTTAAACATTATTTGCTCAAGGTGAGAGTAAGGCTTAGGAAGAGGATTGCTTTATGATGATATCAAATCAAAACATGAAGGTGTGAAGATGCCCTTTAAGTGTTGTGACAGGACATTTGTTCAACACTTCCCATATTTAGAGGATGATGCGTTAGAGAGCAAGACACAGAGGCTGCTGGGAGGTTGGGGTTGGCAGCGTCAGACTCATTGAAAGTGTGTGAGAATGCAGTCTTGATGGCGGTTCCAGATCGATGGCTTTTATCAGTGGGAGCACACACACACACACCCTTCCATATCTCTGTCTCCTCACTCAGTATGGGATTAGGCACTGGATATGTGAGCATTACACATACATACATGCAAATACACTTGTAAACACACATGTAAGCACACACACACACACACACAAACACACACTTTTTGATATGGGCACACACACATACAGACACACACACACACACACACTACTTTCTCTTCTCCTTAATCCGCTTTCCCTCTCTGTGTGTGTGTGTGTCTGTGTGTGCGTGTCAAGCAGGATTATGTAAATGAAGTTAAGATATGATGTCAATAGAAATGTGTTATAACTCTCACTCTTGCCCGTGGAGCTCATTCCACGGTAGTAACGCACAATTGAAAACACAAAGAGCATTGTCTCTTAGCCTGTACAGCACAAAGATTACTATACATTGTTGTAATCCGAATATAATGCTACTGTAGGTTCCCAAGGGGCCCTTCTATGGTTTATCTTAAGTAGATTTGTGTCTGTGTGTCACTCATTTACGTTTAACTGTGCGTAAAGTACTGTTTCTCAAGCAGGTTTTTACACTTACATTCAGCCTTTAGCTCCACTGAATTAGGATATATTGGAGCTAACACAAGGTGGTCAGAGATGTTAGCATGCATGTGTGTGTGTGTGTGTGTGTGTGTGTGTGTGGGGTGGGTGGGTTGTGCATGTGAGGGGGCAGCGATCCTTGTAGAAACAGTCATGCTTAACATAAAGGTGAGGGCAGCACCAAATTAGTGAGTCTAATAGCTCATATTAATCACAGTTATTTTAGATGAAAAATCATCAATCTTACATGCCACGCTAATCTTTGAGTTCCACTCCATGAGGGAATCCCCCCAGCTCACCCCACCCCACCCAAGCTGTGAAAGCCTGAGCAGCTAACACAGGGCATATGGCACATTTGCAGCTTTTAACGTGCACTAAATCATACTGCTTATGATAAAGGAGTGCACAGATCCATTGTGAGTGAGGCAGTGATAAGGATGCCAGCCCCAGTGAATGATTCTCCTCTCTCTGGGCCAATCAGGAACTAAGATATCACCTTTAGTGCTTTTCAGTGTAGATGGTAACGAGATTGAGAGCCAGCCTCTATGCCGGAAATTTGGTTGCCATTTTGGCTGTTGCTGGTCGAGCACCGAGGTACTGTAGATGTCAGGAGCCAGAGGTGAGGAAAATACAAGACGCCAGTTTAAACCTGCTGGAGACAAAGGAACTTTTGACTCATGATATCATATCTAAAAAACAGGTTGTTGTCCGGCTAGATTAGTACCAGACTATGGTCGGATTGATGGTCTAGGACCACCTCTTCCAAGAGTTCCACAACTGAGTGTTATTTCTGTTCCTCACCTGTCCAAATGAACCACACCAAGGTTGGTAAAGGCACCCATGTGAAATTGACTAAACAATGCAGGTGTGAAAGCTATAAAGAATCATATGAATGTGCAGTCTGGCAAATTAAGTCAGTAAGTGTGGTATTACCCCCAAAACATGTTGCACAAGTCCCAAGAGGCAGGCAAGCATAATTCTCAGCAGCTTTGTTTCTCCAATTGCAGGTCGTGGTGCTTCATCAACCCTACTCCAAACTGTGACATGAGGTCAACTCACAGCGACATCAACACATCAACATTTCCCCAATAAAGGATTGTCTTATCTAACCACCACCCAACACCTAATGTCTTTCTGTGGGTTTCCTGCATTACAAAACTAATATTGCAACATTTCAATATCATATTGCCTAAAGCCCAGGGGAATTATCTATAGAAAGAAAAACCAATACTAGGGAAATTGTTTGTGAAAGATATTCACATTCTTTTTGATATTCAATAAACCTGTGTCTCCTAGAAGCTGTGTGTACGACAGAATAATTATCAATTTCCATATCATAAGGATATTAGGGTTGGAAACGGCATAACAGAAAACATTTGTTAATGCTCTATGATTCGATCAGGTCTAGATTGTGGTTGCATTAAGAGAATTCAATTTAAAGCCCTCTGATTTGTGTGTTGGTTTCAATCATGAAAATCAGATGAGGTCTATGAGAATTGGTATGCGTCCTCCATTATTATAGGAGACAAGGAAGCCACGACTGCACCAGAGCTGTGCACATACAGTAAGTAAGCCGATGCATTGAGGAGCACAGAGCCGCAAAGAGGAATATTGTAATCAATGGCAACAGAGGCCCTGGTGTGAGATGAACATCAGCAACCAAACCAGAAAGGCTCTGTTCAGTCTGTCGGTGTTTTATTTACAAATAGCTTTATGGATGCATTCTTCATTAGATATTGATGTTGTAATGGGAATGTGATTAGAATAATGAGACATAATGTAGCATGTGACCTTTGCCTAATGCTTTATTGAAGTGCTTTCCAGGATCATCACTGTGCATAATTCATGCAAAACAACGACAACCGCATTCACACAAGACATTACATTTTACTGCAACTCACCCTGAGTGTCCAGTAAATCAATAGTTCACAGGAAAGACGTAGTTATTTTGATCATTAGTATTACAGTTACATTCTATATGATGATATTTACATTTGCATTAAGTCATTTGACAGAAGCTTTTATCCAAACCGACGTACATGATGTACTGTACTTATTTATAGGTTTGCACTTTTGTCCATTAGGTAGTAGGGGTGAGGATCCATCTGTCTCTCCTGTGTCATTCTGTATTGAGGCAACTGTTGAGATTCCGAAATTTGTATGGATATTAATTGTACCCAGAGAATGAATCCCAATAATACTGGTCAAGCATGACCTATGTCGAGCGCCACAGTAAGGCCAAAGTCCCCCATTAAGCAAAGCATTGGTCAAGGACAACATATCTTGAAAACTAACTAACTCGATATCGGGAGCATGCCTATGTTTCCTCAGCCCTATGTTCCCTTAGCCCTATGTTCCCTCATTTCTACGATTTTTTCAAAATTAGGCCCTATGTTCCCTAATTTCTAAGATTAGATAACCCTAACCCTTATTAGACTTAGACTTCCTTTTATTGTCATTGCACAAAAAACACAACAGTGAATCTTGACAACGAAATGTCGTTGCTTGGCTTCCGGAATAAAAGCGCTAAAACTTTAGAAATGAGGGAACATAGGGCTGAGGGAACATAGGGCCTTACTTTGAAAAAAATCTTAGAAATGAGGGAACATAGGGCTGAGGGAACATAGGGCCTAATTTTGTAAAAATCTTAGAAATGAGGGAACATAGGGCCTAATTTTGAAAAATATCTTAGAAATGAGGGAACATAGGGCTGAGGGAACATAGGGCCTTATTAGAAATGAGGGAACATAGGGCCTTATTAGAAATGAGGGAACATAGGGCTGAGGGAACATAGGGCCTAATTTTGAAAAAAATCTTAGAAATGAGGGAACATAGGGCTGTGGGACCATTGGGCTGAGGGAACATAGGGCTGACCCCCTCGATATCATGCTAGCATCACAACTGAAGAGGCTAATACACATTCCAAAACTGGAATTATCAGTAAACCAGTCTGAAACACTTTCTTTGTATTCCTTGACAATATCACAGATTAAAATGACTTGGTTCACTAATCTTTGACATGAGATTTATTCATATCCCAAATATGATATAAATGCACAAAGTGGCTTTTCTATTTCTTTTCAGACCTAAGAGAATAGATTGTATGTGTTTCACAAGCCGCTGTGCCCTGTGTGTTACTGTAGCCCTGAATTGGATGTGCCGTGAGTTGGAAGGAAGCACTGCTGGCTCCAGTTAATCCAGCTCTGCCTCAGGTCTTTGGCAAGCTGCTGTCATACAACACCTTGCTTTGTTGTTGCCGCAGGTTGAAGTGGTGAAGTGGCCAGTTTTCAAGGGCTGATTACTGTGTGTTTTGTGTGTTTTATTAAAGGTAAACATGGAGGTTTGTGTGCTCTGCACTTGGAGGAGAGGATTAGACGCTGTGGTTATCGAGAGCTCATGGTCACTGTCTGTCTGACAAGCTCGGAAGAACTGTAGCACATGTGAAGGACGCCGACACAGTGTTCCACAATAGAAAAGGCAAACAAAAATAAGGACTGGAGTTCCTCGGCCAAACGGAACAGAAAAAGAAAAGGAAAGCAACACCAGCCAACATGGGCCGTCGGATTCAGCGTTCACTTCTACTAAATCAAAGGACTAACCTACAGAAAACAAAGCCACGGAACGAGGGATTACCGGGAAGTCCAGCCCCAAGCTAAAAAAATCCTGTCCAGGCACTCTATACATTCCGCTGGGGAAACAGGACAATGTATCCTGTGCACACGTATCACTCCTCCATTTGCAACTGTATATAAACTTTGATTGGTCTCTGCTCAACAACGTGGTACTCCGGAAATTGCCACAACACAACAAACCACTGTTCTTATTAATTTCTCCCTCCTTTAGGTATTTGGTGGTTTTATTTATGTTTAAAAAGACGTTTAAGTATATGCTGACAGAGTTGCTAGCATTTTGACAGCATTATTTGAGTGTTTATAGTGTTGCCAAAGTCCTATGGCAGTGTATAGCCATGTGTATAGTTTACGTTTTGACGGGCTACTGGAAATTCAACCTGTAATGTTTTCGAATGAACTGGTATTCATTCTGTGTGTATATATAATATATACATATATATATTAGATAAAGTAGGTCAGCCTTGCTTTGTTCAGATTTTCGGCTGAACCTTCCATTTGTCTCACACAGGATCAGTGTGAGACAAACCAAATCAGATTATTTTAATCACATTACGGCCACTTGAACATTCTCCACCAGATTAATCTCTGAATGTCTGGGTATGTGGCCATCATGAGAATAGAATTAAGTGTTTTTCACTCTCACTTGTGTCGGGACATATCACCGTCGCCACCAGAAACAGGATCATCTGAACCTCACAGGCCGGAGGAGAGCTGTATCAGTGACAGGGGTCAGCAGAGAGACTAAAGCTTTCAGACAGAAGCTTCCATCCGAGCCAAGTTGGAGGAATCACATCACCTGGCAGTTAACCAAGAAATAAAAGAAAGAATGAAAAATCTGCATGGTGCTCAGAGTTCATGCATCGAAGCAAATCTGTCGCGTTGGTAAAAAACAGGATTCCCCACAACTTGAAATCCATCCAAACCAATACCAATACACAACTGGTGGAAGTGAGAAGTGGTCTTTATTATAAATAAGAATAACCGGCAGGAAAAAAAAAAAAAACAAGCTTATTGACAAATACAACAAGCACACTGACAAGGGAAAGATCAACCCCAAAAAGGAAGGGGCAGATTATCCAGTGTCCGAGTCCAACGCAAAGTCTAACCAGGAAAATAAGGCACATACATATGGACCATATACAAATTTCAAGACAATCTGGCAGGGAGCAACGGAGAACAGGCAGGTAATCTACAGAGGGAAACTAATGGGTGAATGGGGATCAGGTGTGTGGAGCTGGGAACTGAGGAGCGAAAGTGAGTAGCTGATTGGTGGCATGTGACAGGCGGAAGAGGGAAACAGGAGCAAAGGGCAGATCCCCCCCCTCCCCTTCCACACACACACACACACACACAGACAAGCAGAGAGAAGTAGACCGAACAAAACAGGATAATAATGTCATGATGGACAAGATTCATTTGATTGATTTTGAATACAGACCAATACTGGCCCAATGTATCGGTCTGACTCCAGTGTAATGTGTATGCATATCCTGTATACTGTGTGTGTGTGTGTGAGCGCACGCGTGTGTGTGTGAGAGAGAGAGGGAGAGAGAGAATCTGCTCATCTCCTTAGCCTCATTAAAACTGATAGAGGCGGATTAGCAGGGGGTGCATGTAAATGAATATAATTCCATGAGAAATTGAAACAGCGGCAGAGATAAATACGTCATGAGGGAGAGACAAATATAATCAAAATAGTAATTAATTGAATTCCCTTTACGAAGCATTGCCTGTTATTATGTGGAATTATAAGAAGCTACAGTCAGCTAATTAGTAAGGCCGATAGTCTGGATTAGTGTAGTGTGTGTTCTTCCTCTGCTGTTGTCCTCCACCACCATCCTCCCTCTGTCATATACACTCTCTGTCCTGTGTCCTTTGTCTCACATATGTACTGTAGGTCTCTTCCCAATTCATTTCAATGACTCTCCATGTTTCTTTATCTTTTATGGCTCTCCCTCTATGCTGGTTTAATATCTTAATCCAGTCAACATGTTTGCCAAAATAGAAAGCAGTGTGACCCACCCCCATGAAGTGCCCAGAAACTTCTTGGTATAACTGCATAAACCGCACAGCCACAAGAGGGCAAGAGTTTACAGTGTTTTTCTGAATTAGCATCACTCGTGAAAATATGTAACCCATAACCGTAACATTGCTCCCGGCAACAATTTACATACCATCGGACTCTCTCTCTCGCTCGTCCACACACACACACACACACACACACACACACACACACACACACACACCTAGACGCAATACATGCGTCTCCCTGCAGAAAAAGTTTGGGAACCACTGGATTATGCAATGTAGGGAAAGAGTTTTCCTCTTTTCACCTTATCCTGGATCCGTGTCAGCAGGCCGGTATTTTTTCCTCGATCTGTCCATATTTGTAACAATATTTGACGGGCTGCATTACAAAGAACAACGGGGTGCATGTGGCCCGCGGGCCGTAGTTTGCCCACCCCTGCTTTACCTGACAATAATTGCAGTAATTATTGTTAAAAGTTATGAACTACATATATTTTTTGTTTTATTTACATGAAACAAAGTAAATAAACTGGGAATAGTGAAAAAGTAATAATAGCCAAGTAACACAGAATCAACTTCAACAAAATTCAAATTTGACATTTTTGTAAGCTTTCTATATTCATTTGTTTTTGAACATTGCTTGTTTAATCCAGGAAAGATAATATATTTTTCAAATGAAACGTGAATTGTTCCAGATATAACATTCTACACTGCTTTATCCTGGTTGGTCTTTGGATTCTTTCCCTTGTCTTTGTTACTCCCCCAGCCTTGCAGACAAGCAAAGCAAAGAGGTAATTTGCTTGATTCAGACCACCACCCCACCACCCTGCTCTGCTCTGGTTGTGATGTCTTCCTAAACAGACCCCCCGCTGAGAGTGCCAACACACTTTTATGAAAGATCCAGCGTCTCCCTAAAAGCTGAACATGTTAGACATCAAAGAGCAAGACTGCTGCCTTGATCAAGACACATCGAAGGCACTGCCTGCTGCTGCCTGCGCGTATGTGTGTGCTTGTGGGCGCGCCAGTGTGTGTGTAAATTGGCAACAATAGGTTGGTATACTGGTAGGTTGGTATCTACAGATACTAGAGATGCAGGGGCTGAAGTCAACAATGTAAAACATTTTTATGTATAACAACGCTGAGTTAAATGCACAACATTTTTTTTTTTTTTTGTCTGTGTTTTTTTGTGAGGAATTGCAAAATAGTCTCCTGATTTTACATGACCTCTTCCACAAACAGATTTATGATGATAGGTGATCACCTAAGTAATCACCCTGCTTTATATGTATGAATATGAACATACACAATGTATAAATGTTGACTACCTTGTCATAATGGCCCAAATGCTTTTATTAGTTCTGTTTTGCCTTAACAGTGTCACAAACAGTATACTAGATATATAGAAAAACATTCAAAATACCTTTTCTCCGTCGTCTTCCTCCTCTACAGTGCCTCAAATGTGTCAATTCCTGAAATGAGAGAGGGTTCCTTGTCATTCACTGCTTGATCATTTCAAACTGCTTCTGTAGCTTTCTAATATAATTGACATCTGGGACACTGAAGCCCAGATCAATGCTCCCAAAGATACTGATATACACATCCACACGGTGAGAGGCCAGCTCTCCGATGGTGCTATTTTGAATCCCATTAAAATGTCTGCAGTGTTTATGGTCATTTCACTGGACCTTATTTTGACACTTGCTTGATATTATAGAGCTATAAAAAGTGTATAAAGTCAAGTGCATGTTCTCCCTCCAGCCCTCAGAGATAATGTTGAATGAGTTCATAGAGTATCTGCTGACATGTCCCTGACATAACTTATTAGTCTCAGCCAGTATTCAAGCGTGCATCAATAAATACATTCCATTAACAGTAAAAGGACAAGGCACAGCAGTAATAAAGACTTCCATTGAAGACATTCAACTGTGTAAATGTTGGAGCCACACATTTTCTTTATAAACTGGTGTTAAGATATAAATGAAATGTGAAGTCGTTAATGTGCTTTTGTCATTATGGAATTGAAGATATGTGGTATAACGCTCCGCCCACATGCAATTCATGCAAATTGGATTCATTTCAGGTCAAAACGGCTTTTGTCCAGCAGACACGGAGCAAAGTGAGAGAAAAGCAGCCGGTCAATGGGTGTTTTCTGCTGTGTGAAGTAGATGATGATTTTACAATGTTAATATTAGTAGAACATTTTATTATAATCACTGAAATGCTGTAGTTTGTTCTCCGCATTCACAGGAGTGAGAAAAATTAGTTAATGTCTTCTTTCTGCTTTAGTGTTTACTGGCCTAAATTCATCCCTCAATGTGTTTCCATTGATTCTTTACAATGTGGATATGTGATGATAACTTCTGCATTAACAAAGACTACATTACACCGTATTTGTTACGTCATTATAAACTATATGTCTAGGGTCCAGTGTAGGTCATGCCTGTTCTGGTTGTGATATTAAAAATAGTAATTTTGCCCTGAATATTTGAACAGTAAAGAAAGTGTGAACAAACAAGCATTTTGCATATATTCATGCTCATAGTTCGTGTGTTCTTCAAATATGGAAGCTAGTCACAAGCCGCTTAGCCGCTATCATTTATTATGGCTGTTAGAAGGGAATTTTTGAATCCAAATTAAGACAGTATTGACAAACTTGTTTTCATTATGAAGAACACAGTCTACAGATTAAATTAAGCTCTCATATGCCATAATCAAATGAAAACACATGGACAAAATTATATTAATTCATTATTCATATTACTGCTGTTTCGCGTGAGTACTTTTATGACGCTGCCATTGTTACGGCCACCATTACATTTTTGGTTTTGTTGAAGTTTACTGAGCTCCAAGATGGTGAATGGATTGGATGAGTGTTGGAAAATGTGCAGAAAAATCAAGACACAAGCCATGGAGACGTACAAAGTTACATACCACAGTGTGTGTGCGTGTGTTTGGCAGTAGTACTCTCACTCTGAGTATTTTACGCCAGGTAAAAACGAACAAAAGAAAAAATAATGCAGGATATTTAATTGAAAAACTGTACATTTTGTTCCTTTGTTACATAAAGTATTGTATTTATTCCATCAATAGATTTATTTTATTTATTTTTATTCTATTCTATAGCATGCAGTGTCTATAGTTTGTCTTTTTTCACTTATTTGTCAAGACCTAGCAAATGCATTGCCACCACCAACGATGAGGTAATTTTTATCCTCAGTCATTTGTATGTCCTTCACGTTGTGGCTTCCATAATAGCCTGGATATGTGTGTATGAGAGGACTGTAATTGCGCAAGTTAACAAGGTGAGCTCCACTCAGCCAACTTTGTGCAGCGCAAATCATAGCAGGGGTATTCAAATCCAATCCCCTGTACACCTTTCACCCAAATGGGAAGTGTAAGAGCATAAATCCGAGCAATAACAGCAATATGTGCCGGGATCTAAAGTAGTAAATCCCTAAATTATGTTCTAATGCTCGGCGAGTGACTTTATTGGGGTGAAGTGACCCCACTCTTCATAGATGGCGAGGAAGAAAGAGAATGAGAAGTGAAACTAGCAGCTTTCCACATAGAGTGTCATAAAGAACAATGGCCCGACGAAATGGAAATGAAAGGAGAAAAATAAATCAAAGCCAGTCTGCAGTGTATCTATGGAAACAGAAATTGGACGGAATTTGAATGTAGTAAGCCGTAAAATGAAGCATATTTTCTGTTACAAATCGCGGTGGGCAGAATTGTCACGCTTCAATTTACAAGTTGACCTGAATGGGCTGTGATTGAAGACAGCTCTCTAGGCCCCACAGCAGTGTTTGTAGTTTCAATAAAGTATCTCATATCATTTCTTTTTTCACAAAACGCAGCACCAACTTCCCAAAAATCCCAAGTAGAATTCTCATTAAAGTTTAAATAGGTGTTCTTGAGGCAATTTAGGTTTTTTTTAATGTAGGGAACCCAAAGTTACATCTAAAGGGAAGAATTATCCCATCTTCTCCTCCATGGCAGACCCTTTCCCACCCGCCTCTTCTTCTCATCCCTAACCAACTTCCCTCCATCTGCATTACCCCCTCATGGCAACATCATCTTAGCAGCTTACCTTGACTGCTCCCTTACCTACACAACAGCCTTCTTTAGTTATGAGAACCTCTAACGTTGCATTAACTTACTTGTCTTGCTCAACAAACACTATGGCAGGCTCTCTAGGAGGAACCTGGAACCGAATCAGGAACCTGGCGATCCCAACATGACCTCTCTACCGTTCCAATCCATGCTGCCCCACTTCTGTGCAGCCCTTTTTAGGGTTCTGTAAACTCCCTTCACCCTGCAGCTGCATTCTCTATCCTGCACAAAAAGTGGAACCCGAATGAAACAAGCTACACGTTGTGCTTGTTTGTGTATCCAGCTGGTTTTATTCATGAGGATTAAGCTGCTTACCGCTGAGTGGTGTTACACCTTAGCTCATACCCCTGAAAACCACTGTTTTACATGTACAAGTCAGAAAATGATGTGTGTTTGATGTGTTCATGCAAGCCCTTTTTGGTGACAGTCCACATTTGGAAAAGTCCCGGCCTTATTATCATTGAATGAATATATGATGTAATGTTGCTAACCATTACTGATACAAATCATTTGTTTGTCAAATCAAGAAAAGACAGTTACAAGGTGACACGCTCGCCTCATTCTGGGTGGATAACACGATTGCTGGTGCCTTTTTCTTCCTTTAAGCGCCAAGTTTGGTGACTGATCTACTGTCCAGCAAGAGGGAGGCTTCCTGACTGAGATCCTCACTGCTGTGGAATTTCAAATGTTGTTCAAACAGCGTCAGTGACCTTGGAAAAGCTCTGTACATATTTTATACAACTCCCACACCAGCCTCATCCCTCATCTCATGTCTGACTGCTTTGCTCACAACTTTCTCTTCTAACAGTGTTCACTTACTTGCCAATTAAATCCCAAAAAGTTTGTCATGGTGTAATACATAAAGAAACATTTACAACTATGGCATTGTATAATAAACGTACTATAAAACTGGAAGTGTGTTGCTCAACTTGAAGAATCACAAAGTTGGAAGAGAACATACTTGTTTGACCCTAGTTTCCTCCTTTGCAGGCCCTAGTCCCCCCTTTCTCCTTTGGATTTACTCCAGACAGGAAAACTAACCAATGGACCTGTTCTATTCTGTATCAAAGACTCGGACTTGGACTTGGTCTTGTACCCTTTCAAGCAGATCTGGATACCATCCCGAAGTCTCTGTGCGTAACACAGCCAGCAGAGTTAGAGACTTCGGAACTCTTACTGTATTGTGTGCTACAGTTAAAAAATATAGTCTGAAATCGACATTGGATTGCCTTTAACACATTTACTTGAATAATATAAAATAAGAATATTCTGGTCCTGAATAGATCTCAGCTACCTGTCGTCACGTTTTAATATCAATTAAATTTTTCCCCCCTCACGCACAATCCTCCCTCTACTAATTGACAGTTGAAATCATTTGTTTCAATCCAGATAGCTGTTATTTCTGATAATTAATGTCATTGTAGCTGTGTTTGATTTTAAATATTTGAATGGCTGATTTGAATAGTAAGTGGCTCTTTTGCTTGTCTCCTTCCGGGCTGAGACGATAAAGAGCCATGTCTAATTGGTCTGTAACTTTGACAGATAAAGCAATTAAGATGACAGGTAAGTGTGTTTAAAGGGGCTTTTTCTCCGTAACCCCCACCTGTCGGCATTGACAGCTCCCTCTCTGGCCTGTGCTCCCTCTCCTCCCTGCTCAGCTTCACTTTCCGCCCATTTTAGTCTGAAGAATTATAAGCTGCCACACCATTCTGCATCAGGAGATATACAGTTTGGTGGTCTGAGAACTATTTGTATACTGTGTGAATAAAAGTCTTACAGGACTAAGAGATGTTTCGTGTGTCTGATCAAACTACACTTTCACGCAAAATAATTCCAAGGTCAAATAGCACTCAAATTAAATGGCACCATGGCTTTGTGTGACCATTCACTAATGGTAAATCTCTATATTCTCTGTATCTAAGTTTTATCAATACAACTAAAATCTTGGCACTAAAAACGTTGCAAAGAAAGAGAGGAAGTATGATTTAAGAAAAAGATTTGTATCATCCATATATTTGCAATAAAGGAGTTTGCAGGATGCATGCATTGTAACATTTGAAAGCATATTCCTTCAGTTTTATTTGCTATAGGATATTCAAGTCAATAGCCAAGCAGCTTTCCAAAAGATAACATTGGTAAAAAGGTTCAGCCAAAGTCAACTTTGACCTGTCTCCAGACATGTAACCAACTAGAGACGAGCTGTGTATGAGGATCTCACAACCCATTTCCAAAGTTGTATTATACAAAACCTGCGCTTTTCTTTATTCTGCAGAATAGCACAAGGCCTTTTGTCTGCTACAAATCCAGCCCTGCTAATTCACTCTTACTATTTAGAAACTAGACCTTGAAACTATCTCTTTCAATATGGATCTGGATGTTCTGAAAATCAGCAAAGGAGTGGTTCAGAAGGTATCGACTATTGTATTTGTATTCTCTCAGACTATGTTCTGAGAGAGAAGCCTCACCCCACTGCTTCTGAATAAACAGCCCTAGCAAGTCAGATGTGTCAGATGTAACATCACTAACCAGATGCTCCCTCCAGCTCATCTTGGGTTCTACAAGGTTCTCCATTTTTTTTGTTTACCCTCTCCTCATCTCTCCACTGACCTGTCACTCACCAGACCCTTAATTCTAACCTGGCTGGAAGGTACCAACACTGAAGGATGGCCACTCGGATTTGACATTATCTGTGCAAAGTGCGATGTAACTTTTAGGGAGGGGGGCCTTAAAGAGACAGAACTTCAAACTGCCAGGTTTCACCCACTGAGCACAGTAATGCTGCAAAAGTAGCAGAGGATGTTTCGTGTGTGTTTTGCCCATAGAGCATAAATTAAATTTAAGAACACTTGTTGACAGGGATTTCATGATCCTACAGGGAAAGTTTGTATATATATTAGCCTTATATGATTATTGGTGATAAGATTACAAGGACAAAGATACACACACACACTCTCTTTATGATCCTTTTGCCTCCACATTAACTTCCAGTGTGGGCATTCTAAAAAAGTTCTCCCATGTTGTCAGAATAGTGGATGAAACATATTGCGGCCTGAATTTCAACTGAGACAACCAAGTAATTTTTTGGGGAAAACACAACCTGTTTGGTGTCCAAGTTATTACTGAAAGATCTGTGAAACCTCTGCTATCACAAAGCAAAGGATTATATCTGTGTGATGAGAAGGAAAACCAATAGCACATTGACAAGTGGTCGGGATGTTTGGTTGAGGACAAATAAACATAATGAGAGAAGGAGATGAAGAAAGGGGGAGAAGCAATCATTCAAATGAAAGCCCCTCAGAGGTGTGCACTTCATTGAATTCACTGGTTTTCTATTGCTAGCTCATCTGGTAAGCAATAATAGAGAGAATGTTTTAGTTGATTAGCTACCTGCCGAGCTATGGCAATACGTAATGCTGAGGAATACACTTATCAACACTTTTGAAATGAAACAGATTATTAGAAGAGAAATATTGTGGGGGATGAGGGAGTAGGAGAAAGTCGGGGTAGAGGGAAAAACACTGATCAGATGGAAAACACCAGATGCATTTTTATTTGTTTTGCTGCAAAAGAGAGAAGAATCACAGGGGGGGGGGGTGGATTTACCAGGAAGGGAGAGAAAAGAGTCAAAAACGGAGAAAGATGGAGGGACAGAGAGAGCAGCAGGTCTTTGTAGTGTTGTATTGGTGGCTCTTCTCCCTCTGCCTTGCCTGGCTGAATTGCAGTGACCTAGAGCGATTCTTGAACAAATAAGATTGCCTTTGTGTGTGCATTATTTTCTGTTGACATTTGCTAAGCGCTAGGGCTCCTGGCCATGGGAGATAGATGAGGGTCCTAAAATGTCTCTGAATCTGCCAGGGCCTTTCATGTTACCTTAAGAGCAGTATCTCTCTCTCTCTCTCTCTCACACTCTCTTTCTCTCAGAGAGAGAGAGAGAGAGAGAGAAACCAATGTGATTGCCGATGAGTAGAAATCCACTGGAGCTTTGTTTCTGACAGCTGAAGGTAAAGGTTATTGCGCTGCTTTTCTCCCTTTGCTGTTGTCTGTTGTTTTGGAGGAAAATAGGCCAAGAAATACTGTATTATTCCAGGTGACAGCCCATTGAAGGTGCCCTCCCATTGACTTCCATCTATCGGATTGATAATACATTTTAGGCAAGATCTTATACCGTATTCATTGATGTTACAGCAGTTTGACCTGCAATCAAAACTGAGGCAGCAACAGAGTGAAGTCCGTCGTGTGTCAGATGTGTTTAGATACCACAAATCACTCAGGTACAAATGGATGTGCGCTCTGAGTGACAGACAATTATACATCAAACTACAGTACAGGAAGTGTTTAGACTTTAAACTTGCTGTTTGTAGGAGGTAATATCCAGTGGAATCTAGTTTTGGTGACTTTTTTTGACATAACAGCAGATGGCCTCTTTTATGCAGGAGGTGTACAGGAAACAATGTGATCGTAATGGAATTTGACCTGCAAGACCACATATGTTTGTGGCCATGCATCATGATCAGATCAGCAATTACACATTTATGAGAATACAAATTCAACTTGCCTCCTGTTCCTTGCCCATTCATCAAGTTATCTTGAATGTGAATGACAACCTAAAGTAAATATGTACCTGAACCTGGGATGCAGAAAAAAGCTTTATAGTAAATGATGATTTATGGTCTATAAGACCTTTTACCTTTTACAATGACACAAATGTGCCTTGTGACCAACCTGCAATTATCACACTGCTGTAGTGCCACACATTAGACAAATGGAACTGAAAACAACCTTGATAGTTGTTGAAAAAAAGATCATTTGTACTCATAACCTGGTGGAAAAATCCTCCATGTGTCTCCCTGTGTGTTTTTAAGTGTAACCCTTCCCCCAGTTTCTATATCTGCTTCAGGGGGAGGACAGGAATGATTTATTGTCAAATAAAATGAATGGGACAACGCTTAATGTCACTCGATGATCAACCATGCGTTTCAATAAAATATGGTGTGTGTCTGCATGTGTCCTTATAGACAGGATGTTCTCTTTTTTTCCTGAATGTTTTGTTTATGGAAAAAAGTCAAATATATCATACTGTATTTTTGTTCTTGCCAAATGTGATTTTGGTAGAATGCAGTATTAGACGCTGTGGCTTAGACTTCAGTGTTTACACCACAAATTTACAATCTGGTACCTGATACATTAAATGTAGTACCTCCTGCAAATGTATCAGCTTCCTGTGTCATTTGTTGATACATTTACTTGCAACAATGTAGGCCTTTTAATCAGACTACGCCGTTGTTGATTTATGTTGATTTCAATCTAATGGTGTTCACATGACATTTGATAATAATCTATTTATACCCTCAATCAGAGTATCATTGAAGATTTAACAAACATCTAAACATCCAGGCAGTCCCCAGGTTATGAACCTGTTCTGTTTACAATTCTGTCTTTAGGCCAAATTTGTGTAAGTTTGAACTGTTACGCCTGGTTCCCTTCTAGAGCTACTAAGTCAAACGCAAAGCACACATTGTTTGTATGTGTTATTGTTCCCTTCGGCCGAATAGCCGCTGAAAAAGTGCAGTTTTGTGAGTGTAATTCAGATGGGCAAGGGCAGTCTGTCCATTCATCAGTTTGAACCATTTTATGTAACTCCATTTTTATAATAATAGGCTTTACTAAGGTCGGTACCTCAGCACGGGTTGTGAGTGAGCGAGGCTTTTGTAACTCAGGGACTGCCTGTAATGATTTGGCTCTCTCTTCTCAGTATGCTATCATGGAGGGGTGTGGTTAAGCATTTTGTCAGAGTTGTTAAAAAGTGACAGTTGGCTGGATGGCGAAGACAGCTGCATCTAATTCGTAATCAGGCACACTCAGGCTGCAGCTATCTGCTTCTTGTTTGTTTGTGTACTACTATCCTCCATCCCTTCCTGCTGCTGCTGTAACTGTACATTTCTCCACTGAGGGACCAAAAATATCTTAATTATTATCTGAAAACAGCAGAGAGGCAGTGTGGAAACACTGTGTACAGCCACATTATTTTTTACATCTAATGCTATGATTTTAGGGTTTGTTTCGACCAAACTACAGTTTTGGAAAAGTTGGAAAAATAACCTAGACAGTTTTGTTGAGTTTTATTTTCTTTCTGTTGACTTTGAAAGTGTGTTTCTACGATGAGTTAACAAGGCAATTAAGCGAATGCTGGTCTTTGGCAAAGAAAGGTCTGAAGAGAGAAACTTCATTTCAGAAGGAGCATAGTTATATTTTTCAGTAATTAATGAAAATGCTGAAACTACTTTATATATACCGTAATTTTCGGACTATAAGCCGCGGCTTTTTCCCCATTTTTCGACCCTGCGGCTTATATAACGATGCGGCTAATCTATGGATTTTTACAGCTAACGGCCACTAGGGGAATTCCTAAATCTATGGATTTTACAGGTTACAGTCCGGAAAAGAGCGCGCAAAAGTAAAAGTGGAACCGCGAATGGTACGAGAGATAGAACGACAGCGAGACAGACGGACATTACGAGAGCGAGACAGTTTGTGAGACACCCTCATTATGGAAATTGATATTGCCTCGTCAAGCGCTGTAAGCTTTGTTTTTTGTTAGGGTACTACTGTAGGCTATAATGTAGATCAGTGGTTTTCAATCTTTTTCATGCCAAGGACCACTGCTGTAGATCACTGCCGGTACGTGCGCTGGGAGCGCACCGTTTAAGTTTGAAAGTTGAAAAGTTTGTGTGTCTGAAACGCTATGTGATGCAGTACAGTTTACACAGCATAGCACATGTTCTGTAGCTACTATTGCACTAAATGGTAACACTTGAAAACGTTATGCAAATATGCAACTTGTTTGTTGAAATGTTAATAAATGGGAGCTTCCTCAAACAGCCGCCTCTTTCCCGACAATCCCCTCTGTGCACGAACCCTTACATATGGTAATTAAACATTAAAAAAAACTGCGGCTTATAGTCCAGTGCTGCTTATATATGTACACATCATTCAATTTAGCTTCTGCGGCTTATAGTCAGGTGCGTCTTATAGTCCGAAAATTACGGTAAGCTATACTAGTATGCTGGCAGTCAAAGTAATTGTGGATGTCAGATGTTGATACTATGTTTATTACTTTCCCTGTGCTTTTTGTACAGTTATGGACCACAGGAGGAGAAGCTGGACTTATTGGGAGCTCAAGAGAAGCATTTAGATAATTTTTTTGTATAGCATTTAGATTCATTCTCCACTGTACTTTAACTGTTACACAGTCATTTCCCTCGGGATAATAAACTTTTATCTTATCTTACCTCCCGTGCTTAAACCCTACCCACTGATGTCGCTGACTGGATGTGGGATTATTAACGACACTGTTTGGTGTCTGTTTGGATTAAATAAAAGCCTGATGGTCCATTTTAGTGTGTTTGGTTGCCTGCCATGATGGTGATGAGTGTGTTTGTGGGATAGAGGGGTGTTAGTCTACCTAGCTGAACCCCAACATCCCTGAGTCTTTCTCCCGGTAATTATTGTTATGTCAGTCTGGTAAGTGGAATTAATGGGAGAGCATCATTAGAGGTAAGCAGCTGCACAGCAATGGGACAGCAGAGGAAACCGAGCCAGTCGTTTTTCCTCCTTTGTCTTTATATATCTCTCTCGCTCTCTCCCTCTCTTCAGAATAATCCGTCTGTTATTATTAACCAATATAATGCTTTGGAATTTGGAAAAAGGTTATTTAGTTCATTGTGATTATTCTCTTTTAATTAAGAGTTGAAAAAACAGCCCAACTTATCCCATGTGCACATTATGTACTTCTGTTCTAAATGGGCATCAGTAATGCAGTTGTACAGTTGTACGGTTGATTCAGGTGCATCAGAATCTGTTATCAAATACACTAAGTTTCATTGCCCTCCCAAAATGGGTGCAAGATTTATTAAAACCATGGGCGCCTCAGGCACGGCAATTTTACAGAGATACACCGTTCCATTGTTTTTCTGAAAGACGCAATTTAATGTGTCTTTTGGGAATTGTTAGTTTAGTGTTAGTTGACGCATTCCAGTGTAAGATTCAGATCCCTGAAATCACTTACTTTCTCATTCAGGAGCTCTGAAACACAGACAAGGCACACAAGAGCTGACACGGTCACCATAGCAACACCAGAGCTAATCTGCGTATCACACATTTCCTAGGGGGTGTCCCAGGAATTTGCAGATGAGTGGTATGGCGAAGGCCAACATGATAGCCTCAAGCTTGACTATTTGAATTGGACAGATAAGCAATGTGCTGTCTCTGCGATTCGGCCTGTTTCATATTATCACACTGTGTTTCAGCTTCCTAACTGCCATCCTCATCAAACCTAGAGAGAAAAGGTAGCATGAGTTGGGATCTTGGACAAAAACGTGTAATAAGGCTGGGGGGGGGGGGAGGACATCGGATCCTAATGTTGGTAAATGCAGTCAGAAGTAATGAACTCTTGTCAAAAGCTCAGTGTCTTTTGACAGATATTGCAGAACTTGAATGTAACCCAAAACACACATTTTGTGAGGGATTGTAGAAGTGACGTCACTGAGGTCCCTGGGTTAAATAAGGTGCCGCCTCATCTGTGGACAAAAGACCAATGTGATGTTGGGTTGATCAAAGGGGCTGAACCAGTCATGATAACACCGAAATCGTCCTTCAGGCCGTGTCAGAACCAATACCCACTGAAAAAGGAAGCAGTGTTTGATGCCGTTCTCAGGGCTGGAGTGATTGTTCCATGCGAAAAATCACCAAAGCGAGATGGTTGGCATGTACAAGCAGGGTGCCTGGACTAGATGTGAGCAGGCAGAACCTTGCAAGTCTGCATGACACATCTCATCCAATCAGTGCACGACTTCCTCCCTAGTCAAGTCAATTTTATCTGCATAGCCCAATATCACATACAATGTCTCAAAGGACTTTACAGACCCACAACGTCAGGGAAATTCCCAAACCTGCCCAAAACCCTAAGGAAGACGAGGAAAAGTTCTAGAGAAAACCTTAATGTATAAGGAAAAAAGGAAGAAAGTAGAAACATCAGGAGAGGCAATTCCAAGAGGGATTCCCCCTCTACAAACGGCTGGATGTGCAATTGGAACTTGTAGTGGGATTATACCCAAAATATATGAGAACATATGTCGGTAATTATGACATACATTTAATTAATTTCGGGTGAGAGATACTGCCTTTGGTTTAAGTTGTTATATGAGCTCATATTTGATACCCTAAAGGAGCTTATTGATTGTTCATCTTTGCTAGCTAATTTATACACATTCTTTGCCAAGCCGTTTTAGCTGTCTGGTAAAGTTCTCCTTGATTTAATGTATGAAATGTATGTATATATACTTGTGTATTTATTTCTGTTATGCTGAGACCCATTTTGCCCTTAATGAACTCATAACAAAGACACCCAAGGCTGAGCTCCATTTTCCAGTGCCCAGTTATTGATCAAACACACCAGCCAGGGCTGAACCGACCACACTGGTTACAAGGTCACCGTCTTACTGCCATAAGCGAAGGGCTCGATTGCAAATACAAAAATCAATGGGCTAAATGGACACACCTGTTCCAAACACCTAGCTAGGCAGAAATGACTAGAGATGCAATGATTTGCAATGTTAGGACATCAGCGGTGGGGCACATGTATAGAATTTTAATCCATCGAGAAAAGTTTTCCTAATCCAAATTGTTCCAGTACTTCACTTCAGGGTTCAGTACTTTGTTTAAGTAGTTCCATTCTATTCCAACAGCCATCAAGTAAATGACTCGATCAGCCGACCCGTATTGTTTTATATCTTCCTTCATCATTGTTTCAAGAGAATTACATTTGAAAGTGTTTAATCCTACTCATAACTAACTCACTAATAAAAGAGAGCACTTATTGTGTCATACCTGTGTCATACCTAACCTCCTGAGACCAACAATTATTTTGTATGGATTTCAGATTTCTCCCTGCTATTCGTAAAAGAAAGAAGTGGTCAGACATCTATAAACTCCAGTGAAAATCTTCCTATCTGCTCTGAATTAAAGGATGGACATACAATCTTCTGCCCTGGCAGACCCTAGAGGTTATTTTAAACATTAGAGTAGTGCTGTAGAAACCTGTAAGACCGCATGGACCTGGATTAAGGTTTAAAGAAGATCCCTTTCTGGGCTAAAACTGTTGCGATGGAACCTGTGACCCATAATGAGGTTCCTATCAGACACTTCAGCCTTGTGAGCTGTGCAGCTAGACGCTCGGTACAAATCAAACAGGATGACTGGTGAGCAACCCATAATACACTTTGTGGATGCCCATTTGCCTGCTGTTATTGGATGAGATACACATCAATAAAAGCAGATAGGATCAGTCATTTCACTCGCTGTACAGATGAAAGCGCTCCAAAGAACAGTTGCTTATGACTGCATTATTGCATGCTGTGAAAAAAAGCATAAAAGAAGCCTATGTCTGGTTTTCTCTCTCAGTTTCATTAATACACGCTATCCCATCTAATATTGTTTGGAAAAGCCCCTATTTAAATAGTGCATGCATGCTATGCAATAAAGCCAGCAGCTGTGTGGAATAATATTAATAATAATTGTGCTTCATTTCTTCAGTCTCTCACTTTTTTTTTTTTTTTTGACATGTTCTTCTGCCGCGTGTTATTTCTTCTGGGGGAAAAGGCAAATCAATGAGTTTAAAAGTGAGTAAAAGTGTCTTTTTTCTGTGCCACAGCCTCATGCATGGCTGTTAATTTGCCGTGCCGGGGAACATTATGGGGCCATTAGAGGCTCTTAAATTGGATTCAAGCAGGAAAGTCATTATCGTCCACATAAGGAAGATTTCAATTGAGAGTGCTTCATCTGATATTTGATATAACTACCCATATTAGAGGGAAATGTTGGATCCGATTCTCATAGAAAGATAATTCTCTGCAGCGATGCTAGATTAACTTTATTTTAGTTTAATAACAGTTGCAGATTTATTCATATCTTATTTCCCAGCTGAAGACGTGTGTACGCGACTGTGTGCCCTTTAAATAACAAAATCAACATAGCTCTTTAATGCTTTTTTTTGTTTGCAGTGCTGCTGGCAGAAATTCCTTCTGTGGGGAGACTAAATTGTGGTTCCTCTGGTCTGTAACTTTAAATTGTGTTGCTCAAATAGTCTCAACCTCCTCCACCGCACCTTTTACAACTACTAGGTCATTGAACACAAGTGTTATAGTGAATAGATTCAGATATTAATGGGATTCAATAACCTTTAGTGCCCACATAACTTCTCTGTTTAGTACATAGTGGTTAGATATTTGTGTCTGCTGGCAACCTCAATGCTATACGTATTGTTGGTCATAAGGTTACCTGTAGATTAGGGGAAACAGGTAGAGATCAATTTCAAATGAGGATTTTGATTACTATGCTAACCAGCACAGTGTGTTGGCGGTGGGTTGTTGTATACAGTCTTTACTGTCATTATAGTTATGCATGGTCACTGAATCTACACTGATGCATCTGTTTTACACCAACAGGTTTATTTTCACAGTAAACAAGAAAAGCAAAAAAGGAACAGCTGCTAACATTAAAACCCATAATAAATTTGATAATGAGAAATTGAATAATCTTTCCCCAAATTGTTCTCTTTATCAGGTAGTCGTCGTCCAATACCCACAGCTGGTAACTGTACTTCACTGATTGATATTGAATTTGATGTGGGGATATGAATCACTCATTCTGTATTTAGTAATTAGAAGGTGTTTCTTTGGTAACACTAATTACAAATTATAAGAAGGTGAGTCTGTCTTAAGATGCTAAGAGAGGAGGTAATTGAGAGGCGTCCTGTGTTAATGAGTGCCACTATACTCTTCCTTGTAGTAAAGAATAAACCGCAGCTGATGTGAAATTCGGTGTCCAGCGAGTATTTATGCACAACGCACAACACGCAGGATAATTGGATGTCTGAAAGGACAGGCAGGTTACATACTTATATAATTAACAGAGTGTATAGGATGACAGAGGAAGACTAGGCAAGACATGATGTCGTTTAATTGATCAGTCACCTGTACACAGGTAAGCAGCCCATCGATGCAAGTTTCTTAACTACATCAGATGAGCAGACCTTGAGGGAAAAGGGGGCGGGATGTCTGAATTTGATTGGATAGAAATTGAAACAGCTTTCCCAAGTGACGTGTTTTCAAATATATGTATTCTTTGAACCTTTCGAGAGCTACTCAGGAACGGGTGGCAAGCTACCCGTTTTTGTGTGTTGGACCACCACAATTTTCAGACCATTTGATGAAAAAAAAAATATTTAAAAGGCATTTTTTTGTCCTTGGAGTCATATTGACCCTAAGGACAATAGGAGGGTTAAATTCATCCTTCTCTTCTTTTTTATAACTAAAGACTTATGTGTTCCTTTGCTGCCACGCACAAATAGTACACCACCTGAGATCTAACTTACTCTGGATGTCATGGATAATGAATAGTGTCAACCGATGATTTACTTCTGGATGGCATGTTGGGGAAACATAAGCAGAGATTCTTTGATATGGAAAACATGAATTAATGATACAACCATAGTCCTTGTTCAAGTGTGAAAAGGAATATCAAGGGAGAAGTGAGGTGACAAAGCGGTTCAGGGCCAAAAACACACTTGAAAGAGATTTGTTTTGTTCTGTGGTACACCAGTATCTGGTGGCTTTTACTGTGTCACGATAGTTATCACTGATGGCAGCTTTCTAGCATTAGACTGCTTGTTTTTGAACTGCTTTGTATAACCATCTACCATTTTCTACTGTAATGCAGAGTGATGATGTTTATTCTTCTAATGTGTAATAATTCATAATTAATTAGGATACTGCTTCTTGCCAGTGTCTGTGAGCCTGGCTTAGTTGGATGGCTGCTGCTAATTAAGTCAGCGCCGCCATCAGCTGAGACAGTACTGTCTCAAACACGACAATTGGGTCAATAACGCAATTTAGCTAAGCTGGCATGAATGCTTTCAAAATGAGCAGAACAATGTTACAAACACACAGCAGAAGTTTCAAGATTATACCTGTTGTAAAGAACCTGAAAAGAAGCACCTCTTTTTACACACCGTATGACAACACACACACACCCACACACCAACTTCCAAACAACAACCATCAAAGTGTTTGAACATGATACTTCACAATAGCAACCTAGTTAGCAACCTTGCTGAGCAGGCTAAAGTAGCGTTTAGCATCACACAATCCAGGCACAACAACAACTACAGCCAACAGCAGCTGGGAATCTAAACTTTGACATGGAGTTTGTACATTCTCTCAGCCATAACGGGGCAAAACAATGAGCACAAATGCATTGTTTCTAGGGTGAAATAAGGCTCTTTCCAAATACTTCCTTTCATAAAATATAAAATACAAATACCAACAAAGAATAACTTGCTTTCGTCTTAAATACGTTGGTCTACGTCATGGGTCTCCTTGGTGTTTCTGCCACCTATGGCTTTGCTGATAAAACTGTAAAATACACATTGGGTAAATTTGCATCCCTGGAAAGAGAAAGTTTGGTAGTTTGGTACATTCAGAAGGGGAATAATTCTGTTTTCGCGATGAATTGTGTGCCTGTAATGGACGTGTGCCATGTTGAGTCCTTTGCAGCATGTAGTCACCTGTCAGACTGTCCGTGGCGACACACCATGTTTGACCGAACATGACAGCACGGGAGTTTGTCACACCTCCCCTCCTCCACTTCACTACAGTCCTACTTCAGGAACAAGTGCAAGAGGCTTAGTCTCTACCCTTGCCTTCACTTACATTCTTCATCCACACACATTTACCAGCTTGTCAGGTCTGTGTATAGATGGGTGTGTGTGTGTGTACCTGTTTGTCTGTTTGTGTGTGTGTGTGTGTGTGTGTGTGTGTGTCTGCATGTGTATGTATGTGCGCGCACACGTGTGTGTAAAATGAAACTCGCCCTGACACGATCGTTCATTTGGAACATTCTCGCTCTCCTGACCTGCCTGCCCTTGCTGCTTTGTCATTACCTGTATTCCTTTATTAACCTCAGGGAGGAGTAGAAAGAGAGAAGTTTAGCACTCAAGGAAACAGACACAGGAAGAGGGTAGGAAAGAAAGACAGGAAGAAGGAAGAAAAGAAAAGACGAGTTAAGGAGTGAAGAAGGAAAGAAAGGGACAGGAAGAAAGAGAAACAAAAGGGCAGAATGAAGAGAGTGAAAGAGAGCAAGAGGACAACTGCAAGGGAAACAGAGAGAAGACAGACTGAGAAAGGAAAACAACAAAAGAAAGATCAAGGGAACATGGGTCATTTCATTACTTCCCCAAAGGATAAGAAGGTGCAATTACCAAAAAGGCCTTGTCGACCCGCCCTTTCTGTCTTTCTTTTTTGCTCTCCATCAGTACCTCTCTCTCTCTCCCTTCTTATTATCTAACTCTCTCATGGTGTCTACGCTTTCTTCTGTCCAGCTTGAATGTGAAAGGTCAGGCCAGTGATCAAGCTAGTAATTAGACAGACCCGTGAAGAGGAACTAGATCACTGCATGGCATCCTCTTCAAATTAACAGGCAGGTAGAGGGTGCGCTTCTTTTCATTTAAGAGGAAACTGAGAGCTGAACACAGTGAGGTGCTCGCCTTCCTTTCTCTCTTCCCCTGTCCTAAATCCACTCCCAGTGGCTTCTGAGACCATTAGTTTCCAGAAACTTTTAGACGCAGGCTTAAAGAAACTACGACCTCCGGGAGGCTCAATCTGAGGACATGACTTCAGCACGGCGTGGGTCAGCTGTATACACTATACTTTCTCTTTTTGCCATCTGTTTGTATCATCTGCTTCTTTTCATACAGCTGGACAAAAAAGTCTGAACATGTTTTCAACTGAGAAAAATGTAGTGCTGTGGTACTTTGAGGCCAAGACTGAGCGATCTGATAATTCTAAAGACAACAGCATAATTATTACCCCACTATGTAACGTTTTGACTTTAAAATATGATCTTCATACTAACGTGTCAAATTCTGGTTGAATCTCAGACAAAATGCCCAAAGGGCGTCTTTAATGTGACCAGTCAGTCACTGTAATTGATCAGTATCACATTGCTGGTTGGATCAACATACCAACTGCTTCTCCTTCCCCTATTTTTTATTGCAGAGAGTACAACCACTGTCAACCTCTGTCTGTTGATCATAAAACTCATTCAGCTCTGCCTATGGTAACAGGTGACTCATCACCTTCCTCCACAGAGTTGACACATTTTATTTTGATAGGTGACCCAAGGGCAAATACATTGTGATTGGTCAACCTGTATTGCGTGACACAGAAATGTACTGTATGCTCTACACCTAACCCTTAAAACAGATCAACCTCTACCCTGGAAGTCTCTCATAGCTTATCTTGTTTTATGAACTTGCCCCCAGCTAACCTACAATATAAAAAATCAAATTTGCATATAGCGCAGTGTTCTTTTGTGAGATTTTATTTTAGCAGCACAAAAGAAAACCCCAACCATGAAATAACTAATAAACTTCCACTCTCATGATACAAACAAATGGAACATGTAGAGGTGAGCTCAGAGAACTACAACACATTTGTGCTTCACAGAACAGTTTGATGGGATTGTAATTGAGTCTGGAATTCCATTACAAAGATATTTCCTTTCAGAGATTAAAACAGAGATGGACTGTGACAGGGAGATAGTCATCATATTCGAACATCTAGCCTTAAACTTTGTCTCACTGTTCAAAATGTGCATGTGCATGTGACGTGACACTCATCTTGTTTAGGAGCAACTACAGATAGCTTACTGTATATTTAAAGCATCGACTAGCCCCAGAAATGGTTAAATAAAAGGTACACCGCATCAGTGGCAAGATGAAAACGATTTAATGAGACGATTATTATTCATTGAACTGAAGATTAAATTGAAGATGTTACCTTGCCATAGTTCAGATGTTTGTTCCTTGTGTTCCTCTCTTCCATGTGTGACCTCGCCCTGGGATCCACGTCGGAGATAAAGGCCCTCGCAGTCTGAGGGAGAGAAGAATAATTTAGAGAGTTTTGTCTTAGATTGGTGGTGACATCAGGACAGCCTCCTGTGTGGTCTAAAACGTATTGAAAATGTCATGCAGTAATTTGAGCTTCACACTTGATGAACCTCATGAATAACTAAATTAATATAACCTATAACATTGCCCAGTCAGGCATAATATTGTACATGCAATCTCGTAGCTTTTTATACGGAACTTATTAAGAAGACTGATCTGTCTTTCCCCAGCAAATATTTTTTAATAATGATCCAGCAGCACAGACACTGTATCATTCCAAAGCTGTACCGAGTATCACTTACAAATCATCTTGTGTGCTTTCAAACCGCCTGATGAAACTCAATTACACAAACTGCTGTTCATCATCATTACATTGTGGTATCATCTAGTCAATGGACAATTGCTCCCATAAAGAATGCAATTATACTGATACAAATTCAACCAGTTATGTCAAACTAAATCACGTAAAGGGGAAAATTTGAGTTGTTTTTAAAGTTTTGCTGTCTCATAAATGTAATAAAGTCGAGGAGGTTTATAGGATTTTAAAACAGAGAAGGAATTTCATTTTCCCTGGTATCTTCAGGGTTTAGGTTTGACAATCAGTACTACCAGGTGCTGAGATACTGTATGTAGCCTCTTGAAACACTCTTCAGTGAAAGGAGATTATATTTGTTTTAGATTTGCAAGGCCATTGCAATAGGCAACGTCGTAGCTATGGAGATGAGGCCTCCTTCGTGAAAGCTCTACTTCACATTTTCTTTGATCGTTCAAGTCAGTAGTTAAAGATAGATACTGTAGTTGGCCCTGGTTTAATGCGCAAATGAGTCCCATATTTGTTGGTTTTTATACTGGTTATATTTACTATGAAAAATGCAGCCAGAAGAGAAAAGTGTCCTGTGTGTGTAGTGTATCACAGTATTTACCATTTGTGAGTACTGCATTGCATGCTGCACTAGTGTGTGTAGGAGGAGAAAGGTTCTTCATATTGTTCCTATATGTTGGTAGAAGTGTCTTTAGAAAGATTACCACACAACATAAAGACCCAAGAAGTAAATTTTTAAAGAAGATGGAATAAGTGGATAGATTTACGTACAAGATGAAATTAATGAAATTCCTGAGTCAGGATAAATTGGTCGTTATATGAATTACAATAATAACTGACTAGAAGACCTTAATTATTCTCCTTCCTTCTCCTTTTTTCCTTTTTACTTCACTTTTTCCTTGCTCCAAATGTCACATTGTGTATATTATTTAAAGAAATTGAAATACTGCGACACTATTCATCATTAAAAATAAAGATTTCAGCAAGATTGATATGTCACTTGAAAAATGTGGCTCATTCTGAGGTTTTTCTGCTGTCCATTAGGACAGACTTCCCACAGAGGAGACACCCACCACTCAGTCTGTCTCCATTCCTGCTCTCCATTAGCTCAGCCATTTGCTGTGGTCTGCTCTGTGTCTCCATTGATTAGCAGCTCAGTAATGGAGACCAGATATTTGAAAATAATGAGCACATCACACAAACAGAATCTTCTCCTACCTGACTCTAACGCAAGTTGGTCTGGTTTGTGAACTGAACACATTTCAGAGCTTAACGGTTGAAACATACACATTTAATGTTGTTTTTGAGTTCATAATATCAATCATTTGGCTTTGGATTTTTTATTCAACTCGACTGACTGAACTACAAGCTCATACCTCCAACAAGTCTAAACTTTTCTTGCTTTAATACAGTATGTGCTTAACTCTTAAAACCTTTGCAGTGAGAAGGACAAATATAATACTGCTCTTGGCAAAATATCAGCTTTTGGAATTGGATTAAAAATACAGATCTCAGTCAAACCTCACATTTTATCCACTTCATGAAACAAATACTGACTGACAGATAAATGGAGGATGCTCACCCCTTCAGTCACCCTCCTCCGGTTTAAGATGTGTGTACCCCATCATCAGCTGTACCTCTGCGGTCTACTAAGCCCATGATGACATCACCATGAGGAAAAGTGACTTGTTGACTGGGGCTGATGTAAGACCTGTCTCTAAAAGCGCCAGGCTACATATTTCTGTCAAAGCAACTAAATAAATCACTGGATATTTAGAAGCAGGCGGACAAGTGGAATGACCATTTTTGAATTATTATAGACTTCTGTTACCTTCTACCCCAAAAATGTACAACTTGCTCAATGGTTTCATGATGTAATCTGCATTCAGTTAATGAAATTAAAGTTGCACAGTTGCATTTTTGAAGTGATTGATGATCCTCACTATGTTTTAGGTTTCAGACAGCATTCTGTTCAGTTCTATTATACAATATATTCCTTTATATATTATATGTTCCCAGGGTTACAGCAGCAGGTTTTTTGTGTCTTTTTTCCCCTTTTCATAGTGCTGTTTATTGCAGTTTCTAAGTTCCTGACTCCTTTAGCTGCCTTCAGGGTGTAGCACTCAACATCCTGTCTACTTATACCTACTGATCATCCCACTGCAAACAGGACAGATTATTGCCCTGGCACTGCTGTTTGGATGATTATGGTTGTTGTTGTTGTGGTAGCGAGCAATCTCCACTGAAAGGCCAGTGTTGACTGTGTTCGGTCGATCGATATGAAGGAGCTCCCCTGAAGGTCAGACACACTAATGAGAATGCGGTAATTGCAAATATTCATCTTTTGAATGCACGCTTCTGGAATCAAGTTATCAATTATAAATGCATGCATGCGCATAGACATGAAGTCCCTCTAGACACACACACACACACACACACACACGCATGCAAGCCAAATGCAGTCATGATGACAACAGCAGACATGTGAACATTCAGTGTGAAGCTGCAGTGTACATATTCACTCACACACATGCCTGTTTACAGTGCTGAAGAGGGGACAGAGGAACACACAGAAGATGGTTCGGCACCATGACCCAGTTTCCATAATGATGGATCTTAGGGCATATTCACACATACATAGTTTATTTAATAACAATTAGGAGTGATACCCCCATAAACCTTTGTTGATACCCACAATACAATTGGACAGCGCACGCACGCACGCACGCGCACACGCGCGCGCGCATACATACACTTTCCCTCCCTCCTTTCCGTTTTCACTAAGTATTTAGTAAAACTCCGCTATTATCTGTCCTTCGTTGTGTAAGTTCATCTAAGCATACATTCACACAAACTTCAGAGACACTCACCACGTGTTTGAGATGCGCTGCGTGTTCGCGCCACTGTGTCCCGTCAAAGTTTGGTTGGCCAAACAGGGGCGTAACATTTTCCCGTTGTTTAAATCCGATGTTTTCGCGCACTTTCCTGGTCACGTGACACGGCATAATTCTGTTCTGTTTGTAATATTATTTTTGGGCAACAAATGACTTGTTTTGGTTGCTGAAAGATAAGATGAAAATCAAGATAATTTTTGTAATATATATTTGAGTTTGAGGAAGCTGTGGCTGCTGTGTGTGATAGGAAACTGTGTTGATTGTAATTTCTTGTGGAATTGTCAAACCTAGTGGGCGGGGCTACGGACTTAAAGCAGACTGCCTTGGGCCTGAAAATCCCTTAGTCTTGCTTTGGTTACGGAGGAGGTGACAACGAAATTCCAGGTTATGTATTGAATTGTGTTTATTCTTTCTTGAAAGCTGTCAGAGTTATTGAGGAACTCCTCTTTTTCGATATTTTGATAATCTGTTATATGTAAATGTAAATATTCTCACGATTTGCACTTTGGAGGCCGGCCTAATAAATCACATCAGTAATATCTTTCGACTACGCCTGTTGTTTTGTGGAATTTGAAGAAGAACCCCGCGACACAGACATTCTCTAGTTTAAGCTATTATATGTATCTAACAATACTGTAGTTTATCTCTACCATTGATTATCCACAGCAAATCAAAGTGATGCTGTGACAAGGTGGTGAGATATCAAGCTTAGCTAACAGGACATCAGATAGACATGTTGAAGCGAGACATGTGGTTGAATGTGATCGATATCAGCTGAGCCGAGTATCTCACGTGACTTTAGGGATCTTCTCCCCTGATGGTTCTGTGAAACCAAACAGAACCATCAGGCCACATTAATTATCTTGATTTTTATGGATAGAATGTGTATTATTTAGAATATCATTTTGGGGTGAATTATAAAATCATATATATGTATAACTACGTAAAATAGGAAAATGCAACAACTCTGTCATTTTAGCAATTTAGGTTGGAATTGCAACAAAGCACCAAACATTCTTGTGAGCACAGACTTCATCTTTAAAGAGATGGCGAAAAACAGACTGAATGGTTGTTTTTCATTATTTCCTTGTGAGGAGACAGTGGGTTTGGATCCAGGGGAGAGAATACATGGTGATGAAGGTCGAATTGGAGATGAAGAGAAATATATGAGAGAAGTTCCGTGCAGTGCTTTCTAAGCTTGTTAGTATTTCATCCAAGGGTCAGGGTCAAGATGAGGAGGTCAGAATATGATTTAATCAAATCTGAAAATTGTATTTCAAAATAAAAAGGAATTTCCAGGGATGCAGTGGGCAGCAAACTCAGATAACACAGGATCGAAAGGACAGTGTCTCCTAGGGACAGACCAAATCTATACTGACTCACTCAGAGTAAGGAACCCCCAGCTTTTCTATGGCTTAGGGCTGAAGCATGCAATTTTTCAGTGGTCACATTTTCATACGTTCTGATCATTTGATGATGAAGTACCACTTTTATTTGGAATCAGAACATTTTCTGCTCCAAAAATGCACTTTGAACCATTGTTCTTCGCCTCTTCTGTCTAACACGGTAATGAGTTTGTCCCTGTGTACGCACTGTGATTACCCCTTAAATTAGTTTAGTTCAGACATTGCAGTTTTGTAGTTATTAAATGAATGAGCAAGTTGCCAGTTAACATTAAAGAGGAATTCACAATCCAAAGTAGTTTCAGTTCCAAGCATCTACCAAAGACAATGAAATTAGTTGTCTCAATGCCCTTAGAAGCAGTAAACTCCCTGATATGATGCTCGGAATGCTTCTTATTTGAAACGTGGATGACATTGTTTACGCTTGCTGTATCTTGCCATTTTAGGTCAAGAGAAGACTAGAACTCCTTCTTTCTGTGAATGTTAAACTGTAATGTCACATGTGATTAGCCATCAACCCACACATATAAGATGAAAGGAAAAACAACAGAATAAAAAAACATATTTATTCTACCATGCATGCAGCTTCTCCGCTTCGACGCCAATCATGGAGTTGCCAGGTTTGCTGCCTCAAGTCTGATAATATAAGCAGATGAATAGATAAGTACATAAATAAATAAATGTAAACGTTGCCCATGCACATTCCTTTTTAAGCAAGCATCCTATTAGACCCGTTCTCTGTCTGTGTCTCTCTCCATGGTGCTGAAACAACCCTGAAAGCCATTCTCTCCCCATCTCTCTTTTTTAGGTGCTGAAACATTTCAACTCCAGTTGTCACCACTTTCTGTGCGGTAGATACCAGACACCAAGGTGCAACAGGGCACACTTCAGTAAGAGTGTTAGTGCCTGAGTCATAAACTCCCCAAAAATATAATGCATCTAAACTATATGCCATGTGTTTATGTGCAGTTGTCATGTGTATATACTGTAGCCATTCTGGTAAGTGTGGAGACAAATTCCCAACAATAAATCTGCAATATCTAGAAGTCTGTGTCTTTATCCATGGTAGTGAAACAGTCGAACTCATTGTGTATTTATGTCCATGTTACTGAAACATTCTTTCTTGTGGTTAAATTATGTTTTAGGAGCATCTGCTAGGGTCCCCCATGCCATCAGAATCCTGGGTGTGGGGGTGGTGTGGACGTCCTCCCACGTCTGCTCGGACCTCAACGTGCCGGCTGCATATTTGCTAGACTGTGGAGATGGCTGACAAAGTGTGCAGGCAGGAGTGGAGGTATCTGTACTGGTAGCAACACACACACTCTATCTCTCTCGCGCTCTCTCTCGCTCTCCCCCTCTCTCTCTCTACTCTCTAATTGTGCTCAAACAGTGAAAGGCATTCTGAACTCATCTTCAACTCGCCACACACATCAAATGCCGTGGTTTGTTTTGCATTTCTTCACAGCTCAGCTCCATCAATCTAACAACAAATCAAGGCCATTGAGTTTTGTGTATACATTCTTTTGTGCTGAGTGACATCACACCGTCTTACATCATCCTAGCAACTACCTGGAACTCCATAGCAACCACCTAGCCATGCTGAAATAGAATAGAATAGAATTATTTTCTAGATTTAATTTAACCTTTAAAACTTTCAAATGTGCACTTTTATTTTCTGTACTCCATTTTACACATTTTATTTCACAAGTTGAATTATTCTTTCCCCGTGTGGTTGTGTGTGTTAACAGAAATTATCAGGTTGGAATGGCTGGACTGCTCCCTTTTTGATGGAACTCTATAATTAAGAGTTGAGTTTGAGCGTGTATTTGAAGTTTAAAGCAGTACACACGATAGTACACACTGTAACAAGAATGAAAAATACTCCAAACTAGACTGCGAAGAGCACAAACAATAATAACTCCAGGCAGCACACAGTGACACAACCTGATTTAACCTTCCACTCTGTAACCCACTGCTCAGTTTGACCAAGTCTATAGGGGAAAATGCAAAACATAACAATCACAGATCCATATTATTCATACAAAGATATGAATATGAAACAACCTTGCATATTATCACCTTATGGGCAAATATAAATATGATACAAGGGAGTTTACATATTTCCAACATTTCCATGGGAGTGTGAGGCCATGTCATACTGATACAAATCTATACTTGGCCGGGTCTTTGCATTCTCATATTAAAAACGACTTCTCTTTTGCAGTCTCTCTCTCACTCTCTTACACAACACAGTGAAGCCCCCCATACGCCCTCTCTCTCTTAAATGGTGTTGCTTGTCAAAGCTGGGGGACGCTGATGGCAACCCTCAGCTTCAGTCTCATTAGTTTCCCTGGTTGCATAGGTCACCAGTCTGTTTATTTATTCAGCTGCTTAAAAATCTGTAGGTAATTTCCATAAGATTGCTGCTGCTTAAGATGAAGGGGTGGGTGGGGGGGAGAAGAGAGAGAGAATCACACACAGAGAATAAACACAACCTGAGAACAAAGAATTTGAATGCAGAGCTTGTGTCATAGTGCGCTGTTCCGATTCAGGGACAAAATAACTGTCGGTCTTTTCTATTGATCTTAGACTATGCTAGACATTTACAGCTGGTTTCCTTCCTACTCCAAGGGAAAAGGGAAAGAAAGACAGAGGGAAAGTGTCACAGAGCATTGGAGATGTTATTGGTTCCAAAGAGTTGTAAGACTTTTGATAGTTACATTAATAACCACAGTTGCTTACTCCAACCATTTTGGTAATTTCTTCACTTTCACAAAGGAATGTGAAGTAATCACAAAGCCTGGTGAGCCATGTGTGTCGAAAGATAGGGGTAGATTTTGCGCGCGAGTGTGTGTGTGTGTCTGCGTGTGTGTGATTAAGTGTGTGTCTACGTGTATGTGTGTGCGCAAATGTGCACATTCGCTTCGCAATTAATTTCTGTGATTTCCTACCAGTCCTTTTTACAGGCTTTTTAAATGTCATCAACGGCTATGATTGACATGCAAATTTGTGGCTGGCACAGGGGCTAAATGGGAAGGCAGGTTGAGCCAGGCAGATAAGGGCATTGTTTCCCAGCTATAGGCTTAGGCAGGCAGAGCGGGAGTTCACTGGGTTTAAGGAGGTTAACTCCTACCATGCCACACATAATGTCCCCTGTTAGTTAGATGAAGGGTTTCTTCCATTTTTTTACTCCACAGCTTTGTAGGTGACAGTTTCTTAAACCTGGTATTAAGCCTGCCTTACTCCGACCTCACAGGTTCGCTTTTCATTGAATTTGTCTTGAATCTGGGTTAGATTCCCGACAATTTTCTATTTGACTCTCACAACTAAAATAAATAGAATAGGAATTTCAATGATTTGATCTGATTTGGATTCTAGAAAATTACTTTCAAAAAGCATCTTCAACACATCTCCAGGAAGAAACAAATTATACCAAATTGATTAATTGACTACAGATTTTGACATTAAGAAGGAGCTCCCTCTGCAGGTAGCAAACCAAACTGCATCAAAAAGGATGTAAATTAAAAACCATGAAACAACATTTCTCTGGACACACACTCACCATGAAAGAATCCATTCAATCGTTACTATCATTATTTTGCATTATATCATTACTATCACTATCAGTGTATGCTAAAAAAAATTATGAAAACGAGAAGAGGGTCTGACTGAGTTTCTTTTCTTGTCCAATGCTTTACTTAGTCTACATAAATATGAAATGCGCTATAGAAATATTCTGACATTTGACTCTGACTCATTGACATTTGTTCCCCCATCTATATTGGCTTGCTTGGATGTTTCCTGTATGAAACTGAACCAAGCAGTAAAGACAGTACAGTGCCTGATTCAGACAAAAGCAAAGAGACGACATGTCCAACAATGTCTGCACACAAGCACTTTTTTTCTGTCCTGACCTAAACTAAGTTTTCCATGTAGAAGCAAAAACCTCCTATCATAAATAACTTAAAAAGCCATCGGGGTTCATATTTAATGTGGGAGTTCTTTCCTGTAGTGTGATGGTGAGTGTGTTTTTGTTATATCTTTATAATAACATCATTAGTTTGCATGCATAGTGCTGAGCTGCTGTTTTCAGTAGAGCCACATCACTTAGAGCAGCTTTGGCTGAGCATGTGAAAGGCTTTTAGAAGTCAATGTCATCTTGTCTATTTATCTCAACAAAGCATGCAACAAAAAAGAAACAGATACACAAATTCAAATCATGTGCTATAATCTGTTTCAGAAACTTTTCAAATGTGACTGGAACATATCTCAAGGTCCTTCTCCCATGTCCTCCACCTCATGTGGGCAGCCATTTTTTCCCTTTGAGATCTCCCTTTGGTGTTGTGTATCGCTCTCTTTGTCTCCCTGACATAGTTAATGAGATGGCAGCACAGAAGTTATCCGCTGCTCCACTGTTCCTTCTTCATGCTAAATCTTAATGTACTCAGTGTGCCTGGGCATTATTTAACACTGCGCACTTGGGCTGCTGCGGCGTCTTTATTTGACGCACCGAGGGGATGGGAGGTCAGGGACTGAGCTTGTCTGCGTCTGAGTCACACAGCGAGTGGGGAGAGAAATACTCCTCCACCACCTCCTCCCTTCGCTCCTCGCTCCGTTTTTCTGCGTGTCTTTGTTCAGATAGTGGCTGATAAAGTGTGATTAATGAGGACAGACTCCTCGCCGAGAATGAAAACATCTGTCCTTGATTTATTCTTTTTTTTTCTTTCTTTCACCGCGGGAACATTTGTGTGTGTGTGTGTCTGTGTGTGAGAGCCAATGAATCTGAGACCACCTGTACACAGTCTCTGTAGACCAGTGGTTCCCAGTTCTGGTCCTCAGATACCCCAACATTTAGCTGCTTCTGAACTCTTATGGATCATTTACTGAGAATTTGCTGCTATTTTCAAGTGCAATGAGTGAAAGAGCTCTTCTGTGTATTTAATACTTGTGGTTAGGGCGGTATTTTGGGCGTTCCTTATGTATCCACAAAAAATACGAGAGGATGGAATGTAGATAGATTCAAATACACAGTAAAACCGCAGTTTGATGAAACACCTGTTTTTTCTGGGAGAAGCAAGTGTAGACTTTGCAGGTCTAATTAATGAAGACAGAGAGAGAGAGAGGTCAGACAACTCACATGTCATGTCTTCACTGGATCCCACCGAAGACATGACAGCAGCAATACTGCATTAATTCAATTAATTAACATACTTCACTCAACATCTTATCTTTCTGTCACCTGACCCTCTCTTTCATTCATTTGCAGGGATACACACAGCTCAGCTCGGTCTAGCATTCCGAGGAAGCAGCCAACCAAAAATGTATCATCTATTGATTTTCAATAGGTTCACACTGGTGCGATTGTCGGATCAAGTATACATTTTGTTCAGAATGACCTAAAATCTCTCAGATCGATTGTTCGTAATCCCATGAAGTGAGTTTTCTTTGATGTGTCCAGAGAAATGTCTTCTTCATAATACCTCAGTAAAGCAGCCTGTGAGGAGACATTTGTGCACTCTGCTCACAACAGCTGATCCTTGTTAGTAGCACTTCCATCAAATTACCTAAATTGGATTTGTGCTGAATTAATTGTTGAATTTTGGTGACACAACATTCTATCTCCCTGGCAGTGAATTGCAGTGGGTTTGGTGAATAAACCCGTAATGGTGGACATAACTGATGAGTGTTTGGTTTGTTTCTGGTTATTGCTGTCGTGTATCACGGCAGAGCCCATTCATGTGTCAGGCAGAATCTTTTGGCAAATTCTTTTAGCAAATTCTTGCTTTGTTTGAGTTGGCCTTGGATGAAGCAGTCATCACACGTGCTGTGAGTGTGTTCCTCAAAGATGCTGCCTTCAGCCTTGTTTGATTTTCCTCCCAGCAAAGCAAAGAATCTTTCCAAGTATACAACTGTTACTTTGCTTCTGCAGTGCCTCACTGTAAAATTGGCAAATTCCCCCTGCTTTCACTTTAAATGTCCCCTACTAGAAATGAGAAGCATAAATCACTGTGCATGTCTGGCACCAACGTGCCCGCTGTGTCACATCAGCTTGAATTTTTTACAACGTGGAAGGAAAGCGCCCGGGCCCGGTGACACTTTCCAGCCTGGGAGCTACTGTTAGTCAACCACTCATATCCATTTTTAATGAGCTCTCAGCCATGATATAGTGTAATTTCACCTCCAGGACCCAGCTACGCTATTTACTGTTAACGAGAAACAGCACAGCACCGGCCAAATTCTTCCCGACTGGAGCGTTTATGAAATTCACAGGTTTATGACTGGGATATTGTGTGTGTGTGCGTGTGCGTGTACGTGTGCGTGTATGTCATTGCAGTGCTGTATGTCTGTTATGCCTATAGATCTAGCTTTTGTTCACACATGCTTGTGTACTGTATCTTTAAGTACAGATGAAAACAAAACAGGCCATATGAACTAAGAGGGATCTGAGCAGAAAGGAAAACTGTATGTACACAGTATGAGGCAGAGACCACAGGTAGTGTAACAGGAAATGGTTGGTACGTTTGTTTATTTTAAGAGGCACCAGATCACAGAGGTGTGATTGGTTTGCCCTCCTGTGTGTAGAGACATGCATTTAAACTTTCAAACACAACTCCATTGGGGGAGCAGCTAGAAAACTTTGAGTGCTTTGGTCTGTCCTCTCTCTCTCTCTCTCTCTCTCTCTCTCTCTCTCTCTCTCTCTCTCTCTCTCTCTCTCTCTCCCTCTCCCTCTCCCTCTCCCTCTCCCTCTCCCTCTCCCTCCCCCTCCCCCTCTCTCTCTGAGGTCTAATATATGATATGATAAATTGAAAAAGAGAGAGACATGGCCGAGTCAACAGTCCTTTTCCACCCAGAGGTGGAGTCCCGAGAGACCCAGGGCCCCGTCCAAGGCCCGATGGGTGCGCACGTTAGCCAACTCCTCCTGTCCAATCTGCACACAACCTTTTCCCGAATCGGAGAGATGGTCCTCTGGCTGTCCCTGCAGCTTTTATCCTCTTTTGTCGCTTACTTCGGACACCCCCTTCAGCCATATCCATAACTTGTCATAACCATCTACTTTTCTCTCTCTCTCTTAGTATATGCTGGCTTTGTGTCGCCATTACTCTTCCCCGGAATGCAGAAGTGCAGTGTTTCCTAACTGTCAGCTCCTGGCCTTTGTTATTTTATACATACATTAATCATCTTTATGACATTTGATCAGCATACATCAATCATAAGTACTGTTTCTTGACCGAGAAGTCATGGATACATTCCTAACCGCCTTATCTCTCCAATGCATGGGTCTTGGATACTTCTTTCTTACAAGCTCAACAATCACTATTAGTACAGGGTTGCAGGTTTCTACTAACCCATGATGTGTTTTGATACTCATTCTAAGAAGCTTCTAACATACCTTTGTGATTCAGATTTCTATTAGTACAGGGTTTTGGGTTTCTACAGACATATTCTGTGTTGTTGCACTCATTCTAGAAGCTTCAGACATGCCCTTGTAATTCCTGCTTGACAGTGTGTGTGTGTGTTGAAAGAGTGGTACGATATTGATTGTGAGTCATTGGTCAGCACGATTCCGTACTGGCTAGACGAGACAGAAAATATTTCAAAATCTCAGGGTTTCTTTCACCGCGCCTAATCCAAACGAACATGGTGCCAGAGCCTAAATTAAATGATCATTTTTCAATGCAGCCGCACACACTTACACACACACACACACACCCAAGCCAGTGTGAAAACAGCCAATCAACAGTGTTGCCTTTCCCCTTTTTAAATTGCTTCTGCTAGGATCAACTCACACACACTCAAAATCAAACAAAATGTGGAGGTTGTAATACACACACTTTTAATCTTCTAACTGAGGATACTGAGGATCGTATTCAACTAAGCAACTAAGTTCCAGACGTCCATATTGCTCACACCCCCCCTTCCCAACCGCACCATCATCATCATCTTACCTGCTTACCTGAACTGCTCCCCAACTGCCTGCATGAACTGCTGCCCCAGGAGAGACTCTCACCAATAGGACTGCACTGTACTGTGCTTAAATCATTCTCTCTCTCTCTGTCTCTCTCTCCCCCTCTCTCTGTTTACCGCTCTTCATGCTTTATTGTACCTTTTTATAACCCCAATGGAAGTTCCTATTGCACATCCTGCCGTTTGTGGAGGGAGAATCTCACTTGAAATTGCCTCTCCTGAGGTTTCTTCCTTTTTTGCTTGTACATTAAGGTTTTCTCTGGAGTTTCTCCTTGTCTTCCTAGAAAGCTTTGAGCGATGTCGGGAATTCTGATGTTGTGGGCCTGTAAAGCCCTTTGAGGCATTGTATGTGATATACAAATAAAATTGACTTAACTTGACTCTATCTGAGCACACGCATATACAAACACATACACAACTGATGAGATGATCGTCGGAAAATGAACTGACAACAAGAACACTATTCTGAGTAGAAACACATTTTATTTATATTTAGCTGGGAGCCAAGTTACACACAGGTGAATTTATATTCCCTTTAATTCCGGTTGAGTCCACATCACTAGTTCTAATCCAAGTGGTTTATACATGTGTTTATTGACTTTGTAGGTTAATATAATTTGTATATGTTTATTACCATCAACCTGGTTAAAATTAATCCTTTGTTAAATTATGGTGTTAGTAAGTGATACACCTTAGTTAATTATTTCAATAGAATCTGTTGTTTAAATTAGAGACTGTGTCTTGGTTTGTTTAAAATCTGCGTTTAATGTGATATTGTAATGGTTTCACTGAGTCAGACAGTCACAACAGTGCGGCTACCTGAAGCAGTAGGTCTGATACACAAGCGGGTATTATAAGTTTCCAGCATAAAGTTGTTCAGAGGTGTCCAACATTGTCAAGCTTCTACAGGTTTGTCCACCTCGCTGTTACACAAAGAAGCACCAAGATGAACTAAAGCAGCATCACAATCTTCTGCTCCTCTGTGTTTACTGATGTGTTTCTTGGTTTCTTATGAGCGCTCAAATGTACAGAAATCTCTTGAACCGCTTTTTGAGCATATAACAGAGTAATCTGAGACACCATCAAACAGATCAGTGGTCTGTGTGCGGTTACATTAAATCTGGGTGAAGGTTTAAACTGATTGACTCTGATTCTGAAATCTATGACAATTTTCATACGAACCCTGAGCCTGAAGTAGTGTTCTACACGATACAGCGTACGACTCTGTGGTCAAAAAGCACAAAATGTGCTGTTAGTATGTAGCTACAAGGCCGCAGAGCAGATAAACGCTATGCAGCAGAGTGCAAAGCGGACAAATATGAAAAGAATGGCTGGGGGGGAGGGATGTGATGGGGACCGATGGTGAAGGGCACAAGTGGAAGTGAAGAGACAGAGAGGGAAAGATCTAAATCTAAATCAAAGGCAGAGAGAAAGGGATGGAGGGAGGGAGGAAGGGAGAGGGGGAGAGAGAGAGGGAGGGAGAGAGGGCACCGTCATCAGTGGGGGTGTCTGAGGGGTGACGGGAGGGTACAGAGAAAATAAGGTAGACAAAGGGAGAGTTATGGCAGGGAGTGGAGGGAACTGAGGGCTTTATTAAGATGTCTGTGAGTGTCCTCTCTCTGGCCTCACTGACTCCTCTGCTAAGCCTCCTTCCTCCCTCCTGTTTATTACAAAGACTGGGATAACTGTGGGAGCCCCTTCCTCTACCGGCTCCTCCTCCTCCTTTTGTGTTGACGTTTTGTGTATACAGGGAAGAGTCTTTGGTTGGCAGAATAGAGAGGAGCGTCGCTAATGTCTGTCTGAATGTGAACAGGGGTCTTCAGTCGCCTGATGTTACCAGCTGGATTTAATCTTCCGCTCGGCCCCTCGTCATGGTTTTCAGAATTAAACAGCATAATTCAACAAGGATACGTATAATAGCTATCACCGACAACAGGTGCAACCTTAATACAATGAGAGGACAAATACATTCATAGGAAAATTTAAAGTGCTGGACTGAGAGATCATGAGAGCCACAAACTTAACCTACAAAGAAAGAAAGAAAGAAATGGGGTTTGATGTGGTTTGATGGGTTTTTGAAGGTTTTCCTTGGTGGTTTATGTAGTGTTCATCTTCATCTTCTGATTCTCAGCTTTTACTGTAGCCGTATGACAGAGTTAAGATGCCTTATAGTCAATGAAAATAAATAAAAAACCTCTCTGTCTCTTTCTCTCTATCTCCCTTCTGCCTCCCTCTTTCTCGCACACATAGTCATTGTTGCTGCATATGATTGACGTGAACCTAATGCTTAATTGCTTATGTTTATATAATTTAGTTTCTCATATTGTGTATTATACATTGTGTTATGCATAACGTTTAAGCTTGAAAAGGTCCAATCAAGAAATCGTTTTCTACCCCAGCACATTGTATAATGAAAACACGCACAAACACCCAAGCAGTAACCCTTCATCACCTCCAACATCATCTTTCACTTGGGCTATTATTTCATGTTTAAGCAATCAGTTCATACCAACAAAGCATTAACATTTTTACATCTTGCCAACTTTGGTCAGCGTTAAATGATAATTTGTCAGTGAAATGATATTTCTTCAGTGAAACATAAATAGAGTCTATTACTCAGGCGTGCCGCCTCTACCTAAGTGGTTCCGTGAGCAACTTTTGTCATGCACCATGTCATATGCTTTCAGTTGGACGCCATGGCAACAACAAAAATAACCCCGTTAACCAATTTGGAAAAAAATACAGTGGTTATCAGCTCACCACCCCCACAGCCCATAGCTCTGAGTTAAGCCCCTGCTAACATCACTCCCTGCTAATTAAGTTTGTTTATAAGGGATATTAAGTTTAGGAGGCGCGTTGGTGTAAGTAACCTTCATGAAGAACAGGAGAGAAAAACAGCGAGGCAGGCTGCTCACTCCGGTGTGACACATGAACACCATCCGTGTAAACACCAAGAGCTATTTAAACACATGAACATCCACCACCAACGCCCACAGAGTGCCTGATCACTCCGCGGCTGCAGAGACTTTACAAAGTACCAATTAATCTACATGATTAAACTTCAAAAAAATAATAAAAAACTATATTTTTCTTTCTGGGTCTTTTATTTCTCTGTCCCTTGTCTTTTCTTCTTCTGTGGATGGTTTATTGTAAAAGGTTTTATGTTATTAACAGTTGTAAAACATGCAGCATCAGACATGACAAAATCAAAAGTCAATGAATGAATGAATGAATGAATGAATGAATGAATGAATGAATCAATCAATTCCTACATGGAGTGCTTTCCAGAAACCATTAATTGTAAACAGGATCAGAGAAAACTATGGAAAACAGGAGAAAGGACCACTTTCTCACCGCTGTGTGCACAGAAAATGTCAGCATAATACAAATGTACTATTTACTGTAACAATATAAACAGAATAAAATAAATAAGTAAGCTGGGGCAGAAATATTTTGAATTAGGTAACATAAGAGAAGTGAAGAGTATGACTTGAAGCAATTCTTTGGCAGACGGAATATGTTCTCTCTAGGTGTCACTTTTCATGGTTTTAAAAAATAAACTATTGTTTTAATTGTATTCTTTAACCATTTAGGGTTGTGAGATGCTGAATCTGGAAAAAAGTCATGTCACATTTCTACTCTGAATGTTGTTAACTTGTAAACCACCTGACAAACCCTTTGCTATTGTCCTCTTTTAAATGATACAACAAGGCCTGCCTGAGTGGAAAACAACACCTGCATCATAAAATGTTTCTAGGGACCGCTCATCATGGCAAAGGAAGACAGTAGCGCTCCCTCAGTGTTGCCATCTCGCTGCTTCCTCACTCATCTTCATTTAAGATGCTTAGAGACTCAGTCGTATTGCTTTGCCATCATGTCTGCATTAGAGAGAGCTCCACCAGAGAGGGAAAGTGTGTTAAAAGGCTCCTTTGTAAAAAAGAAAAGATAAAGATGTCACTGACGAGAAGAAATCGGAAATTGTTCGTCAATAAAAATTCTTATGAAACAATAATGAACAAGCAGCATTCAAACAGTCAGTTTGGTTTTTAAAGGTGACACTCTGTTAATTGAACAGAAGTACTGTTATGTAGTGCTACTGTTCTTAGTGTGAAATGTTTATTTGAGTTCATTCTGAAAGTCGGTTTGTGTATTAAAGACAAGCTTTATTTTTCAGCCACACACACACAACACATGTAGTTCATTAGGGGCTATTGGTGTATAGGCTCACGTTATACATGTTCTGTACACATTGAATATTGCAAGGACCAATTCTAAATACTGAATATTGCTAGCTAATACTGAAAACCTTAACATGGTACTCAGTGTGCTCAGTATTTTCTGATTACATGTCAAGATTTTAACTTCTGAACTATCAGACACATTAACATGTTGGACTGTCAGAAGTGGGACAGATAAGGCAAAAAGTCAGATAGAGAGGTCAACCATCTTACTTTTGCTGTTGTTGCGGTCTGTTCAAATCCAGCATTCAGCCATTAGTAAAGTGTGAGCCTACAGGGATTGAAAGTATATGAACTGCTGAGTAGCGTTTGCACTTAAACCAAACACAAGATCATTTACTATGTCCATGTAGATGATTTCTGTCAGCAAACCTTTCTGCTGACAGCAGCACTGGTGTTTAACTATCTAAATCGTGTTGTTTTGAGTCTGTCTATGTACAAGCTATACAGAGACAGACTCAAAATTGATTTCTGCCCTTTTTTTTTTTTTTTTTTTGTTTTCCCTCTGTGTCTCCTCCCGTTTTTCGTTTGCCACAGCCCATGGTGTGTTTTGCAACTGCTGGTACGGTGGAATGCTGTCATCTTGTAAAAACTGTGCCTATGAAATCATATTAGCAACACTGATATTAATTGAGTCTCCACGGTTACATTACCTTGTCGTTTCAATATATCTTTGCTGGATGTGCTTGGTTGCCGTCACTCTTAATTCATATATACATCACACATTGTTGCTCTCTTCATTGTTTTCACTCTTTTCTTCTTCTTCTTATTATTCTTCTTCCTCCTCTGTGTCTTGTTTTCTTCCCCTCTGTATGTGAAAATAATCTCAAAAATTGTCTGATGCTCATTGTTAAGCGAGATGCTTTCTCCAATAAAAATATATTAAGCCAAAAAAAAAAAGAAGCAGGTTACATCAGGACTTTTAAAGCTTGCTGGTCCAGATCAATCAAAAGTGAATTTTGTGAAGTTTGATGGAAGTTTATATAGTTCACCAATGGCAAACTCCCCAGGCCTTCTTCTGAAACTGTGAGTGGGGTCATGGCATGTTGTTGGGCCTAAGAAGACCCCTGGAAAGTCACCGTGTGTTTCTCCTTAAGTCATTGAGTTCAGGCCAAACCCTACAGTAGGAAACCAAAGACAAACGTGCTACAAACCAACAACACTTCCACTCACTATCATGCTCTGTCCACCCCCCACTGATGCTCATAAACAAACCTATGAGCAAACAGCCAAATGGGTTTAAGGAAAATATCCACCCACTGAATTAGTGTTCTTTAATGCTAATTATTGTCCGTATTCCATTTATCCCTTATCGGGGACTTTACTGTGTCTTCATTAACCTTGTGCGCTAATTACGAATCATAACCATATGGTCCTTCTCTTCGACAGCACCGCAGGGACACAGCACATATGTCGAACTCTGATTTAAACCAACCCCCAGTGAGGCTGTGGACAGAATTTTGAAATGAAAATATAATTAGAGTTAATTGTTTGCTTGTTTTTTCTCATAAAGGGCTTGATTAGATTGGTGTACTTAATCACATAAAAGGATATACCTAATCAAAGGTGCAGGGAAAAGACAGAGACAGAGTGTAAATACTCAAACTGGACATAGTACAGTAATTTGATGGGAGGATGTGCGAGCGCAGGGATGGGGCGCAGCAAAGAAAAACCATTGTGTGAAATCCCATTTTGGTGCGACTAGGCTTCAATGAGCGGCTAAAGGGAATCAGTGGAGCACATGAGGATAACAATCAGTCAATCAGGCTGTGGCCACGCTCTATCAAATCAATAAGTCACAGGCAGATAGGCAGGAGTGAGGAAACATGCCCCTCGTCCTCCGTGCTCATTACGTGGATGAGTTAGTGTGCATTCCCAGCGTAATGCTAGTCTGATTTTCAACAGAAGTGAAAGACACCGGTGTATGCTTGACTCCAGTCTCTTGGATCTGCGATATTATGTTGTAGTGGTGCGAGAAGTGCTCAATGAATATTCACTGGATCTATATTTTATTTAATACAAATCCTGAATGGAACATTTTAAGGGAAATAAAAGATAAGAATTTTATCGGGTAATAAGATCTGATAACAATGTATGCAATTTGTTATCCAGTCATTTCTTGTTATACTCTCACTTAAATTCCAACACTTCTACAATACTTTTCCATAACCTTTCCGAGGTGCAATAAGTAAAACCTTGGCTGCTGTCGTTGAAAAACACTGTACAAACTCGTAAGGGCCATAATACCAAACGGAAATCCCATCAACCCCTATCATACTGTATACGGTTGGAAGGCTCTTTTCATTGGATTCAATCCCAGTGGGTTTCTTCATCCAGGAACAACATGAATGAAGCTACACACATGTGGACAAGCTCTTTTAACTGATCGAACATGAAGTAGGCTTCCTGCACCATTTGTAGTCCCGAGAAGATGTGGCAGACTTGTTTGACTTTGGATTTCAGCAGTACAAAACATTATTAAATAATTTTTAGTACTGCTGCAATCAAGAGCAAAACACATTTTCTTGGGACTATTAAATACTGCTGAAATTATTTAAATTGTTTGAAATCCAGTGGGACATTGTTGGTTTGAATGGTTGACAAATTGTATATTTTTAGGTGTAAGTGTTCTGCATTATGAGACCAAGACTGACAACAAATGTCCCATAAATTGCCTTGTGACATAACCAATTTGATGTGACATAACCAATTTAATATCCAAGTGTGCATTGCTTGAAACTGTATAAAATAATTTCTGCTTTCAAATGAACTTCAGTATTAATATCATGCACTGATGTCTACTGTCAACAACTGCAAAATGTTGACACGTTCAGTCTTACATGTGAAACTGATGCCAGCAGGGACTTCCTTACACTTACACTCATCGACAATGACACAATGACACATTTGAGAGTGTGTCCTTTACTGGACTTTTGTGCCAGCATTTACATCTGGCATTTACGTGCAAATCGCTGTTTCCACACTCTGGATAATGGTGATCTTCTCAATTTTGCACAAATCTCACAAATGTATCCCAGCTGTTCCAAATGCATTTAAACCCTGGTGGTTGTGATAGGGATTTGATCACATCCATATGTTGTCTGGCAGGTCGGATTAGATTAATTTTATTTTTGTTGTTCTTTACCTCTGTAGCCTTGCAGACTTTGGATACCTTGTTTTACTTTACTGTTGAGGGTTCAAGTGTATTTCCAAAACATGTTCATTTTATACCAGCTCTTACTAGCACTAATTGTTTACCTGTCTGTGTCATGTCGTAAGTCATTTTGCAAAAAGCCTAAATCTTCACCCATTGTACCCATTGTAGGCTTAGAAGCTGTTAGAGTCATGAGAGAAACCTGATGATGCTAGTGCATAGAGGAGGAGGAAGAGGAGGCTGATTCAGCAGCAGGATCTTGGCCATGGTTAGCATGGCGGGATGGACTGAAGAATAGGAGGGGGCGTTCTGTCTTTGACTGATGGGGCTGTTTTGCTGACTTTAAAACTGGGCTGAAACCACAGAAAGCCACACATAAAGCGAACATGGAGTCTTTTAAAAAAAAATACATCTACATACATAGGAATAGGAGGAAAAATTGAATTCCTCACAAGTAGCACAAGCGGTTGTGGAGTTGTAAGTGATAACATGCAGTAAAAATGAATTCCACAGTAACTCACTTCATTACAGGTACAAATCCGATTTTTGCTACTTTCAATCTTTTTATGGTGTTTACATGACATTTGAAAAAAACAGTCTTATTGTAGGAGTTGATGGGATCAACAACACAAGCCAGTTATCTCAGTTTAATACACAACACAACAAGCTTACATTTCCATAACTCCCGCTTATATACCACAATGGTGCAGCCGTTTCCATGGTTACACTACAGTCCCTTAAAGGGGGCGAGTTCACGTTACCTGCAAACAAAACATAATACAACCAACCTGACCAATACCTTCTGGTTAATTATGACCATATGTCTTGAGCTGGTTAAGTCGGTTAACTGATAAGCGCTCTGGCTTCCCACACATGTCAACCACAAAAGTTGGTGGACATGAGAATAGACTCACCGTCTTAATTAGTGAATAAACAAAGACTTACAGTGTATGTAAAAGTACTGACTGTTTTGCATGTCATAAAAAGATTCCACTCAAAGCCCAAGTCAAGAACGATAAAGTCTCAAGTTCTAGACTTAAAATTTCAAGTCGTAACAAGTAATAATGTATATAGTAATAATTTGTACGGACAATTAAGCTGAATTGTTGATGGTTTCCACATACTTTTAAATTGGGTGAAAATTGGATGAAAATACACATATATATGAGTATAAAATAATTGGATATTTGTTTCTGTCTCTCTCTCACACACACATATAAAATAATGTAAAATGCCATTACAAAGGCATTAAAAAAATTATTATCTGAGGGAGCTTGTCGCGATTGAAATGGAACAATTCATCACAGCTCACATGCATCACATCATACAAACATGAAACTCCCATCTTCTTCTTTTTGCAAGTGTGTGAGTTTGGCTCTGTGTGTGTGTGTGAGTGTGTGTGACTGTGTAATATTTAAACATCAGCAGGCCATTCGTCAGCAGTGTGTCAGCTGTGTTCACTCTGTCCCACTGAGTCTTCATTCATCACAATGCTTTGTTTCTGCTGAGCCTCCGACAACAAATGAACACACTGGCACAGTGTGCTGCAGGTCTATAACACACATTATGTCAAGCAGAGGATGGAGTGATTTTACACACACTGTCTCTGTATGGCACGGCATGTTCATGTCGGCATGATATCTATTTTTCAATTAATCCAAGTGTCGCTTCATCAGTCATTTGCTTGACACTAATTGAAATGACACAGTGGATGGAACATGCTGAAAGCCTGTTTGCCTTAAATTGATGCATCTGAATTTGAAAGATGAAAATTATACTTCCCTTTGTTGAGCCGGCTGACTGTTGAGCAGCGGCCCTTTTTAGCTTCACCCACAATGTGCCCAGTGGAATGTTGAAGTGATAAATTAAAGATTATTTAAGCTGTTTATGAATCTTAGTTCCTTATCCAAGAAGTCCTGGCCTGTAGGCTGTGGAACCTCTTGATGGAGGGGTATTGGGGTAAATAGGGTGTAAGAGGAGTGTGAGGGATCCTTTCAATTATACTAGGGGGCTTTGATTATTTGTTTGGCTGTTCTTGTGACCTGCTGCACTGTTTTTGCAATCATCCAAAGATAGAACTTGTCAATTCAGGGTATCAAGCTTGCCCGATTAAGGCGATGCAGGAAGAAGAGGTGTTGGTGTCCCTTTCTTGCCAGCGCCCTAGTAGAGGTCATCAGTGAGGTACTCTGAGGAACTTGGTGCGGGGTATTCGGTAGTCAAGCCAATGTAACAGGGACTGCCTGTACATGTTGTCACCTGTGTGCTCTTTCACACTTGTTTGAAGAATCTCTGGTGTGAGTCTAGCAACAACTGCCCCGTTGTGACAGTCTGGCTCAGAGTGCATTGCTCTGCTCTTTCTGTCATCTCCACCTTTTATATAATAAAATCCGCTTTCTCTGCTTTGCCTCATCAGGTTAATGTTCCTCATATTATTCACAGTGCAGAGTAACTAAGGGTGTCACAAAGGAGAAAAACGTTCCCCCCCATTGACTAAACTCTGAAGCTGATCCTTCCCCCCCAGCCATTCCAAATAGGATGTAATAAATCTCCTCTTTTCCCTGAGATATGTACTTAAATGTCCTTGCTGATAAATGTAGGCCTTCATCCATGCGCAAATGCATTCCGTTACAGAGATGAATGGTTGCAGGTGGTTGTGAAAGAGGTAGGGAGGTAGGGTACAAAGAGGGAAGCAGAGAGGAATGGGAAGGAAAGGCAAGAAAATGTCATTTTCTAATGTAGATGGCTTTGACAGAGTATCTCCTGGCTGGCACAGCTAACGGTGAATGAAATGCATCAGGAGATGTTACATTAACCCAGGAAGGAGGCGGGAGGAGTGTGGAAGAGAAAGAGAAAGACAGAGAAATCCATTTCAGTGCCATTTGTCTTGTCACGCTCTTCATATTGCACCTCAGCTTGGTTTCTCTTATTCTGTCAGACGTACTCACTCTCACCTTTTCCCTCCTTTTTCATCTCTCACTCTCCTCATTCAACTCCTTCAACCTAAGCTCCCCTCTATTTTGAACCTCCTCTTACCTTTCTGTCTACTATCCACTCAAACACCTGCTCTCTGGCTTTCTTCCTCCCCTATTTCAACTTTCTTTCTATTCCGCATCTCTCCTCCCCTCTCTTTTCTTCATCTGTCTTCTCTCCTCTTCTGCCCTCTCTTCGTCTTTCACTCACCTCCCTTCTCATTTCCAATCCTCTTCTCTCCTCCTTTGTTCTGTCTTCATCTCTCATCTTCTCCCCTCTTGTGTCCACCCCTCTCCTATTCTCTTGAATCCGCTCCTGTCTGTTTCATTTAGTTAGAAGCTTAGTTTTTTTCATAACTGTTCAAATGATCTGCTCTGAAGCTAGTCATGGCCAAATATTCAACATATAGGAATGCAGTGGGTGAATGAATTAAAAAAAGGTGCTTTGGACACTGCTGCAGGGGTATGAATTTGATCATACAGTCTGAGGTGAACCAATGTAAACTTAAACACACTGTGCTCAACAGGATTTTGCACCATTCCAATTAAAATACCCCCAAACACAAATATAGCATAAAACCAGGACAAAATGAAATGAAGGAAAAAACACCTCACCTCAAAACACATGTAGAGACACACACACACACACACACACACACACACACACACACACACACACAATTCTTGTTGTTGTTGTTGCCTCAGAGACTGCAGCAGCTGTCAGTGTGTTAAAACCAGGAGGCTCAGTGATACAGCAGGGATCTGAAGTGCCAATTAATTAGGACGAAGGCAAAGTGTGTGTGAGCATGTTGTAAACCCACAGCATCAACCCAGATGTGGAAAGAGATATTTCTCAAAAGTGTGCCTGGGACCAAATGAGGCTCTCCATTACAGCCATATATGGGTCTCTGACTTAATATATTTACAGAAACTATATACTTTGATCTTTACAATTCAGGCTTGGCCATAAAAATCCTGATAAAGTCATGCAATTTTCCAGCGGTTTGATTTCAGTAATATATGTGAAGCAGCCCTTGGTATTATTTATTTAGTTATCAGTTATGCAATTGGTAAAAAGCATTGGAACTCCACTTAAAAAACAGTGACTGCCAGCAAACACAACAATGTCCAACAATTAAGTGCTATGACAGAAGTTGTGTTTTTGACTCTTCGGGGAAGTGAGCAAAGACTTAAGACCTAGATAGTAAACCACAATGTATCATGGTCCTCTTCTCAAAGTGCACATTTTCTTTCGTTATTCAACCAGCCAGTTTTAGCATTCACATTGCTTCACAGCACCTTAAATGTGGAAGGTTTGCCCAGGCAGTCATGCTGCCTTGTCTGCTTCCTGCGCGCAATTAAGACTCCTTCTTTGTGGTCAGAGAAGACAAAACCATGGCCATTAGATTGTATAACTGTACTCTGAGCTAACTGGGAGAGTAAGAATGTGGACTGATGACTACAGCTCTTGGTATACGGAGGAGGTAAATGAAGGGAAAGCAGGTGCAACATCAGGACTTTAAATGTGTGTGCTGATGCCAAAACACGACACATTCAGTTTCTTTGGAAAATGACAAGAGGAAGACTATAACTTGCCATTAGTACACAGATTTAACATCTGGTGAAGATCTCACACACTCTAAAGATAACCTGAGAGGATGTGACAGATCAAACTCAAGCATAGATGCTCGATAGCTTTGGTCAATAATTTTGGTACAAATCTAAAAACATTACAAGCTAATTTTCTTCCAAACCCAACCATAAAGTTACAGTACTATGGAATGGAGTCCAAAGAATCCTGGCATGTTGATAACTGTAGTTACATCCTACATTTATGGTGAAGCAGTTGAAAAAGGTTCTGTATGCTCTATGTCAGGGGTGGTGAATATTCTATAATTGGCAATACAGACAAAAAGCTCTCCGATTTTAATATTTATCCATATATATTTTGTCATAACGCGATCTTGAGAGATGTCTGAGTGAGGTTATAAGAGTGCATGGCTCCTTTTAGAAGATAGACGCAGGTATTGGGGTATCGTAACACATTAAAAAGGTCAACTTTATTTATATAGCACCTTAAGAGAGCAAGCACCAGAATGCACTTGGTATCAGGGAATTATTGGATGGATGGATGGATGGATGGATGATTGGATGGATGGATGGATGGATGGATGAAATGTAGCAATGCTTTCTGCCAAACAGTTGAGAATTATTCTTGTCTATTCCCTCTCTTAATTAAGGTAGCGTATTTATGTTTCCTTTGCCGGTTAGCTTTGCGCAATGCATATGATACCGTCACATATCCCTGTTGTGTACAATCAGTGCAGTGCAGTGATTTTCAAACGCTCAATAAACATTGTAGACATTTATTTCACTCAGCAGAAACACAAGGTGAGGGGAAATCGTCCATTCGCTTTTCTGTGTCTGCCTCCAGGGCAGCAATGCTGGCAAATTGGAAACAGACAGTAAAACTAAACAAAGGGGAGGGTCACTTAAAGCCAATCCTGAATTGTGTAGTCAGACAAGGGGCCTGTACTCTGAAGCGCGATTTAGGGGTAAGTCAGCTATGTTGAAGCTTGAGTTTGATTTTTCAGTGTCACAAAGCTGACTCACTTTTGATCTCACTCTGGCACCATAGTAACTTATGCTCCAAGCCAATTCTGGTCCAGAGCTGAATTTGTTAGAGCTTAGTCGGGCAGAAATATAAAGCACTGCCTCTTCACCAATCACCTTGTTTGGAAAATAGCATCACTGTTTCTGCAGAATCCCCCAGACCAGGAGTGTCAAACTCATTTTAGTTCAGGGGCCACAAACAGTCCAATATAAACTCAAGTGCATAATCATAGCATAATAACCTATAATTGGATGTAAATGGAGAAGTTTTCCCTTTGTTTTAGTGGAAAGACGTACAAGTATACAGTATATTGAAAATCTGATCTTTTTCAAAAACATATTATGAACAACTTGAAATTTCTTTAGAAAAACGAGTGCAATTTCAACAATAAACAATAATAACAATACAGTATAAAGCAACTTGTCAAGATCTAGACTTTATTTTGAATTTCCAACATTTCAACATCCGTGTAGGAATGTGAACTGAACTGACTCACTGGCCATGGATAAATCCAAAAAAACACACAGTTCTATATCCCAAAACTACCAACACTTTAAAAAGTAATGCAGCAGAAATAAGAAAAAGTCAACAGAATCAACTTCTGCTGCTGGGTTGATGAGGAGAGAGAACAAGGTGGACCTCCTTCTATAGGCATCGCAACAATCAACAACACCAGTTTGACCTGGAAAAAGGGAAACACAGAAGCACAATCCCCATGTGATTGATGTGATTGTTCACCTATCACAGCTTTTCTGTCAAACTGTAAACAGATCCCATTGGCTCTGTGTGTGGGAAGCGATTGCTGTAACACCAAGACTGTAATGCTGCAATGCTCCAATGCTACACACAACAATTTGGACAAACAAAGTGACCTTGCCGGATTATTACTAGTTATCAATCACTTTTGGGGGCTATGGAAATACTCATTCAAAAAAAACAGACGCTCAGGAAAAACGCTCAGAACAACACCCAGGGCAATGTATTCCTATAAATATATTCTAATATATTCTCTCTGCTGTCCTTCTTATCGTCCTAAGGTGTCGTAGACTTCATCGACCCAAGCCACTTCACGCAAGAACACACACATACACACTCACGCCGTTTCCCCCTTTGTCCATGTAGTTCAGATCAATGTCTGTTGTATCTGTGGAGCAGCGGCCCAGTTCACAGTCAGGTTACTTGTGGGTGGTGAAGCACCAGGTGGCGCAAAGCTAAAAGAGGAGTTTATTTGCAGATGAAATTACCAGTTTAGAGAGCAGCAGAGGGAGGTAGGAGATAAAGGGCCATGGCATTTAGATTGCTTGTTTTTTCTTTAATGGTGTAATGGGCCAAGGAGTGCTGGGAAAGTGATCTGCAGAGATTGGGATATTAATATCTCTGGTACCCAGTATGGTTACACTGATATTGCCCCAATTTTTTAAAGCTTCAGTGACAGAAGTAAGATTTTGAGTTAAAGGCTTTATCCTATCCTTTTCTGTAGACCTCAATCCAATACTTTACAGAATGGTGCCACTATCATAAGTACATCTAAGGGGAATAAGAACCAGACTGCTATCACTGAAGCTTTGTAAGAGAAAATAAGAACTCTTTCTCTACTTGTGAAAATCGGGAAAATTATCGTGTACCATGTTGGCAGAGATAAGATGAAGACACTACAGCAGAGATTACTGTTTGAAAGTCGTAGTGTGCCGCCCGTAATTCTTTTAAAGAGTAAATATCCAAATGTCGATGGTTATGAGGGGTCTCACATACTGCTAGTTCTTTGTTTTGAGCTTTTTACACCTGCAGCTAACATTAAAGTCTACCAGTGTCATGCTAAAACAACACATCGCCAATGATGACCAATGATATTATGTGAAAATGGTGTATAGCTCAAGGAAAAAGTTGATTAGGAGAGAGCAGTGATACCATTGCTCTCTACATTGCCACCATTCTGCTGTCTCGAGTGGAGTCCTATTCTAGAGTGGATTTGATTCACGATGAGCTCTCATAGGTCTCTTTTTGGATGGCCACTTCAAACTAAACATGACTCTGAAACAAGAGGAGGGGTTAATGGAGTGCACTCGGATAAAACCATTGAGTCTCATTATGGCTGAAATGATGTTTGAAGAGCTTTTCTGACAGTGATAACACCAAAGTAGTGTTTTAAAACTGAGAAAAATATTATCACATTGAATGACAATGTTGTCATATTGGTGTTGACTTTGGTAAAGACATCAGTACCAAATGGGTGTTAGGTTTCTTTCTCTTCTAGTAGTGGTTTACAATGGGTGCAATTCAGACTTGGTGAGTTGATGTGATGTCTCGTTCTTACTTCACTGCACTTTACTTTAATGTGTCTTTCATTTATTCATTATTTCCTGTTTTATTTTGTCTTCCTCACCTCCCCTCTTGTTTCAGCTACTTCACTTCTTGCCTTTGTGTGCTTTCCGGCTGTGTGATTGTCTGATTAGTTTCACCTGTTCCTCATTATTCTTCCCTCCCTAGTGTAGTTAGTCTGTGTTCCCTGCTCTCTGTGCCAGTTCATCTTTGTTCCTTGTCTCAAGCAGTCCAGCATTATTTCCTTGGGTTTCATTTCCTCAATCAAGACTTTTTGATTCTATCTCCTCTTGGGTGCTGAGTCCCGCCTTTGAGTGGGTACCACCCATACAACAATATCCACAAGAAAAGTTATTTGTTTTCAGAGTATTGACACACAAGTGCTTAATTCCATTTCTGGCCATCACATTCAGATTATTAAAAGGAGGAGTGGCAGTGGCTCAGTGGGGTAGAGCTTCCACTTGGGAACCAGAGGGTTGCCAGTTCGAGCCCCTGCCGAGGCGCCCCTGAGCAAGGCACCGAACCCTCAATTGCTCCCCCCTCTGCGAAGGGTGGTAATGTAATGTAAGTCGCTTTGGATAAAAGCGTCTGCCAAATGATCGTAATGTAATGTAATGTAAAAGCAGTCCACCAGTGGCAAGACTTGTATTTTACACCTAGGCAGCACCTTCAGCACTATCCGCCCGCCATTAAACAGCCTTTGAATAACAACGACGCCATCCACGACACTAGGGCTAAAGGCTATTGTCATGCAACGTAACCACCACTTGCTTGTCTCGCTTGTCTTGTGGAAAAGTGTACATGAGTTCTTGGAAGTGTAAAACACAGAATGAAGGGGGAGGATTTTGACATCATCCATCAGGGGCCATACTAAATTATTGAACACAAAACTTGTGTTTAAGACACGCAGTACACAACGTATTTGAGGGCATTTTCAACTTATTTAGAATAATATCAGGATCATGGCTGTAAAGAAGGTCAGCTTCATTACTTGTATTTGCCGTATAATTGATAAACAGTCTGGTTAAAGACACACACACACATGATTGAATATGTTTATTTTTAGATGTGTTTATGGTTGTAGGATTGTTGTGTTGCAGCTCCCTCTCAGCTTGAGTTGGTAAAGCATGCCCTTTAAGACAAACACACAGTGGCTGTGTTAATGTGAAAAAAAAGTGCCGTCTGATGTCAGGTGGCAGTGAAGTTGAAGCTGGTTTTCCAGGTTTGGGTCATGAGGTTTCAGCTTCTTTGCGATGAGCTCAATCATGACGAAGCTGGCCTGCATCGCATTGTCCTTGTCTACTCGCGGTTTGAAAAAAAAGGCTTGTTGGGAACCCACACTCCGGCGCAGAACGGCAAACACCGCTGGCCAGAGGTTCCCCACCCCTGCACTAGACTCTTTTGTCAGACTGTGAACTGGAGTCCAACTCACTCCATAGCATTCATGATATCTGCCGGCTGGGAGCTTGATCTGGCCCACATCTAGGAAACTAGTGCGACTGTTGCGCAGATTTGGCATCATGCAGCCTGATCAGAGACAGCTGCTATCTGGTAGTCAATGGCGACAAAATAAAGGCCATGGCCATGCCATGGATCACGATTCTCGTCAGGGAGCTTGGACCCATTTCAAACTTGCTTGAAAGTCTAGTTTGATTTTGTTGTTGCAGTGCCTCTGTGTGTGTCTCTCTCCTCTTCCTCTTTTTCTCTTCCTCTCTCTCTCTCTCTCTTGCTCTCTCTTGTTCCTCTATTTATCTCTCAACCCAACCTGTAAAGGTAGATTGCCGCCCACCTGGAATCTCTGCTTGAGGTTTTTTCCTGTTGTTCCATGTTCCTTGCCGCTATCGCCAAGTGCTTGCTCATTAAATGCTCTATGTGAAGTTTTCCAGTTTTGCACGTTTTTAAAAAGTGACACACCTCAAATGCGAAATGGCAATGCCTAAACAAATATTTGCAATTACGATTTCACATCAAGCAAATATAAACTTTTGTTGTTTGTCAATTTGCAACTTCAAACTGTGCAGAACACAGATCAGTGGAAACCCCACTGTTCACTCCTTTCCCTTGTCAACAGTAAGGTGAACTCTTGCTCTCCATTGTGGTGTTTTAGAAAACCGAGCAAAAGACTGTGTGTATTTTGCTTGTGTAATCATGTATGGCTGGATACAGACCTTGTCATTAAAATGCTGAGGAACCTTTGAGTACGTTCTTGGCAGGCACTCAACCCACATTGTACCTAATTCCTGGAACGTGAAGCTGGTAATATTTCCATGTTATTTATGAGATCCTCGACAAGGTCAGTCGTGTTCTCAAAACAGACAAAAAGCTGTTCTGATGGTAGACAATACCTCTGGTAAAGGAGGCGAACAGAAACGTTGCTCCCAAAACATTTCAACTTTTGACAGCTCAATGTTGGCGGCTGTAGGCCCCCTGGCATTTCCAATAATGCCCCTCTTTTCTGTTTACATTTTTTCTCCTGGTGTTTTCTTTCTTTCCCCTCCCTTCATCCTCTGCCCATCAAATCTGTTCGGGGAAAGAGAAGCAAAGTGCTTGTCATGTTCCCAGCGTGATGCCTCCTTACTCATTATGCACCAGTGACATCATTACAAAAGCAATCACAGGGCTGTGATAAATGCTAATTAAAAAGACAGGCTGATGAACTAACTAACAAATGAATACGCCGGGCCCCTGCATGTTCACATCTGTGCGCACACACAGAATGTAGACAGATATATGTACTGGCAAACTATTGTATTAGCTTTTACATGTTGCTTCATTCATCATCATTATACGTCACACAGACAATTTTCTAGTACTCTAAGCAAAGTAGCAGGATTCAAATTGTACTAAAACTACAGGACAATGTCCCCATGGTGCCAAGTCAGTAGACGGCTTCATTTAAATTCCCAGTTTGCGGATTTTCAAGCTTACAGATCAGATCTAACACACTGACCATGTTCACTGATTTACTAGCCCATATGTGCCATGATTATTTGTACAATATGTTTCAGTGATAATATGCTGCACAGTGCAAATGGAAGAAAACAATGAAGCAGATTGTTTATTCATTCAGTTTGCTGAAGGGAATAATATGTGGTGAAGAAAACACGTATGGATTTAACTAGCATCTGTTGCACATTTCCTCCCATAGAGCCTGTGTTTTCATTAGTTGGGAGTTGAGGATATTAAGGAATCATAATGCCTTGAGTCTTCTGACCTTTTAAGTACGTTGCTGCTGTTGTCTTAGGGTGTGAGGGAATTACGGGCCCACTCAGGGGTGGCTCCTATCATCTAATCAATGGGGAATGGGGGAGGGGAGTTCCTGCAATATGAGGTGTGGGACTACGTGTACACCCACTTTAGGAGTCTTAAAAGGGCATGCCTCAATCAACTTACTTACTCAAATCCACCTTTAAATAGAGTTACCATATGTTAAGTCTCATGATCAGCTCCAGGAAATGTCAGCTGCCTCTCAATCAAGCTGACTTATGCATTGAAATACAAATAATGTAAGATTATTATTGGGCCTGCACCGTGTAGCTTTAGCATTGTTATTCTAAAACCTTTTTTGTGGGTTTCATGAAATGTTGCTCTTGGTAGGTTACTCTTACTCTGTATACTCCGATTTTCTGTAATACCATCAAAACAAAAATGTGTGTATATACAGTATATGGTTGGAATTCATATAATTCTGCTGAATATACATGATATGTTGTATAATCTATAGTATGAGGAGCGGTGCCAAGTGAGGAAATGCATGCAAAGGTGTCCTACTCTGATTCTAATGTTTACATGTCTGAGTTTGCAATCACTTAAGCCAGGGCAACTCAGACTAAGGCCTGTACTCCGAAGGACGCTCAACTGATCTTGGTCTTGTTTGCATAAGCTGGCTCGACAAAATCGAAATTCCGCAATCGGTGATAATCGGTGATAATCGGTACCACGAAGCCGCTCATCTGCCGGATTTGTTCATGCCGGCCTTGTTAATGCGGATACGTGCACCATCTCATTAAAGGTGTGTCTGCAGAGCCTATAGGAACACGATGCAACGATAAAAGAAAAGTCAATGTATTGTCTAATTGGAGTTGGTTTCAACATCCATGTAGCAGACACTATTGTTTGCCATTTGTTTAACTGTATCTCTAAATGTGTCATTGTTAAGAATGTTATCATTGTGAGTAATTCCAATGTATCTGTATCTATATGCACATTTACAGCAGAAGTTGCAGTGGAGAGCTCATTTGCACAATGAATCACCTAAACAAAACAGACTGTGTATTTTTGATCAAAGACTCTCAGTCAGAAGTAAGTCTCTGGACATTTCACTACAAATAAGACTTAATCTCCTTCTATATGTCAGCTCAGTAAAAGCACAAAGCCACGACACAGCCGCTCAGTCAAACACGTTCAATGTGCTTACACGCCATCAAACACAAATTCACAAAACATCCAATTCTAAAGGGGTTTTACATTTTGTTCTGGGCCTCAGCAATTAATACAGCTACAGACAAACTTAAATGCTGTTCACCAGGTGTAACTCAGGGACCTCATAGAATTAATGAACAACCCAACAACCTCATCTGAAAGCCATTTGCACGAGGCAATGAGAGTAACTAAAAGCTGTAGAAGCAAGTGGTGCAGAATGAGCATTGGGGCAAATTCACAAACAATTTGTACAGCCATTTTTAGGCTCAAATGAGTCAAACAGTGTGTAGCTGTCTAGTAATGTCTGTACTAATAGCCTGATACACCCGAAGGCTGTTTCTGAAGAATTTCCACATAATTGACACAAGTTAAGTTAAAGGCTTGTTACCCTGAACATGTAATAAACAAGTCATTTACTCTGTTCTCACTGACAGAAAGGTTTTTTTCCCCTGAATCTATATTTTTCATACAACATAGATCAGTAAACATCAAGCCAGCGCCTTGGATTCAATTTTATACGACCGTCAGACATAAATGTTGCTGCTTGGAAGTTAAGTGCAATCACAGATGAACAGACCTTGTAGATGTTTTCTATTCCTCTGAGGCTTTCTCAGTTCCAACCAATGAGGGAAAGGCTCTTTATTGCACATAAAGTGAGTCCTGTTTTTCAGCTCTCCAATGGTAGTGACTCTTTGACATATAGTGTCGCATTTTATCAACCCATACATCAAAGAGGATGCCTTTAAGCCAGTGTCATATCCTTTGATTTGGTTTGATTATCCAATAATCGTACAATGTACTGTTTGGGCTCATTTTGTTCAAAATCATCTGAGCTTCAAACCTTTACAGATTTTGCCAGTAACTTTAATACAAAATGTCAAGGTTGCTTGGACCAAGTTCTTTTCTTCTATGATATTTTAACTAAAAATCTCCAATACATTTGCATTCACTCCACTCTTTAACATTCCATTTGTACAACAACAACAACAACAACAACAACAACAAAAATCTCACTCTTCTTACTTAGTTTTTACAATCACTGGATATCCTCCAATTATACTCTTCCCATGTGGAAAATTCAGCTTTGGAAAGAGGAACAGAAAACACAACAAAATTCAGCCCTTAAGATGTGGACTTGAGATGAATTCATGTCGGAGTAAAAACAGTAACAAATGGGGACAGGAACTAGGTGGAGCAAAGCAAAGGAGGAAGAGAAATCAAAGAAAAGTGGGCAGTGTTCATTTCTGAAATGTTCCTTCTGTCAGCAGCAGTCAAGGGACAGAAAATACAGTGATTCACTTATGATTGGGTGATTGGGTGATTGGTCTCACCCACCTTGACCTGCCGACAGTAACTGTGTGTGTGTATGTGTGTGTGTGCCCGTAAGAGAGAGAGATAGAGAGAGAAGACCACATGTGTAAATTTAACAGGTTCAACTTAATGGAGAGAGAAGTGTACTGCAACCGACTGAGAGCCTTGGTTACATTTAAGTCTCCACTTCCACTGCTTGTTTTATAGACTGGCTCCCTGTCATTTTGAAAAGGTCAGTCTTCTGTTGAAAAAGAAGGTGAGAGACAGAGAAAGAGAGAGCGAGAGAGACAGAACGACTGAGAGAGAGAAACAGAATGAGAGCAGAGAAACATATACATAAAATGTGATAGAGAGAGAGAAAGAGAGAGAGAGAGAGTTCAATGCAACAGAGATTGTGAACTATTGTGCTGTGATATTTCACAATGCTCTTGTTGGTACGGATTGGAGAAAAGCTGAAGTCTCGTTAAAACCCACACCACTCACACACCCAAATTTTCATAACAGTGCAATACAACGACAGGATTCCGCTGCCATATGATCAGCTGTCATCACACACAATTTTACACCCTATTGAGGACAAAATGCCCGCACCCCACAGACACACACAAAGTAAGTCAATACACTAATTTCTTTATGAAATACAGACATTTTTGATGAATGAACCACACCCACCATATGTTGGCCAAAAATAATAATAATAATAACAACAATCAAACGTTTGTCTGGCTTGGACCGGGCATTTTGTCACAAATAACTCAAAATTGAAGGCAATACAACAATTTTTTGGGAAAAACAGTTCCAGGGTCTATCACAGCACAGGATCCCATTATGATCAATCATCACTTACTCCTTGTGTTGTCTGACTGCCTTCACGTTTGATCCAACGTCAACGTTTAAGCTGTGCATTTATCCAGGTTGTGTTAGTATGTGTAGTAAATATCTTGGGTCCTTTCCATCTTTGTGTGTGTGTGTGTCACGTCTGACAGATGCTTGATTCAGCCTTCTATGCTTTCACCTCTTCAGATGTGCTCAGGTGAACTTTGCGTGTGCATATGTTGGGCCCCTCTCCTCATGTTACCCGAAGACAGTCTTTCTTTTCCTTTTGACATTTGTAGATGCCAGATAGCTGTCTATAATAGCGCTGAAGCTATTGGCTTTGGTGGTGGGGTGGAGGGGTGTAGCAGTGAAATAGAAGCTGATATCTGAGTAAACAGGAATCATATTATTCTTTATTGTGTGCTGGGAGCTAAGCTGCCTCAGATTGTTGCCAGGACCCTTTTCTAGGGGGAAAGGGAGATAAAGGAATGTTCTTAATGTCGACATGAATGAGGCAGCACAGACACCCACACCACACACACACACATCGACTCTAGGGACTTCTCTTGGCTTCTTTTTTAATATCCTGTGGACGTGTGCGAGTGTGTACTCAATACCTATGACCATGACCCCCCCTCCCCCCCAACCACTATACACACACACACACACTGGTGTCCTGGGTGGGATTACTGAGGTTGATATGAGGATATGTTAGGTTTCTGTGGGGATTATCGCCTGCTGAAAGAGAATGAATGAATTATGGTTAATTAGCACAGCAATGAAGCAAGGAGAGAGAATGAGAGAATGAGAGAACACGACGATGTGGGGGAACAAGATGCTGGGCTGCTGTGTTAATTAGAGCTAATGTTGGGTGTAGAAAAAGAAAAAGCAAGGTTGTGTGCCATGCATCTTTTCTTTGCACATACAAGGTTCTCCATTCCTTTTCATCAATTTGTTCTCTTCAAAAATAAGTTTTAACAAATCATTCTGTCTGGAAGTTAGTGCTGGAAGATCATTGAAAGCTGTTTCCAAAGCAACACTTCTTTTTTAAATGTGCTTGATACTATTGTGACAAATAACTGTTTCAGAACTAAATGAGAGGTGAAGAGAATTTTTTCCATTGCAGAATTGAGTTTATTTTCAGCGTCGTCTTCCTCATAGCCTCATCCTCCTTATAATGTACCTTGTTCCTCATATCTTTCCACTTATTAGGTGCCTTGATTGATGGACGGTAAGGTGCGTGCGTGCGTGCGTGGGTGTGTGGGTGCGTGTGTGTGTGTGTGTGAGCACCCAGTGTGTCAGTGCAGGCTAATTACAAAAGCTCCCAATGAATGTCAGTGTGCAGCACAGTCAGGGGAAGATCACCACAGCTGCAGTAAGTGTAACTGGGATAGATCAAGGTGGCAACATGCCTTGTTAACCTCTTCTTGCTGCTTTGTTCTGTGTGTTTGTGTGTGTGTGTGTGTGTGTGTGTGTGTGTGTGTGTGTGTGTGTGTGTGTGTGTGTGTGTGTGTGTGTGTGTCAATGCAACGAGACTTCACACCTGTAATTGGAGACTAACCCACTTACACACCAAGAGGGACATGAGGCACCACGGGTGTGATTTTCATAGGGAGCTTTCACATTGCTGGCAGTTAGAAAACAACAAGCAGGTGTGTTTTTGTGATTGGAGTGCCATCTGAAATTAGTCTGCCCTAAGCACACTGATCATAAGTTCTTTAACATCTCCATGTCACAGAGTGCGGGGTACTGCTTGTTCTGATCATTGGTCGTATGTTTGGTTTGTTTGGTTGTTGTTTGTTTTGTGTTGCAGAGCTCATTAACTTGCAGCGTAACTCTTTGGCTCCAAGGCAATTTGAAAACGATTATTTAAGGAAAGATTTGATGCAGGAGCAAACTTTCACTCTATCTACAAGTTTGTATTAATACACTATAATTTAGCTGGCTGACTGGGGTTTGTACATGGGCAGGAGAGGTAGTAAGTTATACCACCGTACAATAAGTCCAGTATTTATTGTCTGTACTTATTGGGTGTAAATGGGAAAAGTAGACGACGGAGGGGCATGGTTAAATTTTCTAGAGATGGGAAGGTTTCTGGGGTTTTCCAAACATCTACAGTCATTTATCAGGAAGTTTCCTACTGTCGCTGCCCAGAAATTAGTAGTATACCACAAGCGAGTAAGTATTGAAGTGACTTACTGTACATGTGCACACATCACACATAAACTATTCATTTGACTTATACACCTATTGTGTCTCAGTGAAAGTACTAATTATCAGAGTTGTTAATGAAGTGGCATTATGCATGTTTTTAACAGCCAAGGGTCAGATACTACATTCCATTCTTCTGTTGCTACAGGTCTAAAACAAAATGGCACGAACACCAGTTGGAGATGCATTCATACACCACTTTCCATTTGTATTATTGACACCATATCTCTATTTCTATCTATTTCGGTATGTTGTACAGTTGTTGCAACTTTTGCTGCTTTGCCTGTGTCCATTTCTTTGTTGAAGCGCTTTTCACACAAAGATTACGGCAAACCGCTGTGATTACCTTTCAAGCGCCACGAGTTAGACAGAGCAAGAGACAGTCCAGCAGATGGTGGTAATGCAACAGTAATGATGCCGAAAACAAAAAAATCAACAGAAGAAGAAGAAACATGATGGGAGAGGAAGACTGGATCAGCGCCTTTGAAACTTTAAAAAGTACATAAAAAGAGGGTTTGGGCTCTTATGCAACAGTATCTTGTACTGTTCCAGACGGCTGCTGATCTATTTCGTCCTCAGCGTGGACTGAGTGGAACTCCCTTATTTCCGCATCGGTTCAATTTGCATAATTTGCAGCCATTCCTGATATAACAACTAACAACCACAACAACTGCCCATTTTCCACCAAAATGAGGCGATGCATTACCGATTCAAAAACGTCAACGTCCTGTAATTGGTTCACTCGCTTCACATGCAGGATGGGTGCTCCCAAGAATTGATTAAATGCTGATCTATATTCATAGATGGAGTACAGCAATTTATCAGAATGAACCAGTGCCATACGTTGGAGACGTTTATCTACAGACAAGACCAGCAAGCAACAGTGTCATGAATCAATGGATTTTGGACTTTAGTGCTCAGCAAAATAAAATACTGTTTTTGATTTTATTTTTTCATTAAAGAAAAGAAGAAAAGACAACAGTTGATTTTCGTCAACTGAGTATTTCTCTCAAATCTTGGTTGGAATTAAATAATGAAAACAACATTGTAAATGAGTTGACAGATCACGCCATGATGCATGGAGTGCAGTTTGATTATCCATGTCAGTGTTAGAGTGAAAAAGTCATGACAGTAGGGCTCGACAGTCCACATGAGGGGGAGTGAAGCTGTCACTTTGTTAGGATGAAAAAGCGGTGTTTGCTAATTGGCTACAAATTACTCTTTAAATTGTCTAATTAAGCTCCCTGTTAATTAAGCTCAGCTTGCTCTGTAGGCTTTGGGAATTTATTTCATATTTTGTGGCGAAAGTGTGTGTGTGTGTGTGTGTGTGTGTGTGTGTGTGTGTGTGTGTGTGTGTGTGTGTGTGTGTGTGAGGTAGAACATAATGTAACCAAATTTAAGGTGGATGTTTTGGTCAGTTCCATTTTGAAAGATATTCTCTTTTTTGGAAAGATAATGTCTTTATCTGACTGCTTCAGGTACCCGTCAGATTTAATTCCTTTCCACTTCACACAAATGGTTTAGCATGGTTCAATGAGACCAGGGTTTGTTTCTCCCTCTTGCTGTGGTTCCTTTGGTTAAGTCTGAACACATTTGTGTGCGGACCAAACAACTACAAGACCACATCAAAGAGGAGGTCTTGGTCAGGTTCCAACCAAACCCTGGCAGCAGGTCTTCTTCACATCGTATTCCATATTCTACCCAATCTCCCCAATGTCTTTTTGTATTCATTCCATTATATTCTTTTTTATTCACCCTGCATGTGGACAGGGGATGGGCGGCGATTGGGGGCAGGAAGGCTACAAGCTACAATCTCATTATATCTGTAGCTACATGTTTACAGTTTTTAAATACCACTAATTGGGAGATCAAAGCATCAGTGACTATCTCTCTCCAAGCCCATCACTCATTTCAACAAACACACCCTCGTTCTGTGGCATCAAAGTGTTCATTGTGGGTTTAGCCCGGTGTGACCTGGAAATGTGCTTTGCTGGAACCTGCTTTGATGCATGTTTGGGTTTTGATATAAAAAAAAAAGGTATTTGAAGGAAAACTTTGGGTGTCAGCACAGATTTTGAATTTTGACTTTTCCTCAGTGGAGTGTAGAAGATTCACGAAGTGTACACCAATTTGTTGATGTACCTCAGAGAACAAAATATTCCTCAAAGTGACTGTGGACGCAGAAGGATTTCATACATCCAGCATTTTAGTTCCAAAAGGGCAATATTTATCGTCAACGACTGGCCTCCTCTGCATCATCAAACGGTGACATCGGAACACCGTTAGACCTTCGCCCTCTCTTTCCTACCACTCTATCCGATTTTAATATCATCACTTTAAACTTCCACCTCCTAACTCGATTTCTCAAAGTCTGCCTGCCCTCAAATTGCACTGTTCAAACAGTCATAATTAACTCTTCCCTGGCAACTGCTACCATTCCCCTGTCCCTAAAACTTCTCTATCACATCTATCACACCAATTCTTAAAAAAGAGATCCTAATTTGAATAACTACCAGCCGGATTCTATTGTCCATGGATTTGTCGAACACAGGGACTTGGCTAGGGAACGAAGGGTCGCTGGTTTAAGTCCTGTGCGGAGTGGACTGGTAACTGGAGAGATGCCACTACATCTCCAGGGCACTGCCGAGGTGCCCTTGAGCAATGTGTGTATTTTCAGGCCTGTGCGTGTGTTTCTGGCCTGTGTCGGTATATGTATATGTTCAATAAATAGAGTGAGGAACTGGATTTTCCCATGGGGAATATCAAAGGATTGTTGTTCTTTCTATTCTTCTTCAACTCCAAGTCCACATTTACAGCAATAACCTTTTTGATCCTCTTTGGCTTCTGTCCCAAACACAGCACTTTTAAACAGCCCTAAAACTACTAATGATCCCCTGCTTGCAGCAGACTCTGGCCTTCTCACCAACCTCATCCTCCTCCACCTCATTGCCACCTTTGATACCATCTCATCTTCTCAAGCTCAATGGCAATTAATGTGAGGTTCTCCTCATCATATAAAATCTCCAATCTCCCTGCCTGCATTATTCCCATTGATGATTGTCTGGTCCACCTTTCCTCCCAAATAAAAAGGATTGGTGTCATATTCAATTGTACACTTTCCTTCAGTTCTCGCATCAATAATATCTCACATACTGCTTTTTGTCATTTACATAATATCGCCAGACTTCCCCATCCCTCGCTCAACACAGTAACAAAGTCCTTATCCATGCCCCGGTAACAAATTGTATTAACACCGTCCTCTCTGGAATGCCTGCTAAACTTCATCAAAATCATCCAAAACTCTGCTGCAAGGATGATCAGTCACACCAAGTCCACTGAACAAACCAAACCCATCTTCATTCAGCTCCACTGGCTTGTTCCACTGCTCAGCACCAGGTTTACTCCAACATTCTGATCACTTTCAAAGCTCTCCATGGCCTCTCCATATTATATTATTAAGCTCTATCAAGGTTTTCCAAGCTTACAAGAATCCTTAATAAATCATCAATCATGTCTTCAACCTCCTTGATGGAAGAAACAAGGATTATGATTTTATTAATTGTTGTATTTCATACCGTGCAGATAAATAGCAAGTTCTCTACATAACAGTCCAGAAGTGTTGGTGTGCTGCATCAAGAAAACCAGATGAACAATGAATGAGAGGGGTGAAGGAGGAGGACGAATAATGGCTGCATCTGGCAGACAATATCCTTCTTCATTCATCACCGCCTACTAAAATCCCCCCCACACACACACATACACACACACCCTTATCTCCTGCCCTCTGACATTAATTTATTCAGTCGCCTGCACAGCTACTTTGTCACTGATTCAAACAGCAGCAGAGTAACTATGATAGTATATATGTGTGTGTGTCAGGTTCATACAATCCCAGTGTGTCTCTCCACTGTTGTAGTATTGATCTTGTTCTTTCTTTATTTCATCCATCAGTACATGCACAGTATACTACACTAAGGGAAAATGTGAGTGTATGGAACAAATAGTATTTTGTCGAATCAAACGCCTTATCAATACAATTATTTATTTAAAGTTGAGTTTTTTGTTGGATATTTTTATTGAAGCAGGCACTTGACATGACGCATACAATTATGGGACATTTTGGAGATAATTTTTACGAAAAAGGGGGGAAAAGAGAGAGAAACAGAGAAAAGAGAGAAGGTTGTAGGTTATATTTGTTATAATTATTGTTGTTTAACTTTTCTCGAAGGGAGGCAGAGAGCCTTTATTTAAAGTTTTAACTGACTGCGCTGATACACCTTATTGCAACGTTTTTCAATGCCCCTGCTTACTTTTTCAGTTCATCTTTTGCTTTCAATGTCAGTGTTCTGGCTTTTTAATTTTATTGTCAATGCCAAACATTAAAGTTAATGTTCTGACTCCATTATGCCGCAGCCTTCAAAAAGTATTCAAATTCAAAATCCTGTGACAGAGAGAAGAAGTGATAGAGGAAGAGAGAGTGAAACAGCTTACGAAGTGTAACTCGATGGTGGATGCTTTATCCAGGCTGTTTGCTGGTCAGATGTAAGAGACTGGAGGAGCATTGGCTTTGTATCTCTGACAGCCAGGTGCTCAGAGACAAGCCTCAGAGAAAGCTTGGAATGTGCTCCATCTGGCACAGTCTGTCAGATGTGGTTGGAGACCAGGTCAGAATTCCACAAATTTGTTTTCAGAATGCCTACATCCTCCCCGGCTCCGATAAAGTATTTAGTTACACAACAACACTGACACAGGGAGTATTACTGATGACATGACAGTACTGTATTTCTGCTTACAGAACAGAATATGTTACTTAGTATCTCATCTTGATGGACAAGCCTGGGAATTTTCTCTCCTGATAATGTTCAGAATAGTAATTGAGTTTGGAATTCAGCCTCAATAAATTTTATTGAATTAAATTGTTTGTAATTAACACAGATTTAGTATGATTCTGTTTGACAGAAGAATAATTCAGATGCTTTTAAAATGGTTTGCACAACATGTTTTCATTGCAGCAAGTACCACAAGTCTACAGCAATGTGTATGTGTCAGTGTGTGTGTGAGAGGGACAATGGCATATATTTTGTGTGTGAGTGTGACAGCATAGCATTTTTTTTTTTTTTTTACAGTATATGTGCCTGTGTTTGTGTGTGTGTGGTCAGGCGGAGAAGCACACATCATCATTTAATGATGGCTTAGCAATCGGTACATGTACACTCGACAAAGATGAATGATGCTCCCCGCTAGAAGAAAGTGCTGCATGATTCCTCTCTCGCTCTTGCTCTCTCTCTCTCCCTCTCCCTCCCTCGCTCTCTCTCACACTCTCTCCTCTCTAAAGACCACAGTTAGCAGGCTGAAGCAACTAGGGTCCGTTGGGGCAAGTGAGGCAGAGAGCAGTGATATTGGGGCCAAGCCTTTGATTTTCCTGTCATGGATGCTTATAATGATTAATGCCAGGACTTTTGGGCCACGCTGTGATTATGGGGCCCGAAAGCTTCAGCTAGTTTTGTAGAATTAATAATGACATCTGTGCAGACTCATGTTAATGTAAGTTATCTTAGACAAACAAATGTAACCAGATCTATAGGCAAGGCTATGTCTACTGCAACCAGCTTGATTGAACTATTCCAGTGCAACAACACTTATAGTATTACTACTACTGAACATCAAGCTGCTTCTCCTCAATCGGATAAAATCTCACTGGCTTCTTGTGTGTTTTCAGTTTTTCCAGAATCGATTTCAGACATAGGCATCTCCTCCCAGGTGAGAGATCTTGTCATTTATACGCTTGTAATTTGAGGGGGGTTGGATTCTCTAGAAGCATGGCTTACATGGTGCTGCAGCCTAGTGACAATTGGTTGCATCATATTGTCTAATTGCCTAATTCTATTTAATATTTGTTGCAAAGAGACTGCAGGGCTGCCTGTTGGATGTATTCTGTCAGACAAAACACAAAGCTGGGTGGCCAGAGTTTAATTAGGAAAGCTGGCAAGCTGTTCCTGTGTAGCAAGAATGTTTAGTTAGGAACACTAAAAAGCTGTTCCTCTGAAACCAGCATGTTAGTTAGAAGTTCAGTCTGTTAGACTCCGAATAAGTCTGTGCAGCACCATTGAGGTTATTTGTAAAGCATTTCAGAGTACTAATAAAATACAGGCATGATTCTTTCGTTACAGAGTAGCTTTATGATTTGGAGATTTCTGGAGTGAATTGTATCTCTTGCACAAATCTCATCAGAAAATAAAAGACACAACAGATCAACCACATTTAAACCATCAATCTAATGTGTTTTTTTCAGCAACAATTGTCTTTATGGAGAACTGTGCCTTTCTCATTGTGACTCACGGTCATGGTGAGCAGCTTGCCCATCCTTCAAGCCTGCCAGCGATAGTGATCAGCGGTAGTCAGCCATGCCTCTGTGGCAGTGAAAACCTCACTATTTGATCTGGCATTAGGTGCTTTTGCTGGCTTTAACATGAAGGATTATCTCCTCTTCATTTCTGTGTAACTCTCTTGACCTTCCCTGATCACAGAGAGAGAAAGAGAGAGAGAGAGAGCAATGGAGGAAGAAAGGATGGAGACACGGGGAGTGTAGAGGATGGAAGGAAATCAAGGACAAAAAGCAATGGGGAAGAGGAAAGGAAGCAGACTGGCAAGATAGGAGGAGAATGACGTTGAGGTAATTAAGGTTAAGATGAAGCGAGCGACAGAGAGAGAGAGATTGAGGGAGGAAGGACACAAAATGGAGGGGAAACAGCAACTGCAGAGAAGTTGATAAAAATTCATCCAAGCTGTAATTTCTACTTTGTGGTGTTCAGTAACATGGACATGATTTCCTTTCATTTTCCTTCCACTGATTTCACTGATGAGTTCCGTTCTGTGGATGAGGAGAACCATTGAAGCGAGTAGCTGTAGTGTTTGGTTGGAAATCAAACTCTTCAGACTCTTCAGTCACGATTGCACATGGCAGAGAATAATTTATAAAAGGGACAAGGTAGAGAGAGGGAGAGAACATGATGGCAGGATTACACCTAATCCGTGATGCATTTGTATTCCAGTCCTTATAGTTCCAATCAACTGACTGATCCCATGGGAAATTTGTACTTGTTCATATAAAATAGAACCATTATGTCACTGTTTGGTACACTGGACAAAAACACAAAAAAACATTATTCAGAAACACTTTTCATGGCTATGGGAATGACACCAGACTTTACCTATCAATGAAGCCAGACTCAAGTTTGGGCCTTAAAGCAAGTATGCCTTAAGAACATGAAGACCTGGATGACATGCAATTTTCTCCTACTTATCTCCAACAAAACTTTAAACTATTGTGCTTGGCCCCAAACACCTTAGATATATATGATCAAATGAGATAGCCTTCATGACATTGCCTTGACATCCAGCGTCACCACCGTCATTTAACTCCCACATAAATCAAATTTCAAGGACTGCCTTCTTTCACTCACACAACCTTGCAGAAATCAGGCATATTCTGTCACAGAATGGTGTGGAAAACTTGTCTTGTATCGTAATTCATTATTATCAGGCTGCCTTAATAAGTCTCTAAAGACTCTCCTGTTGGTCCAGAATGCAGCTGGACCAACAGGAGGAACTAGAAACTAGGAAAAGAGATCATATTTCTCCCATCTTAGCTTCACTGCACTGGCTTCCTGTAAATTCCAGAACATAATTTAAAATTGTACACACTTTCAAAGCTCTCTTGAGATACTTCCTCTTAAAAGGCCAATACACCAAAATACCATATGAGTAGATGGAACAATCTGGCGAAGAATGGCTGGATGAACTGGTGCTCAAATACAGGCAGCTGATGATTGATGAACGGCTGATAAGTGACAGGTGTGTAGGAGAGAAGGCGCGAACACGGGCCAGGTAACCACACCCAGCCAGGAACAGACAGGCAGAGACCAAAGGGGAAGGGGAAACACACACATACAGTATTGTACTTTTGTATATTCCCACCGGGAGTTCCTACACACACCCAGCTCTTCATGAATCTCTCTTGGAATTGCCTCTCCAAAAATATATTGATAAACAACATTTTAATTATGATAACATCATAACCAACATTATAAGATCTTCAAGCTTCCACATTACTTCTTCCAGTAGGTGTGTTCTGCCACAAGCAGGAAGCAGGAGGGGGTTTGTCACTGGTCAGTTAATTATAACATGTGAGGTATGGTTTTGCTAAGCTGTGTGGGTGTGTTTGTGTGTGATTGTAGCATGGTGTGTATGGTATTAGTAGTCTGTGCATGTTGTCATACTGCTGGGGATTATAGAACTGTGTGGTGTTGATAAAACTATATACACAACACACTTCTGTTGCTAAACTACACATGGCTGACTGCAAAGTGTCCAGGCAGACTTTTCTCTATTGGAAGGTATCTGAAATTTATTCAGAGGCTCTGTTCAGAGGCTCAGCTACACAGGGATCACTTCCAACACGTTTAACATTCCAACTTTTTAGGAAATACTAAATCTTACCAGGTCATATCCCAAACATTTTGCAAAGTTTAATTATAATAGTAATCCTGACACGTTGAGCTATAATTTGAGAAGAAACACATACTTTCTTTATTTAGATTCTGAGGAATTCAATCAGTGATGGTGACAATCAGATGATAAACATTAACTGTAAAGGTTGTTATCAAAAGAAGTATCAAATAGATGATTATCACCTGTGCTACTGACTGTAGTCTGCTGCCATGAGCCTATGTTGACAAATCTTGCAATGTTTTTCTTCATCTGTTCCTTCTGGCCTGTCTGTGGGTGTGGTTGTGTCGCCCCTTTGTTCCTGTTTGCATGTCAGATGACACCCATCGGACAATCGGTTCCACGGTTCCAAGCCCCACAAACCTATTCCCAATACCCCCATTTGTTTGCTACATCCGGTGCTTGTACTACGAAGGAACCTTAACAGACATTGGCCTTGTTTGTGTGTGCTGTCTTGTCAAAATCGAAACGCGTTAATCAGGCTTAATCCATATCATGACAGTGCTAATAACAAAATAAAATAATTAAAAAACACTGTCTCTCTAACTGCAGCAATGTGCATGCTTCCATAAAAGGTGGCGTGTCAGCAAAGACGAGCCTATAGGAACAAGATGGAATCGTCACATGCTGCATAAGTTTTACATTCAGATAACTTCCATAGCTTTTTTCTCAGTTTACAGAAAAGCTATGGAGAAGAATCAAGATTTTAGAAGAATATATTAAACCCCTGAGAATCAGATAATGCTACCCAGACATTTGGTCACCAGTCTGTCGTTTAACAGCCCTACAAATGGTAAGATTGTTATCAGCCCCCTGACCCATGCTGAGCCTTGGAAGAGGCTGTAAAGCATTACGAACGGAATAATATATGGTGGGCGCATTAAACGGGCTTGTAAATGCAAACCTAAGGTTGAACCCACAATCTTCATTACAGTCAACATTGGCCCCTTCGTTCACCTCTTAGAAGATCCTTGTATCAACGTAAGCACCACCTTATCCTGCCAGTGGAGAGATCAGGACAAATCTAATTTGAAATGGATATTCAGTCAATGGGTAAGGGAGGAGGGGGCAACAATGGTCAGGGAGAGAGAAACACAAAGAGAAGGATGTGGGCAGTAAGAAGGTGAGGGGAAAACACAATGAGAAACTGGAGACCGGGGAGATGGGATGAAGAGGATAGCGGAAAGCGTGCAATGAAGACTTCATCTCTACAGGCCGTGTGGCTTCTGGGTCTCAGTGATGGCAGTTGGCTTTGTTATTAGCTTCTCTCTTAACCTCCTTAAATACATGTGGTTGTGGTAGCTTTAAAGACACCGTGAAATGAAAAATACCATTATTTACCCGTAGTTATGGGGTCTCTATGATAAATACACAAACTAAATGGGAATGATATTTTGAACCCAAACCTTGAAGGTTAGTCTGGGTTCTTGTAAGTCTTTGTCTTTTTTCTCAGATTAAAAACATTTTACCTTTCAATCTAAAGCAGTCACAAACTGACTACAAACCTTCAGTTTAGCACAAACATTCAAAATAATAGGTCCTATCTACATTAAAGCAGCTAGATGCCAGTTTTGGAGTGTGTAGTCTGCACAAATTAAATATTACACAGCACATTAATCATTGCTACAGCACAGGATATGTCAAAACACTCCTACAGGCTTAACAGCACAGTGACATTAGAGCCAATTGGTTGAAAATGATGTCAGGGCCTCCCAGTCAGTCGTAAATCTGTAAATCTGTGACAATGTTTGACTTAATTGGAGTTTGTACACTTCACCTTTCATTACTAGGTCACAGATTTACACCGTGGCTAACTGTGAGGTTCCTGCCAGCATGCATTTTCTGAGGACAGTATCTAAATGTTAGTGCACTGTTAAAGTTCAGCTTATAATGTGCCGCAGCAATGATAAACTGCTCAAGGTCCAATTTACAGTGTGTTGACTGCTACCAGTGTGATACACGCAGCCTTTGCAGTTAAACATTACACACACTGTGATTTCATCATTTCTTAGACCTCTGTTAACGATATTCACTCATATTTTCATACTTACCCTTCCCTCCCTCCATTATTTCTCCAACAGCCCTGAAAGCATAGAAATACAACAGAACTAAAAATATGGGTCTTAATTCAAAAAACACCAGATAATCTCTTTCAGTCTGGCCTCTTTTGCTATTTGCATTGAAAGATGTGTTATCTACAGTATTTCAAGAGGATGTTAGAGACTCAAGACCTTTTCTGGCCTGAGGCATAGCTAATCCCCAAAACTGGATTTGACACAAGGGAAGGGAAGTAGACTGTATTCTGTCTTAGTGGAGGCCATACTGCTGCCACATTAGGCTTGCTGACTGCTTTAACCGTACCGCTCATTAACGGGTTAATGACTAACATTTAGAAACACAGGACTTTCGCTTTTAAGCTTGATCAATATCGAATGTACAGTACTCCGACACAAAGCACAAATGAAGCCCCATGTTCCAGGATAAAGGACATAACAGAGAACTCACACTGTGACCGTGCGGGCCTTATCACAGATATGCAAATGCCTACTAATTAGCTGTAATTATAGCTTCATGTCCTTTGGAGTCATATCCAAAATATCCAAATGTTCAATAATGGCTTTGGTTTGGTTTCTTTTTTGTTTCTCAGTTTCTCAATTGATTAACATGGCAATTAAGGTCTTTGTCTTCAAGTGAAAGGAGGGGATATATTCATCTTATACCTTCAGTCTATAATAATACAGTGATACTGATAGAGGCCATGGCTGTAGACAAACTTGCATTATCCGTTTTGTATTTGTCTGTTTTTATTGTACAGGTGCACTGAGGATGTGAGCCTGCAAAATGATGTTAAGCAGAGTATCAAGCAGTAAACACAGCTGGAGGTCTGCTCTACTCTGGACGAGCCTGCTAGAAACCACAAGAACACAAGGTTGGATTTGCAATCTAATCTAATCTATTTAAGCAATCTAATAACTGACCATGATAGACCATTACTATTGGCTATTCAACTATGCATACACAAATCCTCTCCTCCCCTCTGGAGGTTCTTCTAGTGGAACTCATTATTGCTGGCAGATAAAACATTCTCTGACATGATCTTTGACTCTATTGATGAGTGTCTTTCTTTAAATAAAATCAATTTTATCTCGCATTCACTGCTCTGGGAGTTAGCATTCCTTGGAGGTCAAATTATTTCCTATTCCTCTTACTTAAATAAAAAATACAGTACCAAGCTGAAAGGACTCTCAGCTGCCATCACCTCCCTCGACAAACACGCATCTGATCCCTCCCCAGAATTACTTAAGAAACATCTTAACCTTCATACCGAATTCGATCTCATCTCTGCTAATGATGATGTGCGTCTCTTATTACAAACCCCAGCTACATATTATGAACACTGGCACACCAGTTAAAATGCCACTCTACCTCCCGTCTGATAAGCCCAAATTAATATCGATGCTTCCACCTGCTACTGACCACGTGGAAGTAAACACATTTAATACCTTCTGCGCTTTCCTTTACAAGTCCGAACTTCCTACAGACACCAGAGACACCATGAATACGTTCCTTGCTGATCTCATAAACCTAAATATCAAGGCTAACACTGCAACATCTCTAGATTATTTTCTTTCTCTTGCAGAATTACACTCCGCAAAAAGAGCTATGCAGTCTAATAAAGCTCCAGGCCCCGATGGATTTCCTATACAATTCTTTCAGAAATTCATTGTTAAACTGGCACCTTTGCTCTTCTTGATGTTTATCGAATCCCTGAAGAAAGGTTGACTTCCCCGCACTCCAGCTCAAGCTTCAAAAGCTCTTCTCTTAGAAAAAGACAGAGACCCCTCCGCCTTATATAGACCTCTGGCTCTGTTTAAAGCTGATGTTAAAGTTTTGGCCAAAACCATTGCTCGTCACTTGGAAAGAGTTTAACCTAGTATAATTTCAAAGGGACAAAAAGTTGCAACCTTTTAAACATTTCTGTCACTCCCTTAATATACTCCTCCCCCCTAATCAAGAGCTCAAAATTCACCAAAAACCCTGTGGTCCTCAATTTTTTAAAGATTAGACACCAATTTAGCAAACACTTTCAACTTGCAAACGCATCTCCCCTAGATCCAGTCTGCAACAACCACCTGTTGCCTCCCTCAATTTCCCCTCTCAGTATGGCTTTTCTAGGGATCTAGGGATCTAGGGATCTAGGGAACAGGGATCGGCTGCAAAGCGCTCATTTACCTTCAAATCAGACACTTCTAACAATTTTTAAAACTTCCCTTCCTCTCCTCCTCAACTAATGTGGGAGGGTCTGCTTACGTTCAGGAAACATTTAAGAGAGATTTTCTCTGAGATTTATCACCAATCTAACTCATAAGGGCTTTCTGGGAGGGTGAGCTTGGATTTCAACTCGAGACGGACTATATACTGTGTCCCTACTTTGTTCCTTTTGTTTTGTTTTGCTCCTTTGTCTCCCCCTTTTTCTCTTCCCACAGCCCATGATGCATTTTGCAACTGCTGTATGCTGGACTGGTGTCAATCCTGTAAAATTGCATGTATGAGATCACACTAGAAAGATCGATGTCATTTGAGTCTCCACATATTTCAACGTATCTGTGCTGACTGTGGTTGGTTGCTGACGCTCTGTTATCCATTTGCCTTAATTCATATGCACATCACACATCCTTGCTGTCTTCATTGTTTTCATTCTCTTCTTTCTTTTCTTCTCTTTCCTTCTGTATGTATAAAATAGTATAACTAGAAGCTCATTGTAATCCCAGATGCTTCCTTCAATAAAAAATATTCAGTAGAAAACTATGTTATAAAAAGAATTTGCACTACATCTTGGTGAAAATGGAACAATATCACGGGCGGTAATGGGAACATATTAATTATAGACAGACCTCATAAAACACTCCTGTTTGTCATCATATGAAGTATATAAATATAATGACTTATTCCTTTGATTCTTCATTTCATTTTTCTTGTATTGAAAGCCCCTTCTCAACACGCTCTCTCAAATTTCTTTTAGTGTGTTTGAATGTCAGTAGTTCTCATTCAGAGATTGTCTTCAAAGTTCCCCCCGCAGGGCTGAGAGAGAAGCCAAACACTTCCATTGAATTTGTGTCAGGTATTTTGGAAAATAGGACTGTGGAATATTTTTGTGGCTTTCTACAGAAAAATAATGAAGTCCAAATGCTCTGGTTAGAGGGCCTTCCTGTGCTTTGGCTGAGATCCATTTAACAACACCACTCAAAGCTGCAGGGTTTAGTTCCACCACATCAGTACATTTATCATCCTGTCTGTAAGTGTAATTATTATATTTAGGGAGCAGAGCCACTGGGACAAAGCTGTGCAGAGAGCAGAAGCAGAGGTCAAATGAAGAATGAGTCAGATGGGGGCCTGAGAAATAAACACGTGCAGGTTCCTTTTTTATACCAGTGTGGAGTTTAACAGACGCCACACCTGTTTGTTAGAGTTAGTGTTACATTACAAAGCTATTTCTAAGCTACAGTTTCAAAGTGTCTCACTGATGTAGGAGACCCAATGTGACGTGAAATATAACAAAAAAAAAGAAAACAAATCAGGGTTAATTATTTATTGGGAACCACTGCATTAATACAGCAGGTGTATTGAGGAAAATGTGTGACTGACGTCTTCAGAGCATGACCGTGATTGATGGACCCCACAGGGCAAAAGGAAAAACCAAGTGTAAAACCTCTCCTTCTTAAACTTTGAATAATCTACGAATATTGAGGTTCATGGTCTAATTGTCACTGTCCCGTTGCCCACAAAAGTCAACTTTAAGGCATAGAGAATAATTTATTTGCCCATGGACTGATACTGGACTTCAGGCACTTTACAGGCCCTTTTTGTACAGATTGCTGAGCATGTTTTACCACAGGAGAGTGCCAGCTCTCAAGGGAAATGAGATGAGCTGTGAAGACAACGTGCTATCCATTTCTGCAGATTACTCTCCAATATCTGATGGCAGATTATATAAATATAGAGGATAATAGTCCCAATTGTAGCTGTCTGCACAGCAAAATGTGTGGTCATTACCTCGGAGGGAAAAAGAGTTTCAATGTCTGTGAGTGTGCCTGAGCAATCCTTTAAGAATGTGTGTGCAGGGACACATGAGAGTTAGTGTGAGTGTGCGATTGTGTGGACATAAAAAGGCCTTAAATTGTTCTCCTGGCCATCAGGCACAGCAGTGACAGTTCCCAGGTGATGTCCAGTTATCTCCATGGAGACATGTCGTTAAGGAAGTCGTTCCTGTTAGCCGAGGTCTCTCTCTAGTGATAACGAGACTCTGGCCGAGATGACAGGCTGGATTGTCTAATGCAGTGTTTCTCAACGGGCAATGTCGAGACCTAAATATGGTTGAAAGAAGCTTAGAGAAGGTCATGGACAACAACTCTACTCATGCAATTTAAAACCTTTGCCATAACCCTCAGTATAAACAATAGCCATTACAATAGCAAAAAGTAGGGATTTTGCTATATTGACTTTTCATAAATTTTAACCAAAGTATTCTTGAGGACACTTTTTGGCCTATTCCATTATAAATCCATTACAAATGGACACATTTTCCACAGCCATCCATTTAGCCTGGTCAGTTCCTGACAATAAAGGAGCATTGTTAACTTTGTTGACAACTGTCACCATTGTCAATGGAAGAAAAACTGTTGGTTATTAAAGCGGAGTTTTATCCTCCAATCTTTGTCATAATGAAGGCCAAGGAGCTCCTTCGCTCTGTCAATTGACACAGCAATAAGGGCAATGATGGTTTGATGGGCGCTGACAGCAAAACCAGTGACAACAGTTGGAATAATTCCTCCAGGATTTCCAGAATAATATGTGCTTTACAAGATGACATCCTTATTAACCATTTGTTACAAACATGAGATTGTGCTCTCTGAAGACATTTTTGTGCAAGATAAAGAGATGTATGTGTGTGGACTAAAATTATAAGACATTAAGAGAATATAATGAAACACTGTTTTTAGTCTTGTTTAATTTAATGTAATGACATCACTTTGTCTCATATCATGGAAATTATTTTGGAATCCTGATTATTCTTGATTTGTAAAATGTCCGCAATAGTGTCGTAAATCTCTTGGCACGGTGGAGTTAAGAGTAAGTTAAGGTGGCATTTTTATTATAGCAAGGTGATAACGGTCCATTATCTCATTCCAGTACAGCTCAGTCTGAGTAACCAATTGTTTTCTTAGTGCCTGTCCTGATTATGTTAATACTGGCTGGTTCCTCTTTTTCAGGATTAAGTTGTTTTGGTTGCCACGTAGAAAATGAAACCTTCATTCTTTCCTTTGTCGTTTTTCTTTTTCTTCCATGATGTAACTTTAGGTTGCCTTAATTATTCTTCAAAAAATAGCAAGGTTTCAGTTTTTGTCTCACATCCTCCATTTTCCTCATCGCGCAATTTAGAGACTTTATTCTGACATATTACAGATCGTCCCCTGACGCTCCTTCTGCTCCCCTCCCCTCCTGCCCCACCCCTGACACCCCTGACAACCCATTGGGTGTCTATACCTTTTCTTGTCGAACCTCCCGTAACATATTCATAGATACTGTATATGTACTTTGTCTACTTCATTCTCTGTTGTCTTTCCTCAAATAAAAACATCAGAAAAGTCAGGTAGTAGTTTGAAATTAAACCCTCATAGCCACATTAGGTAGGCCATGCAGGAGTATTAAAAGACAGATGGTTTGAGATCCTCTCCAGTGTGTTCTTACGGTAGTTCTAGAGATTGTGCTTTCAATGGTATTTTGTCGACGGTGTATCTTCTTCAGCATGGTGCAAATGGTTTCTCTTTGGAAGTGGAATATGGGGCAGCTGGTGTTTTGCTTCTTCCTCTCCAGTGTGTTCTCATAAAGTTTCAGACAGAACATGCATGGAAAAAGTATTTTTCCTTCCATATTCATTATGCAAATACCAGATCTAAATTGTTTGGCTAAAACATAAAATCAATCATCATCAACCACCATCCTGGCGCAATTCTTGAGAGTTTGATCTGGACCGTGGTGTGCTTATGTGTGTGTGTACGTCAGTGATGTCATTAACAAAAGTGACAACTCCACTACAGACGTACATGAAATGTGAAAGGGTTAATGGTGATTGCGTAAGTGTTAATAGGCAATAACAATGACTATGAAAAATGCCAGACCACTGAACAGTGTTTCTGCCAAGCTTGGAGGCGATTGGAGGAATGGTGGTCTTTGCTGCTCCATCACAAACACACAATCCAAAACACTGCTCGCCAATGATAGTAATAAAGATATTTAGATAAGTTTGAAGCTTCATGATTGTTCGGAGACAAGAGCTGCATTACGAGATCCACAGCTATGCATATTTGCTGATCAGGTGGAAGATGTACACGTCTGTTTTCCAATAAATCTAATAAACATACAAAACACAGCCAGGTAAACCATATTTAAGTCTATTTCTGTCACAGCAGGCACCTTTCAACAAATCTTAACAATGGTGATTAGGCTGAGATTTATTTGAGAAAATGAAGAATAACAGAGCAAAAGAACACATTGATGAACACGTCCTGGAACACTGTACACCATGTCATCCTTGAGAGCTATTATTCAAAATTGTCACCTGTTTCTAGAGCCAGTTTGACACGCTTGGCCCTCATTTCTTTCTTTGTGTTAAAAAATGACATGGAAAGAATATTGTAAGTATTTCTCCATGTGGTTTTGCAGAGATCAGACTTATTAACCCTTACCTTTAATGGGGATTTCTAAACAAGAATTATATTGCACCCCCTGAAAATCTTCTTGTCATGTGTTTAAAGGTATGGGTGATCACTCCAGCAGCTCACTCCAGCAGAAATCTGGTTCCTTTTCTAATCCCTTCCTGAGCAAGGTTTCTCATTTGCATGACATTGAAGAGATCATCTGAACGCAGAAAGCAGATTGTAACCATGTTACATAATTGGATGTCAAGGTTCCAAATGTTAAAATGTCCCTCTCAGTGTGGTATCAAATGACTCCCTGTCAGATGGCTGTCAGTGGCCCTTGACAGTGGTTCACCACTGTAACACACATGGATCAGTCACACCAATGCTCCTTCATCTCCCTTGAATAAAGTATGAACAGCTCCAGTGAGAGGGGAGAATTAGGAATGATCACCAATAACATATGGTGGTCACAAAACAGATCATCTTTGATATCTGCAAAATCAAAGAGCCTCACTCACTGTGCATCTTTTTTCCACATTATCTTTCATCATGTGCCCTCAAATGACTCTACAAATGCGGTAAACTTTAGAGAATAGATGAAATTAGAGTAGAAATTGCAGATAAAAAGCCCAGAAGACAAGGAGAGAACGGTGCAAATTACCCTACAAAGGAAGCCATGTCTGTGTAGGGAATTATTACCAGTTGCATGTAGCAGATAGATGCTTTCAATTGCATGTGTTCACTCCAACGATTCCCTGCTCTTCCCTGGGGGAGGGATGACATGAGCCTATAGCCCCACCCCCCATGGTTGTGGAAACCCCTTCATACATCACATTCCTTTTTATTTATGTCATTACTCAAAGAAGCTGGTGATATTAAGAAGCAGAGCCTGTGTAACCTTTTTTACAGCTTGGCTTATTGTCTGTCTGGGAGGAAAGAGTGGGAATTAAAGCGGGGAGGAAGAGGAGGAATGAAGGCGAGGAAGGAAGAGAGAGATAAAGACAAAACAGGGCCTTTAATCCAGTCGGGGCTCCCAGCAAATACCTGTCTTTGATGTTTTTATTGTTTTAATAACGGCAGCATTGCAGAGGATTTGTTCAGATCTTGTAAAATTATAAATATTGATTTTTTTTGTGATGGAGAGGGGGTTGGAGGAAGAAGGCAAAAGCTGTCTCTTTGTGAAAGCCACAATAACGGTGCACAGCTCAGTGCATTATAAAGCAGGATCTGTCATGTTGATGGAGGAGTGGATCAGTGTTGGCACTGAATTTTCCATTCAGCCTCAAAGGAGAGAAAAACGATCGAACAACGAGCTTTCTGTAGATTCTGCATAACGTCCCCTGGCTCTTGTCTCCTGCCATCTGTTTACAAAGCTCTTTGTGTGGATTCTATTATGATATATAATTTAATTGTATTGTATTTGCATAAATTCAGTGGTGGGCTGTGATGAATTGAAATTTTTACACAAACTATAATATACATCTTAACGTACACCCCAGTGTCTAAAACAAAATCCTACAGTAATAACAACAGCCGACTGCAAACCACATCCAACATACCTGTACCCAAACAAAATTGTATCAATACATGACCTCAGTATTTCTTGCTTACTGTTCCAAGTCACCAACATCTTCAAGTACTCAAGAACAGATTGTGTTGTAGAGGATCTACATCTAGAGGAAGTATCTCGAGTATTTAATACAAATAGAGCAAAGTGCATGGTGGGCAGGGTCGAGTACAGTAAAGCAGTAATGGCAACGCTATACTCTCCATGTATGCTGAAACACAAGGCTCAGTGTTTGGTGTTGTGTAACTAAACCTAAACCTGATACTGCACTGCACTTGTATGTACAAACCAACAGACTCACCATTATTGGGGCAAACTTCACACATCCTGTCTGAATAGAAGAGAAGATACCTTGTGTCTTTACATAATTAACTAAATAAATAATTAAACAATTACTTCAAGTAATTTGCTCAAAAACATTTAGTAGAGACAAATTAGAGGCATCATGAGAGCCGTTTAGCTTCAAAAACGTTATCATCAGTTGACATTGTGTTTAATAAACCTCCAACATTAAAAGTGTGACATCCAATGAATAGCAAGGAGATAACCTCCAATATAATAAAGGCTCTGTCACTGGAAAATAAAGTGTTCTATCTGCTTACTCTTCAGATTTACTGATTTGAGAGCGAACTCCTAATTTAGGAGTAAGTAATAGAGCTGGAAAAGCAATTTGAACTCTTAATGGAACATACACACAAATTGGAGATTAGAATTTGGATGCAATGACACAAAACTATAAAAAATACTACTGAAAAGCAAATGTGAAGTTGAGAGTGTTACAGATTTCTTTGCAAAGTTCATGAAACAAATTTATAAACAGCTCATACCATTCATAAAAAAACAAACAATTCTTTGCAATGACACAAACAGTTAGGCTTTGGAGTTGCATTTTGGCACGAGCATGGGTGTGTGTGGTGCAGGTGGCTGAACCACCTTGTCCCTGTCACAGCAGGAAGTGTTTAGGGATTAGTCTGAGGGCTTTTTGGGATGCAGCCTGAAGGCTTTTGGAGCCCTGTGACAGCACATATGGACATAGCCAGAAAACGTCTGGGCTTGGAAGCAGCTCCAGCCATTACTCTACTGCTCTGATTGGCCTGCCCACTTATCCACACTTCCATCATTGACTATTTTCACATCCACATCCACATTCGCCCCCCCTCCCCGCCCCAACACACAAAAACACACACACCTCTCTCTCTGTTCCAGGCTAGTGGTATCATCTGTCTTTTTGCCACATGGCAACGCACAGCCACATGATTTGTGGCTGGGCAAACATTTAACTGAATGTATCTAATTCCAAATCAAGGATTACATCCCGCTGTTTCAATATTTGCACTGTTTAGAGTGCTTCCGAGTAGCCGCAGCTTGTGAGAAATCAGGTCACATTTGCCAAATATCCCCTTCCATCTACAAAGAGCAGAGGCCATGATGTTCCAGAAACCCTCTGAATGGTAGCAGAGCACAACGCTTCAACTTGTCAAGTGTGTCAGATTTGTCTTTACAGCAGGTACAGAGGAAAGATTTCATCCATGTGCCAGAGCATGTGCAGTTAAAACAAATATAACTGCACATGCTGGCTTGAATGAATATGTATTGAAACACTTCATTAAGGTCCAATTGTTACTGGCAATATGCATCATTCAGTTTGCCTTGATTGTTTGATTCTTTAGAGTAAGAAGGTAACACCCAGTGCCTCCAACCCAAAGGGCCACATGGCTCTGTTGCTATTTGTTTGTCCGGGAATGAAAGTCAGTGGACATGCATGTGGTTCTGTACATACGTCATTTCAGTGCCTGCATACTTTAAGTGAACATGTCCCACACTGCTCCTGCTATCCAGTCCAGGGTCATGGGGAGCTGGAGCCATTTATTTGAAGGCATGGCAGTCACACAGAGACAACAGTTTGCATATGTCACGACTAAAGAAGGAAACCGGAGGACCTGGAGGAAATGAAATTTCTCAGTATTTGAAGAAACCACAGAGCAGTTGAGTGTGGAAATGGCGTCACCACTGTTCCATTTGTACTTAAACACATTTTCATCCCTTTCCATAGTCACATGTGTAGTGGACAGTGTAGGCATTTTTCAGCTTTTTGTTTGCAGTCCCATTGTGTGCCCCATTGTCGTTTCTTCTTTCCATCTCTTTAGGGCAGCATGATGGTGCAGTGGTTCGTCCTCTTACCCTACTGACAGATGGCTAGGGTTAGATGGAAGCCCCTTACTGACTGTTGTCCTTTATATGCAAGAGGACAAATCTCCCCTGACATTTGGGATCAATAAAAACAACTTATTAGAACAAGATAAAATGTTACCCAAGCTTGTTTGGCCTTGGTGGAGTGACATAGCATATATGTTTCTTAAATCATACTTCAAGCGCATGCTGCCTCACATAACAAATAGTTAAGAGTGGATTCCTCTTAGTTCTGAGCTGTAGGACAGTAAGATCCTTGCAGTTCATTCATAGCAGTGGAAGCCAGCAGCCACTGTCATCCCTTAGACTCTGGGGGGAGGATTTGAGTCACCTCACCCTCTGAAAGCTAAACCCTGTAGAGCAGCAGGCTAGTGTGCATTAATCAGACCCGACTCTCATATCTGAGCCACTTAATTGCATGGAGGGAGATGTCAGAAAGCAAATGAGTCTAACATGTCAATGTGTTAATTCTGCTATCGATTTCATTGATGTACCATTCGCTCTCCAAGCTCATTAAAGCTGACCTGTCAGACACGTTTGTACACACGCACGCACGCGTGCACACACACACACACACACACACACACACACAGAGAGATAAACACATGTCTAAGTTTTCACAAGAGATTTTATTATTGAGAAGAATTTTTATTATTGATTTAAGTCCATTTGTATTTTACACTAATATTTCAAGGGCTTTGAGGTAAATATGGTAACATAATGAGCTTGAATCTTGTATTGGGGAGGTAAAGAGAAATGGAGAAAAAGGTTGGTTGTCATAGCAACTCAGTTTTCAAGGAGAGCCAACCATTCATTTCCACACTGAAGACTGCAAGGAAACACTTAACTCTGTTCTTCGCCTAAGGACACTACTTTAAAAGTCTCTCTCTCTCTCTCTCTCTCTCTCTCTCTCTCTCTCTCTCCTCTCTCTCTCTCTCTCTCTCTCTCTCTCTCTCTCTCTCTCTCTCTCTCTCTCTCTCTCTCTCTCTCTCTCTCTCTCTCTCTCTCTCTCTCTCTCTCTCTCTCTCTCTCTCGTCCTGTCTACCTCCCTTGCCCCTCACTAGAGTGTCAATCTGAAGTAAAACAGTTCAGCTTTCAGCTGCCACTCCATTCCCTGAGCTCTTTTGTTCTGTTTTTGTTCTCACCTGCCCTCTTCCTCTCCCTCATTCAATTTCTTATTTTTACTTTAAACTTTTCACCATTCTCTATCTTCTGACATCCTTTTTGAACCAAATGCACTGCAACTTACATTACAAAATCGTATTAACTCCAACATTCTTCAACATTATTTGCTTTATAGAGCAATATCATAAAATTTTTAAATATTAAATAGGTCCTGTATTGTGATGGCCTCACTGTGAGCTGCATTCTTTATTTAGTCGACACTCGGAAAGGAGAGGAATTAGCCTTTGTTTGATTGATAAATGTGTTACAGTGGTAAACCGCAGTCAGGATCAGTATGGAAAACCGTTCATCGTCCTGCATGTGTAGTCCAACTTTGGATGCATATTCAAGAGATCTTTAAGATATATTGGTAATGCAACACCTAATTAAAGGATCCTTTGTGAATGATCCTAAATATAACATTTAAATACTTCATCTCCCATTAAGAGTTCATCTCACTGCATGGAAGGAACCTAAAAAATTAAGTAGATTTTTAGCCATAAAATACCAGCAGCAAAAACCTCTCTCTCTCTCTCTCTCTCTCTCTCTCTCTCTCTCTCTCTCTCTCTCTCTCTCTCTCTCTCTCTCTCTCTCTCTCTCTCTCTCTCTCTCTCTCTCTCTCTCTCTCTCTCTCTCTCTCTCTCTCTCTCTCTCTCTGTGTAGACCCAACTGGTCAAGGCAGATGGCCGCCCACCTAGTGCCCGGTTCTGCCTGAGGTTTCTTCCTGTCAAAGGGGAGTTTTTCCTTGCTGTTGCTGCCAAGTGCTTGCTCATGGGGGAATGCTGTTTTTTATTTTATGCATTTGCAAATGTAAAGTGCCTTGAGATAACGATTGTTGAGATATGGCACTATATAAATAAAGTTGAATATAATTTAAAATATGAATGTATTTCTTTTTAGAAAAGAGAGAAACATGTCGGATTTAATATATATATGTGTGTGTATATATATATATATATATATATATATGCATATGTTTGCACACCGTAAAGTCAGCAGTCCTTCAGACAGGAATGAAGGCATTGACAGAGATGCAACAAACACACGCACATTCACACAAAAACATATATTGTGTTTAGAAGACATAACAAATGCAGCTACAGCCTTCATTGTACTCACTGGAAGATCATTAGTATCTTTCTGTGATATTGTCCCTATTGTTCCTCTCTGACAAAAGTAGATCAGCTGCATTCAATTTCTGCTTGTCTCCATATCACCAAGGCTGTGTAATGCACACACACACACACACACACACACAAACAAACTGCCACGCCTTTCCTTTTTATGTAACCCATCACGAAATATGACATTTTTAGCCTTGGTCTTGTGGTCGGGTCTCTCCATCATTCACTCCTTGTAACATTTAAACAATTTCATTAACAGAGATCTGGATATACGGCAATTTAGGAACATTTTGTTCTATAGATATGCTGAACAAATATACTATCATTTGATTCCACCAATGTCCAACAACTTGGTAAACAATTCATGGTGAAGGAGATCAAATCATTGTATCTTCTTTTTGGGTGAATCTGTGACGGAGTTATGCAGTACATATTTGTATCCTTAATCAACTGAAGTCAGATTAGATAAATGCTTGATTGGATAGTTGGCTGATTTACATTTATTACTCTTGAACTCTTACATCTTTGAAATTGACAACTGTTGCTTTTATATTTTTTTTTCAGTATATACACACACAAACAAAATTGCTCATGGCACTTTATCCACCAACAGGGCAAATATAGAAATCCCAAAAAATCCATCTTGCCATCTTGACTGTCATTTCAGGGAATGAAGTGTTGGGTTTTTCCTTCGCCAAGGAGAGGGGAGGCAGAGGAAGAGAGACAAACCTATTTTCTCTCACAGGGTGCCTGTAAATTTCCTGAGTTATGTTCCCCTCTTTGCCAGAGCTTTCTCAGCTGTAAGACCAAAAGCTAATCAAAGGCGCCTGCCTTCAGGGCAGGTAACCCCTGCATGAACTAAAAGAGAGAGCAATATCATTCCATCACTCAGCGTGCCACATGCTTGTTCCCCCTCTTCTGCTCTCTTCCTCTGTGAAAACATTAGTTGTCGCTATATGGAAACTGGAGGGAAATTTCCTCTTAATGGCCTATTAAGACGCAGTTTCACTCGTTTTCCCCCCAGCTTGCTTCACTAAGAGTATCCATCAGGATTTGAGTTGAGGAATTTTTTTCATTTCTTTTTCATGGGGGCTACGTTAACATATAGTCTTGCATAGCTTAAGATGGCTGATTCGTCTTGGCTTGAGATCTTTGTCGCACATACGTGTTTGATAGACCCACCCATTTCTGTGAAGATGTCTTTATGAAGATAGTTTGACGAAAATATACCAATGAAATGTATGTAGTTGATGACTGAGAACGACAGAGCATCTTTGTTCTTAAGTGTTTTCCTTTTCACTTGTTGATATTGATAATGTTTTGCATCTCAGACTGAAACAGGAGAAACTGACAATAGCCCACAGCAAAGGTTAGGCTTGACAGTTTCGGTTCATGTAATTCAATGGCACATTAAAAATTCCCTCTGCTACAAGTGGGTTAAATGGTTATGAACTTGAAAAAATGGGTAGAAAATAAATAATCATTACTAGTGAAACATTGTTTTGAACCATCTCTAACACTGAAATGTTTCACCTATGGTCCGCTTCTGTTTTCTGCCATTTTACAAAACAGTATTTCTGAACGTTCCAGCAGCGGTGGGCTTCCCTCTGCAAGCCAATTATACAACTTTATTTTTGCTGTGGCCTCACGTCACATGTCACTGTCCTCAGCTGGCCCACTGGAATCTCTACACTGCTCCACAGTGCACTCCTGGGTCTATCAACCAAAAACAACTGAATGGCTTGGACTGAAACCCTTCGTGATCAGATGAAAGCAATGAAACAATGACATGAATTATGATTTCAATTTAAGAGCTGTTTAAAAAATCATATTGAAATTGTGTTGGCCCCCGACATGCTCGGTATCAAAGCGTTAATTGGTGGGGTGGATGCGTACTCATTCCTCTTGGAAAGCACATCAGGAAATCAATAATATGACTTGCCATCCCCCTTTTTTTATAGTTATGGCATTCAATGATAACACAAGTGGTAGGCAAAGGAATAATTTACCACAGCACAACCGGTGTCACAATGAATAAAACAAGATAACAAGCAATAAATGAAACAGAAACCACAAACCACAAAGATCTGCCCAGCATTGTCACAATGTTTGCTTCCTGGACATGCAGATAGTCCCTGTCTTCTTTTCTAACTGTCCATCACTTGTTCCCTTCATCTCTATCTGCTCCATCCTCCAATTTTCAAATTGAAAGCCCTCTGGCAGTTCTCCAGCCTTCCCAAATGGGTAAGAGGTGACAAGTAACTTCCATCAAACTAACATCCAACCTCCTCCCCTACCGACGCAGTTTACACATCGTGCATAAACACAATTACACACCACAGAAAAAACACACACAGGGAGCAATCTTCAACTGAGGGTGTGACCTAGGTCTTGTGTGTATGTGTGTGTATAATTGTGCGTGAGTCAGAGTTACCTAGCGATACCTAGGTGTTAAGCCTTTCTTCCCTGCTGCTGTACCTCTGCCAGCAGCTTGGCCACAGTGGACCTCACCTCACCACAACCCTGCCTGGGGCTAATCCAGAAACTAGTTTACTCCTTGTCTTTCTCATATTTTTAGCACTCGCACACACACACACACACACACACACATGCTCAGTCACATTCTCTGTTGAGCGACTTGACATGTCCATTTGTATTTGCTTCTCCCTCACTGTCTACTCACACACAAATATGTGTCTGTTGTATACAATGTGTCAAGCACACATTGTATACAACAGAGAAAATACAATGCACACACACGGACACATACACTCAGTGTCCTCAGGGTAGGGGTATGGCATTGATGACAGTTTTAATGCTTTCTGTGTGACACCAGCCCCACTGTGGTACTCAACACAACATTGGTATGCAGCGTGTGTATTTGTGTGTGTATGGGTGTGTGTGTGTGTGCATGTATGTCACCCAGCCTGTCGCCTCCTGGTGACATATGTTATTGCTGTCATGTGACAACCAAGCAAATCCATTTGTTCAGATTCGGGGAATAATGTTTCCAAACAATCCTTTGATTGGATTTGTGTTCACACCCTTACATTTACTTGGGGTTCAAAATGTGTAAACAAATGCTTGCAAACTGTTTTGTGAAGGTAAACCCTTAGCCTTAAAAAAAAATGTTTACACCCAGACAAAATCAGAAACAGAATCTAAAATGGGACATCAGTAGCATGTGTGCATACTTGGTTTGCTTGCTTTTGCTTCATTGATTTACTAATGTGAGGTTTATCGACAATACATAAATTCTGAGCGAGCATCAAAGCTACATCTCAAAAACAATGTGATGAGGCTAGTCAGAAGAAGCACTACTTTAAGTCACCAGATTATATCCACTCCCCACATCAGTACCTTTTTTCTGTTGCTGCTGTTTTTTTTCCATGTGATGTTTGACTGGGAGGAAAGTGGAGGAAATGTTCCTGTTAGGCTGCCTCAGTCATTTTCTTCCCCTCCCTCTTCCTTTACAAATCAATATGTCACTAATGGGTTCCACAATCAAATGTTAACCTTTATTGAAGAAAAGGGGAACTTTCCTTTTTTGAAAAGGATAAAGAGACAGATGGGGACACGGACATACACACAAGCACAGACACAAAGTGCAGCCATTGAACCAAAGAATTATGTTCTTATAGCGACTAAGATTCATCCATTCAGTGTTGTCAACCTCTTTAATAGGGGGAATGATATATTTGGATCCCTGCAGCCTTATAAATGTTCCATAACCCCTATTCTGTACCTTGGATGCAACACGCTAGATGTTCTGTCTTGACATATTTTCCTAACATTTGCTGAGATAAACATAGACTTTGTATTAAATTGATCCTTAACAACATTATATAGAAATTAACTCACAGTCAAGACTCACAGTCATACTCTGCCCTCATGTGGAATCCCAATAAGGGTAGTCGTCTCCATCAGCTCCTAAAAGATCAGTTATATTAAATATTAACTATATTAATAAGAGGACATTCCTCCTGTATTAGAGCCCACCTCTCTGACTAACCTGAATGTCACACTCCAAGTTCTTCAGCCTGGGGTAAACCACCACAGATAATCAATGCCACAATCATCAATTTAAAATGGGAATAGATTTTATTTTAGGTTAGGTGTATGGGTTGTAGGGGCTGATCTCACTGACCTGGCGAGCTGCGTTCAATCGCAAACCTAAAACTGGCACTAAAACATATTCACTGGAAAATCAAACTGGACAGGGAAAGAGTTTTCAGATGTGATTTACAACTGTACAGATTTTACTTTTTCTATTATTTATTACTATTATTATTACTATTACTATTATTATTAATCTTATTATTATTATTATTATTATACTTTGCATGTCTCCCATCTATCCTTGGATGCAGGGTTTGGGAGCAACATCTGTCACTGGACTCATTGTGCTGAAAGCATCAGCGTCATCTTTGCCAAGCAAGTTGCTAATGTCTCTTAAAGAATGGATGTAGCCAAGCCAGCATATGTTGCACTCCATAACACACAAATACACTCCACCACCAAATATGTTTATAACTGACAACTTATGTACGTGTGTATGTCTGCATAAACATTTTAGATGACACACCGTTCATAAAACCGGAGGAGTATATGAACGTCTTCAGTGTTTATGCTGCTTGTAGTTTGACTCATGCCTACAAAGGGACAGATGCAGTCATTGGGCTGTAACCGTATTATTTGGCAGCTCCAATGAAACTGTCAGGCACCTAAACAGGCACCCTGCAGCACTTCATACACATGAACAGCCTCTGGCTCATATTCTTCCCACTGTCCCTGTGCCCAGTCTTGGGTCCGGTCTGCTGCCCAATTTGGTGCCAGTTAAATGCCCCCTGTTGCTAACAGTTAAACGGTGTGGCTCTCTTCCATGCCAGCCACTCTGCCCCTTATGTTCAACCGTGAGCCAAATTATTTTCTTTAGCTAACAGCTAAATGTTTTTAGTGTCGTTCTCCTGTCCAGATCATCAGAAACTGAAGTAACTGAAGTGGACTATACCTAGAAACTTTTTGGAGATACATTCACTCTACTGTGTGTGTGTGTGTGCACAGATTATACTTCATGGATGTATATCCCATCTGGCCTGGGTGTCATGTCTAGCTACGGATTGAGGACTGAACACTAGACTCAGAGCAAGGGAGGAAGACTCAAGATACAGGCCACACAGGAACAGGTGGTAGGAGGTAACAGAACACACTAGGAAACTCGAAGGCACACGGATACACAACTAAGAGGAACAGATTAACAGGGAAACTCAAATATCAGGGACATCAAGGGACAAAAAAGGTGCTAACTCAAATACCAGCATACAGCTTTAGAAAATAAAGTGTTAACCACAACTAACCTGACACGTGATGATGGAGACGGAAGGGATGGTGCTTTGTGTGTCTGTATGTGCTACTCTGCATTTTCACCATGACCCTCAGTGATCAAGTGGTCTGTTTCTCCAAGAGCTGTGACAGATGGAGCGGATTTAGTTGAAAAGAGTCCTGATGTTTTGGTTTATTCAGTTTTTTTCTTTACAAATTGAGTGCTTGAGAGAGTTCAGAGGATGTTGGGAAGAAGAGTCCAGTAAAAGAAAACTGGATTTCACAGGCAGTGAGCTGGAACATGAGGTGCTGAGGCGGGACTTTGTCATACTTGTCTGTAGAAAAATTTCAGTTAAAAAACCCACAACTCAAAGCTATTTGTGGAGGAGATGAGGTGAAATAGAGACTTGAAAAATGTCCCTGTATAGTCTTGTCTTGTGTGGAAGCACACAGACACAAACACACACACTCCTTATGTACTTTGTTGTACTTTGTTATGTACTTTGTTCCCCTATTGTATGTACGTCTCAAAATACAGACATTTAAACTCACAATTATAACTTACTCAGTCAAAATAACAAGCTACTAACTCAAAATGAGATCTTAGCATGCCAAAAAAGTTGTGAGGTTTGTTGTACCCGGCTTCTTTACAAAACTCAGAAAGAAGTAGACGTTTCAGTGTCACATTGTAGCAATTTACCAATCCTCTCAGCCTTAGCCCCTTGTCGGATTTGTACATTTGCTATCTCCGTGACTACATCCGTTTTTTTTCTGTCTTCTTCTTGTTTTGCCATTCAGAAATACAAACAGGAAATGGTCCTGAAAAAGGACTGGCATTCACTGTATCGCTGGAGCATTTCTTAGACTTCACTTTGTGTATCTTAGACATGTTGACTGATATGGCAGTTACTGAAACAAAGCCATTTTGGTTGCCATGGAATATTGACAATATAGGAGCGTAAAAGGAAGCACTTTATGAGTCTGGTATGAAAGCCATTGACTGTGCGGTCGATGACGAGAAGCTGAATTTCCAGTCCTTTTACTGCTGTTACATGACAATCATGAATCTCACAAGTTAACACAAAACACCCACAAGGGTTATATAAGCTGTACCGTCGCAAACAATTCACCGAATGTCTTATATCCACAATGCAGAAGGTTTTTTTTTTTGCATTGTCAATTTTACTGTTGTATTTTCCACATTTCCCTTTGGAGAGTTTTTCTGATGTCTCTCGCCTGCCCAGCCAGCTTTAGCTTTCACCGAACAACAAAAATATTATCCCCCTGCTGCTTTTGATACAGCTGTGTCAATAATTCATGTGCGCTCTCCATTCTTTTCCTCAACATAACTCTCATTCTCAGTTCACTCCTGGAGCCGGGCTACAGCAGCTCTGATGCATACTTAATGCTATTTATGAGTATTCTATGACAGCCGTGTTGGTGTGAGGCCAGCAGACCTGAGGTCGACTACCAGATCTTGCAGAATTGAGCCACTTTTTCCTTTCTCTCCCTCAGCTCACAGTTCTCACTTTTGTTGTTTTGGTTTGGTTTTTCTTCTGTTCTTTCAATCTCTCCTTTTCAGTTATTCCCTGTTTCTAATGACCTCTTTCTGCTGCCTGGCCCCATATGGTTCTTACCTTTCTTCTTCTTCGTCTCACACTCTAAATCCTACATTCCAGGAGCAGAGATGTCCTCCAGAGATGGAGAACATTAAATATTGATTAAGAAGCTATTGCAGCAGTATTTTATGTAAGCAAAAGCTGCTTGGTGTCAGTTTTGCAGAACAGCTGACAAACACCACTGAGCTCCAGTACCTGTATACCACACTTACAAGACAGATACTTGCTTTAGTGTTGAATGTTTTTTGACTATAGAGTACAGTCATCCAGTTGAAAATCGGTTTTCCAGGCCTGGAAATGGGTAAGAAAATGATGAAAAATACTTCAGTATTTGAATAAATTTTGGACGTTGTTTATTATGATTATAATCTTAACACGTCCAGCCTAGACCCTGAGAAGAACAAAGATCTTATTTCCCGGTAATCTGCTCTCGTTTTCCATCACTGTGCAATTTCTGAATGACTTGCTTTTAATGTGACACACACACACACACACAAGCGCATCAGCACACACTCCCTTTACATGTATTTACATAATTTCCACCAAAGCCCAAAACAGACACACATGGAAGGCCAATGTATAAAGTCTGACATTTTGAGGAAACACTATTCCTTTGACATGTATATTTCATGTTCTCCCTCAAAATGGGTTTTTTCCTTTTTGTTATGCAGTTGAGTCTTTTTTTTTTTTACTTTTCATCTTAAACTGACTGCACTGATCAAACATTCAGTCTCACTGCCTGAGATGTTCTGTGCGTAGACAGTAGTGAGTCTGGATGATGGATCTTGTAAAAAAAAGCAAAAAAATGTTTCCAAGTCTTGTGGTGGTGAGATTGCCATAGAAAAAAAAACATGAATGGCATCAGATTTTTAGAATTTGTCCCAATGACCCAATGACATCCCAGCAGGGGTGCTAAAGGACTGTGGCCTGGAGAGATCACCTGTTCTCCACTCCCTCTTTCAGGATTTACAACTTGACTGCTACAGTGCCAACTCTGTGGAAAACATCATTCATCACATAAGTTAACATGTAAGGCCAAGTGTCTCAATATTCCCCAACTCCTCATTCACTGGGTTCACTAATTTTATTATTGCACTTTTTTTTTTTAAAGAAAGCATTTGACCGATAGCTCTTGATAATGATTTGTGTGTAATTTATGGTTTTGGAATCTGCCTCAGTCTGACCCTTTGTATTTTGTAAAGGAAGTCTAAAACACAACAGAAACTATTACAAAATAAAACAGGAAGTAAAACAAAAACACAAAACACAGGATCCTAACAATATATACATTTATGCAGTTTGATTTAAAGAGACACCAGTTGCAAAGCTTGATTCACTTTTTAAATCATGGAAAATGTTGCACAATGTACATTGATGAAAGTGGCAATAATTCAGCCTTTTGTTATTGAATGCGCCTTGAGGAAGTCAGCAGACAAAGGTCAACATTTCAGGCACATTTCTGGATATAAATCAGTTAAATCACTGTAGGGACTTTTGGTACAAAGGTTCAGTAAGGCTGCATAAGAAGCATTTTGTGATCATTTTAACTAGAGAGAATTATACAACTAAAGTACAATTACATTAATTGCCTGGTCAAAAATAAAAGCTGCAGACTGTCACACTACAACAATGGCTCAGAATACATCAGAGCAGTGAGTGCTGGGCTTGAAATTTGTATTTTGATTTGTCTGCCTGGAGGAGATCCTCAAAAACAGCATCTCTTTCATACAACACACACAGTGTACAAACAAACACACTTACAGCAGTACCGTAATCAATAATGCATTGCACAACACAAACACACACACAAATTCAAATAAATTCATTCACTCATCAAATTTGCAATTTTTCTGTATTTACTTGTATTGTTGTACTTTTGATAGGCTCTTTACTTTTGTTAGGCTCTTATTTTTATTTTAATGCCGTTAATTGCTTTGCTGCTGTAACATGTGAATTTCCCCGTTGTGGGACGAATAAAGGATTATCTTAACTTATCTTATCTTAAACGTGACACAAGGTTACACTGATACAAAGTACCATGAAGTTACATACACCTATACAAAGTTATACCTATACAAAGATGGAATTAACAGGACGCTGAAGTTTGTACAGTGCTCATGTTGCAAATAATTAGGTAGGCAGATCCAAAACGTGAACACAATAATGCTGGGAGGAGCTGAAATGCAGAGATTTAAAGCACACACAAGCGGAAAAACAAAGTCTCTAGGGAGGCAACGCTGGAGCAGAATCAAGCGGCGCCATGCAGACACCGACTTGTTAGTTCCTCTAACTAACTAACAATATTCCAAACTTTCCTTTCCCTCCTTCTCAACTGATGTTAGTGGTGTCCTGAACATGAGCAGATCCTCTGAGAGAGACTGTTTCTAATATTTATCGCCACATTCTAGATCTAGGGGACCGACCAATCTAACTCATAAATATGAGGCCACAGGTCAAAATAAGGACTTTATTCCAACTCGAAACAGACTGGTGGGAGGAAGTCATAGGCAAACTACACAATTGATGATTTTGATTTTGTTTCCCACCAGCATAATCTGTTTATGCCAATGGGTTACACACAGCTCATAGACCCATGTAACAGAACTGTGACATTCTATTATCACTCTGGTACAGAACACAATTATTCACTCATCATTTCGAGTTTGATTTCACAAACAAGGGGACACCCAATTTACAACAGAAGGCCCAACATTTCTGCAAACTATCTAAATAAACTTAGGAAGTGATGTCGATCAATTCAGAAGGGATAAGAAAGCGGGACAGAAGGGTTTTCTCTCTTCCAGCTGAATCTATTTGCTACTTTCCTCCCTGACAACTCCCTCCCTCACTTACTCCCCACCCCATCATCCAGTACTCTTACATCTCCTCCTACACAGCAACCTCTGGTCTCTGAGGTGTTGAAAAGCACTGGAGAATAACCTGGCCCTCTGGCCTCAGCAGAATACTGAATGTTACAGTTGGAAAAGCTTGTTTTGGTCTGGAATTCCACATGTTTTAATGCTGACTTTATTATGTGATACTCTCCTGAAATCCAAATAGTGTAAAAATCCAAATACTCACTTGACAAATCCAAATACTATCAAAATCCAAATGAGTAATGTAATGTCCTTTAGGCTTTATATTCTTCTTACTCCTCTAATATAATTATTTACTCCTAAAATATGCTACACTTGACCATTTCATCTTGTTCCCATAGTCTCATCCTTTTGATTTTATCAAGCTAGCTTACGTAAACACGACCGAGGTCTGTTAGCGATACAGCCCCCCGCTCTCTGGCTTCATATAAATACCTGGACATAGTTTTTGTTTACTGGTTTCCTTTCACAGTTCAAACACATGACATTGAGGCAAACAGGAAAGTCTGATTTGGCCGTTTCTGTAAAAAACTTTGGTGTAGGAGTCTGCATAGAGGTGTGTGGTGCTGTGTCAAATGGGTTTCTGGAATGGTATTCTATATACAGATATGTACACAGCGTACCAAAAAAGATCACTTTAAAGCCCTTAAAAAGTTTTTTTTTTTACTTAGTTGAACTGTGTGGTTTCAAGATCAAAACTAATTAAAAGAAACAACAGAAAAACAACCTGTTTTTGCTCCTTTGTGGTTGCTTATGGTAACTTAATTTTATTGCTTTCTCTCCTCACCCTCAGTTTGACTCCTGTGATGTGCTAGAAATAACCACTTCTCCGTGTTTTTTGAAGTGTGCCTTATTCCGAGGCTCCCATACATCATGAGACATTATTACACAAATGCAATTGTGCGTATAGAAGCGTCTCGCAGAATTAAAGTTGAGAAAGTGAAATGAGTTTGTCTGACTGTGTTGTTTCTAAGGTAACTGGCTGAAGATAAGTCATCACGACCTTTACACACGCCTCCAACCTCAGTGTGCTTATCTTATTAAAGCTCCTCAAACTCCCAAAGCATCTGTGCAATGATGAAATCTGGTTATGTTTGACTTTATATCGTTTTTTCTTCCAACACACACAAATAAAGTTTACATTCAACGTGTTAAATAGAAATCTGTAGATGTCTGATGGGGAAACTGCTAACTTGGCGCCGCTCTGCTGACGTTCTGCTCACAAACACACATCGTATGAGTTTTATCGTATGAGATCAAGAAAAGTTTAGATTTTGTCCTGACTCCACTGATGCATGTTTCCTATGTTTACATGTTGCAGCTACATCCAACATTGAAACAGCAGAGATATCAAATGACCTCACTACGGTCCCACGATCCATTTTATATAGCATGTGTGTCTAATGTTAGTCTTTCCACAAAGCATTTTATATGAATATGCCAAAGGGTGGTGGCGTTGTAACATCTGCACCAAACATCCACAAATACTGCTGAGAATACTTTACACACAAACCACTTGGATCACTGTCTTATTTTCAACACACAATTTACGAATAAGTTAATGCTGTCTTGGATGTGACAAAACATAATTTGAAGAGCAGACAGACTTGTCAGGGGTTGAAAAGATCTCGCAGAAAGATCTTGTAATTTGTCACACGTGTCTTTGATCAGTCATGTAATTTGCAGACTATAAAGACTTCAAGATACCTTAGTTGTGTATTGTGTACAGTACAATCAAGCGTGAATATGTAAGCAACTGTCAGACTTTCACAGCAATGTAGTAGAAATAAAAGTGTTCACACTGTCGAACCTATCATGCACCAAACACACGCAAAACAGATCAATACAGTCAATAAAGAAAGCTGAAATATGAAGCAGGAGGGCCTCAGAGGGTGGGCAACTGTGTGTGTGTGTGTGTGTGTGTGTGTGTGTGTGTGTGTGTGTGTGTGTGTGTGTGTGTGTGTGTGTGTGTGTTTGCAGGGTAACACACCCATGCCATATATTCATAGGAATTGCTGGTTGTATTTTATGTTTCATACTCATTCTTGCAGAACATAGCTTTTGATACAGTATGGCCCACTACCTTCTTCAACCATTTGGAACATGCTTTAGCTAGCCTGTGTGTGTTGCTGCACAGGCTTGCGTCAGCTTCGGCCTGACCTGAAGCCGCAGAACTGGTGCTCAGAACAAACACCCCCATATACAATTAGATGGAGAGAAGCAGAGTGAGGAGGGGCTGCCCCTTGCAGGCGCCTGGGAGCAATTTGGGGGTTTGGTGCCCTGCTCAAGGGCACCTTAGCAGTGCCCAGGAGATGTGCTGGCATCCCTCCAGCTACTAGCCCATCTCCTGTTTTTTTGGTCCTCCTGTGACTCAAAACGGTGACCCTTCGCTTTTCAGCCAAGTCCCCTGCAGACTGAGTCACTGCCGCCCAATATGTGTGTGCAGTTTCGTTAATGTGAATGCTGGAGGTTTCTCATTTGTGTGTGTGAGAGGTGCATGTATCGGTGCGTTTTGTCCTAAACGGCGCTTCATAAGAGCGCGCGTTGGCTCTCATGTAAAGATCAGGCAACATGGCGTGAAGCAATGATCATGGAGTCCATGTTGTTCAACCGTCAGGCTGCAGCAGCACCAAAGATAACAGGCCAACTAAAATAGGTGTTAGGACCTGGACAAGTGTTTGTTGGTGCATTGGTGTGTGTGTGTGTATGTGTGTGTGTGTGTGTGTATTCAAGCAATCCTAACTCAATCAAAGGCTCCAGTAGCTCTTCAGACCAAGCAATAGTTGAAATAACTGATTTACTGGAGCGATTAAATTCTTCAGCTCCACACAGGGTGTGTGTAGGAAGGGGGTCGGGTCAGGGATTGTCCATCAATTTGTTCATTTACCTGAAACATCTCAGACACCTCTAACTGAACTTTGAAATATGAGGGCTTTTCAATCAATGCTATTGAAAGTTGAGAGACATTTATTAAAACTGCATGCGTCTTGCCAGGTAAAGCCTTAAATCCACACACATTCTGAATTAAATTAAACAAAACTCTCTACTGCTTTGGGACCTCACCGCTGCATACGTTGCATATCTCTACGTGCTCCACTCATCCGTACACAACAACACACCAGAGCAACAAGGAAGGACTCAAAGAAGAAATGAATGACGAACAAAGATCGAAGGATTCAGCAATTAACGCACACACACACACACACACACACACACACACAACCCAGGAGGGATCTATTGAGCGATTGGAGGAATGGTGCCTGTTTCAACTCCTGACAAAAGAACACACACTCTCTCCAATCACAGAAGTAGGGTTGAAATACACAAAATCCTGACAACCAGCGCTTTTGACACTTGTTTGTAAATATGCACATATAGCATGTGATTCTGTGAGTGTTTCATGGCTCCCTCCCCATTTGAGACTGTGTGTGGCCTTGAGTGGATTAAGAGGCTGTAGTCGAGAGAGAAGTGAGCTCTACGAAGGGCTGCAGTACTCCAGACAGGCTCCACCCCGATAAAGCTGTCTGTCCGTGACAAGGAGACTGCAAGGAAGGGGACAAGAGGAAGGCAGAGGTAGGCAGTGGACAGATAGAAAGCAAAGAGAGTCATCAAAGAAAGAGAAATGAAAGGAAAAGATGAAGGTGGAGGTACGTGTGAGGGATCTGAGCGAGGATTAAGATGCAGGAGTCACAGAGAGGCGAGAAAACCACAGGAGCTACGAAAGATGGAGAGATAAATGTGGATGCGGCTGAGTAAGATGGGGAGAGATACAGCATGAATAAAGGAGAGAAAGAAAATGTGAATTAAAGAATCTGCAATTGGAGAGGCTGATGTCAGGGAGGTGGATATGAGTGGAACAGCCAATAAATAAATAATCTGTATATGGCAATGTGCTACACACAACTAACATAAATGTGACCATGCCTCACTAATATCACTTTGTTACAGAACACAATTATTCATCACCATCAGCACAAGTATACACACCTCGCCTGTATCGTTCATTAGCCTGAGCCACCGTTCCCTCATCTCCTCATACTTTGTCCACATGTGTCACATTCCCAAGGTCCCAATCAACATTTCTTTCCTTTTTTTCCTTCTCTCTGTGTAAAAAGAGAAGATGCTATCTTCAATAGACTCACTGCAAAATGTTCAGCCTCACTGGACAAATAAACGATATTTAGTTTGAACTTGCTTCAGAGAGTGGTGATAATGAGAGATCAGATATTCCTTCTCCAGCACCTGGAGGCTTCTGAAAATATTTCAGGACGGTTCTAGACTAGATATTTGCCTCAAACATGCAGATGCAGAGCAGCACAAACAACTGCTGGCAATAGAAGTCAAATATATAAATATATAAGTCAAACTACTACTGCCCTCTTGTGGCCTGGAGCACTTCCACCTTGAAACACCTCAAGAAAACACAAAAACATTGGGGAATCGGAACAACATTAAGACCAAATAACACATTAAGAAAATGCAAAAACATTTAGAAAACACAAATACTCTGGAAACACAACAAGATGATAAAAAAGCAAAAAAAAAAAAAAAACAGGTAAATGGCCATTGTGCATTTGTTCAGGGTGAAGGATTCATATTGTCCATGAGGTGTGTGAAGCCCTCTCCTCCTTGCAAAGCATACATAAGCATAACCACCAATATTGCCGGGAGGAAACACTAGTGAAAGCTTTTGGATATCACATTGTTGTATACTACATGAAAACCCTATCACAATGTGACCTAGATCACCTCCTCAAGTGGTTTGGCAGATCTGATCCCAAAGTGACAAATATCAAATATGCCCTCGCTTCTCACTCTTCATGTAGCCTGGAGTGATTGGATACCAGAAAGCGGATATGTGCCACATGAAGTGGCACTGTGTAAACTTAGCCACTGTCTTAATCATATATCACACACACCCCCAAGCATTTTTCAGACTAGAAGAATGTGCTATTAGGTATTGCGGAGCTCATGCTGGGGTTTAGGCTGCAGAAACCATGGCTCTGAGTATTTTCCCATCTGTCACCTCTATTTAAGCTGAGGCCATGCTACACCCACTGTACGGCTAAAGCATGACAAGTGTGTGCTTGGGTTGTGTTTACTCTGTTTTTGTATGTGTGCATCCGCTGGGACAGGTAATTGAACTTCTTTATTGGAATGTGTCAAACTCTCTAAGCTTGAAAGTATTTTTTCTAAGTTCACTGCTTCTTTAGTGGTTTATACCCAGGGAGTAATCAGTTTGAAAATCTGCATGTAAATTGAATCACATCCTGTGAATGTAAATGTATTTGCTCATTGTTTTCTTTTTATCCTTCAATGATTTCATATTTTTGCATTACTGCCTTCACCTGATCGCCTCGTAAAATCCCTTGACACAGGATGTGAGAATCATTAGCGATGGAACCAAAGAATCTTTGATTAAATGGAATCATTTTAATTACAGGAAAAAAAGGAAGTTTTGCTTGATCAAATCTGAATACCTTCAGTCTCTAAGGGGGCTGAAAGTATTTATTTGCATTTCATCTTTTGTCTTTTATTCTCCAGCCTATCTCCAGTCTATGGTAGACCTTGATGAAAGGAACACATATGCATATGATCAGATAGAGCTCTTTGTTGGAGAACACATTTCATACTGCTTGCATGATCTGATTGTTTGGTAGCAGCAGAGGAGCCAACCTAAAGTGAAATGCATCTGGGATATGGAACATCTAGCTGCACAACTTGCTTTCACTATTTCCACACATACTGTCTATCAACAAATTCGACAAAATATTCATATTACTGCCCACTGTTCCACCCAAAGGACACTAGTGCTGTGTTATGTGTTCATATTTCCAATTTCGACGTGTTGTAAGGAAAGCACTTACAACTTACATGTTCTTGGACAAGCTGGATTTAATTGGCTCCATCTTTTCAGCAAAGTGCCTCCATGCAGACCATGTAACATTATCAATCTTGTCCAGGGAATACCCACACACTGCAGACTTCTATTTCATTTTTAGCTGCAAAATTTGCCAGTAAATGCACACGCACCAACTCAACTCACCAATATGTGTTCGTAAGTACAGTGTTTGTGCTCCCAATTTCACAAAGCCTCATTTTCACAACAACTATTCTCTGATGGTTAAAAGCTTGGAGAGACAGTGCGCTAACAACAGACGCTCGTCAACTTCTGTTGTTACCTGTAAAGCAGTGCCCTTATAAACCCACCTTAGTAGTTCCAGGTTGGTCATGAGTTACACCTGGATCCGGTGTTCACACTTAAAAAAATCTAGTTACATTTACTCCCTATCCCTCTCCCTGCAGGCACCTGTGTTGGCCATGTGGCAACCATAGTTTCTCCTCCGTTACTTGTCACTTATTTTATAGATACTACAACATGCACACAATACTCTCATCCTCCATGCGCAACTTACAATGGATAGATAGATTTTTACTGCTGGTTCAACAAATAGATGACAGTTTGGTGTGTGCATTTTCTTCTCCACCTTCTTGACATAATAATACAATTCCCCAGGCATTCATCACACAATCTGACGTGGATCAAACCTTGTATCCTACAGTCTGATCACCTCAGATCAAGTCACATTATGACACATATCTTATTATTATTTATTTACACAGTGAACTTAGAGGATCACTTTTATCACACAGTCTGAAGGAGACATACAGTAAATGGAGCTATTAAAGTTTTAGTGCTTATGTATATCTACTTTTTAACAAGCTGATCTTTAGATGTATTGATCCGGTCAACCCATTGTACAGTTATTTTTGTAACAGTAGTCATTTTTAATAAGAACCTTCTGTCAAATCGGGATTCATTTACTGCTGTACAGGGACCTTTCATCATCTTAGAGCAGATGCCCTGGTGCACTGCATTTAGCCCTGATGTGGCCCGTCTTCTCAAATAAATCAAAGTGAGAATTTCTAAGTAGTTCCCAGGCAACTGAGACAGCAGGCTCGTTTTATTGTCGCAGCAAACTGGCACTGCGCATTGATTCAGCCATGCCTTAGATCCTGCCTGATGCTTTTAGATTCCCTTGAGCTTCTCTGAGGCTTCTCTGTCTCTCCCATTTGTCATCTCTCTCTCTCTCTCTCTCTTTCTCTTTCTCTACGCAGAACTTGTACTATAGTAGGATATTCTGCAGATATTGCAAACGTCAGTGGCCCTTTATTAAAGCTGCAATGTGCAACTTTCCCTCAAAGGGTATTGGAAGTCCTCCCATCACAGAGCATCACCGGGTATTTGTCTTGATGAGTTGTCTACCATGAAACACATTCTCTTCGGGGGCAGAGGTAACTGGTATTCCATAGTTGTGTGTTTCAGGCTGAGCATTGACATTTCACAGGTTGTGTCGTTATAGGCATTTTTCTATCAAATGCAGCCATCAGTCATGTTCAAAACAAACCACAGCTGTAGCTTTGTTCCCTCTTTTCATACTGTTTGAGGAAGGTTTGCGCAGAGTGACCTCCACCTTGCATCCACTGTAGAAATGCGTAAGAAGCTTTTTAAAACTACCATTCCTCCTAAATCAATAGATTGGGGGAGGGGTTTGTTATCTTTTCAGGCACTGCTGGTGTTTAATTGCATTGTTTGCACTTGTTGTTGTTTGCAAGGCAAGTTGTCACGATCCTGTGTTGTTGTCAGTTGGGTTCATTTCCGGTTTTATTTTGTAATCGTCTCCCGTTATGTTACTTACTTCACTTTACTTCTTGCCGTTGTGTTCCTTGGTTGTTTCTCATTAGTTTCACCTGTGTCTATTTAGTTTCCCTCTGTTTCATGTTCCCCTCACCTGATCCTCATTTCCTGGGTATTCGTAGTGTGTTTATGTTCCTCAGCTACATTCAAGAATCTTTGCAATAATATTGGCATAAAGAAAAATCTTCCTTCTACACATTCAGATCTTAATCAAGAAAGACACAGCTTTCAAAACAAGGAGTGTAAAATTAACCTTCCCTTGCAAGCATTAGTTGATAGATACAAATACATGCAGCTGTCCTTCAACTGAATGGTTAAAGACACAAGCCATGTAGCACCTCACCTGTTGTAAGCTTTTCCCTGTGAAGTATCTGAACTATTGTCTGCCTCACTTGTTGAGAAACTGCAGATGGAAATGCCTAATGTTAGAACATCTCTTGACTATTTGTCAATATGCTGGGACACATTAAAATCAGTCATCATTCTTTTCTCAGGCCATTAAACTGTTTTCTATCTCTAACCTATGTGTCCTGTCTATGATCTACATAACTCCATTCTACAGCTGATTTCCATGTTTGTAATGAGGGGATGTGTAGAGACAGACAGACAGCTCTGTTTCCCTAACAGGCCCAGCGGTAACAAGCACTATGCTAATCACAGTCCTAATGAAAGCATATCTCCAGGCCTGGTACGGTTGGAGAATAAATGCCTTCATTTAACTCAGCATGAGGGCTCTGGCACTGGAAAAATGCAGTTTTTAAATACACAAACAGCACAGCACAGCTTGGCTTTTCTAGAAGGGAAAACAATTTGTTGTGACTGTCGCTGAGCAAGGTAAAACAATGTCGGCCACACTGCCCTCCCTCCTACACAAAACAAGTGTGAATGCTCGTTGTTAGTCAAAAGCTGGATTTTCCCACTGAGTGGTAGAATGATTGCCAAGGACACAAAGACAGGAGCTTGATGCACATCAGACAGACACAACACAGGCAGCTTACTGTCATGTTTCAAACAGTTTATACATTAATCCTCCAGTAGTGTACGCTTTTACTCAAATCAATGGAGCGGCAAGTCAGTCAGTCGGTTCCCGAAGATGGCATCTGGCGATACGTTTGTACATGTATGTGATGTTTTGAAGATAAGCACGTTATCTCACCTGCTCAAAGACTGGCCTTAGTGTGTGTGTGTGTGTGTGTGTGTGTGTGTGTACAGGATGTGTAGTTTGAGTGTGTTATTTGACGAGCATAACAGACAGGGGCACACAAAAAGAAACAATGATTTCCTGTGTGTGATGTAGCTCTGATGGTGTTTTTGTAGAAAAGATAAGTGCAGGGATCGGCTTTTACACTGAGAGGTATCAAAGTTGAAGGTGTGTGTGTGAGCAGTTAGCTCAGAGTGACTCTCCAGCTCTCCAGATAAGCTTTTTTTTCATCTGAGTAACCTTTAATTAACTGAAAGGAATAGCTAATGAATCGAAGGAAGAGAGCATTGATAGTTTGGGTGTATATGTGCGTGCACGCGAGTGAGTGTGTGGTTGTTGGATAAAGGGTTAGGGTTTTGTCCCCTTATTTGTTTTCTTGTCTTTCCTAATTGCTTGGTGCTCATGCTGACACATTTATAATAACAGAACATTTCCTGTCCTGCCTGGTTCCTGAGCCATCTGCCCTGCAGGGACCCCTGAGTTTGGGCCGCTCGCCTGATTTACCCAGGCCCCTGCACCAAGGCCACCCACGTCCAGTCTGGCCTCCAGTCTTCAGGCCTTACAGCTGAAGGTTTATATCTTGTTTTCTCTGCGTTATTGCCTACCCCTCGACTTCAGAGACCTGTACTACTAAGCGAGATTAAGGGGTTAATCAGTTAAATTCAAGATCAAGTCAAGCTAAGTCATTTCTGATCGCTCTCCGTCGCCACGATAATTTATGCTCCGCGGCGATCCTGGCTGTGTTCCTTGTTGGACTTGTTTGCTTGTGTTGCTGTAAGCCTGTTTGGTGTTGGAGCCTGCATAGCCCTGTTTGGGGATTTGTGTATTTCTGCCTTTCTTACTGAGTGAGTCACTCTTGCTCTTCACATTGAACTGCTTTTGTTACATGAGATCAAATGAGCCAGGATTATTTATTATTATTACTTTCTGTCTGTCAGTTGGTCAGTGGCTTTTTGAGACGGTGTGTATCATTTGGTCACCTCAGTGTCAAGCCGCAGAGCACTTCTCCTCTTGACAAACACACCTAAAGTGGGAGCACAAAGAAAGAAGGCTTCACATTCAGAGACACAGAGCTGAAAACATACACACACAAATCACAGCCACACCATTTTGCAGAGTGAAACTAATTTCTTAGCATGAATTTCCTTATTGGTGTTCCTCAGGACGATTCTTTGTCCATTCCTAAACAGACACAGCCGCTATCTATCTATCTATCTATCTATCTATCTATCTATCTATCTATCTATCTATCTATCTATCTATAATAGGTTGTGCATGGAAGATGAGAGTAGTCTGTCTTGTAGAAGCATAAAACAAATTGCTGGTGTTCTATTGCAGTGTTTGCACTTAGGACGCCAGCTGTCATGATCCTGTGTTGTTATCAGTTGTGTTAATTTCCTGTTTTATTTTGTAATCGTCTCCCATTATGTTTCCTGTAACTTTACTTCCTGCCCTGGTGTACTTTGATTGTCTCTCATTAGTTTCACCTGTGTCTATTTAGTTCCCTTTTGTTCCATGTTCCACTCACCTGATCCTCATTTCCTGGTTATTAGCAGTGTAATGATGTTCCTTGTTTTTTCGTTGCCCCTTGCCAGTGTGTTGCGTTTCCTTTCTCCTCTGGAAAGGATTACTGCGACCATCACCAATTGGAAAATGTATTGGACTGTACTGGAAATGTGTTTTAAAAATATCCATAATGTTTTGGAAATTTGTAATCATAATATTGACAAGCCAAGTAAACATGAGTAGGCAGACCAAGTCAATTCTGTATATTTCCTGGAAATCTGCCCTCCTATCATTTTATGCTTCAAGTTTATGCCAGTGATCACAGATTTTGACAAAACTATTGTCACAATGCCAGGCATATAGAGATTGTGTGTATCTAACCTAAAAAGATTGAATACACACAATGTGTTGAGTTTATGTGTGGCTGTATTTAGACTTGCAGTTTGTTTGCTTTGTTCCGATATTGATTGGACTTGTGTTCACACCTTAACATTTATGGGCGGTCCAACATTTGTAAACAAACACCACACGCTTGCAACATGTTCCGTGCTGACATTAACCCCTTACCTGGGCCTGCACTATGAAGGAAGCTCAACTGATCTCAGCCTTGTTTGTGTAACCTGCAATCACGCTTAGTCGGTACCACAAAGCCGCTATTGAGCACGACTTGTTAATGCCAGCCTGATTAATGCGGAGACATGTGCGCTCATAAAAGGGGGTGGGTCTGCAAACACGAGCATATAGGAACAAGATGGAGGGTCACATGATGCATACGTACGTCACATCAGAGTAGCTTGTGTGGGTGTGTAATTGTTCTATTTTTTATCATTCTATGGAAAGTGCAGTGAGACATATATGTCAAATGCATTTCAAAATAAAGCTGGATTATTAAACCTGTGAGAATCAGATAATCCTCCACACACATTTGGTCACCAGCTAGTAGCTCAGCAGACCCACACATACTGAAGATTGTTATCAGCCCCCAGACCCATAATGAGCCTTGGAGGAGGTTGTAAAGCAATAAGAACATTTAATAACAATTGTTAAACCCGCAATCTTCATCAGTGTCCACAATGGTCCCTTCATTCACCTCTTACAGCTTATTTTTACTTGTAAAATGGTGTGTAAGATGTGTGACATGTTGAATAAGTGTGTCCACAGTGTGTCGACGGTGTGGACACACTAATTCAACAAGGACAATGAGCAGTGTCCTAGAGGACAGTGAGCCAAGACTTGACACATTGTCAAGCTTCTGTTTGTCAACCATGTATATATGAACTCATAATGTCATTCCTGCCATTTCTTCTCAGTACAACCCTCTACTCTGGCCCTCTTTATTCAGCCCTCCTGTAATGTCTACATTTCCACACACACACACACACATATATATATATATATATATACTGTTGTAATAAGCTTTTCCATGTTTTTCCAGCTTTTTCCACTGTTGTAAGCTTTTCCATGATCTGTAAATGTTCTCCCATCTGCCTGTGATGTGGCTTTTTCCTGTCTTTTCACCCCCAGCCCACCCCCATTTTATGTATTCTGCAGCCTTCAGATGTAGTACACATCTCTAATGTCCCCTGTACACCAGTGCATCCCCCCCAACACACACACACACACACACACACACACACACACACACACACACACACACACACACACACACACACACACATAAAGCCACCACCCACACACCCCTGAGCTGTGCAGCAAGTAATGTGATCGTGTTAACCCCCACTGTGTGTGTGTGACTGTGTGTGTCATGCTGGGTTCGTGCCACTGCCCCCCTCCCGACCACCACCATCACCAGCACCCCTCTCCTCTCCTCTTGTGTGCCTGCAGGCCAGCGGTGCCCTGTGCATCACAGGTGAGCTGTCACTGCTGATCTGTGCTGCCTGAGACACTGGCTTTGCCAAGAATAAAGTCGACTCCAGTGTGTGCAGCTTGTGTGCAGCTGATACACATGCACACACAAACACACAGATGTGCACACCAGCCCACAGTTATTAGATAAACATGAATCCAGGATGAATCCGGGTCTCAAGTGATATAGAAGAAGAAGTCATACTACTGATATTTTCTGTCAACAGTCCATGTCTTTAATATATTAAAACTCACACAATATTACCGGGGGATGCTATTGCTATTGAAATCAAGCAGCAACAGAAGGACTGAAACATTTACTTTAGTCAAATCCAAAAACCCATGATGGAAAAAAAACGTTTCAGTTCAATACTTCGCCAGTAAAGACCCTGAATTTGTTCAAATAAAAATAACATAACATATATCCTGAGTAAAACTGTGGACAGAACAGCAGCACCTAGTTTCAGTTGCAGACATACTCTTCATATACATTTATAGGGTTAGGGCTATAGGCTTTCGTTCGCTAAAAAGCCCAAAGAGAAAAAGAAAAGAGCATCATTAATATTCATGTTAAATTAATAAAATTTATATTTGATGACTTTATTTCACATTTAATGAGAAATCTGAATGTGAATCTATAGACTCTTATCTAAAGTTTATCTTATATATCTACATAACAGCAGAGACAGGACATGGTGACTATCATGTGACTTTTGGACTTTCACTCTGCGTTGTTAAAAAGGCAAAGCTAAGCAAACCTGTGGAACAACCTATCATTTGAATAAAAAATGCACCAAAAAACAAGTAACAGAGGTTTTAAATTGGGCTTAAAGAGAAACATCATTGCTCTCACACCTTTGCACCTCCTTATGGACATTAAGTGGTGGACCCCTTCTCCCTTTATTCCTATTTGTATATTAAATCTTTTAAAGAAATTGCTCCTTTGAACAGGTGTCGTCAATTAGTGTCTCGTTAACCACCAAATACAGTGCTTGAGCATTTATTGTATGTAGCAATTATAATGCTTTGGTACAGACTTTCATTCAGTTTCCAAAAGACAAACAGCAAGATGTTTTCCTGGAGCTGAAAAAACTCCAAGTGTATAATCAAGACCAAGAAAAGAGTTGAAGCTTCAAAGAGCAAAGCAATCACAGCTTCCCTAAAGGCCTGTTACTGCTATAGGTCAACAGCTAGCTCACTGCCACACAGCTGAAAATAGATGGCTGAGACGTGTGTGCGTGTGTGTGAGAGAGAGAGATAGAGAAAGAGAGAGGTTGGGGAAGGGGGTCAGAGGGAAATAGAAGTAATAAATATTGGGTAACTCAACCTCAGTTAAAATCTAACTTACTGCCCTACATCCACAACGTTTTTAGTCAGTGCAGGGCAAATGGTGGGATGAAGACCAATGGACACTGAAGCAGAAAGACATTCACTCACTTTTGCTCCTTGTTGCTCACAACTGCGACTGTGGAAAACAAATTTGATCATTCCAGTGACTCAGTTTTCTATCAGCACGGCAGCAACAGTGACATACAGTATTGACATCATTGGCTACAATTCCCACATTCACCGGGACAAAGAAACATACACAGACTTCCTTGGCCCTTGGGCTTGTAGACAATCTAAAGCGACACAGAGAAAGATGAAGACATCAGGCTAACTGCAGTTACTACTTCAAATTATAAGCGGTTGTAAGAGAATATGCTTGTTTTTACCAAATGAGTTGTCAAACAGTATTCACAGCTAGCTACAGTGCAAGGTGTAAATGTGGCCTTATCCATTAGGCAAGTCACCTACAGTCTAAATAAATGTTTTTTCAGCTGATGGTGACACTCATCTGCGTAATTAGTACTTTAGATATTTCAGCATGTCATACATCTAATATTTGGACACTTTCACGTTACAATGCAGGTCTTTTGCCATTCACCACAGTTGAACTTAAATCCTTTCATACTCTCCCTTTTCCCTCCTTCTTTCATTTGAAGCTTCAAAATGTTCATTGTTAAATCCGCAGAACATTTCGTTGACAATGTCGGTGTGTACAGCCGCTGTGGAGACAGAATAATTTCTACCTCTCACGCCTCTGATATCCTCCCTGCCAGCCTTGCTTAATTCTATCCCTTTATTTCTTCCTTCTTCCCTCTGCTCATTTGGCATTAACATATAACTGCTGGCAGCCACCCTGCTATAAACACAACAGGAGGCTTGCTGTGTGTGTGTGTGGTTATGTGTGTAAGCTATGGTGCCTTTGATCCGATAAAAACCTCTAATTTGGATGGTTGAAAGAGTTTACATTCTTTTTCTTTATTTTCTGGCTTTTCTTTGGTGCCTCATTTACATTCAGCTTCATTCTGCCATTGCAAACACGAGGAGACATTCAGGGAGTTTTTCCTGATGTGGACTGAGCAAACGCTACCGGACAGAAATGTTTTGACAATTGGCTTTGTCAAATTTAGTTGAAGATTTCTTCATTGGGTTGCGCGGCAGACCTTTAGATTAAGACGGCGTCCGTGGAAATCCTATTTACTTGCCATGATTGATGTTCTATTTCAAAGTAAAGGAACAACAAACAGGTTTTCAAAGCGCTATGTCTGCTGAACAACACACCATTCATCACAGTGCACTTGGCCTTTTACATGAATGCCACAAACAATATTTTCAAACAGACATTTTTATTTTAAAGACTTCAAGCTGTTTTGATTTTATTTTGATTGATTTAAGATAGCGTCCTTGAATTGAATAAGGTGGATGGAGGCAAAAACAGTGAACCCCCCAAACCTCAAGAGACCAAACTACACTGACCTTTGGAATTTTAATACTATATGTATCAATTTAAAAATAATGAATGTTTTTGGTCAAGGTGATTGAATCCTTTGGAGTCTGAAGGATTTTTTTGTAATTTTTGACACAAAAACCTGCAATCTTCGACATGTTTCCGATTCTTTAAAAGGATCTAAAAATAATTTTGAAATAAATAAAAGTATTTAAGTTTTGCAGTTTGTATGGGATTTGAGTCCAGTTTAGATACATGCACATTAATTTACACTTTCTGTATGAATGCTCTGTGTGAATCCGTGCATCTATACATGCAGAGCTGAAAGGGGGCACAAGTCATTCAACATTCAACATTGGGGGATTAAAAAAAGTTTTAGCTGTGGAGAAATATCCTCTCCTGTTAAGTTGCATAGATATCTAAAGACCCAAACCAGCTAGTGGTATTTTCAGAATGTTTCACTGATAGGTGGAGCGTTCAAGACTGCACAACAACATGACACGCAAAAGTGTGGATATGATTCATCTGTTAATTCCCATAATTCTTTCCATGTGACATCATGTGATACCTCATTCCAGCACCTCAGTGGTAGGCTAGTGCTGTATTTCATGGAAATGTTTTGAAAACAATAAAAAACTAATCATTGGACAAAACATTTCTATTTTATGTCCTTGAGGTCTGCTCTTGTATTGCCCTTAGAACCCAGACAGTGATGGTTGCTTAGTTCTCTTGCAATTCCCTTTCCTAACGTTTATTATTGTCTAGTAAATTGGTGGTGTGGACTCATTGATCTTGGAAAACCCTGGTACATTCTGTGAAGCATCTACGTGATGACCTTTTGTGACAGATATGGCATCACATAGCAACACAATCAGCATGTCTTCATACATGTAATTTACCACAACAGAAACATTTAATAAAATAAGGTGACAAGCAACAAATAACATGATCAACTATACACTGAACTTTCGTCTTCTTTTTTTCTTTTCGCCTATGTTTGGGATTAGATTCATCTTTAATTATAACTTAACTTAATCCTACACACTGTATTGCACATTTGCATATTACTAATTCTAAACTTAACTATTAACATTTATGATGATAGGGTTTTGGTTTGGCTGCAGTTTTCCTCATGACTGCAAATGTGTGGATTTGGCCAGACACAGAGAGAGAGAGAGACAGAGAGAGAGTGAGCAAGAGAGAGAGAGAGAGAGAGGTGGAAACTTATTTGGCTTGGGAGTCTCTGGGGCCAGATACAGTTTGAGTCGATGTAATGAAAGAGCCCATAGAGGAAGCCCAGACAGCCGTGGCAATAACTGTACATCTTGACTGTGGTCGAGGCTAATCGGTGTGAGGACGGGATAAGCCCTTCTGCTCTTCTCAGAACAACCAAAATTACGCTCAATAATGAAAAGTAAATTGTAAAATGATTAAAAGAGCAATATCGTGTGAAGTTTTCCTAAGCCAACTTCAGACTACATCGTTGGTGTTTCCCGTGAGCGACTACTACAATGTGCAAACGTTTGTAAAAGACGATCTGACGTGCCAATTCACTCGCAAACTCCAGAAAGATATCTAGCGGGTAAAATATCTCGACCCAAAGGGTGCAGGAGGCCAACTGCTGTAATACTAAATGTGTTGTAACCAATGAGAGCCCATGACATAGAAGTAGGAAAAACAATGGAGAGCAGTCGTGATGATCTTCCTGCTGGTTTAGCAGCTAATTTCACAGCATATTGCCAAGTGATGATGATGAAATATAGTGGACCAATCTGGCCGTGTTGATCGCTACAGCATTTCAGAAGCACTTACGATGTTAGAGTAAACAAAAGAAATGTTGTAAATTAACATTGCATCTTTAAACGTCCAGTCTTCAAGAGGAACTGGCAGGCATAGAAAGTTGGAAATTGACAATGCCTGACTTGAAGACCCCAAGTTTATTGATGTTGGCTGTACTCCACCTTTTAAAACCACGTACAAATATATTGTTCAGTCACTAAACACAAATTTGATTCTATAACTAATAGGATTTTATAAGCAAGTTCAAATGATCCAGCTGTGTCATTCCTTTGACGCCCTTTCACATCTGTTAGAAATTGATAGCTTTTTGTCACATCACTGTAGTGGCTGGTTCACAAGGTTTCTCTTTTGACACACACACTCCTTGTCTGACATTTCACAGACTAAGTTATTAAATTTCACAGTGAATTAGACATGTCCATTACACCATAGTATTATAGCTGCAGTATACCACAGGAGATAAACTGGTGGTAGCCTACCGTACACTGGTATTCAACATAATCCCAGTTATGTTGAATCATTCAGTGTTTTATATTCTGTGTGGTGAGTGGCTGATGATCCATCTATTCTGTGCTGTTCAATCTCATCTTTTGACTAGAGATAATTGTGGGTCATCCTTCGTAACTGGCGGAGAGTTTGGCAAGGCTAAACTCTTAGGAAGGGCCCTTTTCAAGTTGGTCGCGCTCTCTCTTTGGCTGAAATGAGTATAAAGCATTAAACCTTTACCTTTGTGCCCAATATTTATTGGTTGACTGTCGTGTTTCAATACTTGCTACTCTGCTGCTTACCCATTGTGCAACAAGTACCGGGTAATGAAAGCTCTGACTTGCTTCATTTCTAATTTTGGCAAACTGGAAAAGATAAATCTGGGAAAGTCTCAAAAAGAGATGAAGCGATTATTTGCCTGTAGGGCGAAGAAGCATGTTTTTTGTTCTGGAGACTTGGTCTTGGCACTTCTTTCTGTTGGTTATGCTTTTCAGGCTAGGTTTCTCGTACCCATCTGATCGAGCATGATATTGATATGTGCGTGATGCAGAGCCGATTCTGCAACAATTGTATCTCCATCTGCCAGAGAATCTGGAGAACTGTAGAGGTCCAGTATAATTAAGAACATAACATTGCTGAACAATCATGTGTGTTGATATAAAAACTGGAGCACCTTTTTTTCAGTTCCTTTTTGTAGAGATTGAGGACATAATAACCTTCATGTTCACTGTTTGAAGTTTTTACCTGAAAAAGTCAGTATTTCAGCTCCAATGGGTTTAAGTGAACGTGTCATGTTTAATGTTTTGTTGATCTTTTGTTTCGTGCCCAAAACAAAGACAGATTTAACTTGAGAGATGACAAATCAAAGGTGACAAAGTTTACACGGTTGCTCATTAGTGGAAAGTTTTAATTGCCAGTGTGGAGTTGAAAAGTGACTTCTGACCGCTTCTACACCTCCTCCGCTTAGATCAAGCTTCCTGTCGTTCCAACGTTAAAGTGATGCGGTAGGCACTGACAAGGCTGCAGCAGCCTGACAGTCAACAAGCTGCAACATAGCTCGCTGCATAATTTATGAATGCAGATGTACAACGTTGATTATTAGTTCCCCAGCTAGGCTGCTCACCAGATTTAAAGTTTAAAGAAGTAAGTATAACAAATAGAACACATAAACAAATCAAACTGCTGACAAGTTTGTTTGTCTGTGGAAAGTGGAAGAGGATGGGGAGGAAAGAGGGAAGGGAAAAGAAAAATAGAAAATACACAGCAGCCAATTAGCGGATGCTGGGTGAATGTTAATGACGTAGAGGCACTCAGAATTCTGGGTGGGAGAGGCGTCACCTCTGCTCGCTCTCATTATAGGAGATGGATCTCATGTTTTCAATGGCTGGAGCTATTAGGCAACAAATAGGTGGCTATCAGGCAGGACATGGGCCCAAAGACAGCTCTGTCTTAATGAGAGATCCTTTCTTATTCTTAATGAGCCTAGCTGTCTCGCCCCCCCCCCCCCCCCTCCCCCCATCACATCCACTCTCATATCATCTCTTTCTCTCTCGCCCTCTCCCTCTCTAAGGATTTCATTTAGCCCTTTTCCCTCCCTTACACCTCCCTCCTCCTTAGTGGGGCCTGTGGTTTATGATGATGGAGCTCTGAGGGTAATATACATTTTAATGCTCTGTAATGGGAGGGGATGGAGGGATTGGAGGAAAGACAACAAGAAGAACAGTGGGTGGATTAGAAGGCCTCTCTTGGAATGTCTCGGCTTTAAATTAATGAGGAGGCTGAGCACACTACAATAAATTTGGCTTTTCATGTTTAATTATGCCATGTCTGCAGTAGTTCAGTAAGGATAAATCATGCAATTATTATGCTCCTCACCCCACTGCTGGGTTGTTCCCCCATTCTTTCTGTTTTCTCCTCCCATCTATTTGTTGTTGCTGTTGTTGTTGTTGTTGTTTATTCATAAGATGATGTCGTTTTCTTAATAGTGCAGTGGGTATGGGAGGAAATAAAGCCTAATGTTTCTATCTTACAGAGCAAAACTGCCTCTGAGAGAGGGGGCAAGAGAGGAGGAGAGGAAAATAGAAACCACTTATCAAATAAAACAGATTTTTCTCTGGCGAACTGGGTGGTGGGTCTGGTGAGCAGTTTGTCTGCTGCACCGAAATTTCTGACGATTTGCCTCAGGAACTAATTCATATGCTCTCAGAACAGTGGCTTTAACAACGTCATCTTTCAAACCCTCTTCGATCGACAAAGCAGTGCAAACTCCCGGGCTTTACCAACTAACTTGCACCGGAGGAGCAAAGGAGAAAACAGAGCTACATGTCGACTGCCATCAAACTGATCAGGATCAGTACCAGAATGCCGACTGACTTGGGATGGAATGCGTTGGTGCTCTTTCCAACTCCAGCGCTCAACCTTAGGTTTTTGCTTCCAGTTTCAACTCCTTCATACAGAGAATGAATCTAAGACGCTCAGGGTCCGCTTCTGCATGCATGCAGCTGATTGGATCTGTGATCAGGGCCTGAGGAGCAGTGGCCGCTGCGAGCCGGTGTGGCAGCGGCAGCCTCCGCTCCCTCTGCTCACAAGAGTAGAACCCTCATGATCAATTGTTTTGCTCGGCTTTGCAAGCACCCCTTGCTCCGTCAACCTCTCCACCACCAGGCTTTTTATCTCTGCCTTCTGGGCATTCAATGGAACGGCAATATAAAACTTGCTACTTGCATTTTTGTGCATCGCTATAACTTTTCAATTGTGGGATTGTTGAAATCACCCAATTCAAATTCCCTTTTTCTCCATTTCTCCTCCCACGCTAAGGAAAAACTGCTAACTAAGCCGAAGATGAATGAGAAAACTTACCATGAAATACACAAGGATCAAAAAAAAATGGGACAAACTTGAGTTGATTACAGGAGGCAAGAAAACTGGTGTTTGAATGAAGAAATAGATATCATAGCAAGGTTTTTATTTTTATGTTTTTATTTGGGTTTTCTTTATTAATAATCATTAATTTATGAAACAAACGAAGGGGGATACTGTAGAAAAGAGAGAACCAGGTGTCGAGGGAAAATAGTGGAGTGCTTGGGTGAGGACTCAAATGGAGGCAATCGTAAAGATGAAGGTTGAACAGCTATTACAATTACAAGTAACTCACATCAAGAATTAAACAAGGTACTCTGGAACTACTCTGACTTTGGATGCACCTGGAGATCCTGTCAATAAATATCACAAACAGCATAAGGGGCAACCTTGGCAGATTCCAACGCCCACTTGGAACATGTTTGACTTGTGCTGAGAGTACAGACAAAGCTATCACTTCAGTTATACAAGGAAGTGATAGCTCGTACCATTGGCCCCAATATGCCTTTGGTAAATGTTTTGATTTCAATCATGCTGACTACTTGTGTGGCTGTGGGATGTCATAAGCATCATATCAACATGCTTTCCTGGGAAATTCAGTCCGGGTCCACTCCACCAATTAAATTTCTCTCAATAACTCCTACTGGATTCATTGGAAGGTTCAAAAGAAAGGTATAACTAGCATCACACAACAGGAGATAAGCTAGCCTACCAGTGTGGTGCTAGAGCAAGATATCACATGACCCATGATGTCACAGGGAAAAGGTCTATGGAACAAACTAACTTATTTCTTGAAATGATTGTGTGTATTCTGTATGTTAACTAGATAACATGTATTTATATGGAAAATTATTTTGGAGTTACTTTCTGCTTTTCCAGGAAGGTGCTAATTGTGCCAAATGTGGTTTTGTAACCTAAATGCAAGTCAACATGCTCAATGCTCTTCAATTCCATGCGTCAGCAGGGGACTCGATCACTCATCAGAGGTGAGTACATGAATCATAAACTGAGGAAGCCGCAGGCAATAATACCACTCTGCACGATGGGATTTTAGCACAGCAGTAACAAGCAGAAAGCCAAGGAGAGCGCCTCCTGTTGCTGATAACCCACAGCGAACCTGAAGAGAGGCTTCAGATTGGTCATCATTATGGCTCATTGTCATATATTATAACAGAGGGAAATTAGCATTTTATTTTGAATATTAAAATTGAGGAATGAAGATTGTACAATAAAATCAATAATAGACTATGAGTCGACTACATGATCTCACTTCTACCACAAAGTGATGAGAAATGAAAGAGGCTTGTAAAGAGATAATTCTGCAGTCATGCTTGCTGTTTCCCCAAATGGCTATCCATGCGGCTGAATCACATCAAGAATTTAAAACAAATGTGTTCAAAACACACATTCAAATATTCGAACACAGCCTTGATTAAAATTGCAAAAATGCAGATTTTCACAGGGCTAACATTACAGTATGATGTGTAGTCAGTTTATTTGTCATTCATGGTATAAAACAACAACAACAACAACGTACAAAGGGTTTTGAAATGACAGAATTACAGAGTTTGAGGTTTGAGGTATTACAATTCTTGCTTTATTACAGGTTGTCAGTACAGGTGGAATTAATATAACTGTTATTTTGATTAAGCTGGTTTGCTCTACAGAGCCATCAATTGCTGCTTGCCTTTTCTTTTTTTCTTTTTTGCTTTCATATGCTTTCTATGGCACAGCAATAAGAGTAACACAGTCCTCTGTAAACATCATTTGGGGGCGGCAGTACTACACTTCCTGCAGCCCATCCCTAATAAAGTTTGAAATATATTCTTCCTCATCCTCTCACTTTTAGAACGTGTGTGTGTTGTGGGACTAATGTAGATCTTGAAAGCTGTGGAGTTGTGGTTTCCTTTTTCAAGTTTTTTGAAGGGGAAATCCGTGTTTGTCCCCCACGGTTGTACCCAATTTGGTTTAGCCAATTTTGAGATTTGCAGTTTGAAATGAATTGGCGGCCCCCCATTGGAGCTGATTGATTACATTTCCACTGAGCCTCAGTGCCATGTGAGATCAGACTGGCATCCTGGCATAAAGGCTTTTTCCATAAAACACACAACTGCCCCCATGTCTCTCAGGGAGGGTGCGTGTGCGCCACATTTAAATGCAACCGCATACATTTTCACTACTGCTTAATTTCTCTCTTTGCCGTTTTCTGTTTTTCCCTACACCTCTTTCTCTGTATCTCTCCTGCACTCTCTCTCTGCTCCCTTACAATCTCCCACAATCTCCTCTCATCTCCACTATCCCAAGGCTCTCTCAATTGCTCTTACACACACACACACATACATGCACACACATCATCGGCCTGCTGGCTGTAGTTAATTCCCATGCAGCAGTCTGGGTTTAGAGGCATGTGCACTTCTCTCCTAACTGCCATCAATATGGTAATCTAGGGGAATTAACGAGTAAGGGGTAACTCCTCCACTTAAACACACACCAACAGGTAAGCAGGGGCCCCTGGAGGAGCACTTCCACTCACACACTATTGCAGAGGTCAACGGAACAACATACATTAAAAATCTACAAAGTGTTTGTTATTATTGAGTCAAGTATGTTTAACATTTGGTTTTACAGAGACATAACACCTATACATACATATTTAGATCTCTTCAATCTCTCCTATTGACCTCACTGAACTACCTTCAATAATCTGGGTTCCTCCACTTTGTGCTTGGAGCCCTAATACATTTATTCTATATTGTGTCTTGGATGGTTGTGTTTGTTCAGTTAGTTTGATTGTCAGAGACAGAATTTTGCTGTGTTTTATCCCTGCTGCCAATTTAAATAACTGGATTTTTCCTCCTTCTTTCAAGAAAAAACACAAGGATGTTATTTTCAATAGAGAGCTTTAGTCTGCCAAAGATGCCTAAATTCTATTTCAGGGAGCAGAGAGTTTCTATCACTTTCTACGTGACTAATACAACTCTTCTTCAAAGTACAAATTGATCTAAATAGGTAAAAGGAAAGTACAGTATGTGTTGTGCAGCCATGGTGATGTTATCTCTTCTCAAGCCCCTTGCACTGCAAAATGATCGATTGATTGGCATATGATATAGCGCCTTTGAAAGCTTAGAAAGTTTTCTATTGGATAAAATACTCGCTGATCCAGTCTCTGGGTATTTTCTCTCAAACAGAAGTGTGGATCTAAATGAAGTAACTGACATTTTTTGGACACTTTAACCTTCAAAATTATGGTAAGATTCCATATTTTAGCGGTTTTATGGATGAGAAGAATATTATAACCCCATGAAACTCGATCATTTTAATTTCCACTTTATTCAAGCCTGTTGAAGGGCTTAACAGAATGTTTTTGTGGTTTTTGACGTTTGCTGTTATTACCCAGCTAGTAAATGTTCTTTTTTTTAATGGTGAAATGTTTCAAACTCTTTTTCAACATTTTAAATGGCTATTGTTAATAATGAGGTCTACTTCCTGTCAGTACATGCTGAAACAAAGATGGCGACCATGACAAACATAAACTTTTACATGTGTTTTCTTGTATTTTGCTTGTCATTTTGAAGTCAGGGTTTCCATGTTTTATTGATTAGATTGTCTGGCAGCAGGGGGCCTTGCAGGGGGAAATTGGAAACTACTCTCTTTCTCCCTCTTCCTCTGTCTCTCTCTCTCGCTATCTAGCAAGATTTCAACCTCTGACCTTTGTGCTACCGAGCCACTGTGCTGCCCTAACAAAAAATATACACAATCCCAGAATAGAGGCAACTGCCTTCAAAACAGCCAATTTGGTCATGTGTCATTTGTTAGTTTGTGTTATCTACCACACATTGTGTTTAATGTGGATATCTTCAGTCATGTCCTCAGGAATCAAATGACAAGATTTTAGCTGTATGAAAATATTGTGAAATTGGCTCCTGCATGTTTCTTGGGGGTCTTTTTTTATGAGCGTGGCCTTGTCTCCTCCTGATCTGTTGAAATGATAATACATTCAACAATATGCTTTTCACTCAGGTTATATTTTCCCCAGGAACATTCAGAGAGACTTTTTAGCTGTATTATTTTCACTGTGAAACAAAATAGCCCATTTCCAGACAAGCTCTTAAGTGCTGGAGGTAATGCTCTCATATTCAACTTCACCTGCGCCACATCAGTAAAAGCCTCAAAGAAAAAGAAAGAAAAGAAAAAAAGAAACACTCAAATGGGATATGTAGCAGGCGGAATCCATTTGGAAGAGCAAGCAATTGCTGCTCATTGACATGGCAATGTCTTAAGCCTGTTTGGTGAATGAATATTTTTGCAAATATATTGCATGATTTTACAGTAGAGGGCCTGCAGCAGATAAAAACACAGTAAAAAGCACAACAATAATCTCAGAGGTAGCCTGTGTGACTGCGATCAGCTCTTATTTCATTTTCAGAGGCCCAAACTGTTTTTCAATATTGAGTATAATGCACAACAACACGCAGAGAGTGGGGAACTGTGACTGCAGCGAAATGTTTTCAGTGCTTATTATCATACATAAAATATGCTCCCCTGATTTTGGAAAGAGGACAGCTATTCAAGTTATTGTTTGTTTGTCCCGGTCTTTGAGGACAGTAAACCTGCACAGAACATTACAATATCATCAATGTGACATGGACACTCCCAAAATGTCAATGTTAGCAGGAAGGATCTCATTCATTTTTGATAGAACAGCGGCAACTGTTCCAGAGTAAACAGCAAGGCTTTAATAAGAATGGAACTCCAGTTGGGGTTCTTTGACTCTCTCTGGCTGTTTGCTGACCTCTGATGGTGTAATAACAGGTGTGGTAGTGTTGTCGCTCAGAAGACAGAAGAACAAACTTGGTCAATGTCAGACCACAAGCACCACTATAAGCACCACTAGAACCCAAAGATCACAAAACATCTCCACAAACTTGGCTTCACTCACACGTCACAGTCATTGTGAAGAGGGTTTTCTCCCTGACTTTTTTTGTTATGAAGGTGCAAAAACCTATTCACATTAACATACAGTATAAATCCCTAATATGGTTTAGATCTCAAAAACTTAGAACAACCAGTGGTTTCAAAGTATGGTTACTTCCCTGTATTCTAAAATAAAATGGTTCCTTTTTATATTATGGAAGTAGGCTTATGATATGGTAGGATAGGAGGCTGGATCCTGTTTGTTGTTGAATTTTTTTCTTGCAATTTTCCAGTAGAATAGAAACATACACTAGCTGCAGTGTACTCAGGAATCATCACTGAGCTACATTCCGCACTGCTTCTACATTTTTCACTGTGCTGCCCGGGCAATAAACAACAAACAGAGTGAATTATTCATAGCTGTGATGAATAGGAATCAAAATGTAATATCATGCTGATATTCATACATGTATAATGCAGCTGCATGCTGATTGGCTATAAAGGATGATGGAGAAATGTTGTATCAGCACTCTCTGTAGACCAACTCTTCTGTATATGTGCACATTAATACTATTACTATTTTAAAAGCCCCAGCCTCTTCTCATGTCATGACAATAATAGCAATCTTTATTTCTGATAGCTCCTTTCATACAAGGAATGCAGTTCAGTGTGCTTTTACATTTGAAAGTGACATCGGCTGTGGTTGCATTAGTCATTTCATGCAAATTCTAGAATCGGATATTAAAAATCTGATGAATATCTGATCTGATCAGGCCAGATTGAGTAGCTGTTACAATAAGACATTTCAATGTGACCTGTACCATCAGATCTCATATCTGAATTCATTGTACACAATATTTAAAACAACTGCAGAAGACAGTCAGGGTCTGTCTCTGTCTGTGTATCTATGCGTGTACATTCAATCTCTGGATTTCTATTTTACCTATTTAAGTGTACGAAAGACATCACAAAAACAGCTCTAACAAGGTTGTGGTCCTTTTTGTTTAGATGTAGTGAGATCTTCTCGTAGTGTAACACACCTTTTCACTGTGTTTCTCCCCGGCAAAGTCAAGGTGCTTATGCTTACATATGCTTTGTGCAAAGACCAGAGAGCTTCAGACACCTCATTGAGGGTGTAAATGCTTTATTCATCCCAAACAAATGCACAATGGAACGGCAGCATGACCCTGTGGCTAACAGCTAGAGCTCTGCAGCCCCCAAGACACACAAGTGTGCTGCCAGTGAAGGAGGCTGCAGGTTATAATACTAAACTTGTGCTAAACACCTTCAATCACCATAAATCACAATGTCACAGTGAAGTAATGTATATAACGTTTGAAAATTTGGTTTTAACATATAACGTAAATTCTTAAAAGCATCTCTATTTACCCATTACATATTTTTTCAAAACATCCATATTTATTATTTGCCACATATTTGAAGAAAGAGCATTCCACACTACTGCACCTTTCTGGCTTCATGCGCCTACATCTTGGACAAGGTACTAGCAAGTTACCCGACTGTTAGGGACACACAAAACAGGTTTCATTTACCAAACACATTAGCAAAATATATTGGAACCAATACGGTGAACATGCAAATGTTTTACAAGAAAAGAATAGTTAGCTTAAACAAAATAACTGAGGTCAATAGACAGTTAAACATAACCACAACTGAAAAGAAAAGAAATGCTACTGTGTTGTCTTCTCTTGTCTTCTTAATTTAACAAGTGTTGCGCTTGTGTGTCAATCATTGCATTATTTTCTCCAGCAAGTACAGCTATGCCACACCTCAGTGAGCTCATTTAAACAGCCCATCAAACTCAGTCAAAACCAGTAAAGCATTAAATCATGACACCTTTATACAATGTGTATGCCCTAACCCTAACACACACACACACACACACACACACACACACAACCATGCTTAATCCTGCAACTCAATGTCAATTATGCACTGTTATGTTTAGCATGTCCAACCATTTGTCTTTATTTGATGTTTGTTAAGTGTGTAAATCAGCAAGCCGTGTGTGTTGTGGAGGATGCCGGGGATGTGAATGGGGGTGGGGCAGAGGCACGGTACAGTATTGTAACTTTAAAGGTCATGTTTGACTGTTTCTGCATCATTAGATATGAAGACTAGTCCTGATTTACTGCGAAACATAGAAAGGTCAAGCGTGACCGCTCTCTCTCTCTCACTCTCACTCTCTCTCTCACTCTCACACACACACACACACACACACACACAGTCTGTCTCACTTTCATGTTGTTACTATGCTTAGGTTAGATGTCTCAGGTTGAAAACAAAATGGCAGCAGCCAAAGGGCCACAGTGAAACACATTGCAGCCACACACAGGGGACACCTGTCCAGCCGTCACTTTGCCTTTGGGTTACCAATTCACATTTCATACAGGGTGACAATGCTCTGACGTCTCGAAGAACTAATCCAGCTGTTTCTGCTTTAAAGTAATACTGGCGTGATTTTACAAAATATCTTCACTTTCAGTTCATTTCCATCTGAACCAGGGCACTGACGTCGGCTTCTCTTTGTAAGCTGGAGCATTCTGTGGGGGGTGATTTCTCTTCCTTTGAACTGTGTCACTACCTTAATGTATTATGTGTAACTGTAAATGGAGAGAATGGAACCTTTTTTTTTCCGACAGGTTTGCATGGTTTTAAAATCTCACATTAGTTAGCTCAACTTTAATAAATGTGTGGTTTGGAATACACACACAGTATATGTCACAATGATTTAGTTGTTTGACAAAGTCATTCTGAGTAGTTTATACTAAGTCACAGTACAAAGTACAACTAACATAAATAATCAAGAACTATTTTTAGTAACTACAACTCAAGTGTAAGTAAACTATACTAAATAAGCCTTTGTCAGTAGAACATACAATACCTTTACTTGTTTTTTAAGGCAATCAGTTTTCATACTTTTTCTAAGTAAGATTAACTAATTACAGTTCACTATAAATTTACAGTGTAGGATTATCTGTTTTGTTTTATTAATAGAGATGGATTTAGCACCTTGTTTACATTGCAATACATTTGTCTTGTGTTCAAGATTCACAGTATATGACGCACAGTAACCCTGACCACTGGCCCCATGCTGACATGCCATGGTTTATTATTAACATCAGAAAGCTTGGACGCCTTTCAAAGTTGCTTAAAAGCTCTAGTACATTGTTGTAATAGTTATATTCTGTTCCAAACACATCTATGCTGACAGGACGAGGCTTATATTTATCCACTTAGCAGCAGAGACAAATACAAGAGAAGCAAACGAAGGAAATGGGGGATGGGTAGCAAGCGTTGTGTTGGGGATCAAAAGGGCAAGGAATTGTGCAAATGTTTACCTCTGCATTCAGCAGAGAAAGGGATGGATAATTAGAGTGACATTTAGCTTAGCCAACGGCTTCCGGGCAGGGCTGTCTAGTGTCGGCATTGGCTTTAGTTTGGCAGCACATCATTAAATATCAACATGGCATCAATCTAAGGGCCGTGGGCATGAACTCTGAGCCAAACAAACGCTCATCAGTGGCACCGTTGGTGGCAGGAGAGCCTGGAGGTGGGTGGAGTATCACCGACTTCCCTCAGCTCCCAAATGAGCTGAAACCAATGCTTGACTCAGTATGCAGCTGACCCCTGACAAACAGCAACTCTGTGCTCAAGCTATGGAGCAAAATTCAAGAGGTCACATTAGCAGGCTAGTGTCAAATGTATGTCAGCACAGTCTGGGCTAAATGGTTGCAGCCACACAATGAGTTGCCATCTATGTGCGGTTTAATAAATGACAACACTGGACCACTCATAATGTATGAGCAACCATTAGCCAGTAGGGGAATAGGCGCTATGCACCACATGATCTTTCCTTTTCATTTACCTCATTCTCTCTCTGCCACACTTGAATTAATGACACTGGCACCCCGGAGAGCAGGGATCTAGGTCTCTCTCCATGTTATTTAAATGAGTCCTGTGGTGTTTTTTCGACATTAGGGGGATGGGGGGGTCAAACATTGCAAACGCAAGACGGTGCAATGAAAGTAATGCACACACGGAACAGGGCTTTAACATAAGGGGCCAAGTAACCGTTGTGTATATTTTTGCATTAATGCAGACAGGCATATTGATCCTGGATGCTGACACTGGAATGAAGCCAGTAAGTCCAAGGGCGATGTCATTAGGCTGTGAACATTCCTCCAGCCAGAATCGACAACAGGAACAGAGTAAAAAAATGAAATGGAAAAAAGACACAACTGGCCAAACCTCAAGTCACATATAGCTCCACATTATGGAAATGTTCACAGAAAGGTAAAACATTGTTCAATACGTATCTGTGTCTAAATCCTCTCACTGGAGGGTGAGTATCACACAGATTTGTATTTTGCAACCATGAAGAAAATGTGGACATTGTGTGTCATACAGCATCAAATCCCTGCAGCATAAAATGAAGGCCAAACTTTTTCTCTTTATAAAATTTTTTCTTTGGAAACCTCAAAGGATCTTCATGTCGTTTATGCAGAAGGATTCAGAAAGTACCACTGCTCCCATGTGTCATATTTTACTTTAGAAATCAACTGGGACCATACGTCTATGAAAACCTAGTGAATATAATAATCATCTATTTATTTACCTAATTATGCTTGGCTACTTGTATTTGTAGTCTCTAGAAGATGACTTTTGGATGACTTTTTCTTGCTGCTTGGCTGGGTTAGGGTTAGCCTGAATCAGTCTCTTTAAGTATGTAGCACAGGCGCTATTATCCTAAGCATTACTATGAGTTTACTGTAGCTGTTGTACACGTTATTCTTGTCTTCACACACAAACAGTGTTTAAGAACTCTCAAGCATGCTGGATCTTAAAATAAATATATGTTTCTCTTTCTCTTATTTTTTGTACTGTTTAAAATGTATATCTATTTATTACAAAAAATAGATATGCTCTAAAGGTCCAACAAAGGGAATGTGTTCTAGTTCGTTCAGTCCAGTAATAATAGAATAGTCTTGGTATTGGTGTAAGTTTTCACTCTGATTTCTGTGGAGATTCGCACACAGATCATTCCCCAAAAAGAACATCAATCGACAGTGTTGTCATGGTCCTTTTGGTTTAGGGTCAGCGTGCTTGAAGGAATCGCTTTTGGGTCGCTTTAAACATGCCTTTGTAAATGACAGCATCTGAGGCTGCACAGCAGGCTGTGATGGTTCTGTGTGTGAGAGGTGACACAAGGACAGAGTTCCCGTGGCTTCTGTGGATGGTTCTAGTGCAGATGGAATGAAAGCCTGGTCACCATTTTCACAATGTGAAGAGAAGACAAAGAGAAAGAAAAAAATGCAGTGGTAGAATGAAGTTTGGCATGTCTGGTTGTTACTGATTTCAATGTCTGGAACATCCTTATTTAATGACAGGACTAGTGACCTGTACCAGGTTGATCCTGCCAATGACCTCCAGGACAGAATTCAGCCCCCAAACCCTCCCTCCCCCCACAAACAACAAGTTTTCTACAGTTATCAAAGTACGCAACAGCCCACTGTGGACAAGAGAATTTGAAATCTCATTTATATAGTATAACGGACATTTTGTGCTGCTCACATGAAAGATTTATTGGCTGGATGTTTTGGGCCTGCCATGTTTAAAATGCAGCCTGACATCTGTCACAGGCGGAATGAAAAAAAGAGAAGCAGATGACTGTGTGGAGAGTGATGGGAACTTTCTTTGGCCTGTCTGCAGGATGCTAGCTGTGACAGCGGGGACTGGAAACTATGTGAACCTGTGAGCCATTTATCAGGTCAACTGTAATGAACAAAAGCACTATCTCACAACTTTTTGTGCACCGTTCGATACCGTATCTGTCCTCTGTCGCTATCTTGTTAGGGCTGCACTGAGGGATCGCCCTGTCTGACATTTGGGACTTGTCAGACACAGTGATGGATGATTGAGGGGGTTGTGCCATCACTTCTACGTAAATGCCTTGCCTGTTGAGGGTTTCTCTGCTTCCTTTCTCAACCAGCTGTTTTTAAAGCCAAACTCTGCCACTGCGTTTTAACCCGTTTTTCATGCAGCACTGTGATACAGTAACAGTAAGTAAAGATTTTATCCAGTCCCATTTTGTGGCAATAACTTAATCCTCTCGAGTTTAACAGCATTTTCAGACCTGTAATCTTTTTGCTTTTGTACGCACCAGAGACTTAGTTGTTAAATATAAATATAATAAATATACAAGAAACACATTCGTCATAAAGGATGTATAAAATGCCAGACTGAATCAATAAGTAACATTGCACAAAAACAGAAATGGTATTATTTTCTAGCAGTAGTCATAACTTAAGCCATACAGCAAGCAAAAAGATGTAACACCCACATTACAAGTTTTATCAAATTTGAAATAAAGGTAAAGGGATGGTGAGCACTAAGGATTGCCTGATTAGTCAGATCTCTGCTCCAGTGTCAGGGCTGATACTGCTACTCACGTACAGATTCACTTCCATACAGAACTGTACTTGCAAAATCTCTGGTGTACATGTGAACAACTAGTCACAGCCAGTAAAGATATGGAGAAAATACATGACATTTCAACTGTCATGTAGATGCTGTTATTGAAATTTTAGAGCTCTAGCGCTTAAATTCACCAAGATATGGGCTTTTTATAAAAACAAGCTATTTGGTCACTGTCGTTTTGGGAAATCTGACCAAAAATTTAATTTGCCCCAAACTTACAGAAAATAATGCTGATGTCCTGTAGATGCGGTGTTTTCAAATTTTAGAGCTCTAGCTCTTCAATTCACGCAGATATGGGCTTTTTATAAAAAACAAGCGATTGGTCCATGGTTACACTGTCGTTTTGGGAAATCTGACCAAAAATTTAATTTGCCCCAAACTTACAGAAAATAATGCTGATGTCCTGTAGATGCTGTGTTTTCAAATTTTAGAGCTCTAGCTCTTAAATTCACCAACATATGGGCTTTTTATAAAAAACAAGCAATGTGGTCCATGGTTACACTGTTGTTTTTGGAAATCTGACCAAAAATTAAATTTGCCCCAAACTTACAGCAAATGTTGCTGATGTCCTGTAGATGCGGTGTTTTCAAATTTTAGAGTTCTAGCTCTTAAATTCACCAACATATGGGCTTTTTATGAAATCCAGCAATTTGGTCCATGGTTACACTGTTGTTTTTGGAAATCTGACCAAAAATTAATTTTGCCCCAAACTTGCAGCAAATATTGCTGATGTCCTTTAGATGCAGTGTTTTCAAATTTTAGAGCTCTAGCTCTTCAATTCACACAGATATGGGCTTGTTATAAAAAACAAGCGATTTGGTCCATGGTTACACTGTAGTTTTGGGAAATCTGACCAAAAATTAAATTTGCCACAAACTTACAGCAAATATTGCTGATGTCCTGTAGATGCGGTGTTTTAAAATTTTAGAGTTCTAGCTCTTTAATTCACCAACATATGGGCTTTTTATGAAAACCAGCGATTTGCTCCATGGTTACACTGTAGTTTTTGGAAATCTGACCAAAAATTAAATTTGCCCCAAACTTACAGCAAATATTGCTGATGTCCTGTAGATGCAGTGTTTTCAGATTTTAGAGTTCTAGCTCTTAAATTCACCAAGATATGGGCTTTTTATAAAAACAAGCGATTTGGTCCATGGTTACACTGTAGTTTTGGGAAATCTGACCAAAAATTAAATTTGCCTTAAACTAACAGAGATATTGCTGATGTCCTGTACATGCTGTTTTTTCAAATTTTAGAGCTCTAGCTCTTAAATTCACGCAGATATGGGCTTCTTATAAAAACAAGCGATTTGGTCCATGGTTACACTGTTGTTTTGGGAATTCGACCAAAAATTTAATTTGCCCCAAACTTACAGAAATAAATGCTGATGTCCTGTAGATGCGGTGTTTTCAAATTTTAGAGCTCTTGCTCTTATATTCATCAAGATATGGTCTTTTTATAACAACACGCGATTTGGTCCATCCGATTTTTGTGTTGTGCATGACTTCTATCTTTGCACTGCTACTGAAATAGCACTAAGCAATAAGGACCATTTTAAGGCCAAAGGCATAAGTGAAAAGGCAAATAACTACAGAATGCTACATTTAACACAAACAGACATGAGTCGTCAAGTTCAGATCTAAGTATACTGAAAAAACAGAATGTTTTTGTAATTGCCAGGATATAGTGTAAACATAGTGATTGTGGCCAAATCCTCCTGCATTTATACAGTGGGTTTGACTAGTGTTTAGGTTAGTTTCACCACCGACACTCAACTGGACACAGAGCAGAAAGCAGAAGTTTTGTTGCTATGGTAACATGCTGTTTGATATACCTGACTACTGATTTAGAACAGTGAACAACTGTTGACTGTGCCTGACATGTCCTCGTATATTACACCTGCCAGTCAATCAGAGACAGATATAAGGTCAGGGTATCATTCTTGGCATAATATGCGATAATGCAAATTATCATTTGTATTAGTGATAAATATACCACATTTGGAGAGAGGAGCTTTACCATGCATGGATGATACGCTCCGTTTTCCATTTTTACATTCACAAAGCCAATTCCCCAACCTCCATATCTTTATACCACACACACACACACACACACACACACCTCTCTGCTTCCCCAGTTCTCCCTCTCTGATTGCAATTAGTGAATTATGCACTTGGACTTTGGCCAGCAACGCAGGATTAAATTATTCATAAATGTTAATAGGCACTGCCTCTCTCTCTCTCTCTCTCTCTCTCTCTCTCTCTCTCTCTCTCTCTCTCTCTCTCTCTCTCTCTCTCTCTCTCTCTCTCTCTCTTTCTCTCTCACTCAAGCCTTCTCCTGGGCCCTAGCTCATACAGCCTTTGCCAGAGAGATAATATTGACCTTTTCATTGGGGCATGTTATTAGGAGCTGCTCTCTATTAAAACAAATGATGACATTGTCTGTAAAGCACAATACAATAAGTCATTTCAAAGGGGATTACTTTTTGCTTCCGCCCCAGCGAGAGCAAGAGTAAACTCAATACAGCTCTGGAAAGTCAAACTAAAATGAACAATGATGAATGAAGTAAACACAAGCGAGCAGGCGCTGGGATACAGCCTTATTGTTCACTGCACTGCTGCATTTGCATAGAGCAGCTTGCATTAGACCACATGTGTCAAACTCAAGTCCTGCGGGCCGTGAGAGTAAAATAAACGTCTATGCTGCTTATAGGCGTATATTGTACAAACTACATATCTCTCAATGTCGATTTTGTAACCGGCGAAGTGACGGCATTCTGCCACTAAAATGCAGTGTTTCCACATAAGCGGCAGATCAGCGTTTAACAAAGGTGATTTTCCAAGGATATATTCTCTGATATATAGAGAATAGAGAGGATAATATATGGAGAGGATATATTTCTCTTACGATCTTCTTGAAATAATATTTGCTCTCCCCAGCTTTCCACAGCAGTAACTTTTCGGTAAATGCTGCGTGTTTGTTCTGGAAATGTCTCGAAACATTTTGCTCCCTCCCCACTGTCCACTCTGTCTCACTGTCTCCCCATCTTTAATTCTAATGACATTAATGTAATTCACAGCAAAATGTTGTGGGACCTGAACACGTTAAGCCATACTACGCATATTAAACAGATCAGAGAGTGGATGTGTCTGCTGTAGGAAGAGGAACATTCCCAGATGTCCAGAGCAATGCATTCTGAAACCTTTACAGCAACTCACACCAAGCCTATCACAGCAAAGCACCGTTGTTAGACTCAGTGTGGATTCAGCTACTGAAACTCCTGCAGCTGCCTGGAGTTTTGACATTTAAAAACAGAAAAAAATGCACATAACCAAGTTGTATTTTGTAAATAAACCATCCTATGTACAGGCAAAACTCTAACTTATTGCCTCAATATTAAGCAGAAGGGAGAGACCGCAGGCCCATTCTGACATTTTGATGGAGATGTTGTGCGCATGATAACATGCAAATTCAAATGACGCTGCTGCGGCTAGCAGAGCTCATATATGTGTTTCTCTCCATGCCACAGCTCTCTCTTCTGGGCAATGATGCGTGATGCTATCTATTACATTGCTCTGTGTATCTGCATTCCTGGTCCGTGGCAAGCGTTTTTTAATAATGTCACCACTGATGGGTGGATTGGGCGGAGGGAGGGCCGCTGACACCATCAAAGTTTGTCATACCACATGGAAATAAGCACAGCTGTCACCAAAAGGAAACAGCAAAGGGTGGGGGGTGCGGGTTCAGCTGTATTTCAATTGTAAAGAACCCAGTGTTATATCTTTGTGGAATACTAAAGGCGAGAATTAAGGTTTAATTTTCTACACAGTTACCAAAACTAACTTTAATCCTAAAGAGGAGGAACTGGCCTGCTTGAATATAATCTTGACAGGCACATCACTATGGAAAGCAAATAGGGACTGGAACTCAGCACCACCAGAATGTGATAATGGACTGTTACCTCCTTTGCATAATAGAAACGTCAACTCATCGATGGAGAGGATCCGTCTGAACTTCCATTCACCTCCATCCTGCCAAAACCTGGATTTACAACACATTTGCAGACATTTTCTCAATCAAGAATAAATAATTCCCCCTCTCAGAGAAAGATTCTGATGTTGAACAAAGTGATCTCATCATACTATTTCAATAAGAATAAGAAAAGTCCTGATATTATATGTTCTCAAATTAATTTCAGAGTGCTCCGCTAACCCTGTTTCCCTCCCTCCTTCACATGCTTAGCGCAGGTTTGTAGCAAATGGTTGACAAGGATCTAATCATCTTGTAAAGCACGTATTATTATTCAGGAAATCAAGCACATAACATGTATCCAACTCTGAAGTTTCTACAACAAAGATTACACAAAATATGATTTTAACACATATGTGAAACCTACTATAGCTCCACATTGCCCCCTTTGGGATGAATCATGTCATACCATGTGTTCGCCGTTGCAATCTCCACTGATTAACTAAGAATTCTATTAACATTGAGAATAGTCCAGGTAGCAAATGTAGGTTAACATAGATCCTATCATTGATTTAGACATCTAAAGTCAAAGTAACTGTACACAGGAATGTTGCTTTTATTTCACTTGTCTGTATTCATGCTCATATATGTCCTTAATTTAATTGTGTTTAAACTAGTGCTGGGCAACGATTAAAAATTTGAATCACGATTAATCGCATGATTTGCTGTGTTTAATCGCGATTAACGCCGTGTAATTTAACGCCGTGTAATTTAACGCCGTGGATTGTAACTGACTGGCCCCCTGCTTATGTCCTGTTCTATCATGCTAGTTAAGTAGCTTTCACACCTACATCATTTTGTCCATTTGAATAACATCCTACAGTGTTTACCTGCTTAGTGTGAGAAATCAGAGGATTTTGGAGACGCACCATTGTCTCTCTGTCAGACTTATTCCATTACTTTATTTTATCCAAGGTTTTTCACAGTAATCTGCTGACACTGTCCCTGTGCCCCAGGAGTGGAACATATAATATGCAAGTGTGTATTGTCTGTTCATCAAACTGCACTCTGCTTACTGCATTTGTCTGAAATGACTATGTACAAATAATATAGTGGTGTTGTGCTAGTAAGCAGCATTTTTATTGCAAGTCTTTATTGGGACTGCTGGTTTTGATAGCATAAAAGGAGCAGTAACATCATATTGCATTTCCCAGAGGAAAGGTTTTGGTAAATAAATGGATCAAAATGAATAAGAGCATTCATAGCACTGACCAATCAGCTATAACCATGTCAAAGGCTTCACAGTGTCGGGGGAAAAAAGCCCCCAGATCAGTTTATCGCAAACATGATGTATAGCAATAAACATTGAGAATCAAGACTGGACTTGACACGGAATTTTCTGTCTCCAGACATCATCTTTCATACACTCAAAACGGTCCCTCCTAGGATCAGTAGCTTGTTCTAAACACGCAAATATTCATTCAGTATGACGTGCAAATTACTGACCACATTAGAACTACTGTCACTATGAGCACAATAAGGTAAAAAAAAAAAACTATAAATGCCATAGCAACTAGAAGAGGAGAGTGCTTGTGTCGGGTGACTTATAAAAATGGTCTATAACAGCAAAAACATGACAGGAGATGGAGACTTTTGCAGTGTGTAACAGCATGTGCTGTAGCTGACTCACACTCAATGCTGGCTCTTTAAAATGAATTCAAGGATTCCTATTCAGTCTGGTCAAACCGTCTCTCTCTTTCTCTCTCTTACACACTTTCACGCACACGGATATACACACAGATACCAAAGTCCTGGTCACACTGTTCTATTGAGGACTAAAAGCCAAGCCATGGTAATCATGGCAGTAGATTAGCATAACGATACAAAGCAATGGGCTTCTGCTAGTCAATGAAAAACCATGACCTTCTATAATTACAACAGGCAGTAGCCTTCCTGTGTGTGTGTGTGTGTGTGTGTGTGTGTGTGTGTGTGTGTGTGTGTGTGTGTGTGTGTGTGTGTGTTACGCAGAGGAGCGTAAATGGAATGTGAAATAACAAGGTTTCATCATTGTCTAAAATGTGATGAGATGGATTGATAGCTAGAACCTGGATATCTTCCAGAGTTTAGAGGCAAAAAGTGTCTTTGTTTCATTAAATTTTAATTTCAAAATTGTAGATCTTACATATTCGATCATTATTTGCTGTGGGATGGGCGTGGGGCATGGTTAAGCATGGTGTTCAGCAGCGGTGGGGTATGTGGCACTGATAGCTGCATTTAATAATAAATCAGGTACTAGTTATTGTTTCTGTAGTTATCTATCCATCAGTTTGTTGTAGTTCATGTCCACTGGCACTGAAGCAGCAAGCTTGGAGGCATCAGCTGCTTCTGTTGCATAGTTTCACTGTTGAACTTCAGTTCAACTTTTTTTCAAATTATAACTCTTGTAGAGCCTGAAATTATACAACAAAATATATGCATTTTTTTTTATAAGCAAATCGATCTGGCTTGCACAGCATGGCTCAACCCCAGGTCCAGTGGTGACGTCCTGTTTAAGCTGTTTACCTGGATGAATGAGATGAATCTTCAGAGACAATACCACAGTTGGTTTGTCAAACTTGTGTATTGGGTTTTTGAAAAAGCTGTCAGTAAATCTGTAAAACCTGAAGGTGCTATTCGAGCTGCTCAACAAAAGGGTAAGCACAGTCTGAGAGACAAAACTCTTTTTCTCAGTGGAGTGAGGTGGAGAGCAATAGAGAGAATATTACCTCCTTAAAAAAAGAAAAGAGAAAGCTATCTATCCACGACTCTATGTGACCTACACAGGAATATTGAGCTGAACTACATGTATGTTGAGTGGTCACTGTGTATATTCACAGTGGTATACTGCTATACTGATTCCTTGCTGAATTCTTGTTCTAACCCTCCCTCTGCCATCATCAGCCTACCGGTGTCCCTCCTCAGAAATTATCCCTGTCGGCTGAGGACATGTGGCTGAGCCAGTTAGACTAAATCCAAATCAATTCCTCTCCAATGGCCATAGAAAAGTACCAAATCGAGTTTATGCTGAGCTAATACAATCAGCCTGTGGGTGGGGAGAGGATGTCTGTGCCATCATGTCTTCCCTAATTTCATTTCGCCAGGCAGACGGGCAGGCCTGCTCGGAGGGGCTGGTGCTGGAAGGATGCCCGCTACCACCAGGCTTGGCTGGACGAGTCGAGTGCCAAATTCCATGCTGTGGAAGGTTCCACTGGAGAAGAACTGAGGCCAAACCCCCAAACATCAGGGACAGTAAACGAAGGAAATTGTGTGCGACAGAAAAAGATAGATGAGGCAGTATGGAAGTAGAATTTTTGCTCATGAAGAAATAATAAGTTGAATTGATAAATTGAGTTGGAGACAACACAAGTACCCGACATCAATGTAAACAAATAATCTACCATATTAAAAGCAGTGTCACAATAAATACGATAAGGCAAACCCATAAATGCCATAGCAGCTATAAACCAAACACAAGTTCTGCCAGAGTAGTAGTGTCATGTGACAGAGGTTAAAATGATCAAGCGTACACCCACTATAAAAATTCTACAACACTGGGTGACGTGATTTTTGATAAAAGCAGAAAAGGAAACAAATGTGCGGTACACAAATTCATGGCCCCATTATTTTTAACTAGATCTGCAGGAAAAGCCTTTTAGCTGCTACTACCCAGATGTGTCTCAAAAAGCATCAATTAATACTCGTGGAGCCCTGCGGCTCTTTTTCTGAAGAGAAGAGGGAGGAGGGTCTCTCTCTGTTTCTATCTCAATAGGAACATTTTGCCTTTTAGAGTGTGGATCCCAGAGTAAAGCAGATGTCAGTAAAGTGGTCCCTTGGTAGGCAAGGCTGATGAACACTAATGCAAGTGGTTATATCACCAGGAAAATAGACCACTCATCAATACTGGCATGGCCCAGCTGTACAGAGGGAGAGCAGGTGGATTGACATGAGTCAGGGGTGTACTGGATATTTCCTCCCTCAGTGGGATGAAATTGGCAGAAACAACACCCTAAAAATCCATGGGAGGTTTTAAATGTTCTCGGTGCCTTCTGAAAACATTACACAAAAACATTTACAGCTTTTCATGTTTCACTTGAACGTTTCAAGCTCTGATTCAAAAGTAAAACACTTGCTGCCAGACCTGCATACAAGCTGGAGGTCTCAGTCATGCAATTTGTACATTTCAATTCTCTGTTCAGGTACTTGGAACACAGACGTAATCATTAATTTGGCACCGAAGACACTCTTGTTTTAGACAAAGGCTGAAATACTTGTCCCTGTCCTGAGATCCTATAGGAGTAATATCAGACGGTATACCTATATTGTAAATATGAGATCCATGGTCATGTCCTGGAGAGGTTTAAGTTAGTTCAGGGACTGAGTGGCAAACATCTCCTGTCAGTTAAGAAGCAGGACCACAAGTAATTGATTACCCTGATGTAATTGATTGTCCAGTTCTGGTCAGAAGAAATCCGTGATCATCTCATGACCTGCTAGGCCTTGGGTGAGCACAGAGAGGTCTACTGCACATATTCCTTCCTGATATCAGTACCTTGACACTGAAACATGCGTACAAAACACTTATAAATGAGGCGCCAGGTGTTTTTTGAGCTCTGCTGCTTAAAAGAATTCCAGTTCCCTTCCTTCTCTATTATCATCTCCTCTGTGAAGAGACCCTACAGAATGCCTTTCAGCTCCTCTACTGTGGCCTTCCTCCATTGTTTCTTCAGCTGCCTTCTCTTTCTGACTAGGCAATCAATTTCCTTTTGCCTCGTGGATTTAGTGGGGATGGTCGATGTAGTTTTCCTCTTCTCTTAGCTTTGTAAACAAGATAACGATGAATTGGCATAAATAAATAAAACAGGCAATATAAATACACTTGGAACAATTAAGGCAGTGGTTCCCAAACTTTTTTCTGCATGGCCCCCTTTTATAGATCAGAATTGTTTCGCGCCCCCCCATGCGGCCGATTGGCTGAAAGAGTGACATGTGACAGGAGGTGAGGGGAACAGGAGCAAAGGGAAACCAGGGGACAGGTAAACCCTAATCAGGATGGGGAAGACCATCAGGAAACACACTGGGGCAGGAAGTTACAGAAATGAGAACATAGGGAAGAACAAAATAAAACAGGAAGGTAGACAATCTATGATGATGACAGAAATAAATTAATAAGGAGGTAAAGGGGAGATCAAGAAAATATGTTGAAAATACAGAAAAATTATTGAAAAATACATGTTATTCAGTGTAATGAATAATTCCTTCTTTCATATTTGTTATATTAAAAAGGTCCTGCATTAACTCATCTCACTCTACCTTCCTCTCTCTCTGTGCTCAAACCAATGGACACTGCAAACTTTACACCTGCTTCTTCCTAGGTGCTAAAATACAGGCGCCGTCTCCTCTCCCACTGCAACAATAAATCAGTTCTACCATGCATTTGAATGAATCTCCATTCATTATCTAATATCTTTGCAGTCCTCCACAGACATGCCCCAAATACATCATACATTAACACAAGCTCACAGTATTCAGTGATGCTTTTCTGTCATTTTGAAGCGCTATATGACTCTTTACGGCTCATAAATGTCCACAATTGCATAGTGGTTTTGCCTTTTACTAACTTTAATCTTTTTGCTGAGCGCATTCTTTTCTACCTTTATGAGGTGCCTTGGTTTTTCCCACCGCTGTGTGTGTGTGGGTGTGTGTGTGTGTGCCTGTCAGTGTATATGTTGCACAGAAGAGAGAGGGCCTAGTAGAGTGAAGCCAGTCAATGTAGTGTGATGAGAGCCGCAGTCAAAACTGTGGAGTCAATGACCCCTGAGCCAGTAGGAAACCCTGGAGGAGAAAATTCCACAGCAGGCGCTCTGCACGGCTGGAGGCCACACACACACACACACACACACACACACACACACACACACACACACACACACACACACACACACACACACACACACGCTGTTCAGAACTTTGCAAACCTGAGAGGAATCAGCTTTTTGCTCAGATGAAATGACATAGACAACAGTTACAATAGGCCATTTTATGTGGAATATATCTGTTTTCTTATATCCGATCACGGCAGGCTACATGTGTCAAAGTGTAACTGTGGGCATATTGGATATTATTATTAATAATATGGACACAGGAATTAGAAGTTGTATCCTGAATAATGCTTAATACAAGCACAAAAAACACAAAAAATGCGACCGAATGACAGTAATGGGAGAAAATGTAAGTCCCTCATTCTACCCTCGGAGAGAGTGAAGAGATAAGAGCGAGTAGATGATGGGAAACGAGACAGACAGAAAGTAGGAGATGATGTGTGTCATGCTGCTTGATCTATCCATCCCTGCAGGCACATGGAGCACCGCAGGGATTATCCATCCTCCTTCTCTTCACAAATCCAGAAACACACATTTACCGTCTCAGATCCTCTCCTCCAGCTGTGGCCACGTTAACACAGGATGCACTGACAAATGCCAAAACAGCAGCAGAGCCCCTCCCCTGAGTCATGTAGAACAGCGGGGAATAAAAGCTATACTCATGGGGTTCAGCCAATGAGGTCTGACATGAACTCTGATCTTTCCCTCAAATCTCATCCTGAATACACATTTCCTGATATTGTTGTAGTGCTCAGCCCCGCCTCCAAATCCCCAGATTTCCTCCCAGCTCCCTACTGATGTTTTTTTTCTGAGCTGTGATGAGGAAAGTTCGATTACTTGTGTTGCTCTGGGTGCTTCAACAAAATCAGCGAGTTGATGTTTTAATGTAATTTCATTTTGATAAAAATAAAATGGTGTGAGTTTGAAAACACAAGAAAATTTATTGTCGGTTTGATTAATTTAGAAATTTAGTCATATGAAACTCTTAACTATGTGATATCAGAGTGACATGAAAGTGGTCACATGGTAGGTTTACCGTATTGTAGATCAAAGATTGCAATGTTTTTCAGAATATCACAACATTATGTTTCGAGACAATCTTTCAGCCAGAGTTTGAACAAGGATTTCCCACACAAAATGCATTTGCAAAGATATCTGATACACATCCAAAAGTATCTAGCCAATGATAGCAACTTCCATCATTCTGAACTAGGATTTCAAATTAATATAAGGATTCACTGCTTCGAATTTCGTTTCATTTCATGTATTACTGTAACCCCAACTGTTTATCCTAAGCATTTCAACTTGCTTTGAATGCGTGCATGTGTTGTAATGTGTATGAGCACCTTTATCAGAGAAACTTTATTTCTTCATGATTCTCTCCAACAGCTGTGAGACTTTACATTTGTTTTTTAAGTCTCAAAAGGAATTCTTCTCCCTCAGAGACTCAGAGATTAGAGTTAACAACGCATAGCATGCAATGAATATATCACAGTTCAATCTTTGGAAAACTCACTTCCTGATAACTTCAGCTCAAATGCACGCTGTGGAGTGGTGCAGGTAGGGAAAACACAGCTGCCTCTTGTATTCAAAGATTAGCAGCTGTAAAATGAAATCATTAATGCGCTTACTTATTTTGTACTTTCCCTGTGTAATCCATTGAAACATATAGGTTATTCTAAGAGATTGCACAGGTTTTGTCATTCAATACATTTTCCACCACTTATCTGGACCCGGGTCCCAGATGCAGCAGGTCGTGTCATGCTTTCTTCAATAAAAACATTAAATAAATAAAGAAAGGCATACAATCTATATCTAAAATAATTAAACAAGGAAACAGAAGCTTTGATGATATATAACTCCATGAGCTCATCATTCTATACAGTGAAGTGACCACAACAGAACCGCAGTTTCCAAAAAGATTACAATTCAGATAGTGGCACACAGGTGTGTTTATTCAAAAAGAATCAGTTAGTGATACAGTTTGAACCAAAGAGTTTCAAAAAAAAAACAAACAGAAGTGCAGCTCCACAGTGTGATTGGTTTAATGTGGCCCTCCTGCAGGGAGAGTGTTCCCAAGAGAGAGCGTCTGGGTTTGTCGGCTAATTGGGATGATTTAAGCGGAGAAATGTGTGCGGTGCTGCTGGAAGGAAACCAAACATTTACATGCTCATTATCACCCTCAGCTTCCTAAAATAACACATGGCCGCCACAGGGTTATGCAAGTTTTGGTGGAGAAGAGCACACACTCGTCTCACGTGTTCTGGCCGCAGGAATCAGTCCTGACCCGGGGGGAATAACCCCTGCTTAACCCGTTCTGTGCCAAATTTGTCTCAGTGATTTGGCCTTTGGGATTAACACATCCCACTCAGTTTGCCTTTTCTGTTTTTCCTAGTTTCTGAAAATAAATGTTGCTTTTGTCATTGAGTCAAAAAATGGTGTAATTAATTGTCAATAAAAATCTATCTATCTATCTATCTATCTATCTATCTATCTAGTGAGTTTGTCATCTGGGGGTCAGGTCGGGGTGTGTCATGTGATTATGTTCACCTCTACAGTGAAATTGCTCATATGAACAATTTCATTTGAGCTTAAATTTCATTTTTCTCTTTTGAGAGAAAGAGAGAGAGGGAGACCAAGGAACGACAGACACAGCAACAATAACAATAGTACAGGCGTAAATAAATAATAAAAATAATAACTAGTCAATAATAATGATATTGATACTAATAGCAGGAGAGGGTCTACATCTCTACAGGACAGACCTGTGAGACGAGAGAGCAAAGAAAACTCCAGTAAAGACGTAAAGGTTGTGAAAAGCGATAATGTGTAATGGATATGCACAGATGGAGAGGGGAGGTGGAGAGAGGAGCTCAGCGCAGTGAGGTTCCCCAGCAGTCTAGGCCTACGGCAGCATAACTAAGGGCTGGTCCAAGGCAAGCCTAGCTGGCCATGATTATAAGACTATAAGAAAATTCAGGAGTAGTTGTCCCTTAAAGGCAGAAAGAGCAAAAACTAAATCTTACAGTTTAACAGATGAGATATTCCGAAAGACCTGCATTTCTATGTATCTATTGTTTAAAGAAGGTAGAAGGTCCTGAAAGTATGAAGGCCTGAAGGAAATTTTAATGCAATTTAATAGGGATTTGGTGAAAATCCTTTAAAATGGGATGCATTTTAAACTGGCTGAAAAGAATTATCTAAAAAAATGTGAAATATGCACAAATATGCACCTGAAAAAATGAAGTCTGAAGGCTGGAAATGTTGGTAGTAAATAGTTTCCCTGCCTTGAGGTATGAAGAAGTTAGAAGGTACTTGAAGAATATTTGAAGTGATTGGAATGGATTTTAATCGAGATTTTTATTTTAGAAAATTTTAAATATGTAAGCACCAAAAGTCATGGTCATAATGTCCTGAATCTTCACAACATTTTAATGTTTTAAGGTGTCCATAGGTTGGAGTGCCAAAAAATCATACAGAAGAAATGAAAGAGAAGAACAATACCTGTGATTGCATGGAGCAATATTATGCATTCTTAGACCAGCTCCTTTGTTTTGACAAATCACAATTCCTCATTCAAAATATGTTTACTAATGACTGTGTGCAAGACGACAAGGTGGTGTGACATTTAACGTTTGGGTGGATTATATCTCACAAGTGTGTCAAAGCTGCATAGGTTATGATTAATGTCTGATCCCATTATGAGTCAGACCGGTTGGATTGCATTCTGATTCGGGTGCTGTCTGTGCACCTTACATTAACATGCAGGATCATGTATCTGGAAACAGATCACATTAAGTTATCCATATTAATTTTTGAAAATGTGTTTTATTATTAATCAGAGTGAACAGGGCCATCTGAAAACGTTTTTTTATTTGTATTTTGTTACATTTAGAATTGTTAGTTAGGAATGTTTGCTGTGTTTATTTAGTGAAATTTATGAGACAATTTAGCTGTTTTTCTACTCATCCTTTATTGACTTACATAACCTTTGTTTTGCAGGTTTAAGATAAATTAAATATTTGAAGATATCCCCTCATAAATCATGAATTAAACTGTTTAGATTGAAGATTACTAGTGTGTTGTCTGAAGCATGAACATCCTGAACCTCCCCTCACTGTGAGCAAAGCCTCTGTATTCTGTCTCGCATAAAGCCATTAAGTTTTTGGAAATTTCATTGTTTTTCCATTGATTTTTAAATGGGATGTTTAAAGGAGGAGGCAATGTGATTTACCGTAGGTGTGAATTAAGTTACAGTGACATCATCAATTTCATCCTGTGTTACTGTAAAACGATGCGAGCGATGACTCATCTGTGTGTGTCACAGTGTGCAGAAAGCTGAATGAGCCCAGTGTTCGTTACGGAACAAAATATGTTGCTTATTTATACAGATTTAGATGCAAATTCCCAGACAACAGGAAATTGAAAATCACGCCACATAATGCAAAGTAACCTTTATAATGACAGACTGTTGCTTTGATCAATCTGCTGCTCTAATATTCCCTTTGCGGCTTCATTAGGACAGTGGATTCTTCATTTATTTCTCACAAAAGCCCTGAGAGAATATCCAACCCCTCTGAGCTGTAATGAAAGCAACCGAGCATGTGCCTGAAATAAACTTATTAACCAGCACCAATTAGGCCAACATTTGGTTTTGGATTCCATTGCCGAGGAGACCTTGTAAAAGCGTCAGAAAACACAAAGGAGGAGAAAGACTTTTGTGCTACGGGCAGCAACAACAGATGCAACAGATACTTTTGCCAAAGCCACATGATCCTCTAACCCAGTGGTTCCCAAAGTGCAGAGGGGGCGCGACAAGAGAATATGTCTGTTCAAAGCAGAAATGCTAGTGCAGTAAAAAGAGATTGAAGGATATCAGTCAAAACAAATCTAATTTATCGCCCATTATCTCAATAGCAATACTTATCCCTGGGGTGCAACTTTAATTTTAGAAATAAATTAATCACAATTTTTTTATCTTTTTTTTTGAGTTTGAACACACAGCTGGTGCAACAGGTGCAATTGTTGTCAAAATATGAGCAAAAACAATAGGGTTCCTGCACTTTGTACAGGCCACTGCTGAGATATTACAGTAGGAGCCAGACAACTACAGAACTCACACCAGAGGAAATCTGGCAAGATAATCCGTAGTGTCATCAAAAATCTGGACTTTGTCTGGAGAAAATCAGGCTCTAAATCAGGCTCTGTAGCGTGAGCATGAGACAGTCAGGCAAACATTATGGATAAATACAAACCACTTGGCAGGGGTAACAATGACTAAACTCTCACTGGTCTAAACCTCATGTGAGTGATCCCGTAATCTGCTGCTGAGCTGTTCAAAGTCAAACACTGAGGTTTAATTAGAACAGAAGCATTGAACTCATCACTGTCACATGTATAAATGCTCACAGGAAAGAGATCCTGTGTCCTGGGTTTCCTGAGACAAACCTAAACCTGAAGCGTAAGGAGAAGAACATGCAGTTCTCCGAAGACAAAAAGTTTATCTTGAATAATAATAATTTTGTTGTGCTTCAAACATGGAGATTTAGATTCTGCACAATAGACAGATAATAAAGCGCCAGGTTTCCTCTGCACTGCAGCCATGGATCCAATTAGAGCAGCAGGGCATCTAGATGGAGAGAAATATTAAAATGTGATAATATCAGCAATGTGTGGCTGCTGCTGATTTGTTTTTCTTTTTTCTGCTTGGCCTTAGAAGCACCTTTCTACAGCAAACTACATATCCTGGCTCTAAGACACAGGAAATTAAACGTGTTTTTGTACCCCTGATAGTTCTTGCCAGGAGATTAGATCACCATGGAGAAGTCACCTCGCTCACTGATGTCACCCCCCGCTGGTGGCAGAGTGTTCCGCAGAGGCCACCATAGGGGCCATTGGCCACATGTCTTTTCTGCCAATAATCAGCCCATTAAAATGAATGATTTTGCTCCAGACCGTGTACTGTACATAATCGTCAATTAGCCAGTGGCATGGAGATGGCACCTCTGCTAACCTCTGAGAGTCTGCTGGTGCCTCATTACGCCGAGTGTGACTCACTCATGATCACAGCCAGTCTCTGGGCGATAATATGAAAAGAAACATCAGCATCATGTTCATGAGCTTCACATGGTTCACAATAAAAATGAATTGCACACAGCCTCTTCTCACTGCTTGATGACTTAAAGGAAATAAGGTTTAAATTTATCTAGATTGTTTGTAATTCACTCTTCTAGTTCACTATTAAAAATAATCACATAAGACCAATCAGAGGTCTTAAAGCAGGCAGATAGTCTATTTTGTTCCTTGGCTAAAATAACATGATTTATTGTAGTTTAAACATAAAAACTTGTATTTTAATAGATCATGTGTATCCTCTTAGTACATATACATTTTACATTGTTGAAAATAAATGTTTTACCATCTTTTAGCGTTTACAACAGTATTTCCAAATGTACATGTTGCAGACGTTATTCATAAAACACAGTCACAAAAAGAAACACCTGTTTCAGTCTGATTTTAAGCAGTGAGAGATGTCGGCGCATTCTGTACATCCTCTCTTTAAATGAGGAGCTCTGAAGAACATCATTTAGATTTCCGTTGCTCATTTGACATTAACATGCAGATTTTACCTGGGCCACCCTTCACAACAACATGTCACTAATGGAGAGTTTGCTAAAATGGGAGTCTTTTAACTATTTTGTCATCAATTCTACCATTCTGCAAATGTGTTCTCTCTTATTGCAAATGAACTCATCAAGTGTTCTAGGTTTTCTTGGATATTGCTGCAGTGTTGACAGGAGAAGTAGCTGAACAGGACAGACTGATAATCAGCAAGCACAGGAGCTGCTCTCATTCTGATCAGGCAAAAGCAGACTGACACCTCAGGTGTTGAAGAATCTCGTCATAGCAGATAAGAGGAAAGAAATGACAACAAACAGGTTGAAATTACCAAAACCAGTCTGATGTCTCCATGTGTGACATTCAGAGCCTGGAGGAAGCTGCTGCACGTAATCGTGACAACACTCGACGGTGAAAGGAAAGAAACCCGGAGGGTAAAAATATTCAGGCTGCTGTGCAATAACCTGTGAATGTTCGCTCCCCTTGCTCCACAACCTGAAGGGAAAGCTATCGGTGTAATTGAAAGAAATAAACTCTCAGAGGGAAAAAATGAAATGGAAGATGAAAGCAAAGGGAGGAGGAAGTTAATCGTCTCCTTTATAGCATAACTGGGTTATTTTAGAAGGTAGGAAAAGACGCCCACTCCACTTTCCCAAAAACCTTCACATAAATTATTCAAACTGGCTGTGGGAGGGGGGTTGATTTGCATATAGATAAAAGTCAGTTTAATATTGTAAATTACCTTTTTATATGGCAATCTAGAAGATTTGGTTTTAATCTCGCAATAAATGCCCTGCTGTATTTTTTCTGCATACCTGGAGTGTGTGAGTGGATGAGGCTGAGTAGTGGAGAGGGAGGAGGGAGGAGGGGGCGAGTGGGGGGTGTGGATGGAGATATCACGCAGGAAAAGCTTCCACATTCATTACGCTGCCTCGTCTTTAATTAATAGATTATTTACACATGCACACTCCTGTCAGTCTCTCTCAAAGCTTCCTATTACCAGCGTGACCCCGCGTTCCGCTTCCCAGAACGTCAAACACACACACCCACACACACACAGACGTTGATGAATGGGTGGGCGCGCGATGGATTGGAAAGTAGATGTGATGGTCTCACGTAATAGAAGACTTAAAGAAAGACTTGAAAACTAAAAACAAACTCAAAAATTAACTCAAAAAATTGAGAAAAACTTCACCACCTGTACAATCCAACTATAGAAGTCACCCATAATGATTATTAATTCCCCCAGAGCTACAAGATTGCTGAACATTCCACTCCATGTTTACAGGGTTTGTGTTAATAAAAAAATGAGATAAGCGCAATTATATACATTGTTATATAATTGCGCTTAACAAATAATGTGAGTTCTGTGAAATATTTCCTTAATATAACTTTGAAACAGCATAGAGCACATGAGAAAACATCGCTTTTTAATAAGTTTGATTAACTAACATGCTAGAAGACATAAACAACAGCTGCTATCTCCTGCCTCCTAACCTGTCACATCACACTTGTGTTCCAGAAACAATCTGGTTTGGGAGTTATTTTTGGTTTTCCATTTTGAGTTTCTAAAGGTTTGATCCTTGTCCTGTCTGCCTGGGTTTCCTCTAGGTCTTCAAGTTTCTCCACCATTCCATTCTATTCTATTGGACATATGGGAGCGCATCATCATTGTAACCATGCAGGACACTGAGAAAGTAGTGTGTATGACACAAGAAACTCAGAGGGGTTTGATTCATGGCCTTTACCTTAACATTATAAAGTAACATCCACAATTTCAAAAGCATGAACAGGTGAAGTAAGGAGGGGAAACTGGTACAGAGAAGAAATTTAAAAGATGTACGCACATTTGATAAAATGAGGAAAGAAATCTACTATTTGTACGTCTTGTGGATTTGTAAATTTGTAGGAAAAGAAGAAAAAGGAAATCTGTAAGACTTCCATCTCCACACAATAAAATAGATGTTTCAAAAAATTTCAAAAAAATCTATAAAATGGTAAAAGAAAAAAGTAAAAAAGAAAGCTATTACATATTCTGCATAAACTAAAAAAAAAAACTTGAATAACACGTTAAACGTTTCCCTGTGTCTTTACCCGCTGGTTTCAGACTTCAGATGGAGATGTGACTCAGACACTGTTCATGTCCCATGTCAATGAGGAAGGTGAAAAATGCCCTTACGATAATGTACTTTGTGTGATAATGGTTGTACACCTTGATGATCAATGTAAGTCATAAAAAGGCATACTGATGTACAGAAGTGATAAATCTCTCGTGTCCTCAGTGAAGCGCGACACATAAACGCACACGGGCTGTGGCTTTTCACGGTCGCTGCTGGATTTTTCCTCTTACCTTGGGGGTGAAAAATGCAAATAAAATACAGATTATAAAAAAGGATAATGTGTGGGCTTTGGGAGATGAGAAATGAAAATATCAGCGGGCCCTCTTTTGATTTGTATGTCCAGCGGCAACACTTGAGATGAACGAAGCATGTCTTAAATTACCATGTAATAAAAGTTCTACCTCAGAAGGTGGAGTGTCTGGCAGGAGAAACAGCACTGGCAGCTTAATGGTGCCAGAATGTGGGGAAAAAGACCATTATACTTCCCCATCTGTGACAAATCCTATTAGTAATGTGGCATAAAGAATGAAGTGCAGTGATGGTATGTCTTATATTCTGTTGATTTGATAATGCAGATGGATGTGAACATAAGAGAGCAATCAGCCGTGCGTTTGCCTCGTTCCTTTGCTTTTACCTGAGTTAATAATCACTGAACTAGACTCTGATTAGGAGCGGAGCTGGGAGAAGCTGACTTCCACTACATTTGATGCTCTTGTCGATTTGTGTGAGAACATGATGCGTTCGTTTTGCAGGTTTCAGGTCACAGATAAAAATACACAACCTCACTTTAAAGAAGCTATTTTTATTAAGGTCCCTGTAGTCTAAGGATTTGTGGGATTTGATTTTGTTTAATCTGCCTTTTATCAAAATGTCTTGCTAAAACTCTTAAGTCATTTGATGTCATTTGAAACTCTGTGGTTACATTATTACATAAGACTACATATCCTTTGCTCGCTGTGATTGGTTGCTGTCACTCTCTTTAGTCCCTTAGCCTTAATTCACATGTGCTGTACATTACACAGCCTGGTCTTAATCGCTTTAGTTCTCTTCATTTTCTTTCTCTTTGTCTTTTCTTTTCTCCCTCTCTGTATATTTAAAAATAATCCCCAACCCATGTAACCCATTGGCTGTGCTATGTCACCATTGCTTTTTGTCCTAATGCACCTAATTCACACGTGTGTTTTGTTCTCATTCATTTCAATTAGTTTCTTCTTTTCCTCTCTGTGTCTAAAAACAATCTCCAAAATGTTTCCTAACTGCATGCTCAAATGCTTTCTTCTTCTCTATAATAAAAATATTCAACCAAAGAAGACACATTCCAAACACAGACAAAGGGACAAAGAAAAAAACTGAAGAAAAGCCAAATCAATACTGTCATTATGAGCCTTGTGTAAGACTGAATTAGATGTCAGACAGCCTGCAGGTGAAAGAGGAGATGTGACATATGTGAACATTAAGAGAGCTACTGATGGATCGGACAATATGTTTCTGTGTGGACGTCAAACAGTGTGTGTGTGTGTGTGTGTAGGTGTGAGTACAGGGTCAGTCAAAGTTGCCTCCTCATTGACAGGTGGATTATATTTATTTATATTTGCTTTTTTTATTCCAATCACGTTTGATCAGACTCACGCTGTTATAATAGAGTGAGCACTGCTGCTGGATCTGATCAGCCGTCCAATCAGAAACAGTTTAAAAATTTGCTCTTATAACATCTCAACTTCCATAAATGTGACACTTCACAAACAATACATGCGTAGCAGTGTAGAAATTTAGCTTTTGCTCTTTCTGTCTTTAAGCAACAGCTGGTCCTGAATTTTCCTCATCTAACCCAATGTTAAATGTCTAGCAGAGAATTATCTTTTCTGTTCTTTGTTAGTTTATGGCCTTTTTGGACCATAATACATCAAAATATTGTCTTGCAGTTAATCAAAAACTGTACATTAGCTGCTAAAGTTGATGTCCGAATTACACATGGTAAACTTTTAGATTACATCTGAAAATTAAGCATAGATATGTTTAAATAAAAATCATTCATTGGTATCGAATATCAGAAAACTATGCCAGTCAGAGCTTCTTGAAAGTCTTTGGGATAAGTACACAAGCCCTGAAATAGAAATCTCTATATTTGTTCCTGCTAGAGAACTTCAAAAGAACAGGAATTTCTCACATTTTCATTTTCCTGTATTCCTTCTAATAATTCAAAATGTCAGGCACTGAGAGAAAAACGGATGCCTGATTTGATCACCAGGGGAATCAGCAGATGTACAGTTAAAGGAAACTCGACTGGATTAACGAGGAAGACCCGAGGCCAAATGTACCGACTGGATTCAGACATGTTAACATTTGGTGAAATGTGTGAGGACTCCAGCTGACTTTTAGAAATGCCTTCAGGAAGCTAAGACACATTTTATTCCATTAAATCAAAGTCCGGATCAGTGCGGTCTCAATGATTTGCACACCTATGAGAGCTGATACAGGTTCAGTTGCTGCCCTAAACACCTTCTGCTCTTCAATACAGAGTTTATCCGTGCATGTATTAAGCTTTTTAAATACATGCAATGCACCAGCTTTGTTTTTCTGATAACAATTCTGCATCCAGCTTTGGATCATTTACAGGAATGCATCCTATAATTTCACACCTGCCTGCTTTGTTGTGATGATGACAGTAGACCTGCTCATCATTTGAAAATGATCTGCAGTAGAACCTTAATAGTTGACAGTAGCTTCAATACACCCACTGACTCACTGAGGGGCAGGAGGAGGAGGAGGAGGAGGAGGGCTTACAAAACGTTTGACTGAGTGTAAGAAGCATCTTGGGAATCATGGTGATGACCCTAACACCAGGTTGGCTGTGGCTACATTTACACTACATGTCTCGATGCCCAGTTCCACATTTGTGCCTGTATCTGACTTGTGAAACAACTAACAAGACAAACAAGAATTTAGGCTCCAAGATGGAGATAAACAAAACACCATAATGAATGCAAATGAGACAGAAATACTCACAAGTAGTTGGTTCGTGGTGCACAATTAAGTTAATCTAATTCAATTAGGAAAAGATGGATTCCAGAACTTGTTACAGCTTGGTTGTGTTTTAAGACGTGCAAGTCGGAATGGCAAGGAAATTTGAGAGGGATTATACAAAGGTACAAAAAATCATGAAGAGCAGTAAACATAGTCATGCATTAGGACATAACATGTAAGACGGAGACGAGAGAGAGCGAGAGAGAGAGAGAGAGAGAGAGAGAGAGCGAGCGAGAGAGAGAGAGAGAGAGTGAGAGTTTCTCTCCTGGGGCAGCAGTTCATGCCGGTAGTTGGGGGAGCATTTCAGGTAAGCAGGTACAGCTGAAGATGTTGCAGGTGGAGCTGCTTGGCAATTTTGGATGGTGGGGAGTTAGCGGGGGATGAGAAATGGTAGGGAGGGAAGGAGGTGGTGGAGAGAGGTCCCTGTAAGTGTACACACACCGGCACCACTCAGGGCGAGAAGCCGTCTACCATTGAGACAGCTCAGGGGCCACGGAGCTGGAAAATAGCTGACCTGAGGACCCCACACGGGGCCAGAGAAGTGGTCAGTCCAGTCACGGGGTGTAATATTGAGCAATTGATGCAGGATAGAGAGAGAGAGAATCAGCTGATGTGTCCAATCTTCTCACTACACTAACACTATTACTGACCAAGATTGGACAGAGTTTAAGTCCTGAACTATACCTGGGCTGTAAAATCATTCTTTGCACTACTGTATATACTCTACTGTAAATACTCCACTGTAGCATATATTAAATCATTGTAACATACTATTTAATTATGACTAATGCACTTCTGGTTAGAGGCATTTTGTTGCTTGTACCTGTGACTTTAATGACAATACAGTTGAATCTAATCTAATCTAAATGCTCTGGTTCCAAATGTATTGGTCTTGATTTTTCAACAGGCCTGCATGCTGAGATCTTACCTCTTTCCTTTATTCACTGAATAATCTGGACTATATTCAAAGTCTATGATGGTAGACTGCTCGCAAGAATGTCACAGAATCAGTGCCATATGATAAATATACCATAATATAAGAAAGATTGTTTATTTACCTTGTCTAGCGAGTAAAAGACTGCCTTACTTAACTGTGAATGTTATCTAAAATATGCATTCCTTAGGTCTAAATGTTAACCCAGGCATCTGAAAAGCTTTCGCTGGCTGTAGCTATTAATGGTGAGGAAGACAGAAAAAATCCATGAGGGTCTTTGACATATAAAGACAAGCCTTTGTCCCATCCTTTGCCGTCAGTGATGGAGAGCAGGATCACAATGTCCTGCCCTGGTGATGCATTGGTCAGACCAGCTATTGATTGGCTCAGCCCCTCTGCCCTGATACATCATGTCATCTTTGTTTAGAGAGCAAGATCCAGGATGCAAGCACTTCCATTTAAAGATTGCTAAATAAAAGCGCAATGCATTGGTAATAAAGCAGCGCTGTGTCTGCATTATGATGGATGGGGTCATCTGCTCCGTCCCAGGGCCTGACTCTGGAGCGTCATCTTTATCAGAGCGAGCGTGACAGGACGTCCATCATCACAAAGTCACGCCGATGGGCCGAGTCCCCGATGAAGCAACACCTGCTTATAGCAACACAAAGCCAAGCAACTTTATCATTCAGTGGGCTAAAGCTGGACACAAATTGAACCTCAGTGGTTGAGTGCAATCATCAGGGGTTCAGGCCTACTGGGTTCCTATTATTGTTAAAGTAACTTAGACTTCAGATTTCAATTTCAACTTACTTAACACTAGATTTAATATCGGTAAGGGGAAATAACTTCACGCAGCATATCCAGCTCATTCATATACGGTATATCACAATCCAACTGGCGCCATTTTAAGTCCAGCACTCAACTTAAACCAGTCACAAAGGAAAAGAGGATTGGAACTTAGTGAGGGTCAAGGCCACTGTCCTGGGAGAAGCATAGGATAAGACATCCACAAGTCACAGTTCTTCCAATCCGTTCACATACATGAGTATAAAAGAGCAGAGGTGACGTCCTTCATTAAATCATCACTGCCATTTCAGGAACTACAGGACCCACAGCTAATACTAGCAACCACGTGTGCATGTTAATGTCTCTATTATGTCTTTGAATATCATACCTACTTAAAAAAACATAAAGAAAAGCTTCATTAATGTCCATGACGTCCTGATGATGGCGTTTCTTGTTATGGGATAATATCAACATAATTACCTCATTACCTTGTGACCACGGGAGGATTAGTACATTCCCATGCTTTTAATAAGTCATGGCCTCTACCTATTTGTCTTAGTCGTGGCCATGTGAACTATTAACATGCGATGTCACCTCCCACATCTCTCATGTGCAGTAGGGATTGGTGGCTAAATTCTTAAAGTAGTGTCACAATATTTCAGTGAAATTATAAGCTATTTGTTCTGCTAAGCCTTAACCCTCCTTCAGTCCATAGGTCTGCAATATGCTTTTGCAGAATACTAAATCCAGTTGAAGGACAGTAGTATGTGCCCGTTCTTTGGCCATTTGGTCTCATCTGTTGAAGTATACTGGATCCTTTAGCCATTCTGTGCTCTTGCCTGGATTAATTTGGCCTGAAGATTCTAGAAATCCTTTAATAACGCAACATATAAAGCTTAGAAAGATGACAATCGAGGACCCTAATGTAACTTCATAAATGATAGCAAGTGATAGATGAGAGATTGTCAGGAGAGCATGAGGGCCTTAGAGACTCATTAGAAAGTATGCAACTACCAGAGGAGAGAAGACACCGGATATACAGTATATATTGTTTCAGCTGGCAGGGTGGAAAAGGCATGAAGAAAACAGAATTCTTCACCAGTGAATTAGTACCATCAGAGGGCTCAATCTAGCTTATTACAGCTTGTTCTCAAGTGGCTACAAAATGGATTTTGGCCTCTTTCCCAACCCGGGACTGGAGATGGTTCCTGAACACAGCAGACAGGAGGAGGAAGGGACCGAAGAGAGACAGAAGAGCTGAATGAAGAGCTACAGAAGAATTTTATTGGGCATGCTACAGAGGTAATGCAGAGTACACTAGAAAACACGAGAGGGAAAAAGTAAACAGCAAGAAAAACCAAATCGTACCTCTCCTTGTTAGAAAAACATTCAGTCTTTAATTGTGCCTCCTCCAAGCTAAACCAGATTCTTACATTTTACCATGTATAAAGTCACACTGAGAAAACTATCCATTAACCATAGTCGAGAACAAACACCTATCAAGTGGAGAAGTCCTGTTAGGGATTTAAGAAAAGAAGAAGAAAAGAAAAACGGAATTTATGGTTAAAATTCTCGGCACGTTGCTGAAATTCAAACTTTAAGAGTTTCGATTCAATGCTGGGATTTGGTTAAAATTTATCAAATCAAAAACACTAAAGGCACATGAACTTTGGTCCAACTGAGTAGCCCTCTCAAGTAAACCGTCACAGGACAATGAAATCACAGTGGACTTAAATTCTAATTCCTTCCACAGCATGCAACACTTTCTGACCTTCTGGTAAAAGAACTACACATGCTTAGAAAACATTGTCACTGACGAGTACACCTAATCACTATAGGGGAAAAAAGCATGAAAGACTTAAAAAAAAAAACACCAATGAAGAAATACTTAGCCACAAGCCGTGTTAATGTGGTTTTATCTGAAGCATGAATTTTGATTTTAATGCTCGGGAGAACTATCCCCTGATGAACATACTTGTGGAGTAATGGAATTCAAGTTACATTGCCTATCACAGGTTGCTATAAAAATTCACGTCTTTGACTTCGAAATTTACATTTCCCTGATGCTAAAAAAAAAGAAAAAAAAAAAAGAAAAAAAAATTGTTTTGAATGTCTGGATCTCTGAAATCAAACAAAAATATTACTACTTGACAGAAAAGCTTCAAAAATGGTTTGGAATATAACAGCTTACTTTCTCACTAACTCCCCCAAAGTGTCCAATATCAATGCTCCTCCAAGAGAATGAGGATTTTAATGAACACGTCCAGCAATAGAAACAGTTGATATTGTCAAGTAAGGCACGCAAGTATTATTTCAACTAAAAAAGGATTTGAACAAATGATGAGCATCAAACTATTATACAGGGGGGACAATGGATGAAAACGATATTCAGCTTGACATAAAAATAAAGAGGTGCAGTTAGAGGGAAGATGAAAGGATCCTGTATCTGCACTGGTACAACAACTACACTTTGTTCAACAAAACAGTGATCTAAATCAAAGTACCAGCCTCAAGGAATGACAGTAACAACAAATGCAACCTATGAGTGCGGCCCCCCCAAGTGTCCAGACACAGTCTACCGATTGCCGGCTTCGAGACAGTAAAGCCACGGCACTGTCAGGAGATCCTGGGACAGAATCCTAAATGGTAGACTTGGAGAATGACACCCTCAAATGTTGATTGCCACCCATGTTGTAGTTGTGAAGGTCAATCAAGGCTTGAATCGCTTCCTCTACAGTTGACATCTGAATCAGAGCCATTTTCCGATCCCTGAAAAATATTAAAACCTTGGTAACTACCATAGACAATTTGTTTTTTGAGGTTGAACACATAAGACGCACAAGGACCGAAAAGGTGGAAAGACGAAGCCTGTTCTAAGCTGGAGTTACACTTAAGTTAAGTCTCAGTGGGAAAATGTGGCTGCTTTGGCTGTCAGTGGTCTACTTACTGGAAAAACTTGAACGCTTTCACGGTGCCTCCTGCGTTGGAGAATAGCAGCCGCAAGTCATCTTCAGCCACATCTTGTCTGTGAAAATGAAGGTCACAGAGGACAGTCAATGAAAGAATGCAGCCAACATAAACAAACCCCCCTCAGGCGAGGACACAATGAGGACAGAAAGGTACACTTTGTTCATTTTTGTCTTCTTCATTTTTGAATAATTGAGAACATCTGAATATCTGTTAACATTTTCCTGGTAGAAGCCAGTGGGAACAAAAATGGCTCCTCTGATCAGGCTTCTCCGGGTCGACACCATTTACAGATACGCATGTCATTATGATGACAGACACAGATGCTGCCCACACAATCAATAAGTCTCACACATCCGCACCAGGCCAAGAGCACCAGTCAAGTCCCGTTGGCGCAGACCCCCGATTGTATATAAGCCCCATATGGTAGAGACCTGGCAGCCATGACGGGACTCAACCCTTAACCCAGGGGCTTAAACCTGGGAGGACAGACAACAACCAACACCGGCCAACACTGGTGGGTCGTTGGCCGGACCTTGAAAAGACCCAGATGGCTCAGCTGAAGAACCCGGGTCTATTTGTGATATTATTGCGATACTACAACCTCCTCGGCCGACTCGCTCCACACTTACGGGACGTTGGAGAGGTGGAGTGTGGCAGAGGGTGGGAAGATGTTCTGGAAGTTCTTCGATCCCGGCTTCTTGAAGCGGTGGAGTGGGGAGTTTGTGAAGTCTTTGGTCAGGCCCTGGTCGTCCAGTCCGTCGCGGGGCAGTGCCACCGTCTGGTGCTTTGAGAGCGTAACTCTGATGATCTTCCCGTACATCTTTTGGCCGTTCAAATGGCTCATTGCTTAAGCCAAAGAAAAGACACATTTACTTTTCAAACTGAACCAAAACTTTAAATATATACACACACGTATACACACACACACACACACACACACTGCTCAAATTAAAGGAACAGTTAGAGTGTAACACCAAGTCACATAAAGGGCAGGGATATCAATCTGTGCACCATCAGGATGTCATTCCGGTTCCTAACAGCAGTCGGCCATCAATTGTTTAAAAACCTGCTGGAGATCAATTTTGTAGGGCTCTGGCAGCGCTTCTCCCTTTCTCCTCACATTAAGGAGCAGATATCTGTCCTGCTTCTGGGTTGATGCACTTCTAGGGCCCTGTCCAGCTCTTCTTGGTGCTCTTGAGACAAAGCAAACCTTCCTGCGACCGCACCTATGAATGTGCCAACCTGGAGGAGATGGACTACCTTTGGAGAACCTGATTGGGCTGCAGATACCGCCTCATGCTACCAGAAGTGACAAGGACACTAGTAGAACTCAAAACTAGAGAAGAAATAGCCCGGAAGGATAAGGAGAGAAACCCAGATCTTTTTGGGGGTCGTCTTGCTTTGCACCTGTTGTCACTTTCATTTGCACCAAAGCAGATGAAATTGATCCATGATCACTTGTGCTTCCTAAACGGACAGATTGATATCCCTGAAGTTGAACTGACTTGGTGTTATGCTGTGATGAATACGTGATATACTGTATGTATTTGCGTCCCTATGTTGCTTCATTCTTTCTGTTCATCTATCCTCCTCTTTTTCTGTGGTTTGCTTTAATTGATGGATGTGCGCGCGAGCAACTGCACATTTGAATTTCCCTTAGGATCAATAAAGTGAGTTTGTCTGTCTCTGCGTGACTGTCAATGTGTGTGTGTGTGTGTGTGTGTGTGTGTGTGTGTGTGTGTGTGTGTGTGTGTGTGTGTGTGTGTGTGTGTGTGTGTGTGTCCATCACTGCGTCTGACAGTCTGTGATTGTCTGTGTGCGTGAGTGCGTGAGTGCGTGAGAAAAAAAACTAAATGAACACAACACAAAATATCCTCCTTAAACAACACAGGGATGTAGAATTGAAGAGAATAATGACTCAGTGCTCACCAAGCTGGGCTTGGTTGCCATCAGACATCTGAATGAGGGAACTGTCCTTCTTATTGTATAGAATTTTCACCCTCTGGACATCACCATACACTCCTGCATTAGAGCCACAGCCAGGCAGGGGAAGAGGTGAGGTGGAGAGAAAGCAGACAGTTAAGAAAAACAAAAGTTAGCACCGGAGAGGGCATTTCAGACAAGAAACAAAGAGGAGAGAACAGCAGAGTACACACTAGAGATTTACAGTAGAAGTTGAGAGTGAGAGGTGTGTAGAGAGAAGAGAGAAGGAGAAAAGAGACACCCTCTAAACAGATAAGTTATCAGGCTGTGTCAGATGGCTACAAAGAAGTAACGGCATGCAAAAATAAGACCTGACGTGCATTATCAAATTATCAGAATCTATTTCGGGGGTAAAGTAATAAACATTAACCCAAACCAATGAATGGGGGACAAACTGTTTTACAAATTACCAAACAAGCTACTGTGTGCAAACAAATATACATCGGCTGGTAATAATAATGAATAATGTCTCAAAGATAGAGTGGACTTACAACAAACAGAGAAGGTAGAAGAATGAGAGAAGGAGAGAGAGGAGAGATGCAGAGACGAGAGAAGGATAGAGAGACAAGAGAGAGAGAGAGAGAGAGAGAGAGAGAGAGAGAAACAAAGAGAGAAACCGAGAGAGAGAGAGATAGAGAGAGCAAGAGAGAGAGAGAGAGAGAGAGAGAGAGCTAACGATAACATACCGAAGAGGGTAAACAGACTTTGGGGCGTAACCATCTTTAGAGGGAGAGAAGAGCAACAAGCAGCGTGAGACAGGTAGAGAGGTAGAAGAGTCGGAGCGGAGCGGAGGTAGAGATGGACAGATCGATCCAGAACGGAGGTAGGTAGGAGGAATGGTGGTTTTGTTTTCCCCCCGGTAGAGTGATGGAGTGGTGGTGGGTCATGTGGGAGGGGGCAGGGCGAGGAGGAAGAAGAGTCGGGAAGAATTTTCGGGGGCCATTAAAATGTTTGAGGAGGTGGAGGGAGGAAGGAAGGAAGGAAGGAAGGAAGGAGATGACGAGGTGATTTTGGGGGGAGGGGGAGCAGATGAAAATCATCGACCAGCGCATGGAATGGAGGGTGCCAAAGAGGGGGAGGAAAGGATGGTGGGGAAAGGAGGAGGGTGGGGAGGGAGAGAGAGAGAGAGAGAGAGGGAGAGTGAGAGAACAAGCGAGAGTGAGAGAGAGGGAGAAGGAGGGGAGAGAGAGAGAGAATTATGAATAGGGAGGCAAATGCAAATTGGGGGGAAAATATAAAGTGAAGAGGGGGGACAAAAAATAAAATATAGGTCAGTACACTGGAATAATGCAGGTAGTTTGGTCAGAGATAATGGCTTGGATCAATGTTTTCTTTTCGTCAAAAAACAGCAGGTAACTTGCGCCAAAATGTATTTCACCCTGGACAAGCATGGGGTAAAGGTACATTCATGTCAAAATAATAAGAAAATCAGCAATAGAACTCATAACCATGGGGGTAGAAAACAACATGCAGCAGAACCTGAAGATTGACAAATCTTTCGGCAGGAGAGAAATAACACCTAACCTAAGAACAGGGAGATTCTGAGGGAGGGGTAAATTAAGAGACCATGCAATTAAACCTGCGTCTACGGTACAATTTTGGCATGCAAGAGTTGATGTGGAGGCCGCTTGAGTCAAATGCGGCGTCCACACAAGTCAAGAGACAGAAAAAAAAAAAGCTTAGGCACAGTATCTAAACATCCACGGGTTTGGATACTGCGGATGCGCCGGTGTGACACCCAATCACGGCCCGAGAGAACAGAGAAAACAAACAAGACTCGAGAGTGAAAGAGGAGGCGTTAGGTGGGAGATTTTGGTGCTATTTTGTCACGGTTTCTTAAAAGGGTAGAGAGAGAGGGAGCAAAGACAAGTGTTCCAGAGAAGAGGCAGGTTGTCTCGTTCCAAAACATGTGACACAAGAGGCTAAGAGGCCACAGAGTGATTTCATATGAGCTTTCAGACGAGCTTTCATATGAGCTGAGGAGAGGAGGAGAAGAGAGCTTAGAGAGAAAAACAGAAAGACAGTTAGCCGAGTTAGATACAGTTCGACATTAGAGATAGAAGGGCAAATCATCTGAGGAAGAAAGAAGGGGAGGTATTGGTATGGTGACAGATAGTAACCCCCCCCCCCCCCCCCCTTTGTTACATGGATATTATGAGTCTTGACCAAAAAAAAGACAACATTTATGTGGGGAACACAAAATGGAGCAAAGAAAAAGGTTGGACAAAAAAGTCTTCATTACAAAACAGATGGTATAGCACGGCCCGGGTCCGCTTTGGATTCCTAAGTATAGTACGAATTGTGATCATTTCTCCTCCGTGCCTTATGACGGTTCAGGGATTATTTGCGATGATGCAACACTAAAGCCAAGCAGACACTGAATGAGTACGTCTGCATTAACTGACACTGCATAATTAAAACACCCATAGAGATCGTCCAAAGACAAACCTGGGATTCCTATGCTCACACTCAAATCTTGATAAGGTGGCTCTGCACGCTGAATGAAACCTCACCACATATTCATCTATTGAGGATTTTTAATATAACTTGTTCTATATGTATCAGCAAAATGGTGGAACCTGCAGAGGGATTTAGGCTCGCATTGCTTTGACTTTGGGAAATCAGATCATGCTTAATGCAAATTAGGGGTAACAAATCAACTCTTACAGTGTCTGTCTTCCTTCAGAGTTCCTCATACTACTATAACAGCCAAGAAGATCCATCTCGAAATGTTCCAAATTGAATTGGTTTGATGACTGAGCTCTCAGATTAAACATGCTGCAATTGTACAAGTATAAGAGACTGTACAAGAGACACACGACAATGAAAATGGAGATGGTAGCATGAAAGGGATAACCGGCAAGAACCAGCCAGGGGTAGGGTGGGAGTCCATATGGCTGGTATGTGTCTGGATGTTACTGACCTCCTCGTTAAGGTTGCTGACCAACAGGACACCACTGGCCCCTGTCTGTCCAGCTAGGGCCACCCTCCCAGCTGCAGCAGCAGCAGCTGCTGCCGCACTCAGAGGGTTCAGGGCTCCTGGCAGGGGGAATAAAAAACAATCAAAGAATGGGGAGCAGAGCTATGCCACAGCCTTACAAAGTCAATCAACAAAGGAACACACTACTTAAACAATAACTGTAGGTAACGATGAACTTTTCAGTCCTTCAAAACAATGCTTAGTATTTGCATTGGAATTCAACAGCAAGTGTCACATTCAATATCTACAGTTGAAAGGGAAAATGATTTATCTATTAAGAGTTATAACTGTCTATGTATCATAGTTTTAGGGCCACAGTCTCAGTTCTATCAGTGTTTTCTCTAACAAGGGACAGTGCTCGCAGCTGTTGGGATTAAAAAGGTTGACACCATTACACCCCTAAAGTAAATTAATACCTACATTTCTAGACCAAATTGAACTTTCAGTGAAGGTTATATAAGCAATCTGTTATCACATGGCATCATAGTCAACAGTAGAATTCCATGCATGATCAATTTAAAAATCCCCTGGCCAGTGGGTGCTATCATACAGAACTGTTGCTTAGACCAGGCTGGATCGGTCTGAACAGTTCAAAGACAAAGAAAAAAGGACAGAGTAGGAAAAAAAATTGATCTACCTGGGATCTTACCGAGCAGGGAGTTGGAGTCCTTGCTGAAGGCTGCGGCCATTGAGGAGTCGACACTTGGCTGGCCGTCACCTGCCGGCAGCTCTGGTCGTGTGTAATCACGGCTCTTATCGTTGTTGTACTTGACATTTAAGTTGACCAACTTTGAGAAGTCGATGCGCAACGTGCAACACGAGTTGTAGATGTTCTGGCCATCCAGTGCCTGGCGGGGGGAGATGTCATTACACTCGTTTGTCAGCTTCTACGTTCATTGTTGCAATGTACAGAGGCCAACAGATCTAGACAGTAAGTGGGTGATTCATTCATTCTCTCACCAGTTTGGCATGCTGAGCATTCACAGGGTCGCTGAACTGAAGGAGGGCCTGGAACTGATTGTTCTTGGTGAAAGTTATTATCTTCATGACTGTGCCAAACTTGGAGAAAATCTGTCAACAAAGTAAAATGACATACTTGAGCACTGACCCTGCACTTTCCAAAACATCCCAGGGGAGACATTTGGTAGTAAGATAGGTAAAATGTTTTATTACGTACAAATGTTGAGATTGTTATATCTTTTTAAATTCTTTCTCTCGTGGTGATTTTCTGACATAAAAAGGTTTTTGACTTCAGTAAATTAAGAGAAATATTATTTTCAAAGTGGATTGTGCTATTTCTTAGTATTTCTATATATCAATGTTTAATAAAAGCCTAGAGAAACTTGCCGATGAAAACTGACAAATGATATCGGTTAACATTACATCATATTATTGTTAAAACCCGGCAGGAAAACATTGAGAACAGGTACTGTTGTAAATGGCTTCATGAGCAAACAAAACAAGTATGACTGATCCACAGAATGACATATTTGTACCTGTTGGAGTACATCCAGCGTAACAGGGTAGAACATGTTATCAATGATAATGCGGAGCACGGGACTAGACGCAGCAGCCAGAGCCTCTTGTATGTCCGAGCTTGGTGACCCGCCGGACTGGACAGCAGAAACTGCCTGGAGCACTGCCTGGGTCCGCTGTGGCAAGAGAAAACATGTCGGTGTGTTTACATGCACGGCAGGAAGAAGGGAAAACTGCAGAGTAAGCGGTGTCGATGGATGGATTTCATAGCATTCTGCCATTACACAACTATTTGCCTAATTCAGTTCGTGAAATGTGTCAAACATGATATCCATTATTCTCTCTCTACTTACTTGATTGCCAGCATCTGTCTTGAGCTCTTTGTGATTGGAGTACTGGATGAACACAGGGACATTACGCACATGAGGAGTAACTGTGGTGTAGTAGTTAACCATAGTGATGGCTGCCTCCTCTGTCCCCATCTCCAAGAAGGCCTGGGATTACAAAAAAACACAATAAAGCTGAATTATATCGCATTATTAGCATTTGTAGTGGCTCGGCATTGCCCCATGCTTGATGTAGATGGGTCACCTCTTAGGTTAGCTTTGCAAAAAGCATGTGTAACGTGCATGACAAGACTAGGTAACTTTCTTCTACATGTTTAATTCATTTAGGGTTATCCCCAAAATGCTCATATTTAGGTCCTATAGATTATATGTTTAATAAGTAAAATTGGCACACCCTTGGATGCCGAGGGATACCGTGGAAAAAATGCCTCATAAAACCTTTTAAGTGTTGGAGCACAGCTCTATGCTTTATAAAGGGTTTTATTACTCATGCTGAAGGGTATTGATGTCCAACTAAAACATTTCATGTCCAAATTAGATTTATTGGACTTGGGCTTGAATTCAGATTAATAAACTCTGTGATTGAAAATGTGTGATCTAGTGGTACAAGTGTCTTCTTAAATTCCCAACGTTGCTGGTGTTTCTGTCATGCGGAGTTATAAGCATAAACACAAGCATAAAATGTGTCCAATTACTGCAAGTTTTAATTATTAAATCCAGCTCTTGTATGTCTAGTCTAATTACTGCACACCACCAGTGTGAACTACCCTCATCTCCCCACAAATGGCGTGGCAGTCAATGTATAGGAAATAAGCAGCAAAAGGCAAAATTGGGGCAAAAACAGGGGGTAAGAAAAGTGTTAAACCATTATGGTGCTACCAATACTTAATATCAGTTTCTTCCACTTACCTGGTTCTTTCCCTTCAGAGTGAGGATGTTGGTGACCTTTCCAAAAGGCAAGCCAAGGGCAATGACCTCAGTCTCTGAGGCCTCGTTGGGCAGCTTCCTGATGTGAAGCACGCGAGATGGGGGGGCCTCATCCACTTTCAGTTTTTTGCTATCACTGCCATTGGATGTTCCATCTGAAATGTCAGCATCATCATTGATTATCTGCACTTTATACTGAACACTGTATCAAGCTACATTTTAAATTCATACATTCATATACTTTGGTACAACAACCAACAGAGGCAAGTCACAAATGTTCCTTGTTTTGTCAGTAATGTCTCAACGTCCCAATAACCACAAGTGCTATGTCAATCCCAGTTTAAATTGTACAAATGTTACATGCTTTCCCAAATGATGGTTTATTCTGACTCGTTAAAAGAAACTGGAACAATGTGACATTTGGCCAATGAGGATTTGTTTTATTCCTTCGGCCAAACAGATATCTCCCAAAGCCTTTGAGTAAACCTTACACATGGTGGTACGGAGTTTGGAGATTTGACCCGATTCTTTCAAGTACATCTGCTCTTCTCTGCATTTTGCAGTTTCCAAAGTTGCTCTCTTTCTCTCATTCCCAGAGGAAAAGAAGCCAGGTGGTAGATGCAGGCTACATATAAGTTGCTGAAATTTAATAGATTTAAAAACTTGATCATTTCAAATATAATTTCTTGTCAAAGCCACAGGGAGCCACTAAAGATAGGCAAAAGAGCTGCAGGTTGCCGACCGCTGACCTAGACTCTCTCCAGAGTCTCCATCCATTCAATAGTGCAGCCAGACGGACAGAGGGCACCAGGAGGGGCCCGCATGCCACTCAATTAGATGGAACATAATGACCACTTCCTGACAGTTTTGTGCGGAGCAGGCAAATATTTAGAGACTTAAATTTTGAAAACAGTATCATGACTTGTGTCTACTATCACTATTCTTCATAGATGAGTCAAGTCAGGAATTTGCTTCAGAACTGTAAAATCTCTCATTTCTGTCTGGACACAAGTTTACAACAGTGGATTTGCCGAGATGAAACTACAGAATGTTTTCAGTTTATTCCCTGTTCTAGAAACATCAATGAGCTTTGGTCATTACACACCACGATGTGTGTGTGTTTGTGTTCTTCCAGTCACACGCACATGGAGTGTACAGTACATGTAATGGACCATTTACTTGGCCAGGAAAATAACTGAATTAGGATCATTTTTTAGACTGTGAAAGATTATGTGACTCTTTAATAACAGAGCACATTTCTTTGGGGAAATAAGGATAAATGCCACCCTGACTCCTTCCTGAGTCAGCAAATGAGTTCCTATTATTTCACAGAGTACTGTTTATGGTTAATAACAACATAGGTAGACAATAATTGGACAATATGTTTTTGTACTGATAAAATCAGTCGGTAAAGTAGGTGATTAAGAACCTCAACCATTTTGTTTTTGTGTTATCCGCAATATATGAGATTAGAAATATTTAAGGGACTGTGTTACCGATTGTAGATTTTAAATTATCATTTCAGATCTGATCATTTGAGTTGTACAGAGGCATTAAAATGCACAAAGGCATCCACTACATATACTCCAGTCAAGTGCTGTGGTGTGTGGCTGCCCACCTACTGAGAAATTGTGTTACTCAGACAGTAAATTACTTCTGTGAGGGAAGACATCTACTCACAAAGGCTATTTCGCTTTTCATAATCCTTAAATCTTCAGATCTTTTGAAAAGCCTTCAGTCATCACCAATAGAACACAGATAACATCAATCCCCTCCCTATTTGCGGGTGGTCGGAACGAACTCACCACTGATACTGCTCATGCCAGAGTTGGGACTGTTGTACATACTCATCTCGTCTGATCCTCTCTACAGGAAAAGAAAAGACAAGACAGTCAGACACAGCTGTAAAATAATGGAGAGAAAACATTTCTACTTCCCAGATTGAAACTCGAAAGACAATAATAAAAAACGGAACTCTCTAAAGACAGTTTAAAGGAGTGAAAGGCAGGTGGGATGGAGTAGGTGAAAATGGGCATTAAAGAAGCACAAGAGTGGCCAGGCTGCTCCTTTGTTGGTTTAAGTTTAATCTTGCTGAATTTAAGATGTCAAGATGTGTCATTTCATCCGGAGCTGCTCGAGGTCCCGAAAGGCTCTGGGAAGCTGACAGGCGCCATGCGCTCTTAAACCTGACTGATGGGATGACGAGGAACCTGGCTAGGGACTCATTACACACACAACTTTGTAATAGCTTCATACGCCCCCTCCTTGTTTCCGTCTGACTGAATTTGAACCAATTGTGCTACTGTCACTAGAATTCTATATGGTTAAGATAAACTCGATGTTGCAGGCCCTGGTAGATCCACATGGCACAAATAAATTGAAAAGTAATAAAGTTGTCGGACATTGGCTAAAATGTGAGCTCACAGTGCATGAGCTTGAGGAAGCAGAGAAATTATTCCACCCCAACAGCTGGCAACTCTCTTTTGTCTCCGACAGGACATATTGATGAAATAAACAGGGCAAGAAAGACCAAACATACCAGAGGAATCAGTATTTTATGACTCTTCCGTTTACCTTCAAGGGAGGACTTTAACTTTATTTTGTGCAGACAGAAATGCAGCTGGCACTCGACAAATCATGTTAGGTAGCCAGAACCTCAGTGCATTCACACAAAGAAAAGTGTATTGCTTTGAAGTAAACAGGGTGTAGCATTAAGTAAGGTACCTTTAAAATGTAAAAAGTCATAATTGTTGTGGCATGTTTGTTTGCATCCATCTCATGCATGTTCATAGTGTCACGGCAGGTGTCAGTGATGTAAAAGGCCAAAAAAAAACAAGAGCAGAACGGTGAAGGGCTCACAAGATGGCCGAGAGATTTGCAAGGGATGAGTTTACTTCAATAAAATCTGTTGTTAAAGTTACTAATGTGCCCTTGGCTTGCCAACTGAGTCACACTGCCATTCACATCAACAGGCAAATTTCGAGTTCACCTATGCTGCATGTCTAAGTTATAATGCAAACCCTAAAAAAAAATCATTATTTTTTACATAATGTAATGGATTCGATACAAGCCTGATTTTATCAATGTGACTGTGCGAAGGTACATCATGTACAGAATACCCGTATGCAAGATACAGTGGATTTTTCTTGTGTGTGTATATATATATATATACCAACATTTTTTACACCTACAGTGTCTACATCACAATACACCACCACACAACACTCCTATGATTCCAGTTAACAAAAGACACGAAGATCTTGAATCTCACCTTTACTCCGACGCCAACATCACTGATGCTGAAAGAAAAAAAGAAAGCTCAATAAGAAATTTGATCAAAACAAGTCAACCTCTCAATAAAATGTTGATTATGTTACAAAATGATGTTGAATTCAATTAAGTTCATGTGGACCCTAGCAGGTCCTCCCGGTCAAGCAGTTATGGAAAGCATAGTAAATATTGGCCTTAACTATAGGTCACTCAAGATATCTCCAATTCTACATAGAAATGCAACATAAAATCATGTTTATTTGATACACTTTAACAATAAATGCATCTTTCACAGCACCCTCAACGACCACTGTATTTACATAAAAATTCAATATATCACTAGATGAAGCAACTTCCATAACTAGACTGAACTCATCATAAATTCAAGTATGCTTGCTCACAGCTACATATCTAGTTTGTAGTAAATACAGCATGTTAATGTTAAATTCAGACTTAGCCACCTCCACATGCGTTCCCTTGCCTGTTGACTACACATACCACGGCAGAACCACATTATTCTACTAACTCCGTCCCTATGTCTGATACATAGGCTTGCCATGCTTCTAGTGGTTGCGGTGTGTTTAGTTATTTGTTAATTTATCGCTATGTTTTATGGAAAAGGCAAAAGACTGATACAGTGCCGCTTGGCTAGCTGAAGCTCCCCTTGGTTAGCTAAAGATCGCTTAGCTTAGCCAGTTAGCTCTTACATAAATCAATGAACAGTGCGATGCTAACGTAGCATAGCTTTGTACATGCTAGCCGCTTCACGCCGCAGGTGACTTGAAACAAAGAATGGCTATGCGACCTGTTTAATTTTTTCACAAAGCGGTCAACGCAACAAATTCTTTTAAAACAGCCATTACGCCTGTTGATGTAAAGACACCGTGATGGTTAGCAAACACATCCATTAGCACTTCCTTAACACGGGAGCGCGCGTGGCTATGGAAACCCGTTAACACAAGCTAACGAGCCTCCTTTATAGAGCTTATTCAAGCTCACAATGAACGCGGCTTGATCAATAAGGAAACATAAATATTACCCATCCATTTCCGGAGTGATTGGTTAGAACCTCTTATTTCGACTTTGTTCTCTGTCCCGTTTACAACAACACAATGAGCCCGTACACAAATACACAGGAGAGCAAAATGGAGGCAACATGAAGAGAAGCGACGACGACACAACGACGGAAATGACCGAAAAGTTACGATACTCCGAGCGCGCGAGGAAGCCAGCCGGCACCTTTACTGGATGGGTTAACATTTAGAAAATACTTATCCCACAATTAAACACATATTTAAAAAAATATATATTTTGAGTGATTATGCATACATATAAATAGTTGTTTTGTTTTGTGAAGTTTGTGCAGTTGTCATTGCAGGGCATGTACTGTACTATGATGTATGACAGTAACACATTTACGGGAAATACAATTTGAAGACACACATTAATGAACACACCAAAAATAAATAAATAGCATAATAACTCAAATAAGCGCTGGGTGTGGGTCATTGTCCTTAATATGTGGGGGTGGTACTTTGTCTAGGTCAGGTCTACTTTAAAAATTGAATCTCAAATCAAAGTACCTTACATCCTTTATATCAGTGGTTCCCAAAGTGGGGGGCGTGTACTGCAGGGGGGGCGCAGCGCGGGATCGGAAGAGGAGCGATATGAATAACTAACGTCTGAGGTAAATGAATGAGGCGCTTCTTCCTCTCTTCTTCGTCTTGAGAGAATGAGCGTCCAGACCGACATATTGCGGGCGCGAAAAACTTCTGATCTATAAAAGGGGGACCCTGCTGAAAAAGTTTGGGAACCACTGGTTTATATAATAGCTAAAATTCCAGGAAAGTGCTAATTTGAGATATCCGAGCTTCTGTGTCAGCGGTTATTGAGGTCTTTTTCACAATTATGAGTGCTGTTACACAATTCTTGGGCTGGACTGTCACATGGGGGTCTGGTTCATGTCATGACTGTGAGCAGTGACTCTTCAGCATCGGTGTGGAAATGGGAAGCGAAACAGGCTGCAAAAAAAGATTGCAGTATGTTTCATCCGACCCACCAGTTGGAGAGGTGGCATCCACATTTCTATTGGAACTGACTGCATGTTGCGTGGTATGAAAGTTTAATAGGACTAATGGTGCCGTATAGCTGTTTATAATAAGAGACATAATGTGAGAGACATAATGTTTCCCTTATTTATATGACTAATCAAACACAGATACTCACTAAATAAAACTCTCTCTCCCTCTCTGCTTTTGATGGTGGGCTGTCCAGTGTGGGCATTCGGAAAAGGAGTTATAATAAATGGCAAGGCAAACGTGAACTGATTCTGTTTCTCTCTACACCTCCATATTACTCATGACACACCGGCTATTCAACACACACCAATAAATGTGACCCCCTGTGTTATTTATATAGGCAATATTATATTGACTTCAGATTTATTTTTTGAGCAATTGTACTAATGACAATTAATTCATCCTATTATTCCAACTATGAAGATCAGTCACTCTAAAGGCTAATGTAACATCCAGTTTGGGATTTGTTTTGTATGTCAGGGGGAAGGAAGAGAAAAAAGGCTAGTTTTTGCATATGATTAATCCTGACAGACATACATACGTCATGCTCCTGGGCTCCTGACAGCGTCACGCCCTGGGTGAAATTAACGCCTAACTGCTTATCTTAAAGGACCTGGGATTTAATTAAAAATGACATTTCCCCACAGACTCACTTGTGCTTCTGAGGCTGCCATGTTGAAATTGGCTGATGAGGGACCCTCTGAGCAAAAGGGAAATAAGCAAACTGTCAAACGCTCAGCAAATCACCGCCATTTATCAGCCCTGCTCGCTGTTCAGGAAATAACAGTGGACTGACATCCTGCATGGTGCACAGTGCTCCGTGGATTCAAGTCACATTGTTATTAATAGGAGGGGTGACAAAAACAAGCCTGTCAAATGTGATATGGAGCTAAACAATGTGGTTGGGCTAAGTAGGGGAATTGGTTGCTGAAATTAGTTCTTTAGTCACCACTGACATACGTTAGCACTGACAAAGGCTTACATTTTAAATTGAAACTTCTGTTTTTTGAAATAAGTGCCACTCAGATTTCAAGCTGTCAACTGATTTAAACAATATGGAACCCAAAACACACTGTTACAGAGCTCAATTCACATTTTAAGATGCTCTCTTGACATGGCCTCACTGTCTAAGAATAGGGACAAATTGGGTACCAGGGGGAAAAGTCCGTGCAAGAAGTACCTCTTTCCTCTTTATGTGTCTCTTGCTCACATTCAAACACAGCTGTCATTTCTCATTGACAGTGGTGTCATGGTGACGACATCATCAGGATAAGGATTGTGACAAGCTCAGTCAGAGGTGATGTCATCACTACGCAACCTGTGAAGCTGAGGGCACTCCAGTCCTCCGTCTCACGAAGCGTGGGACTTGATGTGTTGTTGGAGGTGTGAGGGTGTGTGTCAGTCGGTGTCACTTCAAACATCTCCCTCACCTAAAATCAGCCACATTAGTTTCGAGTGTGAGTTGCTGTGTGCCACTACTTTCCATAGGGCAGGGAAAACACACACATACAGCATGCACAAACGCACACGCACACACACACACACACACACACACACACACACACACACATACACACACACACATGCACACACAGCACAGGCTATCATGGGCCTTTGCTGAGTAAGCCTTCATTGTTGTGCACATTCAGTATTCAGAATGGTAATTTAGCTATGCAGATCTGAAATTGAAACTCTTAAACAGAGGACAGTAATGCCATCAAATGTCAGTTGTGTCATGGAACCCGACAGGAAGATATAATGTCATCTTGGGTTGAAGAACCCATTTATTAAAATCACGGGGCTGGAGCCTCTCTGTGCTAAGGAGAAAATATTCACTGTCATGTTTCACAGTGACCCTCTCGCTTGACATTTTGATTTCTCTCATTTTGTCCTTTCAGCTTTCTCATGAGAGTGACAGCAAGCATGTCTGTTTGTGTGTGTATGTACTGTATGTGTGTAAGTGCACCATAGACTAAAAGGTTCCCATCCTAAAAGGTATCACAATGTTGAATGTCAGAAATGTCACAAGCCACTAGCCATTGGTGACACGGGGATTGGCAGAAGTGGACGCCATCCTTGAAAGACCACATCACCACTATTATTGAAGACTTTACTCTCACAGTGTTTGACCTCTTTTCTCGAAAATCTTCAATGGAGCATTTGAAGCTGAAGCTGAAGCAAAAACACTGAGTCCAAATAACTATTTTTCAAAGTGCATTTCTACATGTTGGAGTGATCCATCATTGGTTGACAACAGCTGTAGGAAGAATATCAGTGTGATATTATGCAAATGTATCCCCAGAATATCACAAAAATTCATGGATTGCTGTACGTGAAATGTGAATTTTATGTGCTTTGACACTGTGCTGAATAACTAATGATGTGCGACTGGCTGGTTTGCTTGAATGACTGCCATGAAAAACTGCACACTAAGCTGTACAATGTGGTGCAGGAAGAGAAAAAACATCAGCCGAGTTTCCCACTATGCAATATTTGATCACAGTTATAAATTACTGTCCACGCAAGTCATTCATTTCGACAGGGAACACAACTTAGTTTGACCATGTTATCATATCTGTATGTCATCAGGCTGCCATATCATCAATACTGTAATATGGAAATTAAATGATCTATTCTATATTTTATGTGTATAGTGCATAGTGCATAGCATATAGTGTATATATTATTTATGCCTTATATACAGGATCTGACATACACTGGTCTTATTTTGCTATATCAATGTTTCACTGATATCTATCCAAGCAAGCTGTTTACACTCAAAGCTGTCTCCAGAACTGACCACTGCAGCAACCTGGGATAGAGCTGAAAACCTCTTTATTTATTTTGATGTCATTGTTTCCAGCTCTCGACTGGGGTAAAGGACATTATCACGTGTGATCACTGCCTTTCTGACCTTGGATTTGGCATAATGTGAAGATGGATCCACATCACACATCTTGCCCAGCCTCCATCCTGACTTCGACATTAAAACAACTTCAGATTCCATGTGATTATAAACACGTATTGATTTCCAATGTGACAGAATGTATAAATATATGCTCTCAGAAACTCAGAGAGAGCAGTCTCTTTTGCCTCCACACTATACTGAATCAATGAGTTACTATTCAGGCAACAGCCTCCCCTGCTCTGTTTCCAATTTGGTGCTCGATTGGAGACATAATTCTTCAGTTGTCTGTCTGAGAGAGTGTGTCAGTGGGGACGTTAGTCTATCCATTGTGTGCTGCATGGTCTCATGCTACTGTCTACAGTTTATTTGCTCAAGTCATATCATGATTGATTTGGACCACCTTTCTGTTCCATCAAAATGTACACCTGTGGATAACAACAGTGGAGTTTACAACAATTGAATTAAAAGAGTAGTGCTGCAAGTCCAAATAAAAGACTATAGCAACTGAATTTACAGTTTTGGTCCTTCCAGAACTGTAATAGCAAGGATACAATTACATTCTACTTCAATAGTTGCAGTTTAGAAGATAGTTTGTTGGCTTTAATACTTTAAATAGTGGGCAGAAAAGTTCTAAAATTCAACTCATGGCATTTCTCCCAGTAGGCCCCCGAGGCTTGGAATTTTTTTTTCAACATTTGCAGTTTTTTATTTCTATTCACTAAGTTTAAATAGATCTACATGACAAACAAAAAAACAATGTGTAGCGGACCGCATTGTGAGTGGTAAGGATCCAGAACAACAACCTCCAACTGTAGCCATAGGCCAATCTTGCCTATGTTTTATGCTTGTTGTTGTGCTTATAACTGCCCATATACACAGCAGGGAAACACAGCAAAGCTAATTATTAAAGACATCTATAACATTACACATGAGTAACAGAACGCTTTAACATGCAAAGATTTGTTGTTTAAGATCTGTACCAAAATTGATCTTCATAAGATCTCATAGGATTTGGATTAACATATTATTTTACCTGTTTTTGCGTCACTTTTTCTGTTTTGCAGGGAGGGAGTCCAAAATCAGTATCATGAACAAATGGGGCTATGAATAATAAAAACTGGCTAGAAGATTCCACAGTGCGATATAAAAGTGTCCGAAAGCATTGTATTGAACTTTTCAGCATGCAAATATTAACAGCAGCAGTCTATTGTGGAGCAGATGATGTGATCATCCCAGGCTGGAGACCAATCCTCAAGCAGAAATGCCAGTAGTGCCGTACTTAGCACATGATGATAATTATTACAACACAACATAATAACAATGTACAAAACTGTAAGGGGCTAAATATTTCATAGAGAAGCTGTTTGGTTAATGACATAGTATTAAACTGGAAGTGATTTTCTGGTGATGATGATGTTCTCCCCATTGTGTGATGAAAGTTGATCTCTGCCTGTAATGATTTTATAATCTGCTGGTAAGACATCAGAGTGCACTTAAAGTAAAATGTTACTTCAGTTCCTCACAAAAGATTATGAAGTATCCCAGAGGAAACAATTGTTGTCCTGGTATCACAAATGGCTGCTGCTGTTAAGGTGGAGAAATAGCTTAAAAAGTCTTCAGCCTACAGTCATTTAGTATGCCCTGCTTTAACAGCATCTCCACGACCAAACACAAGCATTAGTTCAGTTCCTGTTTTTAATTGCCTTTTCATTACCATTTTGTCCAATCCAGTAAGTAAATCAAACTTACTAAAACCGCGAACATTTTCCAATTTTGCAGCTTGACCTATAGGTTTGTTTGTCTCCCCGGACTCTGGTCTCCAAAGAATAAATCTAAACTACAATATTTGGGAGCCACTTTTATCATCTGCTGCAACAATGTTACAATTTACACTTGCAATCATGTTATATATGCTGCAGACTATGCGATAACAGTGATCTTATATGTTAACTGGATGTCATAGTACGCCGGATTTGTATAATAAAATCTTTGTGTCAAGCTGTGTCAGACCATATAACATCATGTTCGATGTACTCTATGTCAGTTTGTACAATGACATGCAGGGGATAATGCTATTCAGGCAGAAATTTGTCATTAGCGTGTCATCCATCTACTCTGATTTATAGATAGGCAGTCAACCTGCGTGATTTTATTCGAAAGAGCACCAAATTGATGCTGACAGACGCGTTTCATACTGCAGTCCAAAGACCAAAGATTCCATCAATAAAAGGTGTAAACTTGGTATCAGTGCCGCTAGGCCGTTGCTACCCTCACTAACTTCCACAAAGTCTTTTATTCTGAGAGCCATTGTCATGCCCTCTGCTTCCAAGTCTCTCTCTCTTTGAGGGTGTTGTCGTGTCTGTGTCTGTCTGTGATTGACAGGGTTGGAGTCAGGTGTGGGAGTCACGGCACAAACATTCTCAGCTGCCAGTAATCATCTGCTTCTACCTAAACCCCGAATCGGGATATCGGTAAGGAAATGCCACTCCAAGAAGATTTAACTTTGTTGGCCATTAAATTAGCCAGATTAGACCCGGTAAACCACTTTGAGTACTTGGTGATGTCTTTCGGACTATCTAATGCAGTACCTTTAAGACAGCAGTCTACCTGGCTCCGGTGAATAAGACATGCTTAACCGGTTTGTTTGTGCATATTTGGACCATATCCCAATTTTCATCCAGTCCCCACAGGAACACCAAAAACTAGTGATGTGTCTTTCTGTGTCAAGGCTTCGAAGTGTGTGTCGAAAAATCCAGGATCCAAGATTTTTGGCGACGACGAACTTGAAGATGTTCCTGTTCTGCTCTGTGCTTCAACCAGGTCCCAGAACCAGGGCAACCATCCTACCTCTCAGTTATGCCCCTGGTCATAAGGTATGGCTCTGTTCCAAAGATCTGCCACTCAGGAAGCTCTGCCCCCGTTATGTTGGCACATTTGAGGTGGTGAGGTAGTCATTAACCCCTCTTCACCTTTCGTAATTCCTTGTTGAATCTAGTCCAGTCCAGTCCTCTCTCTCCTACTGCTGTTGCACATGGGGAGAACATGCAAACTCCACACAGAAAGGACAGAAATTAACTGAACTGAACCCAGGACATTTTGAGGCAAGAGTGCTAGCCACTGAGCCATCATGCCGTCTTTGATATTCATATTGCAATGAAAGTGCACAAAATATTAGAGACTACATTAGAAGAACATAATCATAAATGTATTCCAACTGTGTGACCATGTGCTTGTAAGTGTTTGTGTAGAGGGACGCTCCATTTCATATTTTTCCCATATGCTCTTTTTTTTATTAGGTTGTGAACCAGTGGAGCTGAATGCTGAGCAGTCGGGGGACCCACAGAAAACTGAGGGATGGTGCTAATGGTTGCTGGTGTTGGGCGGGTCAGAATGACAGCCATTTCTCTAAATTTGATCCAATTTCCATAATTCTCAAGCCTTCCGTTTTCAAAGGTCCCTCCTCTCGCCCTGCTTCCAGTATGTGACAGGCAGAAGCCCAATGTGGAGGCTTACGGAGTAATATAATTACCCAACCGCCCACCTACTGCCCAACCCACATGACCGCTACCCACCTACACTGATGTGGCCCCCATCCATACTATATTGGCACAGCTGCAGAACCAAGAGTGCCTTATGATTATGAAGATGAGGGGAAACAAAGCACTGGAAGCTGTGCTGTCTCCTGAGGCCCATCATCACTTCTTTCTACCTCCTCTCTCTCTCTGACGCTCTGTCTCCCACCATTTATGCATCTGGCAGACACTGTTATCCAAAGTGAGACACACATGAGGTATAGTACAACAACAGGAAGGATGCATGGGTTGTTTTTCTTTCAAATGATTACAGGAAAGAAGACTAAAATGAGGTAGTGAATTAACCAAAATATTATCCAAAGTGCTTACTGGTGACACATCCTACCATGTTAGTTTGGACCAAATGGGGCCACAGGGAAGGATCAGAAAGGGATCATCACTTGGTAGGAAAGACTTGAAGACATTTCGCCTCTCATCCAAGGGGTTCTTCAGTTCTGACTGACTGGTGGGAATTCTAAGGACTTAACCTCGGTAGGGTCGTGTCAGGGTCGGTGACACTGCTGATCATAATCAGTCCCCATCGGACTCCACAGAGGTTAAATCCTGGGAATCCCCATCAGTCTTCAATTCTTTACTACCAAGTCCAGTTGCCTGAGAATCATCTTTCCTTGGATACCATGACCTGGATGATTGAGACCTTCACAGACATCTTCAGATAACCATTCAAACTACTGCAAGCATACTCTACACACTTCTGTGTGAAGTTTGAATGTTCTCCCCTTTTCCTAATATTCCTTATTTTAGAATGTTTTAACCTGTATTGATGGTGATCAGTGGAGTATAAGTAGATTTCTGACATTTAGTGAGGAAAACGTTAATATATGCAAAAATCAAAAATACTCTATAAAAGCTCAAATTCTCTCAAAACATAGTAGAGTATTTTTACTTTGAACTTTGCACCACTAGTCCTGCAGTCCATCAATATAACTTCTCCTGACTAGGTTTGCATGTGTGAAAATGTCTTCCTCCTCTCGCTCACACACAAACACACGCACGCACACGCACACGCATACGAACACACACACACACACACACACACACACACACACACACACAGACAATGACACACACACACACACACACACACACACAGACAATGACACACACACACACACACACACACACACACACACACAATGACACACAGACACACACACACACACACACACAGAGGGAGAGAGAGAGAAAAACATGTGAGAGTTGAGCTCCAGGTGTGATGATCTTTCAGCCTGTGGATCCTGCTGAGGTTTCTTGTGATAGTTCAGCCTCCAGGGCAGATCAAGCCGCAGCAGTCATTGAAACTGATGGAACCCCATAACAGTGTGCAGAGAGGCTTTTGCAGCAGCAATTCTACTACAGCCAAAGAAAATCGAATCAGCGTTGTCAATACATAGGATATGATGTAACTGTCCCTGGCATCTTGGATTCTGACAACATTTTTTGACAACAAGCCATAAACATATGGAATGCAGTTAGAACAAGTAGCAAGGACACAGTAAGACCAGTGTAGATATTTAATCTCTGCTGCTGTGTAAGGGATCAGCTAATATAACAAATTCCAGGAGATATCAGTGAACACCATGTTGCTCTGTTAAGATAATAGTTTCTTGTTTTTTATCTTTGGCATTGTTGACAAATAGCAGTCTTTTAAACCATCCAAAGCTACTCCATCATCATGTGTTACAAGTGATGGAGAAAAATGTCTTTTGCAGTTGTAATGTTAATTCATCTTCACCTGAGGGAATGTGTAGCAGTGACGCATGGATTATTTACAGCTTCAGCAGCGTTTTTCCAATAGGCCACACCGTCAACCTATACAGGCACAATTTCTCTCATTGACCTGTGACATTTCACTTATTGATAATACATGCTCACATGCAATTGTGTTCCGATTAACATTATAATGAGTAATCACAGTTTACATCCTTAAAAGGGCAGGTGTGCAGTGTGTGGTGCTGATGTGATTGGGGTCGCCTGGATTTCTCAATAACACAAAAAACAATAGGCTTCATTGGACTTGCAAGCAAGTTTAAAAAGGGTCCAAGACTACAAACCATGGCATTTCAGCATGGGGCCAGTTGTAAGGGAATGGCTTTTCAGGTGAACTGGAGACGTTTCCTTGCATGATCCCACTGTCTTCAGTAGTCATGTCTTCGAACATTGTAAGTCTGTTACAATTATTGTCTGGCCTAATCTTTGTTTATATTTGGTGTCACAGTCTAGCCAGTAGTCAGAGTTGTTGTTTCCCCTGAATGTAACCCTGTGGCACGCAGTCGTTTTGATTTCGGCACCCACATTAACCAATGTGACTTCGCACAACTTTTCTGCATCTGGCCTTTCTTTGCACACAATGCGTGAATGCAGGAAGTCAGACACATGAATATCCTTCTAAGGCAGACAACAGTGAGGAACTATTCAAGATAGTCGAGATAAAGGTGATTCTGGTTGAAAGAGAGGTACAGGAAATTTTGGCTTTTGTCAGTCCCCTCAAACACAGTGGACCCTCTCAGGGCTTCAAGGAGCAAACACAAAAATTCTGTCCGTGGACCATGCAAATCCACTGCCCCCCTTTTGTTTGATACAACTGCACCTTATTTGTTGTATCTTTCGACATCCGTTCACCGCCTGACCCTGACCCTGACATCCACAGCCTCTCATAATGTCACAACACACACACACGCCTTGATGAATTGCTGTGTAGTGGAAATGCTGGATGTTTTCGGTTCTTTGTGTTTATTTCTTTGTATTTTGTTTTGTGTGAGCAATAAATAGCACACTCAACAGACCAAAAGCTACTCTACAGACTTGTATCACATTTCACACATAGTTTACAGCCAGCACATCCTGAGTCTTCAGCATTTTCTAACTTACGTAATTATATTTTTCAGCAGATAATCAAGTCTTAACACATATTTTCTGGCATTGTAATAATGACACAAGTTAGTTGCTGCCAGCTAGTTTTATTCTAACAAATTCAGCAATCTGAAAAGAAAAGAAAAATACCTTGTCTGTATTTATTTGACACAGATCAACAATAACAGAATATCTTGATCGTTTCTCAAACTTCTTAACTTGTCATATGTATATGTGTATATATGTAAGAATATCTACAATGTTCCTAATAAAAAAGCTGCCAGGCTTTGAAAATACATTTTCAAAATCTAGACTTGTATGACCATAGAAATCCTGTAGTGCTGTCTGTCTATTTGACAACAAAGCATGAAGACAGATAGTACAAGGATCACACGGATGGCATTAAAATCTCCAACAGTCAACCTCTGACCTTAGAGATGTCGGACTGTAATGTGTTTTCCCTGAAACCAATATCGGAGTCACCCAGAAATAGTCAGTATTTTTCAGTCTTTTTTACATTTCAGTCTGCAGTTCTGTGGAGGGTAATAAATCATGTCTCCATCTCTTCTTAGAAGGCTCAGACACTTTAATCATCCTGTATTCTGTGTGTTTTGCTATAATAATTTGCCTCTATCATGCAAGGACAGTCCTGCCAGTGATTTATGTGTGTGAGTGTGAGAGAAACTGAGGAAGCTGAGCCAGAACGCTGTGACGCTGCTGCTGTTGTTTTTCACTTCCTGCAATCTTTCATCATGGTGTCTGTAATATCTGTTCATTTCCTCATTCCGCTTCCCTCTCCGTCTGTAATCCAACCATCCATATGTTAAGCAGCACCACTGGCACTGGCATTTATTTTGTATTTACAGTATATTTAAATATTGTGAGGGCGTGAGAAAGATGTGATGGTTTCAATATCTGACAGATATGTAGACTAATAAATTCAAGTCTCAGTAAAAAACATATTTGGAACTTACCACCCAGCTGTGGTTCTTTAGATAAACATTGTTTAAATAATACGCAACAGAGGCACAGAACTAATTTTTTTTGCAAAAGGGGGAAAAAGAAAAAAGGGGAGAAACCCCATCCCGATGCCCACCGCCCCCACCCCAACAGCCACACAACCCCACATTCATACACTCCTATCCTTGCCCGTCTGTTATAAACACAAAAATCTAACAAGAGAAATGTCATATTTGCATTTCTCAAAAATACATCACAGGGCATGATAAAGGAACCTGTGAACACAGTTTTGCATATTGAGTGAATATCACTGCTTCTTAGTGAGCACTCTGCATATGCAATTTAAAGAGGAAGATAAAGGTTAGACTGGAAGGGACAGAAACATGACATTCCCACTTCTGACACTAAATGCTGGAATCTATGAGAGGACAGATTTTTTTTCCACAAGATATAACACACTTACAAATACACACACATGCTTGAGGAACTCTTTCTGCTGCTTGTCAGAGGTGAGGTGGACACCTGTTCTGGCTGTTCAATCCTCTAAATCTTGTTTTGAATAATGTATAGGATTGATATTAGTACTTTCTTAATTAATTAAGAGGAATAAGAAGGCTACAATTCACATTGAGGGCCCATTCATATGTTGTACATTAATATACAGTATGCATCTGTCCATACCCCATTAGTCTAATTTAGTGAGCTTGAGCACAATAATTTGTTTAATAATTATGAAAATAATAATTTAATCTGGCTTTTAACAGTATTTATTTTTTAATTTTATTCAACGATAACCATAAAAGGGCGGCACAGTGGTGCAGTAGTTAGCAGTTGTGCCTCACAGCAAGAAGGTTGTGGGTACGAGACCAGGGCCTTTCATGTTCTCCCCGTGTCTGCGTGGGTTTTCTCCGGGTACGCCGGCTTCCTCCCACAATCCAAAGACATGCAAGTTAATTAGGGGATTCCAAATTGCCCGTAGATTAGATTAGATTAGATTAGATTAGATTAGATTATACTTTATTGTCATTGCATGTCACAGGTACAAGCAACCAGATAGCATCGAACCAGAAGTGCATGACAATTAAATACTGTATTTTACATGGTAAAAAACATAGTATAAAGGTATTTACATAAGTATGTACATTAGTGCAAAGTGATCTTTAGATTCAGAGAGTGTGAATTATTACAGTATATAAAGTAGAATGTTTTTACAGTATGTACAGTAAAAAAAAAAAAAAAAGTACAGGTGTGAGAGTGAGTGTTGTTTGTGTGTGCCCTGCGATGGACTGGAGACCTGTCCAGGGTTTACCCTGCCCTCGCCCGTTGACAGCTGGGATTGGCTCCAGCGACAAGGACAAGCAGATCAGATGATGGATGGATGGATAACAGTAACAAATTTGAAAATGTTGAATCTTTAAGCATTTAAGACCAAGAAAGAGTTGACCATTACAATAAAAATGCCCAAGAGCCTTATAAAAGCTCTTATAAAAGAGTGTTTAACAATTCACAAAGCTGTCTTCCTGCACTTATGGAGTACAGGTGCTGGGTGAAAGAGATTACTCATCAAACACCTTTTCCCTGTTGCCAAACTGAGAATTGGTAAAGGCTTTAAAGAGGGGGTTTCACAAGACCCTCAGAACAGGATTAGGAAAAGGCTAATTAATGCTGCAGATTGTTGCATTTCATTAATCTTAGCACCTTTACCAGCATGCATGCTTAGCAATTGATCCTAGAATCCATCTTTAACTCCATTGCAGATTAATATTGAAAACAGGTACACAGTATCAGCTCCTAAGGGATCACACTCAGAAATGGGTGGTAGAAATATCTCTTTGGCTGTCACCATCTAATTTCCCCACATACACAAACAGGCTTTTCTTAAAAAGTAAGTAGTAGTAAGTAGTAAAAACTCGGATCCTCACTGACGTTCTGTCAAAGGGTCAAAAGAAAATCGGAGATGCAACTATGCTCCTCAATTCTATGACAACATTAGGGAGGTGTGCTCAGTTAGAGTGTGAATGAATATAAATAAATTATCCCGGGATCAATCAAGAAAATCCTCAAGAAAATGATGTTCCTCACTCAGTTGTTATACATGTACACAGGCCTGAAATGCACACATGCAAACACAGCAGGACAGTATTGTGAGCTGAAATTGTACACATTAGCACCTGAGTGAAGTTCCACCTCAGGACTAACTTTCCTCATTAGTGGAAGAGTTTAAATGAAGAAGGCAGAAGCCTTTTCCATTTAGCACCAGTGATCTCTTACTTATTCAAACCATCTGCTTCAGTCAGACACAGCCAATATCTCAATTAGTGCTTTCACACACAGGACTCATACTGAAGCTCTGTAATTTCTCCCATCACCAGCAGCCACACTCTCTCACTCCAAACAATAGCACCATCTTGTTTTGATTTGATTAAAATAGATTAATTAATTACTGCGCGCCAAAGCTGTTGTTTGTGATTAATGAGGCAGTGACTCCTAATCAGCTCGTGTCCAGAGCATCCTGATTGGCTTTCCTCTGTCTCACCTTGGTGTTTGCTGCACAACTAAACTAACCTACAGTGGATGTTAACTGTTTCCAGATACTGACAGTATCTTGACATGGTCTTATTTTTTATGACTGCCTCACAAAAAAGTGCTAGTGTTCAATTTCAATGCACAAACTGCAGGAAATTACCTTCCAGATGACATCTGGATGTCAATGTCAGATCTCCTTGACACTGCTATTGACGAAGCGCTGAAGGTAAATAGAGGAAGAACCAAACCTAGAGTCAAATTCCATCACATTCCTGCTAGGTTTATAAACTGGATCAGAAGAGTTCATCTGGTGCTACCATTAACCATGCTTACTCTGCAACCAGTGTGTCTCTACATTTGAGCATATTTAGCATGCACTCTTGTCTACAGCATGTGTGTGTGAGAGAGAGAAAGAGAGAGAGAGAAGTTAACATTTTTACTAGACCAATTTAACTGTTACTGAAGCCTTTGCTTACTATCTCACCAGCTACCTAAAGTAACATTACATATGGTTATCATGCAAAGGCAGAGATTAATGTTTATCCTGGGAATCTACACCAAACATATTTAGAGTATTCTAGAAAATGAAACCCTGTGAGCATTGGAGCAATATGTGTTTGCAACCAGACTAATCTGGCCTGGACTTCCTCTTGCCAGACTAAGCATGGACTAATTAAGGGAACTAATTATGGGATGCATGGACAAGATCATATGTTGGTCTGAATAATGGTCTTGGTCAGACCAAAAATCAAACCAGTGTTGTGTAGGTGAAGGTAGCTACGGCTGTGCGCATGCCATATGCACATTCTACCAAACAGGACACACTGCATGGATAATGTGCTCATATGAATTCAACTCCAATACTGCATACAAACTGGATGCTTTTTTATAACGGCTTTATTTTGCATTATAAAACACAATCCTTTTTTCATTCATGTCTATGTGTTTCCATGGGAACCTACAGCACAGCTTCAACTCTCTGGCATGGTATTTTCTTTTATTTAACTAAACTTGAAATATTAAGAATTAGAAGAGAACAAATGTAATGTAATGTGTAATGTTGGTTGCAGCTTAATGTTAATATCCTTTGTTTTGGTCTTCTGTTAATATCCTGTCTTGTTTTGTAGTAGTCTGTTTCCCTTGCTTTGCTTCCTGCCCTCGTGTTTCCTTTTTTGTGTTACCTGATTGTTTTCACCCGTTGTATCGTATCCTACCTGTTCCCCATTTTCATCTGCCTTGTGTGTTATTAATCTGCATCTTTCCCTCTCCTCTTGTGAGTTCATCCTGGTTTTGTTCCCTTGTTCCTGTTGGCCTCAGAATACTAAGTCTCCTGCCTCCACCTTAGTATTGTCTGTATATTGCTTTGTTGCTCTGTTTTGTGTTCCTCTCTTTAAGGGGGTAAAGAGACCTGTTGCTTGCTTCCCTTACATTTTTGGTTTTGCTGTCTGAGTTATTGTTGTTTAGTTTGTTGTTCCTGATTTCAATTTTTTTTGTCCTATCACTAGTATTACTTATATTTGAGTTCTGTCTCCCTCGTTTTCCCTTTTGCCTGTTAATCGTGTTCCTTGTGTGTTCTGTACTTGTGAGTCTGTCATTAAACCCGATTTGCTCTGATGTCCTTTGTTGCCCTGCCCCTTTGAATTCCCCTGTAACACTTCATTAGAGTCCAGAGAGGTTTTCACACCTAGTGGCAATTCCCTGCCATGATTTTAAAGCTCTATCTACTGTCTACGTGCCACACACTGACCTCCATTCCCTTCACTGTAGCTTCTGATGGGAAAACAAATGGGGTTTCTTGCAGCAGAATAAACAAATATAGTTTAACAGAATGGCCTTTTACAGGGGGCTCAGCGCCCTTCTTTTTACAATTTTCTGAAATGTCAGCTCCCCTCTGTACACTGTTTATCTAACCATCTAATGCCTGTCACTGAGAGAGGCAGCTGAAGACAGACGGGTTACCAGCACCACAGTGTTTTATAGAGCAGTTATGGAAGGATTGGCCTTTTTGGGGGTTTGAACAATGTTCTGGTCATTTTACACTGTGACTTTTAGGAGCTCATGACGGATGGGCCGCCTCTTCCACTTTTAACATGGAATGGTATCACTCAAAGTAGCCCTGTAATGCACAAATAACTGGCAGCCATTTTAGAATAAATGCATGGCTGTGGCAGTGGTATGTGGCAGACCTTTGAGTGAACCCAAATGGAGCCTTCTGTTTCCTATTTAGACAATGCCTGTGATCTGTCATATATACATACACTGTATACAACTGTCTACCGAGTCTTGATGCAGGCTGGATATTATCTGCTCCGCACTTTTGAGAGTTAGCGAGCGGTTTGCCTGGCATGGGATGAGATACTTATCCATGGTGATGTAGAAGCTGTCAATCTTGCTTTTCTAAATATTATTCTATTTGGTTTAATTTCTATATTTTCCTTAAAATGGAAAATGGTTGTTAGAAATGTGGTGAACTTTTTCTTGGCTGTGACTTATGTAATCAGGATTCCAGATTGAACCACTTTCCAAAACAAATAACTTTCTGTCTTCTCTTATTTAAGCCAAATAGTTAATTTAGGGATTAGTTTAAAGTACACCTTTTCATATCCATCAAACATAGACATGCTGTTCTCACAGATTCCATTTAGTGGGTACAACCTGGCTGTGATGGCTGTTTACTGGGCAACAGCCTTTGTTGAGATGCGTTGTTAAAAGATCTGATTTGTGGTTGCCTGCTGAGTGATTGATACATGTAATCCAGGCTGAATATAGGGAAATTGCTGTTTTTTCACTCGCTGATTCATTTGAAGGTGAGTGGGGGTGTTTGATGTTGCCATGTTGGATCCAGGTGGAAGTCAGCAGTAGTCCAGAGCTTTCCATTACTTGATAATGCTTTTAACAAATAGACAGAAAGGAAACAATGTTGCTTCTAGATTCACACATATTTGGCTTCACTTACCTGGTCTGTAGGAATTTCGAATATTGCGCAATTTTCTCAAGATGGAACTTAAAACCTTAAGCTGTTTTTGACATTCTGCTAACTAACAGAGGAACTCAGGCAAATGGGACCAAAGTAAAAAATAGTCACAATGCCACAATGCTTACCAATTTCAAGTGAATATCATTCTTGTTATTCTCTGTGTGGTTGCTGTAATCTCTTTGCTATGAACATTTCAAGGAAATCACTAGGAAATCAAGATAGGCAGAACATTTGGCACCACATGAACACCATGTCATGCATAATTGAAAGCAGGAGCCATGTTTTCTGCATTTACAATCACCAAAGACAAATGAGTCAATCGTCAGCCTAATGGCAGCAGGAAGCCAGCGGCAGGGGAAGAGAGTTTGTGTAGTATGCCCCAAAGTGTCCCTAACCCAGGCATGGTGGGCCAGCGGGGAGCCTATCTCATTACACATGGCCCTACATGGGATGTTAAGCTCTCACTCTGCTTTGACTCATCATTGGTCCAGAAGGGGACTGGGAGCCAAAGGGGGACTGGAGCAGAAACCTTTGTGTTCACTTCCTATCTCTATCTCATCTTTATCCAATCGCACAATCTCCCTAAAGCACCCCTGTAGAACAGTGGAGGCATTATTTTGTGACAGAATCTCTCAGACTATTAGGCACCCAGAGGCACCTTTGGGAGTCATATTTCTCTTTCTTTACCTCTCTCGCTCGTCCACTTTCTTCCCCTACTGTTTCCCTCTCAATCTCACTCCCTCTCCTGGCAACACAGCTGTTATCGTTTGCAGATGAACGCTAACATGTTCACATACACATACTTGGAGAAGCACTTCCCTATGAACGTTTGTCATTCACTTACACACATGCACACACACACACACACACACACACACACTGCCTATGGCATGCACTCTTGGTCATGGACCTTGTTAATATCAGAGGAAGGGTGGTGACTACTGGTTATATTAGCAATGTTAACCCCCCTTTTTTTTTTTTTTTTTTTTTTTTTTTTTTCCCTTTTTGGTGTCTTCTCTATAATTACTAAAAAAGAGACAACCATTATAATGCTTATTGTCTTTATGGCTGTAGCTAAGAATCCTATGGAGAAAAATAACTTTCTCTCTTTTATCAAAAAGGAGAAAGTGGAAATTGCTGTCATGTAGGAAAGTCATTTGAATACTCAGAACAGGTATTCAGGTAAATATTTACCACTTGGTTAAGCATAGGGAAGATGGTGAGCAGAGGAACGAAAAAATCGGCACCCACTTCCTGTATAGTCTCGAGCTTTGTGATTACATCGTGATATACCTCTTAAGTCACCTTAGTCTTGTGTATTAGGTAACTTTTCTCTAAGACACACAGTACACACATTTTGAAGAATCCACTGCATAACCTGGTAGCTTTGGCTTTGTACTTTCTTTTTACCCTCGTTTTTGTATATATATTTTATACATTCCAACAGTGGTGGGAGGATATGGTTTCTGTCAGTTTGTTTTCCAGCATTTAAATCCCTGAGGCATGTGGGATGACAAAACACTGCTGTAGGATCCAGACTGCAGCAGAGGACCAGAGCTCTTCTGAATGATGTGGTTATGGAGTGAAATCCCATTATCCTGCGACTGGGAGATGTGGAAATGCACAGAGGTGTTGATTTGCTGTCAAAGGTTAGCAACTAGGCTGCACAATTTTCACTGGTGTCTACACACAGCTTAAGCACTGCACTGTAAATTTGTTGGATCCATTGGAAAACTACGTGTCAGTGAGGATATGATCCATACTGCTCCAGAAATTAAGGGAACACTTAATCATCACTCTGTCCTTATCCTTCCTGATTGATTCTTCTCTAGAATTGTGTTCTGCTAGTGTCCTTGTCACTGCTGGTACATTAGATGGCACCTGTAGTGGAGGAGATACCAGGAGACCAACTGTTACACAAGGGGAGCCGGACAGGGCCGTGGATGGGCATCAAACCAGCAGCAGGACCGGTATCTGCTACTTTATGCCAGGAAGAACAGGAGGTTCACTGCCAGAGCCCTATAAAATGACCTCCAGCAGGCTACTGGTGTACATGTTTCTGACCAAACAGACTCTATGAGGGTGGTTTGCTTTTTCAAATACAATGTTGAATCATCCATATGGGTTAAAGTCTTTAAAACCAATAATTGCACAGTGTACCATGGGGCAATGATGTCAACTTACTTATGAATCTGTGTGTTTTTCGTTGTCTGATGAAATTTTTGTCACAAACATAAAAGTTAGTATCAGTGACCTCCAACAATATGCTTACACGTGAACGCCTTCATGGACAGAAACTTTATAAATTAACACATAAATTGCCCAATCTTTGTTTCCCCTGTCTCCATTGTTGGCTTGTTTACAATTACATTGCCTGGAGCGGATCGCGATGTGCGTTCAACGGACAGCTTTCCTCATCTTTATGGCTTTCCCTACAAGGTCGTTGATTTATTCTAGTGCCTATGAGCGTTACAGAGACCAGTTGCAGACAGAAAATAAACATATGGCTTATTAATCTTTGCTCGTAAAGAGATGATGGCTGCTTAGTTTGAGGTTGTTTTCAGAGCAGGAATTAAAATGTGTTGTCCCATCAATCAGTTTTAATTGTTTAAACAGGCAAAATAATTCTGTAAATAAAAATATGGACTTCTTAATACTGCACAGAATTATTGTTGCTTAACAATTAATTAGATCTGTTACACAGTCCTTCTTGTGGCTCTTCACTTTATTTGTTTACGTGGCTCATTATTGAATCGATTGGTTTATAATTAAATTTCAAAATATAAGTCAACAATTAGGGCAGATTATTTTAGCTCTGTTAATAAGTGTTTTCTGCAATCAAGTGTAATTCTTGCCCATTGTAGCAGAGCCATGTGCCTTATTGAGGATTGCCTTGTCACTACATCAACCTGAGTTAACAGCTTGTCTCTACATGGAAGGACCACTGACATAATAAGTTATGGTTAACAGCACTCTATGCATATGTGCACTGACAGACCCCAGTGAATTAATCACTCTTTATTCAATGAATGCCTTTGTAGTAAAAAGGCTCATTTCACCCATCTTGTCTGATTTTACGTTACTTCAGATTGGGATTTCAAGCATTAACAGACAAAAGAATCCTTGAAATCCATGGTCATCAGTCAACAGTGGTTCTTAGATCACACGTCCACCGATTTTGTGGAGTACCAATTTAGTAGAAGGTGCAAACGGCAGCCTGCAATAAAACTCCAGGATCATGTTCATCAAGATCTAATGCTAGGAACTTGTAAATGAATTTAATCTCCTTGTGTGAAATAGTATTATAACATCTTGGTTAGAATGCTTGGTGAATTGTAATGTCGCAGTGGGGGGAAAATTATGCAGGAGGAAACATCAATATGTCATCCCGCTGCACCATTATGACAACCAGACTCCAAACTCAGGTGCACACCAAATAAACAGCACCAATACAGAACAAACAGGTGGTATCCATACACACACCCAGGTTCAGCTCAGTTCAGTTAAAGCTTGAAATAAATCTGAGTCAAATACATAAAGTGAAAAGCTTTGTGTGAGGAGAAGCTGTGACAGTGGGTTGTATGCAACTGTAACTATGGTAACATGAATGCTTCCCCTCGATGTGAGCAAACGGTTTGACAGCCACAGTATGGTTGTATGGCTTAATTTCACCTATTATAACCCACATAGTTATTCAATTAATATCACTAAGATTGTTCAATTGATTAATTGATACATATACAGCATATAACTATATTTCATCACAGTTGTACCTTTAGTTAAGTCTGCGTGTATTAGAACTGTGCAGAAACTGAACAGAACTGGGCAGTTTCTGCAAAGTTGATCTGCTTCTTCTTTTTCACTGGTAATATCTCAGTAGTGACGCAACATACCACCAGCTAAACCGTTATCATGTGGGTTTATATAAGGTTTAGATTTGCCAACAAACAAAACAAAACAAAACAACAACAAGCAAACTTAAGCTATTTGGATCCAGGGATGATTTTCTTGTCTGTGACCCTTTTTACACCTTGCGTTAAAAAGGAATCTCAGTATTCAGGCCTATTAACTGAATATTTTACACCATGTATTATGGCTGTCCCACACACTTTGCATTAATATGTGATTTTAGTTTAATCTTCCCATACATCTGGAAGAAATCAGACCACACAAATTCTGTTTCCTGCAACTCCAAAACGTCTTCTTCAGCACCGCACAGTCTACAAATAAGCTGTCTCTGGATAGAGGAATAAAGCAGGAAACCATATGGGACTCAGACACTCTGAGTGTCTGTGTTTATTGTCCTGTTGTCTTACTGACACTGTGCATGTTGCTGATGAACTGCAACAGGATGTGGATTCTTACCTCAATTAGGCACAAATATATAATTCCAGGACCTGAAGTGGTTCTGCTTGCTGAGAGCAAAACAGGTGCTTCAGGGATAGAGTATGCAAGAGAGAGAGAGAGAGAGAGGGAGAGAGTCACATATGAGGAGAGAGAGGAAAAACTAGAGAGATACTTGGTTGTAGGAGGCTCTGGAGGCTTAAATTATTGTCGTGAGCCTGACGTCTGCTGCAGTCATATTAAACAACAGCTTGTCTGTAGAAAGAAGCTCCAGGGCTATTGGTTTATCCTCCCTCTCCTTCTCTCCCCTCTTGTTTTTCTCCCTTCTTTTTCATTGTGTCTAGATATAAATGATACACATGTATCTGTGTGCATGTTTGGTTTGGTGTGTCTTTTAGTTCAGTGTCTAACCATGCAAATTTGTATATTTTGGTGTGCCTTTGTTGTGTATCGGGTGTGTATTTGTGTACATTTATTTCTGCTTGTTTGTCTTTGTGTGTACTTGTGTTTGTTGTGCACTGTATGTGTACACTTGTGTAATGCCTCCTTGTATCAATGTGTGTGAGCTTGTGTGTGTGTGTGTGGACTACAGTTTGCGGAGGCACTGTGTGTATTTGGAAAATACACACAGTGCCTCCTGTGTGCCTGGCTATTGATTTAGAAATGACCAGCCGGCTCACTCACACCATCTGCTCTGCTAGGGAAGAACGACAGAAACAGAGAGCAGGAGAGCGAGAGAGAGAGAGAGAGAGAGAGAGAGAGAGAGAGAACAGCAGAGGAACAACAAAGCAACTGTTCTCTGTACTGTTCTGTTCTCTCACGTCTGCAGCATTTTAAAACACGTAGAAGGAAAAAAGAAAAAAAAGAAAAAAAGCCAATCTTTCCCCTTGTTGCAGTGTGATGCAGGTTTTCTGGTGGAGAGGTTGCTGACTGACCAGCAAGGTCACATGTAAAGAGTTATTAAGAGCTAGTTCAATAATGCAATGATACTGACAATTATTTAGAACCAAATTGTGAAACTCCTGACAATAAGTGTGTGTTTTCCGCTCTTTTCAGCCATTTTTTTTTAAAGAAAATGACATGTCCTTTCTTCATTCTTTTTTTACTATAATATGCACAACGTGGATGCACTCAATAGTACAAATTATACCAACTAACATCAAACACAGGGAAGATGGCCAGACAGAGATGGCTCCAGTTCATTGTGACACTGGTTACACTGTGGTAAATACTTTGTATGTAATCAAGGAGATCAAAGGTTGCAGATGAGGCAGGTGATTCCCAACCTGTTGCTTTTTCTACCTACCTAACTACCAATGTAGTGTGAATTATGGATCCAGGTTGGTAATTCTTCATCACTGGAGTCCTAACTGTAACAACTGCAACGCCTTGTAAGATCTATTTCCTTTAGGTCTCTATTTTTCCTGCATGTATATCTCCACATCAAGCAAGCTGCAGGCTGTAAGAAAGCGTTTCAAGATCAAATATCATAGGAAAACACTTTCTAAGGCAACGGTCAATATATGAGTATCTAACAAAACCAATAACTTCAAGTAGAGTAGCTTTTAGAGGCTTTTCCGCATGATTCATGGATCACATTCTGAGTCCATTCCAGACTACGGGTCCACTGTGGACCTGCTAAGTGACTGCCAAATATACCAAAAATTCTCATTCAGATTTAATTTGATTGAATGAATGATTAAATATCACTGAACTCTATGCACTCAATTTGGACACAACCACATTCCCATTGAAAGACTACGGGTCCTTCCCACCACACTCATTCTTGTTACCTGATTTCCTTCTACTCCCTCCTTCTATTCCCCTCATTGCTTGCATCACAACACAGAACATGTCACTGAATTAATAAGAAAACATAAGGAACACCAATCATTATGGTTTTTTAAAAATCTACCTCTCCTGCTTTCCTACTCGGTCCTCATTTTAGCCGCCTCCCCTCCACCTCCTCCCCCAGTGGACGTCTGTCTGCAGCTTGTTATCCGTTGGCGTGAGGCAGAGTGTGACAGCGTGATAATCCATGCCGATGTGTGCCGCTGACCCTGTGATATGCTGCAAGACCTGCCCTGTGTATATGTGTGTTTCTTTGCTGCTTTGTTGCCTTTGACATCTCCCATTGTTGCTTGGATGTTTTTGTCCTTGTGTGCGAGCCTATGTGTCTGTGCATGAGTGCGCATTCTGATTTACGACTCCATCCAAACGCTTCTTCCTCCTCCTTTTCGTCATCTTCATTTATTTGGTCTTCCTTAACAGGCGTTCTGCCAATATGCATATTCTGCTTCAATCACACAGGATGTGAGGACGCTTTGCTGTTTGATATCCAGTAGAAGTAGCAGAGAGACCCTTTCACATTTACCACTGCTGATATACAAAGACATCTAACCACTGTAGTTTCTGATTAGCTGACATTAAAATATTCAATAACAGTTACAATATCAGTTTGGACCTGGGTCAACATTTGAGCGTGTGTGCGCTCTAAAGATTTAAAGGCCTCAATATGCATCATCCAAAGTGCCTGTCGTAGTAAATAAAGTCATAAAGGCAGAAAATCCCTTTCACAAATGAAATTGAGCCGGGCTGCAGCTACCAAAATTTGTAGCAACATATCCAGCAATCCAACAAGCATGCAACAATTGACCCAGGTGTGGTGAGGTGTGAAAGTGAGTTGGGTTTTCTTTTCTCTCTCAAGCTCTCTTTTTGGTAAAATGCTCCAGTGCCTTAAGGAGAGAAGTGAAAGTAAAAGTTTGCACTGTTATTGCTGTATCTCAATTTGTATGTGTGTAGATTACAGAATTCCTGTTATCAACCCATGTTTGCAATGGAAGACGGCAAAATGTTCTGGAACAATTCTGTCATGGACTTCATCCAAGTGGATGAAACTATACTTGGGCCATAAACCTCCCATGAGCTCTGCATTCAGAGAGAAAGCCCAAGAAGAGGGGCAGGTGCTGACATCGTGCCTCATGGAGGTAGCATGTGGCCACAGTGGGGGCCAAACCGTCCAAAATTCCAATAATAAGGTGGAAAAATATGTCCTCTGCCTCAGTTTGGGGAACAGTGTAACTACACTTATGAGATATGAACTGGAAGTGTGTTGTTAACTGGTGAAACGGACCAAATTATGAGTTAAAAGGACTGGAACCACACTTTAATAAGTCAACGATGATGATTCCCACACAACAGCAGCAAGTTGTCCATGTTTAATCATAATGTAAATAGAGAAAATGTTGCGCTGTAACTGTGTATACACTGTTATATATATATATATACATATGGGAATCTCCCTGCATGGCCCTCATGTGGGGTTATTATGTCATTTCTAGCCAAAGTTGCTGGCTTGATATCATGCTGGTCCTCATTTCCATTTGCCTATATCTCATTTATGCAAGAGCTGTTTCTTAATTATGTGTGTTTTTACCTTACATTCATTTCAGTTTGTGTACATGTCTTACCATTTACACCCGTTATTGTGATACATTACTTCTTTTCCCCTGTGTTCTGCTGTGGGAGAGGAGCTGGTGGTTGCGGATGTGAAAGATTTTGCGTCAGAAATAAACAGATGTCAGCTCCAAAGGTATCCAAGAAGAATGCAGTTATCTCTCTTCATTCACCCATCAAACAAAAGCAGAGACAGAAACCTCTGTTTACAATAGTTTCATTAATGAGGAGCAACACAATAACATTTCAAACAGGTGTGTCACCGTAGGGGCTAAATCTTAAAGTATCTTCCAAGGACAAACAGTGTCTGTGTTTATTGTACAGTTTGTCCCACACTGGCCAGGCTTTGATCAAATGCAAATGTATGTGCTGTGGAATATGTTTCCTTCAGATTTGAATATGCAATCATGTTCTTCCAATACCTTGACACTATATACTGCATGTTGCTTGGTTGCAGCACGTGTCCGTTTCATTTAATTAATTTTAATGCCCAGCTTCTCACTTTATTTAATTATGACCCGGACACACATAGAACACACATACACATAGCGCAACATGGACAGGAATAGAAATCTGGTTATGGCTATTATCGTCATGGTAACCAGATGACAGCGAGCATAAAGCAACCTCTCTCCACCCCTCCGTCCCTCCCTCTCTCTCTCTCTCTCTCTCTCTCTCTCTCTCTCTCTCTCTCTCTCTCTCTCGTGTTGGTAGAATTGCCTGAAAGTAAAGGTATTATTGTGTTGGACTCGTTCCAAGTATTCCCTTGTTCCATCTTCATACACAATCATGCATTCACACACACACACGCACACACACACACACACAGTGTCACATACAGCGCACATCATCTACAATTTTCTATAGTCATGCATACCTGTATATGGGCTTGAACATGCAGCAGCACGTACACACATGAAAGAATAAATGTATGTTCTAGTTGTAGTTCACACGCACATAAACGCACAATTTCCACATCTGCACTAGTACTTTTTTGTGTGAGGGTATAGCCAGAGCTCCCTCTGCTGCTGAGAAGTGTAACTGCAGCTACCTTCACCACATCAGCAGTATCATCATCATCATAATTGTCACCATTATCCCCAAAACTTTATGCTTGTCAATATTGAATGGAATTAATGAATACGTTTTGATTGCTAAGGTTGTTTCTTTTACATGATTTTTTTTAATTTTGTGAACTTTTCTTTATACAGTTCCCAACAACAAAAATTGATACATACATTAGACATATATGAATTTAATTATGTAATCTTCCTTGTGAAGTTTAATATATGGTGTTGACTGCTGCATATGGCTCAGTAGTTATTTTCTATAAGTTCTTACTGTAGTTTACCGATTTTGCCATTTCTACATATTGAGCAAAAAAACCTAAGGAGGTTTCTTGTCTTGATTTGCAGCACAATTTCAGCAGTGTTGGCTGTGAATAATCCATCCTGAGTGTAAAGAAGTGGAGAGGAAGAGAAGAATTAGAAAGATCCAAACACATTACACACGTGCAATCACATGCCCACACACACCTGGCACAGTAACTTGTTCTCTTGTGTATCTGGTCAGTAATCAGTCCCAGATGAAGGTTGTGTTATTTCAATTTAATCAGATACACTCCTTATGGCCTCCTTACGCCTCATACCATTCACTCATTTGCCTGTTATCCCAGACGGTTGTCTAACAACATGAGACACATTGTAAAACCGTGAGCGATATCATGCCGGCTGCAGGCAAACTTCAGTCTGAGCTGGCAGTTTTACATTTTAGACATCCAACAGATGCTCAAATATCCAGCACAGCTTACATTAAAGATGTTTGAAATGATCTTGCAGAATGTCGTAGAATGGTGTAGAAAAATAAATAAGGGGGTTTAAGTTCCCATAAGCATCTTGGACATGAATGAATTAGTTGTATGAACATGTATAAATGATTGTTTGATGCCTGATCATACCAAAGTGATCACAGATAGTTGGGTAAATCAAAAGCAGGATGCTGAAGATGGAGCTCCCAGGCAAGAGGAAAAGATGAAGGCCAAAGATGAGGTTCAGAGATGTGGTAAGGGGGCATGCAGGTGGTTGGCACAACAGCGAGAGGATGCAGAGGACAGGAAGTGATAGAAACAGATGATCCACTGTGGCTACCCATAACTGGAGTAGCCGAGATGGGGGGGGGGGAAGAAGCGATTAGACAACAATGACAAATAGTTTCCTCCATTTTTCTCCATTTTTCAGTGAATATCAAGCAGAAGAAATAAAAGGGAAAAAGCAGAGATGCCAGCTGTTTCCACATGCAGCTGCTCTCTGGCATCATTACACATTACATGTTTGCTCACACAGTCCAAACACATGCATGTAAGATTGGCTCCATCTCCTCATGACCCTGCACATGGGTATAAAGGGCTGAGTGGATCGCATCTGTCCAGCAGACCCCAAAGTGTAGTATAATAGAACAGAGCAAACAGACATTTGTCCTGGTGTGAAGTATAAATTGGCCTCTAAAGAACAATCCTGCACTCATGGTAGTTCGAGAACTGAATGGAGGATGTTCCAGTTTTAGTTTTGCATCATTTTTGGGGACTCTGACCAAGTTTTTGAGGTGGAACTGAGGTGAGCAGGAACCAACTTTTCCGCAATTTATGCAGTGGCAATGCTCCCAACAATCTCTGACGGGACGAGCATGCATGTGATTGGATAGACCGTTGAATTAACGGGGGTGTGGACGAGCTGGTTGACCGACAGACACAGAGCCGATTGGAGAAAGTAATGAATTAATGCAACATAGTTGACCACAAGCACGGGGTGACGGAGACAAAGAGGGCTGTGACTGGGAGGCAAGTCACAGTGGTTTGTCTTTCAGCGTGATGCTGTGTTAGGCCGGCTTCACGGTGTCTCTTGGCATCTTTGCTGGCATATCGTGTTGATTACAAACAGCCTGCAGGGTCAGAGCCCAGCCTTTTTATTCTGGGAGAGGATTTATTTTCCTCGGTGGGGAAGAGCGAGATGGGGAGCCATTCACACTCCCAAAGGCTGTAGTCATGCATAACCAAAACTACTGTGAAAGTGTGTTTTCTGGAGGAAAACGGACACAGCCTTAGTGGAAAATGCCAAACAACATAATTAGTGTTGTAGCAAGTGAAAATTATCCTGGACTAAAAAGATATGTTTTATTAGTTTTTTTTTAAAACCGAAGTATAAGAGCAGAAATGAGATGACCATGATTAATATGATCAGATACACCGGCAGAACACAGCAGGCTCACAGGAGGACCCACAAACTTTTAACTTCAGCTGTCTTCAGCTGACTCCTGCCATCCGGCACACAGACTGGTTGCCCTCCTGCCCTCTGGGAGGCGCTACAGGAGTCTCCGCACGAGAACCACCAGGTTCAGGAACAGTTTTTTCCCCACAGCTGTCTCCCTGCTGAACTCCCTCTATGGTTGACACACTTGGCTTTTTCAGTTGATCTTCCTGATTTGTTTGGACACCCCTGCATTACTGTATATACTCTACTGTAAATACCCCTCTGTAGCACATATTTAATCATTTTTATTTTGGGTGGTTAGACATTGCAATGCACAAATAACAAGGTGTATAAATTAATCTTTCTCCTGGGTGCAGATGGCTAAAATCAATAACAAACCTTATATGAGAAGTGAAAACACATTAGGGTTAGGGTTAGGGTAAGGGTTAGGCTTTTGAAGTGAAGAAGTAGTGACAAAATGGAACAAAACATGGATCAGTCTGCTTGCGTTCAAGCAATTGTGCACTATTTGATGCAATAAAATAAGTAGAGAAGACAAAAAGATTAGATTAGATTAGATTAGATTAGATTAGATTAGATTAGATTAGATCAGATTCAAAGTTTTGTCATTGCATGTCACAGGTACAAACAACACAATTTCTCTAACCAGAAGTGCAAAAGCGATAATTGTACCTTGTTGTTTGTGCATTGCAATGTCTAACCACCCAAAATGAAAATGTCTACTTTAAAAGTTGATAATAACTACATTTCACATCCAGCCTAAAAGTTTAGTCAGTTTTAGATGATTTGGTTTCCTGCAATGCGTGTGCTGCAGTGCTAAACACTGAACACGTCCATGTGCATGATTTATCTCCTATATTAACACCTGTCTCTTCACTCACTTTGACAATTTAATTATAGAATCATCAGGACTGGTAAATCATATACAAAATGAGCTAAATAGAAACTGTCAAATGATGCACTTTGACAAACAAACATTCCTGCAAGTACTCTGCTGGAAAATATAAATGACACCGCTTTAAGTGGAGTTGCCTTGATGAAAATTGTGGCGCTTATCTTCACTATCGGAAATTAATGATACACCGTTCTGCAAAATCACATGCAAATAAGCCGGAGTAAGTGTAGTTTTAACATTATTTCCTTATTCTATTGATGATGCTGCTGAACGTTGAATTATGGTTTCTATCTATCTATCTATCTATCTATCTATCTATCTATCTATCTATCTATCTATCTATAAAATGATGTAAAAAATGAGACTAATACGTTATGATGTTGTAAAATATTGAGTGAGGAATCTAAATCAACGAGAAGATCATTAGTTAACTTTTCCAAACTTAAAAACTCATTTGTCATTTGATGGATCAACATCTTTCTTTACAAAATAAGAAAGCGTGTCAAACAAGCTGACAAAACTGATTAATAACCAGTAATTAAAACAAGGAGTCACTGCAGTAATATTGGATTTTCTACAGCCTGGAGGTTACAACATGCACTTCCAACCAAGGACCAATGTGCTCTGTTTATGTTTCTTTGTCTTGGTGAAGATGAACTGTGATAGACTAGCAAACACTTTCCCACATGTGGGGATTGTGGCCAATCACATGCTGTTTCCAAATTGTTAGTGTTGCTGCCATGTAGACAGAAAGACACAGAGAAATGTGAGTAGAGGATATCCCCTCAGTGTGAACTAATATATCCACAGCGTTTGTGTCAATGTAATAGAAAAGTGTTTTATCACTAAAACAACAGAAAAAGGAGGAAAAGTGAGCATATGTCTTCCTTCTGTTTTAGTGCCTGTCAAGATGCAGTGCAATGGTGCCAACAAAGAAGTGTTTGAATACCTGAGCAGTAGGGGTTCAGGTCTGTGAATCGTAGGCTCATACCAATGGACCGCTCAAAATTTCCACCTTGGGCATTGTAGTTTTTTCCCAGTCGCTTTGGTACATTTCTCAGATCAGAATTGAAATTCTGCTTGTTGAACCTCCACACCATCCAGTGTCCATCCATTTGTGTGCATCATAAAAAGCAATTTCTCATTCTTTTGAACAAATTGTAAATGCTTTGGCACAGTCATGCAAATGACCATGTGCAATTGTCTGCTGTTCCCTACATTCATATCAATTGCTTTTGTCTCACCTCACAAAACATCTAGACATTAGTTCATTTTATAAGTCATTACATGCAAAATGGGTAAACAAGTTGTCGTAGCCTCTCATGCATATTTCTATACATTTCTATTATACTTTTTTATAAATGTGTCCTGAACTGATGAATTGCTCTCAGGTGAAGCTTGACTTTCACAAATGAAGGGGAATGTGTGAGGTGTTAGATCAACCAATGATCAACCAGTTCTCTCAGATAGCTTCGAGTCCTGATGTGAAGTAACTGATGTAAAAAGAAATTGGCTTTTTTGGCTGGCCCTGGTTTTTGTTTTGCTTTTCCGTACATGTACGTAATCTCATCAACCTTCAATTGGCACACGACAGAGCACAACACAGTGCTCCAATCTCTGACAATGGAACATAAAGGAAATGATCTTATCTGTGATCAATGACACAAGGACTTGTCATGTTCATTGAAATAAAACTTTACTTTTGACAGATAAACAAAGGATTTTGAGCAAGTTACATGCTTTTGCAGGTAAACCATTGTGTGTTGCCGTTTGTTGTAATTGTTTCAAGAAACAACACTTACGGTTCTGCAAAAGTTAAAGATGATTCGAGAAAAGCAACTAAGAGGAAAAGTAATCAGGCCTCACACCGCTCCTCTAACTCCTGGTCAGGCAGAAATTTGGCCACACTCAGTCGTAAATCTGGGATAACTCAGACGCCAGTTTGTGTTATTTAAAGGAAGCCACATTTATGAGAATATGCTGCTACTGGACAGAGCCAGCAAGAACAAACTAAGTAGACTTAAAAAAAAAGAGACTGAGCCAGAGCGGTGCTGTGACTGGAAGAGGAGACACAGGCAGAGCGAGAGGCTAAAGGAGCAGTTTCGATTTATGGCAGTGTGAAGGTGAGATAGATGGCTGTTTGACCAGTGGGCTGCTGAAAATGGCCAAGAAGCCCTTTATGGTCCAGGAGAGAAAATGAGGAGCCTCTCCCACACCTATCCATCAGAGCCATTTAGTGGCTTGTTGGGGCCTGTAAATGGTTGTATGAGTGTCTATGTGTGTGCTTGTGTGCTCATGCAGGCATTAGACTATTAAAGCCACCCCCGCCCCCCACTTCGCCGTCTTAATAGGTGCCAGCAAGCTCTAGCATGAGGGATGTGAGGCTGTGAGGTGAAAGGTGGAGCAGATAGTTGGCAGGATAGTTATGTTGTGCATTTGCAGACACACAAGTTATGTTTAAATCCAGGATTCAAATAGAAATTGAGCAAATATTTAAAATGCTGCTGATCGTGATGCTGAAAATTGGGATTGGTATTCAGAGACTGGGTCGTGTTTACAAACTTCTACCATAGCACACTGCTGAATATGTGTATCTTGTGGATTTAATAACACCTCAAGTCAAGTAACCTTTATTTGTAAAGCCTGATATCACATGCAATGTATCAAAGGGCTTTACAGACCCACAAGATCAGGAAAATTCCCGCCCCCGGCCCTAAGCTCTCTACGAAGACGACGAAAAACTCCTGAGAAAACCTTAATGTATCAAGCAAAACATTTTTTTGAGGTAGCATGCTACAGGTGGGTGTCCAAGATGCATAATGAATAAATAGAATTGGAATTGATGAATTGAATAGATGGCTCAAACTGTATAATAATTGTTTTAGGCAACCAAATCAACAATCTGTTCTCCTTTACAATGTTTTTGAGACCAATATCACATACAATGTCTCAAAGGGCTTTACAGGCTCACAATAACAGACACTTCCACACCCAACCCAATCTTTTAACCTGCTAGTAATATATTTAGACATTTCTATGCACATCTAAGTCTCCAGTGGAGCGCCGTGCTGATAGATTTGTGATGCAACAGGAAAGCTTTTATTGCTAAAAAACCAATACAGCTGCTCACTGGCAGAATGAAGACAAGGCTACGACATGGGAATAAAGCAGGAAACACAGGCACCGAAATAAAGGGAGGTTTTGGTTGAATAGTAGAGTGTCAAATTGATTGACTGGCTGAATTGATGTGCAGTCTGTTATTTTGCCGCGCCAGAGCCCCTTGTTCTGCTAATAGTGCCATTTGTTCATGCCGGCTGTCCCCCGATCGATAGATAGAGAGCGATATTAGCAACACCCCTCCTCTGATCACGGGGGACAGCCTTATACACAGCACTATTGGATTTCACTGGGCCATTAATGGAGGGGCATCTGACTGTTTTCCGGAGGGGCAAAAAGAGGTTAAAAGAGGCAGGGGAGGGGGGGAAAGGGGGTAAATGGAAGGAAAGATGGAGAAAGGAAAGAGAAAGCGGGGAAGGAAGATTGATGTACAGCAAGTGAAATCAATACACTACAGTGGCCACTTGTACATTTAATTTTGTCATAGCCTCCATTGGTGTGAGTTATATTTCATGTTTTGTTTCAGTATGTGCTGTTTCTTCTTTTCAAGTGCAACCCCAATATACACTCATATACATGTATACATATCTGAAAGCATGAAACATTAATCATTTTATTGACTTTCTTTTCTTTTTCACTTCATCCATTCACTATTCACACATTCTTAGTCTTCCTTATTCAAAGCAAACTCTTTTGTAACCACCTTTTAGTGTTATTTTAAATTCATAGATTTTTCTGTAAGCATGTTCTATCCATGGCCAAATTATTCTCTAATCCTATTTACCTATTATTATGTCGCCAACAATGGGAATTACTTGCATTTGTGTGTAAAAAAAGAGCAATACAGATAAAGTTATTATTGTAGTTATCATTGCAGTAACAGTGTAAAATTGGCTGCAGGGAAAAATAGCCCAATTATCTGTTGTTGATAAAGTAATGTTGCAAGTTTGTGGATCTGCTTGTGTCTACTCACTGGATGCCCCCACTCTACCCTCTAGCAATCACTGAAACACAGCACAACGGCGCATCTGTTGGTAGCCATGGGAACTGGAATTGCAAGGGCGTCCCACAGTTCATGCTGTATTTATACCCTCTGCCTTGATGAGCAGTGCCCTCTACAGCTGTGAGTGTGACTTTATGAGTAGTGACACTCTGTAGTGAAAGGGTAGTGGGTAAGTAAGGACACAGCCAAAGTGTCACAGTGGCAGTGTGGGTGTCTACAAGATACACAGGACAACGGTCTTGGCAGACAAGGACTACAGGGAAATGAGTATTCCAAGGTCCTGAGTAGAAAATCTAAAAAGATAAAACACCTTGCAGGCAGAAGATCATATTAACAAGTGGAGAATTTTAGGTGTTGCATTATTTCCTCCAGGTTGCCACAATTAAAACTACCATGTTAGATCCTGATGCAGACAGGTTTGTCAGCCTCTCCACAGCTGAGCATATAGTTACACAGTAGTTCTGCTTATATCAGAGAGAAGTCTTGTTATTGCTAGCTAGCTAGTGCTAACATTTTTTTACCCCACCCCTTGTACTGTAAGTACGTTCACTGTGCTCCACTTTCTCTCACCTATTTTACATCAAGCATTTCGTATTGTCAGCTGATTAATCTGACATGTCTTGTTGGGCCGGTCCCTCGCTCACTCTCTTCCCGTCCACTCACTGGGCAGCTCCTCGCTGTGTCTTGCTGGCAGGGAGCATGCCTATGTTCCCTCAGCCCTATGTTCCCTTAGCCCTATGTTCCCTCAGCCCTATGTTCCCACAGCCCTATGTTCCCTCAGCCCTATGTTCCCTCAGTTCTAAGATTTTTTCAAAATAAGGCTCTATGTTCCCTCATTTCTAAGATTTCTTTTCAAAATTAGGCCCTATGTTCCCTCATTTCTAAGATTAGATAACCCTAACCCTAACCCTAACCCTTATTAGAAATGAGGGAACATAAGGCTGAGGGAACATAGGGCCTAATTTTGAAAAAAAATCGTAGAAATGAGGGAACGTAGGGCCGAGGGAACATAGGGCCTTATTAGAAATGAGGGAACATAGGGCTGAGGGAACATAGGGCCTAATTTTGAAAACAATCTTAGAAATGATGGAACATAGGGCCAAGGGAACATAGGGCCTTATTAGAAATGAGGGAACATAGGGCTGAGGGAACATAGGGCCTAATTTTGAAAACAATCTTAGAAATGATGGACCATTGGGCTGAGGGAACATAGGGTTGACCCCTGCTGGGGAATACTGCACTTTTTGTTTATAGTTGGAACAATCTTTATTAGTTAATCTTTAAGCACATCAACAATAGTTATCATCATTGTCTTTTGATTCTGGTTCTTACCCATCAGTTATGTGTTGTCTTTCTGGGTTTTTTTTTCTTTGTGTGAGTGAGTGAGTGTGTGTGTGTTTTTGTGTAAGAGAGAGAGAGTGAGTAAGAGAGTGTGTACGTTTCAGTTATTTTACCGCCGCATTGCTCTCCTGTATTTTGATTTATTCTCTGTCACCTCTTCTCTATGGCTCTTATGTTATATTGAAACATTTCATGCGATTGGTGGTCTGGTAACAGTGTGGCTCTTCGAAATGGTGTTGGGCTTTGTTGTGGCTCTCTGAGCTGGACTGGTTAGCCACCTATGCTCTACCGTAAGCACGTTTTGTGCACATTTGCTTTCACTTCTTTGCTATAACACCTACAGTGAAACCTTGTCAATAACTTCTGAACCTGCCCAAATTGAATTTCAAAACTGCAGCTGAAGGTGTGCGTTTCTGACTGCATTTGTAGTTTGTAATCTTCTAATTGTATGTCTACTTTTTGTATCAAAATGTTTCACTTAGTATATATAATATATGTCCGAAATCGACACTTTCAAATGAATTAAACAGTTGCTGCTAGGGCTGTTAAACATGAGAATTTTTTTATTAGGACGTCAACGGATTCACAAGACATATCCATGTGTGATCTTATGAGGAGTGAAGGTTAAGGATTAAGTTCAGCAGTCTTGATTAAGATCTTTGTCTTGATTATTTGGTTGTCACTGAAGAAGAAAAAAGGATCTGACTGCTGCATTTATTTTCTTTGCTCTCAATAAACAAGACAAACTATTGCACACACCAACTGTCTGGAGCTCAGTCATCCTGCCCTTCCAAACCTAATAACCCAATAAACCTAATCTATCCTTAATGCAATCATGTCTATTCAAATCAAATCCCATTCCATACTTCTAATTGGATCTGGTGGATCATGTTACACCCTCTGGCTGTCTAGTTGTCAAGGTAGATACTTGCCAGCCATTGAAGCCAAGGGAGAAGACGCATCACATTTAATGGCTTTAAAGACAACATGTCCAACAGGAACGGATGAATGTGCCTGCAGACATTGTTTCCTGGTAAATGAAGGACACAGCAGGCAGTGATGACAACAAGTAACAGGACAAAATGTGTTCATTCACCTTTACTGCATTAGTAGATCCTTATGAATCCTTGTAAAATATAATCCTCGACATGTCCGCATGGTTCCAATTCTATCCCATTGCAGTATGTAGTTTTTTTTAACCCCTTAAAATCAGACTTAATAATTTGTATGTATTTCCCTTGACCTTTACACAGAGAATTCTCCATATTCTGAGAATTCAATTAAATTCATTTTGTAATGGCTCCTAGGTTTTTCCTGCATGGGTGTGTTTCTCTCTCTGTCCCTCCCATTCGGGTAGATGCTTTCCGGTGTCAGAGCCAATTAGCAGGATTGACTCTACCTGGAGAGGAGGCCTTAAAGCCTGCGTCTCCTCTCTTTTCTGTCTCTCTAACCTCCTGCCAGGATGGCTGCCTGGGCCCTATGAGTTTGTTTACTGTTGTGTTTTTGCTAATTTTGGTTAATTAAAATTAAAACTTTTGTTTAAACCAAACTCTGTACTGTGTGGTCTCCCCTTTATGTTATGATCGAGACGAGTGGTCATAACTGGGGACAAGAGACAAGGTAAGGTGAAGGCGTGTGAAGAGGCCTGAAACAGAGACAAGACAGTGAGTTTCAAAATAAAACAGGAAGTGGCACATGAGGTAAAAGAATGTGACAAATTCCAGGCTGTACCACCATTTTCAAGCTCACTTCAATTCTGATAAGGGTCATCGCAGTTTGTCCACGAGTGAACTCTTTCCCTGTCGTATTTTCTCTTTATGCTTCTCCTTTTCTCTCTTCAACCTTTCCCTGTGTGTCTGGGAAACCACATCTCCAGGCTTGTAAATAATTTAAGTTTCGATATGATGTATTTAATTCTACTCAGAAAAGAATATGAAAATATAATAACATTTGCATAATTGTGCATCAATTATACATTCAGTGGTTTTTAATGAGTTAATCAGACTTTTGGAGGCAGCTGGTCCTGTCTACAGCACAATGTGAGGTCAATCTCTGATGAATCACATGGTGAAATCTGAGAATGGGACTGGTGTGGATCCAGAGACGTGCGAACTACAGGAAAATCTGTGTCCAATTTTCTCTCTGTCTACATAGCTGTGAGGGGCTGGGCTAGGGTCGAAACTTTCACCAGCTGGTTATGTAAGGTTAGTCTGTACACAACAAAAATTTTTTTCTCTGTGGACACAACCACAAGGACGGAAACTTATGCTGACAGGTTGAAGTGAGACATTTCGTTTCCCCTGCCCCCCACCGTCCAAACACATTCAGGTAAGGTGGGCTGAAAGTGTGTGTTTGTCTGATCGACCTTATAGTGATGAAAGCGTATTTTCACCGCTGCACAGCACTGATTTACAATTGAAAAATCGGGGTCTGTTTGTTGGAGTTCCATGTATGTGGATTTCAACTGCATTATGGTGTTTACATCACGCTTGAAAATACAAAATAAAATGCCTCAGTCAGAGTATAATCAGAGTTTTACCATGCATGTTAATGTAATGATTGAAATCAGCAAGCGGGCTCAAAAACAATACATGCAGAGGAGCAGCAAAGAGGAAAAGGTGAAAATAAAACGACAGATGAAGATTACAACCAATAGAGACCTACAGTGTCTCTACAGTGTCTCATAAATGCACAGAGACACAGATTATTGCTATCCTGCCATATCTGCTTCTTTTTGTCAAGGCAGGAAACAAGGTAAGACACACACACCCACCCACACACACACAGAACAGCACCTATTTAGTGTAATAGAGATGGCTGTTCTGAATAAGCTGCGATTGGGGCTAGTATCATTAGAGGTGTCCAGTTCAGTAATGGGAAAATGGCAGAAAGAAACGTCATCACATGAAGCTGTATAATTGTGACATCACCTTCTAATCAAATTCAGGATTTCAAGTATTTTGGATTGTTAGTTGGATTTATTGCAACTAATTTAGCTGACTTTAATGTCGGCAGTTTGCTCTTTGACTCTCACCAGCACAAACATTCTGCTGCAACTGCACTGTTAAACAGTAAGAGCATATGGTTTTGGTGATGATTGTAGATTTCTTTTCATTTAGCACCTGTTTAAAGGCTTTAAACAGGCTCTCTGTGATTGTGAAAAGCCTTGTGTTCCAAATTGCATTTTATGTACCTGGAAAAGTTCCGGAAAGCGATTTATTATCCCCCAAAACTTTTTGAAAAACTTAATTATGGTAATCTTGACAAGAAATTAGGGGAATGCAACTAGTAAAAGGATGCCAATTGTTATTGATTATATGCAGAAGATCAATCTGTCAGATCTCTCGCTCTCTCTAAAAGACCGTCTAAAAGCCTCTTCTTCACAAAACTTGTTATTAAGATAACAAAAACATTTCCTTTAGAAAGACGGCCCCCTCTTTGTCGTCTGTATTTTGATTCATAATGAGTTCCCTCAACGCTGACAATGACAACTGGCTGAAAAGACACATGAGCACCTTGACCTGTGTGCAGTTCTCCCTGCAAAGCTCAGTTTGCCCGGACACACACACACACATACTGTATGTGTATGATTGTTTAAAAAGACTTTTGACGAACCTCATGTGTCAGGTTGGTCCAAGTCCAATGTCATTTAATTAAAGTCAGATTTGGAACCTAATAATGGTAAAATATGTCTTTACACGTGTGGATAGTAACGAAAGATTAATGGAGAACTTTTGAATCTTAACTGTAAAATAAGTAAAAATTAAATATTCCTTACTGAGTTTGACGCATGTGGTTAGAATTGTGAGATGTGTCATGGCTGTTGATCTCTTGAGCTGTTTCACTGAGCCATTGGGGTGAAATGAGCAAAAGTCCACTTGCACTACTTATTTGTGGCTGCTCAATAATTTAAGAGCAAATGTACCGGAAGACATGTTGGTTCATATGTCATATTATCCGCATTGGGCTGTTGTTGGGCTGTTTCAGTGTTACTGAAACCCCCCAAAGGCACATTTGATGTCTCTTATCTGTGCTGCATTAACAATGTAAGCAGTTCAACAGCACAAACAAACTGCTGGTATTTATACTAAAGTGATAAATGTCATCATATTGTAACCCAGGTTATTTGAGCAGCCTTTTTTTTCCAAGAAAGCTTGCTAAACGATAAAACACAAGTTTTAAACAGAAAATAAAGACCAGCTACCACTAAACATAGAAGAGAATTATTATTATCGTTTTTGGCAGTTTATCTAACTTCAAATCTTTTCAACCTGTTTGATGATCTTCTGATCTGCCAAAGGGGAACAGTAAAATGTCTATGACAGAGATTTATCTGTTGTATCACTATTTAGTGTGTTGCACTACTGTACAAGGGTATTTGGTTGCCTTAGGCTCTGGACAGCAGGCCAAAAACACCTGGACCATTCTTCAAACCAAACCCAGGCAGATGTTTGAACAAGAAGCATCAGTTGGATTTATAGGCCATAGGCTTCTGTGTGCGTGCGTGCGTGCGTGCGTGCGTGCGTGCGTGCGTGCGTGCGTGCGTGCGTGCGTGCGTGCGTGCGTGCGTGCGTGCGTGCGTGCGTGCGTGCGTGCGTGCGTGCAAAACTATAATTTTGTTCACCCATGAAACAGACTGCTCTTTGTCAAAGGATGCATTTGAATACATTGTGTCACAGGAGGATAGTAAACTGACAGCACTATTGGATACAGACTCTACCAGGGACAGAATTTAAAAAAAGTATATCACCCCTCCAGTATGACAATAATAATCATTTGAAAACCCCCATGTCAGCTGCTAGTGCAAATCTTGTGGTATCCATACACTATCCCCACCTTTTTTCTGCACTATATGGCTATGACAGCTATTCCAGTTTGATAGATGAAATAAAAAGACAGTGTGATTGTGTCAGTATATTATTCCTTTCAAGAGGAGCCATTTTCCTGGTTTATCATGTAATCTAACATAGAGAGATACAGAGGGCATTTACGGCAGCACTGATTTAGTGAGGAGACGAGGTGGAAACAGTTCCTTTTATGACGATGACACACCAGTCAAAGAACGTCTGCTGTGAGTTAAACATTTTGAAGTATGGCCAAATTATCCAGTCCACCAAACAACAATTACAGCCACAGGAGCAGTGCATTTTCAGCAGAATATGAGTAATTGTTGTGGTTTTAAGGAAGTAACAGTTAGCAGCTGTTCTGATTCTGTCAGCGATATTCTGTTTTCTGTACAGACACTGGACATTCATTTGAAGCTGGTTGTTTTTTCTCCAGCTGCAGGGGATTTCTGAATGTTTGCTCAAATCAATGATGAAGTGCAAAAAAATGTAAATACAAATGAATAAGCTTCTAAATGTTGCTGTGTTCAGTCCGATTCGTTTTTTAGTTTTAGAAGCATATCTTATAACAGTAGACCTGTGCATGTCAAACAGACTCTTTCTCTTTGCCACGTAAAATCTTTGAGCACTGGCAGTGTCAGAAATTTAGAATGAAAATCACAGTTGGTCTGTAAACCAGCTCAGATGGATGGCAAGCTGATGTCGTCTTTCTGCTCATTGCAGTTATCAAACTCCTAAAATGGCCTATATAAATGTAATGTCCATTTAATTGAACATTCATTATTCAGAGATTTTGAGCCTGACTCCAAATTTTGTGCAATTCATCCTTGTACAAAGCCGCAATATTAATGATTTAGTACTTAAGAACACTTTCTGACAGTAGCCAGCAGCATTACTACAAATCCATATAGATGTAACATTTTTAAAATAAACCAGAAAGCCATAGATGCTTCATTGAATCTTTGTTCAAGCTGATATAAAACTGTATGTTACTATGAATGTACAGAACATGCTGCTCCTCACCATAATCCCTGACACATTTCCCATTAAGTATGAGCAATCTCCTCACAGTCAGCAGTAAGAACAAGAGCTTAATGTTCTCTGCTGCCAAAAGAAATTATAGCAGGTGGGTTGGGTGGCACAATCAAAGGCAGGCAGTGTCATAAAGTCAACAAGCAGCTTTATTTGGTGGTGTCTGCCTGTTATTGTTCTGGGATCAGTCGCTCCTCTGTGCGATGATATGAGTTCATTTCACTGTCAGTCATCACTGTTTGAGCAATCAGTTTGTTAACCAGCTCTGTGTGTCTCAAGCAAATACACACTACATACGTGACTCAGAAACAGCATGGAGATACTGCTACTGATGAACATCAAACACATGTCCAGTCAAGTCAAGTCAATTTGATTTGTATAGCCCAATATCAACTTCAATGTGTCAAAGGGCTTTACATCAGGAAAATTCCCGACCTCGCCCAAAAGCTTTCTAGGAAGGAAAAACTCCTGAGAAGAAACCTTAATGTATGAGGAAGAAAGGAAGAAACCCCGGGAGTGGCAATTCCAAGAGATTCTCTTTCCACAAATGGAAAGGGAATTCTCGAAAGAAAGAAAGAAAGAAAGAAAGAAAGAAAGAAAGAAATGTCACTCTACAGAGAAACATGATGATGTACAAAATTTGCAGTCTAGCATTTTCAGACAGAAGGAGTCAAATAAATCTATACGTATAATCTATACACATATAGGTTTTATACATTTTCTAAAACTTCATCATCTTGGTGTAAAAACAAAAAAATCACACTTAAAAGGTGAGGTGAGCATGTGAGGTAAAAAAAATTATTTTGGTGCTCAAAATGCAGGATTAAATGAAATTCAGTTTTTTGTAATACAGTTTTTCACCAGCAAATACTTAAGGATGACAAATGACAAACAACATTTATTCAATCTGAAGAATTTGTATGTGTGTGTGGCTTGTGATCATCATGTCTCATTAGAATCTGCTTGGATTTGGAGTGTGGTGTAGACAGCCAGAACAGTATTGATAAATTCTACAATTTATGTGATCAATCAAACTGCATCATATCCATCCTATCAGAGGTGGGTCACCATAAATGTCAGACTCATATATTGGTCTAACTCTACTAATAACCTTTACAGGCTCGCACACACACACAGAGTATAAATCCCTCACTGGTCCAACCTCAAGCCATCGATCGTCTGGCTCCAGCCTGGATGAGATTCCAGATAAAGCAGCTGAAGAGGCATCAGACTGACGCTGACCTCTCCCTCAACAACAGCAACAACCACTGATACATCCAACCGCACTAAAACATGTTTGTGTCAGCTGTAAGCCCAGATTTGTGATTTGTAGCAAGCAGAAATATTAAACTAAGGCATGACATGTTACATGACAATTTTTATAGTCATGTAACATGTCTATAGATATTAGACATGTTAAGTGTCTATATATTTGTCAGCGAGGGAGATCAAGTAGCAGAATAAAACACACGAGAACAGAGTCCGGAGCGTCAGTGGGAGGCACAGGATCGGGAGCGGCAGGTGAGGACAAGGAAGCCAGCGGAGACACGAAGTTTGATTCTAGAGAGAAGCGACGTGAATAGATCTACGAAGCCCAGGAAGAGACACAGGCACAAATGACAAAAACTGACCAATCCAAGAAGGTGCAATACACATGTACAAAGCCTCCACAAGTACCGTGCAGCGTAGAACTCGCAACTATCTGGCAAAGAATGGTGGGATGATCCGGGTTTCAAATACCGCAGCTGATAACTTCTGGATGGTAGATGAGCCTCAGGTGTGTAGAGTGAGATTGCGGGAACAGGAGTCAGGTAGCCACGCCCAGACAGGAATGACAACGAGGAACGAGGGGAGAAACACGTAACAAAACATAGCGATGGCGATCAGCTCCTGACACAGAGTTATGTCTGCAGCCAGCACCATCTCAATAACATGAACAGCTTCTTTTACAATTATTAATATGGTCAGCTTTTTAACCAACTTAAGGATGTAGTCTAATTTTGTACTTTCACAATAAATATTAGGGTGCTGACACTTGTTAAAGCTTTGAATGATTTTAAGGTTAGAGAAATCAGTCGTTCTCCTGTTCTGTTTGTGTCAATGCTGCCGCAGGGGTGGGTCCCTAGCCGGTAGTTATACTATTTGATTAAAAGGAGATAAAAGAGGAATCTTCCACACCATCACGCTGTAATGATTTCCAATTGCACTGCAATTAATTTACTTTTCTGATCAACTCACTAAGGAGAGTTCTGTGTCTCTATCCTCTCTATCTATTCATTCATACACACCTCATGTGGCGGATTTAGACTTTATCATGGGTTTCTCAAAGGACTTTTCAGATCTCCACTTTTCTATTACTCTGAGTGGTTCAGCTGCAGACCGGACTTGTTGAAAATTAAATGACTTGATGTCACATCAAAACCAATGAAGATGTACCTTGAATAGCACCGTCCTCCTTTTTTCTAACCATTCCCCTCTGTTGTCATTCATCATGGCTCTTCAATTAGGACTCGGAAGAAACAATATGGCCTTGATTTCATTGGATGGTTGAATCTTTTCAACGTTGTGCTGTCCCTTCAACCTGCTGCTTTTATAAATAGTTAGATAAAAGGCAAAAATGGTGACCTGTGGGGAGCTGTTTGATCAAGCATTAGTTGTACAGTATCTGTTTTCTGTATATTGCAAAGAAATAAGATTTAATTAAATTTAAGATAAATTGATAGCATGGCCCAACATGTCAGTTTCACAGGTGATGGAAAATCATCTCATTTCCAGGATAAAAAAATATTCTACTGAAACATTTTTTCCATTGGATTAACTTGGATTAAGCAAAACCTTGATGAAAAGTACTATTTTCTGTTGGAGTTTAAAGTTGGAGTGTTGTGTAGAATTCTCAAAATTGTTTATATAAATGGTAATGATAATCAATGTTTTCATGCAGTGAAAATATTTTCAACAAAAGGATTCCACAATGTAGTTTTGGAATGAAATGACCTGAAAGCACCAGCTCAATTCAAACAGGCTGCGTATGAGGCAGGAGCAGAGAGAAACTGTAGAATTGTAAAGATAACAGCAAGAAGAAGCCTTCCTATTTGTAAGCATAAAAGATCATTACTGCTGGTATTTCAGAAATGCACAAAGAGGCAGCCATCACAGTCACACAAATGCTCTAAAACTTGAGTATCAGACAGCAACTATTAGTCTTGCCGTGCCACAACAAAATCTAAATCCTTTCAGATGTTGTCAGCATTTCAGAAGCATTTAGTTTGGGGGATTATATTCTTACATCCATCCCTAAATGCTTTCAACAATGTTCCTGCCCCCATCCTTTGACATCTTGTCTTCTTTGGCAATATTATACCCCTTTCTTTTAAGACATTCATTGTAATTAAAGGCGGTACAATACAACTGTATTATCGTGTCGGTATAATCATGAATGGTCACCCACTGTCACTAAGCAGACTACATGGACAGTTAAAGGCCACAGACTAACAGGTGCGACGTGACCTTTGAGAAGATTCACACATGCAATCTGCAGTTAGTCTGAGGCATTAATTACAGTTAATTCCCTTTATTTATCAAACAGAACCTTGCATGTTTACAGCCTCTGTCACTGCATCCTACATTGTTTGCTGGAACTTGGGTGTTAACATTTAGAATTTTATCACTTTTTATTTTTATATACATCATTACAGATATCATTTGATGAACAATGGGTTAATGTTTTATATGATTTTGCTTAAAACTACTAGATGTTGTCTGGACGGTCATGGGATCATATCCAGTTTGGAACCTACAATATGTCATCCACTCCATCCCTCTTTATTGTGAAATATCAGAAATACGAGTACATCCCACCACTATACCCCCATTGCTCTCCTGCACTCTCTCTCTCCTTAATCTTCTCTGCCAAAAGTAAGTACTCCCTCCTTCCCGGCAGGTGGCCTGATGCAACAAGACTTTGATCTACTGCGACCTTTTAACAAATTCTCCATTTCCTTGTGGAGCTAAAGAGATCGAAGGAGAGGGGGGGGAGGGGGAGGGGGAGGAAGAGGCACTGACAGCGGGAGGAGACAAACAGACAATAGAGGAAAGATTGAAGAGGAAACAGAGGCCAAAAAACAGGTCTCCATCAAAGCACCCCCACCCCTTAGTTACCTCCTCTTCTGCTTTCTCCTCTGCTTCTCAGGGATCATCAAGCTCAGAGATCATCAAACCACAGTGTGGCAACATTTCAGGCTTGGCTGGCTTATCGGAAAAGCTGTCTGCCCGCGTTGATGCAGCACTTCCTTAACTTCCAGCACACACTGGATGGGAAAGTGGCTTCCCCCCATACCCCCAACAATCTGGAGCCTGAACAATGACTTGGCGTTTACTACTACATACCTGAGCTACTTACTACGAACAAGTCGATAAAGCCAGCCGTCTATTAACACACCAGTTGAAAAGACAATCCACCTCCCGTCTGATACCCAAGATCAGTACTGTAACTAACACCTCCACTACTGACCCCGTGGAAATAAACACCATATTTAAATCATTCTACTCCGCCCTACAACTTATGTGTGAGGTCACAGACCAGTTAAAGTTCTTATGGTTTGAATTGAAATATAGTTGTTTCGGTTCTTTTGTATATATCTACAGTATATTATATTGATTTTGCACATGTACCATGCTGCAACTGATCAATAAATCACATTCAATGCACTTCGAAGAGGTTTTCAAGTCTGCCTCCTACTTTTCCAGCTACTCTGGCCAGGCTTCCCTACAGTGTCAGATTGCAGGATTGGCGTCAGGAGTGGGAGTCGAGTCTCAAGCATCCTTAGCTGCCAACAATCACCTAATTTGCTCCTCTCTTCTTAAACCCAGCACAAACTCCTGGAACATGCCATATTGTAGACTTATCTATCCAGTTAGTCCCATTTTTTTATACCTTGAATGTATTTAAAGTGTTTGTCCCCATTCTAATATGTCTTTATGTCCAGATCTTGACTCGACTCCACTCTCCTCCTCCAGCCCTGTCTGCCTGTAGTCTCTCCTGGATTACCCCCAATGTGAGTTCGTCCCTCTGACTCCGTCCCCCGAGCCGATGACTCCTCGGGACTCCAGGCACTTCTCACTCTCTCCTTTAATGTCTCCTTTAATGAATCCTTTGGCAATCATTCTGCTGCTCATCCTTGTGTCTCTTCCATTGAATCTGCTAGCTACTAACTGTCACAGTAACAAATTACAAGTGGACTGATGCCTCTAAGAAGGCAAATGGCAGAAACTAACATGATGTGCAGATATTCTAAACAATCTTCCCCATTTGTCATTTTGTCAAGCCAGTTTTCAACACTGTCACAAATGTCCTCTTTGTACTTTGTCAGCAAATACCCCTCGCACTGTTGATAAATCCTCTAACAAAGCACAAAAAACACAAAACCTCACTTTTGACACGCATGACAAACAGTGCAGCAGATATCAAAGAGGTTCATTGCTTCAAGAAGGCCTCAGCATGCGTACCTTAGAATGGGTCTTTGTAACATTAAAGACGTCTCTCAAGATTGCGTGATGACAAAATGCAGATTGATGTTTATTTTACAATATGGAAATTCTGTACAAGAGAATCAGATCAGTGAGCACTCGATGGATTTGGTTGAAAACAGAGGTTTTATCTCCGACTCTCAAGACAGATGACGTGCTGTACTCATCATAATTTATTGAGGCCATCATCTGGCTTGAGTAAACATATTAGTCTACATTATTAATTCCAATCTCTCTCAGATTCTGTTTGTTCAATCTCAACCCTGTATAACTGAGGTCAAGTCCTTCTTCTATAGCAAACAATACCGCCAAAGGCAGAGAGAGAGAGAAGTGGAAGGTTAAATACAAACTGTTTCTAGAGAGAAGAGATACAGGCTGCGTGTTTGTGTGTCTGTGTGTGTGTAAATGGTTGTATGGATTGTCTGACCCATATCAATTTCTGAAGCAGAAATATGTTTTACTGTGCATCTAAAAATAGATTGAATTTCATTTTTCATTTCATTTTTGGGAAATGAATCCTACATATCTGCTGTTTTACTACACACTGATGTGTATAACATTTATTTTCCACGTCCAGCACCCGGCTGCTGGCTGTTATAGCAGAATCGCATATTCCAATAAATGCACATTTGACCATTTTTCCTCCACAGAAGGAAAATGATTGTACCTGACATGCTGATACTTGTAAATATCAGCCCTTATCTTACCATAGTGATGAAAATTGTGATATTGACAATATAAACTATGTACAGTATACAAGTGGCTTGCAACTTTTACAAGACACACATTACAACACAGACAATCCCGCCTCCCTAAAAACCCAATTTCATTTATTTTGATACCGATAAGATGAAATAAAAGTTGTCTTTGTGTGTTTTGCTGTTGTTTCAACCACTTTGATATTTCCCATTTCTGAACGATCATGTTCTGACTGTGTGACAGAGGAGATAATCCTTCCAAAGCCCCCCCACCTCCTCTGTGCTTTTATAAAGGTCTCTACACCGGCGCACTGCCGTCAGCCCCAAATGAATCACTCACAATTAATTACTCTCCAACTGCCAAGAGAGTCTGCAACACCCCCCACCATGTCATGGTGAGGCCGTATATACCATGTCCAGCTCAGAGGGGGGTTGTGTTTGTCACGGTCAGCTAGGACACCGCCCACACCTCCTCCCGCTGTTCTGCTGCCAGATCTGTCGCTTCAGACAAGATAACAGATGATAATGGGGCTGATGCACCAGCCAGAGCCTGCTGGGACCGGCTGCTGTTTGGTGGATGGATACAAATGGCCCCTCAAGCCTTTCCCTCATCTTATTTTGCTCATCCTTTCTTTCACTTCTTAAGACAGGGGTGTCGAACTTACGGTTTAAAGTAATCATTTTCAATATGTACTTGTACCTCTTTGTGTTACAGGTATGGTGGCTGACACCGTGTAAAAGGATTATGTATTCTGCAAAGCAGATAAAACAAATGAGACAGGCACTTTGCGTCTGTATTGCTTTGCCTCGCTCAGCAGAATGAGGGAGATCGATACAGGTGTGTGTGAGCCGTAAAATGACTGCTGCAAACAGACTGCTGTGACGTGCTGCAAACAGTCGCTCAAGTAGCGCGAAACGCCCCCTGCTGGCTTCAGCAAGAAATGTTCATGAAGCAAACAATGAAACAAAAATGAAACGTTGACTGACACATGCAACACGAAAATATACATCTTCAAGCATACAAAAACAATTCACACACCCTCCGACCGATCGGCCGACCCGTATTGTTTTATGCCCCCCTCCCAAGACTGATCGGCCGACTCGTATGGGGGGGTGCGAAACAATTCTGATTGATAAAAGGGGGGCCCTGCAGAAAAAGTTTGGGTTTCTCTGGAGTTTCTCCTTTCTTCCAGCTCAAGGTCATGTGACTTCATCAGGCGCAATTCAAGTGTGAGCTGAGCTAGCCTTCCTGCTCTCTCGATTTAAGCTATCCCTATCTAACCACAAACCTTTTGAAGGCCCTTCTTCGCAATCCATGCTCAGACGCCTGTTGCGTTGTGTTGCCTCAGTTCACTTGACCACCACATTTCTGCGTCTGAACAATATTGCACAATGAGATATTGCACAGCGCGTTTGTTTTTAGAGCGAGTATACTTGGAGCAGCGCTGGTTGAAGAGTCTGCTGCAGGAAGGAAAGATCAATATCTCTCTGTGAGACACCGCGGGTGAAGCAGCCTGTCACTGAACGAGCTGCGCAGAGGTGTTAGAAGGTTACTAAGTTACTAAGTATACTACATCACTGATGACCCATTTGGACGAGACACTACAGTCAATATTAGGAGGCTTCTGGTTTGTTTGGGAGGATACAATGTGATGATATTTTAAACATGCAAAACACACCAACACACACCAACACACACACACACAAATAGTAGACCAGTGGAGTGTATGAATAAAGTAATTCTTTAGTTCAAAGCTAAAGTTGTTTCCTCTTCTAGACCGTCAAAAGTCCAGAGAGCAAGGGTCAAATCGTTTTAAATACAGAAAACGTTTTCTCTCCCTCACATTCTCCCAATAGTTTTTCTTCACTTTATGCCCTAATTATTGCTCAAGTCCAGCCAGCAAAATCGTTTTTCCAAGTTGAACATTCTAGCAAACCTTTCACAAAGTTTTAAAAATTAAAAGTGCTTGTGTGTAGAAATCTATATTATGTATGTTTTGTAAATGTAAATTTTGGATAAGTTTACATGAGTTTTACAGATTTGTGTGGGTGTTTGTCATATATTGTGAATAGTAACCTAGTTAATACTGCAATATCTAGGTCCAGTCAATTTGCAGGGGCAGAATAGTTCACATCAGCATCTGCTGCTGCCAGGACTGTGCTACATGTCTGTTGTCAGTGTTTTTCTCCTCTTGCTGCAATAGCCAATTGGTGATGTGCAATTTTACCTTTTAATCTAGGATCCGAACTCAAATCAATAACCTTGCAGACAGTATATGGGAAATATAGGTTTCCTACTGCCTTTCTTTTTGATGAACTTACACCAGTCTGCAGGGTATGCTACGCTCTTCTTTGTTGCCCCTCCAAATTTTTGTAATTATTATTTCAGCAGAGGAAGAGGTGATGAAATGTAACCACTGAGCCACTGCACTGCATCCATTCAGTTATGAAATCTAGCAGAGTGAGAAGGGTCAAAGCTCAAGTCCATTGTGGAACAATGCAAATTCATTCATAAGACCATCTGCATTGTCTGTGCTTCTTTTCTTTACTAGCGCAGAAGCAGAGGGGGCGGGGATGGATCGTTACAGACAGACAGATTGAACAGATGGCTCAAACCCTCCCCAGTTCCAATTAATCCTTGGCTCTCACTGCAACCTGCACTTACTGGCCCAATCATCGAGCAACACTGAAACCCATATGGCTGGGAAACTCACGCAGGTGGCAGTTCATCCCAGGCACACACCCAGACACTCACACTGGCAGATATACATCTTGATACACACATACAACATACAAATACAGTATGTGAACTTCTACTCATATATAGATGCAAGCAACCGTATGTGTATACAGTAACCTTTACATCTCCAGACAAATATAAACACAACAGTAGATAAGACTTTATTTAGTCTCACAGTTTCATACGCAGTTGTGCACACACAATTTTCAGTTTGGCATTAAAAGAAGAACCAATAGATTTATTCTGGTTTAAGCTAGATTTGGTGGTGGTGGTATGTGGGTACATGACATTTTGAAAAGGAATTGTGTCTCATAGTAATTTACAAAGGAAACAAATGGTCAAGTGAGTGTAGGCAGATACACAGGCACATGCTACTCTATGACTACAGCAAATATGCTCATCAGAACTGATATTTTGCTAAATCAGGTGTGTTCAAGAGAAGCTGCCTTCTACATCTTGGCCATACCACATCACAACACCAGCCAAAATTCAAAAGGCAGCTTCACTGGATCGACCAATCTGGATTAACTAATCACAGCACATTACAGTTTCACTTTCACTTCTCTCCTTATAGTGCAGCCAGGGACAGATGGAAAAGAAGAGAACTTCATAACAAAATTAAAACCCTACTCACTGTTATGCCTCACCACACCAGCCAATCACTGCATGAATGATGTATGCAAGTCGGGTCTGAAAAGTCCAACTTTTGTCAGACACAGCCCCCCTCCCATGAGGAAAGTTGGTTTCCTTTTCTTACTTTTTTTCAATATAAAAAAGAAAAACCTCTCCTTGATAATAATCCCCGAATATTAAATATGGAGGGGAAAAAAGCTTCCTTTAGCGAACACCTTGACAAATTAACACACCTGTCAGACAGTGAATCATATTTCACCAAAAGTCATTTTCATTTCTGCTGCTGTATTTGTTGTGATAGGTCTATTTTTACTCCCATACTCCCACACAGACATCACACTGTGCTTCATCTCAGGTGATGAGTTACTAATTACATTACTTTCTTTGGTGGGTGTGAAAATGTATTGTTCTGCTCATGATGTTTATACAGCTGACACTGACTAGTTTGTGAGGAAAACTTAACTTAGTGCTTCGCACACTGACATTCACACATAAACAAGCCTTCATATACAGGCACAACCCTCCACCTCCCATCCTTGTTCCCACAAGGCCTATGAGCCAAGCAGACCGCATGATGTAGAAGGTTCAAAGATTTGACCATCACACAGATTACAGCACAAAATGAAGGAATTTCTCTCTCTCTCTCTCTCTCTCTCTCTCTCTCTCTCTCTCTCTCTCTCTCTCTATGTGTGTGTGTGTGTTTGCGCGTTTCTGCATGTGCATATGTCTGGTTCCAGATAATGAATTCAATTGAAGAGGATGGTCGGAAAAGACAAAGGATGAGGAGAAGGTGCAGGACAATGGAGAGGAAACAAAGAGAGTAAGAAAAAAACACAATGTATAATTTAAACAATATGAGAACAAAAATGTAAAAAAAATGGCCCTGTGTGACAGATCATAATAATGGTTGTTATTGATTACCAACTGCTGCTGAGAGCTTTTCGGGTTACTCAACTGTTCGGTTTAGGTACGTTGATGAGATTCTGTTGCCTGCCTATACAGTATATTGATTGCCCACGTGATCTGCATCTGCATCTGTCAAAGTTTGGGGCTTAACCATCATGCACAACATGACATTTATAGCGCTGGTGGAAGGCATTACCATGATAAGGAACAACAGTAAACAACTGTGATAGGAGATTATCAGGATTACAGGGAAGATCAGCAACAGAAGAGAGGTTTGGACGCCAGCAGTTACACAGAGATGTGAGATGGTGAGGTTTGCTCAGGCAACCCTAATCCTGGAGTAAAAACACTTACGTAGGTTTAATGGACAAGAAAGAGTCTGCAGATGCCCTCCACCAGTTTGATGACCTCATACCTGCTGACACAGTCGATGTGGTGATGATGAGCTCCATCATCAGCCCCACCACCTCCACCTGTCAAATGGACAACTGCTGTTGAAAACTACATAGTACTTAGTTTTACTGACATGTGAATTTCATAAAATTGCGTAAAACATGAGAAGCTCTCAGACACTTTTCATTTCCTCAAATTAAATCTCAGAGGAAAAAAGGTTGGAGACCCCTGACCTAGACCATCAACATACAACAAAACTCTGTTACGTATTGCCATGAAAAGTGATGATGTGAAATTTGCCCATCCACCATGCTAATTCAACATCAAGCTACTTCCGTTTCAGCTAGCAATTCCTGGTGGGTAAACAGAAAATGGACGTCAGACTGAACACTGTAACTGTGACTGTGTAGCGCAGTTAAGTGGAGGAGAGCTGAGATGGAGGCAGCTCACCATATTCTCCTTTGCACAGAAACTCCATTTGTTTTAATGAGTTAGCAGCAATCAATGGTGTTATGGATGGCGAAGATGAGAGTCAAGGCTGTTCAATGTGTGTGTGTGTGTGTCTGTGTTGGGGTGGGGGGGGGGGTGCATGCTAATAGTTCTCCATGTGTGTGCATGTGTGACTGTCAGTAATTAAAGCTCAGGCAGGGAGCCTGTGCAGTGGGAGAGAGGTATGGTTGACCTTTCCAAGTGTGACAATTAAAATGGCATCAGCAGCCTCCACGACACAGTGTGGGGGGTTGGGGGTTACAAGGCGCAAATCCCTTTTCCTTTTCTGTTCTTCATCACCTTTGTGCTTTCTGTTCTGTCATCTCATGTCAGTGTCCTGGTCTGTCATCGCTTACAAGGGCCAAGCTGAGTCAAAGGCAAAGACATGGAAAGTGTTTTTTTCCTGCTGTTGCTGGCTTCCCAAATATGGGCACACCACACCAGAGACCAAAGACCAAGACTAGAATATGTCATACTCTGTGCTTCCCAGTTAGGGCAAAACATGGAATATGTAGCTGTTTTTATTCATTACTCTGCATTCTTTATGTCAAATTCACAATACAAAATCACACAGTGATATTTGGTGTGAAGTTCATGTTTATCACATTGTTTCATCCTTATAAATAACATGCAATGCTTGCAAATTTCGATTTACAACCCTCCTCATTTCATCCCTATTTAACCACAAACCCTTTGAAGGCCCTTCTTCGCAATCCATACCCATACTCTCTCTGAGAGTAGGGCTTGTATAATTTATGGCTTGTATAATTTCCCTGCTCAAAGGAAGAGTGAGTGTCCAGAAATAACTGATCCCTTACTGCGGGGGGAAAAGTACACCCACTCACATATACAGTACAAAGAAACAGGGTATAGAGGCAGAGAAGCAGAGGCATTAGTAGAGACCCTGACAGTACCCCTCCTCCTGTGGATACCTCCAGTGACCCAAGTAGCATCAAGATGCCAACATGCTCTGCTGTAACATCACAGAAGAGGAAGTAGTGTGCCCAATGAATGACCTGAGAATAAGTCAGAAACTGTTTTTATAAATTTTAACTCAAGTCCAGCCTTCACCATGCAAGAACAGCTAAAGGGACTGCAACCCGGAAGGAGGCTGGTGTGAAGAAGTTCCCTAAAAGTAAGTAAGTAAGTAAGTTATCCCAGCCGCTTGACCCTATCAACGTCACGTCATGGCTGGAAGCTTTAAGTGGCTTTCTGTCATCCCACCTACATCGAACTCAGGGCAACATTGCTGGGTGAGTAGTTGAGCTTACACAGAAACTTTAGGCACTGTGCATCCTCTGGGGACTTGAAAACAGCAAACGTACGTCAACTCACCACTGGTTTCCCTTGTCATTCTTGGCTGTTAGAGATGGTGACTATGGTGACTATTCCATAGTCATTATTCCATAGATCCCAAGCTTCTAGCAGTTACGTTGCCGTTTTCAGTATAATTCAGGATTAGAACTTCACTACCTACTTAATTGTTCATATGTCCTATTTTATATTCTATCTGAGATCGTTATCATTTATTTGTTATAATTTGTCTGCCTCATTGACCTTTAGATAATCTACTTTAAGAAATGTGCACTGGGAGTTCACTACTTCTGATGAGATTGATTTGATTGAATTGATTTAAGAATTGGGTTTTATTCATTCCCTCCCAAATGAGTCTATCAATTAACCCGTTGGGAGGTTGTCCCCCAACAACGAGTGCCAATATAGAAAGTTTAGCCCGAGAACAATTATTTTGTTGGCATCATAACTGTATTGATTTCTATTACGTATTGTACCCTGATTGTTGTCCAGAGTTGAGAAAAGAGGAACACATAATCAAGCTGGCGTGAAAAACTGTTTGAGTGGAAGAGACAAAGATATTCAACTAATCCAGTGGATAAATAATTTGTAACATAGTCTGGATGTTTGCAACTGGTAAGTAGAACCCAAACAACACATCAATTTACTATTCAAACCCCTTGGCTGATTTAGATTCAGGCTCACCAAAGATGACAGCTTACCCAACTGATGATTCACCTCTCTGCTCATCCACATTCTACTGTTGCTGAGGACTGCACTGCAACCGTAGAGTGTCCATTATGGTGTCTTTGGGGACACAGCTCTGTCGAAGCCATGAACATTTGATGGGGACATAAGTGAAAGGCAATACGTCATAACATGACCATTTACACATAATCACCCACTCAAGAAGACCCCATAGGACAGAAATGCATAGCATGGGCCATTTACACAAGTATGTGTGTGTGTGGATTTGGGTGTTTGCACATATGCTCTGGCCTAACAGTCCATCTGACACATGCCTTATGGTAATGTTCAGAAATAAGTGACCCATGTGCCTTCTCTCTCATGGCACCCCACTGCAGTTCTGTTCTGGCTTTTTGTTCCCTGCATGTCTCTCTTTCACACACACACACACACACACACACACACACACACACACACACACATAGTTTTTTGATGGAATTATCATTGATTATTTCTCATCCTTTTTCCCAACCTGGTCCATTACAAAATGTTCTCCAGAAATTCTAACATAACTACAAAAAAATCAACAATGAAAGAAGAAGAAGAAGAAGAAGAAGAAGAAGAAGAAGAAGAAGAAGAAGAAGAAGAAGAAGAAGAAGAAGAAGAAGGAGAAGAAGAAGAAATATTTAATGAACATTTAAAAATGAATTAAATTTACTGACAATGACAATGTATTTCTTTCTTTTTTAAATGAAAACATAAAGAGATTATTAAGAAAATGTAATAAATGTCAGAAGTAAAATTACTCGTGTGTTGATGGTGCAACAGAACATCAAAATCCACATTGCCATGAAAGAGCAAAAGACGAAACATTTGTGCACTCCCATATGGTGTGACATTGGAAAAAGAGAAATTAAATATATATGCACAAATGCATTAAAAAGATGTCAGTCAAGTCAGAAAGATAGCCTCTGACACCCAAAATCATGCTCACCAATGTGTGCAGTTGTCAGTCAGCTATATTACAAAGACCTGTACAAAATTGTGGCAGGGGGCCACAGGTCACCAAAATGTATACGAGTGTGAGACACCAAGGGTGATGGTGAGTGATGTCCTTAATGTTTCTTTGGATATTCTCTGTTGTTATTGGTGTGGCTGCAGAGTGACCCTATTTTATGACTGTCTTATTCCCACAAAACATATTATTCTCCTCTCTCTCTCTGTTTTTTTTCTAGTCTGTCTAGTCTTTCACTGTTTCCTTCTTCTCATATGTATTCCTCCTCCCTCCTGCTTCTTCCAAGATGGCTTCTTTCAAAATGATCACAAGACTGGCCTGAGTGGCTCCTGAGGAGTAACTGAAAGAATGTTTGAGAAATGAGGCGACAGACAAAAGGAAGCTCAGGGGGTCCATTTCACCACAGCAGCCAGCTCTGTTATTTGGACCAACAGCTTTGCAGCAGGACAGCAGCAGTATGGAGAACAGGCCAGAAGAAAGCAATAAACACTTTGTGAAATTGATGTGAAAGTAGAAAATTTAGGAAGTGCTGCGAGGGCAAACCATATTGCATAATGTATTGTATGTATTGCTCAGCTGGCTGGGGATGCAACAATGAAATGTTTTGGTGTTCCTTTCTTTTGCTGCTTACTTCGTGTGTTCAGTTTGGCCACAAACCACTAGCTTCCCACTGTTTTTATGTTTACCTGTTTTTAAAGACAAGATATTGTGTTGTATGATGATGTGACTGTCATGCTCTCACATACTCAGTCACTGTCATTATCTGATGCAGCTGATATCATCCCCTTAACCAGCATCATCTTCAAATCACAAATTTTTGTAATTTACCTCTGTGCATTCCAGATCTCCTGTATTTCCACTCCATGCCAACAGACGGTCTTCTCCAACCTACTGCCTGTGTGCATTACTGCAGATACACAGAGCAAGCCACTACTACTCTAACAAATAGGAGAGTTTCTTACCTTGCAGTCCAGCGATTCTTGTTACTTTGGCTTCATGACAATGTGCTGACTTGCTGATTTAAGTGTGTTGGCAGTGCACAGAACAGGCGCCACCATGATAATTTAGAGTCTAATTCATGAAGTGCAGGAGTGTGTGCCAGTGAGAAGTTCTCAGATCTTCCTGAATTCTCACTTGACACGACTTCTAGGACAAGTTTGTTCAGCACCACACTGCATTTAGAGGATCATTAATTCTTTTTTGCACTGGCAGGTGAGGCAAAAGGTGCTTGGTGACAGATATTACAAGTGTAAGTTTACATTGTATTCATTCATGTATTCATGTCATAACAACATGGAATAATGAGTTAAAGTCACACATATTTGTTTACCATAAAATTCTCTGGTTGACTCTGGTCATTTACATTTAGAGCCACAGGGCTTTAAAATGTTGCCACTCTGGCAATCAGACCTCTTAACAATTATTACTTACCCAAAACACATACATATGAGCGATACCAAAATAACCCCTTAAGAATGAAAGAACATGAAAAACTCCTTCCCTGATTAAGTTCACAAACCTGGCAGGCGTTTAACATTTAAATGTAAAGAGTGGCTTAGTATAATGCATTGCAAAATTAGATGACAGCTGATGTAACAAGAGAGGTGTTTATAAACTAAAATTGAGTTGCTGCCGTCTGTGAGTGATGCACTTCTGTTTGCCACAGCTCTTACACATCATAGCAAACCAACACATCCTTGCCTGTCTTGCGGCCAAAAACCTCAGCTGCGTGTCGAAGAAAAAAATGTATACGCCACCGTTAAGTGGCTCAGGCTTCCCTGACTCAGCCTAGTGTGCTCCCTCAGCTCACCAAAGTGTGGAGTCAGTGAGTCGGCACATTATGATACAGCCTTTGACGAGGACGTTTGAGACCCAGTTTTGCCTTTAGGATATTGAGCCTGCTCAGCCCTTTTTTTGTACCTTTGCATGATTTTTTTTGTACCTTTGCCATGAATTGTGTGGCTTTTTAGTTTAAAGTGACAAAGTCCTTTTTTATACGTTGAATATTTTTATTGAATAACGCATTTGACATGACAATAAACATGCAGTTATGAGACATTTTGGAGAGTTTTTATACACAGAGAGGGGGAGAAAAGACAGACAAGGAGAACTAAAACAATAAACAGAATAAGGGTGGGTTACAAAGTATACATACAGACCAACCAACTGGAAGCTGGCCTGACCAGTTTTGGCTGTTCAAAATATATCCTGTGTCCTCCTGTGCTAATGCAGCAGTCTCTAATACTGGGAATGACAGTGGCCAAAAAACTCTCAATAAAGGACTAGAAATTGTTCTCCCCTCCTTCCTTCCAAAAATGGTTGGCTCAAAGGATTTACAGATGGAAAGAATCTAACGAATTCTAAATGATTAAAGAATTTAGGAGGAAACTATGAGTGTAGTGTATGTAGAAGTGTTGCAATAAGAACTTGACCCTTATTTCTTATGTAAAGTACAGCACTTTGTTACAGTTAGTACAATTGCCAATCTCTTTTTCTTTTACCTTTTATTCTTTGGCCTTGTTTCTGTGTCCATTGTGTTACTCTTGTTAGAAAGAGATTTATTTTTAGCATAAGAATAAAGTAAAATGTACTGATAATTCAAAGAAGACAGCCAAGCCTAGTACAATGGCTTAAATATCAAAATACTTATAGAGTATTTCCTTAATTGAGAAGCCGATACCTCACAGAACATTATCATCCTTAATTCTGAAACACAGCCTGAGCGACTGTTCTCTCCCGTTTGCTCATATACAACTTTTTTCTCAGGAAATACCACTTTATTCTCTAAACTTTTTTTTTCTCAAATTATTACAACTTTATTCCCCTAATATTATCATTTTTCATCTATTACAACTTTATTCTTGTAACATATAAACTTTTTATAAAAATTATTTTGAAGTATAAAATGCCTCATTAGAAATTACAAGAACTTACTGTATGTGGATTTGTGCAGCACTTAATTACACACCTTTCAGTTGTCATGGCATCATAAAAGTGTCTGGGGTGTTATTTCTTTCTATCTGGCCTCACTTAACTTCACCATAAGGTCAAAACGATTAGATCATACACACACTCAATTAATGTAGTAAAATCAGGAGGAAAAACACTGCTGGGCTCAAACTGATTTTTATCACGGCTCTGCTAATTGGTTTATTCTTTATTCTGAATGGCAGACTAAAATGAGAACAGGAGAAGCCAGTTTTGAAAAAAAAAAATAATAATGATTGTGATTTGACTTCTTAATGCAGGATCTACAGGGAATCAGTTAGCTGTGTTTTACTGTCACGTTTGTTCTTGATGGTAATTAAACAGAGAAAAGTGGCTTGGAGAGCCACACCACTATTAATCTGTGGCGGTTTGGAGTCCTTAGAGATTGTTCATAGACACATAAAATGATAATTAACTCAAACGTGTATATCTGTGTCGATAATTAAAGAAATGAGAGGAATGCCAATCAGTGAACCAGTGAAGTGATAAGGTTCCAAGGTGACGTGAGCTGGTCCTCTGTGGGTTCTGCCCACAGCATGACTTCAAACTATTATTTAAGAAAGAAATTAAGAAAAAATGCTGTGATAATTACGTTTCAATGAACTTTCATAGAAAAAAAAACAATGGAACCAAAACAGAATGGACTCTGGAATCCTGGAATCTCGTAGCATTCATGTCATGGCATTCGTAAATAGGTATCAAATATCGGAAATATCACCTAAAATGCTCTTGGATGTTAATTCTGTGGAAATTATTATATTGTGTAAAATTGCAGGGATAACCTGATTATTTACTTTGCCAAGAATGATGCTGCTGGACACTTTGACCTCTCAAATCAAAATTTGCATTTAAAGGCAGGAGTTGTCATTCTGCACACAACATAACTTTTCAAGAAAACTTTCTAAATATGCCACCATGCCACAAACATGTCAGTTTGGCTTTTACTCATCAATACCCAACCTTGCCTCTGTCTATCTGAATGTGTTTAACAAGCCAAGTGCACTGACTCAGGCGGAATAACAGGATGCAGAACAAACAGCTCTCCAGCAATTACTAGATCTGATATATAATTTCACCCTCCTCTTGGTTTACAAGCTGTAGAAAAACAGTCATAATTCTGCGTTTGGATGGGGGTTATTAACTGCTGGCACCATGTGCTGTGAGGCTGACGCTCCCAAAGCACAGGCGGTAATGAGAGGTAACACCTGGCATATACTGCGTAATAGGTATGTGAGTGTGTGTGTGTTAGAGTTTGAGAGAACAATGCAATAATTAACAGGGCTGTACAGGTGCTGAATATCCAAACTATATATGCTTTTAACTGCGGCTTCTAGCTATTGTTATTGTGTACATGAAGGTAGTCTTTGTCCTCCTGATTAAAATCAAGGATCGATTCACAAGAGTGCCATGTTGCTCGGATAAGCAATCATTAAAATGTATTCACTCTCAATTAATTACTGAGGGAAAGTGAATATAGATTTAAAAAATCCTATTAAAATAATTTATTTATGTTCAGTATCTCCTTATCACATATGCCATTGTACAGTACACATTCTTTTTTAGAAACAGTCGTAAATAGCCGGCCATCCCTGTCTCAGAGGGAGAGATAAAACTATATGATTAAGCAGCTACATACTGTATGTGCATGGGAATGAGACAGATGATCATTACATTACATTACATTACGATCGTTTGGCAGACGCTTTTATCCAAAGCGACTTACATTACATTACCACCCTTCGCAGAGGGGGGAGCAATTGAGGGTTCGGTGCCTTGCTCAGGGGCACCTCGGCAGGGGCTCGAACCGGCGACCCTCCGGTTCCCAAGCGGAAGCACTACCCACTGAGCCACTGCCTCCCTCTGCCACACCTCAGAACATCAGGAGACGAAACAGCAACGGAATTCTGTGGATACCAGCATTGTACTCTCGATATTGAACATCATTTATTTTAGGTAATATACATTAAAATAATGTTTACAATTTTTTTTTAATGTAAATAATAAAACACTGAGGGGAAAAAAATCTGCTAAATTTTTTTCTGTCAATCAAGGTGAACAAACTTATTATTATGTGATGTTTAATGAAAATGAATAGATAAAAAAAATCCAAAATCTAATTAAATACCGTGAACACTAAATTCCACTCTGCTAACTGATGATGGAAGTGAGTGCACGGAGCCAGCAAGCATTTTATTTCGACATTAAATAGACACTGTTTACTTCAAGAGAAGAGACTGTTATTTCATGTGATACTTGATAAAGCCTCTGTAGCCTGATTTTAGATATGTGATTTAACATTGCAATTTAACATCGCAATTTAAAACGTGTCTCATTCACTCTTCATTCAGACTGGCACTGAAAAGCAGGTGAAGCCCCAACCAAACCTTGAATGTTGATATGTTTCAAATAAACTACAACAAACTTAGAACTTAGAGTTTAAATGAACATGAAACACGCATCATCATTCTCATTCACTCACACACATTTAGTCCATTTCAGGAATTACTCCCATAATCCTTTGCGCCGCTAAAGCAGAAGTATCCATCCGTGTCGCTCCACCAGCCGCTTCAGTATTAGCCTAATGTCTGACAGGTTAACATGGATTGGAAAAAGAGAAAGAGGGGAGCAGAAAAGGCGAGTATAAAAAAAAAAGTGTTGGAAGAGAACATGGTGAAATGTGCAAAATTGACGTACTTTGTGGTGGCAGCAGCTTGTGATTGATGAGGAACAGGAAGGTAACGTCATTGTACAGTGCCAAAATGTCATGGGTGTGTAAGCCCAATATACCATTGCATATAAACCTTAATTCCAGTTTAGGTTCATGAATTCTAAAGCATGGCTAGTGTTTTCATGAATAACTACTTTGTTATTTGCAAAATGGTTGTAAAGGAGCATGACCGTCTAATTTTGAAAGGTATTTTGCTATATTTTTGTTCTACTCTGATCAACCACAACCAGGCCCTGTAACTCTTGCTGATGAGGAGTCACAGTATCCTTCTGTATTTAGTATTCATTGTGAGGGAGATACATGCTTGTTATAGAAAAATAAATAGACGATAAAAGGCTAACCACGTGCAGTATTGCTTTCAGTCTAGCCTCCATTGACATGACTGAAAATGGAGGTTTTGGCCACCAAAGCCAGAAAGAAAATCCACCTCAAATCATTGTTGTAGCTGTACAAATATGTATGATAATTTTATTATTAACTATTCCATTCTATTAGAGATATAAAATCATTAATTAAATTATCCTCTTTCTGGTTGATTGTTTGGAAAAGGCCTATAATGTTTTGGTTTGGTTTACAGACAGATTGTGATGTTTTCTTCACAATTATTTGCCTTTTTTTTTTTAAATCTACAGTCATTCAACTTACGAACTTCACAAAAAAATGGTAATCTTTGTTTTTGTTACTTGCTACTTAACTGGGAAAACCAGCCAGATTGTAAGTAACACAACAAATCAATTACATGCAAAGGGGTGATTGGATATAACCAGTTGAGATGATTCCTGTTTTAGTAGCTATTGTACTATTTTGAGTTTCTCCAGGCACAGCTGCCATTCACAACAAAATTATCAGTCATCTTCCAGCTGCCAATTTGGCAGCTCTTATATTATCAAATAGAACACACTGTACAGTACACAGACTCCAATGTACCAACATCAAAATATGCCCCATGGTGTTGATTGTAGAAAAAAATCCCATATTCGAAGCTTTCGTGGAGCTCATTGAGGTTTATTAATGTTTTCATTTTCACATCTATCTAGCCATGGAATTCAATTTGTAGCCAGAGCTTGGAGAGCGCTGCTTCTTCCACTTGGGGTAGTAACTATTGATGTAGGCCACATGCTCCTCTGGCCTCTAGCGAGCAGCCCAATTTTCTATCTATTTACGCCACAGTTATGACCCCATTGATTTCAAATAGCCCTGCTGCTATGGTGGCTCATCTGTGATGCATGCAGTGACAGCAGCTGATCAACAGCGTGGGAGCAGCTGAAAGCCTAAGTGGGCTGGCTAAATGGGCCAGCTAAATGTGTGCTTTGTCTCTTGTCAATGCAAGCGAGTCATCAATTATGCCAGTGATATTGTATGGCAGAAGTTGTAGGTTTGACATATATTGACATACATATCTTTCAAAAAGGACGTTTTAGGGACCCAAGCATGAAGTGCTGGAATCCTATGGTTTTTGCTCAGATTTTAGAAATTTGGAGACAATAACATCGAGCCATGTGAGAACAATCACCACCACTTGACAATCTGCAGTGTTTGCCGTCGGACAATACCAGCAACCCCCCCCCCCCCCATCCTTCTTACAGTACAGCAATCTCACAACTTTGAGAGTGGGTTAGTGTGAAGAAGACTTAAGTTGTGTCCTTGTGTTGAGGACTTGTTGTGGTTGTAACTCTATAAGATGTCACTTATTTAAAATCTTCACAGTAGAGTAGAACTGAGCAAGGGACTGATTGAAATGTGTAATCAGAGTAAACTGCAAGATCCTATTGATTCCATCCATGTATAAGGCTTTTTGCCTTCAATCACAGTAAAGACAAATAATTGGAAATCTGAATGCATGTAAACGTACTGACTGTTTCTCTCTCCCTTCAGTGTCCTCCACATCCCTAACTGTCTGCAAGCTAATTGCAGTAATTAAATTGTGTGACCTTCAGTCTCAACCAGTTCCTGTATAGCCTGATCTGGGTATTACTGGAGTGTGAAATCAATTTACTGCTAATCACTGGAGGTGGGTGTCTGTAGGCTAGGTCTGGGGAGACAGTGGACACATGAGATAAAAGCAGCTCTGAATCTACTGCCTCTGCTCAAACAACAGAAAGAGGAAAGGAGAATAGAGGAAATCAATGTCTTAGAAATGTATAAAAAAAAATGGTCACAGCAATTGTGAATGCCATTATTAGGCCACACATGTTTCCAACAATATAGATTTTCCACATTTGTAATTGATGAATGATGTTTCACTGCTTCTCTGAATACATCAGAATGCTGTGTGCATACTAAACATCAACCACAATGAGCAAGTTACAAACAAGCATCTGTATGGGACCCAGGATGACTGAGAAGATAGTAGCCGGGGGAATGAGGCCCTAGGCCTGAAAACAAGGTAGTAGAACTGAAGAAGCTTTTCTATTGAGAGGTGAAACATCTTCAAGCCTTTACAAGCAAGTCCAGCTGCCAAAGATTAACTTTTCCATGGATACCATGACCTGGATGACTGAGAACCTTCACAGACAAGGTAGATACATTAAAATAAACTAGCCATAGGGTTGGAGACACATATTTCCGTATTTATGAGTAGATTAATCTTGTGTTGTAAAAAGGCCCAAAATTTTGCCGAGCCTGGCAACGCAAGGCTGTTTGTGTGGTTGAACTTTGTCCTGCTGAGTGTGGTGTCACTTTTGCACACAGCATTTGAAAATCACCAAGCTGGAGATGAACGTAAAAGAGCGATTACGATACTGTATGGAAAGCAAATATAAGTGCAAGAAGATCGTAAGGCGCAAAGCCGTTCACAGACGGAGATTACATGAAAGAATCGTTTACTAAAATATGAGATAATCCACTCAAAAACAAAAGTGTCCTTGAAGCACAAACATAACATATTCGCTTTCCCATCTTTCATGAAACTGCCTTTCTTCTGCATCAATTTTTTCTTTGTGATCATCTGTAGGTAGCCTATTTCTCAACACCACTTGGAACAACAGTTTGAAAATCACCTTCGTTAAACGCTGATCTGACGCTCCGCGGGTCACAAAATCGAGCAATGTACGCTTATCAGCAGCATAGACGTTTATTTTGCTCTCCCGGGCCACATCAAATGACGTGGCGGTTGAGTTTGACACCTTTGATGTGAATGGACAAGAAATACCTTCAGAGAAAATACCTTCATACCTAATCTGGCATTCACTAATTTGCATGTGGAATTACAGCACCAAGCTTCAATCTTGAGTGTCTCAGTGTCAACGCTATGTTACTGCCATCAGCCATGGCATGTGTCCTCGACAATCACCATTTTACAGCAGGACCTTCTTCTCCCTCCACTCCTTCACACACCTTGGACACCCTCAGGGAACCCTAGGGGATGCTGGATGCCATTTTAACTACGGGTGTCTGGTGACTTATAACTCACACCATCAATAGTTTTCTCTGCTCTTTGAGCAGTCACTTACACTGCAAAGTAAGAACACACACACACACATGCTGTGAGCCCTCGGGCTGTTCTATTGGTATGCAGACAGTGGCTTGCATTTTAGGTAGGGGTTTCACTTGCTATCCTTCAGACCTGATCAAGCTGTACTGTGGTCCAGCTGTGTGTGTTTGTGTACTTGTGTGTGTATGTATGTGTGGACAATTTTTATGTGTTGCTGCATGTCAGCTGCATCCATCAGGTGACTGATGGGTCACAGTGGGTCACTGTATTGCTTACATACACACACACTACAGCTGTAAGATTACTACCCCACAACTACCTAGGAACAATAGCTCATTATCATATTTTATGAATATCAAACTAGTTGCTGCAGAAATTCATTCAAGCAAGGTCCATGGAGTAGTTCAAGCAGAAAACTCGAGCAACTTGTCAGAACAACTTTATCTCATCATTCTGCTTTGGTTCAAGAACTTCACAAGAGTTTGCAAACGGAAGATAGTTGCATGCATGTTTGCATTCAGAGTTGAGATTTGTGTGCTGGGATTTTCTGCCGGAATTGCATTCTTCAGACCCACCTGAGGACTTCTCATGTGATTTACGCAAACAGGACAGAGTTTCTCCTAAAATGATCTTTGTTTACTATTAATCGGGCAACAAAAAGACTTTGGATCTTAAAGTCCAGGCTCCCTTGGGTCAGCATAATGTGTATGATGTATGATGTGTGTTGATTTGTTTGATGTAAATATCAAACAAATCAATGCACTCAATCCACTATTATGACATGATATTGAAGTGATACAGTATATTTTGTGAGGCATCTAAGGATACAATAATCATACTATAAACGTGGGGTGTTTTTTTTTTTTTTTGCACATTAGGCATATTATTATCCGTATCAGAACTTCATAGTACCACCCCCTTTCAGTGAAGTAATCACTGTGGTTATCAGGTAATTGCAGGTATATGGCTCCTGTCAATGGCCTCAGTGCTCAGGGGCAATCCCCTTCCCCACCATCACAAATGACATTCTGAAGCTCTTGTGGCAGCTTGATATACCCATAGATACGAATGTACCACATGGCTTTGCAAAAATCACAGACTCCCAAACAGATGTGCTTGTGTGTAATAACAGGCTGCCTCTGCAGACAAACAACCACATGCCCACAACATGTGAAATATTTCCCTCTACATTCAAATGTTACCACAGATCATTGTGATTTTTTTTTTCATCTGTAGTTCTTCGTCCATCTAGACATCCATATGAACTGAGGAAGCAGTGATGATGGCTGCACACACACCAAGCCAGCCTAGTGCTCTAATCCTTCTTCTCTGCCTTAAAATGTGGTTAAGACTTTGTGGACCTTTAATAGTGCTTTGGCTTGTATAATTATTTCATATTTCCATCCATTGCAGCGTTTTCTTTCAAATGTGTCCACAAGGTTGTGCATTGGTTGATTAAGGTATGTAAATCCAGATATGGGCCACTTCACAAAGAAGATGTAAATATAAACAAAATCCAATGTACGACTGTTAAACATTTTTTGTCCACAGATGTTGATCATGTTAGTAATGCTACTTCTCAACATCTTTGTCAAAGGCAGTGTTATTTTTTTGTGCTATTTTTTGCCCTCAATGAGAACAACCTGCAATCGTCAAGACAAACAGTCTGACTAATAAACCAACAGGAAGAACAGAGGACCGACAGGGAGAACCATCAAGTTTGATTATTTGACTCTCAGCCCTGATGCCCTTTACCGTCTTCCCTGTCATCCGTCTGCTGTGTTTTCTTAATGAAAAACCGGCGGCTGGGCCCATTCCAGATCTATCTGTGGTAGAAAAGTCCCGGCTGGCCAACACAGGCACTGATCAATAGCCTGCAGAGAAGATGACTGGAGCCCTGGACACTTAGGACTTAATGGGAGGGAATGGGACTGGAAGTAGAAAGAGCAGAGGTGTGCTCTTAAAGGCTGGCCCGATAATCTTGGCAGAGAGAAAAACCTCTGCGAGACATGAGGAGAGTGTGTGTGCAGGCCTAGAGTGGGGGGTTGGAGAGGGAATTATGTTTAATTGAGACAAAATGGTCACTCAGGGTTGCTGTTTAGGCTCGAAGGTTTTGGTCTTGGAGAGACGGTCTGTTTTTGCTTGAAATAAACTCCTATTGACTTTTCAATTGAGGTTCTGGCTGCTGTGAAAAGCCAAATATATGTTGTCTATTATGAGCACCTTCAAAGTCAAGTTACAAGATAGTATTTTCATGAGGTATTAAACATTTTTACGAATTGGAATGTGTGTGCGTGTCTCATTTGCGGTGCGAACGCGTCTGTGGAGCACCACTTCACCAAAGTCCACAGAGAGCCGGCTCTCTTAGGTGAACGTTGGGAGCCGGCTCCCGTCAGAGAGCCATTTTAATTTTTTTTGCAACCTAATACAAGGTGGACTGATAGGATGGTCTTCTCCGTGCCATTAACACAGAGACGACTGAACGTTTGACCTGATGTTGTGCCATTCGACCAATTCACGTGAATACAGACAAGGATCATAACATCAAGGGTAGGGGTGGGGCGTGCTAATAGTCTACTACTGGAAGCAGCTATTCTTGGTGAGCTGAGCCACTGGCTCTGGCTCACTAAAAAGAGCTGGGATTCCCATTACTATTTAGCAGGCTATGAACAGAGAAGGTAAAGGAGCTCCATAAGAGGGAACTTAAGAGGATACACTCATGCAGACACTCTCTGTCATCTCACTAACATCAGAACAGACTGAATGCATGTGAAGTACAGATGGTATGGGAACTACAGGGAATTCCCAGAATTACAGGGAATGTGAAGGGGAAATTGTGACAGTGATATATGGACAGAGAGAAAATGTGAAATATGAAAGGTATAGTATTAGTAAAATAGTCAAATAAGTACATTGTTTTGTTTACTATGAGCTTAATATGATGTGAATTCATTAGTGTGAGCTTGACACTGAAAATGTGTACAGAAAAAAACAAGCTCATGTTGCTGAATTTAAGAGCTTTTTGATACAAAATGTGAGTGTTGGACATCAACATTTTGTAAATGTTCACACAAAAGACGCTTATTCAGCTGGTTTGGATGGAGAATCAGCCATGTGGATAAATGTTACTAATTATGTAAAACATGAGTAGCTTTCAAACATTTTTATTTTGTCAAATCAGCTCTCAGAGGCAAAAATAAGGTTGGAGACCCCTGCTCTGGACCAACCTTACATCCTCATCATTCAAATACATATATGTTAAAATGATAGATGCAGTTTCAACTTACATAGCAAGGTTTTTAGATTTTAACATCTCAACAACTATTGTCATATCATTATCATTATATTACTATCACATGTACTACTCTACAAAAAGATACAGAGACAAATCAATTAAATGCATAGGTATGTATTGACACTATATTGTTCAGTACTTGTATTGAAGCATTGGCTGATCAGAACCATTAACGGGTTGTATTGCGATACCCAGCCTGAGGTGGGAGACGTCACAGGCAGCAATAACAATCCTGTGTGTTCTTCTGTAATCTCCAAAGGAAAGGAACCAAAGTTTGTCTAAACAGGTTTTAGTCAGTGGATTTACAGACAGCCTGTTATCACTCGAATGCAGCTTCAAAATAGGTGAATGGGCTTGTAAGTAGATGTGTTATTTTCCTGTGTTAGTGTTCCTGTGTTGAAAGGATCTATTTTAATTGCTTTTTGGATTCAGGTGCTGGAGATTGTGTTTGCCCTGTGGGTGTATATTAGGGGATTAGCTCACACAGAGAGGTGCGGGTACATAAATCTCCTGAGAGAAAAATTATGAAATTTCAAACACAATGTTCATCAGGGTAAAAACAGGAGGAAAACTACTCAGAATTCATTTTAAATGTCAGATGTCAAAGGGGCCTGCAGACACTGTGGAGATCGAGAGGAGTTAGAAGACAGAATGTGATGGAGAGAGATTAATCGCAAAAAAAAAGAGGAAGAGTCTGACATTAAATGTTGGGTCACAGTGTGTGTGCCTCATTGCAGCAAAGGGGAGACTTTTCTCTCTTTGGAGGAAAGGGAAAAGACAGAAGCTACAAGTCAGAGCTTTTGAGAATCCCCCAAACCATGAAACAACTCCTCCTTTAAACACACACTGACCTCCATGCTGAATGATGTGGCGAGTGAATGTGAGTGAGAGTGAATGTCTGAATATAGCCTTATAAACTACAGGGCAATATTTACACAAAACCAATAAAAGTTGCACAGCATGTCATTGTCACATGATACAAATTGACCAATCAACCAATCACATGAATTGACTCTAGCTCCCCTCTGAAAAGAAAATACACCTGCTGAACACAAAATAAGTGCAAACTTTGCAATAAAAAGCGAAACTATAAAAAGAAATCAGAGTTGACCAACAAAATAATATAGCTGATATGTAAAGACAGACCCCAGAAAACACACTGACAAAATAAAACAACTGAATTTTGACACTGTTTTCCATCTTGAGTGAGTGTGGTTGTTGAGATTTGGCTTGGTCTGTAGATGAAAGTAATTGGAAAGGTAATGTATGTAATGTATACATTTTTTGTGTCTTTATATTTGTATGGTAATGTAGTTTTGAAATAATTTAACATTTAAACATAGAACAAAAACAGACACACAATTCATACATGTTTACGAGCCAACCTTTATTTACTTTAGCTGCTGCAACAATATAATCTCCCCACAGGGAAATTAAGTTGCACAGGATGCATTAATATTGACACAGACACACAAGCTCAGTACATGCTCAACATGACAAGCATATGGTGACACACAAGCACATTCAAGCAAGAAAACGCGCTTTTATATAACGGCTATTCAACCACCTCATGAACACAACAACGGGTACACACACACACACACACACACACACACACACACACTCCTTCGTTCTCTGGAAACGTTCCAGTGTTATTTAAAGAAGTCCAATTAAACATAATGCTCAACATAATCTCTCTCTTCAATTTCATTAACTTGCGTTTCTACAGAAAGACAAGCGAGATGAGGGCTGACGGGGGCCTCCCACGCCTCTGACTGCCAAGGCCAGCAAAGCCCTGCCACAGTGCAACAGCAGCCTCTAGTGGCAAGATGGAGCTTCTCCTCTGCTACCTTTAATTGGCTGGATTTAACTTAAACCAGGGTCAAACATCCAGCACTGTGTCAAAGGCTAATTTCTTGCAGGTGAAACAGGATTATTTTTCAGGCTTTTAAGATGTCATGAAGGAACAATTTACTACATGGTGTCTGCTGCATAGCTGCACAGGGACCAATGATGATGTCAGGGTAAAGGGTTTTTGTCTTCTCTGGATCTCTCTTTGTTCAAGTAATAAAGACATTACAATACCAAGAAATAAATCAACTGAATGAAGTCACACTGTGAAAACTAAATTTTAGTGCTCCGTCTATAATGTGACCCTAAAAAGTACAAAATATCTGCCAGTCTAGTCTGTCTGCCAAGAATGTTTCAACATTTCAAAATCAACATCATTGTGAATTTCATGATGTAGTGCGGCTGTCTTGTTTCATGAAGCTGATTCACGACGCTGAAATTAATTAATAGAAATAAATAGTCTGCTATTGCATTGTGTTGGCGTTTCATTTATTCATACATAATGGCAGCATAACAACACATGGCTCCTGAACAGAACAATATTAATCTGAGTATTGCCAAATTAATCTTCTTGTCATTGTGTCCTGCATTCCTTATGCTGTCCGTTTAATTTTTCCACATCAATGCATCACTGTTCAGGAGTCAACTCTGAATCCTGCAATTTCAGAGTTTCTCACAAGTCCTTGAACACACCATTTTTCCGCAGAAGCCATCAATAAATCTTTGTTGTGTCTAACCAGGTGTGTTACATGTTGTTGTCAGTATGTTAAACAAGTAAAGTCACAATCAAAATGATTCTTTCAGGGTGTATGTGTGTGTTTTGCTTGATCTATTTCCAAAGACGTCTACCAACACTATTTGACAAACTACATTACAAATTAAGAATAATCTTTTTGTGTGTTATTGCACCCACATCTTTCCAAAACTGCAGGCATGCAAACCCATAAGAGCCCAGCTTCATTTTCCATCTAAGCTTTCATGTGCATATCAAAGCCCCTCATCAAAAATTTATAACGCTCCTCTAAAAGAATACACCTAAAATACAGCAAGGTAGGCCTCATTGAAATGTGAAGCATGTAAAAGAGCAATACGCCAATGATACGGCGCAGCAGGAAAATAATATTAATGAGGACCTGGGAGAGCTGTATGTGAGCGTGATGTTGACCCCATGTCAGTCTACTCTGATTGACCCCTCTGGAAGTCGGCTGCAGGCCAGAAGAGCTGCATTTGTGTCAATTCCCAGACTCCTCCACAGAGAGGGAATGGGGAGGATCTGGTGGCTGTGTGGCATAACTCTCAGATTTTATTAGTGCTCTGTTCCACATTTTCTCAACTCCCTGTCAACATGGGTAAGTGGATGACAAAGTAAAGTACAATTATCTGTGACCTGTTCAAAAGGGTTAAAGAAGCCAGATGCATTTCCCTCTCCTTTGGCCCAAATGTTTGTAAAAGTTCCTTTGGTTTACATTCAATGCCACAACTCAATGTGCACACAATGTGAAGTATTGGGGCTTTTAGTGTATTATTATTACATGTATTATTATTATTATTATTATTATTATTATTATTATTATTATTATTATTGTCGTTGTTGTTGTTGTTAACACTTGAGGGAAACAATGCATGTGAAACAATGATATCTTAGCAACAGGCATATTTAATTGAAAAATATTGCTATCATCTTATCCTTTCAGTAGCCTATATCAGAGAAACACTAATCATTTGCAGAGCTCCATTCTGTTTCAATCACAATTGTGTTGTGTCTTGTGTCCACCTTTATTCTTGAGCGTATGGTTCTGCATGCTAATGAACTGATGCAGCCCCACTGTTACACCAATTAGCATGTATGCTGCTAATGTGGGAAAGTGGTGGCTAGCATTAAGGCTAATAGAAACAGGTGTTCACCAGCATTACTCTCAGTCTGCATAGGGGAGAGAGGGGAGGGGGGTTGGTAAACCATAATTGTCTTCTGTCATCCTTTATTTAAGCCTAATAATTGGTGTTTTTTATTATAACGCCGAATCAAATGATTGCTTATGGGAGCAAGATGGAATGATCACGTGTAGATGAGTAATTCCTGTCAGAGGAGCTCGTGTGTATTGTCCTATCTTTGATGATTCTATGGAAAGTGTACTGAGCTATTCATGCTAGATGCAAAATCAGACCCTGCAGATGCTATTTTCCAAACAAGGGGATTGTTGAAGAAAAAATGCTTTATATTTCAGCAGGACTTAGCTCCAACTACTTCTGCTGCGGCCATGGATTGCTGGGGAGCATAAGTTACCATGGCGACAGAGTGAGATGAGAAGTGAGTCAGCTATGTGATAGGGAAATGTCCGACCAGCACAGAGAGATGCGCTCCTGATGTTTACATCCTTCCGAGTCATTTTCGTTGAGTGGCGCTTGTGTTGTGTGCCAAGCCCCGCCTCTTCCGTGACAAATTCTCTCACACACAGATACAAGCGTGCACGCACACAGGTGTTACCACACACACACACGCTAGTCACTTGGCATTCAGACAGGTATGATTGTGCGTAGTGATACATGTGCGCTTTTACCAGTATGTGTGTGCAATTTGTGGGGGGAGTAAAGATTAGTTTGTTTTATCAATTATATTTTTATTAAATTCTTTGGTTCCTTTTCCTTCGTCTTCCTTTTCTCCCTGTCCTCCATCTTCTATCATTTCAAAGCCTTGCCCCCCATGTGCCCTCCTTCGGCATTGTCATCCCAGCGAATGCCATTTCTTATTTCTATTTCAAAAAATTGTGAAACCAATAACCAAGCAAGAAGTTATTTTTCAACATCTTCCCATGATATTAGTCGATCTCTCTGCATGCTGGAGATACTGTGTCGGGTGACTCAGGGTTTGATTAGGAGATTAAAGTTTTCAGCAATTCAGGTATGAGGTGCAATCTTGTTTTCTTTTTTAATGGAGGAAAATGTTCCAGCAGGAGCGGGAACATTACATTGTGAGGATTTGATTAGCATACTCATGAATCTGATTGGAGGTTTTGGTGTCTGTGTTTTCTTCCGGTTTTATTTTTCTCCCATTCTTTTTTCCTTCATTTCACTTCCTGCCCTTTAGTCTCTTGAGTGTTACCCATTGGTTTCACCTGTGTCTGTTAAGTTCCCCTTGGTTCCATGTTCCCCTCACCTCCTGATCCTCATTCCCTCCTTACTCCTAGTGTTTACTCCATGTTTTTCGTTGCCCCTTGCCCGTGTGTTATGCTTCCCTGTCAGTGCTATTGTGACTTTTTCCTTGTGTTTTTGGTCCCTGCTGTGGTTTATTTCTGTGTTGTCCTTGTTTTGTCCCTGTGCTCTGTGTTTCCCTGGTTGTGTTATTGTATTTTATTAAGTTTAGTCCTTGTCCCTGTGTTTCGTACACTCTGGTCTGGTTTTTGTTCTCGTGCTGCGTTAGGTTGTTAGCGACAGTGTTCCTCAAGTATACTGGAGGATGTGGCTTCACATTTCCTCTCATGTCTTGAAGCAGTTTAGAGGACACATGCAGAATTTCACAGTCCACAGCTCCAGTATGGACTGAATGGGCACTTGCTATTGTTACTGGTCCTTTCATGAATCTTTTCTAAAGGTATTTGTCCTTGACTGTGCAGCAGCCTGGTCTGACAGGACAAGTCAAGTGTGCTGCAGACATGCAGGTTACACAGAGTGAATAATCATATTCTAAAATAAGATGCAGTCCATTGATGACCATGTTCTTTTGCCTGATTTTGGTGCAATTCACACACTCATGGGGAATTATGAGTTGTACGCCTGTCAGAGAGAAGATGGTGGAAACCTGCTTTCCAGTTTTCAGGTCATTGGTCTGGCATAGCCTGTACATCTGTGAAGTAAGAAAGAAGTGGAACATGACCATTTCCTTTTGTGCCAAGTTAAATTGGCATGAGTCAGATGTTGTACTGAAGATGGCAATATGGGCAGAGTTGAACTTGCGTTCCCAAGTAACCGGGACCAGTAATTGTGCAGCCTGGGGCAGAGAAAAAACATGTGGCTTAGGTTACAGTGAGGATTCAAACATCTATTTCATTTGTCCTCTACTTTTATGTACATTCCAGCCAATCTGGATTTAGAAAAATTGACACTGTGTACGACCTTAAACTGGATGAGAGCGAGAGAGCCATTTGTTAGACTTTAGTCAGGCTAAAATATAAAGCACTTTCTCTTGACCAAACACTTTATTTGGAAAATAGCGTCACAATGTATCTGCAGGATCGCCTTGATGTACCTTTGCGGGGCTTACCCATATGAGGCAGCACAAGGTCATTTAAATAGCTGCAAAATAAGCTTAAATTCCCTGAGTATGTTCTTTACCAATGCAAAGATTGATGGCAGAAACCAGACATTTATGTACGCTTCTTAGTTACTTTGCTGTGTGTTTCACTCTGCCTTGATTGCTAAACTAAAACAACATTGAGTAGAATTATGCTTAGTCTAAGGTGACATTCGATCAAAAGGACACCAAAGGCCATTTGTACTTTGCAAATTAAGTCAAATCAAATACAGCTTTATAAGTGCATTTGACATGAATTTTGAATGTTGTGACAGGTCACTTTACAGAGAATAATAAGAAATAAGACAATTACGTGTACACAAGCTCCTCTGACGTGAATTACATACCCACATGCAATCGTTCCATCTTGTTCCTATAGGCTTGTCTTTGCAGACACCCTCCCTTTTATGGGAGCATGCACATCTACAGATTAAGAAGGTCAACATTGTTGATTAGCAGCGTTGTGATACCGATTAAACCTGATTGCGGGTTTTTGATTTTGTCAAACCAGCTTATGCAAACAAGGTCAAGGACTGTTGAGCTTCCTTTGTAGTACAAGCTCTAAATGAATCGCACTTCTGACTGTGACATTTTCTCTGCCTGCATTTTTCTCTGAGAAGCCCCAATGCATGCATTTGAGGAAAATTAAGCACAGATTAAATGTAGACTTTACAGAAAATAATGTCACGCCAGCACAGTGAAACCCTGTTGTTGTTGTTGTTGTCAAATCCTGTTATTGATTGTGATTCACTGTAATGAAATGACTGTGTTAAAACATACATTTTACAATATTTCAAATATGGAACTGTAATTTGTTTAGAATTTGCATTGTATTCTATTTTAAATTTTTGTATTTGACAGGATTTATTTCACAGTGCATGATGTCAATCTGTATGCACTGTTTATAATGGTTTCTTCTGGTATCAGATTTTGTCTTGGCACTCAGTACCCTGTAACACATACCCACACACAAACACAAAAACATAAAATTTGCTTTCTGATTCTAGGTCAACTCTCAATCAGCTGCAATAAAATGACACTTCATGTTATATAGAAGTAAGATGTACTTAAGGTAAGATGTACTTCCTCTCACACAGTCACAAACGTCATCACAGCAAGTCCCAAAGAAAGGAGCTTCGGATAAGGTTACTGAGCTGATCTCTTTATGAGCGCTCTATTCCTTTCATTGCTTCTGCTACTAATCAAGGATGTAATTAGTGTTTGCAAGAGAAGTGGTTTATGTCTGAGATACAATGAAACAATGGCTTACAGTGACATGAACATGATGTTCATCATGCATGCATAGGTACAGAATAAGGGTCATAGCAACAGCAAATTGGAATATGAAGAAAAATCCACCACATTAATGGCTAATTATGTGTGTAGGGGTTATATAGTAAACCTTATCTAGTTTTCTGTACAAAGCAACAACTTTACAAAATAAAGTTGTGAATACACTACTGGTATTGGTTGTTACTTTGTCTGCAAAACTTATCCTCAACGTTTGACTGGAAAGACAGCCTGTTCTACCATAGCAACAATAAAGGGTAAGGCATTTCATTTCAACAATCCAAACTTGGGAACTTCACAGGGGAGCAGTGCCATTGTGCTTTTCAAAGGGAATAATATGTGGAGAACGGTCTTCTCTACAAATTTGCCACAATGATCAACTTTACTGCAATTATCATCATTTCATTTTTACTCAAGCAAAAGCTTTTTAGATAACAATAACAGTAAGTAAGAATTATGTATTAATAATAAATTATGACTTTCTTTTATGCATTCTTCCACCCTACCTCTATTGTAAAGGCTTCTATCTTCAGTAAATACGGAATCAAGTGAGATTAAGTGACTTTGTAAGTCATCAAGTCCATGTCTTGTTATATTGATCTGGTATACAGGGTGAAATAGGGAGAAGTGATTAGAATGGCCTCAACCTTGTTCCTGCTTCTTGCTGTTTATCGGCGCACCCATTAAAAGACAATGACAGGTGGACTGGGTCTATCTCACCATTTGCCAGTTGACCACACCGTAAAAGTCGGTGGGTCATGGCCCCCGGTACTGCGATAAGCGGAGATCGCCAAATTGGAGGAGGACTGATTACCTCCCTGAGGAGAGGTGTGATGAAGCTCTTGGCCCTGTCTGAGTTGTCTACTTCTATTTCATCCAGTACTCTATCTCTTTTAGCCTCCCTCCATCACTGCTCAGTTAATTCTGTCCTCGCGTTATTGGTCCATCTGCGTGAGTGTTTGGATGTGAGTCTCTTTGTTTCATTCTAACTTGTCTCTTAATTTCTTGCCTTTTGACCACGGGATATATATTGAGAAATCTAGCTGCGTTCATGTTGCAGCTTTCAGTACACTAATGAACAGCTATTTTCATTAGTGTACAGCTCAGGATTTGTTGTTTAAAAAAAGATGGAGCAGCAAAACATGCAATCACTATTACCTAAATGGAACACTCATGACAAGAGCTGCAGTAAGTGTAAACTCTGACAGATGATTCGGTGTGAATGAGGCTACGTGACTACTGGACTGATGCTGGTATTTTTCCAAAATATACCTCTGCTAAAAGTGACCAGCCAGGTTAAATCCTTTGGGCTTCCAGCATCGTTCATCTGCTTACATTATACTGACACCAGGTGGTGATGTAGAAGAACAACACAATTATAAGGATGACCTGAATACATCCTAACAATATGAACGATATAAAAGACTTCATGCCCTTCAAAACATTCTTGATGCTTTTCTGTATGTCACTTAACCTGGACGTCCTCTTCTTTTCATTCAGAGAACTCACTTGGCAAATAACACAGACAGATCCCCATAGATCCATTCATTCATGGTCATATTTGTTAGATAAAGAATAAGAGCATTTCTGAAAGACTGCTGCACAGCCTGCGCCTGCTCACAACATTAACTGTGTGTCACACCGAACTTATCCTTCCTTAACTTTCTCCTCCCCAATTAAAAAAAACCAAAGATATATAGACAAATTCTTGCCGATGTGGTAGGCCAATTAGCCCACCAAATTCACTGTCATCGGCTGACTTCAGTGTATTCCTCTGAGAATTGGCCTCCTGCAGTGCTTTGTGCTGCTGTTGTTTTCCCTTCCCTAAGCGCTTTATTTCAGCTAATGAGCAAAGTGCCAGACAATAATCAGCTACACTCTTTTTCCTCTGATAGTATTTGTGCAAGCGATGCTCTTTCTCCAGAATGTCAGCAGAAAGGAGCAAGAAGTAATTACAGAGAAATGGCAGCTTTAGAACTTGTCATGCTTTTATAAAAATGGACTTCTGGGTTTATGATTGGTAGCCCACCTCAGTATACATGTACTCACAAATCAACAGAATGTATGTTTCCCCACCCAAACATGACTGAGCTGACATTATAATTTATCTGACACCTTTGGTTGTTATAAAGCTAAATCTTGAATAAGAAAACATGATAAAGGCAGATGCTAATTCTGTGGACAAGATGATGGTATGGTTCACTGTGAGAAGTATGAGGAATAAAGAAGAAATATAATAATAATATAACCTCAGAAAAGAAAACAATACAATCTGATTTAATAGATATTTTAGAAAAAGCTCAGGAGTACTCACTTATTTTGTTTCATCACCTCAGAACAACTTATTTAAATTGGTAGGATATAAGGTTGTTTTATTGTAAATAATAGCGCTATTAATTAGATAGTCTGACCACACTCCATACCAGTTAGTGGCGGTAAAGCGCCAATACGTTGTTTGCCAACCGCCAATAAACATCAAGAAGAAGAAAATGAACAAGCAGTTGAGGGGGAAGAAGAAGAAGAAAAAGCAGCAGCAATGCATTGTGGGTAACAGAGCGGCGGCTCACTGAAAGGCACGCTGACATTGGAAGTAACAGTTTCAAGAGGTGATTTTGCAGGTAAGTTATTTCCTAACTGTTATGATTCCGTCCCTATAGTGTGGCGGATATGACACGAAACTAAGAGAGATACTACCATTACATTTTTTAGATAAAAGTCATTTTATAACAACCCGAATGAGGCGTTCAACTGATGTAAGACGATTTAGCAGCTAACGTTAGCAGAGTGGCTAAATGTCCTGGCTAAGGCTACATTTGACAGTAGTTGTTAATTGAGCCCCGTTGTGTTTTAAAAAGTCCCCGTCACATTCTGTCAGTGTTTTTCCTAAAGTGTTATCCACAGTATTGTCTCTAGTGCAGCCTAAATCTTGATCTTTCGATGCGAGCCATAAGGTTAACTAAGGTGACATTTGCTTCGACCACGGCTAGCTAAGACCCATATACACGAAAGCGTTAAGATTTGTCTATATCTATTGCTATTCTGTTAAAATAGTTGTGACAATACATTTATCTGCTCTATCCTTAACTGCGTAAACATGTTGTAGTCTGCTAGCAGGCCACTTGTTTGTGTGTGTGTCCCCTCACACTGTGGATAGCATTCATTTATGTTGGATGTGTTATGTGCTGCTTCATAATAGAGGGAAGGATGGGAGCCTCATTTTCCTCAGTAGCTGCTCCTACAGTGAAAGCAGAGCCAGCAGCAGTGGCCGTGTCTCCGCAGGGCGACCTCACACACCAACAAGCCCAGCCTACCAAAGGTGCGACCCGGGGAGGGACAGGATTCTTATTCAATTCTACCATTTTTGTGATCATGCAGATGTTACATTTAATAATAACTTTTATCTTTCTATGTTTGATCTAGAGTCCCCACCTTCAGTGTGTCCGATGCATCAAGCGCAGCCCGTCAGTGGTAGGTGTGAAAGAGAAAGTCTGTCTCTTCACATCACATCTGCAGTGAAACAAATCATTTGTCCTTTGTCTCCTGCAGCGTCTCCTCCGCCAGAGTGTCCGATGCACAAGGCTGAACCGGGTCCAGTCCACCAGGACCGGGCGTATGAGTTTGTAGAGTGTCCCATGAAGGCAGGAGCAGCAGCAACAGCAGCCATGAAGAGTGATATTGACCCGGCAAACATGGTACGTCTTTACCTCGGGAAACCTCCGTAATTTGTGGGCTCAGTTAAAAAAGGAGCAAGACAGACGAGTGTGAAGAAACAAGGCAGTTATCTAGATCTCTCTCTCTCTCTCGATCTGTTTGTTGTGATTTGGCGCCATAAGAAGTTGAATTGATTTGAACAGAACAAAGCAGCCTATTTGAGCACAACTGACAATCCATCAAAAGGCTCTTTTGAATGTTGAATCATTGTACTTGGATGATGTGTCCGTTGTTTCAGTATCGAGTTACGCTAAAACACTTCAAACTCTAGTCTCCAAAGGTCCATTATGTTGTTGTTGAATCGTCTTCCCTCCTTGTGTCACGTGCAGATGCCCCCGCCTAACCAAACTCCAGCTGCAGACCAGCCCTACCCCCTGTCCGTCAACAGAGAAGAGTCCAAGATTCCCAGACACAACACAGAGAACAACTGGGTTTACCCCTCTGAGCAGATGTTCTGGAATGCCATGCTGCGGAAGGGGTCAGTTGATGATTTAAACGTCGAGCAAAAAGTTCGGAAATTTGTGTTTGGAAGATTATTTCTCTGTTGTAACAATGCTTCTTGGCAATACATTTTATACTGTCGGAAAGCCTGTTTAGTCCCCTTTTAAATGATGCCCCATTTGTTAAGAACATGCATTTGTGGGAGGAGCAGCACAGCTGAGTATGTGGGTTGCGCTCATGAAAAATTTGCCAAACCTTCTCTGCCAATGCCAAACAGCTTATTCTGCTGTTGCTATTGACTCTCGTTCGTTGTTGTTAGGTGGAGTGGATGATTGAAGTCTATCAGTAACTAGGAAGAAACAAGACATTTTGGCAATTTTACAATTTATTAATTTAACAAACAGTCAGGAGCCTCAGTAGCTTGTGGAAGAAACACACACAGCCACAACAGCCTGGCACCTCCTCCTCATGCTGGTCACCAGCCTGGTCTTGGTTTAAAAAGGTTCAAGGTTTAAAAGGTTCAAGGTTTAAAAGGTTCAAGGTTTAAAAGGTTTTAAGGTTTAAAAGGTTCAAGGTTTAAAAGGTTCAAGGTTTAAAAGGTTTTAAGGTTTAAAAGGTTTTAAGGTTTAAAAGGTTCAAGGTTTAAAAGGTTTTAAGGTTTAAAAGGTTTTAAGGTTTAAAAAGACCCATAAAACAGTGACCCACCCTCCCTCTATCTGGGCTCTCAAAGGGACCAGCTGGACGCCAGGTAAGGTTCATGGGTTCAGGTTTATTGACTGTTTGTTAAATGAATAAATTGTTAATTTGCCAATATGTCTCGTTTCTTCCTTGTTACTGATAATCATCTTAATCCACCTAACAACACCAAACAAGAGTCAATAGCAACAGCAGAATAAGCTGTTTGGCATTGGCAGAGAAGATTTGGCAAAGTTTTCATGAGCGCAACCCACATACTCAGCTGTGCTGCTCCTCCCACAAATGCATGTTCCTTACAAATGGGGCACCATTCAAAAGGGGACTAAACAGGCTTTCCAACGGTATAGTGTGTGTGTGTGTCTTTAATATGTTAAAGTATTATCCACCAATTATTGTCAGTTTGCCCTACTGTTCATTTTGAACTGACATCAATGCGTTTGCTTGCATATATTTTCTTTTTTGGTTTGTATTTACATTGCAAGTTTGATCATAAATTTCATTTAAAGTTGCATTAATGTGTATGTTTATACATGTAGACGCCACGCTGCAGTTAACTTTTTGCTAACAACACTCCTGTATGCAGTTCTCTCAAGTATTGATAAAGTAAGAGGATATGTTATTCTAGTTTCCCAAGCCAGGTTTTTGGTTTCTCGACCAAGAGGTTTCACAGTTCAGAATAATAAAAGCCTATGTCTAAATGTATTGCATTTTTGTGATCATATCTAAATCAGCGCCATTCATGTTCATTGGCTTTTTCTGCTGTTTGCTATTCATGCAGTCTGAACAAACGGACCAAAACATTGCTCCAATAAATCAGTGTCTGTTGTATCCCCTTATGCTGCAGGTGGCGCTGGCGTGAGGATGACCTTGCCGCTAATGATATGACCAACATTATTAAAATCCATAATCGGAACAATGAGCAGGCCTGGGAGGAGATCCTGAAATGGGAGGCCCTTCATGCAAAGTGAGTTTCAGTGCTATTCAGATACATTGGATCCAAAACGTATCCAGAGACATTTAAAACTATGAATATCATTGCATTAGTTAACAAAATTTCAAAATGGCACTTATTTCATCATTATTTTAGATATACAGTATATATTGGCAAAAGAAGTTTTGGCGCCACTGTCCATTTCTTGAATTCTGCACACTTCCCAGTATGACTGTGAGGATCAGATGTGAAAGATGATATGGTAAAGAACTTTACCCTGAAAACTAACTTGGTTGGTAAAGAAGTTTGGTAATTGATATGATGAAATGACGGCATTGACAACATGAATGCTTGTTTTGGATCAAACTCATCTCACTATCACAGTTGGTGGTAGTGTAAAACTCACAATTTATCAGAGGTAAAATTGACAAAATATGTAGAACTAATAGCAACAAAATTGACCATGCTATGGAATACACCGGCACCTGTGGCGTGGTCTTTAGTGAACTTTGGGTCAAAGGCGTGAAACTTTGCACAAGTATACTGTATGTTTGCCCCTACCGAGGACTAGTTTTGGATATGGAAGTTTAAAAACTCAACAAAATAGCACAATATCAAATGGTGGTCAATTACATTACATTGCCTTGCAGGGAATGTCCATGTGGCCCGACACTGAAGAGGTTTGGAGGCAAAGCCAAAGAGTTCTCGCCCAGAGCTCGCGTTCGCCACTGGATGGGGTAAGCTTATTATTTCATTAGTAACTGACGCATTTCTCACAATTGCAATTCATTTATATAGTTATACATGAACTGGATTGAATGGTGGGCATTTCCTTTGTTTGGTTGTTTCATATCATAAAATGGCCTCCAGGTTTATGCTGATTTTCGTGTTGATTGCTTCATGAAATAAATTTCCGTCACTCTTCTCCACCCCATTAGTTATGAGCTGCCGTTTGACCGCCACGACTGGATCATTGACCGATGTGGAAAGGAGGTGCGTTATGTCATCGACTACTACGATGGCGAAATCCAAAAAGACACCTATCAGTTCTCCACGCTGGATGTACGTCCCGCCTTCGACTCTTTAGATGCCATCTGGGATCGCATGAAGGTCGCTTGGTGGCGCTGGACCTCATAGAGAACTCTTGAGAAATGGACAAACATGCAGGTCACAATTATACACGGACAATGAAATGACCATTGGAGAATGTGTGGTGCTGTGAAACATAATATAAAGAAGACCCATGAAGAAAATCACCCAGGCTGGCTTAGTATTATTAGCACATCCATTTAGACCAGTGGTTCTCAAACTTTTTACATCAGGTACCACCTCAGAAGATATTTGGCTCTCTAAGTACCACCACTATGGCCGATGTTAAAGTACAGTAGCGTAGCCCTACCCTATTCAGCTGCTATGCAAAATTAGATAAGATTCAACTTTATTGTCATTGAGCAAAGTACAGGTACAAGCCAATGAAATGCAGTTAGCATCCAACCAGAAGTGTAAAAATGTACTATAATATATACAGAATAAACTATAATGTAAGCAGGAAGCAAATTTATCCCTTATAAGAGTATTGTTTATTTATATATTGCTGCTGCCCGTGATTTTCACCGACAAATGCGCCGCCATCGACACCAACAAGTGCGCCGGCACCGGCAAGTGCGCCAGCAAGGCCAGACTTGCTTTAAGTCGCATTTCCGATGTTTTTATTTGATTCGTCCGCGTACCACCACAGGGAGCCCGCGAACCACTGGTGGTACCACAGTTTGAGAACCACTGATTTAGACTAAAGCGGGGTATTCTCACACATGCTTATAGTCGAGATTTCAGTGCTTTGCAGTTCACAGGTCTTTAACAGTTTCATGTTTAGTGTGGATTGAATTGGTAAAATTCTTGCCGCTTTTCAATGCAGCAGGAAATCACTTTTGGTACTTCTGTAGATGTCGGTGGCTCCTTTGGGATCAGTGGTGATTCCTCTCAGCTCATGTTTCATTAAAGCAAATAGCATAACATCAGTCACAAATGAAAATATATTCAAACATAATATTTATCCTGCAGTGGAATTCAACAGCATGTAAGTTAAATTGTTGCTACTGATTAACTTAAATAAATATCATTCCCTAGGCTCTAGGTACTCCCTTGCTGATGACATTAAACACTTTGCAATCCAAGTGATAATCCTCTGAGCTCGAGAGTTGACGTGATTCAACAAACTTGTGGGGCATTTTCCTTAACGGTGTAAAGCTAATCACTCTAGTTGCACTTTGAATCCAGTATGCTTGTTGTCTTCATCTTCATACTGTAACCTGACATGTCTTATGTTTGGTACAGTGTTGTGTTGTACAGTGAATCCCAGTACATGGTAAGGAAGTGCAATAATTGTATTGGACTGAATACATTTCGCCATCCATCTTAACTGTGTCTTCCGCTTCAACCAGTATAAGGAAACTGCTCAGCTACATTCACATTATGCATTGGGTAAAGGGGCTGCACGATTAATTTTTAATGATTAATCTGGAGATCCTTTTTTTTGCATTACTTGATTAATCTAAAGATTATTTAGCGCTCAATAAACAGTGAATTTCCACAAATTAAATATCCAACTTGTCCCGTTAATAGTTCAATATGTTATTCAAAGCATCTTCTCTTGAAAACAAACAAATGTAACTAATGCAAAGTATGCACTGCATTTTACCACAACAAAAAAATATATTAGATTTGCATATATGTGTGTCGATGTGTCGCAATGACGTAAGTTGTCTTCGTCAGGTATAAACAACTGGAGAATAAGCTGCAGTGGAAAAAAGTCTCCCATGATTGTTCATTTTAGCCGCAGCTTGTCCTCCAATGGAATCTATGCTTTTACCTGAAGTAGACATCTTACGTCATTGCAACGCATTGATGCACGTTTATGGCAATCTATGTATTATCGTAATCGATTATGTCAAAGCGTCGTCCCAGCCCTAATTGGGTATAACCTTCCCAGTGATGTCCGCTACTGAACTGTACATGGAATTAAATGTCTCTACCTTTTCCCCTCACTGGCTACAACTAGTGTTTCCAATGATTGGCAAAATGTCTTAAATCTTTTATCCCAGTCCATTGAGTGTACCATATGATTGACCGTCCTGTGGCAGGGGTTTGTTTTATAAGTTCTGATTTTGGCACGTTTTAGTGGGTATGATTGATGACTGCTGAACATGTGATAATCATTTTGATTGTTGGTGGAACACATAGGATATTGCAGTCTTTTGTTTTTGAATGGGCCAGGATGGATATCAGAATTTTCAAATAATTCCACCCATTTTCCTTGCTTTGATAAGGTACAGATGACCGGTTCATGTTTCATCTAATAGCAATACCACCAATAAGTTTTTTTTTTTCTTTTTTACCCATAAAATATTCAAAGGCATACCTTATTTGCTTCAAAATGAAAAATCTTTTAAAACTGCTTTATCAATAGGCTAAAACAGAGGTTCCCAAACTTTTTCTTTCACGCCCCCCTTTTATAGATCAGAAGTTTTTAGCGCCATCTTTGTTGCATGTTTTTATATTTTCTTGACTTTTGGGACACAGAAACCTTAAATGTCACCATTCTTAAATATGTCTAGAAATAACTAGTTAATACATTTATTTCTACTGAAAAACCTCATATAATTTGTTCACTGTGGATTACACCTGTCATCTTGGAGCTTGGCTCAAATTGTCATTGTTTAAAAAAAGCTTTAGAGTTACAGTCACATTGTTAGCAGCCCGTAAGGAGAGATGCAGTCTTTCTAAAATATAACGGAAGTGGTCATTTCTATTTGCAATGCTCCTCACTGGGTACATGGAGACATAAGTCATCACATCAGGAAGAGCTATACATGAAAAGCAGGTTATCACTTCAAGTCAGCAGCAGCAGTGCAAAAAAAAAGAAAAATCATACTTTGAACACTTCAAATAAGTCTCCTGCATCACAGTTGGTACAGAACCAAACAATCAAAGTATCAAGAAGCTACAACAAGTTATCACGCTTAAGAGCTTAAAAAGCTACTTGGGAGCATGTTGAGAATTTTTCAGGATCATGATTCTAATCTTGATAGTTTATTGGATTAAGTGTGCAACAGCTTCACAATCAATTCAAAAAATGAAATAAAATCAAACACAGCTTTATAAATATAACCTGTATATATGTGAGAATTATTATTTATTTTTTTTATGCTAGCAGATATGTATTTTCGTGTTGCATGTGTAAGTGAGTCAACATTTCATTTTCATTGTTTGCTTTGTGAACATTTCTTGCTGAAGCCAGCAGGAGGCGCTTCGCCTCGTGTTTGCAGCAGCAGTCTGTTTGCGGGAGTCATTTTACGGCTCATACACACCTGTATTGATTTCCCTCATTCTGCTAAGCGAGGGGAAGCAATACGGACGCAAAGTTCCAGTCTTCCAGACTTGTTTTATGTGCTTTGCAGAATCTATAATCTTTTTTACATGGTGTCAGCCAGTACCTGTAACATACATAGATAGATAGATAGATAGATAGATAGATAGATACGACAAATTAAATACTGTCTCCTCCTTGTCGTATACTCAGTCTTCTCATGGCCGTGGCGTGGCAGTCTTGAATGCAGATTATGGACTTTCATAGCCAGCAGTGACATCACACGACACACAGATGATCAACATATGGTACCTTGTTGAGGTTGAGGTTCTGGCAGAGATTACAGCAAGTCATTAGGGGTTTACATGTTCTGTAAACAAAACATTTAAACATCTCTTAATCTTGAGGAATTATGTTACCTAATTTGCCAATGAATTTAAGTCATGCATTCATTTTTTTTTTTTTTTTTTATGTACAAACTGTGACTTGTGACTAATAAATTCTAGTATAAATACGTCATGGCAGGGGTGGGCAAACTTTTTGGGTCGTGGGCCACATAAAGAAAACAATTAGGATTAATGGGCCAAACAATACTAACAGTCGGGATTTTCCAACCAGTTACACTGCAAAAAAAAACAGTTTTTTGGACCAGAAGACCTCTGTGCCATAGAAAATAAATTTTCTATCAAAGTGACCATACGGCATTACCGAACACTTTAACTGTTGACATCACAGTAGTTTGTGTATGTGCTCACATATTACAGTAGGCATATCTGTATCTTAGATTTAATCTGCAATACATCTTAATTTTGATACAATGATATTCTTTCAAACTCTCATTGAAAAACAGTTCAAACTAAGAATAGGAGAAAATATCAAGAGAAGGGAAAGGCAGTCTCAGTCAACATTCTTTTGCGAGTACTCAGAGTGGTACATCAAGTTATTCTTGCCTTTTCAGAATCCTGAAGTTTGCCTCCGGGGCACTGCCGAGGTGCCCTTGAGCAAGGCACTGAATCCCCTAACTGATTCAGTCGGAGCTGCATCATGGCTGTCATGCACTGCCCCTGTACTGCATGTGTGGAGAGGATGCCTTATTATATTATTCTTTAATATAATACTCTTTCATTTAACCCTAAGCTCAAATAAAGCATTTTGTTTAATTTCTAAAAAATACATGTGGAAACCGGCAAGATTGAGAGAACATTGTTATGGCATCCTACGTACAATGACCTTTTTTTAAATATAAACATAGTTTACCTACATCTTTTACTTCATTAAACTGAAACCCTGCCACAGTGGATATACTGTCAGGGCAGCTACTAAAGACCCTGATATAATGTAGACCCCAGCTGTGAAATTTACATTTATTTGGAAACTACACAAAGATACACACAGCTTTACTTTGAAGTAAATGAGATACATATTGATTAATTATATATTATGTGATGTGGTGGATTTTTTTGATCTTATTCGGTTTTAATATAAGAGGTTAGTGATTAGAGGTTAGTGAAAACGTTCAGCCTTTGATGGCCACATATGGTCTAAAGTTAGAAAAAAGGTTTACCCTTAACAAGTCATTTAGCAAAGTAAATCTAAGGATATAATATGAGCATTGGTGTGAATTATTTTTTTGGTGTATCTGTCCATGTTAGTTTAGTGTCCTTGGTAAGCTTGACAGTTCAATGAGCCTGGTGATTAAGTTGGCTGTTATCACCGACTGATTTCATTCTGTCCTGCCCAGGACCCCGAGACACACATTATTATTTTTGTTGTTGTTGTTGTTGTGGTGGTGGTATTGGTGGTGTTATATGACACTGTCCTTTTTATTCCATTTAGTCCACTCATTTTCTTTTTGCCTTTCAGATCATCAGCTCTGACACTACTGCTGGCTTGACAGTAGCCATGACAACACTACCAGGAAGGACATAGTGATGAGGTTGATCTTATGACTGATTCCACTGGAAATTTCTACAAGAAAAAAGGAAACTTTTATTAGTATTATTATTATTATTTCATTTCGTTTCAGGAATAATCAATGTGGAAATTCTTATGGCACAAGAGTAAGTATTGCTTACGAATTATGGTGCCGTCCACAGTAATGATGCTCAGTTCAATGTCGAAGCCTGTGTTGCCTGAAGCTATATTCAGCAGAACATTTGCAACCTGAGTAGCATTAGGAACAGATGTGGCATCAAATCCCAGGGTGATGTTGTTGATGATTGACCCACGACTGTAAAAGGAAAAATATTGTTTGACATAAATCTTTTATATTTTCTTACATTTCTTCAAGTTAAAAAAAATACCAGTTACCTGAATGACTCCACACCCAGGGTTCTGAAGGAGGAGAATTGTTTTTTGTATTCTGGTGAAAGCTATAAAAACAAAAGATAAATGATAGCATAGTCAATTTCCAATGATTATCCAATAGTTTCTCTCTTGTTTTGCTGAGAATACCAAAATGTGCATTTATAACAGTAGATTGAGGAAGGAAGCTGCCCTGTAATGTTCCCCTTGATGTTAGTGAAGGATAAGGAAAGATAATGAAAGTTTCATTCAATTTTGTTAATTAAGTATTACTTACAGTATCCTGTATCAGTTTAGCTCGAGCTTCAAAAGCCTGAGAGGATTGATTCAACAACTCTGACATAAAAGTTTCGTTGGATCGAAATGTCAGCTGCAGCGTTTTGAGTGCTGCTGTAGTAGTAGCATTTGTTGTAGTTGCAGTGGTTGCAGGTGCAGGAGTTGCTACAGAAATATTTGAAAGGAAAACATTTAACACTTTCTCTGCTGCACAAGAAAAACAATTGCCTTTTCCAAAATTATTTTGTAGTTGACAATTTTGAATTGTGTCAAAAAGCAAAGTAGTGATAGACAACGGTATTCACAGGGTGTAGTCATCTTTTATTACATAAAACAGTTTAACCAAAGTAGGCGATTATAGGATTTTATACTGATAAGGGAAAAGAAATGGAAGTAATACTTACCAAGTATTTGGATGGAGTTGGGAACAAAGGTGACGTTGAAGGTGTTGTTATTCACAGCATCTACTAAGGTCTTTACAACGGCATCACTCTGTGGGACTGCGCCAACAGAGGAGTTGAACCAAATGCTTATATCAGCTATAGTGCTATTGAGCTGTTGTTTTGTTGAGCTTGGCCTGCATCACAAAGCCAAAAATTAATACGTCACAGATAAACTGAAATGAAAATAAATGACAATGGTGATGATGATGCAAATTTGTAATCTAAAAGGACTTCTGGTTGCACTAATGTTAAAGCTCTCCTGAATGTTTGGCTTGTTATTTATGCTTATAACTCTTACTCTATACACACATCACAAGATACAGCAAAGCTCACAATTAGCAGCCCTGTGTTTAGCAATTGAATGAGCACAAACGTTTTTTCAGGGGAAAATTAACTTTAAAGATTTTGAGCGTTGTTTCTGTAAATGTATGACTTATACAGTCATTCAAACTAAATAATTTGCACCAACAACTCACAGAAAATATCCATAATTAAGTAAAACAAACAAAATACGATCCACCCTGTCAAATTTTCTTTCAACACATGAAATTGGTGAAGATATCTAGAATAATTTTGAGCTTTGATGTATATCTATGATGTGATTATAAAGGGTTATAAGCAAAATTAACAAGCCAGCCAATGCAGGCAAGTTTAAAGAGAAGTATTACCTGAGACTGTCAAGACGGCAAGCTTCAAAAAGTTCACCAAATCTCTGTTTGTAGCTGTTTTCACACTGCAAGATAAAAAGAAAATGAAAAGAGCTTTAGGAGGTTTTCATTTTAATATTGTAATATCACAATTTAATAATAATGAATATGATTGTATAAGTATTAATTGAACATACACTGAATTTGAATAAGATGTGTTTTCAATAAAAATGTCTTCCAATTGATTCTATCACAGCACCAAAAATTTTTAATTGTTTATACTCACACCAGGGACAATTCGCGATTCCATATTTTTGAAACTTTCACTGTTTCTGTCAGCAAAATCTGGATCATAAGTTTCCGCAACTTCACTTTTGACAGTAAAAACAGCAGAGGAAGGTGTCGATGTGGTGGTTGTTGGTGCAGCTGTAGTGGTTGTTGTGGGTGCAGCCGTAGTGGTTGTTGTGGGTGCAGCCGTAGTGGTTGTAGCCGTAGTTGTTGTTGTGGGTGCAGCCGTAGTTGTTGTTGTGGGTGCAGCCGTAGTGGTTGTTGTGGGTGCAGCCGTTGTGGTGGTTGTGGATGCAGCCGTACTTGTTGTTGTGGGTGCAGTTGTAGTGGTTGTTGTGGGTGCAGTTGTAGTGGTTGTTGTGGGTGCAGTTGTAGTAGTGGATGTGGGTGCTGTTGTAGTGGTTGTTGTGGGTGCTGTTGTAGTGGTTGTTGTGGATGCAGTTGAAGTGGTTGTTGTGGGTGCAGTTGAAGTGGTTGTTGTGGGTGCAGTTGTAGTGGTGGTTGTGGGTGCAGTTGTAGTAGTGATTGTGGATGCAGTTGTAGTGGTGGTTGTTGGTGCAGTTGTAGTGGTGGTTGTGGGTGCAGTTGTAGTTGTGGTTGTGGGTGCAGTTGTAGTGGTGGTTGTGGGTGCAGTCGTGGGTGCAGTCGTAGTGGTGGTTGTGGGTGCAGTTGAAGTGGTTGTTGTGGGTGCAGTTGTAGTGGTGGTTGTGGGTGCAGTTGTAGTAGTGATTGTGGATGCAGTTGTAGTGGTGGTTGTTGGTGCAGTTGTAGTTGTCGTTGTGGGTGCTGTCGTAGTGGTTGTTGTGGATGCAGTTGTAGTTGTGGTTGTTGGTGCTGTAGTAGTTGTTGTTGTGGGTGCAGTTGTAGTGGTTGTTGTGGGTGCAGTTGTAGTGGTGGTTGTGGGTGCAGTTGTAGTGGTGGTTGTGGGTGCAGTTGTGGTGGTTGTAGTGGGTGCTGTCATAGTGGTGGTTGTGGGTGCAGTTGTAGTGGTTGTTGTGGGTGCAGTTGTAGTGGTGGTTGTTGGTGCAGTTGTAGTGGTGGTTGTGGGTGCAGTTGTAGTGGTGGTTGTGGATGCAGTTGTAGTGGTTGTTGTGGGTGCAGTTGTAGTGGTGGTTGTGGGTGTAGTTGTAGTGGTGGTTGTGGGTGCAGTTGTGGTGGTGGTTGTGGGTGCAGTTGTAGTGGTGGTTGTTGGTGTAGTTGTAGTGGTGGTTGTTGGTGCTGTAGTAGTTGTTGTTGTGGGTGCTGTCGTAGTGGTTGTTGTCGGTGTAGTTGTAGTGGTGGTTGTGGGTGCAGTTGTAGTGGTGGTTGTGGGTGCAGTTGTGGTGGTTGTTGTCGGTGTAGTTGTAGTGGTGGTTGTCGGTGTAGTTGTAGTGGTGGTTGTTGGTGCTGTAGTAGTTGTTGTTGTGGGTGCTGTCGTAGTGGTTGTTGTCGGTGTAGTTGTAGTGGTGGTTGTGGGTGTAGTTGTAGTGGTGGTTGTGGGTGCAGTTGTGGTGGTGGTTGTGGGTGCAGTTGTAGTTGTGGTTGTTGGTGCTGTAGTAGTTGTTGTTGTGGGTGCTGTCGTAGTGGTTGTTGTCGGTGTAGTTGTAGTGGTGGTTGTGGGTGTAGTTGTAGTGGTGGTTGTGGGTGCAGTTGTGGTGGTGGTTGTGGGTGCAGTTGTGGTGGTGGTTGGTGGTGTAGTTGTAGTGGTGGTTGTTGGTGCTGTAGTAGTTGTTGTTGTGGGTGCTGTCGTAGTGGTTGTTGTCGGTGTAGTTGTAGTGGTTGTTGTGGGTGCAGTTGTAGTGGTTGTTGTGGGTGCAGTTGTGGTGGTGGTTGTGGGTGCAGTTGTAGTGGTGGTTGTTGGTGCAGTTGTAGTTGTCGTTGTGGGTGCTGTTGTCGTGGTTGTTGTGGGTGCAGTTGTAGTTGTGGTTGTTGGTGCTGTAGTAGTTGTTGTTGTGGGTGCTGTCGTAGTGGTTGTTGTCGGTGTAGTTGTAGTGGTGGTTGTGGGTGTAGTTGTAGTGGTGGTTGTGGGTGCAGTTGTGGTGGTGGTTGTGGGTGCAGTTGTAGTGGTGGTTGTTGGTGCAGTTGTAGTTGTTGTTGTGGGTGCTGTCGTCGTGGTTGTTGTGGGTGCAGTTGTAGTTGTGGTTGTTGGTGCTGTAGTAGTTGTTGTTGTGGGTGCTGTCGTAGTGGTTGTTGTCGGTGTAGTTGTAGTGGTGGTTGTGGGTGTAGTTGTAGTGGTGGTTGTGGGTGCAGTTGTGGTGGTGGTTGTGGGTGCAGTTGTAGTGGTGGTTGTTGGTGCAGTTGTAGTTGTCGTTGTGGGTGCTGTCGTAGTGGTTGTTGTGGGTGCAGTTGTAGTTGTGGTTGTTGGTGCTGTAGTAGTTGTTGTTGTGGGTGCTGTCGTAGTGGTTGTTGTCGGTGTAGTTGTAGTGGTTGCTGTGGGTGTAGTTGTAGTGGTGGTTGTGGGTGCAGTTGTGGTGGTGGTTGTGGGTGCAGTTGTAGTGGTGGTTGTTGGTGCAGTTGTAGTTGTCGTTGTGGGTGCTGTCGTAGTGGTTGTTGTGGGTGCAGTTGTAGTTGTGGTTGTTGGTGCTGTAGTAGTTGTTGTTGTGGGTGCTGTCGTAGTGGTTGTTGTCGGTGTAGTTGTAGTGGTGGTTGTGGGTGTAGTTGTAGTGGTGGTTGTGGGTGCAGTTGTGGTGGTGGTTGTGGGTGCAGTTGTAGTGGTGGTTGTTGGTGTAGTTGTACTGGTGGTTGTTGGTGCTGTAGTAGTTGTTGTTGTGGGTGCTGTCGTAGTGGTGGTTGTCGGTGTAGTTGTAGTGGTGGTTGTGGGTGCAGTTGTAGTGGTGGTTGTGGGTGCAGTTGTGGTGGTTGTTGTCGGTGTAGTTGTAGTGGTGGTTGTGGGTGTAGTTGTAGTGGTGGTTGTTGGTGCTGTAGTAGTTGTTGTTGTGGGTGCTGTCGTAGTGGTTGTTGTCGGTGTAGTTGTAGTGGTGGTTGTGGGTGTAGTTGTAGTGGTGGTTGTGGGTGCAGTTGTGGTGGTGGTTGTGGGTGCAGTTGTAGTTGTGGTTGTTGGTGCTGTAGTAGTTGTTGTTGTGGGTGCTGTCGTAGTGGTTGTTGTCGGTGTAGTTGTAGTGGTGGTTGTGGGTGTAGTTGTAGTGGTGGTTGTGGGTGCAGTTGTGGTGGTGGTTGTGGGTGCAGTTGTGGTGGTGGTTGGTGGTGTAGTTGTAGTGGTGGTTGTTGGTGCTGTAGTAGTTGTTGTTGTGGGTGCTGTCGTAGTGGTTGTTGTCGGTGTAGTTGTAGTGGTGGTTGTGGGTGTAGTTGTAGTGGTGGTTGTGGGTGCAGTTGTGGTGGTGGTTGTGGGTGCAGTTGTAGTGGTGGTTGTCGGTGTAGTTGTAGTGGTGGTTGTTGGTGCTGTAGTAGTTGTTGTTGTGGGTGCTGTCGTAGTGGTTGTTGTCGGTGTAGTTGTAGTGGTGGTTGTGGGTGTAGTTGTAGTGGTGGTTGTGGGTGCAGTTGTGGTGGTGGTTGTGGGTGCAGTTGTAGTTGTGGTTGTTGGTGCTGTAGTAGTTGTTGTTGTGGGTGCTGTCGTAGTGGTTGTTGTCGGTGTAGTTGTAGTGGTGGTTGTGGGTGTAGTTGTAGTGGTGGTTGTGGGTGCAGTTGTGGTGGTGGTTGTGGGTGCAGTTGTGGTGGTGGTTGGTGGTGTAGTTGTAGTGGTGGTTGTTGGTGCTGTAGTAGTTGTTGTTGTGGGTGCTGTCGTAGTGGTTGTTGTCGGTGTAGTTGTAGTGGTTGTTGTGGGTGCAGTTGTAGTGGTTGTTGTGGGTGCAGTTGTGGTGGTGGTTGTGGGTGCAGTTGTAGTGGTGGTTGTTGGTGCAGTTGTAGTTGTCGTTGTGGGTGCTGTTGTCGTGGTTGTTGTGGGTGCAGTTGTAGTTGTGGTTGTTGGTGCTGTAGTAGTTGTTGTTGTGGGTGCTGTCGTAGTGGTTGTTGTCGGTGTAGTTGTAGTGGTGGTTGTGGGTGTAGTTGTAGTGGTGGTTGTGGGTGCAGTTGTGGTGGTGGTTGTGGGTGCAGTTGTAGTGGTGGTTGTTGGTGCAGTTGTAGTTGTTGTTGTGGGTGCTGTCGTCGTGGTTGTTGTGGGTGCAGTTGTAGTTGTGGTTGTTGGTGCTGTAGTAGTTGTTGTTGTGGGTGCTGTCGTAGTGGTTGTTGTCGGTGTAGTTGTAGTGGTGGTTGTGGGTGTAGTTGTAGTGGTGGTTGTGGGTGCAGTTGTGGTGGTGGTTGTGGGTGCAGTTGTAGTGGTGGTTGTTGGTGCAGTTGTAGTTGTCGTTGTGGGTGCTGTCGTAGTGGTTGTTGTGGGTGCAGTTGTAGTTGTGGTTGTTGGTGCTGTAGTAGTTGTTGTTGTGGGTGCTGTCGTAGTGGTTGTTGTCGGTGTAGTTGTAGTGGTTGCTGTGGGTGTAGTTGTAGTGGTGGTTGTGGGTGCAGTTGTGGTGGTGGTTGTGGGTGCAGTTGTAGTGGTGGTTGTTGGTGCAGTTGTAGTTGTCGTTGTGGGTGCTGTCGTAGTGGTTGTTGTGGGTGCAGTTGTAGTTGTGGTTGTTGGTGCTGTAGTAGTTGTTGTTGTGGGTGCTGTCGTAGTGGTTGTTGTCGGTGTAGTTGTAGTGGTGGTTGTGGGTGTAGTTGTAGTGGTGGTTGTGGGTGCAGTTGTGGTGGTGGTTGTGGGTGCAGTTGTAGTGGTGGTTGTTGGTGTAGTTGTACTGGTGGTTGTTGGTGCTGTAGTAGTTGTTGTTGTGGGTGCTGTCGTAGTGGTGGTTGTCGGTGTAGTTGTAGTGGTGGTTGTGGGTGCAGTTGTAGTGGTGGTTGTGGGTGCAGTTGTGGTGGTTGTTGTCGGTGTAGTTGTAGTGGTGGTTGTGGGTGTAGTTGTAGTGGTGGTTGTTGGTGCTGTAGTAGTTGTTGTTGTGGGTGCTGTCGTAGTGGTTGTTGTCGTTGTAGTTGTAGTGGTGGTTGTGGGTGTAGTTGTAGTGGTGGTTGTGGGTGCAGTTGTGGTGGTGGTTGTGGGTGCAGTTGTAGTTGTGGTTGTTGGTGCTGTAGTAGTTGTTGTTGTGGGTGCTGTCGTAGTGGTTGTTGTCGGTGTAGTTGTAGTGGTGGTTGTGGGTGTAGTTGTAGTGGTGGTTGTGGGTGCAGTTGTGGTGGTGGTTGTGGGTGCAGTTGTGGTGGTGGTTGGTGGTGTAGTTGTAGTGGTGGTTGTTGGTGCTGTAGTAGTTGTTGTTGTGGGTGCTGTCGTAGTGGTTGTTGTCGGTGTAGTTGTAGTGGTGGTTGTGGGTGTAGTTGTAGTGGTGGTTGTGGGTGCAGTTGTGGTGGTGGTTGTGGGTGCAGTTGTAGTGGTGGTTGTTGGTGCAGTTGTAGTTGTCGTTGTGGGTGCTGTCGTAGTGGTTGTTGTGGGTGCAGTTGTAGTTGTGGTTGTTGGTGCTGTAGTAGTTGTTGTTGTGGGTGCTGTCGTAGTGGTTGTTGTTGGTGTAGTTGTAGTGGTGGTTGTGGGTGCAGTTGTAGTGGTGGTTGTGGGTGCAGTTGTGGTGGTTGTAGTCGGTGTAGTTGTAGTGGTGGTTGTGGGTGTAGTTGTAGTGGTGGTTGTTGGTGCTGTAGTAGTTGTTGTTGTGGGTGCTGTCGTAGTGGTTGTTGTCGGTGTAGTTGTAGTGGTGGTTGTGGGTGTAGTTGTAGTGGTGGTTGTGGGTGCAGTTGTAGTGGTGGTTGTGGGTGCAGTTGTAGTGGTTGTTGTGGGTGCAGTTGTAGTTGTGGTTGTTGGTGCTGTAGTAGTTGTTGTTGTGGGTGCTGTCGTAGTGGTTGTTGTTGGTGTAGTTGTAGTGGTGGTTGTGGGTGCAGTTGTAGTGGTGGTTGTTGGTGTAGTTGTAGTGGTGGTTGTTGGTGCTGTAGTAGTTGTTGTTGTGGGTGCTGTCGTAGTGGTTGTTGTCGGTGTAGTTGTAGTGGTGGTTGTGGGTGTCGTTGTAGTGGTGGTTGTGGGTGCAGTTGTGGTGGTGGTTGTGGGTGCAGTTGTAGTGGTGGTTGTTGGTGCAGTTGTAGTTGTCGTTGTGGGTGCTGTCGTAGTGGTTGTTGTGGGTGCAGTTGTAGTTGTGGTTGTTGGTGCTGTAGTAGTTGTTGTTGTGGGTGCTGTCGTAGTGGTTGTTGTTGGTGTAGTTGTAGTGGTGGTTGTGGGTGCAGTTGTAGTGGTGGTTGTGGGTGCAGTTGTGGTGGTTGTTGTCGGTGTAGTTGTAGTGGTGGTTGTGGGTGTAGTTGTAGTGGTGGTTGTTGGTGCTGTAGTAGTTGTTGTTGTGGGTGCTGTCGTAGTGGTTGTTGTCGGTGTAGTTGTAGTGGTGGTTGTGGGTGTAGTTGTAGTGGTGGTTGTGGGTGCAGTTGTGGTGGTGGTTGTTGGTGCAGTTGTAGTGGTGGTTGTTGGTGCAGTTGTAGTTGTCGTTGTGGGTGCTGTCGTAGTGGTTGTTGTGGGTGCAGTTGTAGTTGTGGTTGTTGGTGCTGTAGTAGTTGTTGTTGTGGGTGCTGTCGTAGTGGTAGTTGTCGGTGTAGTTGTAGTGGTGGTTGTGGGTGCAGTTGTAGTGGTGGTTGTGGGTGCAGTTGTGGTGGTTGTTGTCGGTGTAGTTGTAGTGGTGGTTGTGGGTGTAGTTGTAGTGGTGGTTGTTGGTGCTGTAGTAGTTGTTGTTGTGGGTGCTGTAGTAGTTGTTGTTGTGGGTGCTGTCGTAGTGGTTGTTGTCGGTGTAGTTGTAGTGGTGGTTGTGGGTGCAGTTGTAGTGGTGGTTGTGGGTGCTGTCGTAGTGGTTGTTGTCGGTGTAGTTGTAGTGGTGGTTGTGGGTGCAGTTGTAGTGGTTGTTGTGGGTGCAGTTGTGGTGGTGGTTGTGGGTGCAGTTGTAGTGGTGGTTGTGGGTGCAGTTGTAGTGGTGGTTGTGGGTGTAGTTGTAGTGGTTCTTGTGGGTGCAGTTGTAGTGGTGGTTGTGGGTGCAGTTGTGGTGGTGGTTGTGGGTGCAGTTGTAGTGGTGGTTGTTGGTGCAGTTGTAGTTGTCGTTGTGGGTGCTGTCGTAGTGGTTGTTGTGGGTGCAGTTGTAGTTGTGGTTGTTGGTGCTGTAGTAGTTGTTGTTGTGGGTGCTGTCGTAGTGGTTGTTGTCGGTGTAGTTGTAGTGGTGGTTGTGGGTGTAGTTGTAGTGGTGGTTGTGGGTGCAGTTGTGGTGGTGGTTGTGGGTGTAGTTGTAGTTGTGGTTGTTGGTGCTGTAGTAGTTGTTGTTGTGGGTGCTGTCGTAGTGGTTGTTGTCGGTGTAGTTGTAGTGGTGGTTGTGGGTGTAGTTGTAGTGGTGGTTGTGGGTGCAGTTGTGGTGGTGGTTGTGGGTGCAGTTGTAGTGGTGGTTGTTGGTGCAGTTGTAGTTGTCGTTGTGGGTGCTGTCGTAGTGGTTGTTGTGGGTGCAGTTGTAGTTGTGGTTGTTGGTGCTGTAGTAGTTGTTGTTGTGGGTGCTGTCGTAGTGGTTGTTGTCGGTGTAGTTGTAGTGGTGGTTGTGGGTGCAGTTGTAGTGGTGGTTGTGGGTGCAGTTGTGGTGGTTGTTGTCGGTGTAGTTGTAGTGGTGGTTGTGGGTGTAGTTGTAGTGGTGGTTGTTGGTGCAGTTGTAGTGGTGGTTGTGGGTGCAGTTGTAGTTGTGGTTGTTGGTGCTGTAGTAGTTGTTGTTGTGGGTGCTGTCGTCGTGGTTGTTGTCGGTGTAGTTGTAGTGGTGGTTGTGGGTGTAGTTGTAGTGGTGGTTGTGGGTGCAGTTGTGGTGGTGGTTGTGGGTGCAGTTGTAGTGGTGGTTGTTGGTGTAGTTGTAGTGGTGGTTGTTGGTGCAGTTGTAGTTGTGGTTGTGGGTTCTGTCGTAGTGGTTGTTGTGGGTGTAGTGGTAGTTGTGGTTGTTGGTGCTGTAGTAGTTGTTGTTGTGGGTGCTGTCGTAGTGGTTGTTGTCGGTGTAGTTGTAGTGGTGGTTGTGGGTGCAGTTGTAGTGGTGGTTGTGGGTGCAGTTGTGGTGGTTGTTGTCGGTGTAGTTGTAGTGGTGGTTGTGGGGGTAGTTGTAGTGGTGGTTGTTGGTGCTGTAGTAGTTGTTGTTGTGGGTGCTGTCGTAGTGGTTGTTGTCGGTGTAGTTGAAGTGGTGGTTGTGGGTGTAGTTGTAGTGGTGGTTGTGGGTGCAGTTGTGGTGGTGGTTGTGGGTGCAGTTGTAGTGGTGGTTGTTGGTGCAGTTGTAGTTGTCGTTGTGGGTGCTGTCGTAGTGGTTGTTGTGGGTGCAGTTGTAGTTGTGGTTGTTGGTGCTGTAGTAGTTGTTGTTGTGGGTGCTGTCGTAGTGGTTGTTGTCGGTGTAGTTGTAGTGGTGGTTGTGGGTGCAGTTGTAGTGGTGGTTGTGGGTGCAGTTGTGGTGGTTGTAGTCGGTGTAGTTGTAGTGGTGGTTGTGGGTGTAGTTGTAGTGGTGGTTGTTGGTGCTGTAGTAGTTGTTGTTGTGGGTGCTGTCGTAGTGGTTGTTGTCGGTGTAGTTGTAGTGGTGGTTGTGGGTGTAGTTGTAGTGGTGGTTGTGGGTGCAGTTGTGGTGGTGGTTGTGGGTGCAGTTGTAGTTGTGGTTGTTGGTGCTGTAGTAGTTGTTGTTGTGGGTGCTGTCGTAGTGGTTGTTGTCGGTGTAGTTGTAGTGGTGGTTGTGGGTGCAGTTGTAGTGGTTGTTGTTGGTGCAGTTGTAGTGGTTGTTGTGGGTGCAGTTGTAGTGGTGGTTGTGGGTGCAGTTGTAGTGGTGGTTGTGGGTGTAGTTGTAGTGGTTGTTGTGGGTGCAGTTGTAGTGGTGGTTGTGGGTGCAGTTGTGGTGGTGGTTGTGGGTGCAGTTGTAGTGGTGGTTGTTGGTGCAGTTGTAGTTGTCGTTGTGGGTGCTGTCGTCGTGGTTGTTGTGGGTGCAGTTGTAGTTGTGGTTGTTGGTGCTGTAGTAGTTGTTGTTGTGGGTGCTGTCGTAGTGGTTGTTGTCGGTGTAGTTGTAGTGGTGGTTGTGGGTGTAGTTGTAGTGGTGGTTGTTGGTGCAGTTGTAGTTGTCGTTGTGGGTGCTGTCGTAGTGGTTGTTGTGGGTGCAGTTGTAGTTGTGGTTGTTGGTGCTGTAGTAGTTGTTGTTGTGGGTGCTGTCGTAGTGGTTGTTGTCGGTGTAGTTGTAGTGGTGGTTGTGGGTGCAGTTGTAGTGGTGGTTGTGGGTGCAGTTGTGGTGGTTGTTGTCGGTGTAGCTGTAGTGGTGGTTGTGGGTGTAGTTGTAGTGGTGGTTGTTGGTGCAGTTGTAGTGGTGGTTGTGGGTGCAGTTGTAGTTGTGGTTGTTGGTGCTGTTGTAGTTGTTGTTGTGGGTGCTGTCGTAGTGGTTGTTGTCGGTGTAGTTGTAGTGGTGGTTGTGGGTGCAGTTGTAGTGGTGGTTGTGGGTGCAGTTGTGGTGGTGGTTGTGGGTGCAGTTGTAGTGGTGGTTGTTGGTGTAGTTGTAGTGGTGGTTGTTGGTGCAGTTGTAGTTGTCGTTGTGGGTTCTGTCGTAGTGGTTGTTGTGGGTGCAGTTGTAGTTGTGGTTGTTGGTGCTGTAGTAGTTGTTGTTGTGGGTGCTGTCGTAGTGGTTGTTGTCGGTGTAGTTGTAGTGGTGGTTGTGGGTGCAGTTGTAGTGGTGGTTGTGGGTGCAGTTGTGGTGGTTGTTGTCGGTGTAGTTGTAGTGGTGGTTGTGGGTGTAGTTGTAGTGGTGGTTGTTGGTGCTGTAGTAGTTGTTGTTGTGGGTGCTGTCGTAGTGGTTGTTGTCGGTGTAGTTGTAGTGGTGGTTGTGGGTGTAGTTGTAGTGGTGGTTGTGGGTGCAGTTGTGGTGGTGGTTGTGGGTGCAGTTGTAGTGGTGGTTGTTGGTGCAGTTGTAGTTGTCGTTGTGGGTGCTGTCGTAGTGGTTGTTGTGGGTGCAGTTGTAGTTGTGGTTGTTGGTGCTGTAGTAGTTGTTGTTGTGGGTGCTGTCGTAGTGGTTGTTGTCGGTGTAGTTGTAGTGGTGGTTGTGGGTGCAGTTGTAGTGGTGGTTGTGGGTGCAGTTGTGGTGGTTGTAGTCGGTGTAGTTGTAGTGGTGGTTGTGGGTGTAGTTGTAGTGGTGGTTGTTGGTGCAGTTGTAGTTGTCGTTGTGGGTGCTGTCGTCGTGGTTGTTGTGGGTGCAGTTGTAGTTGTGGTTGTTGGTGCTGTAGTAGTTGTTGTTGTGGGTGCTGTCGTAGTGGTTGTTGTTGGTGTAGTTGTAGTGGTGGTTGTGGGTGCAGTTGTAGTGGTGGTTGTGGGTGCAGTTGTGGTGGTTGTAGTCGGTGTAGTTGTAGTGGTGGTTGTGGGTGTAGTTGTAGTGGTGGTTGTTGGTGCTGTAGTAGTTGTTGTTGTGGGTGCTGTCGTAGTGGTTGTTGTCGGTGTAGTTGTAGTGGTGGTTGTGGGTGTAGTTGTAGTGGTGGTTGTGGGTGCAGTTGTGGTGGTGGTTGTGGGTGCAGTTGTAGTTGTGGTTGTTGGTGCTGTAGTAGTTGTTGTTGTGGGTGCTGTCGTAGTGGTTGTTGTCGGTGTAGTTGTAGTGGTGGTTGTGGGTGCAGTTGTAGTGGTTGTTGTGGGTGCAGTTGTAGTGGTGGTTGTGGGTGCAGTTGTAGTGGTGGTTGTGGGTGCAGTTGTAGTGGTGGTTGTGGGTGTAGTTGTAGTGGTTGTTGTGGGTGCAGTTGTAGTGGTGGTTGTGGGTGCAGTTGTGGTGGTGGTTGTGGGTGCAGTTGTAGTGGTGGTTGTTGGTGCAGTTGTAGTTGTCGTTGTGGGTGCTGTCGTCGTGGTTGTTGTGGGTGCAGTTGTAGTTGTGGTTGTTGGTGCTGTAGTAGTTGTTGTTGTGGGTGCTGTCGTAGTGGTTGTTGTCGGTGTAGTTGTAGTGGTGGTTGTGGGTGTAGTTGTAGTGGTGGTTGTGGGTGCAGTTGTGGTGGTGGTTGTGGGTGCAGTTGTAGTGGTGGTTGTTGGTGTAGTTGTAGTGGTGGTTGTTGGTGCTGTAGTAGTTGTTGTTGTGGGTGCTGTCGTAGTGGTTGTTGTCGGTGTAGTTGTAGTGGTGGTTGTGGGTGTCGTTGTAGTGGTGGTTGTGGGTGCAGTTGTGGTGGTGGTTGTGGGTGCAGTTGTAGTGGTGGTTGTTGGTGCAGTTGTAGTTGTCGTTGTGGGTGCTGTCGTAGTGGTTGTTGTGGGTGCAGTTGTAGTTGTGGTTGTTGGTGCTGTAGTAGTTGTTGTTGTGGGTGCTGTCGTAGTGGTTGTTGTTGGTGTAGTTGTAGTGGTGGTTGTGGGTGCAGTTGTAGTGGTGGTTGTGGGTGCAGTTGTGGTGGTTGTTGTCGGTGTAGTTGTAGTGGTGGTTGTGGGTGTAGTTGTAGTGGTGGTTGTTGGTGCTGTAGTAGTTGTTGTTGTGGGTGCTGTCGTAGTGGTTGTTGTCGGTGTAGTTGTAGTGGTGGTTGTGGGTGTAGTTGTAGTGGTGGTTGTGGGTGCAGTTGTGGTGGTGGTTGTGGGTGCAGTTGTAGTGGTGGTTGTTGGTGCAGTTGTAGTTGTCGTTGTGGGTGCTGTCGTAGTGGTTGTTGTCGGTGTAGTTGTAGTGGTGGTTGTGGGTGTAGTTGTAGTGGTGGTTGTGGGTGCAGTTGTGGTGGTGGTTGTGGGTGCAGTTGTAGTGGTGGTTGTTGGTGCAGTTGTAGTTGTCGTTGTGGGTGCTGTCGTAGTGGTTGTTGTGGGTGCAGTTGTAGTTGTGGTTGTTGGTGCTGTAGTAGTTGTTGTTGTGGGTGCTGTCGTAGTGGTTGTTGTCGGTGTAGTTGTAGTGGTGGTTGTGGGTGCAGTTGTAGTGGTGGTTGTGGGTGCAGTTGTGGTGGTTGTAGTCGGTGTAGTTGTAGTGGTGGTTGTGGGTGTAGTTGTAGTGGTGGTTGTTGGTGCTGTAGTAGTTGTTGTTGTGGGTGCTGTCGTAGTGGTTGTTGTCGGTGTAGTTGTAGTGGTGGTTGTGGGTGTAGTTGTAGTGGTGGTTGTGGGTGCAGTTGTGGTGGTGGTTGTGGGTGCAGTTGTAGTTGTGGTTGTTGGTGCTGTAGTAGTTGTTGTTGTGGGTGCTGTCGTAGTGGTTGTTGTCGGTGTAGTTGTAGTGGTGGTTGTGGGTGCAGTTGTAGTGGTGGTTGTGGGTGCAGTTGTAGTGGTGGTTGTGGGTGCAGTTGTAGTGGTGGTTGTGGGTGCAGTTGTAGTGGTGGTTGTGCGTGCAGTTGTAGTGGTGGTTGTGGGTGTAGTTGTAGTGGTGGTTGTTGGTGCTGTAGTAGTTGTTGTTGTGGGTGCTGTCGTAGTGGTTGTTGTCGGTGTAGTTGTAGTGGTGGTTGTGGGTGTAGTTGTAGTGGTGGTTGTGGGTGCAGTTGTGGTGGTGGTTGTTGGTGCAGTTGTAGTGGTGGTTGTTGGTGCAGTTGTAGTTGTCGTTGTGGGTGCAGTCGTAGTGGTTGTTGTGGGTGCAGTTGTAGTTGTGGTTGTTGGTGCTGTAGTAGTTGTTGTTGTGGGTGCTGTCGTAGTGGTAGTTGTCGGTGTAGTTGTAGTGGTGGTTGTGGGTGCAGTTGTAGTGGTGGTTGTGGGTGCAGTTGTGGTGGTTGTTGTCGGTGTAGTTGTAGTGGTGGTTGTGGGTGTAGTTGTAGTGGTGGTTGTTGGTGCTGTAGTAGTTGTTGTTGTGGGTGCTGTAGTAGTTGTTGTTGTGGGTGCTGTCGTAGTGGTTGTTGTCGGTGTAGTTGTAGTGGTGGTTGTGGGTGCAGTTGTAGTGGTGGTTGTGGGTGCTGTCGTAGTGGTTGTTGTCGGTGTAGTTGTAGTGGTGGTTGTGGGTGCAGTTGTAGTGGTTGTTGTGGGTGCAGTTGTGGTGGTGGTTGTGGGTGCAGTTGTAGTTGTGGTTGTGGGTGTAGTTGTAGTGGTTCTTGTGGGTGCAGTTGTAGTGGTGGTTGTGGGTGCAGTTGTGGTGGTGGTTGTGGGTGCAGTTGTAGTGGTGGTTGTTGGTGCAGTTGTAGTTGTCGTTGTGGGTGCTGTCGTAGTGGTTGTTGTGGGTGCAGTTGTAGTTGTGGTTGTTGGTGCTGTAGTAGTTGTTGTTGTGGGTGCTGTCGTAGTGGTTGTTGTCGGTGTAGTTGTAGTGGTGGTTGTGGGTGTAGTTGTAGTGGTGGTTGTGGGTGCAGTTGTGGTGGTGGTTGTGGGTGTAGTTGTAGTTGTGGTTGTTGGTGCTGTAGTAGTTGTTGTTGTGGGTGCTGTCGTAGTGGTTGTTGTCGGTGTAGTTGTAGTGGTGGTTGTGGGTGCAGTTGTAGTGGTGGTTGTGGGTGCAGTTGTGGTGGTGGTTGTCGGTGTAGTTGTAGTGGTTGTTGTGGGTGCAGTTGTAGTGGTTGTTGTGGGTGCAGTTGTGGTGGTGGTTGTGGGTGCAGTTGTAGTGGTGGTTGTGGGTGCAGTTGTAGTGGTGGTTGTGGGTGTAGTTGTAGTGGTTCTTGTGGGTGCAGTTGTAGTGGTGGTTGTGGGTGCAGTTGTGGTGGTGGTTGTGGGTGCAGTTGTAGTGGTGGTTGTTGGTGCAGTTGTAGTTGTCGTTGTGGGTGCTGTCGTAGTGGTTGTTGTGGGTGCAGTTGTAGTTGTGGTTGTTGGTGCTGTAGTAGTTGTTGTTGTGGGTGCTGTCGTAGTGGTTGTTGTCGGTGTAGTTGTAGTGGTGGTTGTGGGTGTAGTTGTAGTGGTGGTTGTGGGTGCAGTTGTGGTGGTGGTTGTGGGTGTAGTTGTAGTTGTGGTTGTTGGTGCTGTAGTAGTTGTTGTTGTGGGTGCTGTCGTAGTGGTTGTTGTCGGTGTAGTTGTAGTGGTGGTTGTGGGTGTAGTTGTAGTGGTGGTTGTGGGTGCAGTTGTGGTGGTGGTTGTGGGTGCAGTTGTAGTGGTGGTTGTTGGTGCAGTTGTAGTTGTCGTTGTGGGTGCTGTCGTAGTGGTTGTTGTGGGTGCAGTTGTAGTTGTGGTTGTTGGTGCTGTAGTAGTTGTTGTTGTGGGTGCTGTCGTAGTGGTTGTTGTCGGTGTAGTTGTAGTGGTGGTTGTGGGTGCAGTTGTAGTGGTGGTTGTGGGTGCAGTTGTGGTGGTTGTTGTCGGTGTAGTTGTAGTGGTGGTTGTGGGTGTAGTTGTAGTGGTGGTTGTTGGTGCAGTTGTAGTGGTGGTTGTGGGTGCAGTTGTAGTTGTGGTTGTTGGTGCTGTAGTAGTTGTTGTTGTGGGTGCTGTCGTCGTGGTTGTTGTCGGTGTAGTTGTAGTGGTGGTTGTGGGTGTAGTTGTAGTGGTGGTTGTGGGTGCAGTTGTGGTGGTGGTTGTGGGTGCAGTTGTAGTGGTGGTTGTTGGTGTAGTTGTAGTGGTGGTTGTTGGTGCAGTTGTAGTTGTGGTTGTGGGTTCTGTCGTAGTGGTTGTTGTGGGTGTAGTGGTAGTTGTGGTTGTTGGTGCTGTAGTAGTTGTTGTTGTGGGTGCTGTCGTAGTGGTTGTTGTCGGTGTAGTTGTAGTGGTGGTTGTGGGTGCAGTTGTAGTGGTGGTTGTGGGTGCAGTTGTGGTGGTTGTTGTCGGTGTAGTTGTAGTGGTGGTTGTGGGGGTAGTTGTAGTGGTGGTTGTTGGTGCTGTAGTAGTTGTTGTTGTGGGTGCTGTCGTAGTGGTTGTTGTCGGTGTAGTTGAAGTGGTGGTTGTGGGTGTAGTTGTAGTGGTGGTTGTGGGTGCAGTTGTGGTGGTGGTTGTGGGTGCAGTTGTAGTGGTGGTTGTTGGTGCAGTTGTAGTTGTCGTTGTGGGTGCTGTCGTAGTGGTTGTTGTGGGTGCAGTTGTAGTTGTGGTTGTTGGTGCTGTAGTAGTTGTTGTTGTGGGTGCTGTCGTAGTGGTTGTTGTCGGTGTAGTTGTAGTGGTGGTTGTGGGTGCAGTTGTAGTGGTGGTTGTGGGTGCAGTTGTGGTGGTTGTAGTCGGTGTAGTTGTAGTGGTGGTTGTGGGTGTAGTTGTAGTGGTGGTTGTTGGTGCTGTAGTAGTTGTTGTTGTGGGTGCTGTCGTAGTGGTTGTTGTCGGTGTAGTTGTAGTGGTGGTTGTGGGTGTAGTTGTAGTGGTGGTTGTGGGTGCAGTTGTGGTGGTGGTTGTGGGTGCAGTTGTAGTTGTGGTTGTTGGTGCTGTAGTAGTTGTTGTTGTGGGTGCTGTCGTAGTGGTTGTTGTCGGTGTAGTTGTAGTGGTGGTTGTGGGTGCAGTTGTAGTGGTTGTTGTTGGTGCAGTTGTAGTGGTTGTTGTGGGTGCAGTTGTAGTGGTGGTTGTGGGTGCAGTTGTAGTGGTGGTTGTGGGTGTAGTTGTAGTGGTTGTTGTGGGTGCAGTTGTAGTGGTGGTTGTGGGTGCAGTTGTGGTGGTGGTTGTGGGTGCAGTTGTAGTGGTGGTTGTTGGTGCAGTTGTAGTTGTCGTTGTGGGTGCTGTCGTCGTGGTTGTTGTGGGTGCAGTTGTAGTTGTGGTTGTTGGTGCTGTAGTAGTTGTTGTTGTGGGTGCTGTCGTAGTGGTTGTTGTCGGTGTAGTTGTAGTGGTGGTTGTGGGTGTAGTTGTAGTGGTGGTTGTTGGTGCAGTTGTAGTTGTCGTTGTGGGTGCTGTCGTAGTGGTTGTTGTGGGTGCAGTTGTAGTTGTGGTTGTTGGTGCTGTAGTAGTTGTTGTTGTGGGTGCTGTCGTAGTGGTTGTTGTCGGTGTAGTTGTAGTGGTGGTTGTGGGTGCAGTTGTAGTGGTGGTTGTGGGTGCAGTTGTGGTGGTTGTTGTCGGTGTAGCTGTAGTGGTGGTTGTGGGTGTAGTTGTAGTGGTGGTTGTTGGTGCAGTTGTAGTGGTGGTTGTGGGTGCAGTTGTAGTTGTGGTTGTTGGTGCTGTTGTAGTTGTTGTTGTGGGTGCTGTCGTAGTGGTTGTTGTCGGTGTAGTTGTAGTGGTGGTTGTGGGTGCAGTTGTAGTGGTGGTTGTGGGTGCAGTTGTGGTGGTGGTTGTGGGTGCAGTTGTAGTGGTGGTTGTTGGTGTAGTTGTAGTGGTGGTTGTTGGTGCAGTTGTAGTTGTCGTTGTGGGTTCTGTCGTAGTGGTTGTTGTGGGTGCAGTTGTAGTTGTGGTTGTTGGTGCTGTAGTAGTTGTTGTTGTGGGTGCTGTCGTAGTGGTTGTTGTCGGTGTAGTTGTAGTGGTGGTTGTGGGTGCAGTTGTAGTGGTGGTTGTGGGTGCAGTTGTGGTGGTTGTTGTCGGTGTAGTTGTAGTGGTGGTTGTGGGTGTAGTTGTAGTGGTGGTTGTTGGTGCTGTAGTAGTTGTTGTTGTGGGTGCTGTCGTAGTGGTTGTTGTCGGTGTAGTTGTAGTGGTGGTTGTGGGTGTAGTTGTAGTGGTGGTTGTGGGTGCAGTTGTGGTGGTGGTTGTGGGTGCAGTTGTAGTGGTGGTTGTTGGTGCAGTTGTAGTTGTCGTTGTGGGTGCTGTCGTAGTGGTTGTTGTGGGTGCAGTTGTAGTTGTGGTTGTTGGTGCTGTAGTAGTTGTTGTTGTGGGTGCTGTCGTAGTGGTTGTTGTCGGTGTAGTTGTAGTGGTGGTTGTGGGTGCAGTTGTAGTGGTGGTTGTGGGTGCAGTTGTGGTGGTTGTAGTCGGTGTAGTTGTAGTGGTGGTTGTGGGTGTAGTTGTAGTGGTGGTTGTTGGTGCAGTTGTAGTTGTCGTTGTGGGTGCTGTCGTCGTGGTTGTTGTGGGTGCAGTTGTAGTTGTGGTTGTTGGTGCTGTAGTAGTTGTTGTTGTGGGTGCTGTCGTAGTGGTTGTTGTTGGTGTAGTTGTAGTGGTGGTTGTGGGTGCAGTTGTAGTGGTGGTTGTGGGTGCAGTTGTGGTGGTTGTAGTCGGTGTAGTTGTAGTGGTGGTTGTGGGTGTAGTTGTAGTGGTGGTTGTTGGTGCTGTAGTAGTTGTTGTTGTGGGTGCTGTCGTAGTGGTTGTTGTCGGTGTAGTTGTAGTGGTGGTTGTGGGTGTAGTTGTAGTGGTGGTTGTGGGTGCAGTTGTGGTGGTGGTTGTGGGTGCAGTTGTAGTTGTGGTTGTTGGTGCTGTAGTAGTTGTTGTTGTGGGTGCTGTCGTAGTGGTTGTTGTCGGTGTAGTTGTAGTGGTGGTTGTGGGTGCAGTTGTAGTGGTTGTTGTGGGTGCAGTTGTAGTGGTGGTTGTGGGTGCAGTTGTAGTGGTGGTTGTGGGTGCAGTTGTAGTGGTGGTTGTGGGTGTAGTTGTAGTGGTTGTTGTGGGTGCAGTTGTAGTGGTGGTTGTGGGTGCAGTTGTGGTGGTGGTTGTGGGTGCAGTTGTAGTGGTGGTTGTTGGTGCAGTTGTAGTTGTCGTTGTGGGTGCTGTCGTCGTGGTTGTTGTGGGTGCAGTTGTAGTTGTGGTTGTTGGTGCTGTAGTAGTTGTTGTTGTGGGTGCTGTCGTAGTGGTTGTTGTCGGTGTAGTTGTAGTGGTGGTTGTGGGTGTAGTTGTAGTGGTGGTTGTGGGTGCAGTTGTGGTGGTGGTTGTGGGTGCAGTTGTAGTGGTGGTTGTTGGTGTAGTTGTAGTGGTGGTTGTTGGTGCTGTAGTAGTTGTTGTTGTGGGTGCTGTCGTAGTGGTTGTTGTCGGTGTAGTTGTAGTGGTGGTTGTGGGTGTCGTTGTAGTGGTGGTTGTGGGTGCAGTTGTGGTGGTGGTTGTGGGTGCAGTTGTAGTGGTGGTTGTTGGTGCAGTTGTAGTTGTCGTTGTGGGTGCTGTCGTAGTGGTTGTTGTGGGTGCAGTTGTAGTTGTGGTTGTTGGTGCTGTAGTAGTTGTTGTTGTGGGTGCTGTCGTAGTGGTTGTTGTTGGTGTAGTTGTAGTGGTGGTTGTGGGTGCAGTTGTAGTGGTGGTTGTGGGTGCAGTTGTGGTGGTTGTTGTCGGTGTAGTTGTAGTGGTGGTTGTGGGTGTAGTTGTAGTGGTGGTTGTTGGTGCTGTAGTAGTTGTTGTTGTGGGTGCTGTCGTAGTGGTTGTTGTCGGTGTAGTTGTAGTGGTGGTTGTGGGTGTAGTTGTAGTGGTGGTTGTGGGTGCAGTTGTGGTGGTGGTTGTGGGTGCAGTTGTAGTGGTGGTTGTTGGTGCAGTTGTAGTTGTCGTTGTGGGTGCTGTCGTAGTGGTTGTTGTCGGTGTAGTTGTAGTGGTGGTTGTGGGTGTAGTTGTAGTGGTGGTTGTGGGTGCAGTTGTGGTGGTGGTTGTGGGTGCAGTTGTAGTGGTGGTTGTTGGTGCAGTTGTAGTTGTCGTTGTGGGTGCTGTCGTAGTGGTTGTTGTGGGTGCAGTTGTAGTTGTGGTTGTTGGTGCTGTAGTAGTTGTTGTTGTGGGTGCTGTCGTAGTGGTTGTTGTCGGTGTAGTTGTAGTGGTGGTTGTGGGTGCAGTTGTAGTGGTGGTTGTGGGTGCAGTTGTGGTGGTTGTAGTCGGTGTAGTTGTAGTGGTGGTTGTGGGTGTAGTTGTAGTGGTGGTTGTTGGTGCTGTAGTAGTTGTTGTTGTGGGTGCTGTCGTAGTGGTTGTTGTCGGTGTAGTTGTAGTGGTGGTTGTGGGTGTAGTTGTAGTGGTGGTTGTGGGTGCAGTTGTGGTGGTGGTTGTGGGTGCAGTTGTAGTTGTGGTTGTTGGTGCTGTAGTAGTTGTTGTTGTGGGTGCTGTCGTAGTGGTTGTTGTCGGTGTAGTTGTAGTGGTGGTTGTGGGTGCAGTTGTAGTGGTGGTTGTGGGTGCAGTTGTAGTGGTGGTTGTGGGTGCAGTTGTAGTGGTGGTTGTGGGTGCAGTTGTAGTGGTGGTTGTGCGTGCAGTTGTAGTGGTGGTTGTGGGTGTAGTTGTAGTGGTGGTTGTTGGTGCTGTAGTAGTTGTTGTTGTGGGTGCTGTCGTAGTGGTTGTTGTCGGTGTAGTTGTAGTGGTGGTTGTGGGTGTAGTTGTAGTGGTGGTTGTGGGTGCAGTTGTGGTGGTGGTTGTTGGTGCAGTTGTAGTGGTGGTTGTTGGTGCAGTTGTAGTTGTCGTTGTGGGTGCAGTCGTAGTGGTTGTTGTGGGTGCAGTTGTAGTTGTGGTTGTTGGTGCTGTAGTAGTTGTTGTTGTGGGTGCTGTCGTAGTGGTAGTTGTCGGTGTAGTTGTAGTGGTGGTTGTGGGTGCAGTTGTAGTGGTGGTTGTGGGTGCAGTTGTGGTGGTTGTTGTCGGTGTAGTTGTAGTGGTGGTTGTGGGTGTAGTTGTAGTGGTGGTTGTTGGTGCTGTAGTAGTTGTTGTTGTGGGTGCTGTAGTAGTTGTTGTTGTGGGTGCTGTCGTAGTGGTTGTTGTCGGTGTAGTTGTAGTGGTGGTTGTGGGTGCAGTTGTAGTGGTGGTTGTGGGTGCTGTCGTAGTGGTTGTTGTCGGTGTAGTTGTAGTGGTGGTTGTGGGTGCAGTTGTAGTGGTTGTTGTGGGTGCAGTTGTGGTGGTGGTTGTGGGTGCAGTTGTAGTTGTGGTTGTGGGTGTAGTTGTAGTGGTTCTTGTGGGTGCAGTTGTAGTGGTGGTTGTGGGTGCAGTTGTGGTGGTGGTTGTGGGTGCAGTTGTAGTGGTGGTTGTTGGTGCAGTTGTAGTTGTCGTTGTGGGTGCTGTCGTAGTGGTTGTTGTGGGTGCAGTTGTAGTTGTGGTTGTTGGTGCTGTAGTAGTTGTTGTTGTGGGTGCTGTCGTAGTGGTTGTTGTCGGTGTAGTTGTAGTGGTGGTTGTGGGTGTAGTTGTAGTGGTGGTTGTGGGTGCAGTTGTGGTGGTGGTTGTGGGTGTAGTTGTAGTTGTGGTTGTTGGTGCTGTAGTAGTTGTTGTTGTGGGTGCTGTCGTAGTGGTTGTTGTCGGTGTAGTTGTAGTGGTGGTTGTGGGTGCAGTTGTAGTGGTGGTTGTGGGTGCAGTTGTGGTGGTGGTTGTCGGTGTAGTTGTAGTGGTGGTTGTGGGTGTAGTTGTAGTGGTGGTTGTTGGTGCAGTTGTAGTGGTGGTTGTGGGTGCAGTTGTAGTTGTGGTTGTTGGTGCTGTAGTAGTTGTTGTTGTGGGTGCTGTCGTAGTGGTTGTTGTCGGTGTAGTTGTAGTGGTGGTTGTGGGTGTAGTTGTAGTGGTGGTTGTGGGTGCAGTTGTGGTGGTGGTTGTGGGTGCAGTTGTAGTGGTGGTTGTTGGTGCAGTTGTAGTTGTTGTTGTGGGTGCTGTCGTAGTGGTTGTTGTGGGTGCAGTTGTAGTTGTGGTTGTTGGTGCTGTAGTAGTTGTTGTTGTGGGTGCTGTCGTAGTGGTTGTTGTCGGTGTAGTTGTAGTGGTGGTTGTGGGTGCAGTTGTAGTGGTGGTTGTGGGTGCAGTTGTGGTGGTTGTAGTCGGTGTAGTTGTAGTGGTGGTTGTGGGTGTAGTTGTAGTGGTGGTTGTTGGTGCTGTAGTAGTTGTTGTTGTGGGTGCTGTCGTAGTGGTTGTTGTCGGTGTAGTTGTAGTGGTGGTTGTGGGTGTAGTTGTAGTGGTGGTTGTGGGTGCAGTTGTGGTGGTGGTTGTGGGTGCAGTTGTAGTTGTGGTTGTTGGTGCTGTAGTAGTTGTTGTTGTGGGTGCTGTCGTAGTGGTTGTTGTCGGTGTAGTTGTAGTGGTGGTTGTGGGTGTAGTTGTAGTGGTTGTTGTGGGTGCAGTTGTAGTGGTGGTTGTGGGTGCAGTTGTGGTGGTGGTTGTGGGTGCAGTTGTAGTGGTGGTTTTGGGTGCAGTTGTAGTGGTGGTTGTGGGTGCAGTTGTAGTGGTGGTTGTGGGTGTAGTTGTAGTGGTTGTTGTGGGTGCAGTTGTAGTGGTGGTTGTGGGTGCAGTTGTGGTGGTGGTTGTGGGTGCAGTTGTAGTGGTGGTTGTTGGTGCAGTTGTAGTTGTCGTTGTGGGTGCTGTCGTCGTGGTTGTTGTGGGTGCAGTTGTAGTTGTGGTTGTTGGTGCTGTAGTAGTTGTTGTTGTGGGTGCTGTCGTAGTGGTTGTTGTCGGTGTAGTTGTAGTGGTGGTTGTTGGTGCTGTAGTAGTTGTTGTTGTGGGTGCTGTCGTAGTGGTTGTTGTCGGTGTAGTTGTAGTGGTGGTTGTGGGTGTCGTTGTAGTGGTGGTTGTGGGTGCAGTTGTGGTGGTGGTTGTGGGTGCAGTTGTAGTGGTGGTTGTTGGTGCGGTTGTAGTTGTCGTTGTGGGTGCTGTCGTAGTGGTTGTTGTGGGTGCAGTTGTAGTTGTGGTTGTTGGTGCTGTAGTAGTTGTTGTTGTGGGTGCTGTCGTAGTGGTTGTTGTTGGTGTAGTTGTGGTTGTGGGTGCAGTTGTAGTGGTGGTTTTGGGTGCAGTTGTGGTGGTTGTTGTCGGTGTAGTTGTAGTGGTGGTTGTGGGTGTAGTTGTAGTGGTGGTTGTTGGTGCTGTAGTAGTTGTTGTTGTGGGTGCTGTCGTAGTGGTTGTTGTCGGTGTAGTTGTAGTGGTGGTTGTGGGTGTAGTTGTAGTGGTGGTTGTGGGTGCAGTTGTGGTGGTGGTTGTTGGTGCAGTTGTAGTGGTGGTTGTTGGTGCAGTTGTAGTTGTCGTTGTGGGTGCTGTCGTAGTGGTTGTTGTGGGTGCAGTTGTAGTTGTGGTTGTTGGTGCTGTAGTAGTTGTTGTTGTGGGTGCTGTCGTAGTGGTAGTTGTCGGTGTAGTTGTAGTGGTGGTTGTGGGTGCAGTTGTGGTGGTTGTTGTCGGTGTAGTTGTAGTGGTGGGTTTGGGTGTAGTTGTAGTGGTGGTTGTTGGTGCTGTAGTAGTTGTTGTTGTGGGTGCTGTAGTAGTTGTTGTTGTGGGTGCTGTCGTAGTGGTTGTTGTCGGTGTAGTTGTAGTGGTGGTTGTGGGTGCAGTTGTAGTGGTGGTTGTGGGTGCTGTCGTAGTGGTTGTTGTCGGTGTAGTTGTAGTGGTGGTTGTGGGTGCAGTTGTAGTGGTTGTTGTGGGTGCAGTTGTGGTGGTGGTTGTGGGTGCAGTTGTAGTGGTTGTTGTGGGTGCAGTTGTAGTGGTGGTTGTGGGTGTAGTTGTAGTGGTTGTTGTGGGTGCAGTTGTAGTGGTGGTTGTGGGTGCAGTTGTGGTGGTGGTTGTGGGTGCAGTTGTAGTGGTGGTTGTTGGTGCAGTTGTAGTTGTCGTTGTGGGTGCTGTCGTAGTGGTTGTTGTGGGTGCAGTTGTAGTTGTGGTTGTTGGTGCTGTAGTAGTTGTTGTTGTGGGTGCTGTCGTAGTGGTTGTTGTCGGTGTAGTTGTAGTGGTGGTTGTGGGTGTAGTTGTAGTGGTGGTTGTGGGTGCAGTTGTGGTGGTGGTTGTTGGTGCAGTTGTAGTGGTGGTTGTTGGTGCAGTTGTAGTTGTCCTTGTGGGTGCTGTCGTAGTGGTTGTTGTGGGTGCAGTTGTAGTTGTGGTTGTTGGTGCTGTAGTAGTTGTTGTTGTGGGTGCTGTCGTAGTGGTAGTTGTCGGTGTAGTTGTAGTGGTGGTTGTGGGTGCAGTTGTGGTGGTTGTTGTCGGTGTAGTTGTAGTGGTGGTTGTGGGTGTAGTTGTAGTGGTGGTTGTTGGTGCTGTAGTAGTTGTTGTTGTGGGTGCTGTAGTAGTTGTTGTTGTGGGTGCTGTCGTAGTGGTTGTTGTCGGTGTAGTTGTAGTGGTGGTTGTGGGTGCAGTTGTAGTGGTGGTTGTGGGTGCTGTCGTAGTGGTTGTTGTCGGTGTAGTTGTAGTGGTGGTTGTGGGTGCAGTTGTAGTGGTTGTTGTGGGTGCAGTTGTGGTGGTGGTTGTGGGTGCAGTTGTAGTGGTGGTTGTGGGTGCAGTTGTAGTGGTGGTTGTGGGTGTAGTTGTAGTGGTTGTTGTGGGTGCAGGTGTAGTGGTGGTTGTGGGTGCAGTTGTGGTGGTGGTTGTGGGTGCAGTTGTAGTGGTGGTTGTTGGTGCAGTTGTAGTTGTCGTTGTGGGTGCTGTCGTAGTGGTTGTTGTGGGTGCAGTTGTAGTTGTGGTTGTTGGTGCTGTAGTAGTTGTTGTTGTGGGTGCTGTCGTAGTGGTTGTTGTCGGTGTAGTTGTAGTGGTGGTTGTGGGTGTAGTTGTAGTGGTGGTTGTGGGTGCAGTTGTGGTGGTGGTTGTGGGTGTAGTTGTAGTTGTGGTTGTTGGTGCTGTAGTAGTTGTTGTTGTGGGTGCTGTCGTAGTGGTTGTTGTCGGTGTAGTTGTAGTGGTGGTTGTGGGTGTAGTTGTAGTGGTGGTTGTGGGTGCAGTTGTGGTGGTGGTTGTGGGTGCAGTTGTAGTGGTGGTTGTTGGTGCAGTTGTAGTTGTTGTTGTGGGTGCTGTCGTAGTGGTTGTTGTGGGTGCAGTTGTAGTTGTGGTTGTTGGTGCTGTAGTAGTTGTTGTTGTGGGTGCTGTCGTAGTGGTTGTTGTCGGTGTAGTTGTAGTGGTGGTTGTGGGTGCAGTTGTAGTGGTGGTTGTGGGTGCAGTTGTGGTGGTTGTTGTCGGTGTAGTTGTAGTGGTGGTTGTGGGTGTAGTTGTAGTGGTGGTTGTTGGTGCAGTTGTAGTGGTGGTTGTGGGTGCAGTTGTAGTTGTGGTTGTTGGTGCTGTAGTAGTTGTTGTTGTGGGTGCTGTCGTAGTGGTTGTTGTCGGTGTAGTTGTAGTGGTGGTTGTGGGTGTAGTTGTAGTGGTGGTTGTGGGTGCAGTTGTGGTGGTGGTTGTGGGTGCAGTTGTAGTGGTGGTTGTTGGTGTAGTTGTAGTGGTGGTTGTTGGTGCTGTAGTAGTTGTTGTTGTGGGTGCTGTCGTAGTGGTTGTTGTCGGTGTAGTTGTAGTGGTGGTTGTGGGTGTAGTTGTAGTGGTGGTTGTGGGTGCAGTTGTGGTGGTGGTTGTGGGTGCAGTTGTAGTGGTGGTTGTTGGTGCAGTTGTAGTTGTCGTTGTGGGTTCTGTCGTAGTGGTTGTTGTGGGTGCAGTTGTAGTTGTGGTTGTTGGTGCAGTTGTGGTGGTGGTTGTGGGTGCAGTTGTAGTGGTGGTTGTTGGTGCAGTTGTAGTTGTCGTTGTGGGTTCTGTCGTAGTGGTTGTTGTGGGTGCAGTTGTAGTTGTGGTTGTTGGTGCTGTAGTAGTTGTTGTTGTGGGTGCTGTCGTAGTGGTTGTTGTCGGTGTAGTTGTAGTGGTGGTTGTGGGTGCAGTTGTGGTGGTGGTTGTGGTTGCAGTTGTAGTGGTGGTTGTCGGTGTAGTTGTAGTGGTGGTTGTGGGTGCAGTTGTGGTGGTGGTTGTGGTTGCAGTTGTAGTGGTGGTTGTCGGTGTAGTTGTAGTGGTGGTTGTGGGTGCAGTCGTAGTGGTGGCTTGACCTGTAGTTGTGGTTGTCAGCACAGCTGTAGTGGTTGTTGGTGGTGAAAACATTCAAAGAAAGAGAAAGAAAATACAAAGTTGGAAGGAAAATTAATAGATTTCCTTTAATTGGTCTTTTGGTGGACTATTTTTGTACTTTTCTTCTGCAACCATTGCTTTCTATTTTTTTTAAAACTGTTTATTGCTCATACATTTCTATCTATTACAGTCCTTTTTTGGGGGGGAAACTACTAAATAAATATTGACATTTACTCGCTATTGGTCAGGATCACTGTTCCCTGTAAGCTGCTCGTCTGCGCAATCGCGCACTGCTCGCACATTTTCAGCACACAAGAAGATCTATGCTGCACATAAAATAAAATTCAACATAAATTTTAAAGGAATTAGACCAATAACCTTTTTTTCGGTACCATTTTGCAATGTAACTCAGTGAGTGACAGGTGTCCAGCCAATGATACGATACGGTTCACTTACGGTATTAGACGATCGCGGACAGCAATTTCCCCCCCCCCCCCCCCCCCACCGCACCGGGCATGAAATATTAACTTGAGGCATGACAAAATGTTATTGTACAACAAAAGACAACATGTCGAGACAGAGAGAGAGAGAGAGAGAGAGAGAGAGAGAGAGATAGTTGAGAGAAATTTTAACTTAGCGGTAGGTGTGCCCTCTAGTCAGGTTCTTTTAAGTTTTGTTACACAGTAGCTCTTACCCATTAGAGTCATCAATGTGAAGAGAAGTGGTCTGACATCCATCCTGTTTTCTTTTAAATCTGCAGAATAATACAAATATAAAACAATGCAATGGCAGAACTGGCATGAAAAAAAATATTTGCAATCTCATTGAATCAATGCTTTCTCCATTTTGCTAAAGATTCAGTCACCTAATACTCATAGTTGTTTTGTTTTAAATTTTAGGAACTCCTAGGGTAAATCCTCTGTATATCTGATGCAATAGTATGGCATGGGTGTGTGAATGCTTGTGTGAGTGTGTGTGTGTGTGTGTGTGTAAGTGCTGATTGAGTGCAGCATTGACTTGATATTGCCTTCACCAAACAGCAAAGAGGTGGAACCCCAACTAACACCAGCCGAGCAACAAGCAGCACCAGCGCAGATACCCGGCAAAATAAACAAAACCCAACCCCCTGATCCGCCGTTTGTTGCAGAAACCTTATATGTCACCATTCTCAAAAAAGTAGAGATATAATTACTTAATACATTTATGTCTATGGAAAACCTCTTATAATTTGTTCACTATGGATTGTGATTACACCTGTCATCTTGGAGCTGGGCTCAAATTGTCATTGTTCTAAAAACCCTGAGCTTGGAGTTACAGTCACATTGTTAGCAGCCTTGTTGGTCATTTCTATTTGCAATGCTTCCCACTAGGTACATGGAGACATAAGTCATCACATCAGAAAGAGCTATACATGAAAAGCAGGTTATCACTTCGAGTCAGCAGCAGCAGCAGCGCAGGAAAAAAAATCAGACACTGTGAGCACTTCAAATAAATCTCCTGCATCACAGTAGTGAAAGAACCAAACAACAAAGTTTAAAGAAGCTCCAACAAGTTCTCACGCTTAAGAGCTTAAAAAGCTACTTGGGAGCATGTTGAGAATTTTTCAGGTTTCATTATTCTTATGTCAATCAATCAATTCAAAAAAATAATTAAATTAAACAAAGCTTTGCAAATATTTACATACATATATATAACATTATCAGACTTACGACAAACTAAATAATCTCTCCTTGTCGTAGGCTTCTTTTAGTTATGTCTATTTGTTCAGAGTCTTCTCATGTGGTCCATCTCACGTTAAATGCTGTCTTGAATGCACATTATGGACTTTTACAGCCAGCAGTGACATCACATGACACACAGATGATGAATATTCAAAAATTTCCTCCCACCTTCACCATAAAGCAAGGTCTAAATCACAAGACGCTCTCAGAGGCAATTGTTACCTTATGCTCTTGGCTGAACTACATGCCTGACGCACTTTGCATTGTTTTGTTAGAGGAATTTCTCCATTCCACTCACCTGCCGTGTTTCGTACCCCCAGTTCTATTAGAAATGCTAGCAAGTCATTAACGGTACCAAATGCACAAATGCATATAAAACATGTAAATGTAACAGAAAAACAGCTTAATGCAGTACAGCACTTTTAACAAAACCAGTGTTATTGTACAGTTTCAGTTAACATTCCTCCACAACCGTACAGCAGCCCTGAATGTTTCCTTCTTATGAGTATTCAGAGCACCATATACTCATAGTTGTTTTACATTTTAGGAACTCCTAGGGTAAATCCTCTGTATATCTGATGCAATAGTATGGCATGGGTGTGTGAATGCTTGTGTGAGTGTGTGTGTTTAAGTGCTGATTGAGTGCAGCATTGACTTGATATTGCCTTCACCAAACAGCAAAGAGGGGGAACCCCAACTAACACCAGCCGAGCAACAAGCAGCATCAGCGCAGATACCCAGCAAAATAAACAAACCCCAACCCCCTGATCCGCCGTCTTGGTCGCAGAAACCTTAAATGTCACCATTCTCAAAAATGTCCAGAAATAACTACTTAATACATTTATGTCTACTGAAAACCTCTTATAATTTGTTCACTGTGGATTGTGATTACACCTGTCATCTTGGAGCTGGGCTCAAATTGTCATTGTTCAAAAGACCCTGAGCTTGGAGTTACAGTCACATTGTTAGCAGCCCTTAAGGAGAGATGCAGTCTTTCTAAAATATAACAGTGGTCATTTCTATTTGCAATGCTCCTCACTAGGTACATGGAGACATAAGTCATCACATCAGAAGCATGTTATAAATTCAAGTCAGCGCCAGCAGTGCAGAAAAAAACTAAATCAGACACACTGTGAGCACTTCAAAGAAGTCTCCTGCACCACAGTAGTTAAAGGACCAAACAATCAAAGTATCAAGAAGCTCCAACAAGTTCACACGCTTAAGAGCTTTAAAAGCTACTTGGGAGCATGTTGAGAATTTTTCAGGCTTCATGATTCTAATGTTAACAGATTGAGCAACAGTGTGCAACAGTTTCACAATCAATTCAAAAATGAAATAAAATAAAATACAGCTCTATATATATACAGTGTATATATATATATATATATACAATATTATTTTAATTTTAATGTCCTTTATTGTTTTGCCCTATCTGTTGCTGTAACAATGTAAATTTCCCAGTTGTGGGACGAATTAAGGATTATTACATACTTACGACAAATTAAATAAATACTGTCTCCTCCTTGTCGTAGGCTTTTTTTTAGTTTTGTCTATTTATTCAGAGTCTCACATTAGTGGCTGTCTTGAATGCACATTATGGACTTTTATAGCCAGCAGTGACATCACAGGACACACAGATGATGAATATTCAAAAATGTCCTCCCATCTTCACCGTAAAGCAAGGTCAAAATCACAAGACGCTCACAGACGTCAATTCCTCCACAACTGACAAACAGCCCTGAGCACTTCTGTCTTGCGAGTATTCAGTGCTCCAACCAGTTTCACTGCAAGCCAAACTTCTTTTACCCAAGAAAACCTCTGTGCCGTGGAAAAAAATGTTTTTAATCAAAGTAACTACACGACATTACGAACACTCTAGCTGTTGACATCGCAGTAAAGGGCAGTCTCAGTCAACATTCCTCCTAAACCATTCAGCAGTCCTGAGCGTTTATTTCTTGTGAGTAGTCAGGGCGGTCCTTCAAGTTATTCTTGCCTTTTCAGAATCCTGATGAGTCAAACAAAGCTACAGAAGTTCTATTTCTTACATAGATAGAAACACACAGTGTGTGTTTCAGTGGTGGTCCATAAGTTGAATAATGTAATCGTAAACAATGTAGAAACTCAAAGTTTAAAAAGGAAGGGAGGGGTAAATAAATGGTATAAAAGGATGAGTTTGTTACGTAGCCTATGTAAAGATAGACAATGGGCTTATTAGCACCTTGATCCTGAGGTTCCCGATTCCCACCCTTGGCGTGAATTAAGTTGTTCATTCTATACTGAGAGGTTCATTTTTTATTCTTGAAAATCACAGATTTTTTTTTAGATATTATTGATTATTAATATTAAATCAGCAATGTGAATAATCCTGTAGTGAATGTCAATGTTTAAATATAATTTCATATATTTAGCAGCAGTTTTGTGGAATAGAGAATTGCATATAATTAAACTGGTATTTTGACTACATTTTTCAGTAGCTTGCAGGCATATCAACATCATTCATATTTATCATCTTTCATAGGTCAGTACAGTTAACGTAATTGTTGTCATTTTTGTGCAGTTAACCACTGAAACCATTTCAGGGAACAAATTGAAAGAAATTACCTTTGATTTATGACAATAATAAATGTAACAATAACAGCAAACACAAAGGAGAACAATAAACATATTTACAACACATATAAGAGATGAAACCTTTACAGAATAATACAACATTTTCAAAGCTATATTCAAAGTCGATTCAGTGCAATAAGTGTCCATGCACCTTGGAGGGGAGGAGGCAGAAGAGGTGTCAGTGTGTCGGGCTGGGACAGGGGCCTCATGCCACAGCTTCAGAGTGAAAAATGGTGTTTGCAATCCACCCCAGCTGTCTTTGGTCCTGCACAGGGATGGTCATCTTACCCAGAATGTAGGTGCAGCCCCAGCACTGGAATGCTGAACTCCTCCAGGCTCATCCTGGAAGACAACAACAAAGAAGAACAAGTTTATTGCATAAAAGAAAGATGTACAAAAGATGACTTACAACAGAGCCAGAACAATACAAAGATGTAACTTGCCAGAGACTGGACTGCCAGGCAGGTGTTAATAGCAGAGCTCCTCATAGAGGATGAAGCTGGGCTGGTGGTCCTCATAGAGGATGAAGCACGGCTGGGGTTCTCAAAGAGGATGGAGCAGGCATGAGGCATTTCTCAATCTGAAATTATTAGTAATTACTCAGTATTAAGCCATGGAGTCACTCAGTGTACAGTCCTTCATCTGACTGATATTATCTGCACCATTGTATTGTCCAAGCTACCAGCATAGTAATGACTGTATTAAGTGTTGATGCTTACCTTCTGATAGAGATCCTGCCACTTCCATTGCTTTGGGTTTGGGGCTTCTGATGCTCTGAGGTTTAGTGCTCATCTAAAGATAACATGGAAATAGCAATAGTTACAACAATGTATCACAGCATAAACATGATGTGAATATTGAAGGATACAGTAATACAGCACTGCACAATAGGCAACCGACACTAATAACGTGATTTATTGCAATCAGATACAGTAATGACTAATGAATATATCTACAGCCATTAACAGCTGTCATCTATCTAGATAACATAGTGTAATTAATACATAGTGTAATTAATACTGTAGGTACTTTAAGCAAACCCACCATAGCTCTCGTCAACAATTACAACACAGTGTGACACTGACCGCAGCACATAAACACACTGAGTGTAACGTTATCATTATGAAACATAATATGTTGAGAAGTATAATCATGATGAGTTACAGTCGGATTAACGTCGAGACGTCACAGGTAACTAACTGACCAAGATATAGGCTTTTCACAAAAATTTACAATTTGGTCCATGGTTACTCTGTCATTTTCAAGAATTTGACCATGATTAAGGTTTTCCCCAGACTTGCAGCAAAGAATCCTCGTGCCATCTAGATTGCTGTGTTTGAAGTTCTAGCCCTCTAGCTCTCAAATTGGCTGAGATATGGGCTTTTTACAAACATGTGACCAATTTGGTAACAATCCGTACACCTCGGCTGTAACTTTACCGGTTTAGCCTCATTAGACCACTTATTTTGAAGAACTGGAATCCTCCGGCAATCTAGCACTCTAGCTCTTCAATTGGCTGAGATATGGGCTTTACAAAAAAACTTGACCAATTACGTCCATGGTCATTTTCAAGAACTTGACCAAAATTAAAAAATTCCCCAAACTTGCAGCAAATAAATCCTAGTCCCATTAGCATTGCTTTGTTTGAAATTCTAGCGCTCTAGCTCTTAAATTGGCTTTACAAAGAAAGCTTTGCCGAGATATGGGCTTTTTAAGTTTTCTCTAGTTTTCCAAAATGAGGACCGCGGGGTGTTGGGCTTCAAATCTTCTGCCCTGGCAGAAGGATTGGTGGTTTGTCGATGGGTAATGGTTCGCAATCAGAGTCCATGTCAGACAAACAAGGAAAATCAAGCAGGCGGCAGATCTAAAGGAGTTGTGTTCACTGGGCCAATGCCTCCGTCTTTTTACCCAGAGGGAAGAGGGGTCTCCTATCTGTACTAGGTCAGCAGCACGGAGAGGATGGGGTCAGGGACCTGGCCTCCTTTTATTCCTCAAACGACATCACAGGCAAGGGTTAACATCTGACCAATGTCGCCACAGCTGAGTCTGACACTTTCACATCAAGGTGTTTTTGAAAAGGGGTTGTATCCTAGGTAGTCCAGGGATCTGTAGTTTTCTTGTCTGTTTGTGAACAAAGGGAGTACATCCCCCTCTATTTAAGGGGTTGGAATGGCCCATGCAGGCCTTTATGGATGGATTGGAATGTGACATGTAGGCCCCAACAACACACAGATGCCGGATGTTTAAAAATGTCCTCCCACCTTCACTGTGGAAAGTCTAAATCACAAGATGCTCTCAGAAGTCAATTGTTTCCTTATGCTCTTTGCTAAACTACCTGCCTGACGTACTTTGCATTGTTCTGTGAGAGGAGTTTCTCCATTCCACTCACCTGCCATCTTTTGTACCTTGTTGAGGTTCCAGTTCTAGCAGAAATGCTAGCGTCATTAGGGTTACCGCATAAATATAGTATACTTCCAACAGCCCTGAGCGTTTCTGTCTGTTGAGTATTCAGGGCGGTCCTTCAAGTTATTCTTGCCTTTTAGAATCAAGAAGAGCCAAAAAAAAGCTACAGAAGTTCTAATACTTACAACGATAGAAACACATACTGTGTGTTTCAGTGGTGGTCCATGAGCTCAACAATGTAGAAATGCAATGTTTGAAAAGGAAGGGAGTTGTAAATAAATGGTATTTGTCGTGTTCAAAATACTTCATCAGGGCGGCAAGAAGGACTTCAAGTTGAGAGAGATCTGGTTTAAGCTGTTTAATAAGCGAAAAAGGTTAAAGTTGTGATACAGAGCAAAACTCAGCTGAGGTCTCATGGTCTCAATGTGGGGGGGTGCAAGGTGCAATATGAATAAGTACCGCCTCAGGTAAATGAATGAGGCAATACTTCTTTGTCTCGCTGCAGGAGAATGAAAAATGGCCCCCCACCCAAACCGATCAGCCGTCCCGTATTGTTTTATATCCTCCCCACCCCCTTCCCTCACGTTACACCAAGCAGCCGTCCCGTATTGTTTTACATCGTATCTCCCCCAGTCAGACCGATCAGCCGCCCCATATTGTTTTATATCGACACGGACACGTATGCACGAAAGCTTCTGATCTGTACAAGGGGGGCTCGGAAGAAAAAGTTTGGGAACCACTGGGTAAGATATTACTCATTAAATTTGATTAATTGAATTTATTTAGAAATTAGGAGTGTAAACATAGTAAGTACTAACTGTGTTATCTACTACTAAACGGAAGCTCGCCATCAGATGTATAACTTTCTGCTCTCGCTCAGTGCCAGTGTATGAAAAGTAGGACTGGTGTTTTTGTTTGTAGTATCTTTGAACATAATAACCCTTCATCACCACAACAGATCCCATGCAAATCACTCAAACACAATTGCCATTGACTTCTGTGAAAAAGTATGAATTTTCCCTGCGTTTCTGTAACTTTTGGCAATCATTTACTTTTTCCTCTCTTTTTGGTCCGCCATGATAAATAAGGTAAATGTAATTTTTTAACCAAAGTAAACAAGGGAGGCATCAGGCAGGACATTTCACGTTAAACCTGCACCAAATCAAATATGCAGATCCGAGCCACTGTGGCGACCCCCGACGGGAGCAGCCGCAAGACCAAGAACACTATGCTCTAATGGGCCACAACCCATGCTATTTTAAAAATTTATACAGGGCCACTAAAAAACGATATTCCTCCAAAAAAAACTACCTATCGTGGGAGAGATAAACCATTTCCAACAAAAGTTGCACTAACTAACACGAAGCTCACAGAAAACCTTTTGTTTGATTATAAAAATACATGTGAAAACATGTGTGGCAAGATTGAAAGAACATATATTTGGCATCATACAGACCATAACCTTTTTTCAGATACAAACGTAGTTTTCCTACATCTTTTACTTCATTAAACTGAAACCCTGCCACACTGGATATACTGTCAGGGCAGCTACTAAAGACCCTAATATAATGTAGACCCCAGCTGTGAAATTTACATTTATTTGGAAACTACACAAAGATACACACAGCTTTACTTTGAAGTAAACTAGATACATGTTGATGTATTATATATTATGTGAACTGAAACACAAGACACATTTTTGGGGAATAAAAAAACTGGTAGATATGATTTTTTTTATTAGGTTTTAATACAGGGGGCGGCAGTAGCCAGACCATAGGGATTCAGCTTGGGAACCAGAGGGTTGCCGGTTCGACTCCCGTATGGACCAAGTAAGTGAAGTGGTAGCTTGTGAGTTGCCAGTTTGCCTCCAGGGCACTGCCGAGGTGCACGTGAGCAAGGCACCGAACCCCCAACAGCTCCATGGGCGCCGCATAATGGCTGCCCTGCACCCCCCTGTAATGCATGTGTGTTTCTGTGTGTGATATGTAAGGGGGGTGCAAGACAAATTTCAATTGCGTGCGATTTGATTGCGAATTGCATGTAATATGACAATAAAAGTATCTTAATCTAAAAGAGGTTAGTGAAAACATTCAGCATTTGATGGCCACATATAGTCTAAAGTTAGAAATAAAGGTTTACCCTTAACAAGTCATTTAGCAAAGTAAATCTAAGGATATAATATGAGCATTGGTGTGAATTATTTTTTTGGTGTATCTGTCCATGTTAGTTTAGTGTCCTTGGTTAGCTTGACAGTTCAATGATCCTGGTGATTAAGTTGGCTGTTATCACCGACTGATTTCATTCTGTCCAGCCCAGGATCCGAAGACACACATTATTATTGTTGTTGTTGTTGTGGTAGTGGTGGCCACAACAATGTCCTTTTTATTCCATGGAGTCCAGTCATTTTCTTTTTGCCTTTCAGATGGTCATCAGCAATGACACTACTGCTGGCTTGATAGTAGCCATGACAACACCACCAGGAAGGACGTCGTGATGATGTTGATCTTATGACTGATTCCACTGGAAATTTCTACAAGAAAAAAGGAAACTATGATTATTATTATTATTATTTAATTTCAGGAATAATCATTTGGATAAGTGGAAATTGTAATGGCACAGCAGTGAGTAATCCTTACGTATTATGGTGCCATTCACACTAATGGAGTCTGTCTCAATATTGAAGCCTGTGATGCCTGAAGCTATATTCAGCAGAACATTTGCGACCTGAGTAGCATTAGGAACAGATGTGGCATCAAATCCCAGGACGATGTTGTTGATGATTGATCCAGGACTGTAAAAGGAAAAATATTGTTTGATATAAATCTTTTATATTTTCTTACATTTCCTCTAGTAAAAAAAATACCAGTTACCTGAATGACTCCACACCCAGGGTTCTGAAGGAGGAGAATTGTTTTTTGTATTCTGGTGAAAGCTATAAAAACAAAAGATAAATGATAGCCTTGTCAATTTCCAATGATTATCCAATAGTTAATCTCTTGTTTTGCTTAGAATACCAAAATGTGCATTTATAACATTAGATGGAGAAAGGAAGCTGCCCTGTTATGTTCCCCTTGATGTTAGTGAAGGATAAGGTAAGATAATGAAAGTTACATTCAATTTTGTTAATTAAGTATTACTTACAGTATCCTGTATCAGTTTAGCTCGAGCTTCAAAAGCCTGAGAGGATTGATTCAACAACTCTGACATAAAAGTTTCGTTGGATCGAAATGTCAGCTGCAGCGTTTTGAGTGCTGCTGTAGTAGTAGCATTTGTTGTAGTTGCAGTGGTTGCAGGTGCAGGAGTTGCTACAGAAATATTTGAAAGGAAAACATTTAACACTTTCTCTGCTGCACAAGAAAAACAATTGCCCTTTCCAAAATTATTTTGTAGTTGACAATTTTGAATTGTGTCAAAAAGCAAAGTAGTGATAGACAACGGTATTCACAGGGTGTAGTCATCTTTTATTACATAAAACAGTTTAACCGAAGTAGGCGATTATAGGATTTTATACTGATAAGGGAAAAAAAATGGAAGTAATACTTACCAAGTATTTGGATGGAGTTGGGAACAAAGGTGACGTTGAAGGTGTTGTTATTCACAGCATCTACTAAGGTCTTTACAACGGCATCACTCTGTGGGACTGCGCCAACAGAGGAGTTGAACCCAATGCTTATATCAGCTATAGTGCTATTGAGCTGTTGTTTTGTTGAGCTTGGCCTGCATCACAAAGCCAAAAATTAATACGTCACAGATTAACTGAAATGAAAATAAATGACAATGGTGATGATGATGCAAATTTGTAATCTAAAAGGACGAATGTTTGGCTTGTTATTTATGCTTATAACTCTTACTCTATACACACATCACAAGATACAGCAAAGCTCACAATTAGCAGCCCTGTGTTTAGCAATTGAATGAGCACAAACGTTTTTTCAGGGGAAAATTAACTTTAAAGATTTTGAGCGTTGTTTCTGTAAATGTATGACTTATACAGTCATTCAAACTAAATAATTTGCACCAACAACTCACAGAAAATATCCATAATTAAGTAAAACAAACAAAATACGATCCACCCTGTCAAATTTTCTTTCAACACATGAAATTGGTGAAGATATCTAGAATAATTTTGAGCTTTGATGTATATCTATGATGTGATTATAAAGGGTTATAAGCAAAATTAACAAGCCAGCCAATGCAGGCAAGTTTAAAGAGAAGTATTACCTGAGACTGTCAAGACGGCAAGCTTCAAAAAGTTCACCAAATCTCTGTTTGTAGCTGTTTTCACACTGCAAGATAAAAAGAAAATGAAAAGAGCTTTAGGAGGTTTTCATTTTAATATTGTAATATCACAATTTAATAATAATGAATATGATTGTATAAGTATTAATTGAACATACACTGAATTTGAATAAGATGTGTTTTCAATAAAAATGTCTTCCAATTGATTCTATCACAGCACCAAAAATTTTTAATTGTTTATACTCACACCAGGGACAATTCGCGATTCCATATTTTTGAAACTTTCACTGTTTCTGTCAGCAAAATCTGGATCATAAGTTTCCGCAACTTCACTTTTGACAGTAAAGACAGCAGAGGAAGGTGTCGATGTGGTGGTTGTTGGTGCAGCTGTAGTGGTTGTTGTGGGTGCAGCCGTAGTGGTTGTTGTGGGTGCAGCCGTAGTGGATGTAGCCGTAGTTGTTGTTGTGGGTGCAGCCGTAGTTGTTGTTGTGGGTGCAGCCGTAGTGGTTGTTGTGGGTGCAGCCGTTGTGGTGGTTGTGGATGCAGCCGTACTTGTTGTTGTGGGTGCAGTTGTAGTGGTGGTTGTGGGTGCAGTTGTAGTGGTTGTTGTGGGTGCAGTTGTAGTAGTGGTTGTGGGTGCTGTTGTAGTGGTTGTTGTGGGTGCTGTTGTAGTGGTTGTTGTGGATGCAGTTGAAGTGGTTGTTGTGGGTGCAGTTGAAGTGGTTGTTGTGGGTGCAGTTGTAGTGGTGGTTGTGGGTGCAGTTGTAGTAGTGGTTGTGGGTGCTGTTGTAGTGGTTGTTGTGGGTGCTGTTGTAGTGGTTGTTGTGGATGCAGTTGAAGTGGTTGTTGTGGGTGCAGTTGAAGTGGTTGTTGTGGGTGCAGTTGTAGTGGTGGTTGTGGGTGCAGTTGAAGTGGTTGTTGTGGGTGCAGTTGAAGTGGTTGTTGTGGGTGCAGTTGTAGTGGTGGTTGTGGGTGCAGTTGTAGTAGTGATTGTGGATGCAGTTGTAGTGGTGGTTGTTGGTGCAGTTGTAGTGGTGGTTGTGGGTGCAGTTGTGGTTGTGGGTGCAGTTGTAGTGGTGGTTGTGGGTGCAGTCGTGGGTGCAGGCGTAGTGGTTGTTGTGGGTGCAGTTAAAGTGGTTGTTGTGGGTGCAGTTGTAGTGGTGGTTGTGGGTGCAGTTGTAGTAGTGATTGTGGATGCAGTCGTAGTGGTGGTTGTGGGTGCAGTTGTAGTTGTCGTTGTGGGTGCTGTCGTAGTGGTTGTTGTGGGTGCAGTTGTAGTTGTGGTTGTTGGTGCTGTAGTAGTTGTTGTTGTGGGTGCTGTCGTAGTGGTTGTTGTCGGTGTAGTTGTAGTGGTAGTTGTGGGTGCAGTTGTAGTGGTTGTTGTGGGTGCAGTTGTAGTGGTGGTTGTGGGTGCAGTTAAAGTGGTTGTTGTGGGTGCAGTTGTAGTGGTGGTTGTGGGTGCAGTTGTAGTAGTGATTGTGGATGCAGTCGTAGTGGTGGTTGTGGGTGCAGTTGTAGTTGTCGTTGTGGGTGCTGTCGTAGTGGTTGTTGTGGGTGCAGTTGTAGTTGTGGTTGTTGGTGCTGTAGTAGTTGTTGTTGTGGGTGCTGTCGTAGTGGTTGTTGTCGGTGTAGTTGTAGTGGTGGTTGTGGGTGCAGTTGTAGTGGTTGTTGTGGGTGCAGTTGTAGTGGTGGTTGTGGGTGCAGTTGTAGTGGTGGTTGTGGGTTCAGTCGTGGGTGCTGTCGTAGTGGTTGTTGTGGGTGCAGTTGTAGTTGTGGTTGTTGGTGCTGTAGTAGTTGTTGTTGTGGGTGCTGTCGTAGTGGTTGTTGTCAGTGTAGTTGTAGTTGTGGTTGTTGGTGCTGTAGTAGTTGTTGTTGTGGGTGCTGTCGTAGTGGTTGTTGTCGGTGTAGTTGTAGTGGTGGTTGTGGGTGCAGTTGTAGTGGTTGTTGTGGGTGCAGTTGTAGTGGTGGTTGTGGGTGCAGTTGTAGTGGTGGTTGTGGGTGCAGTTGTAGTGGTTGTTGTGGGTGCAGTTGTAGTGGTTGTTGTGGGTGCAGTCGTAGTGGTGGTTGTGGGTGTAGTTGTAGTGGTGGTTGTGGGTGCAGTTGTGGTGGTGGTTGTTGGTGCAGTTGTAGTGGTGGTTGTTGGTGCAGTTGTAGTTGTCGTTGTGGGTGCTGTCGTAGTGGTTGTTGTGGGTGCAGTTGTAGTTGTGGTTGTTGGTGCTGTAGTAGTTGTTGTTGTGGGTGCTGTCGTAGTGGTTGTTGTCGGTGTAGTTGTAGTGGTGGTTGTGGGTGCAGTTGTAGTGGTGGTTGTGGGTGTAGTTGTAGTGGTTGTTGTGGGTGCAGTTGTAGTGGTGGTTGTGGGTGCAGTTGTGGTGGTGGTTGTGGGTGCAGTTGTAGTGGTGGTTGTTGGTGCAGTTGTAGTTGTCGTTGTGGGTGCTGTCGTAGTGGTTGTTGTGGGTGCAGTTGTAGTTGTGGTTGTTGGTGCTGTAGTAGTTGTTGTTGTGGGTGCTGTCGCAGTGGTTGTTGTCAGTGTAGTTGTAGTGGTGGTTGTGGGTGTAGTTGTAGTGGTGGTTGTGGGTGTAGTTGTAGTGGTGGTTGTGGGTGCAGTTGTAGTGGTGGTTGTTGGTGCAGTTGTGGTGGTTGTTGTCGGTGTAGTTGTAGTGGTGGTTGTGGGTGTAGTTGTAGTGGTGGTTGTTGGTGCTGTAGTAGTTGTTGTTGAGGGTGCTGTCGTAGTGGTTGTTGTCGGTGTAGTTGTAGTGGTGGTTGTGGGTGTAGTTGTAGTGGTGGTTGTGGGTGCAGTTGTGGTGGTGGTTGTGGGTGCAGTTGTAGTTGTGGTTGTTGGTGCTGTAGTAGTTGTTGTTGTGGGTGCTGTCGTAGTGGTTGTTGTCGGTGTAGTTGTAGTGGTGGTTGTGGGTGCAGTTGTAGTGGTTGTTGTGGGTGCAGTTGTAGTGGTGGTTGTGGGTGCAGTTGTAGTGGTGGTTGTGGGTGCAGTTGTAGTGGTGGTTGTGGGTGTAGTTGTAGTGGTTGTTGTGGGTGCAGTTGTAGTGGTGGTTGTGGGTGCAGTTGTGGTGGTGGTTGTGGGTGCAGTTGTAGTGGTGGTTGTTGGTGCAGTTGTAGTTGTCGTTGTGGGTGCTGTCGTAGTGGTTGTTGTGGGTGCAGTTGTAGTTGTGGTTGTTGGTGCTGTAGTAGTTGTTGTTGTGGGTGCTGTCGTAGTGGTTGTTGTCGGTGTAGTTGTAGTGGTGGTTGTGGGTGTAGTTGTAGTGGTGGTTGTGGGTGCAGTTGTGGTGGTGGTTGTGGGTGCAGTTGTGGTGGTTGTTGTCGGTGTAGTTGTAGTGGTGGTTGTGGGTGTAGTTGTAGTGGTGGTTGTGGGTGCAGTTGTGGTGGTGGTTGTGGGTGCAGTTGTAGTTGTGGTTGTTGGTGCTGTAGTAGTTGTTGTTGTGGGTGCTGTCGTAGTGGTTGTTGTCGGTGTAGTTGTAGTGGTGGTTGTGGGTGCAGTTGTAGTGGTCGTTGTGGGTGCAGTTGTAGTGGTGGTTGTGGGTGCAGTTGTAGTGGTGGTTGTGGGTGCAGTTGTAGTGGTGGTTGTGGGTGTAGTTGTAGTGGTTGTTGTGGGTGCAGTTGTAGTGGTGGTTGTGGGTGCAGTTGTAGTTGTCGTTGTGGGTGCTGTCGTAGTGGTTGTTGTGGGTGCAGTTGTAGTTGTTGTTGTGGGTGCTGTCGTAGTGGTTGTTGTCGGTGTAGTGGTGGTTGTGGGTGTAGTTGTAGTGGTGGTTGTGGGTGCAGTTGTAGTGGTGGTTGTTGGTGCAGTTGTAGTTGTGGTTGTTGGTGCTGTAGTAGTTGTTGTTGTGGGTGCTGTCGTAGCTGTTGTTGTCGGTGTAGTTGTAGTGGTGGTTGTGGGTGCAGTTGTAGTGGTTGTTGTGGGTGCAGTTGTGGTGGTGGTTGTGGGTGCAGTTGTAGTGGTGGTTGTTGGTGTAGTTGTAGTGGTGGTTGTTGGTGCTGTAGTAGTTGTGGTTGTGGGTGCTGTCGTAGTGGTTGTTGTCGGTGTAGTTGTAGTGGTGGTTGTGGGTGTAGTTGTAGTGGTGGTTGTGGGTGCAGTTGTAGTGGTGGTTGTTGGTGCAGTTGTAGTTGTGGTTGTTGGTGCTGTAGTAGTTGTTGTTGTGGGTGCTGTCGTAGCTGTTGTTGTCGGTGTAGTTGTAGTGGTGGTTGTGGGTGTAGTTGTAGTGGTGGTTGTGGGTGCAGTTGTGGTGGTGGTTGTGGGTGCAGTTGTAGTGGTGGTTGTTGGTGTAGTTGTAGTGGTGGTTGTTGGTGCTGTAGTAGTTGTGGTTGTGGGTGCTGTCGTAGTGGTTGTTGTCGGTGTAGTTGTAGTGGTGGTTGTGGGTGTAGTTGTAGTGGTGGTTGTGGGTGCAGTTGTGGTGGTGGTTGTGGGTGCAGTTGTAGTGGTGGTTGTTGGTGCAGTTGTAGTTGTCGTTGTGGGTGCTGTCGTAGTGGTTGTTGTGGGTGCAGTTGTAGTTGTGGTTGTTGGTGCTGTAGTAGTTGTTGTTGTGGGTGCTGTCGTAGTGGTTGTTGTCGGTGTAGTTGTAGTGGTGGTTGTGGGTGCAGTTGTAGTGGTGGTTGTGGGTGCAGTTGTGGTGGTTGTTGTCGGTGTAGTTGTAGTGGTGGTTGTGGGTGTAGTTGTAGTGGTGGTTGTGGGTGCAGTTGTGGTGGTGGTTGTGGGTGCAGTTGTAGTTGTGGTTGTTGGTGCTGTAGTAGTTGTTGTTGTGGGTGCTGTCGTAGTGGTTGTTGTCGGTGTAGTTGTAGTGGTGGTTGTGGGTGCAGTTGTAGTGGTCGTTGTGGGTGCAGTTGTAGTGGTGGTTGTGGGTGCAGTTGTAGTGGTGGTTGTGGGTGCAGTTGTAGTGGTGGTTGTGGGTGTAGTTGTAGTGGTTGTTGTGGGTGCAGTTGTAGTGGTGGTTGTGGGTGCAGTTGTAGTTGTCGTTGTGGGTGCTGTCGTAGTGGTTGTTGTGGGTGCAGTTGTAGTTGTTGTTGTGGGTGCTGTCGTAGTGGTTGTTGTCGGTGTAGTGGTGGTTGTGGGTGTAGTTGTAGTGGTGGTTGTGGGTGCAGTTGTAGTGGTGGTTGTTGGTGCAGTTGTAGTTGTGGTTGTTGGTGCTGTAGTAGTTGTTGTTGTGGGTGCTGTCGTAGCTGTTGTTGTCGGTGTAGTTGTAGTGGTGGTTGTGGGTGCAGTTGTAGTGGTTGTTGTGGGTGCAGTTGTGGTGGTGGTTGTGGGTGCAGTTGTAGTGGTGGTTGTTGGTGTAGTTGTAGTGGTGGTTGTTGGTGCTGTAGTAGTTGTTGTTGTGGGTGCTGTCGTAGTGGTTGTTGTCGGTGTAGTTGTAGTGGTGGTTGTGGGTGCAGTTGTAGTGGTGGTTGTTGGTGTAGTTGTAGTGGTGGTTGTTGGTGCTGTAGTAGTTGTTGTTGTGGGTGCTGTCGTAGTGGTTGTTGTCGGTGTAGTTGTAGTGGTGGTTGTGGGTGTAGTTGTAGTGGTGGTTGTGGGTGTAGTTGTGGTGGTGGTTGTGGGTGCAGTTGTAGTGGTGGTTGTTGGTGCAGTTGTGGTTGTTGGTGCTGTAGTAGTTGTTGTTGTGGGTGCTGTCGTAGTGGTTGTTGTCTGTGTAGTTGTAGTGGTGGTTGTCGGTGTAGTTGTAGTGGTGGTTGTGGGTGCAGTTGTAGTGGTGGTTGTGGGTGCAGTTGTGGTGGTTGTAGTCGGTGTAGTTGTAGTGGTGGTTGTGGGTGTAGTTGTAGTGGTGGTTGTTGGTGCTGTAGTAGTTGTTGTTGTGGGTGCTGTCGTAGTGGTTGTTGTCGGTGTAGTTGTAGTGGTGGTTGTGGGTGTAGTTGTAGTGGTGGTTGTGGGTGCAGTTGTGGTGGTGGTTGTTGGTGCAGTTGTAGTTGTCGTTGTGGGTGCTGTCGTAGTTGTTGTTGTGGGTGCTGTCGTAGTGGTTGTTGTCGGTGTAGTTGTAGTGGTGGTTGTGGGTGTAGTTGTAGTGGTGGTTGTGGGTGCAGTTGTGGTGGTGGTTGTGGGTGCAGTTGTAGTGGTGGTTGTTGGTGCAGTTGTAGTTGTCGTTGTGGGTGCTGTCGTAGTGGTTGTTGTGGGTGCAGTTGTAGTGGTGGTTGTTGGTGCTGTAGTAGTTGTTGTTGTGGGTGCTGTCGTAGTGGTTGTTGTCGGTGTAGTTGTAGTGGTGGTTGTGGGTGTAGTTGTAGTGGTGGTTGTCGGTGCAGTTGTGGTGGTGGTTGTGGGTGCAGTTGTAGTGGTGGTTGTTGGTGTAGTTGTAGTGGTGGTTGTTGGTGCTGTAGTAGTTGTTGTTGTGGGTGCTGTCGTAGTGGTTGTTGTCGGTGTAGTTGTAGTGGTGGTTGTGGGTGTAGTTGTAGTGGTGGTTGTGGGTGCAGTTGTGGTGGTGGTTGTGGGTGCAGTTGTAGTTGTGGTTGTTGGTGCTGTAGTAGTTGTTGTTGTGGGTGCTGTCGTAGTGGTTGTTGTCGGTGTAGTTGTAGTGGTGGTTGTGGGTGTAGTTGTAGTGGTGGTTGTGGGTGCAGTTGTGGTGGTGGTTGTGGGTGCAGTTGTGGTGGTGGTTGGTGGTGTAGTTGTAGTGGTGGTTGTTGGTGCTGTAGTAGTTGTTGTTGTGGGTGCTGTCGTAGTGGTTGTTGTCGGTGTAGTTGTGGTTGTGGGTGTAGTTGTAGTGGTGGTTGTGGGTGCAGTTGTGGTGGTGGTTGTGGGTGCAGTTGTAGTGGTGGTTGTTGGTGCAGTTGTAGTTGTCGTTGTGGGTGCTGTCGTAGTGGTTGTTGTGGGTGCAGTTGTAGTTGTGGTTGTTGGTGCTGTAGTAGTTGTTGTTGTGGGTGCTGTCGTAGTGGTTGTTGTCGGTGTAGTTGTAGTGGTGGTTGTGGGTGCAGTTGTAGTGGTGGTTGTGGGTGCAGTTGTGGTGGTTGTAGTCGGTGTAGTTGTAGTGGTGGTTGTGGGTGTAGTTGTAGTGGTGGTTGTTGGTGCTGTAGTAGTTGTTGTTGTGGGTGCTGTCGTAGTGGTTGTTGTCGGTGTAGTTGTAGTGGTGGTTGTGGGTGTAGTTGTAGTGGTGGTTGTGGGTGCAGTTGTAGTGGTGGTTGTGGGTGCAGTTGTGGTGGTGGTTGTGGGTGCAGTTGTAGTGGTGGTTGTTGGTGCAGTTGTAGTTGTCGTTGTGGGTGCTGTCGTCGTGGTTGTTGTGGGTGCAGTTGTAGTTGTGGTTGTTGGTGCTGTAGTAGTTGTTGTTGTGGGTGCTGTCGTAGTGGTTGTTGTCGGTGTAGTTGTAGTGGTGGTTGTGGGTGTAGTTGTAGTGGTGGTTGTGGGTGCAGTTGTGGTGGTGGTTGTGGGTGCAGTTGTAGTGGTGGTTGTTGGTGTAGTTGTAGTGGTGGTTGTTGGTGCAGTTGTAGTTGTCGTTGTGGGTGCTGTCGTCGTGGTTGTTGTGGGTGCAGTTGTAGTTGTGGTTGTTGGTGCTGTAGTAGTTGTTGTTGTGGGTGCTGTCGTAGTGGTTGTTGTCGGTGCAGTTGTGGTGGTGGTTGTGGGTGCAGTTGTAGTGGTGGTTGTGGGTGCAGTTGTAGTGGTGGTTGTTGGTGCAGTTGTAGTTGTCGTTGTGGGTGCTGTCGTAGTGGTTGTTGTGGGTGCAGTTGTAGTTGTGGTTGTTGGTGCTGTAGTAGTTGTTGTTGTGGGTGCTGTCGTAGTGGTTGTTGTCGGTGTAGTTGTAGTGGTGGTTGTGGGTGCAGTTGTAGTGGTGGTTGTGGGTGCAGTTGTGGTGGTTGTAGTCGGTGTAGTTGTAGTGGTGGTTGTGGGTGTAGTTGTAGTGGTGGTTGTTGGTGCTGTAGTAGTTGTTGTTGTGGGTGCTGTCGTAGTGGTTGTTGTCGGTGTAGTTGTAGTGGTGGTTGTGGGTGTAGTTGTAGTGGTGGTTGTGGGTGCAGATGTAGTGGTGGTTGTGGGTGCAGTTGTGGTGGTGGTTGTGGGTGCAGTTGTAGTGGTGGTTGTTGGTGCAGTTGTAGTTGTCGTTGTGGGTGCTGTCGTCGTGGTTGTTGTGGGTGCAGTTGTAGTTGTGGTTGTTGGTGCTGTAGTAGTTGTTGTTGTGGGTGCTGTCGTAGTGGTTGTTGTCGGTGTAGTTGTAGTGGTGGTTGTGGGTGTAGTTGTAGTGGTGGTTGTGGGTGCAGTTGTGGTGGTGGTTGTGGGTGCAGTTGTAGTGGTGGTTGTTGGTGTAGTTGTAGTGGTGGTTGTTGGTGCTGTAGTAGTTGTTGTTGTGGGTGCTGTCGTAGTGGTTGTTGTCGGTGTAGTTGTAGTGGTGGTTGTGGGTGCAGTTGTAGTGGTGGTTGTGGGTGCTGTCGTAGTGGTTGTTGTCGGTGTAGTTGTAGTGGTGGTTGTGGGTGCAGTTGTAGTGGTTGTTGTGGGTGCAGTTGTGGTGGTGGTTGTGGGTGCAGTTGTAGTGGTGGTTGTGGGTGCAGTTGTAGTGGTGGTTGTGGGTGTAGTTGTAGTGGTTGTTGTGGGTGCAGTTGTAGTGGTGGTTGTGGGTGCAGTTGTGGTGGTGGTTGTGGGTGCAGTTGTAGTGGTGGTTGTAGGTGCAGTTGTAGTTGTCGTTGTGGGTGTTGTCGTAGTGGTTGTTGTGGGTGCAGTTGTAGTTGTGGTTGTTGGTGCTGTAGTAGTTGTTGTTGTGGGTGCTGTCGTAGTGGTTGTTGTTGGTGTAGTTGTAGTGGTGGTTGTGGGTGTAGTTGTAGTGGTGGTTGTGGGTGCAGTTGTGGTGGTGGTTGTGGGTGTAGTTGTAGTTGTGGTTGTTGGTGCTGTAGTAGTTGTTGTTGTGGGTGCTGTCGTAGTGGTTGTTGTCGGTGTAGTTGTAGTGGTGGTTGTGGGTGTAGTTGTAGTGGTGGTTGTGGGTGCAGTTGTGGTGGTGGTTGTGGGTGCAGTTGTAGTGGTGGTTGTTGGGGCAGTTGTAGTTGTCGTTGTGGGTGCTGTCGTAGTGGTTGTTGTGGGTGCAGTTGTAGTTGTGGTTGTTGGTGCTGTAGTAGTTGTTGTTGTGGGTGCTGTCGTACTGGTTGTTGTCGGTGTAGTTGTAGTGGTGGTTGTGGGTGCAGTTGTAGTGGTGGTTGTGGGTGCAGTTGTGGTGGTTGTTGTCGGTGTAGTTGTAGTGGTGGTTGTGGGTGTAGTTGTAGTGGTGGTTGTTGGTGCAGTTGTAGTGGTGGTTGTGGGTGCAGTTGTAGTTGTGGTTGTTGGTGCTGTAGTAGTTGTTGTTGTGGGTGCTGTCGTAGTGGTTGTTGTCGGTGTAGTTGTAGTGGTGGTTGTGGGTGTAGTTGTGGTGGTGGTTGTGGGTGCAGTTGTGGTGGTGGTTGTGGGTGCAGTTGTAGTGGTGGTTGTTGGTGTAGTTGTAGTGGTGGTTGTTGGTGCTGTAGTAGTTGTTGTTGTGGGTGCTGTTGTAGTGGTTGTTGTGGGTGTAGTTGTAGTGGTGGTTGTGGGTGTAGTTGTAGTGGTGGTTGTGGGTGCAGTTGTGGTGGTGGTTGTGGGTGCAGTTGTAGTGGTGGTTGTTGGTGCAGTTGTAGTTGTCGTTGTGGGTGCTGTCGTAGTGGTTGTTGTGGGTGTAGTTGTGGTTGTTGGTGCTGTAGTAGTTGTTGTTGTGGGTGCTGTCGTAGTGGTTGTTGTCGGTGTAGTTGTAGTGGTGGTTGTGGGTGCAGTTGTAGTGGTGGTTGTGGGTGCAGTTGTGGTGGTTGTTGTCGGTGTAGTTGTAGTGGTGGTTGTGGGTGTAGTTGTAGTGGTGGTTGTTGGTGCTGTAGTAGTTGTTGTTGTGGGTGCTGTCGTAGTGGTTGTTGTCGGTGTAGTTGTAGTGGTGGTTGTGGGTGCAGTTGTAGTGGTGGTTGTTGGTGCAGTTGTAGTTGTCGTTGTGGGTGCTGTCGTAGTGGTTGTTGTGGGTGCAGTTGTAGTTGTGGTTGTTGGTGCTGTAGTAGTTGTTGTTGTGGGTGCTGTCGTAGTGGTTGTTGTCGGTGTAGTTGTAGTGGTGGTTGTGGGTGCAGTTGTGGTGGTGGTTGTGGGTGCAGTTGTAGTGGTGGTTGTCGGTGTAGTTGTAGTGGTGGTTGTGGGTGCAGTCGTAGTGGTGGCTTGACCTGTAGTGGTGGTTGTCAGCACAGCTGTAGTGGTTGTTGGTGGTGAAAACATTCAAAGAAAGAGAAAGAAAATACAAAGTTGGAAGGAAAATTAATAGATTTCCTTTAATTGGTCTTTTGGTGGACTATTTTTGTACTTTTCTTCTGCAACCATTGCTTTCTATTTTTTTTAAAACTGTTAATTGCCCATACATTTCAATCTATTACAGTCCTTTTTTGGGGGGGAAACTACTAAATAAATATTGACATTTACTCGCTATTGGTCAGGATCACTGTTCCCTGTAAGCTGCTCGTCTGCGCAATCGCGCACTGCTCGCACATTTTCAGCACACAAGAAGATCTATGCTGCACATAAAATAAAATTCAACATAAATTTTAAAGGAATTAGACCAATAACCTTTTTTTCGGTACCATTTTGCAATGTAACTCAGTGAGTGACAGGTGTCCAGCCAATGAGACGATACGGTTCACTTACGGTATTAGACGATCGCGGACAGCAATTTCCCCCCCCCCCACAGGGCATGAAATATTAACTTGAGGCATGACAAAATGTTATTGTACAACAAAAGACAACATGTCGAGACAGAGAGAGAGAGAGAGAGAGAGAGAGAGAGAGAGATAGTTGAGAGAAATTTTAACTTAGCGTTAGGTGTGCCCTCTAGTCAGGTTCTTTTAAGTTTTGTTACACAGTAGCTCTTACCCATTAGAGTCATCAATGTGAAGAGAAGTGGTCTGACATCCATCCTGTTTTCTTTTAAATCTGCAGAATAATACAAATATAAAACAATGCAATGGCAGAACTGGCATGAAAAAAAATATTTGCAATCTCATTGAATCAATGCTTTCTCCATTTTGCTAAAGATTCAGTCACCTAATACTCATAGTTATTTTGTTTTAAATTTTAGGAACTCCTAGGGTAAATCCTCTGTATATCTGATGCAATAGTATGGCATGGGTGTGTGAATGCTTATGTGAGTGTGTGTGTGTGTGTGTGTGTAAGTGCTGATTGATTGCAGCATTGACTTGATATTGCCTTCACCAAACAGCAAAGAGGTGGAACCCCAACTAACACCAGCCGAGCAACAAGCAGCACCAGCGCAGATACCCGGCAAAATAAACAAACCCCAACCCCCTGATCCGCCGTTTGTTGCAGAAACCTTATATGTCACCATTCTCAAAAAAGTAGAGATATAATTACTTAATACATTTATGTCTATGGAAAACCTCTTATAATTTGTTCACTATGGATTGTGATTACACCTGTCATCTTGGAGCTGGGCTCAAATTGTCATTGTTCTAAAAACCCTGAGCTTGGAGTTACAGTCACATTGTTAGCAGCCTTGTTGGTCATTTCTATTTGCAATGCTTCCCACTAGGTACATGGAGACATAAGTCATCACATCAGAAAGAGCTATACATGAAAAGCAGGTTATCACTTCGAGTCAGCAGCAGCAGCAGCGCAGAAAAAAAAATCAGACACTGTGAGCACTTCAAATAAATCTCCTGCATCACAGTAGTGAAAGAACCAAACAACAAAGTTTAAAGAAGCTCCAACAAGTTCTCACGCTTAAGAGCTTAAAAAGCTACTTGGGAGCATGTTGAGAATTTTTCAGGTTTCATTATTCTTATGTCAATCAATCAATTCAAAAAAATAATTAAATTAAACAAAGCTTTGCAAATATTTACATACATATATATAACATTATCAGACTTACGACAAACTAAATAATCTCTCCTTGTCGTAGGCTTCTTTTAGTTATGTCTATTTGTTCAGAGTCTTCTCATGTGGTCCATCTCACGTTAAATGCTGTCTTGAATGCACATTATGGACTTTTACAGCCAGCAGTGACATCACATGACACACAGATGATGAATATTCAAAAATTTCCTCCCACCTTCACCATAAAGCAAGGTCTAAATCACAAGACGCTCTCAGAGGCAATTGTTACCTTATGCTCTTGGCTGAACTACATGCCTGACGCACTTTGCATTGTTTTGTTAGAGGAATTTCTCCATTCCACTCACCTGCCGTGTTTCGTACCCCCAGTTCTATTAGAAATGCTAGCAAGTCATTAACGGTACCAAATGCATATAAAACATGTAAATGTAACAGAAAAACAGCTTAATGCAGTACAGCACTTTTAACAAAACCAGTGTTATTGTACAGTTTCAGTTAACATTCCTCCACAACCGTACAGCAGCCCTGAATGTTTCCTTCTTATGAGTATTCAGAGCACCATATACTCATAGTTGTTTTACATTTTAGGAACTCCTAGGGTAAATCCTCTGTATATCTGATGCAATAGTATGGCATGGGTGTGTGAATGCTTGTGTGAGTGTGTGTGTTTAAGTGCTGATTGAGTGCAGCATTGACTTGATATTGCCTTCACCAAACAGCAAAGAGGGGGAACCCCAACTAACACCAGCCGAGCAACAAGCAGCATCAGCGCAGATACCCAGCAAAATAAACAAACCCCAACCCCCTGATCCGCCGTCTTGGTCGCAGAAACCTTAAATGTCACCATTCTCAAAAATGTCCAGAAATAACTACTTAATACATTTATGTCTACTGAAAACCTCTTATAATTTGTTCACTGTGGATTGTGATTACACCTGTCATCTTGGAGCTGGGCTCAAATTGTCATTGTTCAAAAAACCCTGAGCTTGGAGTTACAGTCACATTGTTAGCAGCCCTTAAGGAGAGATGCAGTCTTTCTAAAATATAACAGTGGTCATTTCTATTTGCAATGCTCCTCACTAGGTACATGGAGACATAAGTCATCACATCAGAAGCATGTTATAAATTCAAGTCAGCGCCAGCAGTGCAGAAAAAAACTAAATCAGACACACTGTGAGCACTTCAAAGAAGTCTCCTGCACCACAGTAGTTAAAGGACCAAACAATCAAAGTATCAAGAAGCTCCAACAAGTTCACACGCTTAAGAGCTTTAAAAGCTACTTGGGAGCATGTTGAGAATTTTTCAGGCTTCATGATTCTAATGTTAACAGATTGAGCAACAGTGTGCAACAGTTTCACAATCAATTCAAAAATGAAATAAAATAAAATACAGCTCTATATATATACAGTATATATATATATATATATATATATATACAATATTATTTTAATTTTAATGTCCTTTATTGTTTTGCCCTATCTGTTGCTGTAACAATGTAAATTTCCCAGTTGTGGGACGAATAAAGGATTATCTTATCTTATCTTATTTCCTATCTATATATATATATTATACATACTTACGACAAATTAAATAAATACTGTCTCCTCCTTGTCGTAGGCTTTTTTTTAGTTTTGTCTATTTATTCAGAGTCTCACATTAGTGGCTGTCTTGAATGCACATTATGGACTTTTATAGCCAGCAGTGACATCACAGGACACACAGATGATGAATATTCAAAAATGTCCTCCCATCTTCACCGTAAATCACAAGACGCTCACAGACGTCAATTCCTCCACAACTGACAAACAGCCCTGAGCACTTCTGTCTTGCGAGTATTCAGTGCTCCAACCAGTTTCACTGCAAGCCAAACTTCTTTTACCCAAGAAAACCTCTGTGCCGTGGAAAAAAATGTTTTTAATCAAAGTAACTACACGACATTACGAACACTCTAGCTGTTGACATCTCAGTAAAGGGCAGTCTCAGTCAACATTCCTCCTAAACCATTCAGCAGTCCTGAGCGTTTCTTTCTTGTGAGTAGTCAGGGCGGTCCTTCAAGTTATTCTTGCCTTTTCAGAATCCTGATGAGTCAAACAAAGCTACAGAAGTTCTATTTCTTACATAGATAGAAACACATAGTGTGTGTTTCAGTGGTGGTCCATAAGTTGAATAATGTAATCGTAAACAATGTAGAAACTCAATGTTTAAAAAGGAAGGGAGGGGTAAATAAATGGTATAAAAGGATGAGTTTGTTATGTAGCCTATGTAAAGATAGACAATGGGCTTATTAGCACCTTGATCCTGAGGTTCCCGATTCCCACCCTTGGCGTGAATTAAGTTGTTCATTCTATACTGAGAGGTTCATTTTTTATTCTTGAAAATCACAGATTTTTTTTTAGATATTATTGATTATTAATATTAAATCAGCAATGTGAATAATCCTGTAGTGAATGTCAATGTTTAAATATAATTTCATATATTTAGCAGCAGTTTTGTGGAATAGAGAATTGCATATAATTAAACTGGTATTTTGACTACATTTTTCAGTAGCTTGCAGGCATATCAACATCATTCATATTTATCATCTTTCATAGGTCAGTACAGTTAACGTAATTGTTGTCATTTTTGTGCAGTTAACCACTGAAACCATTTCAGGGAACAAATTGAAAGAAATTACCTTTGATTTATGACAATAATAAATGTAACAATAACAGCAAACACAAAGGAGAACAATAAACATATTTACAACACATATAAGAGATGAAACCTTTACAGAATAATACAACATTTTCAAAGCTATATTCAAAGTCGATTCAGTGCAATAAGTGTCCATGCACCTTGGAGGGGAGGAGGCAGAAGAGGTGTCAGTGTGTCGGGCTGGGACAGGGGCCTCATGCCACAGCTTCAGAGTGAAAAATGGTGTTTGCAATCCACCCCAGCTGTCTTTGGTCCTGCACAGGGATGGTCATCTTACCCAGAATGTAGGTGCAGCCCCAGCACTGGAATGCTGAACTCCTCCAGGCTCATCCTGGAAGACAACAACAAAGAAGAACAAGTTTATTGCATAAAAGAAAGATGTACAAAAGATGACTTACAACAGAGCCAGAACAATACAAAGATGTAACTTGCCAGAGACTGGACTGCCAGGCAGGTGTTAATAGCAGAGCTCCTCATAGAGGATGAAGCTGGGCTGGTGGTCCTCATAGAGGATGAAGCACGGCTGGGGTTCTCAAAGAGGATGGAGCAGGCATGAGGCATTTCTCAATCTGAAATTATTAGTAATTACTCAGTATTAAGCCATGGAGTCACTCAGTGTACAGTCCTTCATCTGACTGATATTATCTGCACCATTGTATTGTCCAAGCTACCAGCATAGTAATGACTGTATTAAGTGTTGATGCTTACCTTCTGATAGAGATCCTGCCACTTCCATTGCTTTGGGTTTGGGGCTTCTGATGCTCTGAGGTTTAGTGCTCATCTAAAGATAACATGGAAATAGCAATAGTTACAACAATGTATCACAGCATAAACATGATGTGAATATTGAAGGATACAGTAATACAGCACTGCACAATAGGCAACCGACACTAATAACGTGATTTATTGCAATCAGATACAGTAATGACTAATGAATATATCTACAGCCATTAACAGCTGTCATCTATCTAGATAACATAGTGTAATTAATACATAGTGTAATTAATACTGTAGGTACTTTAAGCAAACCCACCATAGCTCTCGTCAACAATTACAACACAGTGTGACACTGACCGCAGCACATAAACACACTGAGTGTAACGTTATCATTATGAAACATAATATGTTGAGAAGTATAATCATGATGAGTTACAGTCGGATTAACGTCGAGACGTCACAGGTAACTAACTGACCAAGATATAGGCTTTTCACAAAAATTTACAATTTGGTCCATGGTTACTCTGTCATTTTCAAGAATTTGACCATGATTAAGGTTTTCCCCAGACTTGCAGCAAAGAATCCTCGTGCCATCTAGATTGCTGTGTTTGAAGTTCTAGCCCTCTAGCTCTCAAATTGGCTGAGATATGGGCTTTTTACAAACATGTGACCAATTTGGTAACAATCCGTACACCTCGGCTGTAACTTTACCGGTTTAGCCTCATTAGACCACTTATTTTGAAGAACTGGAATCCTCCGGCAATCTAGCACTCTAGCTCTTCAATTGGCTGAGATATGGGCTTTACAAAAAAACTTGACCAATTACGTCCATGGTCATTTTCAAGAACTTGACCAAAATTAAAAAATTCCCCAAACTTGCAGCAAATAAATCCTAGTCCCATTAGCATTGCTTTGTTTGAAATTCTAGCGCTCTAGCTCTTAAATTGGCTTTACAAAGAAAGCTTTGCCGAGATATGGGCTTTTTAAGTTTTCTCTAGTTTTCCAAAATGAGGACCGCGGGGTGTTGGGCTTCAAATCTTCTGCCCTGGCAGAAGGATTGGTGGTTTGTCGATGGGTAATGGTTCGCAATCAGAGTCCATGTCAGACAAACAAGGAAAATCAAGCAGGCGGCAGATCTAAAGGAGTTGTGTTCACTGGGCCAATGCCTCCGTCTTTTTACCCAGAGGGAAGAGGGGTCTCCTATCTGTACTAGGTCAGCAGCACGGAGAGGATGGGGTCAGGGACCTGGCCTCCTTTTATTCCTCAAACGACATCACAGGCAAGGGTTAACATCTGACCAATGTCGCCACAGCTGAGTCTGACACTTTCACATCAAGGTGTTTTTGAAAAGGGGTTGTATCCTAGGTAGTCCAGGGATCTGTAGTTTTCTTGTCTGTTTGTGAACAAAGGGAGTACATCCCCCTCTATTTAAGGGGTTGGAATGGCCCATGCAGGCCTTTATGGATGGATTGGAATGTGACATGTAGGCCCCAACAACACACAGATGCCGGATGTTTAAAAATGTCCTCCCACCTTCACTGTGGAAAGTCTAAATCACAAGATGCTCTCAGAAGTCAATTGTTTCCTTATGCTCTTTGCTAAACTACCTGCCTGACGTACTTTGCATTGTTCTGTGAGAGGAGTTTCTCCATTCCACTCACCTGCCATCTTTTGTACCTTGTTGAGGTTCCAGTTCTAGCAGAAATGCTAGCGTCATTAGGGTTACCGCATAAATATAGTATACTTCCAACAGCCCTGAGCGTTTCTGTCTGTTGAGTATTCAGGGCGGTCCTTCAAGTTATTCTTGCCTTTTAGAATCAAGAAGAGCCAAAAAAAAGCTACAGAAGTTCTAATACTTACAACGATAGAAACACATACTGTGTGTTTCAGTGGTGGTCCATGAGCTCAACAATGTAGAAATGCAATGTTTGAAAAGGAAGGGAGTTGTAAATAAATGGTATTTGTCGTGTTCAAAATACTTCATCAGGGCGGCAAGAAGGACTTCAAGTTGAGAGAGATCTGGTTTAAGCTGTTTAATAAGCGAAAAAGGTTAAAGTTGTGATACAGAGCAAAACTCAGCTGAGGTCTCATGGTCTCAATGTGGGGGGGTGCAAGGTGCAATATGAATAAGTACCGCCTCAGGTAAATGAATGAGGCAATACTTCTTTGTCTCGCTGCAGGAGAATGAAAAATGGCCCCCCACCCAAACCGATCAGCCGTCCCGTATTGTTTTATATCCTCCCCACCCCCTTCCCTCACGTTACACCAAGCAGCCGTCCCGTATTGTTTTACATCGTATCTCCCCCAGTCAGACCGATCAGCCGCCCCATATTGTTTTATATCGACACGGACACGTATGCACGAAAGCTTCTGATCTGTACAAGGGGGGCTCGGAAGAAAAAGTTTGGGAACCACTGGGTAAGATATTACTCATTAAATTTGATTAATTGAATTTATTTAGAAATTAGGAGTGTAAACATAGTAAGTACTAACTGTGTTATCTACTACTAAACGGAAGCTCGCCATCAGATGTATAACTTTCTGCTCTCGCTCAGTGCCAGTGTATGAAAAGTAGGACTGGTGTTTTTGTTTGTAGTATCTTTGAACATAATAACCCTTCATCACCACAACAGATCCCATGCAAATCACTCAAACACAATTGCCATTGACTTCTGTGAAAAAGTATGAATTTTCCCTGCGTTTCTGTAACTTTTGGCAATCATTTACTTTTTCCTCTCTTTTTGGTCCGCCATGATAAATAAGGTAAATGTAATTTTTTAACCAAAGTAAACAAGGGAGGCATCAGGCAGGACATTTCACGTTAAACCTGCACCAAATCAAATATGCAGATCCGAGCCACTGTGGCGACCCCCGACGGGAGCAGCCGCAAGACCAAGAACACTATGCTCTAATGGGCCACAACCCATGCTATTTTAAAAATTTATACAGGGCCACTAAAAAACGATATTCCTCCAAAAAAAACTGTATACCTATCGTGGGAGAGATAAACCATTTCCAACAAAAGTTGCACTAACTAACACGAAGCTCACAGAAAACATTTTGTTTGATTATAAAAATACATGTGAAAACATGTGTGGCAAGATTGAAAGAACATATATTTGGCATCATACAGACCATAACCTTTTTTCAGATACAAACGTAGTTTTCCTACATCTTTTACTTCATTAAACTGAAACCCTGCCACACTGGATATACTGTCAGGGCAGCTACTAAAGACCCTAATATAATGTAGACCCCAGCTGTGAAATTTACATTTATTTGGAAACTACACAAAGATACACACAGCTTTACTTTGAAGTAAACTAGATACATGTTGATGTATTATATATTATGTGAACTGAAACACAAGACACATTTTTGGGGAATAAAAAAACTGGTAGATATGATTTTTTTTATTAGGTTTTAATACAGGGGGCGGCAGTAGCCAGACCATAGGGATTCAGCTTGGGAACCAGAGGGTTGCCGGTTCGACTCCCGTATGGACCAAGTAAGTGAAGTGGTAGCTTGTGAGTTGCCAGTTTGCCTCCAGGGCACTGCCGAGGTGCACGTGAGCAAGGCACCGAACCCCCAACAGCTCCATGGGCGCCGCATAATGGCTGCCCTGCACCCCCCTGTAATGCATGTGTGTTTCTGTGTGTGATATGTAAGGGGGGTGCAAGACAAATTTCAATTGCGTGCGATTTGATTGCGAATTGCATGTAATATGACAATAAAAGTATCTTAATCTAAAAGAGGTTAGTGAAAACATTCAGCATTTGATGGCCACATATAGTCTAAAGTTAGAAATAAAGGTTTACCCTTAACAAGTCATTTAGCAAAGTAAATCTAAAGATATAATATGAGCATTGGTGTGAATTATTTTTTTGGTGTATCTGTCCATGTTAGTTTAGTGTCCTTGGTTAGCTTGACAGTTCAATGATCCTGGTGATTAAGTTGGCTGTTATCACCGACTGATTTCATTCTGTCCAGCCCAGGATCCGAAGACACACATTATTATTGTTGTTGTTGTTGTGGTAGTGGTGGCCACAACAATGTCCTTTTTATTCCATGGAGTCCAGTCATTTTCTTTTTGCCTTTCAGATGGTCATCAGCAATGACACTACTGCTGGCTTGATAGTAGCCATGACAACACCACCAGGAAGGACGTCGTGATGATGTTGATCTTATGACTGATTCCACTGGAAATTTCTACAAGAAAAAAGGAAACTATGATTATTATTATTATTATTTAATTTCAGGAATAATCATTTGGATAAGTGGAAATTGTAATGGCACAGCAGTGAGTAATCCTTACGTATTATGGTGCCATTCACACTAATGGAGTCTGTCTCAATATTGAAGCCTGTGATGCCTGAAGCTATATTCAGCAGAACATTTGCGACCTGAGTAGCATTAGGAACAGATGTGGCATCAAATCCCAGGACGATGTTGTTGATGATTGATCCAGGACTGTAAAAGGAAAAATATTGTTTGATATAAATCTTTTATATTTTCTTACATTTCCTCTAGTAAAAAAAATACCAGTTACCTGAATGACTCCACACCCAGGGTTCTGAAGGAGGAGAATTGTTTTTTGTATTCTGGTGAAAGCTATAAAAACAAAAGATAAATGATAGCCTTGTCAATTTCCAATGATTATCCAATAGTTAATCTCTTGTTTTGCTTAGAATACCAAAATGTGCATTTATAACATTAGATGGAGAAAGGAAGCTGCCCTGTTATGTTCCCCTTGATGTTAGTGAAGGATAAGGTAAGATAATGAAAGTTACATTCAATTTTGTTAATTAAGTATTACTTACAGTATCCTGTATCAGTTTAGCTCGAGCTTCAAAAGCCTGAGAGGATTGATTCAACAACTCTGACATAAAAGTTTCGTTGGATCGAAATGTCAGCTGCAGCGTTTTGAGTGCTGCTGTAGTAGTAGCATTTGTTGTAGTTGCAGTGGTTGCAGGTGCAGGAGTTGCTACAGAAATATTTGAAAGGAAAACATTTAACACTTTCTCTGCTGCACAAGAAAAACAATTGCCTTTTCCAAAATTATTTTGTAGTTGACAATTTTGAATTGTGTCAAAAAGCAAAGTAGTGATAGACAACGGTATTCACAGGGTGTAGTCATCTTTTATTACATAAAACAGTTTAACCGAAGTAGGCGATTATAGGATTTTATACTGATAAGGGAAAAAAAATGGAAGTAATACTTACCAAGTATTTGGATGGAGTTGGGAACAAAGGTGACGTTGAAGGTGTTGTTATTCACAGCATCTACTAAGGTCTTTACAACGGCATCACTCTGTGGGACTGCGCCAACAGAGGAGTTGAACCCAATGCTTATATCAGCTATAGTGCTATTGAGCTGTTGTTTTGTTGAGCTTGGCCTGCATCACAAAGCCAAAAATTAATACGTCACAGATTAACTGAAATGAAAATAAATGACAATGGTGATGATGATGCAAATTTGTAATCTAAAAGGACGAATGTTTGGCTTGTTATTTATGCTTATAACTCTTACTCTATACACACATCACAAGATACAGCAAAGCTCACAATTAGCAGCCCTGTGTTTAGCAATTGAATGAGCACAAACGTTTTTTCAGGGGAAAATTAACTTTAAAGATTTTGAGCGTTGTTTCTGTAAATGTATGACTTATACAGTCATTCAAACTAAATAATTTGCACCAACAACTCACAGAAAATATCCATAATTAAGTAAAACAAACAAAATACGATCCACCCTGTCAAATTTTCTTTCAACACATGAAATTGGTGAAGATATCTAGAATAATTTTGAGCTTTGATGTATATCTATGATGTGATTATAAAGGGTTATAAGCAAAATTAACAAGCCAGCCAATGCAGGCAAGTTTAAAGAGAAGTATTACCTGAGACTGTCAAGACGGCAAGCTTCAAAAAGTTCACCAAATCTCTGTTTGTAGCTGTTTTCACACTGCAAGATAAAAAGAAAATGAAAAGAGCTTTAGGAGGTTTTCATTTTAATATTGTAATATCACAATTTAATAATAATGAATATGATTGTATAAGTATTAATTGAACATACACTGAATTTGAATAAGATGTGTTTTCAATAAAAATGTCTTCCAATTGATTCTATCACAGCACCAAAAATTTTTAATTGTTTATACTCACACCAGGGACAATTCGCGATTCCATATTTTTGAAACTTTCACTGTTTCTGTCAGCAAAATCTGGATCATAAGTTTCCGCAACTTCACTTTTGACAGTAAAGACAGCAGAGGAAGGTGTCGATGTGGTGGTTGTTGGTGCAGCTGTAGTGGTTGTTGTGGGTGCAGCCGTAGTGGTTGTTGTGGGTGCAGCCGTAGTGGATGTAGCCGTAGTTGTTGTTGTGGGTGCAGCCGTAGTTGTTGTTGTGGGTGCAGCCGTAGTGGTTGTTGTGGGTGCAGCCGTTGTGGTGGTTGTGGATGCAGCCGTACTTGTTGTTGTGGGTGCAGTTGTAGTGGTGGTTGTGGGTGCAGTTGTAGTGGTTGTTGTGGGTGCAGTTGTAGTAGTGGTTGTGGGTGCTGTTGTAGTGGTTGTTGTGGGTGCTGTTGTAGTGGTTGTTGTGGATGCAGTTGAAGTGGTTGTTGTGGGTGCAGTTGAAGTGGTTGTTGTGGGTGCAGTTGTAGTGGTGGTTGTGGGTGCAGTTGTAGTAGTGGTTGTGGGTGCTGTTGTAGTGGTTGTTGTGGGTGCTGTTGTAGTGGTTGTTGTGGATGCAGTTGAAGTGGTTGTTGTGGGTGCAGTTGAAGTGGTTGTTGTGGGTGCAGTTGTAGTGGTGGTTGTGGGTGCAGTTGAAGTGGTTGTTGTGGGTGCAGTTGAAGTGGTTGTTGTGGGTGCAGTTGTAGTGGTGGTTGTGGGTGCAGTTGTAGTAGTGATTGTGGATGCAGTTGTAGTGGTGGTTGTTGGTGCAGTTGTAGTGGTGGTTGTGGGTGCAGTTGTAGTTGTGGTTGTGGGTGCAGTTGTAGTGGTGGTTGTGGGTGCAGTCGTGGGTGCAGGCGTAGTGGTTGTTGTGGGTGCAGTTAAAGTGGTTGTTGTGGGTGCAGTTGTAGTGGTGGTTGTGGGTGCAGTTGTAGTAGTGATTGTGGATGCAGTCGTAGTGGTGGTTGTGGGTGCAGTTGTAGTTGTCGTTGTGGGTGCTGTCGTAGTGGTTGTTGTGGGTGCAGTTGTAGTTGTGGTTGTTGGTGCTGTAGTAGTTGTTGTTGTGGGTGCTGTCGTAGTGGTTGTTGTCGGTGTAGTTGTAGTGGTGGTTGTGGGTGCAGTTGTAGTGGTTGTTGTGGGTGCAGTTGTAGTGGTGGTTGTGGGTGCAGTTAAAGTGGTTGTTGTGGGTGCAGTTGTAGTGGTGGTTGTGGGTGCAGTTGTAGTAGTGATTGTGGATGCAGTCGTAGTGGTGGTTGTGGGTGCAGTTGTAGTTGTCGTTGTGGGTGCTGTCGTAGTAGTTGTTGTGGGTGCAGTTGTAGTTGTGGTTGTTGGTGCTGTAGTAGTTGTTGTTGTGGGTGCTGTCGTAGTGGTTGTTGTCGGTGTAGTTGTAGTGGTGGTTGTGGGTGCAGTTGTAGTGGTTGTTGTGGGTGCAGTTGTAGTGGTGGTTGTGGGTGCAGTTGTAGTGGTGGTTGTGGGTTCAGTCGTGGGTGCTGTCGTAGTGGTTGTTGTGGGTGCAGTTGTAGTTGTGGTTGTTGGTGCTGTAGTAGTTGTTGTTGTGGGTGCTGTCGTAGTGGTTGTTGTCAGTGTAGTTGTAGTTGTGGTTGTTGGTGCTGTAGTAGTTGTTGTTGTGGGTGCTGTCGTAGTGGTTGTTGTCGGTGTAGTTGTAGTGGTGGTTGTGGGTGCAGTTGTAGTGGTTGTTGTGGGTGCAGTTGTAGTGGTGGTTGTGGGTGTAGTTGTAGTGGTGGTTGTGGGTGCAGTTGTAGTGGTTGTTGTGGGTGCAGTTGTAGTGGTTGTTGTGGGTGCAGTCGTAGTGGTGGTTGTGGGTGTAGTTGTAGTGGTGGTTGTGGGTGCAGTTGTGGTGGTGGTTGTTGGTGCAGTTGTAGTGGTGGTTGTTGGTGCAGTTGTAGTTGTCGTTGTGGGTGCTGTCGTAGTGGTTGTTGTGGGTGCAGTTGTAGTTGTGGTTGTTGGTGCTGTAGTAGTTGTTGTTGTGGGTGCTGTCGTAGTGGTTGTTGTCGGTGTAGTTGTAGTGGTGGTTGTGGGTGCAGTTGTAGTGGTGGTTGTGGGTGTAGTTGTAGTGGTTGTTGTGGGTGCAGTTGTAGTGGTGGTTGTGGGTGCAGTTGTGGTGGTGGTTGTGGGTGCAGTTGTAGTGGTGGTTGTTGGTGCAGTTGTAGTTGTCGTTGTGGGTGCTGTCGTAGTGGTTGTTGTGGGTGCAGTTGTAGTTGTGGTTGTTGGTGCTGTAGTAGTTGTTGTTGTGGGTGCTGTCGCAGTGGTTGTTGTCGGTGTAGTTGTAGTGGTGGTTGTGGGTGTAGTTGTAGTGGTGGTTGTGGGTGTAGTTGTAGTGGTGGTTGTGGGTGCAGTTGTAGTGGTGGTTGTTGGTGCAGTTGTGGTGGTTGTTGTCGGTGTAGTTGTAGTGGTGGTTGTGGGTGTAGTTGTAGTGGTGGTTGTTGGTGCTGTAGTAGTTGTTGTTGAGGGTGCTGTCGTAGTGGTTGTTGTCGGTGTAGTTGTAGTGGTGGTTGTGGGTGTAGTTGTAGTGGTGGTTGTGGGTGCAGTTGTGGTGGTGGTTGTGGGTGCAGTTGTAGTTGTGGTTGTTGGTGCTGTAGTAGTTGTTGTTGTGGGTGCTGTCGTAGTGGTTGTTGTCGGTGTAGTTGTAGTGGTGGTTGTGGGTGCAGTTGTAGTGGTTGTTGTGGGTGCAGTTGTAGTGGTGGTTGTGGGTGCAGTTGTAGTGGTGGTTGTGGGTGCAGTTGTAGTGGTTGTTGTGGGTGCAGTTGTGGTGGTGGTTGTGGGTGCAGTTGTAGTGGTTGTTGTGGGTGCAGTTGTAGTGGTGGTTGTGGGTGTAGTTGTAGTGGTTGTTGTGGGTGCAGTTGTAGTGGTGGTTGTGGGTGCAGTTGTGGTGGTGGTTGTGGGTGCAGTTGTAGTGGTGGTTGTTGGTGCAGTTGTAGTTGTCGTTGTGGGTGCTGTCGTAGTGGTTGTTGTGGGTGCAGTTGTAGTTGTGGTTGTTGGTGCTGTAGTAGTTGTTGTTGTGGGTGCTGTCGTAGTGGTTGTTGTCGGTGTAGTTGTAGTGGTGGTTGTGGGTGTAGTTGTAGTGGTGGTTGTGGGTGCAGTTGTGGTGGTGGTTGTGGGTGCAGTTGTAGTGGTGGTTGTTGGTGTAGTTGTAGTGGTGGTTGTTGGTGCTGTAGTAGTTGTGGTTGTGGGTGCTGTCGTAGTGGTTGTTGTCGGTGTAGTTGTAGTGGTGGTTGTGGGTGTAGTTGTAGTGGTGGTTGTGGGTGCAGTTGTGGTGGTGGTTGTGGGTGCAGTTGTAGTGGTGGTTGTTGGTGCAGTTGTAGTTGTCGTTGTGGGTGCTGTCGTAGTGGTTGTTGTGGGTGCAGTTGTAGTTGTGGTTGTTGGTGCTGTAGTAGTTGTTGTTGTGGGTGCTGTCGTAGTGGTTGTTGTCGGTGTAGTTGTAGTGGTGGTTGTGGGTGCAGTTGTAGTGGTGGTTGTGGGTGCAGTTGTGGTGGTTGTTGTCGGTGTAGTTGTAGTGGTGGTTGTGGGTGTAGTTGTAGTGGTGGTTGTGGGTGCAGTTGTGGTGGTGGTTGTGGGTGCAGTTGTAGTTGTGGTTGTTGGTGCTGTAGTAGTTGTTGTTGTGGGTGCTGTCGTAGTGGTTGTTGTCGGTGTAGTTGTAGTGGTGGTTGTGGGTGCAGTTGTAGTGGTCGTTGTGGGTGCAGTTGTAGTGGTGGTTGTGGGTGCAGTTGTAGTGGTGGTTGTGGGTGCAGTTGTAGTGGTGGTTGTGGGTGTAGTTGTAGTGGTTGTTGTGGGTGCAGTTGTAGTGGTGGTTGTGGGTGCAGTTGTAGTTGTCGTTGTGGGTGCTGTCGTAGTGGTTGTTGTGGGTGCAGTTGTAGTTGTTGTTGTGGGTGCTGTCGTAGTGGTTGTTGTCGGTGTAGTGGTGGTTGTGGGTGTAGTTGTAGTGGTGGTTGTGGGTGCAGTTGTAGTGGTGGTTGTTGGTGCAGTTGTAGTTGTGGTTGTTGGTGCTGTAGTAGTTGTTGTTGTGGGTGCTGTCGTAGCTGTTGTTGTCGGTGTAGTTGTAGTGGTGGTTGTGGGTGTAGTTGTAGTGGTTGTTGTGGGTGCAGTTGTAGTGGTGGTTGTGGGTGCAGTTGTAGTGGTGGTTGTGGGTGCAGTTGTAGTGGTGGTTGTGGGTGTAGTTGTAGTGGTGGTTGTGGGTGCCGTTGTGGTGGTGGTTGTGGGTGCAGTTGTGGTGGTGGTTGTCGGTGCAGTTGTAGTGGTGGTTGTCGGTGCAGTTGTAGTGGTGGTTGTGGGTGCAGTTGTAGTGGTGGTTGTGGGTGCAGTTGTAGTGGTGGTTGTGGGTGTAGTTGTAGTGGTGGTTGTGGGTGCAGTTGTAGTGGTGGTTGTGGGTGCAGTTGTAGTGGTGGTTGTGGGTGTAGTTGTAGTGGTGGTTGTGGGTGCAGTTGTAGTGGTGGTTGTGGGTGCAGTTGTGGTGGTGGTTGTCGGTGCAGTTGTAGTGGTGGTTGTCGGTGTAGTTGTAGTGGTGGTTGTGGGTGAAGTTGTAGTGGTGGCTTGACCTGTAGTGGTGGTTGTCAGCACAGCTGTAGTGGTTGTTGGTGGTGAAAACATTCAAAGAAAGAGAAAGAAAATACAAAGTTGGAAGGAAAATTAATAGATTTCCTTTAATTGGTCTTTTGGTGGACTATTTTTGTACTTTTCTTCTGCAACCATTGCTTTCTATTTTTTTTAAAACTGTTAATTGCCCATACATTTCAATCTATTACAGTCCTTTTTTGGGGGGGAAACTACTAAATAAATATTGACATTTACTCGCTATTGGTCAGGATCACTGTTCCCTGTAAGCTGCTCGTCTGCGCAATCGCGCACTGCTCGCACATTTTCAGCACACAAGAAGATCTATGCTGCACATAAAATAAAATTCAACATAAATTTTAAAGGAATTAGACCAATAACCTTTTTTTCGGTACCATTTTGCAATGTAACTCAGTGAGTGACAGGTGTCCAGCCAATGATACGATACGGTTCACTTACGGTATTAGACGATCGCGGACAGCAATTCCCCCCCCCCCCCCCCCCCCATGAAATATTAACTTGAGGCATGACAAAATGTTATTGTACAACAAAAGACAACATGTCGAGACAGAGAGAGAGAGAGAGAGAGAGAGAGAGAGAGAGAGAGAGATAGTTGAGAGAAATTTTAACTTAGCGTTAGGTGTGCCCTCTAGTCAGGTTCTTTTAAGTTTTGTTACACAGTAGCTCTTACCCATTAGAGTCATCAATGTGAAGAGAAGTGGTCTGACATCCATCCTGTTTTCTTTTAAATCTGCAGAATAATACAAATATAAAACAATGCAATGGCAGAACTGGCATGAAAAAAAATATTTGCAATCTCATTGAATCAATGCTTTCTCCATTTTGCTAAAGATTCAGTCACCTAATACTCATAGTTGTTTTGTTTTAAATTTTAGGAACTCCTAGGGTAAATCCTCTGTATATCTGATGCAATAGTATGGCATGGGTGTGTGAATGCTTGTGTGAGTGTGTGTGTGTGTGTGTGTGTAAGTGCTGATTGAGTGCAGCATTGACTTGATATTGCCTTCACCAAACAGCAAAGAGGTGGAACCCCAACTAACACCAGCCGAGCAACAAGCAGCACCAGCGCAGATACCCGGCAAAATAAACAAACCCCAACCCCCTGATCCGCCGTTTGTTGCAGAAACCTTATATGTCACCATTCTCAAAAAAGTAGAGGTATAATTACTTAATACATTTATGTCTATGGAAAACCTCTTATAATTTGTTCACTATGGATTGTGATTACACCTGTCATCTTCGAGCTGGGCTCAAATTGTCATTGTTCTAAAAACCCTGAGCTTGGAGTTACAGTCACATTGTTAGCAGCCTTGTTGGTCATTTCTATTTGCAATGCTTCCCACTAGGTACATGGAGACATAAGTCATCACATCAGAAAGAGCTATACATGAAAAGCAGGTTATCACTTCGAGTCAGCAGCAGCAGCAGCGCAGAAAAAAAAATCAGACACTGTGAGCACTTCAAATAAATCTCCTGCATCACAGTAGGGAAAGAACCAAACAACAAAGTTTAAAGAAGCTCCAACAAGTTCTCACGCTTAAGAGCTTAAAAAGCTACTTGGGAGCATGTTGAGAATTTTTCAGGTTTCATTATTCTAATGTCAATCAATCAATTCAAAAATGTAATTAAATAAATCAAAGCTTTGCAAATATTTACATAATAAGTACTTACATATATATAACATTATATATACTTACAACAAACTAAATAATGTCTCCTCCTTGTTGTAGGCTTCTTTAAGTTATGTCTATTTATTCAGAGTCTTCTCATTTAGTCCATCTCACATTAGTGGCTGTCTTGAATGCACATTATGGACTTTTATAACCAGCAGTGACATCACATGACACACAGATGATGAATATTCAAAAATGTCCTCCCATCTTCACCATAAAGCAAGGTCTAAATCACAAGACGCTCTCAGAGGCAATTGTTACCTTATGCTCTTGGCTGAACTACATGCCTGACGCACTTTGCATTGTTCTGTTGGAGGAATTTCTCCATTCCACTCACCTGCCGTGTTTCGTACCCCCAGTTCTATTAGAAATGCTAGCAAGTCATTAAGGGTACCAAATGCATATAAAACATGTCAATGTAATAGAAATACAGCATAAATGCAGTATAGCACTATTTACAAAACCAGTGTTATTGTACAGTTTCAGTTAACATTCCTCCACAACCGTACAGCAGCCCTGAATGTTTCTTTCTTATGAGTATTCAGAGTGGTCCTTCAAGTTATTCTTGCCTTTCCAGAATCCTGAAGAGGTTAAAAAAAGCAATAGAAGTTCCAATACTCAAAGAAATAGAAACACAAAGTCTATGTTTCAGTGGTGGTCCATAAGTTCAATACTGTAATTGTAAACAATGTAGAAAAGCAATGTTTTAAATAGAAGAGAGGGGTAAATAAATGGTATTTCAGGATCAGCTTGTTATGTAGCCTATGCAAATAAAGTCAATGGGCTTATTAGCACAACAAATAGGTTACCATTAGTTAGATATTATTCATTAAATTTGAATAACATAATAACCTTTCTTTACCGCAACGAATCCCATGCAAATCAAACAAACACACCACACACCACCGTGTAAAAAATTTTCAGCCCTCATTTTCAGTGTTTCCGTCTTTTCGGTTCTGCCAAAATGAATGGTCTTTTTTTTTAAATGTATGCCTAACCTCTAAAAACAGCCCACGAGTCATAGTTTGGCCATGCCACAAACTTTTTGGGTCATGGGCCACTTAAAGAAAAGAATAAGAATTAATGGGCCAAACAATACTAGCAGCGGGGGAGTTCCAACCAGTTATATTGCAAGAAAAACTTCTTTTTTTGAGACCACAAAACCTCTGTGCCATCGAAAATTGATTTTCTATCAAAGTAACTATACGACATTACCAAATACTACAACTGTTGACATCTCAGTCGATTGTTGATATGCGCACATATTACAGTAGGCATCTCTGTGTCTCAGATTTAATACAATAATATTCTTTCAAACACGTCTTCAAAAAACAGTTCAAACTTAGAATAGGAGAAAATACCAAGAGAAGGAACAGGCAGTCTCAGTCAACATTACTCCACAACCATTCAGCAGCCCTGAGCGTTTCTTTCTTATAAGTATTCAGAGCAGTCCTTCAAGTTATTCTTGCCTTTTCAGAATCCTGAAGAGGCAAAAAAAGCTACAGAAGTTCCAATACTTACAGAGGTAGAAACACATAGTGTGTGTTTCAGTGGTGGTCCATAAGTTCAATACTGTAAGTGTAAGAATGTAGAAAAGCAATGTTTAAAAAGCAAGGGAAGGGTAAATAAGTGGTGTTAAAGGATAAGTTTGTTATGTAACCTATGTAAATTAAGTCGCAACAGATCCTAGATCCCAGATCAAACAAACACAGTTCCCATTGACTTCTGTGAAAAATAATACATTTTCCCAGCGTGTCGGAAATTTTCGCCACTCATTTTCTATTTTCTGTCTTTTCGGTCAGCCAACATAAATAAGGTAAATGTAATTTTTTTTTACCGAGTTAAACAAGGATTGCAACCGGAAGAACATTCAACATAAAACCTATGCCAAATTAAATATGCGGATGAAATCTGCTGTGGCGACCCTCGACAGGAGCAGCGGAAAGACTATGTTCTCATGGGCCATATTACATTCTATTTTTAATATTTATACCGGACCTTTGAAAAGCAGCACATGAGCCATTGTTTGGCCATGCCACAAAGTTTTTGGGTTGTGGGCCACATAAAGAAAACAACAAGGATTAATGGGCCAAACAAAATTAACCGTGGGGGTGTTCCAACCAGTTACACTGCAAGAAAAAAGTTTTTTAGACCACAAAACCTCTGTGCCATCGACAATTAATTTTCTATCAAAGTAGCTATACTTTGACTATACTTCAATTGTGGACTAATTATAACAGTTGAAGTGATTACCAATCACTTCAACTGTTGACTGTCGGACTTTATAATAGATCTACCTCGGGTCGGGGGATGGACAGTGGGATATAGGGATCTGAGGTCTTTGCCCCATCTGTGACTTCACCAAAGCCCACTGCAACTTTTGGCGGGACTTTCCGGCTGCCAGCAGGTCAAAGAGCCGGCCTACACGGTGAACGATGGAAGGTGAACGATGGAAGCCTGCTCCCTTTTTTATTTTTCCTGCAAATGAATACAAGACAGAATGATGATCTTCTCCGTGCCACGAACACAAGGGAGACTGAACATTTGAACTGATGTTGTGCCGTTCGACCAATTCACATGAAAACAGACAAGGATTATAACATCAAGCAGGGAGGGGCAGGGCGTGCTGACGGTCCACTACAGGTACAGATCATGACAGAGAGAAGCAGAGATGAGTGACAGCTGGAAAAAAGGCAGCATTTGGATGCATTTTAACAATTGTGACAACATAAAGGCAGAATGCAGAATTAAGCCGTCATGTCGAGCAGGGTCCACAAAAAACCTTCACAGACATGAGAACTGTGTATCCAACAGTTCAGTTGGAAGAAAAAGCTACTGTCAGTGCTTCTACAACTGTTGGGATTTAGAAGCTCCACCCAGGCTCTCAATCCAGTGTATGTTCTTTCAAACAGGAAAACACATTCCAAAACTGTACGACAGAGAACATGCGTCATTGCAAGAACATTCCAAAACTAAAAGTACCACATTCTCTGTCATCTCATTAACATCAGAACAGACAGAATGCATGTGAAGTACAGATGATACGGGAACTACAGGGAATTCCCAGAATTACAGGGAATGTGAAGGGAAATTGTGACAGTGACATGTGGACAGGCAAATGTGAAACATGAAAGGTAAAGTATTGCTAAAATAGTAAAATAAAAAAAGTAACTAATAATACAAAAAAACATGGTTATGTTGCTGAATTGAAGTGCATTTTGATACAAAATGTGAGTGTTGAGTGTTGGATATCAACATTTTGTAAATGTTCACACAAAATACGCTTCAGCGGGTTTGGGTGGAGAATCAGCCACGTGGATAAATGTTACTAATAATGTTAAACATGAGTAGCTCCCGGACATCATTAGTTTGTCAAAGTAGCTCTCAGAGGCAAAAGGTTGGAGAACACTGCTTTATAGCATATCGCACAACACATTGCTGTATATCATATATACCACACGTGTATGCTGTACAAGTTGTATATATTGTAAGTACTCTTACTCCCAAGCAGATGCACAATCTGCACTTTATACCCTTTGTCCTCCTTCTGTACTTTGTACTTGTTATGTACTTTGTTCCCCTATTGTATGTACTTCGTACCCCTTATTGTGTGTACTTAATTATCTGCATGCACTCTTGCACATTTTTTTTGCACTCGAGGTGATTTCTCTTTTCATTCTACACTGTACTGCAACTGTTGTACAGTAATTTCCCTCGTTATAAACTTTTATCTTATCTTATCTTTGACATCTCAGTGGATTGTTGATATGCGCACATATTACAGTAGGCATCTCTGTGTCTCAGATTTAACACAATAATATTCTTTCAAACTGGTCTTCAAAAAAACTGTTCAAACTTAGAACAGGAGAAAATCAAAAGAAGGAAAAGGCAGTCTCAGTCAACATTCCTCCACAACCATCCAGCAGCCCTGAGCATTTCTTTCTTGTTGGTATTCAGAGCGGTCCTTCAAGTTATTCTCGCCTTTTCAGAATCCTGAGTAAAAAGTTGCACCTTGCTCGCCATCAGATGTATAACTTTCTGCCGTCACTGTGCCAGTGTATGAAATGTAGGACTGATTTTTCATTTTGTAGTGTCTTTGAACATAATAATCTTTAATCACCCCAACAGATTCCATGCAAATCAAAACAAACACACTTCCCATTTGCTTAATATTATATTTAACCCGCGTAATGTCCTCAGGGTCAAATTGAAGCAGATGACACCACGGTGATAGGCCTGATCAGAGGCGACGATGAGACGGCCTTCAGGGAGGAAGTACGGCACCTGACCACGTGGTGTGCTGACAACCTGGCACTCAACACCAAGAAAACCAAGGAGATCATCGTGGACTTCAGGCGGGCCGGGAGCCATGCACACACCCCCATCTCCATCAACGGAGCTGTAGTGGAGCCTGTGCCCAGCTTCAAGTTCCTTGGCATCCACATCTCCGATGATCTCACCTGGTCCATAAACTCCTCCACCCTGGTTAAAAAGGCGCAACAGCGCCTCTACTTTCTTTGGAGCCATAAGAAAGCTCACCTTTGTCCCAGGATCCTGGTGAACTTCTACCGCTGTACCATTGAGAGCATTCTCACTAACTGTATCACAGTATGGTATGGCAACTGCTCCCGCATCAGACCTGAAAGCACTCCAACGGGTGGTGAAAACCGCCCAAAGGATCACCGGTACACAACTGGACAGCATTGAACAGATCTACCGTCGACGCTGTCTGGTGCAAAACCAGGAACATTATAAAAGACTCATCCCACCCCAACAATAAACTTTTCACCCTCCTCCCATCCGGCAGGCGTTACAGAAGCCTCCGCTCTCGCACCAGCAGGCTCAGGAAGAGTTTCTTCTACGAGGCGGTGACCCTGCTGAACTCTACTCCATTCCCCCACTCAACTCCATCCTCCCTCTAGCATCATCTTGCACTCCACTGCAATTTGCACAACTTTCTGTTTGCACTGATCATTTCCATTTCACTTCCGTTTTGCACTAAGACTCCTTGCACTATTTATTTACATATTTATTAATTTATATTTATAGTTAGTATATATAATGTATATAGTTTATTCTGTATATATTCTGTATATATTCTGTATTCTGTATATATAATAGTACACTTTTGCACTTTCTGGTTGGATGCTACTGCATTTCATTGGCTTGTACCTGTACTTGCTCACTGACAATAAAGTTGAATCTTATCTAATCTAATCTAATAAGCACGCAAAACAGTCAGCCCTCTCGTTCCCCGGGGTAAACTCCAACACCGCGGTGCCTTGCCTTGACTTTACTGAGGTTGTAAAGAGAAGATCACAGATGAAGACACAAATCTACTTTTAGACAGTTTTTATCAATTTATTTCTTGTTTAATTATCACATCACTAATTAACAAGTCATCACAATGAACACTTTTTTCAAACCAAAAAATCAGGTTAAAATGAACATAAAACAAACAAAATCAACAATTGAAGAGGATGTGCAATGGGAATAATAAATCTCACACATGCCACTGTTGTTCGTCAGCATGCTCTGCAGGTACAGCAGGTGTTTGTTAACTAGCGTTACTCTGGCATGTCAGGTATGTTTGCATTAGTGATAGATGAAGCTCTACAATGCTCCAGGGACATACACAAGACAAACTGTACAGCCACAGTCTTCTGGATGTTACATGCAGATGTGTGAGGCTCTTGATGCCCCGTCAGTGCTCAAGGCAGTTATGAATTTATTGCGTTTGTTTCAGTCATGGTCTTGCATGATATTACAATATGAACCAGCAGAGTTCACTGAATCCTCAAATGTTTAGAATGAGACATTTTCAATGTACATCACATTATTTTCACTCTTAAGACTGGGGTTTTAGAGCATCCTTTAACATGAGTATTGCTGTGTGTACTACAATTTGAAAAAAAAAAATCGTGAATTAATTAAGTCATCTTAGTCGGCATTGCCTGTTCAGTGCCTCTAAATAAACTTTGCTGCACATGAAAACACAAACTCCAGGACTCATTTTGTCCAACTGGTTGAATGGCACTAACTGCTTCGAATATAAAAAGTCAAAGTCAAAGTTTTCCATACCAGATAGCAAAATCAGCACAAGGCTTCAGGAACACAAAGATAAATACATATACAGAAATGTTGCTTCTTTAGTACAATACGTATCAAAACACACATTCTTTCACTTCAGTGGCCTCTTTCTCATGAAAAAGTCAGACCTGTTCAACCATAATAACTTCATAATACTAATTATCAGAATAATAGTCATAATCAAATGTATTCTCCCCTTAAACTCTTAAAACATACATGGACATAAAAGCTGCTTTTTGAACCCTGCCAACCCTTCACACTGTTGTTGCTGTTGTAATTTATGTTTTCTTGTTTATATGGAGGCAAAGAGAGCATCATCAACAAAATATCATCATACATCCACATGCAATCTCTTCCGGGTGCTAGTGAGAAGGAGAAAAAAAGGGTAAAAGCAAAGTTAAAACAGGCACAAGGTACATATCGTTCAGGCCTCAGCTATGGGACAAGCAAAGCAAATCCACTATTTAGCGATACAAACCTGCAAGGACATGAACCACATCTGCATATCAAACATTTGAATACATTATTTGACCTGCTATTGTTATTTCTGCTCTACTGGTTAATCGGCACATTTAAAGGGGTATCACTCTAGTATAAAATCAAATTGATTGGTCTTGGATGCTTCAAACGTATCACTCTCATTCCGGTGATTGCTCTGTTCACACTGATTTACAGTAAAAAAACATTTGGGAGCGCTGGTTGTTTGAGGGGAATTTCATTTGGTTATTTACCAAAGCACCAACTTCATCACCCTTCTTCTCTTCTTTGTTTGACGATTTAAAACAACAATATGTAAGTTTTGTGCCAAAGCCTCTACATTAACAATCAAAACCAAAGGAACCATTTGAAAAGAAGAACATTTATAATGTCATGCCATCTGTATCGGGCTGTGATTAAATAAAGTCTAATTCATATTTTATTACTCTGATAAGGAACTTTGGAATCAGATCACGCATGACGCAACTGAATCAAAGCTTTTATTTAGAATATCATCCCGTGAACAGTTAATCTCAGTAAAGGCTCCTGCGGACTGTGCCTTTTTCAGCTGTGTGAAGTATGAGAAACAGTGGATTTGGTGCTCTTGTGCCCATAGAGACTGCAATAAGATTCTGACAGTTTGATGTATTCAGGTCAAAAATCTCAGTGTGACTTCTGCTAAGAATGCCAATATACCAACCAATAGGTATACAACATACAAATACAGAATATGTTGCTTATGTAAAAATATTGTCATATGTCTGACTCTCCATGTGTGTGTGTGTGTGTGTGTGGTTTGGAGGTGGGGGTGTTGAGTGACACCTAGAAAGAGAAAATAGAGTGCAAACTGGAAACATTCAGTTTCATAGCCTCCTGCCCACATGCTTTTTTCATTCGTGACATGGCGCTATCGTTCATCAGACGTTCCTCTCACAGTCTAACTTGATATTGTACAGTCTGACACACACAGCTATCTAGCACTGAACTTATAAGCCTACTGTAATCACAGTCTGTAGGAGCCTTTGGTTTGAGTTACTTGACATATAGTTTTGACTCTAGCTTTGCAAAATTAAATTGTGATGTGAAAACCACCACAATGCAGAAAACATTAAAGTTCAGATCATTTGAGCAACAGGGAATATACTGTATTATCTGCCCATGTATTATAAAGGTAATTAGAGGCTATAGCTGAATACATTGCTACAGGACAAGAGGGTAAGCCACATTGTGCTTTACTTTTCATAACAAGAAAAGTAATGCATTATCATAAGTGTCTTTATACTTAGCTAAAGATTGTGTTTGTCAACGGCTAAAGAACACGCTGCCATAACCCTCCACACACACCCGAAACAGGACAACAATATGAAAGAAAACTTGCAGACAGTTCCTTACAACAGCACTGCCCAGTTTCTTCTACTGTTTTCCCCCTATTTTGTGAACCTTCGCCCAGTCTCGTTCACAGAAACTCTGCCGTGTTGTGTTTATACTCCACAGTAACTCCACATAGCCGTATGCAAGATGGCTGCCACACAGTGTGTGTTCTGTGTGTGTTTTCCAAAACATTTCCACACCTGGAAAACACATTTTAACCTATACTGAATCTGCATCAACCAAGTTTCTGTAGTTGTCAGGTAAGAACAACATTAGGCCCATACAACACACACTTCAACCTAAGACACGTTTTCATCCATACGGTTTAGGAATACTTCACGTCACCCTCAGTAAAAGCTTCTCTACATGACAGAACTGCTTTTCTGTGACATCTCAAACATGTTGGATATAGGACAGGATATAACACGTCTTACGCTCATTAAGGTACAACATTTTATTTCGTCCATCGTCCTCCTCACTCACATTCTTCATCCTTCATCACATCCTTTCTCTCTCTTCACTGTGTGCCTCCAGTTAGATAAAACAGTGTTTCTAAGTGCTATCAGGAAAACAAATATCTGCTATGTTGCTTATAAAGGAATGAACCTACAATAAATAAATAAAACCTTCTTCATTAACACAAATGGGCTAGAGAAAGTTGAGAGAAAAACAAAATGAAACCAGAGTCGAACACCAAAGCTCATTTTTCACTATGTTCACGCAGACACATCACCACAAACACAGAAATAAGTTGCGTTAAAGAGCCTTAAACAGCCAACAAACACTCAAGCTTTTTTTTTATGGTAACTGATTACGATAGATACTGAAGAGAGATGAAACTGCAATTCCAGGCAATCAGGAAGTAAATGGGGTGAATAACGAACACCTACAGTTTGTGAAGCAAATAGTCAATGGCTACTTAGGACCAACAATGCCGTCACCATTGAAAGAGAAGCTACACATTGATTTGACTTATATAGAAGGCAGTGGTGAGTCTAAGATGGTTTCCCAGAACACAGGGAAGGTCAGCTGTTGACGGTGTGGAGGAGAGATGACACAGGGTCCAACTGAAAACAACAATTCCAGGTCAAGTGGTTTGGAGAAGATTCCCACTCAAGCCCAAGTTCTGTCCATGTAAATTTGGGTCAGCCCAATACCAAAGGTGTAGGTGTAGGTAATGGAGGTAATGCATGCTGATGAAGTGAAGAAGTTAGATATTGGGATCATTGTGAAAGAGTGGGTGCCACAAATTTGACAGATGATGGTATGACTTGTTAAGATTTCATTAAAGAGCTACTGATGTCCCCCTGGTGGAGGGAAATGGCAGAGGGGGATGACACTGCCTGCAGCGGCCATGTATTCATTCAGGGAGACACTGCGAGAAGCTGCTAGATGATAGTTGTGAGGGCGCATAGAGGAACGATGAAGATGGGTTCTGTCATCCTGGAGGGCTGGCCTGGTGATGATGTCGGTGCCGTGGTCCGTGCGAGAGCGAGTGTTCTCACAGAAACTGAGCTTGCAAGACTCAATCTGCAGCAGAAATGTTGGAGAAAAAAAGAGAAGAGGGGAGAAGAGGAGGGGGCATGGGTGAAAGGCAGAAAAACAGGAAGACGAGGGGCACAAAGTTGGGTAAGGGAGAAAATGATGGGGTGAGATGAGGGGATAGAGGGATAGCAGAATTAGATGCCTGAAAAATAAGAAGTCAAAAGGTGATGGTTTTATCAGCACAGACAGATTTACACCATGCAGTCGCAGTCAAGATTCAATTCAATCATTCAATGACTTCACAAGACGCACCAGCATGGCAAAAATATCATGTGCCTAAAATACCCATCCTTTTTCAAAAGAAGGATCACATGATCACATTCTCCATGAAATGAAAAGGGGAACAGATACTCTGCCGTCCAGCTTCAGCTTTGTTATGTCACTCTCAAACTTACTTGTTTCAGGGATGCTTGAGTCCAGACCCTGGGGCTCTCGGGGCCCCTCACTATCACATGGAGTCCCTTCCTTCAGCTCATGGGCAGGGCTCCCTGCCTGCTCTGGCTCGCAGCCTAGGGTTGGGGCCAGGGTGCCATTCAGAGGAGTCCCACTCCCGTCTGTTGTCTCCTGGGCCACCTCAGCCTAGAAACACATAGTAGGGTGTGTTAGTCAGTGAAGATGAGGATGAAACATGCCACACCTACAGCGAGTCGCTTTGGTGAGGGACCTAGTATAGTTGATGATTCCTTGCAATCATACAATATCTGCAAAAAGCAAGCATTATGCAGAAATTAAGGTTTTGAAGATGATGAAGTAATTTTATCTTGAAGGCGTGAAATAAGAAAATAACCACAAAACAGTTTAACTTTAATTTTTGGTGCAATATTCCTGAACGACAGTGTAACCGTGGACCAAATTGCTTGTTTTTGTAAAAAGGCCATATCTTGGTGAACTTAAAAGCTAGAGCTCTAAAATTTCAAACATAGTATCTACATGAGATAAGTATCATATTTAGTAAGTTTGGGGCAAATTAAATATTTGGCTTAATTTCCTAAAACAACAGTGTATACATAGACCAAATTGATGTTTTTCTAAATCGCCCATATCTTGGGGAATTTAAGATTAATTGCTCTAAAATTTAAGAAGACAGCATCTACAGGACACGAGGATCATTTTCTGTAAGTTTGGGGCAAATTAAATCTTTGGTCCAATTTCCCAAAACGACAGTGTATACATAGACCAAATTGTTTGTTTTTCTAAAAAGCCCACATCTTGGGGAATTTAAGATTTAGAGCTCTAAAATTTAAAAAGACAGCATCTACAGGACACCAGGATTATTTTCTGTAAGTTTGGGGCAAATTAAATTTTTGGTCCAATTTCCCAAAACGACAGTGTATACATGGACCAAATTGCTTGTTTTTCTAAAAAGCCCATATCTTGGGGAATTTAAGATTTAGAGCTCTAAAACTTAAAAAAAACAGCATCTACAGGACACGAGGATCATTTTCTGTAAGTTTGGGGCAAATTAAATTGTTGGTCCAATTTCCCAAAACGACAGTGTATACATGGACCAAATTGCTTGTTTTTCTAAGAAGCCCATATCTTGGGGAAGTTAAGATTTAGAGCTCTAAAATTTAAAAAGACAGCATCTACAGGACACGAGGATCATTTTCTATAACTTTGGGGCAAATTAAATTGTTGGTCCAATTTCCCAAGAAGACAGTGTATACATGGATCAAATTGTTTTCTTTTGTGAGTAGAACTTTATTTATTCAGAGGGCGATTGTAAGGAATATGTCCTTTGAGGTGGAGTTGAACCGGTGACCTAAGGATACCTGTTTTTTTGCCACTACAGTCCCCTGCTCTACCAACTGAGCCATCATGGCACAAATTTTCCACACATGGCAGTGTAAACATGAACCAAATTGTTCATTTTGTGAAAAGCCTATATCTTGGTCAACTTTAAGAGCTGGAGCCTTAGAATTTCAAACACAGCATCTATATGGCACTGTGATCTACTGGGGAAGAATTGGGGCAAATTAAATTTTTGGTCCAATTTCCCAAAACGACAGTGTATACATGGACCAAATTGTTTGTTTTTCAAAAAAGCCCACATCTTGGGGAATTTAAGATTTAGAGCTCTAAAATTTAATAAGACAGCATCTACAGGACACGAGGATCATTTTCTGTGAGTTTGGGGCAAATTAAATTTTTGGTCCAATTTCCCAAAACGACAGTGTATACATAACCCAAATTGTTTGTTTTTCTAAAAAGCCCACATCTTGGGGAATTTAAGATTTAGAGCTCTAAAATTTAAAAAGACAGCATCTACAGGACACGAGGATCATTTTCTGTAAGTTTGGGGCAAATTAAATTTTTGGTCCAATTTCCCAGAACGACAGTGTATACATAACCCAAATTGTTTGTTTTTCTAAAAAGCCCACATCTTGGGGAATTTAAGATTTAGAGCTCCAAAATTTAAAAAGACAGCATCTACAGGACACGAGGATCATTTTCTGTAAGTTTGGGGCAAATTAAATTTTTGGTCCAATTTCCCAAAACGACAGTGTATACATGGACCAAATTGTTTGTTTTCTCTAAAAAGCCCATATCTTGGGGAAGTTAAGATTTAGAGCTCTAAAATTTAAAAAGACAGCATCTACAGGACACGAGGATCATTTTCTATAACTGTCGGGCAAATTTAATTTTTGGTCCAATTTCCCAAAACGACAGTGTATACATGGACCAAATTGTTTGTTTTTCTAAAAAGCCCACATCTTGGGGAATTTAAGATTTAGCGCTCTAAAATTTAAAAAGACAGCATCTACAGGACACGAGGATCATTTTCTGTGAGTTTGGGGCAAATTAAATTTTTGGTCCAATTTCCCAAAACGACAGTGTATACATAACCCAAATTGTTTGTTTTTCTAAAAAGCCCACATCTTGGGGAATTTAAGATTTAGAGCTCTAAAATTTAAAAAGACAGCATCTACAGGACACGAGGATCATTTTCTGTAAGTTTGGGGCAAATTAAATTTTTGGTCCAATTTCCCAGAACGACAGTGTATACATAACCCAAATTGTTTGTTTTTCTAAAAAGCCCACATCTTGGGGAATTTAAGATTTAGAGCTCCAAAATTTAAAAAGACAGCATCTACAGGACACGAGGATCATTTTCTGTAAGTTTGGGGCAAATTAAATTTTTGGTCCAATTTCCCAAAACGACAGTGTATACATGGACCAAATTGTTTGTTTTCTCTAAAAAGCCCATATCTTGGGGAAGTTAAGATTTAGAGCTCTAAAATTTAAAAAGACAGCATCTACAGGACACGAGGATCATTTTCTATAACTGTCGGGCAAATTTAATTTTTGGTCCAATTTCCCAAAACGACAGTGTATACATGGACCAAATTGTTTGTTTTTCTAAAAAGCCCACATCTTGGGGAATTTAAGATTTAGCGCTCTAAAATTTAAAAAGACAGCATCTACAGGACACGAGGATCATTTTCTGTAAGTTTGGGGCAAATAAAATTTTTGGTCCAATTTCCAACAACGACAGTGTATACATGGACCAAATTGTTTGTTTTTCGAAATAGCCCACATCTTGGGGAATTTAAGATTTAGAGCTCCAAAATTTAAAAAGACAGCATCTACAGGACACGAGGATCATTTTCTGTAAGTTTGGGGCAAATTAAATTTTTGGTCCAATTTCCCAAAACGACAGTGTATACATAACCCAAATTGTTTGTTTTTCTAAAAAGCCCATATCTTGGGGAATTTAAGATTTAGAGCTCTAAAATTTAAAACCACAGCATCTACAGGACACGAGGATCATTTTCTATAACTGTCGGGCAAATTTAATTTTTGGTCCAATTTCCCAAAACGACAGTGTATACATGGACCAAATTGTTTGTTTTTCTAAAAAGCCCACATCTTGGGGAATTTAAGATTTAGCGCTCTAAAATTTAAAAAGACAGCATCTACAGGACACGAGGATCATTTTCTGTAAGTTTGGGGCAAATTACATTTTTGGTCCAATTTCCAACAACGACAGTGTATACATGGACCAAATTGTTTGTTTTTCTAAAAAGCCCACATCTTGGGGAATTTAAGATTTGGCGCTCTAAAATTTAAAAAGACAGCATCTACAGGACACGAGGGTCATTTTCTATAACTTTGGGGCAAATTAAATTTTTGGTCCAATTTCCCAAAACGACAGTGTATACATGGACCAAATTGTTTGTTTTTCGAAATAGCCCACATCTTGGGGAATTTAAGATTTAGAGCTCTAAAATTTAAAAAGACAGCATCTACAGGACACGAGGATCATTTTCTGTAAGTTTGGGGCAAATTAAATTTTTGGTCCAATTTCCCAAAACGACAGTGTATACATGGACCAAATTGTTTGTTTTTCTAAAAAGCCCACATCTTGGGGAATTGAAGATTTAGAGCTCTAAAATTTAAAAAGACAGCATCTACAGGACACCAGGATAATTTTCTGTAAGTTTGGGGCAAATTAAATTTTTGGTCCAATTTCCCAAAACGACAGTGTATACATGGACCAAATTGCTTGTTTTTCTAAAAAGCCCATATCTTGGGGAATTTAAGATTTGGAGCTCTAAAATTAAAAAAAAACAGCATCTACAGGACACGAGGATAATTTTCTATAACTTTGGGGCAAATTAAATTGTTGGTCCAATTTCCCAAAAAGACAGTGTATACATGGATCAAATTGTTTTCTTTTGTGAGTAGAACTTTATTTATTCAGAGGGCAATTGTAAGGAATATGTCCTTTGAGGTAGAGTTGAACCGCTGACCTAAGGATACCTGTTTTTTTGCCACTACAGTCCCCTGCTCTACCAACTGAGCCATCATGGCTCAAATTTTCCACATATGGCAGTGTAAACATGAACCAAATTGTTCATTTTGTGAAAAGCCTATATCTTGGTCAACTTTAAGAGCTAGAGCCTTAGAATTTCAAACACAGCATCTATATGGCACTGTGATCTATTGGGGAAGAATTGGGGCAAATTAAATTTTTGGTCCAATTTCCCAAAACGACAGTGTATACATGGACCAAATTGTTTGTTTTTCTAAAAAGCCCATATCTTGGGGAATTTAAGATTTAGAGCTCTAAAATTTAAAAAGACAGCATCTACAGGATTATTTTCTGTAAGTTTGGGGCAAATTAAATTTTTGGTCCAATTTCCCAAAACGACAGTGTATACATGGACCAAATTGTTTGTTTTTCTAAAAAGCCCATATCTTGGGGAATTTAAGATTTAGAGCTCTAAAATTTAAAAAGACAGCATCTACAGGACACGAGGATCATTTTCTATAACTGTCGGGCAAGTTTAATTTTTGGTCCAATTTCCCAAAACGACAGTGTATACATGGACCAAATTGTTTGTTTTTCTAAAAAGCCCACATCTTGGGGAATTTAAGATTTAGCGCTCTAAAATTTAAAAAGACAGCATCTACAGGACACGAGGATCATTTTCTGTAAGTTTGGGGCAAATTACATTTTTGGTCCAATTTCCAACAACGACAGTGTATACATGGACCAAATTGTTTGTTTTTCTAAAAAGCCCCTATCTTGGGGAATTTAAGATTTAGAGCTCTAAAATTTAAAAAGACAGCATCTACAGGACACGAGGATCATTTTCTGTAAGTTTGGGGCAAATTAAATTTTTGGTCCAATTTCCCAAAACGACAGTGTATACATGGACCAAATTGTTTGTTTTTCGAAATAGCCCACATCTTGGGGAATTTAAGATTTAGAGCTCCAAAATTTAAAAAGACAGCATCTACAGGACACGAGGATCATTTTCTGTAAGTTTGGGGCAAATTAAATTTTTGGTCCAATTTCCCAAAACGACAGTGTATACATAACCCAAATTGTTTGTTTTTCTAAAAAGCCCATATCTTGGGGAATTTAAGATTTAGAGCTCTCAAATTTAAAACCACAGCATCTACAGGACACGAGGATCATTTTCTATAACTGTCGGGCAAATTTAATTTTTGGTCCAATTTCCCAAAACGACAGTGTATACATGGACCAAATTGTTTGTTTTTCTAAAAAGCCCACATCTTGGGGAATTTAAGATTTAGCGCTCTAAAATTTAAAAAGACAGCATCTACAGGACACGAGGATCATTTTCTGTAAGTTTGGGGCAAATTACATTTTTGGTCCAATTTCCAACAACGACAGTGTATACATGGACCAAATTGTTTGTTTTTCTAAAAAGCCCACATCTTGGGGAATTTAAGATTTGGCGCTCTAAAATTTAAAAAGACAGCATCTACAGGACACGAGGGTCATTTTCTATAACTTTGGGGCAAATTAAATTTTTGGTCCAATTTCCCAAAACGACAGTGTATACATGGACCAAATTGTTTGTTTTTCGAAATAGCCCACATCTTGGGGAATTTAAGATTTAGAGCTCTAAAATTTAAAAAGACAGCATCTACAGGACACCAGGATAATTTTCTGTAAGTTTGGGGCAAATTAAATTTTTGGTCCAATTTCCCAAAACGACAGTGTATACATGGACCAAATTGCTTGTTTTTCTAAAAAGCCCATATCTTGGGGAATTTAAGATTTGGAGCTCTAAAATTAAAAAAAAACAGCATCTACAGGACACGAGGATAATTTTCTATAACTTTGGGGCAAATTAAATTGTTGGTCCAATTTCCCAAAAAGACAGTGTATACATGGATCAAATTGTTTTCTTTTGTGAGTAGAACTTTATTTATTCAGAGGGCAATTGTAAGGAATATGTCCTTTGAGGTAGAGTTGAACCGCTGACCTAAGGATACCTGTTTTTTTGCCACTACAGTCCCCTGCTCTACCAACTGAGCCATCATGGCTCAAATTTTCCACATATGGCAGTGTAAACATGAACCAAATTGTTCATTTTGTGAAAAGCCTATATCTTGGTCAACTTTAAGAGCTAGAGCCTTAGAATTTCAAACACAGCATCTATATGGCACTGTGATCTATTGGGGAAGAATTGGGGCAAATTAAATTTTTGGTCCAATTTCCCAAAACGACAGTGTATACATGGACCACATTGTGTGTTTTTCCAAAAAGCCCATATCTTGGGGAATTTAAGATTTAGAGCTCTAAAATTTAAAAAGACAGCATCTACAGGATTATTTTCTGTGAGTTTGGGGCAAATACAATTTTTGGTCCAATTTCCCAAAACAACAGTGTATACATTGACCAAATTGTTTGATTTTCTTGAAAGGCCATATCTTGGCGAATTTCAGATTTAGAGCTCTAAAATTTAAAAAGACAGCATCTACAGGACACCAGGATTATTTTCTGTAAATTTGTGGCAAATTTAATATTTGGTACAACTTTCCAGAACGACAGTGTAACCATGGACCAAATCGTTGTTTTTTAAAAAGCCCATATCTTGGTCAATTTAAGAGCTAGAGCTCTAAAATTTTCAAAGGCAGCTTCTACAGGACACAATGACACAAAACACAAAACTCAACTTTTTATGACCGCTCTTTGAACTTATTCAAATGTGGAAAGTGGGGTAGATCATCAGACTTTAGTATGACTTGACTTGTCCATTAGATTTTAAATTTGTTGTCCAATTTCCCAAAATGACAGTGTATCCATGGACCAAATAGTTCATTTGTGTGAAAAGCCCATATCTTCTCAGTTAATATCAGTGTGAGAAATGCCTACATATCAGCTCAAATAGCTCAGTTGGGAGATTGTAGACTGAAGATCTAAAGGCCCCTGGTTCAACCCTGAGTTAGGCAGAAGTCACGACTGTAACAACAATATTGCCCTAACCATGCACCAAATCATTTGTTTTATAAAAAGCCCATATCTTGGTCAATTTAAGAGTTAAAGCTCTTAAATTCTCAAACGCAGCATCTTCAGGACAAGAGGATCAGTTTCTGTAAGCTTGGGGCAACTTTAATTTTTGGTCCAATTTTCCTGAATGACAGTGTAACCATGGACCAAAATCGTTTTGTTTTTTTAAAAAGCCCATATCTTGGTCAATTTTAGAGCTAGAGCTCTAAAATTTTCAAAGGCAGCTTCTACAGGACACGATGACACAAAACTCAACTTTTTATGACCGCTCTTTGAACTTATTCAAATGTGGAAACTGGGGTACATCATCAGACTTTAGTATGACTTGACTTGTGACATACTTGACTTATGGCAGGGACTGACTTGACCTACTTGAGACTTGAAGGTAAACACCCGAGTTCACCTTATCTCTTCAAAAAAAGACAGGAAGTCATAAGTAATCACCCAACCTTGTTGTTTCCTCCACCAGGTGTTTGGCCCACATTTTCCATGGAGTCCACTTTGGATTGAGCCTTTTCCTTAACGCTCATTTTGCGGGACTCAATCTTCACATCACCACCACCTGTGGTACAGACATGGAAACAGTCTAATGATGAAACAAATGCACATAGACATAGACACTGGCCCATTCTATAAATATAAATATAAAAATATTTAAAAAACGTGAAGAAAGAAAGGAAAATGTGAAGGAGTTGCAGGGCTACACGTTATTTTATTCTTTTCTTTAAACTGTTTTCCTCATGCCAAATTATGGCACTGATTATTTTTACAAAGTATGAATTGTAAAGCAGCATTATAGGATAAAAACAATGGTCATCACAAAGTACAACATAAACAATATGTGAGGTAATAGAGTAGGGTCAGAACAATTCCCAGCTCACCAGGCTTGTGCTTAATGTTGTCCTTGGAGCCACACTTTGAGGTCACCTTACTCAAATCCACCTTCTTGTTGAGAATCTGCACCTGCCAGATGTTATACAAACCTAATTCATCATCAGTGTTAAAGAAGCAACAATGAAAAAGTGCATTTCCATGTCTATTCCATGGTATCATACGACAACTAAAATGTTTTTGTAGTGTGGACTGAACTGTAAGTGTGAACGTGCTACATGAAGAATCACAAAATGAGAGGATCAATACACGTCCTGTGTCTTTTTCTTATAGCCATATTTAAGCTGAGAACCAGGTACTATTAAAACAACATTTGCATGGCATTTTGACAATGGCTTGAGCGAGTCACTGCCAACCAGCTGCAGTACAGAATCAGGAGAAAATGCATAGCAACCATTACTGGCGGGTTTCCTGAGATGATACGAGAGCAGATTTCCAGCTAAGAAATATCTTCACTGTCATCGCTTCTAAAGATTGAGGACATTATTACAAATTCTCATGACTTTGCCAAATTTGATCTTTTCCCATATTTTTCATTGTTATGTTAACCGAGCGCTATTATCATCCAGTTAAATTGTGTTATTAAGAAAACTGTCTTATGTACCAAATGGTAAAGACAAACAATATGAAGTCAAATTGAGACTTCAGAGCTTGTGCTTCTTCCATTACAGGTCAACAGAGCATTCTGGTGGTGTTTTGATGTGTCATAGCAAAGGTGAAATTAATTAACTTCCTGATGATACCTGAGTTGACTCCAACCAATATAGTACACAAGTTGGAATGTCCACGATAAGAAAGATCGATTGGCATTGAGAGTTTAGATATGTTGCTTCCAGCTTTCCACTTCGGAGCAAATGGTCTTAAAATGCAGATAAATAGAATGCAATAAGATGCACACTAAATCCTAAATCCTAGACAGGAACATAAATACTATAAATGTGCAGTGAAGATGAGAGGGCAACCCTGAGAAAAAAATGTGACAGACCCAAAGAGGTAGCTTGTAGGAGGACAGTGTCATTTCAGGAGAAATGAATTTCTAATTTTACTTTATTGAGATTATAACTTTCTGTGATAGAACGCGTGAAATCAGAATATATCATGGCAATTCCTTTTCCAGTATTAAACAGGCCTTTCAATCATGGGCTAAATTATGTTAAAGACACAACAGATGAGATCCCCGCACAATCGATTTTACATTTTCATTACTTTGCTTGAATTTTGTTTGGTATGTCATTTCAATAAGAATATGAAGACTTTTTCTATCTACTGAAAGTAAATTGAACTATAGACAAGCTTTCCGATTTAACATTTACTCTAGTTCTAACTCTTTGTCTCATCCTCAAAGAACCAGAATGCTGCTGTGGGGATAGAGCCAATAGTGCTTCACTGATTGACATATTTTTAGTAAGTTAGTAACAGAGCAGGGTGACACAGGAAAAGATAATGGAAGCAGGGACTCTGAAGCAGGTCCTGAGGAAGGGCTGGGAATGTCAAGCTTGCAGGCATGCGGTCAAACTGAGGACTGAGGATACACATTGATCATAGTGTTTGATCAGAGGACAGACAATGTTTCATCTCTATACCACCTGAGGTGATACAAATGTCACCACGCTCTACGGCCTAAGTACTTGTCATTGCAGTGGAGTTGAGATGTACAACTGAGAGGTTATTTCCAGCAAAAAAGACTGAAGGGACTGTGATGGTGTTTTTCTGTCTATTCTGTCACTGCTCATTTCACATTTTCACCTGATCATCCTGTTAGTGATCAAATTAATGGATTGCTATAGCTTTCCACAACCCCACATTGGATTTTGGGGGCTGTGTGGAGTGTGTCTGCCCAGCAGACAACAAAATGTAGAATACATATACATATAACTGATCAGTGTCCATGGTCTGTGGACAGGAGGAGAGGATATAAGCTTGAGCTAGCCTTGATAGCAAGATAGCATTACATTTAAAATCAAAATTTTCTTTCCCATCAATCTAATGAATACATGCTTACTGTAGATTTGTATCGAAGGGTGTTGCATTATCAACCACTACCTACCACTATGCTTCAGCTGTGTTCGGATCTCAGTCAAGTTGCAACTTCTGACAAATTTGTCAGTGCATAAGTGCTCCGGTCGTGGACCAGGCTGTACTTACATTCCCTCCACCAGGAGCATGCTTCATATTGTCCTTGGAGCCCAAGCGTGAGGTGACATGGCTGAAGTCCAGCTTTTTGGAGACTATCTGAACCTACATGGATACAGCATAGCAGCAAAAGGGGGGATGGAAGACAAAGGAGGGAAGAGGAAGGGTGAGGCGACCAAGTGGCAAGAGAAGAAATGAAAAGAGAGATTGCAGAACCAGAAGACCAAAGAGGAGAAGAGAGAAGAAGAAGAAGAAAGGAGAGAATAGGAGTCACCACCACAATTTGGGTTAGAGAGGAAGGGACAGCGGGGTGAAAGCAAGGTTCTATCGCCCAGGTAAACCCAAGTATGGCTCAGTATTTTAGATGATAGATTTTATGACTTCAGTTGCTTGTGTTGCCATTTGAGTAGACAGAACAAGCCTCAGGTAAAGGAGAGAAATTATTACCAAGTTAGTAACTCTATGTTTCACTGCTCTTCATGCTTTATTGTACCTTTGTTTTATCCCACTGGAAGTTCCTATTGCACACACTTCGCCTCTCCTGAGGTTTCTTCCTTTTTTGCTTTACATTAAGTATTTTCTCGTACTCCTAGAGAGCCTGGGGCGGGGTCGGGGAATTTTCCTGATGTTGTGGGCCTGTGAAGCCCTTTCAGACATTGTATGGGAGATTGGACTATCTCAAGTTGACTTGACTTCCTATGTTTCAAAGAAATTGTACTTGTATTGTCTTCAAAACATTTCACCACTCAAGTGAGCCTGTTTTGTCCTATTTTAGCTTTTTCAATATATCACGTTACAATAGACAGGGTATGATTGTCTTCCCCTGTATTACAATGGCTTTCTCTTATCAGGATTATTTCATAGCAAAAGCATATAATACATTACAATTAAATACCTATCAACCCATCAATACATTCAGCATGACAGCTTGTTTAAATCAACATCATCTTTGAAATTGGTAAGCAGGAAGAATTGAGTATAATTCATGTATATAAACCTCCAGAGGCAAGTGTGAATTTCTATTTGGAGCCAGACAAAGTACAGTATCATGGGTGTGAGAGAGGCAGGGTGGCACCTGCATCCTCAGAGCGATGGACTGGTCAAATCAAATCAAATGATGTGTATTATGTATAGCCCAATATCACATACAATGTCGCGAAGGGCATTAGAGGCTCACAACAGCACACAGTTCCTGGCATAGCCCAGAGATCTCTAGGAAGACAAGTCCCGAAAATGAAATCTGTGGTCATAGTCTTCAGCCCGAGCTCTTGCTTTTGACAATTCAATGCATGAATAAAATGAAAAAACATGAGGCAATAAAAAGGATATAGCAAAAAAATCAGAGCGTGAGAGTGTAGTAGTGTAGTGGTAAAACAGTGTGAAGGTGTTGTTGGGGTAGATAGAGGGGGGACTCACTTTGCTCTGGCTTGTTTCTTTGGATGCAATACCCCTGTTCTGTGAAGTAGAAGAAACCTGGGAAGACAAAGCCCTTTCTGGGTCAGCAACACAACTCAATAAAACAAAGGCTAAAGGAGAAACAACTTTTCAAGAGGGTCGGGGGTCAGTTTGAAAAGACGTGATCGGGAATAAGAGAAAAGGGCAGAAGAAAAGAAGGAGGTAAAGGAGACAGACGAACAGGAGGTGGAGTCAATAACCTACTAAGAAAGATAGGAAGTATTGTACTAGAAGACTGAAAGGGGTAGAAGAGACAAATGCCGAAACCGAGGAACAACTTGATGGAAGAGAGAAGGAGCAGTGGGAAAAAAATCTTCCTATGCATTTTCCCCCACAGGTTTGCTTCTACTAAATATTAGCATCCAATGCAGTCAAAAGTCATTTCTAGTTGAGTCAGAAAGCTGCAAATGTATAGTTTGATGGCGCTAAACCAGGAGAAAGGGACAAATGGTAGTGAATGAGGAGGATTGTGGAATGAGAGCTAATGGTCATTTAATGCTAAACGACCGTAATGTAATGTAATGTAATGAGAGGTTTGCAAGAAAAGTTGAAATGGCTAACAGATTGAAACTAGAACTTAAAACCGAGCAAAAACAGCAATGACAGAATCTTTCAATCTGGTACAATCTTGTACTTGTACAATAACAAAGCCTTTCTTTCTATTCTATTAGATGCCGGAATGTATCATGTATATTCTAATGTAGCTGGTTAGATATGCTTTAATTACATTTTCGCTGACAGCTGAGTATAAAGTGTATAAAGTTTATTCAACATAATACCTCAAGAAAAGAGGTGAAGAAGAAGTAAACCAAGGGAACATGTGTCATATGCAGGGCTGCACATGAGCAGTACAAATGGAAACTGCGTGACTGTTTGTTTCTATTAACTCATAATTGCATACCAAGGAGCAGTGAGAGAGGAAAGAAATGGGTCAGATGGTCTATTTCTCTCTTCATTTTCTCTCTTTGTCACTCTCACCTGTGTTCAATTCTGATCAAATCAATTGAATTTGTTGTCAAATTGAATGGGTATTGAGCACATTTACCCGTCCTGTGTACATCAACCTGAGCAAGAGACAACTGAATCTAGAATATATTTAACTACAGCCCCGTTATCTGGATAATTAGATGACATGTTAATGCAAGGTATAAAGGCGCCTCCATTAACATGCATTAATCTAACTGTCTTTCTAAACTGGATATAGATACTTACATATATATATATATATATATACATTTTAATACAGTGTGAATGACGCTACACGCATTAGTTTGAAGCCTTTAATACACGGTATGGCCTACCTTCCCTCCTCCAGGCTGGTGCTTCATGTTGTCTGTAGAGCCAATCTTAGAGCGGGCATTGCGGACGTCGGGGCCCGGTGCTGTGCTGGGGCGAGATGTGGTCCTTAAGCTGGTGGTCCTTGAGCTGGTGGTCAGGGTGGTAGCTGTTGTGGAGGAAGTGGCTCGCGGGGCACGGGACAGCAGGGGCTTCTTTTCTGGCGCGATACCGGTGGTGCAGGGTAGAGTGGTGCCAGGTTTGGTCAGTGCAGATCGAGGGCGAGAAGCAGCAGTGGTGCCAGTCAACGCAGAGCTGCGGCTAGTGCTGGTCTTGGGTTTCATAGAGTCTGCTGGAGACAGAAGAGTATACATGTAGTAGTTTTAAAGCATAACTACCCACCTGAATACTTAAACCACCTGAGTCCACTTGTTGAGTATTCTTTTAAACATGGATCTAAGTATAAATCATTGCTATAAACGAACAGACATAACCTGAAGGGGACTTCCAGATTCCCTTTCACTTTCAGTCTCAGTTATTACCTGATAAACCAAGATTTACTAAATAATCTTCACTGTGAGTATTCAAGATTTATTACTGTGGGTCTCCTGAAAAAAAAAGGATGTATAACATGCGATGCTAACTGTCAGAATGAGCTTGGTTTGCACAAAATAAGTATCCTTTCCTTTCAACTGGATAAACCCATCAATTCACGTGTCAGCTCTTTCTTTAGATACTGACACATCCTAACATCAACCCTCCCTGAAAGATTCACAGACTGCACATCTCCAGTCCATTAAGACTCGTTTAATTGAGAATATCCTCTTATTGCCTCCATCATTTAAAGAATGATTTTACTTGGCATAGCAGCCCTGGCAAAAGCTGAGGCTGTATCCACAGGAGTTGCAGGCTCATATGCGAGTGGTGAGAGGACAGTAATCCAAGGCCTTCGCCCTGTCAGCATTAAAGCCTCTCTGAGCCGATCAGCGCTGCAATGGTTGGACAATGTGACTTTGCAGGTCGCAGTCATGCTAAAGAGCTCTGCTGCTGACAAAAAGTCATCTAATCTCCTGACGGGAGGAACGCAACTCAAACTGTGGTAGGGGAAAAGGAGAAAAAGGCAAACCAGAGGATTAAAGACAAGACAGGAGAAGAGGAAAGCTATACACAGAGAACAAAAACACAGAGGGAATGGAGCGGAATGGAGAATTTATAACTGTTCTTACTTTGCTTTGGTCTCAATCCAAGAGGAAATTGTTACAGCATTCATTTCACACAGGAAAAATCCAAGAAACCCAAAGTATATTGCAAAAAATGATATGATAAACACATTTTCATATTCAACAATTTTCCCAAGATCTGTCATGACTATAGAAAGCCTCCACATTATATTGGATTTGGCTTGGTTTCTAACCGACAGTCTAGTTGAAGGAAAATCTCTGTGGTACCTGCTGTCGTCTTCAGAGTGCTGCTCTTCTTCTCCTCTCCTGGTTTACTGTCTGGCTTAGAGGCTGAAACCGATTGTAAGAGTGCTAGATTTGGTAAAACGTGTGAAGTAATTCACAAGTGACCAGACAAAAATGTTGCCGTCAAGTGTATTTCAATGAACTTAATACAAAATAAATGTTAATAAAAGTCTTCTACCTGGTTTGTGTGTGCTTGTTGTACCCAAGGGCTTTTTTGCAGTAGCAGTAGTCGCGGTCAAGGAGCGGGTAGATGCCGCTGTGCGTACCGGTGTAGTGGTTCTACTGGTTGCCGTGGTAGCAGTTCCATTTTTGGTGATGACGGAGCTTGTTTTATCTGAGGTGGCAGTGCTGGCCTTTGGCACAAGGGGGCGTTTCTCTATGGTTGTCTGTGAAGAGACATCAAGAAGATCGAGAAATGTCAGATTAACATAGAAACTAAGGACATAATGAGCTAATGTGAAGGCACACAGCATTAGCAAACAAAAATATAAAACAATTTACAACATGGACTGTTGTATTAACAGCATTAAAACAAAGCCTGGGAGTCATGAGTTGTCATCAGAACACAATTTGTGTACTGCTTGGTTGGTGTTCAGCACAGTAAAATGATCATTCATGTCCTGTCTATGTCTATTGACAAAATTGGACATTTCAAGTCCGGTGGCCCTGCACTTACCCTGGGTTTGATGTCACGTGTGGTGGTGGTGGTGGTGGTGGTGGTTGTGGAGGAAGGCCGGTTAGTGAGGGGCCTCTTAGGACCAACAGTGGAGGTGGATGGAGCCTTGGTTATGGGTGTTTTTTTGCTGTCTGAGGTGAAGGTGGTAGAGGTTGTGGGGCGTTTAGTGGGGGCCATGGTTAAAGCACCACTGGCAGTGGTGGAACTTGGCCGCGTTTTGGCAGCAGCACTTAATTTGGTCACCCCGGCAGCAGGCTACGATGTGAGCAACAGATATACAGGATGGATGAAGGGGCAAATTTAGGAAAGCAAAGGAGAAAAAAAAAAGAAAAACATGAAAAAAAAGTATGATAACGGCAGCAGAGCAGGCAGAATAATAATAATCCATCATACAATCAAAACAAAGCAAAAGGTGCAAAATAATAATAACAATGAGCAATGGGTCTGTTTGAAATAAAACAGTGTGAGCTGTAACCTATGATTGTTTTATAATCAAAATATTACTTTCATACTACTTTCCATTAATAACTGTAAAGTGATTATTACTATGGAGATGTGACAAAAGACTACATTTCTTTACATTATTCTTGTTATGAAAACTCATAATGGGGCTGGTGCTGGAGAACAAATTGAGAACCACTGAGTGTTTCCACCACAACATCATTAGGGGGGACGGGGGCCTGAAACAATGGTTCTCATCCTGCCTTTCTGGGCAGTAATAACATCCCGGTTTGGCAAAAGGAACTTTTACACTTAACTTACATTAACCACCATTATGCAGCAACCACCAGTGACGAGCGACAGAACAAGGTTGTGATTATTATATGACTTTTCCAAAGCATCCGAGATACTCCATCGTTTTCCAAAACATTGCCAGGCCTCAAGTACTCAAGGATGAGAATATGTGCTGTTTTTAGTATTTCAATATTCAGCCATCTTAACTGTTTCTGCTGTTTGAAATAAATGATCTAAGATGTTTATAGTAACAATGTGTTTGTTGATGTTAAAGAGGCTTGTGTAGTATAGTTCATCTATATTAACCAATACATTAACTGATGCTAAATGTATTACTTCTACATGCTTCTAGGTTCATTACAGTACATAATAGTACTTTGTCCAAACTATATGGTGCTGTTGTTTCTGAGCTCTGTTTGTGTTCAAATCTCTACAATGATCCATAAGTTTGTTGGTGTGACAGGTGACACCTACTGTCTTTCCTACCTTGGTCTTCTTGTCTGCACTTGGCAGGTCTTTGCTCACAGAAGCTTTTTTGGCTTTTTCTCCAGCTCCGTCCGTCTTTGCAGTCTTGTCCTTCTTGTCATCCTTTTTCTCCAAGAGCTTTTTTGGGCTATTCTTCCCCTGTGTTTTCTTCTCAGGTGGTTTCTCCAATTTGTCATCCTCAGTCTTTCTGTCTGCGGCAGCTTTTTCATTTTCCTTTGTTTCTTCAATATCAGCTTTGTGTTTTGTTTCCGAGTCAGCCTTCTTCTCAGGCTTGTCCAAAGCAGTGTCGAGCATGACAGATGTGGGCTCTTTCTCTGGCGCTGTTTCCACTGTGTTGAGGTTCTGCTCTTTACTATCTCTCATCTCTGTTTCGTCATGCTTTTCAACTGTTTTATTCTCTTCTATCTTGCCTGCTTTGGGACTTTCATTTTTATCCATCTTTCCCACTGTTCCCATCGTCTGGGCTGTGTGCTCTCCTTGTATCTGTTCCATCCTGTCTGCTGATACCTCCACCTTCTTCAGGGTATCTTCTTTTTCTGGCTTCTGCACTGATTCCACGTTCTCTGTCACCTTCACTTTTCCCTCTTCTTTTTCTGTCCCTTTCTCCTTTTCTTTCTCTTTTGGGTTCTCTTCCTCCACCATGTTCTCCATCTTGGCTGGAGTGTCACTACCTATGTTTTCCATCTTCTCAACCTTCTTCTCATCTTTATCCAAAGGGGCGAACAGGTCCTCCTTCTTAATGCTGTCTTCCTTCTTCCCCTCCTGCTTCTCTGTTTCATCAATTATGTCGGATTTTACTGGAAAGAAAGAAAGAGATTGAACCTGTTAAACACACCATCACACCATAACATCACAGAAGTCTGATTTTACTATAGACAGAAGAATGTAAATGGAAAGGCTTTAACGACAGTATATTCAAGGAAATTAAAAAGGAGTAAAGGGGGGTGTCATTTGTATTTCACAGCTCTGTGGAAATGCATTTCTTGTGTTCTTACATGACTCAGTTCAGCACTACATGTCCTCCTTGGGAGAAAGAAAATGTAAGTGTGCAAACTCATTTCTGTGACTTAAGAACCAGTAGAGATGCAAGATTGAACTACATTTTTTTGGACTTAAAGGGAAACACAGGGACAAACTGGAGTTCACCAACATACTGTAGTATCTCCCCCAAGACCCATCAACCCTCTAGCCTTTACCAGCAAGTCCAAGACTCCACATCAACTTAGAACAAAAACAAGATGGGAAAGAGAAATTCAAAGGGAACCTGGCTTACTGCCCCTTTCCTGTCACTGCTGAGACTTCAGATGGCAGAAAATAAACAGCAGTTATGCACATGCAGTAGACTGCAGAGAGTGAAAACGAGAGACAAAGCCACGTATCCATTGCAGATTAGCATTGGGTTGCACTTTGCAGTCGTAATCCTATTCAGCTGGAAGGTAGTCATCATTGAAAGTCCCCGAGAACCACTTTGGTTGTGACTGCATGAATAAGCACAGCATTCACTCAAAATGAGATACAAGAGGTAGACGTGGAAAAAAGAAAAAAGGAAGACTAAAAATAAATAAAACAAGCCTGTTTCTTTTGGTCTCAGTGATAATGAGCTGTGTGTGGTGACCCGAATGTCCACATGTCTGCAGAGCCAGACACTGTCCAACATGCTGCAAGATAGTCGCACTGCATCGCATATTTACAGGCACATGAACACACAGGCTCCACTGCACACAAAAATCCACATGACACACTAAACCATTCCATTTACACACACACACACACCACACATATTTAATTACATTAATAACAATCAACCAACTAATCAACTTTCCCTTTTCTCCTATATTCCTTTGTCTCCTCCTCACCTCCTGACACGCCCCCTTTCTGACTACCCCTTCAGCCATTACCTCGACAAGACAATTGCATGACAAACCTGAAAACAACATCTGGTTTAGAACTGACAGGAGTCAATTACTGAGATGTTAAAACTAGACAAATGAACTGAACACACCCCCACTCGCTGCACCCCACACTGACCTAAAACCTCTCTGTTTACATGTGAAGCATTTCGCTTTGACAGCTTTGAAAGCAAGTACTGTATAAGAAGAAGGCTGCACACATGTGGCTGCACCACCTACCATTGACTGTGATGAAAGGGTTAGTGCTGGAGTTCAAGGCAAGCTTGACGTCGTCAGCAATGGCAAGGTTAGCATCAAGACCGCCTTGCAACATTGATTTGAAATCAGGTCCAAAGTCAACAACTCCACCGGTTTTGAGTTTTGTATCACCTTCATTGCCGTCAATTTCGGCATCCTTAGTCAGGTCAGATTTGGTGGGAGCTTCTGGGGGGGGCACTGTAACCACGATGCCACCTGGCTCCGTCCCTGCCCTGAGACCTTCCACAATGTGGTGGAGAGGAGAGCTGTTTTCGAGGTTGACTGGGGGTTCAGGTAGGTCGCGTCGCAGGTCAATATGTGTGGCACCTGCAGCTGACCGCGAGGGTAACGGGGTGGGTGGCTGATCCACGGCGACGGTCAGTGATCGCTGCATCACAGGGTGGGGTGAGCGACGTGAACCACCTACAGGGGATTCCAAATGATCAAATCCTTCTTTCTCTCCACTTGGATATTTATCAGGCAGTTCTAGACTGGTGGGTACAGACAGATGGGAACACTCAGACATTGCGCGGCGCATGGCCTTCCTCTGCTGTTGCGCGTGCCCCATTAAACATGGCTCCAAGTGCTCTGCTTCTTCTCCGGTCTCTTCTTCCTCACTGTCATCTGCCGAGGAGCCCTCGGCTACTTGTCTCAGTCCAAGATTTGCCCTGGCCCTTGCCACAACCTCATGATCCCTGTCCGTGTGATTGTCGCCGACCCCTGTGATGCAGTAGTTAGGGGCCACCTGGGGCATTGCGACTTTTGGGCTGGATTCAACCAAACTGGAGCTGTTCAATGCTTCAGATGAAGAGTATCCTTCTTTTGGAGATGCCCCAAGTAAGGAGAATCCCATGGAAGAATATGGTGGTGTTGGACTTGTGAGTGATGACAGCTCAGCTTGCTTGGCAGGGAATCCAAGAACAGGAGAAGGGGAGAAAGTGCTGGTGCCCTCACATCTCAAGGCAGAGGGCAGTCTGCCTGGTGAAGCTGGTGAGGGGAAGGGGGATGAAGACGGAGGACTGTTTGGGCTCTCCCCTGCACTGCCCAGGGAGACATTACCCAGCAAGTAGCTTCCAGAGATGCCCACGACCCTGCCGGGCATCTTCAGGTCTGCATCTGCACTGCCCCCACCTGGTTGCTCGCAGAAGCATAACTTATCCTCATCTGTGAGTCCAGTCGCTTCCAAAGGCCCACCATCTACCACCAGTCCCCTTGTGGTGCCCAAGTCCATGCCCGAGGTATGTTCCCAATCCCAGCTCTGAGTTGGCACGCTGGGTGACACTACCTTGCACAGCTCACTGTACTCAGAAAAAGGAGAGCCAGGCCGATGATTGGAGAGAGACGACATGCTGTCTCCCTTTTCTCACTTTCTTTGATTTGTCCGTCTTTGTCTTACTCTTAGTTGTCTCTGGGCTATCCTCACCACTTATCTTCCCTTCTCTCCTTCTTTCCTTTTTGTTGTGTTGCTGCTTGTTTTCCTTTAGTGACTCAGGTGTGCTCTGTGTTAGTATGGGTGGATTCTGTGGTGGTGTGCCTCTCTGCTCAAAGAAATTCTGAGGGTGAACAGGCTGTGTCTGTCCCTAATTCCCTCCCTCCTTCTCTCTCTCCTTCCCTCACTGATCACTGAAGTTGTCACGTGACTCTGCTTTGACTGTTTAATGGCTGCTGCTGCTTCCCTGATCCCGCCCTCAGTGGTGGAGTGAGTAAGCCCCCACCCCTCTAGATTTCTCTTTCACTCCACGTTTTTCTTCCTTCCTCTTCCTTTTTCTCGCCAAGGAAAGTAACAGCATGTATATTTGTATACCTCTGTCTTAACCTGGGACATACAAGGAAGTGCAAATGTGGATGCTTTGTTGGAAGCTGGTCCTGAATTCCAGAGCTTTCCAACTGTACACACACAGTTATACATAATACAGTGAATTCTCAAAGCGAAGCATTTCATCACAAAGTGCCCAATACAGGAGGAGGAGACATTTCTAGAAGCAAAGAAGCAAAGCTTCCAGTAAAGAGGACTTCCTGTCTGTCAGGCTTAATCTCATCACAATATATTATCCCTCACTTTCCTCCACAAACACACACACACAGTCATGACCAAAGCCATACATTGTAAATCCCCAAAATGTTCTTTGCAAGCAATTATTTAACAATTTTTCAATGTTTCCTGTTGACAAAACAACTCAACGTTCAATCAATAGGTTTTAATTTGGTCAACATCAAGGTAAACACCAGAAAGGAAGGTAAGGGCAAAGACGTGTGAGTGTTAAGGATAAAAGATGACTGGAACAATGAATATTTGGTCCCGGCAAATGTCATCTGACAGTGTCACAGAACAGGACAGGATGAGAAACAAGGCTCCTGCTTCCATTCAGTGTTGCTTTTGGGCTAGACGAATGAAAAGTTTTTTGTCTGCCTCATTTGCATGCTTGGGGCTGTGGAGCACTTGTAGTGAATATAAATTAAGTACTTCAAGTGGTAGACAGATGTACACCTATACAAAACCACGCTGATGTATGCTGCAGGTTCACAACTCAAACTGGTTAATCTTAAGGACATGTCAGCAAGAATGTGATCATTTCTGTGCTTAATTGTCCCCTCACCTTGTCACCTTGTGGCTTTTACGAAAACAAACACAGAAAGTCACATGACAACTCCATTTAATGTTTCTATTTTGTTACATACTTGTTTCTCCTCTGAAACTACTACGATATTAGTGCAATTTCTCAGCCTGAATCAGTACAAAATGTACAACAAGGCCAATGTGTGAAATTAGCAGGTTAATCGTGTGGTGTGGGACTGCCAGGCAGCTTTAACACTTTGGGCAAAGCAGCAGAAAGAAATCTGAAATTGAGCAATTCTTGAGTTATGGTCTGAATACAGAGGAGGCTTATCTGTATGCTAATTTACCTCTGACAAACAAGGATAGAAAGAAGTGATGATCACAGGTGTGGAAGGAGAAGGATGATCTCAGCAGGGGACTTTAGAAACATGGATGGATGGGGAGGGAGACAGACAATCTTCGGTGACATCTATTTATAGCTCAATCACATCCCTCACTGCCCGCCACAACACACTCATCCGCACTAAACTTCTATTGTTTCCTTGGTAGCCTGTCTTTTAATAAGTCGACAAAGCAACTGGCTCCTGTTGCTATGGCAACTGGCTTCCTGAGTCGGCAGCAGCCATGTGGGGGGTTGGAGAATGATTTGGATGTTTTGACACTGGTGGAGGTGGTGAGGGTGGTGGGGTGGGGGCCATCTGGTGATTTGTGATATATATAAATAATACTGTGTATATACTGTGTACACATGTATACTGAAAAGTTGGTAGTTTGAAGCTTTAATATTAGGATTTTTTAAATACAGAAAATTAATTTATGCATAGACCAAAAAAGGAGAGCTGGTGTGAAGTGATGGCTTCTTAATTGCTTAAAATTCTGATTATTTGTCTCGAATGCAATACAAGCAAAAATGCAAGTAACACACACACACACACACACACACACACACACACAGAAAGCACTGCAGTAATATGATTCAATAGTTCATTGATGAAGCGATGAATGTACATAATGTACAGGATTAAAATTGCACATCTACATCTGCATCTACTGTATGTTTGTCATTCAGGGTGATTTCAGCAAATGCCAGCTGCATGATAATGTATACCATATATTTATTGTATATTTATTGCCTTAATTGCAGTATAATCAAAGTTTTAGCATGCAAGAAAAGTAAGTAGTGGTCAGAGCAGCCTAGATGTTCCTACACGTCTGAACAGATTTGGAAGATATCACCCCCGTAAAGCAGTGGTTCCGGAACTTTTTTCTGCATGGCCCCCTATTTGTAGATAAGAAAATCTTTGCGACCAGCGTTTAATGGAATTAGGGTTTCTGAAGTGGAGTGGATGTCTGCATGTCTGCCTGCACAGTATAATCTTACAATCGATTTTCTTATCGTATTTACTCTCGGCCTGTCTCTGCATCCATCACTTTGTTTATCTGTTGACCTCTTTGTGTCAGGGGTTTTTTTTCCAGACAGCTCTCACCTCAAATCTGTTTCATGTTCATCCATCTGTCCCTTCTTTTAAATGTGTGTTCTGGACAGGCTGTCATAAGTTTGTCTGTTTGCTTTTGTCCAAACATCTATTTATATTTTCTTATATAGATGTAGTTGAGACCTAAGTGCACAGCTTGTTGTATGACATCTGAGGGTCTGAATGATTCTGAGGAGCAGCCTCAAAGTACCAGTAGTCCACATTTCTTCATTTTCAATAGATTTATGGACTGCACTGTTACATACACACGCAGAAACATGACAGTTTACTTCATATACAACAGTTTACGTCATATACAACAGTATATCAGCTCGACTGCAGCTTCCAGACAACTGCCTATATGTATGTTCATCCTTAGTGCTGACTGAGAGGAGCTCCCTTATTTCTGCATCGGCCGAATTTGAACAATTTGTAGACATACTTGAAAAAAAAAAAATAACAACAGCAACAACTCCAAACAACAACATCTCCACATCTTGTGCCAAATTGAGGCGAACGATCACCGGCACACTTGCTCCGCTCATTCACAACAGACCCATGCCAGGATAATCCCGGCATTATGCTGGCATATAGTGCATGTGTGGACATGTTGTTCTGAACAATTTCCCTTGAAAGCTATCATTATACAACATAAACTTAACTGGCTGACTAGTGTGGCGCCAAATTATTGACATGTAGGCGCTGTATGAAGTTTCAGCACCACGGATAGAGGTCAATTGGACAACACACCTGTTCAGCACTATGGACAGCTCCATTATGCTCTGCTGCAAACTGAGTGCCCTTAGTCCGATGATTACATCCTAATGTTCATTTAAGCTGGTTGATGTACACACACACACACACACACACACACGTCAGATCTTACAGTCAAAATATCACGATTGGTGACAAATCCTCCCCTGCCCTTGATTATACATTGGAAAGGCTTAGCTGTCTCTTGCTCTTGCTCTCATATGTACGGACACATACACAGACGTTCAGTATACACACACACACACACACACACAAAAATGCAGCCCAAATAATTTAGTGACACCCTATTTCATCCGTACAGCTCTAATGTTTATAACTTGGGGTTTGCAGACACATTAATTCAAGCCTTTCTCTCCTTGTGGCAGGATGGGGGGCATTGATCAAACCCACCTAATTGCTGGGTTCACCACTCCACAGTTCTTCTGCTGAGCTGAAGGCTGGCTAAGCTCTCGTTATAGCCTCCAATTGGAGGCAGAGACAGGAAGTGTTAAACAGTAAGATGAGGCAAAGAATCCTCTGGAGCTCTGCATCTCCATAAAACGCAGCGACAAACAAACTGGCCAAACAACAAAAGTAGCAGAGCTGGATAGACATCTTTCAAATACAATCAAGAGTGAACAAACATGTCCACAAGCAATGAATATGCCTCACATACTTGCATGTATACTTAAATGATACATGTCCATATGCAAAGACACACGCCTCTGTCAAATGTTCCCTTTCCATTAAAACAAGAGAACACCTGCAAGCCTGCACAATTAATCTACAATCTCACAAAACCCACAGCATTTGAAGCACCAGACTTCCTCACAACTTACTGTAGTTACTCCAATACACTGTGGGCACGCAACCACTCCCATCATTTGGAGAGCTCCTCACAATACAATATCCAACACATTGCAACATTGCAGCTTCTTATGATTTGGTAATTGCATGTGGCCAAAATAATGATTTCAATGTGAATTTGATCAATTGACAGACTTTTGTAATGCTCAAAAAATGCAATGTCAATGTTGGTTTCCAAGGCATCACGTGCAGAACACAAAGGAATGACAAAAGGACTTACCTATGTTTAAAAGCAGCGGAGGCAGTAGTCATCACAGAACATGTAAAAGTAAAAGAAGACATCATTACCATTTGACATTTTGTGGAAACATATCTTCTTATGAGAGTTAAGTTTACTGCACATCGGTTGTGAGATTACATGACTCCAAGATCTTCCTTCAACATATTTCTCTGGCAGAAATGTGAAAGAAACAGCTAGTGAGAAAAACAATATTAATTGGACGGAGAAGAGGAAACACAGAGTTACCCTTCGCCCCTGGATGCAAGGGGAAATAAGCATGACAACAGAGTGTTTATACATAAGGAAGGAAATTTGGTGAGGGTGACATAGCTTCACGGTGCTAAGGAGAAAGACTGTGAGAGGTTAGTAGCACAGTCTTTAACGCAACTGGAATGAATTATAAGGGACGAAGAAGATTAAAGTCAGACCAATCCACAACCCAAAGTGATCAACACGTTGGGTTCAGCCCAGGTGTTAGTCATTCACAAACAGTCCAAATCAGACAAGCCAGTAAGCCCCAGTCAAGTCTTTAAACAAATGTGTCATGGAAGACACAGAACCAAATGGATGAGATGTCCCATGTTGCCCCAAATGGCTCGAACTCACCCAAGCAATTAGTCCAAAACAATTGCATTCCAAAGCAGTTTGAAATATTGTATCTACTCAAGCAGCACTTTGATAGAACCATCATGCACAGCAAAAGCTCGAAAACTCCTGACATTACAGAACATTCTACATCTATTTTGTCCAGGGCTGACTGCAACCAACCTTCAATAACAGGGGCCGATGTAGAGACCGCAGCTGGTTCATCGGGGGAATCAGCAAAGCTGGGAAAGAAGGGCTTAGCAGAAGGGTTAAGACCAGAGCCTGGAACTCCCAGAGGGTTGGAGGATGGAGGGGAAGAGGGGCTGACGTCTTCGGATGCCTGTGGAGGGCTCTTAACAGAGTCAGACGCTGAAGATGGCGAATGCATCTTCTTGGCTTGTTTCTGGGCTGATTTGCTATTTTTGGGCTCTTTGGACTGGAATTCTTGTGCTGTGGTTTTAGGGGAGCGGAGGGGGGCTGGACTAGGGGTGTCAAAATCAAGACCTAAAGGCAGGCAATGACCCGGAGTGCTGAAGTCAAATGGCTCGCTGTTGCTGCTCAAGTGGGAGTTGTTTTGGAGCCATGAGGCATCTGAAGGTGATAGGGGTGGGGCTGAGGCTACTACCTCACCCTGACTGCCTTTTGTGGATACACCAGGGCTTGGCTGAGAGGCAGGGCTGAACTCTGAGGTGTTTTCATTGTGAACACTTAGCAGACCAGACTCCGAGAGGGAATCCTTGTGTTCTGACACCCCGCTGTCATCATTGCCACCCACATTCCTCAAAGAGAATGATGGAGTAAAAGCCTCAGTAGTGTTGCCCAGATTGGCATTTTCACTGTCCATCAGAAGGTCTTGGCAACTGGTGGCAAATGGATCATCAGGGCAAGGAGCCATGGGGAAGGAGCCAAGCATTGTGTTGTTTGTGGGGGAGGGCATGGTAAATGGAGTTGCAGTGGCTTTCAGATCACTGTTCAGGACCAGTGGGCTGACGTTGGCAGCTGTAGCCGAGAACAAGTCCTGGGAGAGTGGAAGTGGGATCAGGCTTTCTTCTGAGTAACACTCCTTGCTCCAAGGGCTGATATCAATGCCAGCAAAGGAGGTGTCCATGTGGGCTTGAGATGAGGTCCCCAGCTCTACCATGACCTCCTCTTGGATTTGAGTGGTTGGTGTGGAGGAGGGGATGAATGGATCCCCCATCACTCCCCATTCCTCTGGAAGCTTCTTCCTGCTCTTTCCCCTCTTTCCCCGACCCCCACTCTTCCCAAGCTGCTCCTCCCAGCCTCCCTCTCCTCCTTGATCCCGCCGTGGGCCAATCCTGTGGAAAAACTCCTCAGTGGGAGGGGTGTCCTTGCCCTGGTCTTGAAAATTAGGGTGCTCATAAGTTCCTTCATCTTTTTGTCTCCTTTTCTTCTTCTTCTTCTGTTTCCGCTCTGATCCATCTCCTTCCCTCTCATCACTGCCAGCATAGGCAACGCTTTCTCGGTTATGCCAACTGTCAGGCGGGTCATCGGGGCTGATTGCCAGATCGCCGGCATGGCGACTGATCACCGTGGAGACACTTGGAGTGAAAGGCAGATCTGTTGTCAGGCAGCCAGTCTGCGCTGGCCAGCAGTCACCTAAAGGACCTTGTTGTGGGTGGAGAGGGTAGAATTAAGAGATGGGGGACATGAGTATGTGTGAATGTTTGAGGCATCGACAATTAAAGAATGAAAAGTAAATTAACAAAATAATAATAATGAATAATCCCATGGAAAGTCCAATCAACTATGGAACTATGAAACATGAGGAAGAAGAAGGCTAACTAAAAGCCACTGAGACAGGGCCAGTGTATGACTTTGGCCCAGTTTACATACACACACACAACGGACGCATGCACGCTGACAACATAAGTGGAGCAGCTGTCAGGCCCCATATAGCAGCGCGGCTCTCTGCAATACCTCAAATGAACAACAACATGGCAGCACTCTGCTCCGTATGTCTGAGTTAATTGGGAAAGACAAAGAAACTGCATCAGACAAATGGATCGCAATGATTCACATGTTGTGTCATACAACTTCACCTGGCAAAAATTCCAATGTGGAGCAGCCATGACAGTTTGGTCGGACTTTAGAGTAGGACTTTTGCTCACTTATTGCACTGGTGTTTTCTATGATAGATTGCTATGTAGAAAACTTGTTCTTAGAAAATATTCTTGTACACAATTGCTTTAATTTTTCCCTGCTCTTATTCTGTATAGTCACATAGGATTTCTGTGCTCTGCAGGATCACGGGTACATTCAACTTGACATGAGACCCCATGTAGTTAGTGTGGGAAACATTGAAACCTTCTCCAAATACATACACACAGTTGGACGCTGACACAAAAGCACTGAACAATTGTTGTTCATGACATATGTGCATGCTGAGTCACTGACCTGGCTAATTGGCACAGCTATATAGAGTGGATCATTATTAACGTTATTAGTATCAGTTACACATGTGTGTCCATCATGCATTGAGCTTACTGAGCTAATGTGTCAATGGAATTCCTGCATGGAACAAATGAAGCAGCACAGGACAGTGTTGTTTACATGAGACATTGCATTACGCAACACACATTCTACACAGGAAACAAGGCACACACATGACAATTAAAAACGTTTGTGGTTGATATAAATAATGATGCACCATTACATAATGGTGTAAGATTTTGGGTCATATTATGTTGAGTACCTGTTAGGATTATATATAAAAAGGGTTTGACAATTACTACTTTGAACATACACACACTTTTACTCAAGATTTTTCTGGTGGGGTGAAACAAAAGTTGTGTTTTAGGAATGAAACATTTTAGGAATGAAGCATTGTTGCACTCTCCATGTAAAGAACTTAAGAGGAGAGAAAGTCTGTTCAAGATTGAAATTTGGGTAAAAGTGTAATTATTTTCAGTTATTAGTATAAAAATCAGTCTATGAAGACAAAGCAAGACATAATCTGTTTCAGATTGTGATTGCAATACTCATTTTAACGAGATGCGCCTTTCGGTGTGTGCATTGACCTGCATGTTTCTCACCTGCAGGTAGGTCCAGTGGGCTGCGTGGGGCCTGAGGTTCAGGCAGCATGGGGCTTTGCTCTTTAGGGGCGTCTGAGCCCAGCATGGCTGTGGGCTGCTGGGGCTCTGCTATACTTGAAGGTCTCTCTCCTGGAAGCGGTGCCGCGCCCACCTCTACATTCCCCCCTATATCCCCAGGCTGGGAGAAGTCTAAGACAGAAAATATATAACAACTGGGTAAAATGTGAGGGTGGATTCACTTCTCATTGTTGCCACTGTTGTTAAAATTGATTGAACTAATTTAAGAATTGGGTTTCTCCCAAATTAATCAATCAGATACCACCACTTGTCCAGGCACAGGCTATGGAGGCAACATGCTAAGCAAAGCAGCCAAGATGTTACTCTACATGGCCATCCTCCAGCTCTTCGCATGGTATCCCAAGACAAGACCAGATGCAACATGTAAACCCTTCAGCATATTCTGGGTATGCCAAGTGGCCTCTTTTGCATTGGATATGCCTGGAATACCATCTCTCATGAACCCAGGTCAAAGTTGGAAACCAGATTGAAATGTAAGTGTGTTTACAATACATCACAGTAGCTGTTGCACTGCTCTGCTTATCAACTCCATCCTACCTTCAGTCATGAACAACACCTGTACATCTGCATAGCATCTTACCTGTTATGTCTACCAAAAAAGCTCCCGCTAAGCCAGAGTCCATCACTTGTGCAGGGCCCATCCTGGAGCCCAGAGGATCACAATGATCTGCCATGGAAGCTGGAAGGAGAGGTAAGGATTTGTATTTGAAACATTATTTAAATCTTATCTAAGGGTAGACAAAGGTAGAGCCAGAGTGACAGTTTTGTTCCCTGCACGTATGAGTTCAAAATACAGCATTAACAACCATCAACCATGTGGTGGATCAAGGACTACAGTTTCGTTCATTTTTGAAAGATGGTTGAACAATGTAATTATTATCATTATAACAGGAATAATTAAGGGGACTACCAAGACTGTCCACTGAGATAGTTACTGTAATTACCCAAATGAAGTCTGTACCTGCGGGCATGAGAGCCATAACGGCCTGGCTGTGGTTGCTCAATAAGGTCTTTACTGGAGATAGAGCTTCACAGCTCACATGAGCAGAGAGGAAGTACAGTACACAAAAATGGAGGTCTGGTCTACTCTAAAAAATGTTTGTGACAAACAGTGATTGTGTGTAAAAAATATTGTACATCTCCTGTTTACATTTAGAGGTTCTTAATATGGCTCATTACCTAAAACAACAACATAACGAGCTGCACAGTCATGCAAGTATTTAAAAAAAAATCTTTTCAGTTTGGACTTCACTTTCATACCTGATAAGAAATCTGCAGCCAAGGCCTGCTGGTCAGCTGAGAAAGGCCGAACCTCTCCCTGTGGCTCTGGACGCGTTGCTGATGTCTGGCCTCCTGCAATCAGCTTACCACCTGTGGTTATGACAACACAGAAGACTGAACATCGATCTCACCTCACGCAACACTTTGGAAATCACACACACACACACACATCGACACAAATGCAGAGATGCACACACTTACACACCCGTTCTCACCTGCCAGAGTTTAGGGTAAAAGCAGATATCCCAGACCCAAACAACTCAACATTCAGTGCTCTTTGCTATGTGCTGCTGTCTCTTTCTGTCCCCAGTGCAGCCTCAGCTGCCTCTGAGCTGCTGTGAACTCCCAGTATGACACACAGACACGCACGCGCATTCACGTACAAGCACACAAAGATGGACACACACATAGACAGACGTACAAAATAACACAATCCCAGTTGGGGAGTCTGGGTTGCTGTGACGTTTCACTGCCTGTCTGGTTCAGGTCCCAGGCCCTCCCCTTCTTGCCCTCTGCCTCTCTCTTTACTTCTATCGTCACCCTTTGACCCATGATCTATCCTTAAAACACAGGTCCTGACTAGACTGTAAACACCAGACCCATGACAATCTCATTTACTGAGGCTGTTGGGATTAGACTGCGTCGGAGGGAGGGAGGACAGATGAAGTGAAGAAACAGAGAACGGTAAATCGGAAGAAAGTCCGAAAGTAGACTGTGATTGTAAGAGGATGTTTAAGAATACATTTAAAAGTTTATAGAATGATTAAAGGAATTTACAGAAATATGGAGGATAACATTGGGAGTATAAGAGAAAAACAGATAAATAGGTGGGAGGAGAGACAGCAGGAATGGAGGATGGAAGAGAAGCAAAAGAGGGGGGGAGCAACCAGAGAAGCCTTCTCCCAGCAGCATCTACAGAGGGTGACAGTAAGGAGAGTAGACAGAATGCCACCCAAAGTCAACGGCTCTCTCGTTCTCTCTCTCCCTCTCTTTGCTATTGCAAGTTTTCTGAAACAAGGGGGAGACAAACAAGACAAAGGTGGCCAAAAAGCACCCACATGCATTCAGTGTTTTGTGTTATTTTTTGTCGATTTGTACAGGTAACACATCAGAAATATTGTGTTTAATATCATTTGGCCAGATGAAAATTGTGTCACTCTATTTTGGCCATTCTACCTAATGCATCCTGCAAACTGTACACAGTCCATGGCCGATATGAGTCAGTCATGTGTTCGAAAACAGAGACAGAATATGGTGGTTTATTGTGTATCAACAAAGTATTAGTGTTAAATTGTCAAGCTGCTACGAGCTCCTGCAACTGCTTGGGGGTCGTCTTCCTGAGTATGAGGACAACATACAGTGAGACAGACACAGTTTGACATTAAAATTTGTTGTCTCAGCACCATGTGAGGACAGACACAGCTACTCTGCTGGGGGTGCACTAATGTGGATGGACTCAGAGAAACCAGCAGGCAAGCACACATGTACACACTAGTGCATGTATCCAAACATACTTAAGAGAACACATACTGAGGGAATCACACTCTCACACACACACACACACACACACAATTAACTGACAAAATGATGGCAGACATCCAGGCAAAGAAGCAACCCACCCACCCACACCCATTTGGTGGACATTTGGCTGACTTGCTATGATAAAATGGATGAATATAACCACATTCATGCACACAGACACAAACACAGGCAAGACATCCAATTTTGCAAGTCAGATCTTGTTCACCTAGCCCTTAGTTTTTATGTGTAACTCTAAAAATTAAATGAACATAATCTGTGTTTGTGTATGTCCTGCATTTTTCCTTCTGCTGAATGGCTAACATAAATATGTGTAACCTGTAGCCTCAGTGGATGATCTGTCACTCATCCACATCCTGTCAAACCTAGTGCTGATGAGTCAGCACAGTACTGAGTAGAAGTGCACATACAGCATACTCAGATTTTTCTACTCCACAATAGTGTACATCCCAGTCATCTGAAGCCGGAACAGGAACAGATGTTGTTGCAAATCCACACTCTAACACTAACACAGTGTTTAAGGAGCTGCTGTGATCTATTGTTCAGCCAGTTCGAGTGACCCTGTGCCAGGCCGAGGCTAGGACAATGGGCTCATCAACACAATAAACACATCAGACGATCACAGTGAAGCAAAAAGATTCAGTAGAGAAAACAACGGTTAAGAATAAGACTAGACTAACAATATCAATCAAGATGTAATGGAGGGAATGAATGGCATTGACACAAATTCAACCCCTCGAGCAGATTAATTTAATGTCAGTCATTCCTCTACACTCTGTCAGTTGCCTCCATTTCTGGACTCTGGTATGTCTGTGGCTGCATGCTGTATATTAATCTGATCACGGTTCAGCAGAAGGGCCGTATCTGCAGGGTAGTCCAGCTGTGAGAGATGGAATAGACTGGCTGGGTCAGGGCCGCCACGTGCCCAGGAGAAAACAAGGTTCACCAAAAGGACACGTTGGTAGTTCGCTGGCAAACAAGTGCAGTAAAGCTAATAAGATTGGACATTGTTGTTTTAACCATACAGCAAGACCAACACACAGACCAAGAGCCAAAAAATACAATCTCACTTTAGGCAGTCCAGCGGCTACGGATAAGTTCTGTTTATTATCAATACTAATTACAGTAATAAAAATAATAACTACTGATTATGATTATGATTGTGTCATAGTTATAGTGGATCTTGATCAAATTGCACCTGCTGATCATGTGATGAATGTACTTTTATTCGTTGATATTGCTGTATTACTCGACAACAAAGAAAGAACAAAAAAGCCCAGAGGATTCAAGATCCCTGCCAATTCATTTTGGCAATTGATGGGTCTGGGTTTTACAGGCATCCGTGACTTTGTTCACCAAAACTGTCTAATCTGAATAATCTGGCAGAGTGCACCGAGCCCTGCAGCTGTCCTCCAGACGACCTTAGCCTCTGCCTCTGCCTCAGTCTCCGCTCCTCCAGCTGGGACAGACACAGTGCACAGCCGGGTCAGGGCCACAGGCTCTCCAAAAGGCCAGTGTTACTCTGCGGTGAGTGTGAACATCCAGGAGGAGATCAAAGCGCAGGGGAAGAACAGGCTAACACAGTGACAGTTCTAATGCATAGAAGTTTGAGGAGCTTTTCCCCCCCATGTTCTTGGATGTGTTTACTAGCCTGTTCTTTCATTGTTCAATCTTGTCTCGTGAACTCCCACCAAAAGGGTGAAGCAAGAAATCTGCACCTTCAGTCAAACAAAAATACGCACACCTGATACACAGGGACACGTGCGCATCCAAAACACATGCATACACACATGAAATGAATGTGAATGCAGATGAAAAGCTTTCTGCTGACAGAGAAGACATCAACCAAAGGGGAATTATGCTTATTTTTCTCCAACCAGCTCAGGGATTAAACTTGCACCATGAATATAAAATATGCTTTATGCAACATTTCTACCATGGCAGGACAATGATGTTCTAAAAAAAGGTACGGTTAAGATATTTTAATCAAATCCTTACAGAGCTGAAAGTTTGATTCACAGTGGTTTGGATTTTCTTCCTTCAACACCGCTTTCACACCTTTATACATTTATAAAATATAAAACATACTGCAGGCTTGGCAGGAGTACAAGGTTGCCAGACTGTTCTTTACTGTATATAGGTGGAGGTACAGCACATATAAATGTAGGGTTATGCATCATGATGTACTTTGTCTTGGGTCAAATGATAATGTGGGGTAGCTGTTTGGGCTGAGGGTCTTTGGGGTTGGGATGTGTGTATATCTGTGCCGCACAGTCAGAAAGGTACAGGATGTGCTGTCCCTCTGTTTTCCCTGCAAAATAAAATCTGCTAAGTCTGCACCTACCTCATTCACTCACTCCAAAACTCTAAGTCTAAGTAGGACAGGCTGCCCCGAATCCTCGGTCTCTCTCTTTCTCTCTCCCTCTCATGGTGTAACAATAACTGCAGATAGAGCTTAATGGAATAAATGATCAAAAAACAAGTAACTGACAAATCAAAAACTAAGCTTCCAACCAAACATTTTGTCAATGCTCAACACAAACTCCTATCTTAAAATAACAAAAAGTAGAATGTTTCCTTAAATGCATGTTAGAATCAAACATAAGCAAGTGAGTCAATCTGAATGAAATTATTGAAATAGATTGTTATGTTCTCTTTTCCATAAAAGTTTTACAAAATGGTAAATAAAGTACTGATTCACTTTCTAAAAACTTTAGGGCAATGAGGAAAATGTTTTGTAACAAAAGAGCACATCCTTCAGAAACATAAAAAGTCCTTTTCCTGTCACACACACTAATCCATAAGCTTTAGGCTGCACTGAACCCAGCGCCTTCAAAGGCAGGATGACTGTGTCTCTATCTGTTAGAAAGAATTCATGCTGTGAGAGACAGAAATAGAAAACATCTTCAAGAAGAAAAAAGAAGAAGCCATTGCACATCAGACAAGAGGTTTAGTTTAGATGAAGTAGAAAAAGAAGGAAAAACCCCAAGCCAGGTGAGTGTGTGTCATATTTATTTGTTTATTAACACACAGTGCACACAGAAGCCAGTCTATAAAAAAAATAAAGAAAAATACAATTTGGAACAATCAGACAAAGGAGGCTAGATTTAACCCTTTGTGGCACATATCTGATCTTTTCATGAGAAAATCCACAATAGGGGAGAACAACAAAGCAGGCCTAAAGAGATCAGATGTTACCACAGAAGAGTTCAAGTTAATGAGAACACAACACAACACAATCCTATTAGATATTAGATTGTCATTCTTTATGGTTAATGACTTGTTAGACTGTGAAAGAGAAATGTTTTTTTTGGCATCAACTCACAAGGCCTTATTCACCGAACAATTCTTAAATTATTATTATGTTCAGCTGCTTAAATGTATACCTCACCTGACCTTATCTGGTGATCAGGTGAGGAAGTGAATTCATTTGACCGAAACCTGTAGTGTACATACTTGCAACACACAGAGATGTGGAGTGCATCAAGGCACAAATTCATGGAAGAAAGTGCGAAAAAAAAAAAAAAAAACGAAATTTGTTTTGAATTGATAAAAGTCTTGTTTTGTAAATGAGGCCCTGCAATAGTGGTTTTAACACCAGTGTAGTTGTTCCACGTGACCTTTGTGAATCCTAAACAGAAACTTTCAGTGACTTGGAATGATTGAATTTATTGGATATGCAATGGCAAGACACACCAGGCAAACAAACACACTGCAGTGATGACAGGGGACAGCCTTTTCACACATTCAATTCAGTTCCTGGTATTAGGGAGCTCTATTCAGCAGGTGGCTTTTGTAACTGAAAAGGATGATCTCAATCTAAAAAAAAAAAAGATAAGTACAAATGTGGAAAAAACATTCACACGGTGAATAAAGCTCCCTCTGAATACTAAACTGAATTTTATTGTGTGAAATCCCTGATAACATAGATATCAATCCATAAAGACACAGGCAAAGTTAAACTGAAGTGTTGAGAGACATCTATAGAAGCATTTGTTGTGCATAGAAGGTTTCTACAGCAGTTAGTGCCCTCTTCCTTTGATTAGTGAAGAAACATTTCACAGACACATTGGTTTGAAGATTTTAAGCTGAATGTAATATGTGAAAATGAATGAATATGTGTGAGTTTGTGTGTGTGTGTATGTGCGTGTGTACTGGCAGCTGGGTGTTGAAGGATCAGGCTGGCATTGCTGGCAACTTAGTTTGAACAGTTTGCAGACAGGCCAGACAATGACAACGGGACACAGGCAGGCTGTTGTATTATTATCATTATCACTATTATTATTATTGGGCACTGTGGGAATATATTGCTAAATCCTAAATTCCATGAAACAATGAAAAATAAGTTCTACGTAATAATGTGGCAGACAAAAATCACCTGAGGCAAAGAATCAAATGAGACGTCTGTCATTTTTCAATCGTGAGTAATTCCTCCCTTTCAGCTGTGTTGCATTATGGGAAAATAGTGTCCATCATGACCGTCAAACACTCAAAAACAGACTGAATATAAGGAAACTACATAGTGCAATAGACTACCACGCAATATAGCATTTGGTAAAAAGTGTATGAATTTTGTGCTGGGCATCTGAAGTCTGTATGCCCCGGCTGTGTGTGTGTGTGTGTGTGTGTGTGTGTGTGTGTGTGTGTGTGTGTGTGTGTGTGTTTGTGTGATTGCCTGTGTGTGCATTGTGCATAGAGAGGGAACAGGTGCACAGAAGCAGAAGCACAGCTGATTGACAGTCGGCAGGCGATGGAGGCGGGTTCTAATCCTCTGAAGCGTGGAGATTGGGGAAGGAAAGGAGGTGGAGAAAGAAATATGGAGAAGCAAGGAGAAGAACGGAGGGTGATGTAGAGAAAAATAATGATGATGAGCGCGGTTGAAAATAAGAGGTTGAGATAGGAGAAACAAATGTCAAAGAGGGTCAAAAAATCAAAAGATGGAGAAAAAATAGGAGATGGTGTGGTAACATTTGTCAAACAGAGAAAAAGTCAAAGGAGAAAAAGAAAGGTGAGTGTAGAATCGTAGGGTCAGAAAGGATCAACAGGGTGGGAAGAGGGGATAAGGGAAGAAAAGGAAGAGAGCAGTTTAGTCAAGCTGTTTTAAAACCACTGCAACCCACGCATCATACTCAAACACCTGACCGACACCAGCAGCTCTCCATGTGTCCCACCGTGCAGGACATTAAATCGTGTAGGTGCACGGTGAGACAGAACAGGCACAGCTTGGTCTGGTCAAATATTTAGGGCATTATCATCTTATATTATACTTTGGGGAAATAGTAAATGCTTAACATGCCATGCAGTAGCATCACACATTGGAGGTGTTGAGTAATTCTTCAACACACGCACACACACACACACACACACACATGCACACACACACACACAGTATTTGTTGTTTCAGTATTCAGCTTACGCTCTCAATTCTCTGACCCAGTTACTACTTATACCTCCTGTGTCCTCTCCCAGGGGTCCACTGGGACACAATGATGAATGGATCCAACACACCTAGACGAGGCCAAATGCTCCATACTTAAAAGCAGATCCACTCCTCACAAAAGTATTTATCAGAGCAACATACTTTGTGTAATTTAGTGGTTTGAAGACTAAGTGCTCCTGATGTGCAGGTTGGCACCTTGCATGGTGTGAACCTGCCATCAGTGTATGAATGTTTCAATGTGGCCTCATTGTAAAGTGATTTGGAAAAAAAATTGCCCATGAAGAAGTCAGTCGCTCCAAAATGCAGTGAAGAAGATCGCGAAGAAGATCGTGAAGAAGATCGTGAAGAAGATTGTGAAGAAGATCGCGAAGAAGACCGCGAAGAAGATTGTGACGAAAATCGTGAAGTCACATGCCTGCCAAACGTACGCCGGTAGAGTTTGTTGTACATTAGATCTATCTGGTCCTTTAGATCACTGTTGTAATGTTTTCATCTTAGCTCAGCCAAGCTGGTACAAGCAACATTTAACAACATTGTATAGGTTGGTTTCGTCAGTTTGGTAATCCATCATCACAGTTAAGGACCATAATGAAAGGGCAGTCCTGAACATACGTGACCTATATTTTTGTATGAAAATCTACATATATACATTTAGAAATAGTTAAATAAGCAATATGAGTTGCAATGATCCCAAATCCTCCTAGTAAAACACACACACACACACACACACACACACACACACACACACACACACACACACACACACACACACACACACACACACACACACACACACACACACACACACACACACACACACACACACACACACACACACACACACACACACACACACACACACACACACACAGCTGTGTAGCTATGGTAACGAGCTAATCATGCCATGCAAACAGCCGGACAGCGGCACAGTGAGCATACCAATGCAGGCGACTGATTTCCACCCTGTGCAGACCTCCCACTGTTCCCCACAATCCAACAGGGCTTCCTATCATCCCAGACACTGTACTGCACAAAAAGATGGCAGCCAGCAGATTTGATCACAACGTCCCCTCCACAATGCAGATGCCAGTTCCATTACTTAGTTAGTAGTGAATATTACCAGAACAACTCCCTGTAACATAGCAGAAGTTGACATTTGTGATGTCATGAGGGTTAAAAGGTAGTGGCAGTGAATCCATGGATAGAGAGTAGTTTTCAGGCTTCTGCATAGTGTGTATATCAGCATTTAGCTGGGCCTGTACATATAAGTTCTACTTTCAAATCTGTCCTGTTGCCATTCTCTGAGTTGTCATTTGATGACATTCAAACCTGCTGTGCAGACACTGTCATGGTAACACAATCAGCCTTCAGCCTTTGCATGCACATATGTCAGCAGTTGGTAATTTCATTCTAAAGGCGTCATACTTGGCTGATATGTAAAGCTGGGAGTTGTGTGTTGTCAGTGGAGTGCAGTGTCTTTGCACACTAATGACTCACTCCATGCAAAGTCTTCTCATGGCTATGACATGCACAGTATCCAAGCTTTGCATGGAAAAAGGTGAACAAACAGAAAAGTAAACCGAGAAACTGGAGAACCATGTGAAAAGATACAGATGAATGAATGAATGAAAAAATGTACCAGAACCACCCCTCACACACACACACACAGACAGAACTGTCACCCCTGGATTGTATAATAATAATGGACCCTGAGCAGACGTAGACTCATGTTTCATTGCCCCCTATATTATTATGTGTAGAGTATTTATTACATATTCTAAAGTCTACAGGTATGAATGTGTATGTATATATTCATCTTATTTTTCTGTGTGATGACAATGAAAATCCATCTATCAGAAGAACTGAAATGTTAAGTGGACCACACACACAATAATATAATGGAGGTACCTCAACTATACAGAGCTGCATCTCTTCTCCGCAAACAATTAACTCCACTATGATGAAACATTAGCACACTGGGACAAAATCAAAAGAGGAAGAGTTTTGCTCCATTCTCCCCCGTGACTCAGGAGCCTTGCACCATAATAAGATGTTTGAGAACAATAAGAACAAGGTACGCAAACACGCACATGCTCACAATCAAACAAATAAACAGAACTGAGGTTGAGGACATCGAGTAAGTAAAGAAGTCTGAAACACTCAATGTAAAAATAAAAGCAAAGACAATGATTGACAGATGAAAATGACCAGCAGATGATGGCTACACAGACAGCAGAGGGAGTAATGGGGAATTTCTTACCAGGCTTTTGCACCCCTTTAACTTCCTGATCTCCATTCTCCAATGCAGTACTCTCGTCTGTGCACACACACACACACACACACACACACACACAAACACACACACACAAACATAACATTATAATACATGAATGCCTTGGTGGGATAGAATAATTGGTTTGTGAATAGCAGCGAATACAAGAATTCCTGAAATAAAATGGAATTCATTGACCCAGTATTTGTGAGTGTGTGTGGGTGTGTGTGTGTGTGTTGGTGCAAGTGTTTATGTGCACTCTGTATTATTCTGCTCCATTCCAGTTTATTGACGAGGAACGCCGCGATCAAAGTAACACAAACACACAGACAGACATACACATATTACTCCTATATTATACACACACACACACACACACACACACACACACACACACACACACGATATGCATCACAACACACATACATATCTCAATAAAAGTTCTTCCCAGTACACTGTGTATTGGCTTGTCAGTGGTGTTCAGCACTCAGTCGGCATGGCTACAGCGTGCCACAACTGATCACTGGCAACACCACTCACAGCCCATCCTGCAGCCAGAAAGCCCACACACAGTCCCACTGTCTGGCCAAAGTGTCTGGCTTCCAAAAATGGCTGAGGGCTGAGTCATTTGCGGTTAGCTGTCACTTCAGTCTATCGACTTCTTCATGCAGCTGTTCATCTTCCGTGTGTCCGTCAGTCTTATCTTATATCAGCTTATCTCTGGGCTGAATCCAGTGAAAATACAGCGTTCCCAAATGGATTAGAGAGAGAGCGCATGTATGGATATCAGAGCTGAGGATTAGCTAGCATCTCATATACCATTAGTCCATCGAAAGTTACTGTCATGGTGAATTTCCCATGATCCTCTAGGGGCCCCGAGAGATTCTCACCTGCCCTGGGGTCGTCGTTGTCCAGTAGGGGGGTGTAGTCTGTCTTGCCCACTGTCTCCCCAATCTGGTCGTCGAAGGACTCGGACTCCAGCTGAGCCACAAAGTCCCTCTCCACCAGGCTTTCAGGGCCCGTCTGGGGAATGGCGTCCGTCAGTGCATCGCTCAGACTCAGGTCTAAGTCTGCCATGGCTGTAAACACACACACACACATGCACACACACAAGAAGAATAAGAGACCAGTTGTTTATTAACACAAAAATATAATAATAGTGTAATATTTCTGCTGATTGCTTTCATTTGATAAATGATATGCAATGCCACTTTATACCACAGGGAGGTAGAGCTTCACTTGTTATCCAGTTCTTTCACATCATGTTCTTTCTCACACACACACACACACACACACACACACACACACTCACACACACACACACACACACACACACACACACACACACACACACACACACACACACACACACACACACACACACGGTCATTCACGCGTCTCTGAATTTATCTGACCAATGGCCATCAGGGAAACTTGCAGAGTCATATTGTGTCGTCATACAAGTGTAATAGCAGATTGTGTTGAGGGGGGAGCAGCAAGTGTTTCTGCTGCGTACACACTGTATGTCACAGCTCATGGAAAATAAGATGTGACATATAAAATATAAGATAAATCTCCCTTTCCTTTCCTTAGTGAAACCTGTTTGTTTGATGCTCTTATCCAGACCGCTTCACTCAGAAAGCAAAGAAAAGGAGAGAAATCATTGATGATTGATTCCAGGAATTGTGAAGATGACAAGGAATGCAGGATCTCACTCAAAGATGACTGAAGAGAAAATACTGTTCATGTTTAACTTTCTACCAGCCAACCACATTTAGCTCAATAGCCCCACCTGTTGGCTTACACTTGTTATGATCAGGTTGAATGGTACAGCACGTAGGTTGAAATGAGTCCTCTCAACCATCTAGCCAGTTAACAAACTGAACAGCATCCCAGCATTTTTGTAATAATAAAATGTTTGATTGTAGATTATGAAAAACCTAATTCTGAACCAGACAAGCGAGTTGCGACTGACTTCCTCCACTCTGACCTGACTCTACATGAGACTGCTTCAGCCAATCCAAAAGCAGATATCCTATTGGACTGTAAGTCACCTGACCAGGCAGCCACACAGTCGGTCAATCAGACAGTAAGTCACTTAGACATTCACACAGTCGGCAAATCAAGCACATTGTGAGCAACGGTGTAACTTCCGTGAACGTTGTGAAGTATCAAACACACTTACATGGCCTTTGACTTACATAAACTGGAAGAAGGCTCTCCGGGGGTTTCTACACTTTTAAGTCATTTGCCAAGAAAATTCCAAAACATTCCCATGACTATTCCGCGGTGTAAAAAGTACGGCAACCTTGGCGACTAGTGTTACGCAAGTGTAGGTAAGCGCTGTGCGTGAAGTCCAACCTGAAGAATCATAAAGATCAAAAAACACCCGGCATGTCCACTGTCACATTTTTAGCCATCATTAATAGGTGCTTTGAAAACAACCGCCCTTTCACTGTTACCATGACTCCTGCCACTCAATCATGTCCTTCACTGTATTGGAACTTACCGCCGTTCATACATTATTTTGTACCCCAAACTGTTAATGTTATTTGCCCTATATTCCCTATTCTCTATAATGGTGACCCTGGAGATGTATGATTAAGCAACATTGTGAAGCTCATGTTGATATTTATGTAGCCATGCCGTTTTGGTAGGTCAGCATTAGGTTACTTCTCAGCTATTCTCAACTCATTGCTCCTCTGACCTGACTTATGTATCTGTTCATGAGCGTGAGAAACAGAAACAGAACAACAGCCAGACATGCTCAACCGCCACTGTCGGCTTGTGCGACAGCCCCAGCGTGAATTATGTGACTAGGTGACCTCAAAACAATGAGCCAGCACCTACACATGTATCCACCCTGGAGAGAGCATTTAAAAACGGCTTAAGCGTAGAAGGAAGACCTAAGCTAATCTAGGTTTCAGATAAACCCTGGCGTTTTGTAAAGTATGCACGGTAGCTATCAAATCTGGAAGCATGAACAATCTATTCCACCTCCTCGAACGGGAGCCATGTGGTACAGAGAATGCGTGGAACCGTGTCAGTTATCATCGGTTAACATGGAAATATATATTGAATATTGCCAAGGGATTGGAAAAACACTGTGGTGAGTGTTTTCTGCCCGTATGGCTCAGCCGTGTAGAGGCTGTGCACAATGGCAACAAAGCTGAAGCTATTCTAATCTAATCGAGTCATCGCAAGCGAGCTCCAGTCAAGCAAATTTTGGAGGAAAATCAGTAATCCGCTCAAATAGGGAATTATAAAACAATGTCTCACAGCATCCTTCACTAAGTACTGTCCTTAAAACCATGTAAGTAGATTTTCCAGCTATTTCCATTTTCCATTAAATATGTTCTGTAACATTTCCAGGCTTCTAAAACACATATTAATGACTTTTTCAGGATTTTCAGGTCTGCAGGAATCCCGTCTTTGTCACTCCACGCCTAACTGCCAGCCTATGGCAAATATAGATTGCACTGCAGTATGAATAAGACCCCGGTCTAGAGAGCAGAGGGTGTGTCCCGGGTAGACGACGGGCCTACTGCCTCTACCACACAAGCCATGATGGTCAGACACTGCCCTACTCTCCGTGTGTGTGTGCGTGTGTGTGTGTGTGTGTGTGTGCTGGATGACATCTGGGCCAACTGCAGCTTTAGAAAAGCTTGATGCCAGAGTTTACCAGCTGGGTTTCATCTCACACAGGTCAAGTCATGGAACACCTATCACACTTGAACATTTGAAGAGATAGTTTTTACTACAGTTAGATCTTTTCTCTACAGTTGGTACCCACATGACCACAAAAGTAGCCGCACCTTTTCATTAGCTCCTATATTGGGATGGATTTTATTCTATTTGGGTCCTGGGTGAAGTCATATGTCAAGGTTTCTGCTGCCCTGATCAGAGCTCGACTTCTGTTATTTGCAGCTCTACTATGGCGACTGGGGAGCAACCTTGATTCAACAATGGAAGGAAACCGATGGAAAAGGCTGCTGCTATTGTGTGTTCAGTGTTTAGCTTAGTGAAGGGTTCAATAGGCATGTGTGCGGGCGATATGTGTCGATGTGTGCAGTTAGGGGATTGTGACAAAAAAAAAAGGTGCGGTGAGGGTTAAGCCTGCTTCCACACGCCGCTATTGTATGTAAACAACAATGTACCATGACGTGCGCGCACACGGATGATGAGGCACCAAAAAGCTCAGACTAACAAGATCCAAATCCCAGGAAAAACTGTTCTGATCAGGGACGAAAGGACTGAGAACAAACTGCACTGCTTCAGACTACAGGAAGGTTTTTTTTTCATGGCCTTCACCCGGAAACAATGACTCATAAGTGAAATATCTCGTACACCTTGTTTAGTTTTTTTCAAACTGTCAGCTATTAAACAATCAAAGCTGATAGAAAGTTAACTTTAGAATGATTGGGAAAGTTATTTCTCCTCACTGGACAGATGAATTTATGATTGCAGTGTAATATGTATCAAAGCTGATGTCCTGTCAAAATGACCTGGAGAGACCTGGGCGGTTGACCTGCATGGGAAGCTGACGGTCATGACGCCGTGTGTGAGAGAGAGAGAGAGAGAGAGAGAGAGAGAGAGAGAGAGAGAGAGAGACGTAGTGATCTCTGACATGCTGCTGTTGAATCATCTTACTGGTGTTCTACATACTGAGACGGCTTATGAGATTTTTTGGTGTGTAATGAAGGTGCAGCTCAATAATGTCTTTGAGTCAGACTGAAAGAACTCGATGAAGAAGCCCAGCTTTGTCCTGACCTGCCCTTCGGACTCTGTGGAGGCGGAGCGGGACAGGGGGATGAGGGCCAAGCTGTCATCTTTGTTGGACAACTTGCCCGATCCCTTACAGGAGTTTCTAACAGCCCTGTGCAGCTCGTTCAGCGACAGGCTGCTTCCCCCGCGGTGTCTCACAGAGAGATACCGCAGGTCTTTCCTTCCTGGAGCAGTCTCTTCAATCAGCACCGCTCCCAGTAAACTGAGAGATCACACGGTGCAATATTCCTGATGTGCAATACGTAACTTATTCATCAATTGGCAATTTTTATACTTGGTTGTATTGTTGTACTTTTGTTAGGCTCTTATTTTATTGTAATGCCCTTTATTGTTTTGCACTTTCCACTTTGATGCTGTAACAATGTGAATTTCCCTGTAGTGGGACGAATAAAGGATTATCTCATCTTATCTTATCTTAAACTCAATCTGTTGCTGGCTTCACACACTGGGGAATTTGAGAGCCACCATGCCTGCAAGCTACATCTAGTCGATCAACAACACATGATCCAGCTGCATAAACAGCTTTAAATATGATACATCTCTCTTTAATTAGATTATAGATTTTTCAATTGTGCAACCAATCTTATCTCATTAATCTAGATTCGTTTCAGAATCATACACTGGTGACAGGGGTACACCATGGCAACAGCCAACCGGGTGCATCAGGAGCAGTTAGGGGTTCAGTGTCTTGCTCAACAACACTCTGACAGGCTGCCTAGGAGAAGCCCGGGATCAGATCAGGTCCCCTTCCAGTCCCTAGATCCCATGCCATGTAACTCATTTGGTTGTCATTCATCTTCACAGTTCAACCTACCTTAAAATAATACACTATGTTATGATGCAGAGTCTAATTCTAAATCTGACCAGCTGGTTGGTGATGGGAGGGGTTGGGGGGGTAGCTTGGCAAATGACACTCTCACTTTCTGAAGGTTTAGTGACTCACACAGTTCAGTGGCTGTCATTTTGCTGGGGACTTCCTGGCTTCCTCTTATGTACCACGGCTGGGTAGCGCTGGTCTAATATGTCCCAGAATAGCTCTGAGTAGCTTAGCATAACGCAGCAGAACCACCTCACTTATCGTTGTTTAGCCAATCTTAGAATAGCGCGGCATGGATTTCTCTGCTGGTTTCAGTTACAGAGCGCCGCCTCACGCCCTGACTCACTAATCAATATATAAAAACCCTGGATCTACTTCAGAAGGATTGTGTGTGCGTGTGTACCTTCACATGCTTTCCAAACACACACACACACACACACACACACACACACACACACACACACACACACACACACACACACACACACACACACACACACACACACACACACACACACACACACACACACACACACACACACACACACACACACACACACACACCCTAAACCTCGCTCCGTCAGCCTGCAGGAGAACAGGGGTGTGTTTAATCATAATTAATCAGTGTGATGATCAATAACATACCGGTTGTAATACATGTAAGGGTGAGTGTGAGTGTGTGTGTGTGTGTGTGTGTGTGTGTGTGTGCAAAACTGGCTACTGAAACAGCTGTGACTCTCAAACACAAAGCAAACATGTTAGTGATCACACACTTTCATATCACTCTAACACTGCCGCTCACTTGTCTCTGCAGTAACACTGACATGTTGGAAACAGGACACGATTGGATGGAATCCCGAGGTGATTGATATGTGTGCCAGCCTATCACAGGCCAGAGTTCATTAGCCCTCTGGGTCTGAATCACTAAGTGTAACCCTCCAACACACCATGGAAAAGGCTTAGCATACCGAAAAACTGAATTTTTATCAGTCTGTAAGTTTTATGTGATCACTCGTCTGGAAAACCAGTAAAGCACTATCAATAGAAGTTGCAAAATTCCACGTGATTCTTAAAATAGAAACGTAATATTTCCTTAAGCATTCCTCCTCTTCTGTCCCTCTGTGCTGTGCTGTCACACTTGAGCAAATACCAAAGTCACAGCTCCTTCTTACATATTTCACTCTTTACAAAAGCCAAAATACCTGCAAGAACAAATGCGTGCTGCTTTCAACATGCCAGACACATGACAAACAGTTTCACCACGTCAAAACCTCATCCAAACTGTGACACACACTCCTGTATTCATATAAGAATGTGTAGCACGCAAGTACACAACTGTATTTATAGAATGACTGACTGGAAAACGCGTAAATTCATTGACACACTCACTCAATCATAGTGTGGTGCCTACAGACAGACAGACAGACACTATGGATAGACAGAATTATCCCGTGTGAATCATCATCATCATCATCAAAGCTCACAATGCCGGTACAGGCTCCCTTTTCTGATGTCACCACTCAACTTTTTGTCTGTCAACACAGGTAATCGCAAATACCACAAACTCACTCTTACACAGTAGCTGGTGGCATGTCCACCGTCAGGCTCAGCGACTACAGTACAAGCTCTGACTGATTCAGCGCTGATAACCAGTCAGACAAAGAGACAAGCACAAAGCCCAGAAGGCTTTTTGTTTGTTATTCTGAGCAAAGAAGAACTCTAAGGAATACAGAGGGAGTTGTCTCAGGCCTAAAAGAGGTGTGTGTGTGTGTGTGTCTGAGCTGAGTAATCCTCCCCCACTCAAGGACAAGTCACTGCTGTTAATGTTCAACAGAGCTGATAATCTAAAATAATGTGTCTGTCTCTCAACCTTTACAGCAGAGAAGCCCTGAGTGACAGCTTCACCTCCGGGCCTCGTGGTGTGATGGCACCTAGCTATTGATTTCATAGACAAAGAGTGTGACGTGCAAACGAAAGCCAATTATTTGCTTTACGTATTTTCTAGTGTTCATAGCAGCGTTGCGAGCAAAGATGACACTCAGGCTCCTTCCTACAACATCTCACCGACTTCATCTCGTTGGTTACATCACAAAGACTGTATTTTAACAAGATTTAAATCCGACCCCGGCCCAAATTGGACGGCTTGTACACAAACTCAACTGCCACAGTGCATGCATTCATGAACTGACGGGGCAAACATAGAGCCCATAAACCTGAGCAGGATCGCCTTCAACCGAAAAGGAATGTTTGTCCATCGTTTGTCCAGTGCGGCTTCAGTAAAGGCAACGCCAAACAAAAAGAAGTCAAATGTAAACACTGCAGAGAAACGATTTCGCTGAACCAAAGTAACACCGCAAATTTGTTGGAAAAAAAGGCTTATTGTGTAAATAATTGTTTCATTCATTGAAATCGAGGTAAACATTTGAAATAATGGTGAAATTGATTTGAACATCATCAGCCCACTACACACTAACTCTACTGCAGTAGACTACAGAATGCTGAGGCAAACAATGAGGGTTTTCTGTGTAAGAGGCAAACGCACTGGCCATGCTTATCTGCAAGAGGAGAAGATGAAAGAAATGCCAAAGATGGGGTCTATTAGTCCTTTGACGGGGAAAGAAGAGAGAATGTGAGGGAGCAGAGAGGGATGTTCAGCAATTTCCTGCGGGATTATAAAGTTTAGTCTTATCTTTTCTCAATGAATGATGCCATCATGTCAAGAAGATCAAGATCCACAGACAACATCACAAAGAGAGAAAGAGGAGTATAGATTCACTTCTCCTCTGCTGCCACTGCTCACTGTGACGAGTGAGCTGCTATCCCAGCCTGAATGTGGGACTGTGAGTGTGAGTGTGTGTGTACATGTGTGCGTGGTAGAGAAGATGATCATGTATGATGAGAAAACCGAAATAGAACGGCTACAACATGCCTGTTTAGTTCAACAACATGTTTAATTCCATTCACAAAAGCATCACTTTAGATAATCTTCAGAAGTGTGTGTATGTGTGTCACGTTAGCACAGTGTCTTGACAGAACTCAGAGCGGGCCTGTGTGGGGACTGAGTGAAAGGGCTAGTGCGTGAGTGTGTGCGGTCTTGTTGACCTGCGTCCCGCCCTAGTAGAATTACAGAGGGCATGACTGTATAATTCATCCCTTACTGCGGCCCATTAGGCTGAGATGAGAAACAGCCAGGGGGAAGGAGGGAGGGAGGGAGGGAGGGAGAGCTAGACAGAAAAACAGACTAGACAGACAGGTACTGACCTCCACACAATTTCTCCCCCCTCCTTACAGAGAGGACAGCAACCTACCAACCGACCGGCAACCTAATGACTTGGACTTTGGTCTTACCTACACAGTTATGACAATTTAAAACAATTTCTAACCTTCAGCTGAAGCATCTTATCAATCAGTAATCGATTCACCATTACTACCACTAGGAGGCAACAGTCACGATTTTTTAGCGATAGGCTAAAGTAAACACAAATGCATTAGTTTTCCTTTACTGAAAACTTAATTGTTGTGACACAACATGGTTAAGGTGATACTCAGTGGCCAGTCTTACTTCTGCTTAAGCACTAATATTATAGTTGGTATATAGTTTACCAAATCAAGCAGCTCTATCCTGGGACCTTTGCTCCCAGGATAGAGCTGCTTGATTTGGTAAACTATATACCTATATATATATATATATATATATATATATATAGAAATATATCAAATACTTTACCCGCCAAGTATTTTGGCATTGACGGTTCAACACAAAGCTGTAATTACAACTTTTGGGTTCTCTATGCAGCTTTCTGTGAGTCTAAGCTGCCCCGCCCCCCTTGCTCTGCTGCTCATACATACTTGAGAAAACACCTCAAACAGCTTAATACAGATGAGATACATGTGAGAAAACATGCCTCAGTTTAATTCAAATGTACTTCAACCAATCCAAGGCAAAATCTGCCAACTAAGCAAGTTGGCAGCTCACTTCCCTTGTGTCAGCCCTGGGAGTGTCTGCTGGGAGACGAGCTGGAGACACAGACGGTGTGGAAAATAACTATTTCTAACTAAATAATTTCTAACTATTAATGTAATTCTAACTAAGAATTACATTACATCTCTCGTAACAGTTCAATTCTTAACAGTAAATAAGATAACTAGTTAAATCGTCCACACTGCACATACATGTACACACACACACACACACACTTTGTTTGGGAACTGTGCCCTATTGTTGCAGAGCAAGGCTGAACACATCACATAGGAATGCAAAGCAGCACAGACGTGCACACACACACTGAGAGAGAGATGGAGAAAGGTCAAATTCTAATCCTAAAACAAACGTCACACAGGCACTGGACACTGGCTGTGTGACGTGTCAGAGTATTCACTGGTGATATGGTCAGATGCCGTAATACAAAAGTAGTTCAGAGATACTTCCGTTCTATCATCTTTTACCCAAAGCATGCACTGCTACAAGCATCTCTGTTATGTGTAGGGGAAGTGAATCCAATAGAAGTTCTTACACTACATGCCATCACTTTTTACATCAAAACCAGGAAAGCAGGAAGCAGGGCCAGTGCCAAAGCTGGAAACACTGCAAGTCTGAGAACAGAGAGGCCAGATCATTGGTTCCAGGTCTGTGACTTCCTGGCCTCTCTATCCCCCCCATCCTTTTCATTCATTCAATGTCTGATTGAGATCATTGAGAGGAGAAACAAGCATGTCTAATTTGGAGGTAGAGCAGATAATCAATGATTATAGCAGCTGTTCCGTCCCAACACCACAGACTGAACACCAGCATACCTGCAAAGCAACCAGTCCAAACAAGGTACTACACACTACCAGTCGATGAGGCTGGAGTTTTGTTGAGGACTTTGTATCTGTGTGCATACAGTCAGATTACACTCTGTCCTTTTCAAGCCTTGCCTACAGACAGATTTGCCTCACACACACAGCTTAGTTCAGCAAGCAGAACCTTCTTAGTTTTGTTTGACTACTATATTTGTCTTCATGCGTGCTTTCATTTGATTAGACACACTTTTTCATAATGAGAAAAAAAGGAAAAAGCAGAAAATGAATCAGAATGATGAACAAGTGTTACGACTTGCAAAGTCTTCCTTAGGCCAAACCCTACCCCTGAGCCCATGACCCCTGTGACCCCATTTTAGCCAGATGAAGAACTTGCTGGTCATACTAGCTCGATAAATAATCTGGGAGAAACCAACTCAAAGTTACCACTTTCAATCGCAGTACAAAGCAGCAAAATGTCACCGCATGTCTCAACACATCCCACATGACGTCTCCGATCTCTCAGACATCTGTGATGCATTAGCACATTTCTCAGATTGCACCTTTCGACAGCAGACGGTACAGCATGTCGGATGAAGGAGTGCCGGGTGAATACAAGGGATACCACAACCAAATTTTCATTCATCTGTGCTGGTTTAGAGACACGTCTCATTTGGTCCCTTTCAGCAGGTTCCTTGCTCCCATTGACCATTGAATTTTCTTGGATGATAAGGACTAATGAGAAATACAGCCTTGCCTCTGTGGTTGAGCCTCTGAGTGTTTCGCAAAGACCTCAGATTCACCCGTTCATACACTGATGGCAGAAGCAAACCATGGAAGGAGCCAACCTGCACATCCGGAGCAGTTAGAGATTCAGTGTCTTCCTCAACGATAGCCCGGAATCAAACCAGGAACCTTCCAATTGCTAGGTGACTACCATACCATCCCACACTCCATACACCCCCCCAAATACTACCAACGTGTCCTTAAGCAAGGGAGGTGAAACTCAAATGTTCCAGTAAAGCAGATCTTCTGCTATTCACTGTGGGTATGCAGGGATCCTTAGGAAATGTTTCCCTTTAAAAAGTAATCTATGGTTTGCCAGTATCTGACACAGTGTGTGTTCTCATACAGCCGTGGTCGCACTGTATGCTGGGAGCAGAAAGCCTTTTTGGCAACAACCAGGGAAATGGGTGATGGATTCTCGCTGCTTCCTGGTTCCTAGACAGGCGTTGCGATGAAGCAGCCTGTTAACCTTGAAATGAAAATATGTGCTCCTCTCCAGTAAGACTAATGTAGACTGAAGCTGGAAATAAGATCTTCTACTTTTAAACATAAATTAGAAGTCAAGACTGATTGTTATACGTAATAAAAAGTATCTCCAAACCAGCAGATCAAACCACAACACTTGAATGGCGTGTTCATAAGTAGTCCAGTTATGATCCTGTTTACATTCAGCCCCTGACATGCTCATATAGCTCCATATGTTTTCTTCACATTTCATCTAAATATTTCATGGTTTCTTCCAAGATCTCTGAGGTTTCCTCCTCCGTACCAAAGTGCAGCATCTTTGATTTGACTCATGACCAAGACGTTAGGCTGCTGCTACAGCTTTGGCAAACTGCTAGCTACTACATATCATATATAAATGTATGGAAGCAGAAAGTGCCATACATAAATACAACACACACAAACGCAGCAATTGTGAGTAATAGTGCAATTTTATACATTGAGTAGCCCAATAGCCTAACATCAACCTGGACCTCCTGTTTCATTCAGACTAAGATCTTCAGACAATGTTTACCTGATCATATCTTCACTGGAATAACAGTTTTAGTCAAATTAATAATGGACCAATGCTGTGCATTTAAGCTAACACTTTCATTGTTACAAAGTGTTGCTATGGTCATACTCAAATTGTACTTACAGCGATCCTAACTAAAGCATGCAATCAGTAACTCTGGAAATCTAAATATGTTGGGTAGTTCAGGCCTTCAGTCCACACACACACACACACACACACAGTGGAAATGAATGGACAGACGGTGGAACTTGCTTGCATAACTTGTCTACTGCTTTGCTGTGCAACTTCACCGTGTGCACAAATGCGGCATTAACTGCTCTAGGAAATATCGGAATTGCCCATGATCATTGCCCTTGAACGACGCAACACTGTAGCAAATATGGTCAAATGTACTAAGTGTTGAGAAAATGTGATTGACAGTCAGCTGTGGCCATGTGACATACAGCGGGAGTCGGGCAAGTAGCAATACTTGGAATTGACTTAAAAGTGGAAAAGAATACCATGCTATTAATTATTCAGATGGTAATATTAATACCGCGCGATGGGTGCCAGTATAGCAAAGCCAGTTACTTAGTTCACCGTGGGCACTGGAACAAATGCCCAACTATGTGTTATGAATGTTAACTTTCAAATACGAATCTACGAGGAGTACTTGAACGCAGCCTTCTCCCACAGCAGTACACCGTCGCTGTGCTGCACTCATCCCAAATCACCGTCACTTCACTGCTGCACGGTATCCAGCAGCCCGCCCGAGAACACTGCGTTCACTGCGGGCAGCCTGCATCTCCACACAGCGCGGAACAAACACAGCGTCCATATTTCAAGCTGACTCACCGCTAGTTGTCTGTTTTTTGACACTTTTGTCCGGAGTCTCCCAGCGTCACTGTCACCACTATGATCCGCCCTCCCGACAGCGCACTGCAGGCCACAGACTAACCTGCTCCTCCCCTCAGGACCTTTGCTCCAATTGCGGCTCAATGGTAGCCGGGCCCGCTCGGTTTGTCCAATGGAAACGACTCTTTACTCTGAGTGACAAGGTTCTTATCCAACCATAGCCTTCAAATGCTACGACGACCTTTCGTCGTCAAATTCACATTTGACAGACACCTGGTCCATACAATGGAGAAGTTTGACTCCTTTTACGGGACGGTGCCAGTCCAATCGCCGGGGGGAACGGGCGCTAGATGCGGCCACGGCCCAGCAACACTCCCCTCCACCACCCAAAGCACTGGAATGTCAGTGTGAGTGTTGAAAACACAAGGCCGCTACGAGAAAAATACAAAACATAAAGTAAATACACGTTGGTTAGAAAGTATACATTAGTTTTACATCCTCATAGTTTTCATAATTTAACTGAATGTTGTTATTCTTTGCACAAACATTACAAGGCATATCCAAATTCACTTCATGTCAAATGAGAATGAGAGAATAAAATATATCAAAATGATAAATAATCTTAAACCTTACAGCAGACACGTTGAGATTGAGAGGCTTTTGGACTGCTATATTAAACACACTCCTCTGACAAATTCCCCTGCTATATCTGGGGGAGGAAGAGGGCCTCCTTGTGTTAGTGACCATTTAAATGTGGATGCAGGTAGATGTCAGTGACTAGAAACTGAATCTAAACATGAAGGGTGTTTAAGAAGTTGTAACCACTCAGTATTACATCCTGTTACTGGACAGACCACTTCTCTGACCTATGGGCTCCACACCCTTCACTGCGGGGTCCACAGGTCAGCTATTTTCCAGCTCTGTGGCTCCTGAACTATATCAACGGTAGACAGCTTCTCACCCAGCGGGGAACCGGGTGTGTCCACCTTCACCGCTCTGTCCATCCCTCTGCAATCTGCTTCCCTACCTCACATTCACATTCACCAAATTCCACCAGTGTACAAGTACTTTGTGTGAAGTATTCAAAATTAATATACACAACATATGTTTTAGATAAGTGTTAATGTGGAAGAGTTTTTGAATTAACTGAAGAGCCATACACTTTTTTGAGAAATATCTAAACGTAAACTAACGAGGTTTCATAGAGGAAGGATTATTGTGGATCAGTGGAGTTTGCTGCCCTGTAGTGACCCCTAGTGGCCGTGGTATAAACCATAGAAAAATCTTGTATGGATTTTACTTTTTTTCTTTGTGGCAGTTTTTTAGTGATTAATATCTTTATCAACTCAATGGATATTTTCAATAACTGCAGATTTCTCATGAATGGATGAAAATGAATGGATGATCATGATCAGTTGATGACACTGATCATGAAGAATGGATGATAAATCCCTGATATTAAAACTTAGTATCTAGATGTGTGATTATCAAAGAAAACTTCATCATAAATCACCTCATAATGTAAAATCTGTTTGACATCCAGAGTATCCATTACTGTCAGTCTGTAATGTTAAATATGCGTGAAGTAAACACATGACTCATGCAGACGACATCATAATCCGCTCCAAAAATCTTTCTCCACCCTCACTGACTCAGTGGGTTTCTCCCAACATGTCCAGGAGTCAACTCACAGAGGCGGTCACACACTTGACTTAGTAATGGTGCGCGTCTAGGCGTGACCAGTGTGAAAATATTTCCGCACTGATCTTAGGACCAAAGAAGCAGAGATTGAAACTCCTATGCAAGCTATGTAGAATTGGACTGAAAAGATTTCCAGTGCTTCAGAAGTATAAATATGTCTTTCACATTGTTATCCACTTACAATGAAGCTTTAGGCCTTCGCTTGAGTCCATTTGCCTCTGCTGTAACATGTGAGCCGTGTCCACTTCAGTATGTTCTATGACCTCTCTCTTCCGTCTCTTGCCAGCCCAGATGGTCATGTCAGCTGTGGTGGGAACATTTCTCCAACATACCTCTCTGGGGTTCAACCTGACAAACTCCTTCTTTGTGAAACAACTTCAGAAAAAACTCTGAACTGGGTCCCTGTTCTACAATCTCAGGAGGAGCAGCGATGGTGGTTGGCCTGAGGATTAGGAGGGTGAGCAGTCAAGCCATCTAATGAGGAGAATGAGGTAATGCCACAATGTAGTCCTGAAGTTTGAAATGCCATCAAATAAGTACACTCATCTCTGTACAAGAATCAGACCAGACATGATTTTGCTTTCAAAGAGATTTATTGAAAGAAACATTTTGAAATTTTATAAAGTTCAATCATTATTAATGCTATCACACAATCAGAACCCAGAGTGTCACCATTACCCTTCCAATATGAATAATGTCTCAACTGGCCAGTCCAGAAGCCTATCATAGTTCTATAGTTACCTCAATATTCAAGATTCTGTGCCTTCTCCCTGTTGGGACTGAATATTTATATACTATTATCAACACACTGCTGAGTGTATTTTCTCACTGAAACACATCACTTGTGTTCCAAAACTACACTCATGATCTGACAATAGTATTGATTCATTTTTGGACAATGTAGCCCAACAATGGAAAAGAAAGATCTGTCATATTCCAGGTGTTCTTGAATTAACCTCCCAGGAAAACAAAAGATCCGGCAGAGAATTCATTGCCCTGATCGGCTAAATCAAAGTTTTCCTGTCCCAAACTGCCACACATGTATATATATCTCTGTTACAATGGTTTGTAACCAGACATGTAAATATACACTATCATCTAGGATCTCTATATTTGCAGCTATTCAATATCCCCCTCACTTCCATGACCTGGAAGTAGTATGTATATATACTGTAGATATATATATTTATATATTTATGAATTAATAAATATGACTCTCCCGTAACCCGGAAGAATTCAGTGTTTCACTCTACACACAGTTTGCAAGCATACAGCAAAAATCAGCTGCTTTGCTCATCAAACCCACTCATTGCCGGATGATTTTCAGTGCAGCATGCAAGTAAAAATGTGCACAATATTAAAAGTCTTTTGCTTCAATCATCATCATAATCATCTGTCTCCTCACTAAGTCCATAAGTTCGAATGGACAATTGTATCGACATCTTTTTTTTTCTCCATTAATGTGATTATTTAAGAAATTAGAGCAGACTTTATATATTTCATATGATTTCCTCTACTGTATTCTGCATTTCAAAGCATGCCAAAGAAATGTTTCAGTTTCTGCATAGTGCTGGCTATATGAGTGCCAAAGAGTTTGATCCCTTTACTAGTAGAAGGTGGTATGTACAGGCAAGGAGTGACAGAGCAGATCCAGTGTTGTGTAAACGGTACCAAACCTCCCAAGTGCTTAAAATATCTACAAATATGGAACAAACACCAGCCGTAGCTCACCGACAGTTAAATGCAGCTGAAAAAAGCTCAGCAGTATGGAAGAACCATTTAGAGTTGTGTATATAGGCGCGTGTGTGTGGGCCTGTTTGTGTGTGTGTGTGTGTGTGTGTGTGTGTGTGTGTGTGTGTGTGTGTGTGTGTGTGTGTGTCCAAAAGGGACAAAACTTCAGTCTAACTTTTTTAAGCATCCCCATCCACTCACACACACACTCGCTCCTAACCCAGAGACAGATCCCAATGGATACAAATCCATTTTTGTTCACACTCCTCTGTTCTAATATGCAGTATGCATTACACATATGTATAAATGTATCTAGCGTTGAATATTACACTAAGAACTACAATCACATACAAGGTCAAAGATTAGGTGTCAACAAGCACATTCTAGATTTGAGGTCATAGTTCTGAATGTGAAGATAGAGTTCAGGCCACTAGGTGACGGTTGAACATTTACAAAACACTCGCTACAGTACATTGGATGGCGAGCAGAGCCCACTCCTGAAATTCCAAACATCAGAGGGCTGCAGTGAGCACTGACTGGTGTTAACTGGACGTTTGAACTTGAGAGAAGAGAGTTCGGAGTAATTTCTCACACAGCACAGCTTCGTTATTTAGTATAGGAAACAACCAAAAATGCTTTATACTGGTTTGCCGTGAGGGATCTGTGGACTAAGGTCAGGCTGCCAGGGGTGAGTGCCTGGTGAACTACAGGCAGGGGCTGCTGGTGGAAACAACTGATGGATATTTCAACACAAGCGGACATGAGCATCAACCAAACAAAGCACATCAAGAAGCATAAATGTTTCAGTCAGTAGTAAGAAAACTAGTAGATTTGCTCCATATCAGCTTAACATCCACAGCTTATCACTTCATGTGGTCATACACAATTAATTCACTCATATTCACAACAAAAACAATGGTGAAAAAAGTGATTCTAGCAATAGTGTTTCTTAGTGTAAATTTATTTGTGAATAACTTTCTTCAGTGATGGAATTAGCTATTAATTTGAACCACAGTTTGAGAACCACTGTTCTATTTACTATACAAACACAGCATTTAAAGTGGTAGAGGATATTTATTATTCAGAGCTGGGTTAAGTTCTGAAGCAATCGTCAAGAATCACCGCTAGAATCACGTTTTCCAAAGCAGAAACCAGCTTCACATTTAGAATAATTCTTTGACCACAACCTACACCGTGTATCTCATTTGTTAGAGCTCACAATACACTTGCTTTGGTTCAGTAATAAAGTGCACCTTCAGCCGTCTGCATGAAGCTAGGCAGCCCAATTTACAGGCAAACTCACTGACCGGAATGGGGAAAAATGTAACATTAAGTCTGAGCCTCCCTCCTTCTGTGTCTGCATTTGGGCTTTAAATCTTATGCAAGGTGATTAAAAAACAGTGTAATAATTAGAACAACAACAACAAGAACAATAAGAACAATAATAATGATAATGAACACACATTTCATCAAAATTAAATAAAGGAACACGTAAACACAGGGAGAGAAATGTTTAAACTGGAAGTCTCAACTCATTCACAGGCAAAGAAAAGGTGATAAATTGTATAAGAAAAGTCTTCGACAAAAAAAAAAACCCATCATACAGAAATCTACGATCAAATAAATAAATTAAATAGCTTAGATCAGCAAGCAGCAAATTACAATCTTCAGAATTCTGCATTAACTGGGAATTTCACCGGATGTTATTCTGCAAATGTCCTGAGATTTATTCTGCTGCTATTTGATTGATTGGTTTTTAAAAGCAATGAGACAAAGGAAATTTGAAACCTGTGACATCAGTGGCATATTCCTGAGTTTTTACTGAACATAACACGTACTGTTTAAAAATAATAAAGTGCTAAATGCCAAAGGTTGTGGTTATGCTGCTACACGTCTTGTCTGTTTATGGACATATTGCACTGAGGCCTTCCCTCCTCTTCTGTCCCCTCACTCCTGTATGATGTAATAAGTACAGCAAAGGGCCTGTATGTGTGATTTCATGTCAGGGGAAGACAATTAAAAAGATGCCCAAGGTGTATTTGTTTTCCTTCATATTTAAAAGTCAAAGTGTCCACATTTGCAGAGCAACAACAGATAATTTAGTGAATTTCCCTTTTAACTGGGGAATCATTGCACCTGTTCATTAATCGTCTGTACCTCTTCACCTGGGCCACACAGCAAACAGAACAGTGGCACCACAACGTTGGGTTTACTTCCATCATTACCTACAGAAATTCACCATGCATCAGTCTCAAATATTTATGGAATACATAGATATAACCTTCATTATTCCATCATGGCTAGGGGTTAAGAGGGAGTGTGTGACTGTGGATTATGTCAAGTCTTGTATTCTTCAAAAAAACATGCTTGTATCTTTTGAAAATTGTTCTTAATCCTAACAAGGAAAAGTAAAGAGAATGGATGACTGTTTTGAACATTGCAGGTAATATGAATCAAACTGAAGTTGGGTGTAAATATAAAATAAATAAAAGAAAACATAAGACAATAAATTATCTGCATACTTGATCCAGTGATTATAAGCAACAAAGAGAGATTAAGTCAGGCCTGATTGCCTACAGATATTACTGTGTGTATGTGTGTGTGTGTGTGCGTGTGTGTGTGTGCTGGAATTGCAGTCTTCAAAAATTTCTGGATGACCTGATCTCACACCTGTTTCTAAAAGCTAGATGGCGATTCGTCTCTGTACTTGCCGTCTTGACTCACACAACAAACAGACATTTGTCACAATCCCACTGTCATTTTCCTGTTTAAACAAATGATCACTGTCATACAAGGGGAAAATCAAACAGTTTTGTCCTGAAAGTCATGAACCATTGACCCTCAACGCTGTCAAGGGGAAGTGAAAGAAATATCCATGCGCTAGAAACTGAAACTAAGACAAACACACACACACACAAAGCTTAGGACCTGAACTTATATCACACACATATAAGACTAAAGCACACTCACTTATCTCTTCTTGCCAGTGTTTGCATATTGTACTGTACATTGAATAATGGCGCATTCGGCTGATCATTCTAAACTGGCAAACTTGTTTATATCTGGGATTGTAAAAGGTGAAAAGGATTCTGGGTGTTTGTTAAGGTGAAAGAAAGTAAGGACCAATGAAATCTGAGGTAGCAAATTCAACTAAAATATAATAATAATAATAATAATAATAACACAACCCTTTTCCAATGATGCACAAGCCTCGATAGCACTTCAAATCAAAAGGTTCAAAAAGGTTTCTGGGGTTTTTACGCCATAAAGTGGGTAAATTCACTCACATCTCCTCATTCCTGAATCTGTGTGTGATCAGCTCGTTTGTGATTTGCTGCTTGTTTCAATACTCGGTCCCATGCTTTTTGGTGGAACTCCTTGTGTTTAAGACACGGCCTGACGCATGCCACATGTTATGCATTTACTAGCAAACCTGTACAATATTTGTGTTCGGGCAGCTGATATGTTCTTTTGAGGAATTCATGGCTTTTAACGCTCCAGTTCCCACATCTGAAGTGCAAGACCAGCCAATCCAGTGTGCTCTTAGGTGGTGGGGGTATTAACTCCACCTCTTGGGGGGGCAAGGACATCAGGGGGGAAGGGTGCAATGACAGACAGGGGTAGCAGGTTTTCTGTTAGGCCAGCTAACACTAATTTACCAACCAGTTTGTGAGTTTCTTTATCGGAAGCACAACGGACACATAGAATAATCATTTTATCAATAGGATTTTTCAGTGCAAGACGTAAATGGCTACTTGTTTTTTCGTTATTCTGTCCGCAGTTGCTTGTTCTCCTCAGTCGTCCAACACTGGATACAGCAGTAAAGGGATTTGTCTACAGGATAGAAGTCATTTATGTGTGTGTAGTGTCATTGACTGGACCACATCAGGTGAGACTATGCTGACCTGCATTGAGTTCATTAAGAGGCAGAGACCCTCTCTGATCTGGTTGGTGGTTTTGGTTAAACATGTCATGTGGAGATCGCAAAGCTCCAGATGATTTGAGGGTGGAGGGGAAGCCAGAAAAGGCCTTAAAGGGTTAAGGTTGGTAAAGAATGCCTCTTATGCTCGTCCAATGCTCATCTCCAAAGGACTGAAATGGGAGGTACTGCATGAGTCAGCATAAACCAGACTCTCTTTCATTCTCTCTCTGTATCTATCATTTCCTCTATCCCACTGATCCCTCCAACCTCTACCATTCCTTAACTCCCCCCAGGGTCAGAGCTGTGTCTCTGTGGCGTCCTTGAGTCCAGTGGTTCCATCTGTGGTTCCTGGAGGGACAGCCTCCTTTGGGCTTCAGGATCCAGAGATGATGCCACAGCCGCTGCCCCGGCCCCCATACATGCACCTGATCCAAACTCTAACCCTGTCCCTAAACTTAACCCCACCCTTGAATGTGACTCCACCGTTGGCCTAGTTCCTAAATCTAACCCAAAGGCTGAACTGACCACAGGTCCTGCACCTGAACTGACACCTGCCCCAGTTCCCAGTCCCAGCTCTAGCTCAAGATGCTGCCCCAGGCTGTCCAGTCCAGAAGGGTCTAGCTGGCCCTGGCTGGGGCTGATCAGAGTTGAGTCCTGGCGGTGCAAAGCGTCAAGTGGATTGGGTTGGAATTCCTCAAAGCCCTGGGAATCCAAGATCTGCAGGTAAAAACATGGGATGGTGGGTTTGTTCATATTGAATGATGAATCGTCCATACGCAAGAAAGTTAGACACAGCGTTCCTCAAGGTTCAGTGCTTGGACCAATACTATTTACTCAATATCTACTTCCTTAAGGTAAAATTATTCAGAAACACTCCATAGTTCACAAGCTCCAAGTTTCACTGCTACCCATTTAGTACACTGTTGCCCTTAAAGTTGCAATAAATGATGATTCCAATTTAATGGGCAACAGTGTATTAATATCAGTCATATTTTCACTCAATCGTTGTTTTTGCTGTGCCTCTCTGTGTGTGTCTCTCTTCCTTTCTCTAACTCCCTCTCTCTTTCTCTCTAAACTCTACCGGTCAAGGAAGAAAGCTTACCTTGAGATAACATTTGTGGAAATTTGGTGCTATATAAATAAAATTGAATTGAATTGTTTTCGACTATTCTAGGACAGACAAAATAAATACGAATCAAACTGTCATTTATGACATTCATGAAATGTGCTCTACCTGTGATAAGGAGGCCATTGTGTCTGACTCCAGTGGTGTCACAGGCTCAACCAGCGTCCCTTCAGGGCCTGGTCCAGGGCTGGGGCCAGGATAAGGTGAAGCCTGAGGGGGAAACAACATCCATTTCACTACACAGTGGGGGTCGGTATAACAATGGAGCATTTATTGGAGAGTCAGTGTCTTTGTATGTGATTGTCTCAGTTGTCTCCCTTTTACACTTTGCATTAACACTGCATTAACATCATTTTACATTATCTGGATATGCTGTTTGCATTGCAATCAGATCTCAGTCTTATGTTACTCTATGCTGTTTATGGCCAATAGACGATCATCATAAATGTATCAAATAAGTGATACCATTTATGTTTGAACTCTCTCTTTCTGCATTCCAGTGCCAGGCCCTGTAAATGTGTCGTTCCACAGGGTTCTGTATTCGGCCCATTACTCTTCTCCATTTATATGCTCCACTTGGAAATATAATTATTCAGTTTGGCATAGATTTTTTTATGTGGCGGATACTCAATAATATGTTTCCATACATCCCAACGATCACTTTGGGATCCTGGAGTCCTGCCTTCTAGCTATTAAATGCTGGATGACAAAAAGAAATGTGCTGCTTCCGAAGGTCAATAAAACTACGACTGCTCCAGGAGAGAGACTCTCACAAATAGGACTGCACTGAATTGTGATTATATCATTCTCTCTGTTTCTTGGTTTCTCTGTCTCTATCTCTCTCTGGCTCTCTCCCTTGTCTCTGTTGTACATGTTTGATTGATGTATGTATCCCCACTGTGTTTTCACCTGGCTTCTGAGACTAATATGAGCCTACATCATTCTCACATTCTGATGGAATAATGATTCGATCACAATGAGCTCTGTAAGCATTTTATACCTTGCATTAACACATGACCTCATTATGTGGATGATCTATTCTAATAATGGGAATTATAATGGAAGGTATAAAGGAGACAAGTGTGTATTCTGTTACCTGAGGTGGTGATGAGACAGTGCTGTATGCAGGGGGAACCAGCGCCATCTGTCTCTGCAACAGTTGCATGATCGCACTGATGTCTGTCGACATGCGGCTCTCTAACCTACACACAGTAAAGAGTAAACAGTGTTTGTTAATGATTTGATGATGGTTACTTGATGGGGGAGAACTGCTGTTTCACATAACCAAGTAACAGCTACACTGAGCTGACGCCCGCCCCCATAAATTCGTCACGAACAGGACTCGAACCTGTGCGGGGAAACCCCATTGGATTTCGAGTCCAACGCCTTAACCTCTCGGCCACCGTGACCACATATTAGGGCCGGGAGCATGCCTATGTTCGCTCAGCCCTATGTTCCCTCAGCCCTATGTTCCCTCATTTCTAAGATTTCTTTCAAAATTACATAGGGCCTAATTTTGAAAGAAATCTTAGAAATGAGGGAACATAGGGCTGAGGGAACATAGGGCCTAATTTTGAAAAAAAATTGTAGAAATGAGGGAACATAGGGCTGTGGGACCATTGGGCTGAGGGAACATAGGGTTGACCCCTTAGGGCCAGTAGAGACTAGAGTTCTGGTAATTAATAGTTGCCCGATACAGGCAGAATGAATTCTGGACTAATTGAAGTTTACAAAGACACTTGAGGGCAAGACCAAGAAGGGAAATATACTGAAAGTGCTGCAGTATTTGTTTTAGTTTTGTACACATTTTTTAATGGAACATCTGATAGTAACAACAACACTACAGCGGCAGGAAAACCAGAGTGACTTCAACAGACACTCACACCCTGATATGCAGCCTGTCATACCTGTTGAGCTGTTTCTGCAGCATGTCCAGGCGTGTGTCCAGCTGGCTGCGTTGCTGGCGGCTCAGGCTGTGCAGGGGTGTGTTGAAGGGTGGGGGTGAGGCCAGACTGCAGCTGGGAACCTCCTGGTACTGGGCACCCCCCCGACTCTCCCCCCAGAAACTAAAGATGTTGGACACGCCCGAGAATGCACCTGCGTGTAGAAGAAGTTAATGTGTATGTGTTCAACTAGTTCAACAAACTTCTGTTATATTTAATTGAACTGTATATATTTAGCAAAAATATTTCCTGTAGCTTACCTGACAGGGCATTGCATGTGTTTCCAGTTTTGGGGTCTCTCTCACCCTCAGTGTTCTCGTTAAAGTTTAGGGGTGCGGCCTCAGGCTGTGGCGTCTCCAGCAAAGCCGACGGAGGGGCGGGGCATGTCACAACAGACCCCTCCCCCTTGAGCAGAGTCACACAAGAATCCATGTGAACAAAAATAATATTTGTTGTACTGAGGGTTAGTTGGCTTTGGTGTAAGCGTAGAAATTAAATATCATGCAGTATGACTGACCTTTAGAAATGAAGAATATCAACAGTTGCTATTTATTTTATGTTTTACACTTCATTTTGTAATATTTAGTAACTGCAATTTCTGTACAGAGAGGAACAATGTGTGGTTTTGTCTTCTGAAAGTTTGTTCCATATACAGTGTATATGGAACAAACTTATGTGCAATGCTCACACAACACAAGTGCCCATTTTAGGATTTGTCCCAACTCACCTCATCACAGCTGGAGTTGGAGGCCGCTGAATTTCGCCGCCCCTCCCACTGTCGCTTAGGCCCCGCCTCCTGTTTTTGGTTGTTGGCTGCTTCCCTCTGCCTTCGTCGCACAGGTTTACGGGACTTTTTAACCTCCCCAGCATCTGCATCATCTGGACAGATGTGTGTAAAGGAAGAAAAAAGGGGGTCATTGCAACTGGAACAGGACTAACATTTGAAAGAATTTTAGATGCTGGAGCTTCATCAAGTGATAATAAATTGACTCCTCTACATGAGAGATGAGCTATGGAGGAGGGGTCACCTTTTTCAGTACGCCGTCGGAATGATAACTTGCGTCTACGTAATTTGTTGAACCCCCCACAGTCGGAGTCTCCACTGCCTGGAGATCCTGGGATCATGTTGGTCTGGAATGAGAAATGAACATGTCTCTATTACAAGAAACACACAGAGGATGTAAATCTGGAATATGAACGAGGGAAAGGAGTATCTATCTATCTATCTATCTATCTATCTATCTATCTATCTATCTATCTATCTATCTATCTATCTATCCATCTATCTATCCATCTATCCATCCATCTATCTATCAGAACCATGCTGTAAACTCACATCTCGGAGGTTGAAGGTGATTTCCAGGTTGCTCCAGAAGTTTTCGGAGAACTCTGGGTACATATCCAATACTTCCAGAACATCTTCTCTGTGGATTTTATGGAGGTCGCAGTAGGTCAGGGCTCTCACGTCAGCGTTGGATTTACCTGGTCGAGAGTAAAGGTTGATGGGCTCGCCAAAGATGTCATTCTTGCCTGGTAAGAGTCAGAACATGAAAGCAGGGTTAATGGCGTGCTTTAAAAAGTTCTTATCAATAGAACTGTAAGTTTTCACATCAAACTTAACTGGACCACTTAAAACTGGAATTTGTGTTCCCATCTACCTGATTCCCAAATCCAAGGCTGACGACAACATTGAAACAAGCATTTTATTGCCTGGTCCTCGAAAATAGGCGCATGTTTTGTAAGACGTTATAGACACCAGTAGATGGCAGTAACAGCTACTGGATATCTAACGCTCTAAGAAGTAAATGTGAAACTTAAATGCCTGAATTGCCTGACATAATAAATGACATAATGTAATTTGAAATGCAGCAGAATGTGTTGGGATAATGTGCCATTAAGCAAGAGGACAAGTGGGCGAGCAGCAGATGTGAGGTTCAAAACTGTAACTTCTGCCTTGGTGATGAATGCAATCCTGAACGACGCGAAATAAATTAATGTGATTGACATTGAAATTTGACTCTCTTACATGTGGGCTTGTTTATTCTTTCTATCCTTGTGAAGGCGTCCTCTTTTCCAGTTTTGTCATAGTTCACAGATATATGAGTTTATAGATTCACCAGGGACTTTCTGGTTTCATCTGTGTCCGTCTGTCAGCATGATATCTCATATGAAAAGCTTCAATAGGAGGTATGAGCTTTTTTGTGTGTAAATCGTACATTGTATTTTTGTACATTGGCCACTATTTCTGCCCTGAGGACTTAAACACACACAGCATGCTGGAAACATTCTTTACCCAAGATGGCAACCACCACGTCTCCTCTTAGTATCTCAATGGATCCCCTGGATATGAAGTAGATTGCGGTGAGGACATCGCCAGCATGGACCAAAGTATCACCCGGGGGTGCGTGGGTGGTCTTGAACTTCATGGCTAAGGCCCTGAGGCAGCCCTTGGTGGAACCTTTAAAAGCTTTACAGTTCTGCAGTAAAGTCCGGTTCAAATGGAGACAGATGTCTGCCTGGAGACACTCTGGGAAACCTTTCAGCACCTGGAGAGAGAGAGGAACGAGGGAGGAAGGAGGAGGAAAAAAAGAGGAAATTTAAGTGACAGGTAAAACAAAGTAGAAGAGAGAAGGAATGGAGTCGAGAAGTCCGGAGGAAGAAAAAACAGCAGGAACGAAGAGAAGAGGAGAATGAGAGATCAGAAGGAACAAGATGAATATAGAGGTGAAAGAAGAAGGAAAGGCAGGAGAGAGGAAGTTGATGAATTGATAGAGAAAGACGCCATTACCACTGATATATGACATTAGCATTGATTGACATCTATAGATCCAAGTACACTGCTCATGTCAGACAAAAAATGCATTAAACAAATCATCAAAAATGAAACATAAGCATAATTGGACCAAACATCCACCAGCTACGTGTGTTTTGGTTCATTTATGTTGCACTACACAGAGGAGATACAAAGCCTCAACTCAGATTCCGTACTAGACTAAGACCAATATCATCCAAATGTCCATTCAGTGACTTTTTAATGATATTCAAAGCACTTAGGGAACCTTTTAAAGAACCAATGCTACAACACAATATGATAAAGCTCTTTAGACTGTGCTGCACTTTAATTGCATTATATTTTCTGAAATTATTGCAAAAAAAATGTCTCTTTCTATCAAGCATCTCATTTGTTATAACCAAATTTCTTTATAAGTAGAAAATAATATATCACTGTAAAGGTTCAACAAAAAAGCCTTTGAAATCACGCACACAAGGAATAACAATAAAAATGCAACACTCAAACATTTCAAAGCTTTTATTAGAAATACATTTGAGTTCAAGTAAGTCATGAACTTTTTTTGAATATCTTAAAACTTTCATCAACTTTCTGAGCATTTTCCGCTATCTTATGAAACTTAAGACACTATTCCGAATAGAAACCTAATTGTCACGTGTCTGTATCGCCACATGTTGATCAAATCTGGTGGACTTCAATGTATTACTACTGTGCAATCAATAAGACTAAAAACATGCTGCTATACCATCAATGTGTAGATAAGAGGATGGTGAGTCAGCAGGTAACACACACATCTGGTTTCTAGGTCGTGACAGAAAGTTTGGATTCATAGACAAGAGGCACAATCTCTGTCTGCCAGAGAAATCACACTGTCTGGTCTGCACGTTAACATTTCTAAGGCTTTTTAAGGTTGCACTGAAAATATATTTAAAAGTATATGTTTGTATCAAAGCAGGTGCATTGAGTGTAATTAATATGAATAATTACAGCAGTTGTAATGAGGCTGTTGTAGTAATCCTAAACGCTTTAAAGCAGCAGGCTGTGGCTTCCTCTTCTAACTCTCAAGCTCACTGCACACAACAATGCATTAACTCCAACACCCACACTGCCTTCCTCTCACTTTCATCTGCCTCATGCTGCTCTCTTCATTTCAGCCTTCACTGGCTCCTCTCTCAGCTCTCCTTTGCTCTCTCATTTCTTCATTTGTCTCCAGCCTCCTTTTCTACTTTCCATGTCAGACTGAAATGCATTTTCTTATTGATTGTATTCTCCACCCCATTACTTTCATGCTCTGACTGTGTTTATTCCATATCATCATCACCCCATCAGATATCTTATTTAGTTTTTGTTTTTGTTTAGTTTTAGTTTACTGACTTTTATCTGTGTGTGCCTCAGTACCTCAGTGATGGCTATCATCTTTTCATCTACCCACTTCTTTTACTCACTTGTTTAATTAAGGTCCGATTTATAAATAACACCCAAACACACGACACAAAAACAAAATAATAATAAAATACTAGTCCTTTGTTGGATTCTGCAAGTAATTCCTCCTCTCCTGCTCTAGCACAGACATCAGGGACTTTCCCTCTATGTTCTTGTATCCACTGTGTTATATGTCTGCAGCCGATCAGGAGCTTAATGATTGCAAACAGTCTGAAAGCTCGTATTCTGAACTGTATACAAAGAACATTATGTAGAGGTGCTGATCAGTGACATGTTCTGCAGATACCAAATGACCCGACTATAACCAAAAGACGGTTAAATCTACTCTGGTGGATCCATAAGGTTGACTCCTGTATACAGCACATCTAATATGACACAGAAGCCCAACATTTACATGGATAGGTGACAGGATCTACCAGTCCTGTAACAACAAACCGATGGGACCTCAGCTCCCAGAGTGCATTGTGGTTTTGCTTTATCTCTCCTCTCCTAAATTCAGTTCATTCAGCACGTCAGGTCAGGTCAACACACAAAGCTAAATCCAGCTAAAAACTGCTTAATATCCTCTCACACAGAGAAAGATGAACAAGCTGAAGATACAGTATGACTAAGACTGGTTGTGTGTGTGCGTGTGTGTATGTAATTTCTGTTTATTCAAGCTGTGCTGTCCTATAAACTCACAAGTTCAGGACTCACAAACCAGCTGAAAGTGTAAAACAAGCATGTTGACAGCACTCTTTCAATTGGTGTGTGTAACCCACAATGTTTCTCTGTTCACACATATGACTGACTGACCGTGTATGTGTGTGTGTGTGGGTGCATATTATTTGTAATACTCACATCACTCCTATTTTCACTGTTGGTGTAGGACCGTGCATGTTGATACAAAGTCTTCGATTCATCCTATTAACGTACAAGTACGCAGGCTCAATTTACACATATACACGAAAATAATAGCCTTCGTGTATATGTGGCTACATGTGTGTGTAGTCTGTCCATAGAAACTCATTCATCAACAACGAGCATTTGAGTGCAAGTGTATATGATGTAAACACAGGATTGGGGTTCAAAATACAGAATACTCACAGCGTTCATGTCGATGCCGTTGGTGTAGGACCAAGCGTGTTGAAAGTACTCCTCCAGTCTCTGCCTGAGCGGGTTGGGGATCTGGTGGAAGCGGATGAACTCTCTGACTCTCAGCATCTGGGTGTGGTAGCGGGCCGTCCCCGAGTAGAGCCGCTGGATGATGGCGGACACGTTCCCAAATATACTGGCATACATCAGAGCTGGAGGAGAGACGAGGGGAGGGAAATGAGGCCCGGATTTGGAAGTGTGAGGAGGTCGCATCAAGGAATTACAAGATAGGAAGGAAAGCAGGTTGAGAGGCAGTAGTCGAGTGGGTAGAGCTTCCGCTTAGGAACCGGAGGGTTGCCGGTTCGAGTCCCTGCCGAGGTGCCCCTGAGCAAGGCACCGAACCCTCAATTGCTCCCCCCTCTGCGAAGGGTGGTAATATAATGTAAGTCGCTTTGGATAAAAGCGTCTGCCAAATGATCGTAATGTAATGTAATGTAATGAGAGGAAGTCAAGCTGATAGACGAGTCCACACTGAAAGGTATGTCGCATTTCCTTACAAATAACAGACTTGATGTATGGCGGTCAGTACTTACATCCTATGAGCATGACACAGATGGAGAAGATCTTCTCGGAGTTGGTGTTTGGAGATACATTCCCAAAGCCCACACTTGTCAGACTGCTGAAGGTGAAGTAAAGGGCTGTGACGTATTTGTCTTTGATGGAGGGTCCTGAGCCTGTGTGTGGAGGATTCAAACAGGTTATACAAATACTTAAAGAAGGCTCCATGTATGATTGATGATGTCTTTTGATAACAAGAGGAAATGAAACCTGTTGATAGAAAGGGAGAGCACTGATGACACCAAGGTTAGGTGAGTCAAATAAACAATACAAAAGCATACTATTGTCTCTCACACTTGTGCTCTCAGTACCTGGAACAGAGTCATTGAAGTGTTTTCCCAACTGGTCCCCCAGCGTATGCAGCCAACCAATGGATCCATTCCTCTCTACACTACCAATGGCATACCTGCACAAGATACAAACACTTACAATATCACCGTATACACTCACACACATACACACAACATATTATGCTAATTGTTGTGCTACTGTACCAAATGCAGGCGAGCCAGTGAGCGATGAGGGCGAAGGTACACATAAGGAGGAAGAGCACAGCTGCACCATACTCCGAGTAGCGGTCGAGCTTCCTAGCCACACGGACCAGTCGCAGGAGACGAGCCGTTTTCAACAGACCAATCAGAGTGGTGGTCTGAATGGAGGGACAGAGAGAGGGAGAGAGGGAGAGAGGGAGAGAGAGAGAGAGAGAGAGAGAGAGAGAGAGGGGTGGGGAGTATTGCTCATAAAATTCCCTTTGCATGGAAATCTCTTACACACTACCTGGTATCATCTCTCACTCACCCCCTCACACACTCACACACACACACACACACACACACACGGGCCTGGCCTTGTCCTGATATGATTCAGGGTTGTGAAGCTGGTAAACCTTGACTTCCTCTATGGGCTGTGTGCTCTACCTTTTCCATGCTTGAACTCAGCTTGTCTCACTGTGTCCATGTAGGTTATAAATAACAGGCCCATTGTGGGTGGGTGTGTGTGTGTCTGTGTCCTTACAGTCAATAATAGTTGTGTGTGATATTGGGCTGTACAAATAAAATTGACATGACTTATTAACCAGCTGCTGTTGTCAAATTTCTTGTTTAATATAGGTAAGTAAGTAAGAATCTCCCTCATGCCCCCATGTCTCTCTGTCGGTAATTTGAAAGTGGTGGCTTTAGCGCGGCAAATCACATATATGATCATGATGTACCTCCTCTCCATTGCGGTAGATGAGCAGGTCAAAAGGAATGGCAGCCACCATGTCGATGAGGAACCAACCTTTGAAGTAGTGGACGGCAATACGCAGCGGGTGGCTCACCACCTCATCATTAGTGTTTACATAAGTAGTCCTGAAAGGAAGAGTGGTATTTTGATATTATTTTTATTGTTCTTTCATTTTCCGCGTAGTTGTATGTATGTATGTTTAAAAACAAGTTACATGTCTTTGTGTTTAGTGTGTATTAAAGTTGTAAACAAATCTAAACACTATCAATCCATCATGAGTGTTGTCTCGAGTCAGACCTGAAGTTGATGAGGATGTCAATAATAAACATGATGTCCACCATGAGGTCCACCACATTGAGAGGAGAGCAGGAATAGCCACAGCTCTGCATGGCTACCTCTTCCTGAGAGAGAGGAGAGGAGAGGAGAGGAGAGAAGAGAAGAGAAGAGAAGAGAAGAGAAGAGAAGAGAAGAGAAGAGAAGAGAAGAGAAGAGAAGAGAAGAGAAGAGAAGAGAAGAGAAGAGAAGAGAAAAGATGGGAGGAGAGGAGAGGAGAGGAGAGGAGAGGAGAGGAGGGAATTGGTTAAAAGTTAAAGACAAAAATAAAACATCTTGTGTACATTTGACCTCTCTCCATTTGCAAATATAATAAACTTTCATTACTCCCACAAACTTTGACCAGTGATACTTTCCGTTCCAGTGTCTGTTCATTAGGTGATGGATAATTTTACCGCTAGGCCCTTTTTCTTTGAAATGGTGTGGAGCCCCACCTGGTCATTGAGGAGGAAGGCAGCGGAGTAGGGCGTCAGGATGGCCGTGTAGATGACCAGCAGCAGGATGAGCCAGTCCCACACTGCCTTGAAGGGGCTGTAGTGCAACACCGTCCACTTGTGGATGCGAGGAGCCTGGAGCTTGTACTCTGGCAATACGTCAGCACCCAGGGACAGCACCTGGGAAAAAACAGGGAGATCGCCTCCATTACATGTGTGTTGTGCCTTAAGGCAGACTCCAACAGTTTGCAATTATCGCGATAAAGTCAGAGTCCGGTGAATATGATGAGAACTGCTCTGAAGGCACATATGAGGTAATCTTCACAGGCAGCATCTCTCTCTCTCTCTCTCGCTCTTTCTCCCTCTCACACACACACACATACAAAACGTACAGGGTATACAAACATCTCTTTCTGATAATCTGTAAACACACATGGAGTATACCAACAGATAGATCCTTGTGTCCATCTTCACTCTCACACACCGGAAACACACACAGTAAATCAAATCTTGGGTGATATGGTGCAGTTGTAAGAAGCTTTATTTCCACTTAATGTATTCCAGCACACGAGGCCTAGAAGAGTGTGGGAATAAATCAGTATAAAGAGGCATCAGCAGAGTGACAATGAGAATATTGACTCTATCTGAACTCAGCTGCTGTGCCCAAACAAGGACAGAACAAATACTGAGCTTTATAAATGAAGGGACAAACCTTATCCCCTTTTACAGTTTTCATTTTTTCTTCCTCTCCCTATCTCTTGCTTCCATTCAGCTCTACTCCATCTTCCCGCCTCCCGCTGTTCTTCTACACAGCCGGCAGGCACTCCTCATTCATTCTGCACACCTATTTATTATTCATCCTCCATCCTCCTTCACCTTCATTTATTTTCCAGCTTGAATGGACTCTGTTTCATTCCCTCACCCGACCTTCCTTTCCCTTTTCCCCCCCATTCACCCGTCAGGTTCCTCTTGTTGAATCACAGTTCCTCGCTCTTGCTTTGAGTCTTCCCTTGCTCTCTCACATCATTATAATTCTTTCTCCCTTCCACATTCTGCCTTTCCCTTACCTGTCTGGGCCCAGGAACATTCAAACATCATCTTCATTGCACTTGCTGAAAACCTTTCTGTGGCACTGACGGCACAGTGGATGAAAACAAATTGCACAACATGAGCTTGGCAGACACCATCCATCTGATTTGTAGGGGTGTTGATGGATTTGGGAAGCTTCCAATTTTTTACATTGCATTAGATTCATTTGGCAGAGATCCTTGACTGGATGACGTAAAACTCAAAAAACAATTACGGTCTAAGCAAGCAGACGAATGGGAAAAGAACATCCCTCTGTGTGCTGTTATTGTGATATTTTTAGCAGTCTTTGTTCCATTTTAGTGTGAAGGAGTCGGACTGAGGAAACTGTTAATCAAACGAATTCCAAGCATGATGGGGGTTTGTCAGTTGAAAGGGCCAGTTTCAGATGTTCACTATGGAAGCATGTTGTTGGATTCTGTGTCGCCGGGTTAGCACTGAGTGTATAAACTAATAAAGTAAACCTTTTTATGGGAGCCCCACATTGTTGATTCGCAGCATTGTAATGACGATTATCCCTGCTTGCTGGCATTTAGACTTTGTCAAGCCAGCTAATGCAAACACAAAGCGGAGGTCTGTTAATCTTCCTCTGTAGCGCAGGCCCCAGATTTTTCCCCAGCTGCGATGCCTCAGCAAACATTATCAATATTTCATGACAGCAGAGCATGAGCCAATATTTCATTCATGTCCCTGCTCAATATTAGATGGAGCGTGTCTCAGCAAGCAGAACATAAGAAAGGGATGAACATCAACATTTCAGGGGCTTGAGTAAACAGAGCATCAGGTAGAGGAGCCTGTGGACCGTCTGCTAAAGACACAGCTTGTTGTTATTTTGGGAGCAACTGCCTACTTGATACCAGTTTAATAATTCAACATCAAATCATGTTCTTATATTCATTATCTAATGGGATACAGATGTATACTAATATGTTCATCTTTTCAGGGGACTGCATAGCTTCTCTTACTGTTAAACAGAATTGACTATGACCAGATCTCAGTCGGTGTGATTTACATGACTCTGTAAAATGAGGCAGGGCATTGAGGTCCAGACCTTGGTAATTATTTCAGAAAAAAAACAAAAATTGCATATTAGACTTTAAATTAGGGGTCGGAACATTTTCCTCTGAGTGTGTCTGTCTGGCAGCTGTGTGTGGGCTGTGTTTGTAGGTGTAATTTTGGGTAAGGGTTAGTGATGCAGTGAGTAACCTTGAATTTCTGAACACCCACCTGCAATCCAGATGCAGGAAATTTATAACTCCCATGTCAAATAACTTTATCAATAAGGGCAAGCAGTGAGACGAGGTAGCGTGACGTTTTCAACTTGTGGGTGGTTTTTAATCCCTCAAATGTTTCCCAGCTGTACAGACTACATTAACACCTGGCTTATTGGGAGTTTCAGGTCAACCTGTATTCTACACACAATTTATACAATTAGTCTTTCTTGTCAAATATCTGAAATAGTTGCACAAAAAATTCACCAACAACTTAACTACTAGCAATTCTAGATTAAGCACCATTATAATATTACAGAATTAGTACTAGTATAAGAACAACAAACATTATACAGCTACAACTACTTCAATTCTACTTGCACTAAATCCTCTTGACCTGAGACTTAATTAATATATTCATCTAAATAGATTTTGAAATAAGCACAAGTATGTACAGTTTGTATCGCTGCTTGACATTCCTTATGAATATATAGTGTGTATCTGTTTCTGCATGTGTGCATGTGTTAGTGTGTGCACTCAAGCGTCTCGACACTTGTCTTTTTGCATGTGCATCTATGTTTGTGAGTGTGGATACGTGTGCGTGTGCGTGTGTGTGTGTGTGTGTGTGTGTGTGTGTGTGTGTGCGTGTATGTGTGTGTGTGTGTGTGTTTGTGACCTGCCTGCTGCCACAATTGGCTTTCTGGCTGACCTTTTCCTCTCCAGCTCTGACAGTACCCATTAAGATATAACAAAGGAGCATATTCCCGTACCCCTGATCTCCCTCCTTCATCTCTCTCCTCCTGCTCTTCCTCCTCCCTCCACCTTCTCCTCCAATATTCATCAGAACAGCTAAGGGAGGTCGGTCCCTCTCTCTCTCTGTGGATATTTTACTCTGCATCTATCTCAGTCTTTTTCACCCTCTCTCCCACCCTCTCATCTCTCTCCGTCTCTGTTGCTCATTTCACTCTATTTCTTTGGAGCTCTCTGCTTCCTTTCTTCCTCTCTGCAGAGAAGACTTAAAATATCCCTCGCTCTCCTCCACTGTTCTCTACAAATCAAACCTCACACTTCACTGTCTGTGCACATCAGGCAGAACTTCCTACACTGTTTCCAATGTTATGCAATATTGATGGGATTTATTGCAGAGCTGTAGCTGCTGTTCCCAAGCTTTAAGAGGGCAGCATGTGATCACAGGATGCCATCATACATTACAATCAAACTATGGAATCAGGCCACATGAATTAAAAATGTGTGTGTGTGGAGCCAAAGAGGGACACACATACAGCGTGGTATACATGGTGGAAGATTCATATTGTTCTCCATGTGCATGAACACACACTTATCAAAAACAATCGTGTAATGTGCTGTCCTATTTCTGGGTTTGCCAAACTCTTGCATAACCTTTAACACTGGCAGCAGGTACATTTAAAACTAGGGGTTCTCTCATGTGTCAAGCATGGGCCCTCTGAAAGCTGTGTGGGAGGAGGAGACTGAGAGAGGAAGAGAGAAAGAATGAGCCAACATTGGATATCTGACTGCCGGTCTATCGTGACTACATACTTTCAGAGAAGGTGAAAATGTGCTCACTTCTGCAGCATTGATTCAAAACAATCATGGATTTGAGGAACGTAAGGCAAAGAGATCAAACTTTGTATTTCTGTGTAAAGCCTGAGCTTCGGTTGTTCCTTTGATTGTCTTTACTGTTGACTCACCACTTACATGTGGTGGTAAGCTTTATCTCCATTTACACCTTGCATTAAAGACTCACATCAGATCAGATCTCAGGTGTTTCATTTTGCAGTAGTTGGGTTGGACTGTTTGCTAGCATTTTTGGGGGAGCAAAACTAAAATGACAAATGACTATGACAGCTCACCTCACCTCCTAACTCGCACTGAATTTCCAACCTCACCACAGTGCTGAAACAGCTCTCATAAAAGTGTCTGAATGACTGATTCAGGTAATATATCAGTTCTGGGTTTACTGGATCTCAGTGCTGCAGTTACTTTGTCACCATTGGTTATTGTTATTGATGGCTATGACATTGGGAATCCCCCAGGGATCGGTTCTTGGACCTCTTCTGTTTAATTACATGCTGTCTTTGCTCCAAATTCTACAGAATAACAACACTGATTACCATAGTTATGCATATGATAGAGAGGAGAGAGGGGAATGAGCATTAGCAAACAGCTCAACCCTTGGGCTCTGAAAACCAGAGGCTCTATATCAAACTCTTGCAGTTCTAATAGACTCAAACGTCACTTTCACCAGCCATATCAAAGTAAGCACAAAAACAGCCTTCTAGCATTTTAAAAAAATAGCCAGAATCAAGGGTCTGGTGTCCCAAGATAATCAAAAGAAGCTTTTATGTCCAGTCTGATGGACTACAGTAATGGTCTTTAAATTGGTCCTCCCAAGCGATCCATCCTGTTTAACCTTCCATTAGACAGCTAATTCAGAATTGTGCTGCTCGTGTTTTATCCAGGACATTACGCTGGCTCTAAAATATTTACTTTGGCCCAGAATACATCTCGGATATGCTTAAGGAATTAAAACGGAGTAGGGCTCTTCATGTCAGCTAGGACAGGCCAGAGTTCAAACTAAACATGGTGAAGCAGCATTTTGTTGTTGTTGTTGCTGTAAAAATGGAACAAACTGCCAAATCTTAGTTCTTAGCCCTAAATGAAGCGATTTTTAAATCCATGTTAAAAACATTTGTCATTTATGTGCCAATGATTAAACTCTAAAACATGCACTGTATTGCTAAGTACTTTAATTCCAGGAGCAGACCTCTAGTCTAGACCTAGACCTCTAGACCTTGTTCTCATTGGTGTTTCTTTAGTTTTTCTCATTAATTTTATTTTCTCCCGATCTGTGTATAGAAAAATCCCAACTGTCCCATAACTGCATGCTCTTGGTCATGTCAAGGCTCAATAAAAAAAAAAATAGAAATGAAAATAAAAGACTATCGTATGTATTTTGTACTTTCTTTTAATCCTATTTCTATATATGAGTGTTCCACCTTGCTTCTATTTAGAAAAGCACACTGAATTGCTTTATAAATACACTTGCTATTACAATTATTATCATCATTTAAATCACAAAGTAATTTCATTTTACTTGGCTTTTCAGTGGTTGCCCTTTAGAACCCAAAACCAGGCGTAAAAGGGACGATCAGTGTAAAGGTTGCTAGTAAACGTAAACACAACAGATGTAGGACAGTGGCTTCAGTTTGTATTTGGTCCTTGATGTCCTGCTGGTTTAAAGCTGACATGATTCAAAGTGATGCTTAGTTTAGCCTCAAGACACTGCAGGCAGAACAAAGCGACAACACAGAGGGGCCTGACATTAACAATATTCTACTGTCAAATGTCCCTATTACACTCTTTTGTGAATGGAAAATACTACTCAAACGTTATAATATGCCCTTCTGAAGTTTACTTAGATGGGCTTTCTCTGTGATATACCATCATATAGATGTAAACATGTACTGTAAAAGGTCATGGCAGCCGTTTACAGCCTTGTTTCTAGTGATGGATACAATCAGGGCCGACCCTGGGTGATTTGGAGCCCCGGGCGAAAGTGTAGATTGGAGCCCCCCCGCCCCCTCATTCAAACCAGCAATGACACACAAATAAATATTTTTTCCTTTTTTGTATTTATATTAATAACACGTCACACAACCTATAAAAACTTAACAAAGAATGATAAATAGATAAATAAATAAATAACAGTGCAAAGTAGAGTGCAGTGCAATTGTTTTGTGCAAACTGAAATTATGTCAAATTATGTAGAGTCATGTATGATATCAAAAATTGAAAAACAAAACTAATACAAATCTAGATTTCTTGTAAACTCTGGTGGTCAGTAACATTATTCACACATAACACAAACAGTGTGCAAAAAAGAAAGTCCCTTAACTAACAAAATAACTTTACCATAACAACAAATACTTAAAACTGTACACGCCTGGACTTCCTTGCAGCAAAGGCATCAATAGTCGCATCAAACGACAGCTGCCTGGACACTTCTTGATTAATACTTATAAGTGCAAGTCCATTTAGGCGCTCTTGAGATATTGTGGACCTTAAATAGTTTCTCTCAGCTAAGCCAAGCATTGGCATTATGATAAAGTAAGTAGTAAATAATTATAACTGTTCATATTAAATGCACCATGCATGCACTTACATTCTTCAGTAGGTGAAGAAGACACTGGAGGATTGTCTGCTGCAGCTTCTGCAGGTGCCTGTTGTGGCTGCAGATACTTTCTCAGTGCATCTATACAAAAAAGTAGGTTTACATATATTTTTATACGCTACACCAGCCCACAATTCTAATCTTGCATAAATTAATGTGGTTATGTGACACTAAGGATTTATGCAAATGTATTTGTAGGTATCTGAAGTGAGTACTTATTTTAAAATCATAGTTTGTAGCTTTACCCCGCTCTGTTGCATAGTAGCTTCATGGATGTAGTGGGGGAGTCAACAAGTTACAAGCAAGCTAAGAAGCTAACGCTATGTTCATGTTAAATTGTTATTAAAGACAATGACTGACATACCTCTACCCTGGGCCCGTTTTTCCTCCTCCTCCTTTCGTCGCTTTCTAAGAGCAGCACCCGAGGGCTTTGACCTTTTCATTATGAAAGTTTTTTTTATGTCTTATTGACAACAACACAAGCAAGCAGGCAACTTCATACTCAGTACTTAGCACTCAAGCTTAATTGTTTATCGTTTTGTTATACTCATCATAGGTTTCTTGTTTTTGTCGAATATTGCATTAAAGGAAGAAGCACCGAGCTGTGCCGGGTTTGACCCCAACCACAGTGTAGCCCTGACTGCTCAGGGCTACGAAAGCTTTCATTCATATTTATGGACTTATAATCAGCTGTTTATGATGCAACGCCTTTAAGGACGTCTGTACATCCGTGATCAGCAAGTTAAAACGTAATAATGTTCACACCACACACACACCAGCACAACACCATCTTGTCATAGTGATCAGACAGTAACCAAAGACAAATCCAGTTAGCACGATATGATTTGCAATGAAGCAGATAATCGCTTCCATACTTCATGTTCCCCCGCCACAGAATCAGACTCTGCAAATTTCAGAAAACAATCACATCGTGGAGAGAAAAGCACACCAAAAATTACACTCAGACACAGTGTTGTAGCTGTCAAATCCTCTGCTATGATCAAGGGGAAGTGTTCATGTTACCATAGTTACAGTTGCACACAAACCCACAGTCACAGGCTCCCCTTGCAGGAACAAAACCTACAAAGCTTTTCACTTCCTGCATTTTGGCTCGGGATGCTTTCAAGCTTGAATTGAAGGGAATGGAACTGAATCTGTGTATGTTCTGTACCATCAAGCATCAACACCTTTTAATAGGTCTCTGTATGGGTGACTAGGTGCCCACATGTGTCTGGGGTTTGGGTTCACACATGTCAAAACAAATCAGACTTTCAGGTGAAACGCACCAGAGTTCAACTAAAATGACACAATCTCTACATTCTCCCTTTATACAGACTAGCTTTCTTCAGTCCCCTTAGTTGCCCCTCCACTCCACCTCTTTCTCTCTCTGTCTCCCCTCTCACCTCTCTCCCATCAGTGGACGGACGGCGCGAGTGCTGTCTTGCCTCCCACCCACGGCGGCAAGAGAGCGGTAGGCCGGGTGGGCGCGGCATGAGAACAACCGGACAGCAGGGAGGGCAGAGGCGGTGATCGGTGGCAGCTTTGGTGACGGTCGACTGGCCTAGGAAGATGTTGAGGAGCTTAAGCAGCAACAGCAGGACCATGGTCCTCAGCAGCAGCTCACGGCGGCGGGGTCAGGGTAGCCCCCTTCGGTGTCCGTGACTGACTGCTGCACAAACCACTGCCGAGGAATCACTATGTGGCGTTGCAACGTGGCAAAGTCTCATGCCTGAAGATGCTGTCAGATGAGAGAGCGATGATCGTTCCGTTCCCCTGCTTCCTGCTCAGCGCTCATCCTCGTAGACCTCTCCATCACGTTCACATTTGGTGGATGTTACTGTTGTTCGTCATCCTGTTAAACATCAAACTTCTTCTGCTTCTGTCTTCCCCCTGCATGGCTCAGCTCGGTCCTCAGCTGGTCATCACTTCCCCCGAGGACTTCATCCGTTTCAGTGTGCTCCTCCCTTGTGTGTCCAGACTGATTGCTACCTAACTGCTAACTCTTGGATTGAATAAATCAACGTGCAACAGGGGAGGAGAAAAAAAATTGATGGCTAATCGCAACAGCAGAGTTGGTTGTAGATGGAGCAGAGATGCTGTTCAACCGCGCTCATATGAGTACTACTTACTTCCAAAGGGGAGGGAGAATTAGAGAGGTAGAGAGAGAAAGACAGACAGAGAGAGAGGGAGAGTGAGAGAGAAAGCAAGAGAGAGAGAGAGAGAGAGAGAGGATAGATAAAAACGCCTCCACGGACATGAGATGAGATGTTCTGTTGAGGATTACCGGAGGAGAAAGAATCTTGTGAGCGGTGTGGAGAGAGAGAGAGAGAGAGAGAGAGAGAGAGAGAGAGAGAGAGAGAGAGAGAGAGAGAGGGGGGTTGAATGTGAAAGGAAGAGAAGTATGAGAAAACTCTGTTAATCTATAGTTCAGAGGTGTGAGTTTATCAGAGACAGGCAGAAGGACAGTGGGGAATGAAGAATGTTGACAATAATCTTTAATATTCCTAATATTTAGGGCCAGTATAAACAGTTTGTTAAACACTAGTGCAAGCATACGGACAGATAGTGAGCGATCCAGCCAGAGAAAGCAAGAAGGATGCCCACTGCCAGACTGGGCTGCTTATTGGGGCAGAAAGGCAGCCTGTATTTATGCATTATTCCCCAGCTCAGTGGCTCTGCCTTGACAATCAGGGTGTACAATACCACCCCTGATGACATAGCCAGCTAGCAGAGCACAAGCACACGCTTATGCACACACATACGCACAGACCACCTAATACAATAGCAGAGCTCCTACAGTGTGGAAGTATTATGCAAGAATTCCTCGATGCTATGATAGATGCTGTAACACTCTCATATTCTCTCTTTGTACGTGTATGTGTGTGTGTGAATGTGTGTTGCGAGTGCGGTGTTGCTTCTAGGAAATTTCTCGACCACATGAAATTGCTGTGACAGTTACCCATAGTGCCCTCCGTACATGTGTGACACTGTATGTGTGCGTGTGTGTGTGTGTGTGTGTGTATGGGTTTGTACTCAACATACTGTATAGTACAGTACTGAATTTCAGCCTGACTTATTGGAATATTGTTGTTACATCTCTGCTACATATCCAATCTCACAGGACCGATCAATAAACAGTGTGGCTTCCTCCGAAAAACAAAGAAATAAAAATAGAGAAATATGAAATAAAGGTCTATCCCTACTAAATAATCTGGCTCAAATAAGTGCCTGCTTATCGTTTCAGTTCAGAGACATGAAATCCTAGCCAGCTGTTTTAGAATTTACAGTAGTACAGCTATGGATGTGAAATAGCTCCCTAGACCCTCCAAGTGGTCAATCTGAGAAGTGTCACTCCAGTGATTAGACTAATGGAACAGCACTTAAGATGGATTCCTCTGAGGGAGGGAGCGAGCTGATGGGCGACTGATGAGGGCTTGTTAAAATGACTAATGAGACAGACACAATCATGACAGAGGGGCTGGATCCTCTCCCAGCATGCATTAGGTGGCTGGCTGGGAGACACTGTGGGACACGCCAACAATTCATCACGAAACCAGAGCAAACATATTTGATTAGCTTACAGATGCTCGATATTTCAGAACCAATAATCCCCCAGTGGCTTCAGAATATGTCACAACCCAGAGCAATCCACCATTTTCACCTGGGTCATGATTTTGCCTGGCACTACTACTATGGTAGGGTTAAGATTGCCTTTATCCTCTCCTAACCTAGGGTTAAGATTAGGGTTAGGGTTAGGGTAGATCACTATGTTGAGTCTGTAGTTGCTATGGCATTTACAACTTAACTTACCTTACACAGTAGCAGTGGTTCTGCTATGGTAAATTAATTATGTAGCCTGTTTCCGGTGCTGGGAGATGGCTTCATTAAGATGCATGAGTTCTGCAAGTCTTTCATTTCTTTTTAGAATTACTTAAAGATTCTCTGAGCATAAGCTGTAAACTTTGTTGCGTTACAAAAGGAGACACAACCTAGCGAAAATAAGAAGAGTAATTCAATGTTCCTGAACAGTCTGGAGCAATTATGAATAAATAAAACTTAAAACAATCATCATGGTCTATCTTTACTTAGAACAGACTAATGTGGAGCTGATGGATGTTACTGTACTTGATGTGATTGAACAGACAGCTGGCAGGAAACCAAGGGACGACACAATGATCTCCAGAGTCTGCAGGAGTATTAATGATGCCCTGCCTGAGCATTTTTGATGGCCCTGATGTAATTTTTAGCTCATGTGGAGAATACACTAACTAGTTGGCCACCCGGTGCTCATGTAACCATGGTATTAGGCGGAGGAGAAGTGTGTTAACTCTGTGTGATGTGAGGTGTTTAGTCAATGAGCGTAACACAGCAAACACTCAGATATACCCAGCATGGATGTGACCCGATGATAGTTTACACTTGTGACACAGAGAAGGACTGAGCCACGCAGACAAATAGATACAAACTCTAACTTTTCATGGTGATGCCTTGCCTGGTCCCTGACAACAGCCAAACCACAACAAATTCACTCGCCCTCTCTTTCAACGACACCTCACATGAGTATACCTGCATCCAATGTGCTGCCATTGGCCAACCCAAATCTTTCTCACAGGAAAGGTTGCCCTACGTTACTCCTTCATGTAAGTGAAATTTTCGGACAGAATCAGTGGAAATAGATCCACGTCTGTTCTTTCCAACACTCAACCTCTGACCCTTGTGTAAATTTAGCCAGTCCCTCTTGGAGTGAACGGTTGTTTTGTTCTGGAAACGACCATTCTCTAACTTGGGAGTCATCACAAATGTCAATTAGAGGCTTCAAACTGAGGCAGGGTCTAAAAATAAAGAGAGCAGAGAGGCAGCATCTGGAGCTCACAAAAGTTTGCCTCAACAGTGTCCAAAGTCATCAGTGTAACACTCACACACACACACATCAATACAAATATTTATACATTCCTACACAGGCAGTTGCACACTCTACATACTGTATATTCCAGTTTACAGACTCGAGGCTCACAGGCATGTAAACACCCCTAAAAAGCAGCAATGAACACACCATCTGCTACATTTGTCATTCTGCACTTCTCCATGTGTTTTCAAATTCTCTAAATATGTTGACAAGAGGTATGTGAGTACAACCAATTGGCTTCATTGACATTGGGAACATGGGCAAATTGTCGTCCCTTGTAGTGCGTTGAATATCCTCCTTGGATGTGGGGAACTTGATTTCTTTGTTGGTGTGTGTGTGTGTTACAGTGAATTCAGCACCATGGACAGCGTGCGACGAACTTTTCTGGTCTGTTCTTCGGAAACCGAGAAATTTCCCTCAGAACTGATCCCCGCTAATCTTGTGACATTTGACACATGACACGCATGTTGACTGAGTTTGGCTAAAACAAAGGGGAAAAAATAAAAGAGGGCAAACACACAATACTTTATACCAGTGGTTCCCAAACTTTTTCTTTCGCGCCCCCCCATACGTCTGTTCTCCGGTAGATTCTTAGGACCACATCCAAGGTATGGGATATTAAATACTTGATTCAACTCAGTTTATTGTTTAACATTTCCAGATTTCTGTGGCCTGATTACCACTTATGATACCAAATAAGCCTCGAGGAAAAAATACTACGCATACACTATCCACATATTTCTTGTTCAACAGAGCTCATTCTTGCAGTCAGCACTGCATATAATACATCCTTTTTTTGGGGGACACCAGCAGTGTTAATATAATAGTAACGCGGGAACATTATTCAATACATTGAAGTTTTAGCAGGGGGAAGCCGTGACTATCTCACCTCCTACTCCATCCTTTGCCCTCTGCCACAGTGCCACTCAGTGGACAGTTTTGTTTATTGTCTTTATTTTGGGCGAGTTGAAAGACCCTTTTATCATCCAGTTTACTGTTGTTTTCTGTTTAAAGTAGTAATTTAAAGTTTTTACCAACCAAAAAAATTATTCTAAAACTGGTTACTGGGTCAATGCAGGCTTAATCCATTTGTAGTATGGGGGGGACATTAAGATCAGATTTGAATTCTCAGTGACAGAATCCAGTTGACAGATGTTTGAGGACATTGGGTCTATGGCAGATTCAGATCTCTCTGTCGCTTTTCATTCCCATGTCAATTTTACAGTGGTGTATTATGATAAATGGCTTTCTTGGGGTGTTTAAGTAAAGGGTAATGTACAGTGATTAGAGGCCTGTTGCCTGTTAATTCCACATTAATCATCCACTGACAACACATTAGCTCTATTTATCTATCACTAGTCTATTGTGGCTCATAGTAGAGTTGCAGTAAATTGGTGCTACATGTTCTAACCTTAATAATGCAAGCTAATTCTTTGTTTATTTGTCTGGGCCTTGTTCCATGTATTTGCTCTCAAACCAACTGTCAACATCCTGTCCTTAGCATAAATAATGATAAATCCATGGCAACACGACAGTAATATTGGCTTGAGAGTAACAACCCTGATTCATTGCAAATATCTAACACAGAGCTTGACCAACCCTGATTGTCATACTGGTGCCTCACTGTGATAGATAGCCCCACCCCCATTTGAGCTATGTGTTGCTTTGATAAATGGGTTATGGGACAACTGGCAGCCTCAACAGCAGATCAGAGACCTGTTGACAGAGGTGATGAAATGCTGCAGCGGTGAAACTCTTTTAGCATCAAGACACTTTGGCCAAAAAGCTCCCCAGGGGAACAGAAACTCTCAATCAGAAGTGTGTAAGACAGAACCCCCAAGCTGATCTAAGAGTCAATGTGTCAGGGGAGACACCTCCCTGCAGACATGTCAACAAAAAGAGGGAAACAAATTGGACGAAATACATCTTATCATACTATCACACAATAGCTTTGACTTGGTTAACAACAGAACTTTCATCTGCAAAACCCTTACAAAGTGCCAAATTGCGAAAAATGTTTGGCGGGCCGCATTGAAAAGCGCAGCGGGCAGGATGTGGCCCGCAGGCCGTAGTTTGCCTACCTGTTATATATATGTTGTTTTTTTTAGCTGTATCAATTTAAAATAGTTTAAAAGACAATTTCACTGACTTTCTTTTTTTTCCACTTGTAAGAGACTGGTGTCAAGCTAATTGTTAGAATTTAGAGGTGGAAGAGAAAACACTCATTGCCTGTGCGTAGTGTTCCTTTGGGGTCTGTTTGGACTATGTATGTGCGGTGTGTGTGTGTAGAAGAATATAGATAATGGGCCAAAGGAGTGAGACATTCACATTCCTGAACAGAAGTGAAATACACTCTCTCTGTTAACTGCTCTGCCACAGTGTGCTGCTGCTTAACTCATTGATTGATCACAATTGAGTGAGTGGGAATGAATGAGACTGCAGAGCAAAAGCAGAGGAGGAAGCAGTTCATTTTTCTCCCTTTATCCTCTCCTTGTCACAATTGCAAAGATGGAGAGATGTGGAGAGAGAAGACTGCTGTCCCCACAAAAGAATAAAGTCAGTTGGGCTGACAGAGAGAGAGAGAAAGAAGTAGGGAAGGAACAAAAGAACCATAGGACATGAACCAGGACTGGGTTGACCATCCGTACAGTGTTAGATACCCATTATGTTCTTTGTTATAAAAACATTTGTCCCAAAAAGCTAATGGGCTGTCTGTTGGGGTGATTTCGGTATAATTTGAGCTTGTCTGTAAAAATGTGCAAGTATAGAAGGGAAGTTATTTTCATGAATGTGTAAATGTGTAATCATAATCATCATTTGCTATTCCCAGTTTGTAGTTGTTGGATTCAACTGGACAAATAGGTAAGATGTAAGAACCAATTCCTCCTTGTAACTAGGTGTGTGTGACATTGTTTTGTGTGTGTGTGTGAGAGAGAGAGAGCGAGAGAGAGAGAGAGAGAGAGAGAGAGAGAGAGAGAGAGAGTGAGAGAGAGAGAGAGAGAGAGAGAGAGAGAGAGAAAGAGATTTGCCAAGGACAAGTTGTCATCATCAATGCAATGTGGGAGGCAGCCAGACTGAGTAAACTGTGATGAGAGAGAGAGAGAGAGAGAGAGAGAGAGAGAGAGAGAGAGAGAGAGAGAGAGAGAGAGAGAGAGAGAGAGAGAGAGAGAGAGACTTTATGAGGGTGAGATTTGTGTGTGTGGGTTTAAAGGAGTGAGAAACGAATACAATCAAAGCAGGAGGTATAAAGAACAGTAAATAGTAACCTGTCTGTGTATAGACGTAGTGTTTGGGCAGCAAGAGCAGCATGTGATGGAGAGGACATGGAGATAAAGATGCATATGAAGTGTTGGTGGCTTTGGTCGAGTGTGTGTATGTATATATATATATATATATGTATGTGTGTGAATCCACTGCAGTGCACCCTGTCATCATTTACCAGAGATGCACTGGCTTGTCCACAGGTCTCATCCAGATTTTCATTTATCACAGATAATGATCGGGCTGCATGAATGTAGTGATTTGTGTGACATTATATTCCACTGGCCTAAAAAAATAAAGTTAAAGAAATAAAATAACTTTAAAACAATATAATGTCCCATGGCCCTTAACACACCAATGGCACACAACGCCAGATCCTATTCTGAGGACCTCACCCACTTTGTCTGTCTGGCTGTCTTTCTCTCTAATTACTGGTCATGTTTTATAACATTAAAATGTAAGAGGGTCATTTATGGGTAAAAGATGTGATTGTGGCATGAACCGAATTTTCCTGCTGCTCTCAATCTTTCTTACAGGGCAATAGCCAATGAGCGTAAGAGGAGACACAAGTATTAAACATTGAATAACTTCTCAACATTCTGACTTTGTGCCTCTTAAGGATAGGCTCAGCATCTCCAGGCAAAGCAGAAAAAGGAAAGATTGTTCAGTAATTGGAGTAGTGTCGCCTATAATGATTCAAACTATTGCAATGCCAGTTATTACAGTAAACCCTAAACAATCTACTGTATTGCACAGCACAAATTCCATCGGCATGCTGGGTAATTGACATGATTAACGATATCCACTAGGGCTGCACAGAGAAAGAGAAGAGCAGCACCTACAGAAGAAAAGGATTCGGTTCGTCCACAGCAAATGACGTTAAAAAGTGGAGCTCACACTGTGTGATAGATGTGATCTCTGGGAAATGTAGCGCAAAAACCACCAAGAACAATTGAATTGAAAAGACACAATAACAAGTGGGGAGAGCTGCAATGCAAAGGACAACAGATTTGCATTTGGAATTAAAAGGACACATTTATAGTAAAGACTCCAACAAAGGCCGTGGAGTGAGTGTCCTTATCTGCCCTTAGGTCTCAGACTGCCTGTCTTCCAGCTTCTCCATTACCCAAAATCCCTTGTGCACGCTAGACCAATGGCCATCAGAGAATACACCACCAATCCCCTTCCAGTGATAAAATAAGAGAGGGGGAGAGAAGCACAGGCATTTACAGGGAGAGAGAGAGGAAGATAAAGGGCACAAGGCCGAAAATGCAGCCCCCTGGGGTGAGCTTAAAAAGCTGCTGCCCTTAAGGGACGTCACTCACAAGCTCACACACACACTGACACACATGCAACACACACAATCACACCGCAAATGACAAGGAAATAGAGCAAAACAATGGGGAGGAGGATGACGGATAGATTCCTATTACTCATGAGGAAAAATGCAATATAAGGGACTGTGAGTGCATGAGTGTATGCGTGTGTGTATGTGTGTGTGTGGGTCTGTTTGAATGAACAAATGAACAGGACAGAAAGACAAAGACACGTGGAAAGAAAGAGAAAGCACGGGAGTCATTCATTCATTCCAGAGATGAGTGATTGTAGGGCAAAAGGAAGTAGCTCATGGTGTATTTGTCCAGAGCTACTGATTGCTGCTTTCAAGGACACTGTTGGTAAAAGTGATGGATGGGGTCTCTCTCCCTCTCTCTCTCTCCCTCCCTCTCCCTCTTTACCTCCTTCCCTCTCTCTCTCTCTCTCTTACTCTATCTCCTGAAGACCACAATAACTTTTCCAGCGGGCATGAAAAAGGACGGTTTTTACCTTGAACCTGATTTATCCTGATTCTCATTGATTTACACGACAAAGGGAACTGAAAAGCCATTTCGAACACCAACAAGTGACACTGTGGCAAGGGAGCTCACTGTGATATGCAGTGTACGTATATCAGCAGTTGTCACAATAGTACTGTACAAGTCTGATCAGTAAAAAATCATCAGTGTGGTGGATGTCCTGGGCTTGAAGCCAACTCTCCGTGCCTGTGTGGGTTTCCTCCAGGTGTCCGGCTTCCTCCCACCTCCTCACACATGCAGATTAGGGAAATTGGAAACTCTTGCCTGTAGGTGTCAATGGATGTGCGAATGAGTGTGTCTGTGTTCGCCCCTATGATAGACTGGCAGCCTTGTTCCTACATGCACACTGCCTCTCACACTGAGCAATGGGAGAATCTCCACACCGGGGGCGGACCTCTGAGGGGGCAGGGATTATTAAAATGTCATGTCACACACGCACGCACAACACAGTTCTCTGGTAAAAGAAAGAAAGTCGGTGGTGGGATTTGCAGTCTGGTGTGAGACACGGTTGTGTATGTGGTGGAATATTGTGCAGTTCAAACATGCAGGTGAGTTCATGTACCCCAAACCCCGACCCCCCTACACACACACACACATACACACAAAACACTGTGAAAGTAAGATGTGTGAAAAGTTAACCCCGCCCCCACAAAATAGCTTCTGCAGGAGTGTATGAGCCGCCACTAGCACAAATACATCTGCACACTCTTGCTACTTGAACAAAGTATTGTCTGCTTGTTCGGTCAGGCTGAAGCAAGTAAACACAACACATAGTCTTTTCCAGCTAATTGACTGTCTATTGGACAGTTAATCCTGTGTAGAAGAAGACAAAGCTGGTTATTACCTCAGTTTATTTAGCAGAGCCATTTCCCCTTGTATTCCTTCTCTTTGTCCGTCCTGTTTGTCTATTAGGAAATGTCACTACAGATAGATGAAGACTACAGCTGTGTTTGTCTGTATGCTTTGGAAGACGAGAGGTTAAACCAAAGCCTTTTATTTGACATATGTTCTTGGATTCAGCTGTTTGAATAGATCATAAGGTGAGCTGAGAAGAGGAATAGACCAGGGGGGGAGGACATGGGTTCTGTGCTCTTTTAGACCCAATCTGCCTGCCCAGATGCTACAGGGCAGATGCCACGGGGCTCTCTCTCTCTCTCTGGCACCCACGCACCCACACACCCACACACGCACACACGCACACACACACACACACACATTTCCAATTGACCTAACCTGCATGTGTTTGGAGGACTTAATGTAACATAGTTTATACAAAGGTGTGAGTTTAATGATGTTGTGTTGTCAGTGTGTAATAGTGTGTCATTAAATTAGAGATGATAAATTCGGCCACCAGTTTAAAATTACATTTATTGCAGTTTCCATATATTTCTCTTGCATAAATGTGGCATGAATGAGCGTAAATAGAGATGAATCATTCTCCAAACAGAATCATCTCCTGTATTAATTCTTTGTATGCAAATTTTTCACACAAATAAGGAGTAGGTAGTGAGGTAAGAAATGAGTTTATGTTGTGGAGCTGCACTTCTGATTTATGTCCTTGTATAAACCTGTTATACAAGAACTGTATAATTAGAAAAGTTTGGGTTCAGCTGAGAGCATGTTTGTCCATAGAGGCTGCTAGAGACTAGAGTCAACCACTGAAGCCTGAGTGGACACAGCATCAGGTTTTTAATTTGTTTTTCGATGGGTCTAAAATATACATTATGGCAAAAACTGTAAAAATAAAATAAAATCAAAAATCAAAAATCAAAAAAAAAATCAAAAATCTTAAACAGATGATGAAGGGGAAATCCAGGTTCCTTGAATTAAAGCCCATATGCCAGACCGTATGCGTGGTGCTGTAGGACTCGCCAATTGGAGGAGAGGAATTCCCTCCCCTGTATGCATGAGAGATGAAATAAAGCTCCACAGCCCACATGTAACGGAGAGGAAGAGTAGGAACCAGGGCCACGCTCTGAGTATCTCAGGACAAAGGCATTTCAAAGGATTCTTTAAGATGTGAAACACTTTAACAACGGATATCGTTGACTCTGAATAATGAAAATACAAAAACCTTCCAATCGATTGTTGACCCCTCATTATGATCTGAGATTTGATACCCTTCCTCATTTCAATCAGAAGGAATCCTAGCCAATGTTCTTATTCCAGCCCACTAACACTGACTGCACTGCAAACATCTTTGGTTGAACAAAGATCAATAATTACAGGCAATCAGCAGTGATCAGGTAAAGGATCAGATGAAGCAATGATCAGACAACTGGTGAAAGCAGAAATGTACAAACTTTGAAGATACACAGCACGTCTATTCCCCTGATTGCACATCGTGTTACACATAAACACACACTCATCTCCCAGTTGTCCACTTGTCACACACTTTATGCTGTCACACATTCATTCTCTGATCATGTAATCTGTAACGTTCCATCAAACACACAGCTCACTAACTCACCTCCTGAGCCACGAGGGAGGAGATGCGGACGGCCCTTCTGACTCGGGCGTTCCTCCCCCCCTCCTGGGAGAGGCTGTCTCGCCCGCTCAGCGACATTTCGCTCACCTGGTCCGCCCAGGAGCCCCGGCCCATGGGCACGGGCACGTCCCACCGCTCGTCCCCTGTCCCTGCCCCTCCTCCCCAGCTGCCCCCCCGCACCCGCCCGCCATCCAAGCTGTCCCGACCTGCCACTCCGTCGGCCGTTCTCCCTCCTCCGCTCTCCCCCAGAGACGGAAAGGGGGAAGGCAGGACCGCAGTTGGCACAGTTGGCACCGTCACCGTGCCCTGAAGACCTTGAGCCTTCACCTCCTTGTCCTCCTCTTCCTTTCTCCTGCACACCTCGCTCCTCCTCCCCCCTGACTTTGTACCTGATCACCCCCCAATGCTCCAGTAACAACAGAGAGTTTGGTTCCGGGGGTTCGTCCCTCTTTCTTCTTCGTTTCAGTGTTCTTCTCCTACTCTAGTGTCAGTCTGTCTTTTTCTTCCTCTGTTTCTTTTTGGCTTCTGATGGTCCATCTTTCAGTTTGACAGTCCTGTCTGTCTGTCTGTCTGTCTGTGTCTCTTGGAGTTGGCAGAGAAACAGGGAGCTTGTATCAAATCCACAGCTGTAGTCTGACTGAGCGCACAGCCAAACCGCTGCTGTTGAGACTTCCCTCCGCTCCGCTCTCTCTCTCTCCCTTTCCCTCTCTCTCATTACTCCTCACCCTTCCTCAACTGAGCATCTCTCTCTCTGCTTCCTCCCTTACAACAAAGCTCCTAACACAGGGTTTCCTTTTTGGCTGGCAGTGGATCTCTTGGTCTTTCTCTTCTCTCTTTCTCATATCAGGATGTCTCTGTTACGCTTTCTTTTCCCTTCCCTCTCCTTCCCTCTCTCTATTGTGTTCATACAGTTGTTCAACATCTGGTTTCTTCCCTGTATCTTCCCCATCTCTTTTGCCAGTATCAGTATCTCTCCATCTGGCTGACTATTATTGATAATGAGTAGGATCTTTATTATTATTATGACCTTTTCTCCTTTTTACTTTCCTTTTCCAGGTCCTCTCTCCTCTGCATCACCCCGAGCCTGCACATATTCACCTGACCCTAATCGCCTCCTTCTCCTAATGAAATAAAACATATTTCAATGTATGAATAAATGCCTCATCTTGTTTATTATCTATAACTGGGTCATCACCGTTTCCTTAAAGTGATCAGGTGAAGAGAGAGTTTTACCCTTCAGGCTTTATAAACTCATATTAGATAATGATTTCTTGAATTATTAAATACCACAAAGTCTTTGGTGGAGTCTAAGCTCCATAGTCCCAGAGGGCTCAGCAGACTGAGTCTGATTTGTTTACACTGTTAATAATTCCATGTGAAGATTTTGCCACACAACTCAACACAACACAACTCAACCACTTTGGCAGCATTTTATAACAAAACAGTGAAGGTTTTTTGTTTTTAAGGCAAAAGCTCTAAATTGCCGACGCCACCATCAGACCAGTACCAACGTCTAATGGTGGTCCCTCCCCCGTCCCGTCCCGTCAGACCGACCAGCCGTTCCTTATTGTTTTACATTGCAGTGGCCTGGATTTATCCCTTGATAAATTACGTTGGTCTGAGGTTGGACTGCTTTATGAATCTCATTACCAGTAAAAGTAAAATTGTCTTAGGCAGAGCACTATATGTGTGTGTGTGTGTGTGTGTGTGTGTGTGTGTGTGTGTGTGTGTGTGTGTGTGCGTGCGTGCGTGTGCGTGCGTAAACATGCATGTGTGCAAGTGACAGACTGACAAGTCTTGGTAATTATCTGTACTGAGAAGCACACACTGCTGCAATCAAGGACCACCACAAACACACACACACACACACACAGACAGAATGTGATCTTAACACACACACAGTGATATACAGTATGCATGCACTCCAGATTTGAAAATGGGCCACTGCAGACTGAAGAGTTAAATAATACAGAAAATAGGATAGAAATTCTGCCATTCTATAACTAAATAAAGACAAATTCAACTTCAAAACTTTAGAATCTCTTTGAGGAAGATCCGTTGGTCCTCTTGTTAAGGGTGAAGTCTGATGTGTGCTGCAGTGCACGGTAAAATCTCTCTGCTTCCATCTCCCATGTTTGTTTGTTTGTGTCTCTGGCTCCTTCACAGGAACTACTTGACATGCACATGCAATCAAGCCTGACTGTGGCTGTGCAAAGGGACAAATGAATAATTGTAGAGATATGCACTTCAAAATATTCAAATCACTACTCCATCCAAGTGTTTTTCTCCTGTACGAGCTGCTTGGATCCGTCCAGCTTCACCTTCACAACTATTATCTTCCACCTTTACAGCACTACATTGATGTGAATTGGCAAATCTCACTACTCCAGATACACAAACAACTATTGTTCTCCTTCAATGCTTCATTAGGATAGAATAGTATCACTTCATACATGCTTCATAGAGTCTTTGCAGTTTATTAAATATTGTGTGTGTTGTGTGTCCTTTCCCCAAAGTCTTCCTCACTGCCTCTCCTGATCCTGCTAGTCCATCAGGATGACAGCTCATCCTTCCCTCAATCCGAATGGATATTTATGGCTCTTTCACCTGGAGGACTTCATAAATAATAAACACAGCAGCATTGCAGACCTATATACCAACACTGGGTGGCTGCTTGATGGATGAAGGCAGGTTGACCCTTATTTGCCTTTGTATGTATGAGTTATAACACTGTAATACAGCAACAACCTTGACTGAAGTTTATTTCCTCAAAACACTTTTGTGGTGTCAGATTTGATCCCTGGTTTTTGAGAGAGGCATGTTTCCCTATTTGCTTCCCAGATTCCCTTCTGGTTATCTCGTAAACAAAGCCATATTTAGATCCTAAAATGAAGCTTGTTACTCATGAGGCGATCCATCTCCAAAGTCACACAGGGAAAAGCAACTGCTGGTGCGATCAGCCACCTGTTCTGAGGGAAGCCATGTTTACCTTATAGACAAGAGTCAAAGACGGGAGACATTACCTCGAATAAAAGAGTTTCATTCCATAAAAGGCAATGTAAACCAACTTGCCGTCCATTTTAGGCAAGATTCAAGGAAAGCCAGATTGTTTGCCAGAGAAATTTATAAATTTTTTAAAATAAAATAAGATACTACAGCAATAAACAAAACAAAAATAGCATGCAGTGTGATATTATCTGGAATGCACAATAAAAAGTGTGTGTGTGTGTGTGTGTGTGTGTGTGTGTGTGTGTGTGTGTGTGTGTGTGTGTGTGTGTGCGCCTGTGTGTGACACAAGGAGCAGAGAGATAGGCGATCCAATAGAATGCGTGAGGAATCAGATCAAAGCATTCCAATGAAATAAACTGACTAATCAACTGAATGACTTAGATTCGTGTGAACCAAATAGAGTTTAAAACATCATCAAGCTTCCATGCAACTGAAATTTATAGTCGGATTGAGACAGAGCTTACGTTTTAGCTGACAGGTCACAGTTTAATGTTTTGTGGATAACTTTCCCAACATGTCAATGAGGAAATACCTGCCTGTGAGATCTGCTGAATGTTGGTGTGTGTGAATGAAGTGTTCCATCTGGCACTCCACTATATCAATTTCAAGTCTTAGCACCTCCAAGCTTTTAAATTAAATACAATTACCTTGGCCTTACAGCAAATTTGTATAAAAGGTTGTGACTGAAATAAATTATTACCTCTGTATTTCTGTTATGTACTTTCATTCAAATTGGTTTTTAAAAGGCAATGGAGAGGGATTTGACTGAAATCTGGTGACTAAGAGGGACTTGGGACACGGAACGGTGGGAATCCTCATGATAAACCAACACCACCGTCATCCAATTATGTGAAGAACGACATTCCGTAGTTCCTATGCAGGTTCACCCTGGCAAAAACGTGCCTTGCTCCAGTTTGTGTCACAAAGAACAATGCCCTCCTGCCCCCCCCCCCCCCCCCCCTTCCCCCCAGTCACAACTGGCTGCCAGACCATTTATCATCTGAAATATACATTTTTTTTTCCCTTTCACCTTCCCTCATTCCATCTCCTTCCCCTTCCTCTCCACCCATCCCCCATTTGTTCTAATACCAGGTTTGCGGAGCGATCTAAATTCATCTTTAATCACAAAGATTGTTGCGACTCCCAACCTGTACATTTCCATTACAATGACCGGAGCCTCTACCGTCATCACTCATCCACTTATTATTAGGTATCATCACGATGTCATCAAGACAGAATTAGAATAAAGTGACTGAAATAGAGCCACAGCAGAAAGGATTGAAATAAGCAATATATCTACATATACCAGGGGTGGGAAAACTTCTCCAACACCACCTCTGTTCACTCCAGAGTCTCTCGCCCTCTCTCTCTCCCTCTCTCTCTCTCTCTCTCTATCATCAGTTGCCGTTACCACTCTGCTTCCAGTCCCCCCACACACAATGGACCAGGCAGCCATTTTTAATTAGCTCTGGGGTTGACTTACAACGAACACAATGGAGCCATCAGTTACTGCCTGGTTGGCTTGTCATCGCACCCCTGGGTGGAGACTATGGAGGAGCTCGTGACAAATGACGTGTGAATACTACTGCAATGACAGCCGTCAGAGGTATACGTGTGTGTCCATGTGTATGTGTGTGTGGGGGGGCCAAGTGTGTATCCATGTGTGTCATATCATTATCTTATGGTGTGTATTATGGTAACGTGAGCACACATGTCAGGGGACAGAAATGACAGGTGTGCGTGTTTTTTTGAGCAGGTGGAGCAACACCTGGTGCACAGTGTGTCATGTGGTGTGACCTGCACCGTGTGAGTGCGGTCACAGTGTAACTAAAGCCAATGGGAGAGGCGTGTGTTCCATACATACACTCCACTCTACACACACACACTCGTAAGCCAAGCTGACCTGTGTGCCATCAATGTGTACTGCTATGTTGTTAATGTATATCCGTTCAATAGCACAGACACTTAATGAAAGGAAAACAATAAAAAGGAGACATTTGAGAATTAAGTAGAACATTTTTGAAATATTTTGAATATAAAACAACATAAAGTCTAACTTAATAAGAGAATAAAAAGGTAATATTTAGAGATGAAGTGGAAATGTAAGAATAAAGTAAAGTAAAAATCAAAATATTAGAAAAAAAAAGTTTTCAGATTTTGAGAAAAGAAGCTAATATGTGAGATGGAAGTGGAGATGTTGAAAGAAAACATGGGTATAGTACAAGTATAATAAAAAATAATAATAAATAATGAGGTGATGTTAATAAAAAAAAAAAAGGGGGACATATTACAAGATTAATGTAATAATTGTAGGTATCTTATTCTCAAATTCTTTCTTTTGAATTGGCCAAAGTGTACAAAACTACAGTGTAGCTCTCTTAGAGATCTCAAAGACTTTTGGCTAAAAGATACACATTGATTTTGACAATTCAATTTGATTCAAATGTGCTTTCCTTGGCTTCTTCTTTCCTGCCAAACATCCAGTAAACTCCGCTAATTATCCCTGCGATTGGACTTTGAAATGAATGTCTTGGAAGGACCTTGTGAGGTTAAACCTGATGGAGGGGGGAGGGGCGGGGCTCTATGGACTAATTGAGTGTATAAAAATGACCCGGAGCTGAATTTATTACAGAATGTCATCCCAGCTTTATGGCACAATCTCCTTTATGGTAACAGAAGGCACAATTTGTATCGATTCAAATGAAAATCGTGTCCTCAAGTAACTTCAGAGTTCCTTAAATTAGATTCCATCAATAAGAGAAGAAGGACTTAGGACAGTCGGTGCAATGAATGGATTTCTTGCTGGCACTCTTTATGAGACTTTCATATATTAGTACGGGGCATTAGTCAGTTGGCTGCGACAGGATCAGAGCTAAGGCATAAACAGAAGAAGCAGCATGGAGCCTTGATGGTTACACACAGAGGAAGATCTCCAAATCCATCACCTGTGTGTGGAAGAGGAAATACTAAGAACACAAAAAATACTATGTTACTCGTAAATGTCCGTTCAAAATGCCGCACTACTGATTCAAACTAAATAAGCAGTAAATCACCCACAGCATATTGCTGATTAAAGATTAAGACCTCTCTTTCTAATCAGTCAAACTATGAAACATTTAGCAGGAAGTGAAGAAACAGCCACGGTGCCAGGGGAGAGGGAGCAGAACAGCGTCTCGTTCCTCCTCGCCTCTCTTTCTCAATGATCTCCGATAATAAATGACACCATTACTTCTCCTCTCCAAGGCTGCCGGTGCCCCACTTAATGTTTGCGTAGTGCTGAGGTCGGCAGCCCCCACCACACACACACACACACACACACCCACCCCTCACTGCCTCCTCCCCCCTCAGCAGGGCGGCAGGTACACACTCCTGCATGCATCTTCCAAGGCATCCCGCAGAAGTGACATCCCCCAGTTATTGCCTTTCGTGTGCTAGTTTTGCGTATTAGATGTGTGTGTGCGTGTATGTTGTGTAGGTTGTGTGTCTGCAGAGGCCCCCCGACTGTGGGCCAGGTGCTCCTAAAGCTCAGTGTGACGTAAGGCGTTATGACATCACTGCTATATATGGCCAAGTTACATGTCCTTGTCCTGTGACCGCATTCATGCAATCTGTGTGTGTCTGTGTGTGTGTGTTAACAGATTTATAACAACATTGAGCACAAGCTGGGGCCAGAGGTGACGGCTCAGGTTGGCTTTCCTCGCTCTCGGCAGTAAATTAAAAGAAACCGATGTCGTGCCGCGGACCGACCCTCCGCACGACATCTGTCTTTTCACACACTTTGTATTCTGCAGTGTGTTCCGGTGCTTCCGTCAGCCTTGGGAAACATCCAACCGCTGCAAATTGTCCTACATCACTCACGGCTGCGGCAAAGATAAGTTGATAAATAAATAGATGAGTAGTCCTTCAGCGCCTTTGATGGCTCAGATCAGCTGTCAGGTGGAAGGGTAATTCTATGTACACACACATAACACACTGCTCAGCCAAGGACGAGCAAATGACGATTCCCGAACACTCTTGCTAATGATGCCCGGGGTGAAAGGAGGAAGATACAAGGAGAAAGTGATAACGAACGGATCCCAGGGTGAAGGATAATGGCTGTCTCTGGGGAGGAGGGAGGACAGGGATTGGGAAAGCGGAGCTGAGGTGAAATGGAGGAGAGGGATTGGGAAAGACGAAGAGCTGGATGTCTGGGTGAGAGCAGAAAGCTCCAGAGATGCAGAGTCGAGGTGAAACGGAGGACAGGGACGGAGTACACGGCCAAAGGAATGGACAGGCAAACGGAGATAGTTGTGTGTGTGTGTGTGTGTGTGTAGAAAAGGTTTGAGGCAAAGTGATAGTTTGAAAATAGATGAGAGTTTGGGTCGATGCAGAATGGCAGCTTGGCAATATGGAAAAATGATGTTGTGAGTTATTCTGGTTTGATTCTCTGCAATCTGTGTGTGTGTGTGTGTGTGTGTGTGTGTGTGTGTGTGTGTGTGTGTGTGTGTGTAAAAGCTTGCCCTCCATTTTATACTTGTGTACGTCCCAGAATACCTTTTGCATTTGTTGCCATTGACCCATTCTGCAAGCTGATGTCAGATGTTCCCTCTTGATGACCCTTGTAGAAGAATCCATTAACCATGGCATTGGGAATTGTGGCAACAGGTTCAATGACTAAAACGTGAGGGTTGTGGAGTTTATTTGTACAAGGTAAAGTACTTGTAGCTGTACAGGTGTGAAGCAGGGAGAGGCAGGGGGAAGCCAGTGTTCTCAGCTCTTCCCCCTCACTGATGAAAGAAACATTCACACATGCAGCAATGATTTATGAGCCAGAAATGGAGAACGTGCTGATGGTGACAAAACCATAAAAACTGTGCCACCAAGCCAGAAAGAACAGGAAATACTGTTTTACTTCATATCATAACTAATTCATCATAAATGTGATACTTGCTTTTATCACTACATTTACTTTTATATTTTTTTTTATGTAATGCCACACACACACACACACACACACACACACACACACACACACACAGATAGGACTTGACAGTTCACTTTGCCTGTCACACCAGGTAGGAATGACCTTTTTAAGATGGCAAGCAAACAGGAAGAATGAAGAGAGAAAGAATAAAGCCAGACTCCCGCAAAGAGACGGCGAGCCTGTGAGGGATTTGCTAGTTTAAACAGTGAATTGGTGTTCTTTTAGAAAATAACACAGAGCCGCTCTGAGTCAATTTACCAGAACATTCTCTGCCACGACTTTGTTTACGCTGCTTTCAACTCAATTTGACTTCAGCCTTCACTAAAATTAAGACAAAATACTCAATCTTACTCGAACAGGTCGCTGCTGGTGGCTGCTGGATCCAAGCTCATCTTAATCATATAGAGGTGGAACAGTGCAATGTTGTTAGCAATATTGTTCCACAGCCAGAAGGTCTTTATTCATGCTAGATGTTTAAATGGTTTATATGTATGTATTTATGTCATAATGGCCTTTTAATGTCCCAGCTGACTGAGCTGAGAAAGCGTTGACACAGAGCCCATTCTTAACACAGCTAAGCAGAGCTGTGACTAAAGAGTGAGACAGGTGAGTCACAGTCTGTTTCTCTCCATGGGCAATTGACTGCAGAGTGCGCAAGACATTACATTTTAATATGCAATACATAATAACTAACCTGACATGAAATGAGAACAGGACAATGATAATGGAGCAGAGATGATGAGGAGAGCGACAGGTGTATGAATGGAACACACAGTCAGTTTGTAAGGACAATAACAGGGACGTAGAGAGACGAAACGGGATTTCTTCTAAAACCTATTAACCCAGTTATTCCCACTGGACATGGAGGTAGAGGAGGTAGTGGAATTCCTCAGACAAAGACGCCAGGAAGGACTGACAGCTCCAATAAGCCTGTGACAAGCAAGTGACAAGAGCGCCCCAAGGATTGCGCACACATACACACACTTGTACGTGTACATGTTCCCAAATATTGTTTCTTCTACCTTCAGTCTTTCATAAAAAACGCAAAAACAAACACATGGCAGCTGCTTAATTAATATTGCAAGGTGTCTTAGCTGTTGATGGAACTAATGAGATAGGACGGGGCTAACAGAAGCTGGACAGCCGTTAAACGTGACCGATAAGTTAGAACAAATACTGTGGTGATCACAACTCCATTTGGCTAGTGGTGTGGGCTTTTCAAAACAAACAATTACAGTGTCGTTGTCCTGATATCACCCTGGAGACATGTGCTCTGGTTGAACTGTTGAACTCTCTGCCCCTTGTGGCTGTGTTCCATTCTGAACCTCATGTTTGCTTTTTGTGTCCATGGCTTTGTTGCCTTCCAAAGCCACTTCCCCTCACTATGCTCCCTGCAGTCCTTGTAAAATGGCTTTTATCCTCCTCCTTTATGTCTGGTCTGTGGGGTGAGGGGGAGAGAGAGAGAGAGAGAGGGAGGGGGGGGGGGGGGGGAGAGAGAGAGAGAGAGAGAGAGAGAGAGAGAGAGAGAGAGAGAGAGAGAGAGAGAGAGAGATGGAAAGAGCGATAGAGAGATAGATCGATAGGGGACAGCAGAGAGTCTCCAGCAATGTTTAACTTTTGGAAAATGACTCAGTCCAAGCAGGTGTGCTGATGCAATTGTCTGGATAGCGTTCTGGCTCCCATGATGCTTTGCTGCAGGCCTCAACAGGATGGCCACGACTTCAGATGCTGTTATAAAACTAAGTCACTGCACTGAGGCGGTGACCAACCTGCTGCTTTTATTAGGACACGTGTTTCCTGTTCGACTAACTATGAGGCCCAGGTGGTGCTACTACAGTGTCTGTCTGACACACACACACACACACACACACACACACACACACACACACACACACACACACACACACACACTGACTACTCCTGCATTGGATTGGTCCGTTTCCCACTTTGTGAAGTTGTGTGCTCAGCAGTTTTCGGCACAGGAAATGAACAAACTATAAATAAATGGAATAGGAGGTGATTTCTCACTGTGCCACGCGACACCAGGGAGGCCGGGATTTGTGTGTGTGTACACAAGTAGGTGATGAAGAAAAAGGAAATGAGAACGCATGGCATGAGTGTGTGTGTACATGTATGTGTATATAACTCAACTGTTTAACGAAATGAATACCTGCGGTGTATATTCATTAAAACAGTTAAGGTAGTATTGTGTGTGTGTGTGTGTGTGTGTGTGTGTGTGTGTGTGATGAACCTTGAGTGCACCAGTACCTCCCTGCAAGCTGCACATACAGATGGTCCAGCCACACACACACACACACACACACACACACACACACACACACACACACACACACACACACACACACACACACACACACACACACACACACACCTGCCCCCCAACAAATGAACAATCGTTGTTTGTCATCACTATATCATCATATACAGGACGTTGTCATAATGGCTTTGAGGCTAACTGATGAAACAAGGTGCCAAATGTAATGTGCTAGTGAGGGGGAATACACATCTGGAACTGTCCACTCCTTCATAGTAGTTCCTCATTTACATGTGGTGTGAGCTATTCATAAATCACACACACATTAACATCAGTTCCAGTCTGAATGTAGATTTGAATGGGATGAACTGATGCTCACTGCTTGTACACATGTGCTGAGGTGATACAGATCCAGTTATTGTACTTGGACATCATCAAAATACCAAATCTGCTGATCCATTACGCTGCATTGCTTCATGTAGGGCTGCAGTAACTATTCAACTGTGACAGGCACAGCAGCTTCACACAGCATCTGGCCACATGTGCTCGGGGTCTGAAGTTTACATGAGGCCAGAGTTTCTCTCTCAAGCTCTTTGTTTTAACTGGAGGACTTTGACTGTAGTGACTGAGCTCCGTGGAGAGAAGAGAAACTGTGCTGCATTCATTTATATCCCCTGTTATAATTGTGTGGGGAGTAACAAGACACAGACACAGAGGCAGAGTGACACAGAGGCACAGAGACACCGAGACACAGAGACACAGAGGCAGAGTGACACAGAGGCACAGAGACACAGAGGCACAGACACAGAGACACACAGACACAGAGGCACAGACACAGAGACACACAGACACAGAGGCACAGACACAGAGACACACAGACACAGAGGCACAGACACAGAGACACACAGACACAGAGGCACAGACACAGAGACACACAGACACAGTGAGACACAGACACAGAGACACAGTGAGACACAGACACAGAGACAGAGGCACAGAGACACAGAGACACAGAGACACACAGACACAGAGGCACAGACACAGAGACACACAGACACAGAGGCACAGACACAGAGACACACAGACACAGTGAGACACAGACACAGAGACACAGTGAGACACAGACACAGAGACAGAGGCACAGAGACACAGAGACACAGAGACACAGAGACACAGAGACACAGAGACACAGGGACAGGGACACAGAGAAACAGAGACACAGGGACACAGGGACAGGGACACAGAGACACAGAGACACAGTGGCAGAGAGACACAGACAGACGCAGAGACACAGAGGCACAGAGGCACAGGGACAGAGACACAGAGACACAGAGGCACAGAGACACAGGCACAGAGGCAGAGAGGCACAGGGACAGGGACAGAGACACAGAGACACAGAGACACAGTGGCAGAGAGACACAGACAGACGCAGAGAAACAGGGACAGGGACACAGAGCAACAGAGACACAGACAGACACAGAGACACAGAGGCACAGGGACAGAGACACAGAGACACAGAAATGTCCTGATGTTGTGAGCCTGTAAAGCCCTTTGAGACATTATATGTGATATAAGCCCATAGAAATGAAGTTGATTTAATATGGTATTACCTACTAAACTGTACGAGTGTATGTTCATCTGTGGTTTCTTACGTGCACATACATTATACATGTGTGTGTGTGTGGCCGCAGCATTGTCTGTATAAATGGATGTTGGGTGTCCTGGGTGTATTACAGAAAAAGCTGCATATCCAGGTGCTGTGGAGTTGAAAGTGCGTGGTGTCTGCTTGCAGCACTGCTCGTTGTTCCGCAGGGGCCCACAGTGTGGACCAGGGTCATGGATAATGACTGGGTTTAAATGGCAGCCTCCGCTTCCATTCCCAGGTGAGCATCTAGGAGCCAGAACGATGATAATCCCTAGACAGGTTTGCTACGTCTCCAGAGGTAATGGTGAGTAGTGTGTGTGTGTGTGTGTGTGTGTGTGCCTGCGTGCGTGCATGCGCGTGTGTGTGTGTTTGAGAGAGCGGGAGAGAGAGAGCGCACAAATGTTTGTTGTGTCAGTGTGGGGATTCTATCATTTATCTGTTATAGTTGTGTGTTTTATTATCCACTGATTAAACAAGAAAGTTCTCCTGGTGTTCATACTTCTGCACATGGACTACAAGACATCATGAATCGACCTGTCTTGCTTTCTCTCTCTGGACGATGTCCCACAAGTGCCTTTATGTCTCAAAAACCAGAGCCAAGGCCACAGCAAGCTGAGAAGCAACAACATCAGTGACTGAGAGCAGAGTTTGTAGTGTTGAGGGGTCATGACGCAATAAATCAATAGCTTTAAAAACAGCCATAACTAACTCACTAACTACCTAACTAACATCAGGTGGCCATTTTGTGCGGTCATTATCCTGTGATGCATTCTCCCATTATGCTGCAGCATTGCTCAATCTCCATTTAAAGCCAGACTGTATATCCACCATAACTAACCATACGCCTGCATGCGTCACAGCCGGGTCTTACGTAAGCAGGCTGAGTGACAGACCAATCAATGGCTGCTGATTGTCGGGACCTTGAGCCCTTTTCTGATTCAATTACCTGGCTATGATGATGAAGGGCAGCCAGGCAGGGAGGCGGGGAGGGCAGGCTAGGCCCACAACACTGTGATTAATGGGGGCCAGGGCCAAGGAAATGGGTCATATATAGAGACAGGCAAAGAGGAAGGAGAAAGGAGGGAAAGCAAGAGAGAGAAGGCAGCGAGACAGGAAACTGGGAGTCAAGAGGAGCAGAAAGATACAAACAATGTGAAGATGATGAGGAGCTGATGGGGGAAAAGGAGAGAACACAGATGACGCACAGAAAGGTGAGATAAGGGAGACAAGTCGTAACAGGAAAAGGGAGAAGATACAGGATACAGAAAAGAGGAGTGAGACGCAGGAGAGAAATGAAACCATAGAGGTGAGACATGATGAGAGGATGGGAAAACAAATAGGGGGATAGTGAGAGAGGTAGAGAGTAAAGGTCAGGGCTCAGCAACCTTTATCATCACGAGAGCTATTTTCAGCCATATTGGCAAAAAGAGATCTTTCTGGAGTCACAAAACATATCTCTTAAATAGATCTGAACAGGATTGGCTGGATTCATTAGATCATTGGTATAGAAATCTCTATGATACAATAAATTACTTAACGTATCCTGTTAAGGCAAATTCTTTCTAAAGTGGGATCAGGACTGCTTTGGCTTTTAGCAGACACCCCGGTTGCTTCAAGACACCGACAGCGTGCTTTCCGTCTTCGTGGGTCGTTGAACTCGCATGGAAGAAGCACTCAATTAATTTGAGGAATCGAGGCAGAGCCGCTGAGCAGGCAGCTAAATTACAGTCCTGCAGGTTGAGTGCGTCACATTGCTCGCCATCTCCATACTCCATTCCAGCCCATTTAACAGAAGGGGCCACTGGGACTCCAGCATATGTGCATTTCTCACCAAAATATTATCTTGTCTCACCAAAAATTGCTTCACAAAGGGGTGATACGCAACACAAACGACGAGGGGATAAGGAAGTCACTTTGAAAGCAAATTTAGACTATTAGGGTAGACGATGTAAAGAGGAAATGCTCATATTAACTGTGGATTATGTTTTTTTTGTATGATAGATCCAGTTTAGCAAAATGAGGTACCCTAGGTGGGTTATGGGCCACATTATGCTGCACCGTGGAATGAAAGACCCAAGGTTGGATGAGGTTACTCTCCTCCAGGTACGCTGTATCCTATGATGAAGAATTTACGAGACCATAAAACCTCTCATTCCTGCTAATTCCAGTCCTTTTTAATGGACACACCGCCAAGCTCTGGGACCTTGCCAGAGGTGCGTCTCACACCAAAACAACACTGTCACATACGGAAGAGCCCCTTGGCACGTTCCCAGAAAAAGATGTGGCACTGCTAAAAATACCTGCGTTTGAATCATTCACATCATACACTATTTAGAGAGCTCAAGCATGATGGGTGGCTATGTGGAAATGTGTATCAGACTTTGGGCTATGACGGAATTCTAGTTCCTGGAATAACAAGGCTGAAACCAGAGCAGTTTGCCTATTTGCCTCAACAGATATGAATATGCAGTGGCATGCTGAGAAGATGACCTCAATGACTGTTTGTGTTCTATTAACGATCCCTCCAGTGTTTCATTATTCTACGATTGCAGAATTTTTACAGCATTATTTTCACCCTGCTGTTGTTCCAGTTGTTGAATTCCATTATCATTCTGTTCTGGAATGTTTAACGCTGACTGGCTTTTGTAAATATTGGTCTATCAATACATCTAGCTTCATTCTTTTCAGTTAAAATTCCTAAAGTTAATGTGCTGATGCTGATTGGAATGTTGATGTGTTGTGTTGTACCCAGAAAATAAAGAAACGATGGCATAGTTGCTGTCGTTTGGAAATTCCCTCAGCCCAAAGCCAAGACAGTCACTGCCCCCTGGTGGTGAAATGCGTGTAAAGCCTTGAGTGGAGGAAGATACAGAAAGGAAGAGCCGTAAACAGAGGTGGGGGTTTGCTTTGCAGGCTGCTGAAACTACTAGAACTTCAACAATAAATGATATGAAAGCACAAAACACCTATTGGAAACATTTAGTGGTGACACATTTGGCTGAAACAATATAGTTTTGTTTGTGTCTGTATTTAGAAAGCCACAGGGGTGGTTGGTGCTCAAAGAGACATTTACATTAAGGAACAGCATTATTCAAACATGAGCGGAGATGGGTTTGTTGTACAGAAGCACTTGCACATGCTTTTATGGAAGAGTTAAATTATTAAACCTTGTTTAGCATCTTCTTCTCTGCTCTACTGAGGGTTTGCCGTCACCTGCCACAATACTAACCTATGTGCTGCTGACATCTTTGTGCTTTGGTAAATAATACAGATGCTCCCTTTCATCTCATTTTGTTGTTTAAAGTGGAGCAAGTGCAAGTGTGTTTGAAAGCAAAACTCTTCACATAAAGTATGTGTGGATGTGATGTTCTGATGATCATCTTTCAGAACACAAAATGATTAAATACAATTAATCCTCTACCTGCACCATACTGAAATGCCCAAATGCACCATGGGTTAATGTACACATATATCACACACTCACACAGAAGGTACAAAAACTATTTTGCCCTTGCCAACTGCAGCTCATGTGCAGTGGCTGTATTAAGTTGATGTTGTGTTGCGTCATCACTTTTGCATTATATCTGTTGATGTTCCCACTCTGAGAGAACCAAAGAGGTCATATTGTTTGAAACACACAATATGAAAAAAGAGATCATGCATATCATTAATCCATGTAGGCTGCAGGCCTGAAACAGAGAGATTAAATTCATCTCATCCACTCTTTTTTTTATCTGTTGGCTCCATTTATTTATCTTGCGCCATAGACTCAGTGAGGTGAGAAAGCTGAGCTTTAGGTTGGGGGGTTTTAACAGGCTTGAAATTATTATTTAAATCGTGTTTGTTTAACGACATAATAACTTTAGAGCACATCCGCTGCATCAGAATGTCTTCATATCCATCCATGCTGGACAAAGCAGTTCTTTGTGTAATTCTGGTCAGGTAACTCCCCCAAAACAAAGCAATTCCAAGAAAGTCCAAGGTTAAAACCAAAAGAAAACTACTCTTTCCACAGTACAGGGATACCAACTGGATGAAAATGAAAATGCTTTTTCGTGAAGCAACATCTAAAGTTTAAAACAAAGATCTTCCTCCTTCTCTCTAGCCACATCCTGCAACTCTTCCTGAGGGAGCAACACATTGGTCCCACCTGCTACAATGTAGACCCACTACCAACAAGGCGAGACATAGGGATCGGACCCATTGGGATTTGGGTGGCAGGGGAAAGCGAGTGACTAGTCAGATCAACCCCTGGACAAGGAATTCTTAAAGATCAGAGAGACGACGTCTGAACAGAGGATAATATGCACTGATAGCAGCTATCTGACTCCAAACAACAACTACAACAAAGCCTGTAGATCTAGATAGGTATAATAATGACAGAGGTTGATGTGAGATTGCAAGATGCTAAAGGACAAGCTTGTACTCTGCAAGGGAAAGTGGGAAGGATTCTGATGATTTGAATTAGGAAGGTAATGGGGAGGGAGGAGAGCACAAGCTTGTGACCAAACACAGTGGCAAGCTTCACAGCCCCACAAGCTCATTACACATCATACTAATGCAATTGTGTCACTCTCTATTATCAGCCGAAGACCAATCAATCTCATTCTCACTCAGTTGAGCTGATGCTACGGCCATTATCCCAACAGGAATCATGTCAGATTACAGCGAACAGAAGCAGCTGGTAGGAGCTAAGTGAATTACACGGTGTGTGTCTGGCTGACAGCTCGTACGTACACACACAACGATGGAACACGCCTATCATAAACTGGCATAGACAGGCAGTTCACGCACTTACATTGATTATGACGCATTCAAGTGCTTTATGGGTTTAGTTTCAGCACCAAACAGGGAATGCAACGAATCAAGTGCAGAGAAGAGAAGTATCACCAGCCCCAAGACACAAACAGAGGCAGGAAACCCCACACACTTCACACGTGAATGCCAGGCTTACCTGTGTGACTTTCTCTGTCACGTGGTGCGTCCGGTCGATGAGTTTGCAGGGAGCTATGATGTCCATCTCTCCGGCGGGCAGGGCGATGAGCGGATCGGGTTTGAAGTCCACAAAGTTGAGGGTGATCTGCGGGATCTTGGAGATGGTGCGGTAACGCATGAGGTCCGAGTCCGAGGTGGAGTTCAGTATGTTGGACTTACTGTTCACTGCACCTGCAAAATCACACACAAGGAAGCGTTTCAGTAAGAATGCATTAAACTTAACACATCCTTTGTGTACCGCTAGATTGTTGAGCTAACAAACCTGGATGCTGGATATGAACAAAGGTGGATAAAGTTTAAAAGACCCATATTTTCTCGCCCTTGTGCACAGATATGGGTCATTCTGGGCGGTAACAACCAGGACAACGTGTAACCAAATCTGTACTTGCTAATATAGAGCAAAATATGTGTCCGTTTATCTTTCATCTCCCATCCTTTTCTCTATCCTGCTGCCTGCTCCCTTACCTGGCCGGACGCTCGCTCTCCGGTTCTTTCTGTCCCAGTCGGGCCTCATGGCCTCGATCTCGTCCACGGAAGAAGCCCGACGCATGCTGTGAAAGCTCTCCCGTGAGCGGCTGTTAGACAGGGTGCAGTTGGAGCCTGAGGCGTCCGGATTGAGACTGAGGCGGTGCGGTGCTACGCAGGGGGAAGATTGGGTGAGGGGCCCTGCTAATGGCGGAGGATGAGGATGCGGCGCAGGAGGCTTAGAGCTCAGTAAGGTGCGATTGTCCTCCTGGCGATCTTCTGGCCACCCCTGTAGAGCCAACCTAAGGAACAGAAAAGAATAGTTGACAGCATTCTAAAACTTTCTTAACAACAATGAATACACAACTATTTCAACACAGTATGAAAGGGCAAGCTCTTGGTCGTGTGCCATCCCTGAAATGAGATTCAGCAGTACTTCTGTCTTAAGCTGTGCTGCAGTCGATCCGTATTAGCAGCACTTGATTGCAATGGATTACAAATTAGACCTCGGCTTTATAATTAGCCCCCTGAATTCCTCCTGCTTCCAAGAAAAGGTGGCACTGAACTTTGATCTCTCAGCTGAAAGAGAGGATTCCCCTTGGAGATGCATTTTAAAAACTGGTAACTAGTTTCTGCATCTCTATCAAAAGTAATACTCGGGCCTACCTGCTCCCACAGATCTGCTCTTTGTGGTCGGGTGCTATGGCGGGCAGAGGCAGCAGTTCCCCCAGGGACTCGCGACTGTGGTGGTGTTCCCGGTGCAGCGGCAGGGGCGTGGCAGTTGGGATGTGACCCGCCTCGGCGTCGTCCAGAGACACTTTGCTGTTGGAGAGGGAGCGCAGCAGGGGGAGACGTAACTTAAAGCCACGCGGACGCCCTAGTGGAGAAGATGGGGAATGAAATATAGAAGAGGCAGGTCAGTTAACGTACACGCAATTTCATTTTTAAGCATTTATTGGGATTTGTAATAGAACTAGCTTCCTTCTTTCTGCTGTATTATTTGGTTAAATTCTTCATATTTATAAAAGCTGACTTGTGGATTGTGTTGTGTTGAATTATTTAGTAGTTTGTGGTGTGTGTGTAGTTTGTCTTCCCCTTTGTGTGTAAATGTCCTGCTCATGCATTGTGTATATAAACCCAGGTGTGTGTACTTTTTATTATTATGTCTACCAGCTCATTATCTCACATCAGCAAATACCAAAACAACACCAGGTGAGGTTAGTGTGCAGTTTGTGTGTTAGTGTGCAGGTACCAGTGACAAGCCAGGTGGGCAGGCGGTGGTTGAGCTCTTCTTTGTGGTCTCCTAGTCTCTCGTCTGTCATGACCTCAAAGTTGAGGATGAACATGATCACCATGCCATCTTCGTTCTTCACTGGCACCACATCCACCATACACACGAAGCACTGACCTGGAGAGAGAGAAACTCGGTGAGATCAATGGTAAGAACACACACACACTTGAAATGAGCTTCTATCGAGAGAGAGAGAGAGAGAGAGAGAGAGAGAGAGAGAGAGAGAGGGGGAGAGAGAGAGAGAGGGAGAGAGAGAGAGAGAGAGAGAGAGAGCGAGAGAAGCCAAGCACATTCACTTAATCTGCCTCGAGTACTAAAACAGCTAAGAGCCCAAAACTTTAGACCCATGAACTTTACTCATCTTCCTCTTACTCAACAACTGCAACACAATATTACTTTATTTACAATATAGTAACCCAACAAACCTACTACATACATAGGGATATATATCTATAATATGCAAATAAAGATGTTATATATTCAATCAGCAACTACAGGTAGTATTAGGTGCTATTTGAAAATAAAATAAAATAAATCAAATATCACAAATCTATTCAATCTACACAATCTAGATCTACACAATCTACACTCTCATCATTTAGAACAGCATTATTTCTGTCCTCCCGACCCCTTAACAGTCGTCAATGTGATTCATTCAGTTTGCAAATCCAAATAAATTCTTCTTAAAATGGATCTTTAGATATAAGGAACCTGCAAAACAAAAGAGTATAAAGCCAGACTGCAGGCTGACAGCTATGATCCCTCCTGCTATAGCATCATCTTTCCCATCATACCTTTCACCTTTTTTCCGTCCCCTTTCTTCTCTAGACAGTGACAGCAGAGCGGTTTTTGCAGTGTGAAGCTCTTACATCCAACACAGCATGGTGTATGAACTGATGTACACTTTATCTACTGCCTGGCTGATCCACTCACACACCCGCCTATCATTCATCTCACATCATCAGTGGAGAGTGGGCTAAAATCCGATTGGACTACGGCATAATCCCAACACCGTAGGAGGAGGAAAAAAATATAAAACACAGGGAAAACTGAAGGATTACACCATCTGGCCAGGCTCAACTGTGTATGTGTGCGCAGGTGTGTTAGTGTGTGTAAAGAATGGAGAGTTGTATGCTCAAAGTGTGTCTCACGTGTAGGTTGATGTTGAGTTTCACATTCATTCATGTTTGTTATCGTCATCAGCTGGGACTGAAGTTTTAACCGTTGATTTGTGAGACGGTACCTACATGTCATCAGAGTATGTAACTAAGTTCATTTAAATAATGGATAATTCAAGTGTTGTCATTGTAAAGGAGTTGGGATGGAGTAATCTGCATTAAGATCTTTGTTTTTAAATTTAAGATGTTGCTTCAAGCAGAAAAGCATTTTCACAAAACTCACAAAACTATGAATTCAGAGCGCGGACACCGTTTGCGTCCCCATTACAGGATTGTATCATCTTTGTTTTTTTACGGATGACAGATGTGTCACACACACACATGCAGACGTGAATGCACAAGCTTACACTACAATACACACACATAAATGCATGGGATTAAATGTAAACAAAAGAGGATTCAACTTCAATTCATCATGATTTTTAATCCACCCCATTTATAAAGAATGATATGTTATTAGACAGAATCACTACTTTACTTGTACAATTATCAATGTTTAATTCTGAGGGGGCTACATTACTGTGTACATGTTTAAGGACATGTGGGTTTATTTTGTGCGTTCAGGGTTTGGCTACAAACAACATCCACGCAACATTTGTTCTCCTCTACTCTCTGGTTACTGTATCAGAGTCGCTGAAAGTCTCCAGAGGGTTTCTTCATTTCTTTCATGATCTATAACTCGGTTATCATTTTGTACAGTTTTCAAATGCCCGAAGATTTTGGTGTCTTTGCAACATGACATCTAACCTCTACCATTTAGAATCTAAAAGGATTTTCTGGTTCGAGAAAGCAGAAACCCGATTGTCTTCTTTCACATCCTCAATGCGTCCTGAAAGGATTAGAAGTTATGTAGCTCATAATCTCTGCTATAGAACAAGTGGATTACAGGAAATCAGATTAAGACTTTAATCAGTCAGATCCTCACTTCTGCATTTAAGAGGAAGGATTAGTTGGTACGCTTAAAGAGAGAGAAACAAAGAATTGTATAATGTTATTTTCATATTGCAATAGACCACAGAGAGCAGTCGATGAATCATCCCTTGTGCGATTGTTAAGTTTTTTGTAATAACCAAGAAATCTCTTCTTTTTGTTTTAATTTCCTTGCAGAGTTTGAGCCCAATGATATTTGGTCACCATTTTAAAAATCAGGAGTGGGAGTGGAGTCCCCAGCATCCTCAGCTGCCAACAATCAGGTAGTCTCTCTACAGCCCTTTAAATCAACCTCCACCATCACCAGCATGACTGATTACCGCCCAGCTGCTTTCACTGCAGTGATTATGGAGAGACAGGTACTGTCCCACATGAAAGCACGCATCCCTCCTGACCTCGCTCAGTCTCCCCCCTCAGGCCGACTCAGAACGCCCAGCACCCACACAAACAGCCTGAGGACAGCATTTCCCCCCAGCGCTGAGGATGAAATCACATCCATAACATAATGTCTAAAGAAGGAATCACAGCTGATGTCAGACCACAAAGTATCACCATCACGTAGTTTTCTCACTGCTGTCAGAGAGGCGTGTTGGTTACATAAGTCAGCAAACAGCAACGGTTGTAATTCCCTATCTTTGTTTCCATAAGAACTCTGGTACGCTAATGAGAAACCATGACGGCAGGCAAAAAGGGAGAATGCATGAGGCACACAGGGTGAAAAAGGGATATGGAAGATGTGGAGAATCATTCACAGACACTCTCTGTTCAATCCCTCTGTCAGAGAGAGAAACTACAGACGTTCATTAACATGGATCCACTGAGGCAGCACTAAATATCACTATAGACGGCCTGGCTGCAAGCCAGCTGGCAAAGCTCCTTCTATTCTTACACATTTAGAGCAAAAGGGCCGGCTGTTAAATCCAAAACAGTCAGGCTAATATGACAACAATTATAAGTGGCCGAAGATGCAATTCATCAAGCCAAAGCAAAATATCTTTCAATTCATTTAGTGAAGAATAAAGATGGATGTGCATCATATTATTGTGGCTTCCCTTGGCTTAACGTCTGCTGGGTGATGATGAATAATCTACTTTCATTAGTCATATTAACAAGTTAAAAAGAAATGTCCCATTGGGATTTCATTAAATCCCTGCTTTCACCTCAGCAGCTGCTCTATTACATTGATAACTGGTGTAGAAATCAGCCCATTGAGAGCTGAATACACTGTGTAGAGGCACAAGCTACAAGTACTAGCACAAGTGTTACTGTACATCTTGTGCTGATGGACAAATAATATTCACAGAGTTTACCTTATTTATGTTAGTTTGTTCAAAATGACACCGGCCCTGCGTGGTTATGAGTTTGACATTCTTTTAGGCAAATTCCCTCTATTAACAAAAGGTGAACATGGTATCAATTGTCAGAGGATTGGTCCATAGGAGCTTTGCATGACAATCATTACCAAAGCATTTTGTCTATGGACCAAAAAAACCTAACTGCACAAATGTACCCTTGTTCCTAAACCACTAGGTGGCAGGGCAAAGCTATTCTTTCCTTGCCATCCGTTGATGGCGATGTCCTGGTAAAACTCCAGCCACCAGCAGCAATATGACTCAACACGGAGCTGGAGCAAACAAACTGAGGGAAACCAGTGTGTGTGTTTGTGTGTGTGTGTGTGTGTGTGTGAATGTCAGATTTTTAATATTGCTCTAAAACCTTCTCATCCTCTGAATGTGGCTCACTGCTGTTCACTGATAAGCAATGTAACATTGCACCATCTCTCAACATTTACACCCCCCCCTAACACAAACACGCACAAGCACACACGCACGCACACACAGCACACAGATGCTATGCGATTGACCTATGCACTTTTTCAGATTGTTACAGAGTGAGGAAGGACAAACTAGTCCAGACGTTCATTCATCAGCCTCCCTTACCTGTAATAGAGACAAATAGCCAACAGGATGAGCCGGGAGTTTACGCTGGCTGCAGCTACATAATAGATTGTTCTCATGTGTGACTTGTGTGTGTGGGGGTGTGTGTGTGGGGGATGTTTGTATGTGTCTTTTCATTCACTAGTTATCCGTATTATACATCAGCTGACCTGTCTCGCCCCCTACTGGTGGGAAATGAGAAGTAAAGGCGACGGCAAGGTGATTGATACCCTGGAGCTAATGGGAGCGAAGTGGCTGGGAAGTTGACAAACCTCCAGACTGACAGGGAGATCCATTACATCGGCTACCTGTCCCAAAGGACAACTGCCCTGGAAAAGAATGAGGTAGTGGAGAGCAGAGCGGGGCCTTTTGGTTGCTTTGTGGACTGTTGACTGGGTAGGAACAATGTTGGATGACTGGATTTGTACAATTTGCATGTGATGCATTAACGCAGTGGTTCCCAAACTTTTTCCCAAACCACCCCCTTTTATAGATCAGAATATTTTCGCGCTGGTTCTTGCCAGGGCAATTAATTGTGGAGTGTGTTTTCATCCAAGTTTAGTTTTGTGTGTGTCTCTTGTGCTTAGTTTCAGTTACACCCCCAGTTTTCAGTCAGATGCAAGGTTCCCCGACAAGTTTAGTTTAGCTTGTTTTTTTTCACAACAAAACAAAGGAAAATCATCTTGTTGTGTTAATAGGTGTGTATTATCTTGTCAAGCAACCACAAACTCTGGTACAGGTATAAGGGTTCGGGTTCGGGTCCTTGAGTCCGCTTTAAATGACGATGACTATAGTGTGACTTTGTTATTTGTCTCTGGAAGAACTAAATAGGACAAAATGCAAAAAGTGTTTGCGATTCTGACTCACAACAGAATAACTGCAGGATTAAATCAATCAATCTATTCCGTCCGTGTCCGTGTTCCCTCCCTAACATTTCCCATGAATTCGAAAATAATCAAAAAATGCTTGTTCAACTCAAGGGCATATTTTACCTCAGACATCATTAGGTCATCTTGTATTGATAGGATGGAGACATTGGAGAATGTTACAGTGAAGGCAGGAGGATCGATCTCACAGTGAGGGTTTATGGTATGTGTCGGGCTCGATCAACACACATTAGTCAGTGTGCTTGTTGCCCTTCAGCACAGAGGTGTAACGATTGGGTCAAAGGGGCTGTAGTACCCATCTCTACACACACACACACACAGACAGAAAATTGTACCCTTTCAATATATACAGTCTGTGTGCTAGAATATGATACAGCACACTGACTGAAACATAGTGTATGGATATGTCTTGTACGCAAGGATAAGATGGTTACCCAATACTGCACGAGTATGACAGGAAATAATTCACTCTGACTCCACAGCAGACACTGAAGGAGTGTCGGTCCCTTTAGGTTCATGTGTTGTACCGTATGTGACAGTATGATTAGCCACCTGTGAAAGATCAATGGCCGACCTGTCTAAATGTCTCCGCCAATAACACGGTGTCAGGCTGCGGTGTCAGGCAACACAGCAAAGTCAGTCAGATGTGTCGTGTAGCCCACACTGCTCACGTCACACGGCCTGCTATTAACAGATTACCTGTCAGTGTAGGAGCACAGGCGCACCCACACGCACAAATACAGTTTGGCGTCACTTAGAAGTGAAAAACAACACACAAAGCCTACACTACCCTGATACCCATGCAAGTTGACGTGCGTGTCTCACACACGGCAGGATCTACTTGTAGAGTTTGCACACTGGCAGACGTATCTACAGATTACTTGTCAGGATGGTTTTGAACGACCGGCGGGTCCCTGCTGTGTCCAATACAAGGACCCAGAGGTGGAGAAAGCACCTGGGATCTGGACATACATCTTCACAGACATCTTGATCTGCAGAACATCAAGAGTACGGTCATCACTCTCTTAAACCACTAACTAATATATAGTGATTACTGACCCTTGCTGTTTTTTTCCATTATGCATTTTCCAAAAATCTATATGCTATACTGTCTGCTGCATACTTGCATTGTGGATCTCATAAACCTTGTAAAGACCTCACTAGAGCCTCACTGTGACTCTTCTGCTGCATTCTTAATATGGATCCACAATGATCTCAAATATACAGTCAAGTCCACTGGTAGCCTATAAACCAATGTCAAATTACTTTCTTTTAATGAAAACAATGCGCATGTGTATCTTATAATTTCAAGAATAGTCCCAATACACAATTTAACAGACATTTAACAGTTGTCAGATTAATTAAAGGCCCACACAGCGCTATCAGCTTTTAAAAATGGGAATTCGATGAGGATGTGCTCATTAGGAGAGAGTTACTTGATGTTCGCATTCTCCGGCAGAACCTCTTCAATTAGAAAGACCCTGGAGATGAAATAAAGCGGTTTCACAAGAACTGTCTGCAATTTATTCCCCTTTATTCCCCCTGATATTCTTTCATGTTTCATTTTGTGAGCAGCTGTGAGCATGCCCACGTCTGCATGGAAATGGAAATTTTGAGAGCTCGACATCTCTAAAGCATTAATTAGGAAACATCCTCTCGTAAAAAGTTGAGATGTTAGATTCATGGTCTGTTGTGAGTCTGCTGCAAGTTTTCATGCAAGTGGCTACAACTCATTCAACATTCACTTAAATTGAGGTCCCTGTATGCTGCAGGGAAGCTTAGCAATAGTAACTTTAATTGCCTCTCTCCTTCACCAATTTAACAAGATAACTTACAACAAACTTCACAGCTACTGAAGCGTTCACACAATGGGGGTTGTGCAAGACAGACCACAGGCATGAGATGACACTGTGCGACTGTGTGAGCGTTCACTTAATGCCTCCCTGCAAGCAAGGTGGTAACAGTGACCTGATAAGTTCATTGCACAGTCACAGTGTGTGAGATGGTATAATAAGATCTGCTCCTAATCTCTGTCAGACTGTATCAGGTTTGCTACATGTCAGGCTGAGAAATGAATTCATTGCGGCAATGCATAAAAAAACATTCAGGCAAATTCACTGCTTATCACACGTTTACAAAAGTTTAGATGTGGGTTGTAGATTTCGTAGATTGGGTTACGAGAAGAGGAACATGTCACATAATGCAATCAAGGAATACGAGACAGGACACTCTACCCCGCTAATGTTAAAACTGACCGGCATCTCAACATTTACAGTGATTTACAGTGGAAATGAAGCCAGCTCCACCCTAATAAATAAATTACCAAAACTTATTAAACTCACTATGTGGTATAATCATTCAGTCTATAATGTTCGGTTGCCTGGGTTTGATTCCAGGGCCCTTGATCCTTTCTGTAAGGACTTTGCAGGTTCTCTCAAACCCTCATATGTACGTATATACACATATATGCACACATATTCAAAGCTACATCCTGACGTGAACCCCGTCTGCCGGACATTGCTGCTGTCTCACTATTTACACAAAGACAGAAACACACCCTTGAGCTGGAGAGGTGTGTACATTCAAATCTGAAGTGTTCAGTCTCAGAGTCAGGTGCATAGGAGTGTAAGAGTGTCGGTATCTGACCAAAAGATCTCTGTCTCTCTGCATACACAATACTCACTATTCAAAAATCAGAGAAACAAGCAGCACTATCCAAACAGACGGACACACAACAACCTCAATCGAATGGGTTTTTACACAAGTGTGTGTGCGTGCGTGCGTGCGTGCGTGCGTGCGTGCGTGCGTGCGTGCGTGCGTGCGTGCGTGTGTGCGTGCGTGCGTGCGTGCGTGCCTGAGAGAGAGGGAGAAACCTGGAATAGGGCCCCGGTGGTTGACACCGAGCCATCTGGAGTTATTTGAATTTATATTACTTAGGGTATTTGAATAAGGAGAATATTTGAATGGAAAATTCAGCAGTTTAATTTTCCTGCTAGATGACAAAGGCTTAAACACACGCCGGGTGTGAACTCAGGGTTACATTCAAATCAGATTCAAAACAAAAACAGGAGTGTGTATGGCTAAGTGGATTCATGTGTGCTGTATGTTGCTATTACATGCTTTAGACACAGAGCATGTGAATGACAACTTCTACCATACAGACTCTAAATCTTAGATAAGCTTGAAAAGATTTATTGGAATTTGTGAATGAAAGGAAAGAGTGTCTTTGGCTTAGGCCTCATTCTGTTGAACACCGTTTGCAAACACTTCCGCAGATACTGCTGGATGGAGACGGCGGAGCTAAGGGGCCGACCCCTGGATAGGGACCAAACTGGTGGCTGTGGGGAGGAGGAGGGCTGAACATGAGTCAGTCGACACACTGAGAGCAGCAGAGATGAACGTTTGAATGTCGTTTAAACAGCTGCGCCTTCACAAGATAAGACAGGCCGCCCAATGAACGCTAACGCGGCTAAGCTAGGTAGGTTAACTAAGCTAGTTAACTAAGCTAGTATACCAGCGGATCCTAACCTGAAAAAAATGTATGAAACAAAACTACCAATGAAACAGCAACTTCCATAAAAACTCAGTGTGGCTAAGTCAGATGTAGCAGTAAGTGCTATATATGACACAAAGCTATTCTGAGACGCTGACCAGAACAGTCTGGTGCTGTTGGGATGAGACTCTGCCAGTAATTTGTTTATTTTGTGTGGTGAAAATGTCAGAGTCATGACTTACAACAATTTCCATAATCTAAATTGTGGCAGGAATGTGAACAAGGAACTGAATTGTGCACGTAGTTCAAAGGAAGGATGAGAAACAGAAGAACAGCAACAAGGAGTGTGAGCAAGGGATTTAAAGGATATAAATGAGGGGAGCGTTGACACAAAATACAAGAGAGGCAAGAGCATTTATGATGAGGTAAATGGGCAGAATTTGGAAGGGGGTTATAAATCAGCTGCAGTAACAGAGTGACATGTCAGGGTTTAAATAGCTGGTGAAAACAGAGGAGGGGTTGGGCAGCAGCCATGATGTCATTTTCTTTTTTATTTAATTTGAAGGGAGGAATGCTACGGCCGACCACCCAGCTGATTAAATCAAGCCCCTGCTCCCTAATTTAAAGGGAGAGTTCCACAAGCTGTGAGGACTTGTTGTCCTGGTTAAATGACCGGAAAAGACGAAAGAGAGATATTAGGGAGGAACTATTCTCAAAGAACGAGGAGCGAACACTCGGCTCACCATGTCTGTGAGCAAGTTGCTGCATTACATTACATTACATTACATTACGATCATTTGGCCGACGCTTTTATCCAAAGCGACTTACACTACATTACCACCCTTCGCAGAGGGGGGAGCAATTGAGGGTTCGGTGCCTTGCTCAGGGGCACCTCGGCAGGGGCTCAACCGGCGACCCTCCGGTTCCCAAGCGGAAGCTCTACCCACTGAGCCACTGGCTACCCTCATTACTGGACTGTCACCACTCAATATAAGTTTATAAGCTGTGTGATAGAAACCAGACCAACCATCAGAGCCTCAAGCTCATCTGACAAACACACATACACACCATCCCAATGACACATAAAGGCACATACCTACAGAACACACACAACATCTCCATCTCTTTTTTCATTTCCTGCAGTCTTGCTTCTTTGCTTCGTTCCCTTTCCCCTCTTTTTTGGCCTGAGTGATGCTAGCCTCCAGCCGGCAGTGTGTATGCATGTGCACACACAACCCATGACAAGACGTAGTGTGTGTCCCAGCACAGGGAGCAGGGGAACTATAATTTGGTTGGAGGGCATGGTTCTGTTGAGGAGGCCATATATCAGAGCTAGCCAGGTAGAATGACAGCCAAGCAGGGCTTATATGTTTATTTATTATATATAGACATGGTACTGTAATCTGCCCATACTGCTCCTTCTCTACCTCTGAACATGGCTTGAAAGTCTGTTTTTACTTGTGTTTAATCCACAGCATATCTCAAAAACAAATAATATCTTCCTTCAGACAGTTGACTATGAGAATGGAGCTCACAAAAAGCGTATAACACGTGCTCACCTTTAACATACTGTCTGAAGATGTGTCAAATAAGATCAATATAACTAATCCAGGCCCTCTTTGATTCTAGATCAATCTGTCCATCCTTGAATACACAATGTAATTGCTATCATACTGTATATGTAGGCCGTGCAATGTGCAAACAATCCATTACTGCCACTGATGATCCTCAAGCAACATTTATACTGTGTACAACACCACTTCTGTGTTGTCATGTCCCCGTACGCCACATTAATTTGATGAATATGATCATTATGCCAATCAATAACTAACTAAGTGAAAAAACCAACCAAGCACAGAACCACCCAACCAAAGGACAAAGCTACTCTTCAAGAATGGCTACAGAACACAGGGAGGAAGTTACCATAACAAACATACAGCACTTAAAATACCTTCCTAATACAAAATTAAAACTACATTAATAGAATATTGTTGTCCATATCTCCCACCTTCCATTGAGGTCTGCCATGGTCACAAGCACATGGACTCAACCAACAATGCAACAATGTAACTGTACTTGGGATCCATAGATTTCAACACAAAAAAGTTCTAGTTAGGTATATCAAGTTTCTGAGTCATTTTTGTGTAAATCAAGCCTTTCCTATTAAAGCCACGGTACTTTTGCAACCACGGTGATTCAAACATGCTCTGAAAAAGGGGTGTGCGATCACACTCTGTGAAACAAAGCCGTAATTATGGAGTAACTCCCCCACGAGGAGTGAGTGAGTCTAGGCTCTGCTGCCAATCGTGACCTACAGTAATGGACTTGGTGAAAAGCCACTACTTTTACTGAACATACAAGGCAGTTTTTGGACATTTTCATGAGTAGTAGGCCACGCTGCTAATCAGGGTCGGCATGTGAGGCAGCTGGAAATTCATCACTGTTCTACTGGGTCAATCCACGACACACAACCACAAAACTAGAACTAGAACTCACTATGTCTCAAGCAGGGACTGCATATGTATAAAGGGAAACAAGCAGCAGGTGTTGATAGACCCTAGAGTGAATGTAGGTATCTATTGTCCTCTTAAAATTCCTTCATTGGCTCTAAGGTCTCAAGCTTTGAGACTGTGGTTCCAGTTATTTTCTATTCTAAGCACCTCTAAAGCAGCCTGCTGCTGAGGTAGATCACAGCTAAGCATGTGTGTGATATAACATGAGTTTCTGAGAGCTTAACTAGCAGACAGAAGAGGCCTCATGAGTGTGTGTGTGTGTGTGTGTGTGTGTGTGTGTGTGTGTGTGTGTGGCATGAGGGAGGAAAGAAAGTCTAAGTAAGTTACTGAGTTGTGGAAGAGTGATTGATTGCCTGTGAGTGTGTATGAGTGACTGAGAGGCCATGGTAATGAATGGAATGGGATGATGTGTGTGCGTGTGTGTCTGTGTGTGTCTGTGTGTGCACAAGCGTGTCTGCGAGAGCAGACGTGAGCGAAAGAGAGTGACAACAAGAGAGAGAAAGAGGAGGCGAGTCAGGTATTGATTGAGCGTGACGGAGTGAAGTCTGTAAGTGTGTGTGTGAATGTGAGTGTGTGAGAGAGAGGCACATAAACAAAGAAAGAGAAAGATAGAGAGAGAGCTCACCTACTGTACATCACACAAGCCTGGCACACGCATGAACGCCTGTTAGTAAGGACTTCCACATTTACAGCATTTTATCAGTTTGCGCTGTCATACTCATGATCAACCATCGACCTACTCATCTTGTGTACGCAGGGTGCCCATACCCCACACTCGCTTCAATACAACAGGACCGTATATACCAGCACACAGTTCTATTTGTGAATTCACAAGATACATTTCTAATTTTTATTGCGGTGTTGATTACTTCATTCTTTACATTGTTGCAGTAATAAGCACAAGGTTCCAGGCCTGCAGACCCACTAAGTGAATGCCAAGTGTCTCCAGAGTGATGCAACTTCCACATAAACAGTTAGTGAGCTACTTCGGACATATTTTGCATGAAAACCATAACATTTTGTGATATCATATCATTAAATGTAGCACATCACCTGGAGAGAGAGCTAATGAGTCATTCTCTATCCAACTCCCACGCAGAAAGTGTAATAGCTTTATATTGTCAAGTGAAGAGCAACAGAAAACGTGTACGTGCTGATTGTGTGTCAAGGAATTCCTCGATGTTGTAAAGCTTTTTTAGTGTGAAATCTGCACAATAATGGTGTCCGAGCAGAGAGGGGCGTTCTGTCTTAACAAGGACAGTTGGCTAGCAGGAGTGCAGGAGTGCAGGAGTAAGGGATTAGGACAGGGCAGGGCAGAGCCAGAGTGCTATTTCTGGCTTTTACAGAAAAAAACAACGGTACTATTTTTGAGCTGTGACCTTCAGTCTTCAAACATGACTTTGACACAAAGTTACACTACTCTCTGAAAAAGAGGTCAAAGAAAATACTAACGCCTATGTAGACTCAAAGTAAGATGCAGACAGTAGAATGATACTCATTTGATGGTTAATAATACATTGTACAGTGAAAAATCATCATCATCCTCATCATCAGTGAGGCCTTTCAATCATTTCTCAGAGAATACGGAATCGGACGGTTTAAGTCCCCTGTGGAGCGAGCATGGACTGGCAGCTTAAGAACCTGGAGACAAACTGCCTTGCCCTTGAGCAAGGAACCAAACCCCAACTTGTTCCACGGGCACTGGCTGCTGGCTGCTTCTCAAGGCTGAGATCAAATAAAGGGTTGTTCTTCTTATACAGCACAAACACAGTACATAGAGAACTACCCCAGGATAGTGTAACAAGTATCTATAGAATCTATGAATTTTATTTTACTTTAATTACTCTACTGATCCCCTGAGGGAAATTATCATTCTGCATATTAACTGTGAGAAGCAGTAGGCAGCCTCGGTCTGGCGCCTGGGGATCAACTCCAGATTGATATTCTAGTGCTTTCTGTTAAGGGCACTGCAAGAGGAGAAACCTAACAATAATGTTTTTAAGGTTGGAGGAAACTGGAGCTTCCGGTAAGGAATCCAGGGAGAACATGCAAACTACACAGAGGAAGATCCCGCTCCCCAGCCGGGAATGGAACCCACAAAGGCAGTGGCAAAGTCAGTCTTTGTAGAGTGAAGTATATTGTGCAACATTAATGATGATATGACTGATTGACTGGTTTGCCTCTGCCATCAGTGTACGATCGTTCTACTTCATTTAAGGTTATTGTAAAGTGCGTTGGATAAAAACGCTTTATGAATACAGTTTTTTTACAGAGATTAAAGAATGTTGTGCATCATCTATAAACCCTGCAGCATGGAAAGGCAGGTGGATGTGAACAAACTACAGGTGTTTAAATTAACAAAAAGTAGCAGTCAGTGATGCATGCTTGTGGCAGGGAGCCATACTACAGAGGCAACATGATTAGAGGAGAGGAATAAGCACTGTTCCCCTTTTTTGTCTTCCCTTCTCCAACCCATTCTGCTCCTTTCTCATCAAGCAAGAGTTATAGTGTCTCGTTAGTGCTAACGAGCCAATGGCTGGCTGGTTTCAGTTGCTTAATGATGATAAGGGTGCAGCAGAGTGACCTGACCCTGACCTCTTCAGTCTGCTCCATTCTCCACTGTACTGAGCCCAAACAGCCACTAAACATCCACTGACTCTACTTCGTTTGTCTTTTGTGTCAAAGGAGCTGTTTCCCTTCACCCGTAGCTCATATAAAATTAGCACTTTTGACATTGAAACACTGCCCTGACCCCGGTGGAAACACCTTCGGTGCTCAAAACGAGTACAGCATACTGAGCTTAATGGGGGCCAATCATTTACTACAGAGAAGGAAATGATGATTCCAAAAGGAGCATTTTAATCTTACTGTTATGAAGCTTGCTCCTTTACAAAAGAGGAGGCCATGGGGAGGTGAATGGCTTGATGTCTTCATCAACCTCAGGCTCACAGCAATTAAATAGTTATTACAATGTCAGTGATTGTGCTACAGGCTATCACCCCTCTCACTGTCCCCAGATATATGCAGACGCAGCAATTTGATCTGAGCAATTAGACGCTGATTGCATTGCTAAGATGGAGTGTGCGCCCACTCCAGCTCTTCCCATTTATATTCCACTCCCTTCCCGTTTATATTCCACTCAGTCCGGGCTCTCTCAAGAGCCCAACCATCAGTTCGGCTCCTTATTTTCTCATTTGTATTTTTCCTCTGATTACTGTTTGTGGGGAATCGATTGCAAGTGATTGGACAGGATTCACATTTAGCAACAGAGTGTAGAGTGTGTTTGTATGTAAATGTAAAATGCAAGTGGAATACTGTAATAAGCAGCATTACAGTAAGTATACAGTATAACAGTATTGTGCACATTGTTAGATTACAGACCTGTTCCGTCTACAAGACTTTTGAAAGATTGAGGACACGGTTGTTCTCGAAACATTGGGCTGCACCCTTTGACCAGGGTGAGAATATTCAACAGAGAACCAACATAATACATTTTACAGTTCCTGATGCTTGACCTGGTCTGGCTCTGATCTGTAAGACCTCAGTAACTCAATTAAAAACATGTGAGCTCATCAGCCCTGTCTGTCCTGCCTGGTCCCATTCAGTCGTCTTGCCTCTTATCTGAAACCTGATATGTGGTGGTAGATAGGGTGACAACTTTTCTACAACATTTGACAACATTTGTTTTTCATGTTCCTCCCCATCGCTTCTATATTCCAAATCAGTATGTTCTTCCTCTGGATCCTTCGCTTTGTTTCTTCTTGCTTTGTTTTTTGAAATAACAATAAGACATTCGAAGTGCAGAACTGAAATGTTACTTTGCCATTTAAAATAGACCTTCTTTCCGAAAACCAAATAACTTGCATGTCAAATAAAGCCTTTCTTATAGGTTTGACTTAGATTTGTTCAAACAATCCAGGGGACAAGTGGAGAGATGTTCTAATACCAATGTCTTGTGCTTTCTTTTGAGTCTGTATGAGGGGTTAGTCTAGTGCTGTATGTAGGCCAGGAAAGATCATAGGTCAGTCTGCCAACGTGAAAATGGCCCTGATAATGTTTCAAAGCAGCAACTTGACCCTCTTGTCTATGCTTGATGAGTCAGGGTACTTTTAAGACGATCTCATCTCCTGTCCTACACTCCTCATTGAGTGACAGTCTTGGAAGGATGTGCATGCAGCATGTGTGTGTGTGTGTCTGTGTGTGTGTGTGTGTATGTGTGTCAGCATTAGTCGAGTGAGCGATCTCTCCGTCGTCAACCCTCAGAGCAGTAAGTGAGCTGGCACTACCGACTTGGTACCCGCTTGATGAAGTCTACCATTGGCACCTGTCAGTCAGTGGGCCGCCAAGTGCGGCGCCCTCCATTAGCCTGGCTGACAGCCGTGGACCTGGGGCATCACTCACTCACTCCCTCCCTCGCTTCAACGGCTTCAGGCCACCATGCCAGCTCTCACTCACTCAAGCCCTTTCACTGTGCATGAGCAGATGCATGCAGACACGCACACACATACACACGCATAGATACACATACTGTATCTCGCCTTATAGGAGCCCTTCACCTTGGACTCTGCCAGAAAGTATTGACCTGGACTGCTCCCTCTTGTCACTCTGACCTTCTCTTTGTTTGTTCTCTTTCTTCCGTCCATCCTACTTTTTTCCTGGACGTGTCTTTACTTCATTCCTCTTTGCATCCCGCTCTCTTTTCTTTCTCCTACTCCTTCCCAGGCCCACGGTTAATTCATGCAGTACTTGGCTTTGGGACTGATAGCTGTAGCTCGTGTGTGCGTGTCCTCTCACTGTTTCAGCTTGGCCAAGCCTCAAGGTTGAATAAAGAATGTGTTTATCTTATAGATGCTCACAACTTGCCACAGACCCCTCTCTCTCTTTGTTTTTCACAGCATCTCCCACTCTTTCTTACTCCCTAAAATCATTTTGAACACACAGTCTTAATTGTTTGGATTTAAAGCTGGAAAAAAGATAAAACAGTGTAGCAAGGGTGGGGAACCTCTGCCCCCCCCGGTGAGGCCTTTTGATCCAGCCCGGCGAGACACCCCAACCGCTGTGAGGAGTTCTTTTCCAAACTGACTCTTGCAAAGACTTGGCTCCGCTCAAGACTAACTGACCCAAAACCAACAGGAACAATTTCTTAAAAATGGAGAACATTAAAACAATAAGAAACAATAACATGGATACATTTAAAATTGGCTAAAAACATTTGAAAAATTAATGGACATGATCCTGATTTTTCAATGAAGTAAAAAAGACCATAAAAGTGAACGCCGTGTCTTAAACATTTCAACAGAAGCGTTGTGTTTAATAATTTAGTATGGCCACTGAGGTAGGATGTAAAAATCGAAATGGCCCTTGATAGGAAAAAGGTTCCCCATCCCTGTCTTAGAGCAAACCCTCTTGTGTGTAGTTAGCTGCTCAAATCCACAGGGGCACATTTAGATCAATACAAGCCTTCTCAAAATTCACAGCTCCACTACACAGAGCCTGAATACCTGCCAAGTCCAATACCACTTCTCTCTGAAAATCAATGCATTTCGTCACCCAGTAAATACCTTTTGACAGCCATGTGGGATCTCACAATGCATGTTGAGGTTCCCTGTCTCATTCAGATGGCCATGATTGTGTCAGTTCGCTAAAACCACCACAGATCAATGAAGCAACCTTAAGGATTGAGTTATGTGGAATTAAGTGGTATTGATGTAAATCTGAAAGGATTCAAGCCAAGGTGTCGCACCAGTTGAACTTCTTGCTGATTACTAATCGCTGTTTACACCAATGATCGGAGATGGATGAATGAGAAGGCATTGGGCAATGTACACACTCCCTCAGACTTTCTAATCTCCAACCTGGTGTACACAGGAGACAGTCTGTTCTTGTGTTCTCAGCGGGGAGAACAGCTGACCCACATTCCTGACTTGGCAAGTCACCAGCCCCTTCCTGTGCTTTAGAGTCAACTCTAATTCAAATTTCAAATAGTTCTCACACTTATTCAATAGACAAGACAAATCTCCCTTAAAAAACAGCTACACTGCAATTTCTATACTGCACATAAATGCCAACTATGGGGATTCAATATTACTGTATTTATCGTAATGACAAGAGTTCACTCAGCGTTTGAGTGTGTGTCCTGTCCTCCTGCCTGATCAATGGGAACATGTGTTAATGAGTGTTTACTTCACAGCTGACTGGACCATCAGGGCCCTGTGCTAACCTCTACTGTCTGCTACAATTACTGATGCAATGCATACTGCCTGCTACACACACACAAGCATTCACTCTATCGTTCTTTATCCCATCCTCCATCTCAACAAACACACATTCTAGCATACACTAGATGAACGGACAGAGCATGACACAATTGTTGCTGTTACTAATCATTACACACTACACACACACACACACACACACACAAAAACAAACACATCAAGAAAACTTAATGTTATAAGATAAAAGGCCTTCAAAATAAAAGGTGACACATTCACCCACCACACTATTTCCGTGTTGGAAATAGCATCTAAACTCTCTTTAGAATAAGTAAACACAACATTCTGCTTCACCCAGTGCACCCAAAAATGCCTGAAATGCCAAAAATGGGCCACGCACAAATACCTAAAGCAACTTGACTCATATATCTAACACTGCCAGTGACAGTGGGTGCCAGAGATACTTTACGTTTGCCCTAACCTCCCCGCCCAGTTACTTACGGTTACCAAAAGCACTGAGCAGGGGACCGTGACAGTGACACCGGTTGTGGTTTAGATTCTTTGCTCTAAGCTAGCTTTATAGTCTGACCAAACCAAATGGACTAAAATGTCAAAACAAAAACAAAAAGATCTGTTACAGGTAGAGACACTGGCATTCAGGCCTTTGAACGCGTTTCATCAAAGAAGGGAAAGGACAACATTGTAGGACAGTAATGGTGCCATTGCTATTCTCGGTGATGTGTTCGAACTTGCCCTGCTCTCTGGGTCCCTGCAGGAGAGTAACAGCTCTTTCATTGAAGTGCACTGTCTCACTGGGTGCAAAAAAGAGAAGATGCACAATCGATATTTGGGAGGAGTGGTCGTTGGAGTTGAAGTATCAGCACAGGCACTGATTAAAAGAAGTGATATCGAACCGCAGGTACCAATCTGTTTGAAGAAAGTGTTTGCAACTATCTAGAAGCAAGATTCCCAAAGTCAGAATTGGAGGACTGGAGGCATTTGAACCCTAATGCGTTTGGAATCGGGGATGTCAGAAAACTTGAAACGAGGTACTGATGGTGAATCCAAACACAGAGCCCCATCTTGCAGAGGTATGCCAAATTTATACTGTATATATCTATTCATAAAGTAAAACTGAAGCTTGGCCTACTAAGCACACACGCTGATATGATAGCCCTCATGCTGAAAATGGAATTGAACTGAAGTTCTTGCTCCACTGATTTATATATACAGGATATTTCAGGCATCCAGCATAGACTATGAATGAGTAATATTGAAATTTAAGAAGAGCCACTTAAGAGAATACTGGGTTGCATTGATTATCTTGTTAGAGCTGATTGCTGGAACCTATTCTTCTATATTCTGTGTGGGACCTGTGGTTGCCTGTTGCCATTTGCCTGATGGTTTTTTCCACTTCTTTGGGTTTACCAGCTCTCTGTCTAAAAGGTTATCAGTGGTCATTGTTATTCAGCCCTGCTAAGGGCCATCAATACCCACCAGCACAGTGTAAATGTCAAAATATGGACGGTTCAGTGGGTGTTTCAGCCATAAAAACAATGAGCAGACAGAATGAACGGGATAGTCTGATGGGGAACCATCCCAATTCCCTTATTTAATCTCTCCTTGCTCCAATATGAAGCGGAAATCAATCCGTTCCTGTGTCATTGAGGATGCTTCAATTTCCTTAATTTTGCCTGGAGTAGACCTTAGGGAGGACTTGTCTGCGCTGATTTAAGGCACTTTCTGTGTTTAGTCTACATAGTTGTTGAGGCATTTATGGCTTGCTTACTCTTCATTAATTGTGGCTCTGGTTAGGGCTGCTCAATTATAGCCAAAATGGTAAATCATGATTATTCTGCCATTTCACAAGCTATTGCACACTCAGATCAAGATCAGGAGCGGCACCTTGGCACAACTGGCAGTGGTTTCACTCAATCAATATGGCACAAATTGAACATCTTAATATAGAAATGTGTTTTATCATGAAAAATCCCAAATAAGAGAAAGTATGAAGGGTTGCAAGCATCCTAACGCAATTGAGAAGCCATGGTGAGGGGAATGACATTGTGATCACCTAACAATTACAATGTGACAAAACCTAAACCTAAAATCTAAAATCTCAGAATAAATAATCTCATTCAAAAGCACGCTGTCATAGGTTATTCCCCGACATGTCGGAGTTTTGACCGGGTTAACTGTATAAGCGTCCTTATATATGAGGAACAACATCATCAGGGACCACAGAGGAAATGAGAAGAGAGCTGTGAGTGCAGAGGCAGCCATCTTTACATACTCAAATGCATCCATTACCAGGGAAAAACAAGGCATTGGCCTTCTAATCAAAGCAAGAGGCCGGGACTTTGAAAGTAGAAATTTCCCAAGAGAAATCGCACTAGTCAAATCCAATTTCCCTCTAGATTAACCGACCGTTCACGCAAATTATAATTCAAGGAGACAGTGATTTGATTAGAAAGAGCTTATCCTCTCTTTCATATAGCAGTTTAACCAAGACAATCAACATTAAGTCAAAACAGAAGTGCCTTGTCAGAAGTGTCATATTTCAACTGGCTACAGCATGTTACCTCCGAAAACAAGAATCAACTTAATAACAGTGTGGTAAAAGTCGACGTACCTATTATTACAAGTACGGCATAGAATAATAAAAGAGGAGTGATACAAATATTCACTTATTTCCTCATATACAATAAATCAACATAACATACATCAGCTATTAAAACATGGTTTTAAACTGGACAGGAATACACCATTTTCACCAAATTATGGCAACTGATATTGTTGCTCCAATGCTATAAATGCTTTCCAAAAGAAGTACCACTCCACCTAGGTCACAGGGTTTCAATTTTGTCTCACATACTCCTTCTTCCTAGTCGGGCATTTAGGAGCCTTAGTTCTGAATCACCTATGTGAGACAGCAACAACTAGCATCATACAAGAAGAGATAAGATGCGAGTCCCCCGAGCGCCAGAACAAAATATCACATGATCTCTAATGTGACATGGAAATGGTCCATAGTAATGAGATTGAAATTGGATCTCACAGGTGGAAAGAGAAAAACAATGTATAATGGTATCACTAAATCTGGCCACACAGTCTCTGTACCAACCTCAACAAAACTCCAGATTTACAGCAAGGGTGTTATATTGGACTGTATCTACTAGAGTGGCCATTGAGTGCATATTCCTTGAGGGACAATTAAACCTGCCCAGGTTTAGACTTTCAAATAGTTTCGGATCAGCTGGTTCAAAATTGTTCTTGATTACACTGAACATTTCCCATATGGTCTAGCGGTTAGGATTCCTGGTTTTCACCCAGGTGGCCCGGGTTTGACTCCCGGTATGGGAAATATGTCTTTTGGGGCGGCAGTAGCTTGGACTCAGCTTGGGACTGGCAGCTGGAGAGTTTCCAGTTTGCCTACAGGGCACTGACATGTTGTAGTTATTACACTGATCATGGGGCTTCAGAGGAAAATTTAAATACAAGCAGATATTTTTCTGCTGTTGAGACCCTCTCCAGCACGTTCTCTGAAAAATCCACTCGACAAACATAAACAGTGGCTCTGTGTGAACCAGATGATATATGCGTATATCCAGTACAGTGGACCTCATGTTTTAACGTAGTCAATACACTGACAATGGGCGACTTCACTTCATTCTCTGCTGACTCTACTTACAGCAAATTGGGGTTGTTTATCTTGTTACTATGGGACGAGTCAGGGATGACGGATCAATGTATTTCATTCAACCTGATTGGCCACATTTGAATAAGATGGTGTGTGAATGATGATTGTTGTCATTGTTGTGGCTAGTGTCTCCATTGTTATGGTAACCATTCCGCCGCCAACCGCATTATGAATGCACAGCAGCACTGCTTAGTTTACCTTGATAATGTATAATTAATATTGCTATTAATTCATTTATGTTTCCCAGTTGTTGTGACAAATAAGTGTTGCATCTTTTGAATGTTATTGAGGGTGAGAGCAACTTGAGTGCAACTGGGGGCGGCAGTTTCTATCTGTATTCTCTCAATCACTGCCCTCCTTCTGCTGACTTCTTCATTCTCTCACTTTTCTCACTATCTCCACCTATAACTAATTGCTATTATTTCTAACCTGCCCCTTTCAGACTGTGACCTCCCCCCCCCCCCCCTCCCCCCCCCATGCTGCCTTTGTCTCAGCCTCCATCTCTTGCACTCTCTCGATCTACTTCTCACTTTTCAATTCAGTGGAAGTCAAGGTAGACGAGTCAAAGAGCAATAGTGCTGAAACAGTCGGATGAATTATCTGTCCGTCTCTCCCTCTCTCTGTCTCTCCATCTTCTAGGTAAAGGGGTGAACTCTGGTGAATGGGTGAAATATGCTGAGCTCAGAGGAAGCTGAAGGTGAAAGCCAGTCATCCTGAACTGTACAATTAAATCAGAGAGTGGCAGGGTGAATGGGCTGTTCCTCTGGAGGGCGGCATATAAAAGAGGGTGGCCGGTCCGCTTGTAGAAAAGGCTTTATGGTTTATCGAGGTTCTACAGAGAGTAGAAAGTCCTGCTGCCTGACAAGCCCACTCTCCCCTCACCTTTAGCACTGCCGCTGTTCTTTTATCTGTCACACACAAAGACATTTTCCCGAACAAATTCCACCAAGAAAAGGCCCTTTATCGCTTTCCAAGTTTAAACCATCTGATTGGTTGCGACCAGAAGGAGATGCACTCACTTTTTTTCCATTCTTTCATCTGATTTTCTCACATTTTCCTCTTTCTTATACTTACTTTCAGTTGAACCCTCTGCCACTCTCTTCCATTCCCTCTCCATCACCATCTCTCTTACCTTCTCTATCGGTCCTACTCTCTTACTCTGTCCTTGCTTGACAGGAACCCACAACATCCACTTTGGTCTCGGTGGATGGAGTGATGGAGTCAAATCCATCCAATTCAAATGGCTGTGAAATTGGGTTGGAAATGAGCTGGTGTGTTGAACCGGGGGAAAGTAAAACCTGATGCAGTGTTGAGCAGGGTGTTCGATAGGCTAAACGACAGGCTGCTCTTATGGAACCAAGCAATTAGGGCCGAGTTACCTAAGTAAATGTGAGACTTACAACTATGGATACAAGGGGTTAAAGGCTCATTATGTAAATGTTACACATTATAAAGTATACTTGACGTAAATCTTTACCAGGGCTGGGCAAGTTAACGTGAGTAGGTCTCACCAGTACTAACCTCTTTGATTGGAACATATGACCAGAAATTATTTCTTGTAAAAAAAAATTGTAGTTTTGTCATCTGTGTTCATGTCCTGTGTGTAACAGCGTTTCGACATTCTGCTCATTCCCAGGACACACTTAAAGGTTTCCATTACCCCATTAAGCCTTGTTGGGGAGATAAGGTAGCGAGCTCTCCTAAACTCCCAAACAAACACACACACACACAAATTGCAAGCTGCAAGATCTCCCTTGGCAGGCCTCACAAAAACATAAACACACACACACACTATGCAGTGTGTGTGTGTGTGTGTGTGTGTGTGTGTGTGTGTGTGTGTGTGTGTGTGTGTGTGTGCCATCCTGTGTGGTCTCTCTAATGCCTGAGCTGTTATTTATCCTCTCTATCTCTCTCTCTCAGTTATTTTTAGATAATTTGGATTTTTTGTTGGATCCTCTAGTAATAAAGCTAATGAAATACCAAACCCGTCATGAGAGACTTGTAGGTGATACCATGGACAATGCAGTGAAGTAATCAAGCAAATTTTTAAGTTAAATTTTCCACTTGGGTGTGAAACAAAATAACCACTCCAAAATCTCAAACTGGTGTGGTTATTTATTTTAAAGTTACTTTAAGGAGGTCAGCTTGAGGAGGGTCTTGGTCTATGTCTAGTTCCAAACAACTCTTTGTGCTGTCAACATAATTTGCACTGGACCTGATCCAACTGCAGTTTTCATTTTCTTCAGGCAGTGGTGTGTGCAATGCAGGCAAAACAAGACATAAAGCACACCTACAAACATAAAGCGGGGATGACAACAACGACAGTGCCACACCAAGGGAGGGATGAGAGGGATCTGGGGGTGATAAATGTGTTTATGTATTTCTGTGCGTGTGTGTGTGTAGGGTTGTGGAAGCTTCATTGTCTGGAAATCAAGAAAGAAGAATGGATGAAAAACTGAGGCAGAAAGGAGAGACTATTTTTAGGTTACTATGGTAGTAAATGTTCTGCATGCTGCCTTAACATATGGAGTGATAACATTAAGTATTGTTTGGTAATATCATCAATGTCCCTGCAATGATTTTCATTGCATGTCCCTCATTTTAACTGAACTAAACAGGTCTTAAAAACAGCTTAAATAGGCATCATGCAAGCATTTCTACAAAGCAATTATTCTTCCAGTGTGGATTCTGATGTTTAAAAGAAATACTTTAAACATATCCAAGACTTGAAGACGCATTGTTTTAAATCAGCAGATATCCGATTTGAAAAGATAGAGAGTGCTGCCTTAGTTAGTGGGAGAGTGCCATTGGTCAGATTCATTGTTTAATATATCCTTCAGTCTGGCTGCTGAGTGGATCTCCAGGGAGTCTGTGCAGGCAGGCTGTGCAGGGGAGAGGCACACATATTGAAGATTATTATACTGGTTATAGAGGCTATAAAACACTAGCTTCAGGAGAACAGTGTGGCCTGAAATGACTGGAGAGAGCTCAGATATGACTTATCTCTCATGGAGAGTGGTCAACAGTCAAGATTAAAGTTCCTCAATCATCCCTTTTTGTTTTTTTATCGCTGTTCATAGCATTAATTTATATGAAACTGAGCGCAAGTCTGAAAAGTCAATCCGATCGTAAATCCTGTGTATGTGTGTGTGTGTGTGTGTGTGTGTGTGTGTGTGTGTGTGTCTGTTTCCCATAGGAATGAGTGAGCTCTGAGGAATGAACAGGAAGACAGTCTCATAGATGGGAGGAGTCGGGATTGTGCTAAACAGCTAAATTAAATTATGGTCACACACACAGAGATCGATGGTGGTAATTGCTGCTGTGCAGGGGATGAGGGACATTAACAAGAGGAAGGCCTTTCCAATAGGCTTTGAGCTTATGTGAGTGAAGAGTTTTGGAAAGAACAGAGATAAAATAGCAAAAAAGGGTGGTGGGAGATTTGAGAAGTTAAAGCGCGAAACCACCAAAAGTTTCTTTAAATGAATTTGAGAATGAGAGAAAAACAATTTCCTTCCTCAGCCATGAAGATGAAAACTTAAAGGAGTGATATAGAGGAGGGGAACTCAGAGGGAAGAGCGCAAGTGGTAGCCCAGGGCTTTGGTAGTGGAAGGTTCCGTGATAAGCTGATGTGAGGTCCCCAAAGGAGCCAATATACGGCAACTCAAGCAATACCAAACTGATTCAATTATAGGCCGCCATTACTGGGACAAGTCAGGCTTGAGGAGGGCAACGTAAATTTCACATGAAGCCAGAGCTCAAAGTGAGTGGCGAAGGGACTGAAGGTGCCCCCGAGGATGGCGGCTTAAATATACAGCAGTGGCTGAGAAGTGAACTTTAAAGTTGGTTGAAGTAATATACTGTCCCATTGAACACGTTTCCTTGGCTTGTCTGCATTGTGTGTCCCTGTGAAAATCATCTGTGCACAGTACCACTGCGGCCAACGCTGCGAGTTCAACCCCAGGAAGGAAAAAACATATTTTATATATTGGACAAATGTATATTTAATCATTTTCTCAGCAAAGAAATTGCATATAACTCAATCAATATGCATAATTAGGCAATTCCAGAGCGGGCTCTTTGCCAGCAGCTCTCCAGATTAAAAATCAATATGTCTGAATCGATGTTTCACCCTTAGAGCTCCCTAACCAATGCATCCTTGCATCCTTTTGTGATAAAACATAATGAGACTTCTCAGCAGAACGCAGATTAGCAGGATAAACAAAAGCATGAATGAATAATGACTACAGTTTGGTTTTCTTATTGTGGAAGACCAAGATCAGCTTTCCAACGTCTAGCAGATCTATCTTTATGTCCTTAAATATGTCTGTTTTTCTCACCAACTGGCCCGTAGATCAAATGCTAGCTTCACGTTGACATGAAGTTACTGTATACTGAGGTGATTTCACCAAATGTAATATCTGGGGGTAAATTACAGCCAAACAAGGTTGTAGTGCTGATATTTTCCGGAATAGGCCCAGAGTCTGTGGAATGGATTCGCGTAGAACCATAAAACATGCTTGGCACATGTAGAGAAGGTTCTAAAAGCCGCTCTACATTAAGGTATAAGTTAGAAAGAACTGGTTTAGAAATGATTGATTGTTCTATTTCATACATAGACAGATTTACAAACATGCAAGGCTCAAGAACGAAGTGTGAACACCGATATATTTCCAACCTGTTCCTAAGATGTTGAAAAAGCAAGACAGGAATAGAAAACATGCCACTTGGATTGAGTACAGAATGCAGAATCCTCTTTGAAATGGTTGTGCAGCTTGTTTCTGTGATTGTGGTTGGCTAACCTGACCAGGAACGACCATGATGGATGACTGAGGCAATGGAGCTGACTGATACAGAGGTAAACCAGCCACCATATTGCTAGCAACCTGTTAATAGTACATTTCCTTATTGTGCCACTTGCTGCCAGCTTGCAAACAACACAGGTACTTGTCAAAGCAGCACAATGACCTGCTGACCTGTGAAATAGGAAAACACAGCTGCGCACAATGGATGAATGCTTAGTAGTGGTTTCAGCACTGGTATTGTCCCAAGTTGGATTTATTTATGTGAACTTTGAAGGCCGTCTGAAAGTTCAGCTGGGATCAGAACTGTGCAGAATAAAGCACTAAGTGAACAGCTTAAGGACAAAATGTTACTGAACAAATCTGTAAAGCAGCAAGGTGAGCTCATACACCGGTAGGATTTAGCCTTTCACCTCAGAAGGGTTCTATGTGTGGTTGTACACACTCTCTCTGTACCGCCTTTTAGCTGCAGCCCACGACCTTGTCCTGGAAACATAGCTGATGCTGCTGCAAAGGACAGGGCAAAGACACAAGTAGCAACCTTGCAATCCTTCTCCTGTGGGGGTTCTGGCCACTTGAAGTGAATATGGCCACCTCAAGATGACAGGACCCCACTTCAATTCCCACTTGAGACCAGACACAGCTAGTCAAACACTTCTTAAGCTGTATATTATGCATGAACTTGTAAAGAACTTTCAGGATGTTTTATTGTATCTATCTGATATGTGTGGTGATCAAGAGTCCATTAACCACAGCTAGTGTGACAGCTAGAGTAGCATTTTGATAGCGGTTGTTCACCTTGACTGTACTGTACTTTGTATTCCCACAGGAGCTGCAGTGCTGAATCCACACAGTAAAATTCTGTAACTCTGCTTTGTCTGCTAAAATGACCTATCATTTATTCCCAGTGGTTGCTTGCTGCTTACCACTACAGATTTAACGTTGAGAGCAACAAGGTTACAAGTTGAAACTCACATTTTAATTAAAGCGTGTCTGAGCCATTCTTTAGAGTTGCACCGCTAAGCAGAAACAAATCTGTCTCTTTGTTAAGTGAGGGGAGGACAATAGTACGATGTATAAACAGCAACGTACAACCAGCCAAGCTTGAAGACTAGGTCCAAAAGCAGGGAGGTGAAGAAAGAGGACAATAGAGTCATGAAGGGCAAAGTACCAATTACCTAATCACACAATATTTACCTGCATGGGAAGATGTACGTATAAATCAATGATAAATCAGTGACAAATTGCCGAATTTCCCTGATTCCATGTTAATGAAATCCCTGAAAAACAGAGATAAGGAGGTAATTCATTCAGTACATGATGTAGTCACACACTCGTATTCTCATGCAAATGAGGTCTGAAGAAAAGGGAAAGAGAAAGAACTGATTCACAGACAGACAGAAGACAAATGTTAGTCATATTATAACATGGAAACAGCAAAGCGTTCATGCTCCCACCAGACACAAACGAATGCCTCTTGCGTGATAGGAGTCATCTTATATGTTCTCTGTGTGAGATGTGTACAAGATTCAGACAAGTTATCAAGTTAAATCTGTGTCATATTGAGTCATACCGCTATGACAAGCTGGGGGAAAAAAACAACTGCATGGCAAAGATGCGTCATCAACCTCTCATCCATCTGCACTGGTTTATAGTTTGTGGTTTGGAACTCTGCAGTTAATTTGTCAACAGATCATTGGGAGACTTTAATGCACTATTTGCCTCAACACTCACACTAACTTTACTTTAGTCTGACACTTTGTGGCTGAGTTGCTGTGTTTCCCAAACATTTCAACTCATAATAATACCAATTACAGTTGACGGTGGATCGTTGAACCAGAAATATAGGAATAGGGTGAACATTTCATTTATTGCATCTGGGCATAAGAAGTTTAATGGTTTTCACTGTAATTTGTATCAATGTTTTATTTGTTTGCACAGATGGAAACAGTCTAATTTGCGTTTTAATTTTTGTAATTTCTAAAATATTCACTCAAATTTGAAACTTGGAAATGGAAAATGGAGAGAGAACCCTAATCCTCCCCGGATCACCTGGACGACAATTAATACAAGTAACAAATGAAACTAGACATAATTAGATTTCTACAATTACAATTCATCCACTTTACGCCTAAAGCTGTAGAAGGCACGTCTCTAAACAAGAACCCCTAGACAAAATACAGGATTCTTGCTGCATTGGCTGCCAGAAAGCAAAACACATGACATGAGCAAACAAGCCTGTCTGTGAGCCTGTCAACCCTCCAAACCTGTGTTGTCTCAAAGGAGGTTGGGACAGCAGAAAAAATTGAACTGAGAGGAGACTTTGGCAGGAAAGGGGAATAAAACCACAGCGTATAGAGAAGTATGCATGTGTATGCAAACCCAAGCATGTACTGTGTGTATTGTTGTGCAATAGAATGGTGCTTGTGTGAGAATTAAAGACAAAGGCAAAGCGAAAGTAATGATCCTATTCTGAGTTGGGGAAGGAGACAGCTAGGAGTGTGTGACTCTTTGGACTCGTTAATTAACTGTCAAGACACCAAATATACAAAATTTCATTATGTGTGTTTTGGGCTAGACTCATTAAATGAAGGAGAAGCAAAGCTCTGTCCACCAGACCACACAGGCTGGACAGAAACAAGGGACATGTCATTAGTGTGAGGAGCTTCACTGGGAGCTGACAGTGCTTGGGACTCTCATTATTTTTAGTATGTGAAACTCCAGTTATTATGCTTTATCAGCAATAATGGGCTGACTGTGCTTGGAGGGCTGTAACCTAGAAACAGCCACTCAAATACAACTATAGCCCATTTCACTCCAAGAAACCAGGAACCATTGTATTCAATATATATTTTAGTTTCTACTACAGTGAAGGTACTCTCTAAAGTTCGGAAGTAGGTGGAGATCACAAGACTGATTGGTCTGATTGGTCCCAATAATCAAACGGGCTTGGACAAACGTGGCATTTTGTGTTACGACAAACCGAATGACATTCTTGGACACTGACCAGCATGCTGTGATACTGTGGGTGTGAGAGATGTGGCGATGTCTTTGTTGGAGACTTTCCACAACTGCACTAAAGGAGAGGAACTGTCACCAGATGGTAAGTTATGTGCTACTGCTGCTGCTGTTATTATCACTTTACTACTTCTCCAGATAGATAGATAGATAGATAGATAGATAGATAGATAGATAGATAGATAGATAGATAGATAGATAGATAGATAGATAGATAGATAGATAGGTAGATAGGTAGATAGATAGATCTCCGTAGACCACAGTATAAACAACAACAGCAATACGTTCAATGGCTAAGTCAAAGCAATTCACAGATCTCTAAACAGCTATAAACAGGGCTGAGAGCTGTAAACAAGCTGACAAGATAATTTGCCGATATGAAATAAACAATTTAGATGCAGGATAAGCAAACAGCAGTGCGCAAGTTCAATAAACACTTGTGCAATAATGGAAATGTCCAGTTCACAGTCGATTTACCAGGCAGGAATGATTTCCTGTAGCATTCTTTGCTACAGTTTAGCTGTATGAAAATGAGCTCTACTGTTTGTCCAGTGTGTCCTGGAGCAGACGGGTTGGGTTTCAATGATAGACAGCAGTTTGTTCAGTGACCTCTCCCTCACTGGATTTGCTAACATAACATATATTAGCTAATGTTTTATATTATATTTGCCACAGGATGTGTGTCCATTAGAAATGAAAGAGCTCAGAGATTATGAATTGCTCCCAGAATCCCACAGAATTAAAGGTTAGTGGGTTAAGCCACAAAGGTAGTTCCTGCACTTTCTCTCACCTACCGCTCTCTCATTTGTTGAGTGGCTCTCTGACTGACTCCATAATATCCCTCTTTACCGGGACCCTAATCTATGACATGAAATGAGTCTGTAGGAGCCTGCTCATGTCAGCTTAGCTATGGAAGAGGGAGACTAGAGTCAGAAAACCTTAGCAAAATCCTTGTCGGGTCAATTTTTCTTTTTTTTCTGACAGGAAAACAACCTTCGCAAGGCTCAGCAGAACAGACAGACACCCCCTGCCAACAACCATCAGCACCTCCTGCCCTGTTTATTTGCTGAGAGGAGAGGAGAAAAATCACAGAACCCAAGAACACCATCATCACCGCTGCAGGGGGGAGGAAGGGCAATGATGGAGAAAAGGGGAAGATGGAAGAGAGAAGGAGATGAGAGTGAGAGGTGGGGGTTCGAGATGGTAGGCATGGGAGTGTGTGTGTGGGGGGGGAGTGGGTTGAAAGAGAGTGCATCCAAGAGACAAAATGTGAAGACAGGCTTTTTCCCAGTGGGGAATGAGGGCTATCAAAATGTGTTAATAAGTGTGTGTGCATACGCAAACAGTATGTGTGAATAGTGTGTAAGTATCCTCATTGACAAGGTTTGCACCACACAAAAACTCCACACATCTAAGAATGTGATTGTATTCCCGTACAGATGGTGGATGTCCCACCGTGTCATACTTGGACTCTAATTCTATTTTGATGTTCCCTGGTTAAAGGAAGCTGTTTCAATTTCCTGAACCATTTAAAGTGTTGATACTCTGTAGATCAGCACAGATCAGATACAAGTCGTAAACCAATTTCACACGTGACTTGTATGAAGCAGAATGCAAGAAATGTCCTGAGACTTGCTCGGCACAGCACCCTGTGTCAAACATCTTCAGTGAGTATTGGCTCTAGTTTAGAGAATACACTGTATGAGCTTGTACAAAGTGTGTCTGGTTGAGTTTTCCAGTGCGTGAAACATGCTAAACTTGTCTGAGGGAGGAGACATAGGAGAAAGATCCTTGGCATTTTCTGCTGCACAGAGGAAGTAGGAGGAAAGTGCTAACTGTGCCTACACTCTCCAGAACCTGATTTACACACATACACACACTTCTCTGGGGCATGACTAGTGGATGGCTGTGAATCTTGACGATGGCAGGTGTCTGTTGGCCAAAGCCACTCGCCAACCCAAACTGTGGCCATGTGTGTGTGCTGTTCATCAGGTCTGTTGGATTACAGACTTGTTCCTGTGCTTTGCTTTCATCTCGCCGTTGTATCCACAACAACACCACAGGCACTTGTCACTGAAAAGTACCAGCTGCTGCAAACACACATTACAAGGAGACATTTACGATGTCCCTGAAAAGTATTATACCTCCAGTCACCAACTGCATTCATTTACGAATTGGGCAGCCATTTAAAATGATAATTTTAAGTAAAATTTCCTAGATGAAGAGTCGTCCACTAATTATGTTTCTCTCCTTCACACGTTACGTTTTTCACGTAATATTCTTTGCCAAGCTAAGCACCTTACTTTTAAATCTGTTCACATGTAGCAACTTGAAGTTAAGTTTAATTCGGCCGGTGAAATAATTTTGGGTTATTCAAAGGGTGCTTCAAACAGCTGAATCTGAAAATATACAAAACGTTGCATAGAAGTTGGCAATGTACATTTTTAATCTAACATTGCTTTTAAGCTATTGCGTTCAGTGCCAAGGGGTTCTTCAAATGGCATTTATTTATAATTGATATTCAACAAACAATTTTTTATAAAAAATATAATTCAATAGGCACATTCCGAAATACAAATTAAATCTCTGGTGACACTCTTCATATTGGTTCTTGTTTAAGTGTTTGCTAAGTGGCGGCTAATTGAAGAATCGGGTTAGCCTCTCCATTCTCTGCAGTCGGCTGTACTGAGGCAGCTGTTTGCCTTCAACCTTCAGGGCTCCACAGTCACGCCCTGAGCACTCTCATCAAGTGCCAAACCTGCCATTTGCCAAGCTGCCAAGAAAACCGCCGGAGGCCTGCCATCATCGCCTGCCCTTGGGTCAGGGAGTGAGGAGAGAACTCAAGCCCTTGAGAGATATCCTGTTACTGGGGTGAGTTCAGAAGGATAATGGGGCACCGGGCCCATTTCTAGTGCACCAATTCAGGAATGCTTTTGGGCCATCAGCATCATGTAGACAGCCAATTTTCTCTCACCCACATACATCTTAATCACACTCACAAACTTAAAATAACACACACACACTCACACATATACTGTATACACAATCGTGTCTGCTTCAGATCCATCTTACACTGACAGGGGGTGAAAGAGAATGAAAGGGGAGGACATCAATGATGCGATGACATTATGATGAAAGCGGAGAGAGTTAGACCAAAGAGTGACAGCTGCATGTCTTTCATGGATAATCTGAATATCTGAAAAAGTTCCAAAGGTAGGAAATCGCACTGTCCTCTTTGCATTGAGCATTGATTCTATTCATATTACTCAAAAATCTGCCTACTGAAATGAGCAGCTCAGAGCATTTACTATTTGTTGCCTAGCAACATGTGTAGGAGAAGTGAGAGTCAGACGCTTCAGTAACCCAAAACTTTTAGATGGTGAGCCCTGGTAAAAGTGTCAAGGAACAAAATTAACTACAAAGGAAATTAAAGTCAACAACTTCCAGGCTGCAGCATTTTTCATTAATCCATGCTGTTATTCACTTATTTGTCAGAAGCACAATGGCTTTTGTTTACTTTCTTAATGATGGCCATAATAGTAATTCAGTACTCTGTTGATAATATCCAATCCCAGAGTATTGTGCTGAAACACCAAACCAATTCAGGAAACACATTTTATATTGAACTAAAAGCATTTGAAGATATTAAGGCTGTTGAAGTATGTGCGGTTTTTTTCTAAGTGAGCAGTCAATACTGTCTGCTAATGTCTTTATTAGAGTGAAATACTGCTCAAATTAGTGTTTTTTTTCAGTTTTTCTTTTCAGTCTCAGTTTTTTTTCCTATTGAACAATCTCTACTCTGGTTGCTGCACATTTGTGTCTGTGGTGGTGGTTTTCCCAAATCACCAAGGAGTTCCTTGACATTTTGAATATATTGAATTATTCATCTTCAAACAGTGGGCATAGGTTCATTCATGTTTGACTTTTCAGGTTTGTTTGCCCTCTCGGAATTTAACATGAGCAAGATCAGACTCAAAATTGAAAATGTAAACCCATATGAGAGTTTTTAATCTTTTTATTTCAAATGATGAATTTGAAGGGACCAGACCTTCACAGAAAAGAGGCTGCACACCGAAGCATATTCACACAGACACACACGTTGCCTTCTCCCTACTCCCTCTCCCCCCCTTCCAATTTAGAACAAGCCAGCTAATGACACAGGGTAAAAACGAAAGCACTTTGAAACAGTAGACTGCTGTGCAATATGAATGATAATAGTCTTCTCACCCTCTTCTCACACACATAAACGTATACACCCTGAGGATAGGAAATATGTGGAGTTGCTTGTATGTGCTTGAATTGGTTTCATGTAATGTCTGCACATAATGAGAGCTGCTAATACTGCTTCATGTGTAAAACGCATGATTAACACACAAGTGATTGATTCTGCTGTTAGCCAGCTGCTAAATAACAATTGTGTGCCTCAATGAGATCTACAACATATGAGCCCACAGTTCATTAAGTTAGTTTTCCCTGTCAAAACACACTTGTAATAGTTGTGTTAGCTGTGATTTATTTGCTTGGGTGATACAAATTGACATTAACTAGATTACTTGCATAAGAGATTTGCAATAGTCTACAACAATAACGACACCCATGTTGGCAGATGTGCAAATTCTAGGCCAACAAAGGAATGCATTTCGGCTGAAAACTCTATTTGTTTAGCCCAAATCCCTCAGTATTCTTAATTGAACCTGGATTAACGGGGTAGTAGAGGCTAATTATAATCACATGTGAATGAAAGGCTTATTAGAATATACAGCATCAACCCTGCATGAGGTACACAAAGGAACAGGTGTATTATGTAAGAGCAGAGAGTGAATAAGCTATATTTCCATCTCCCGCTTAATCAGAACATAAATGAGCAGTTGACACATTTTATACCTCAGAAAGCATAGATTTCCTATAAAAATACAGAGAGACAAACACTCTCATCATTGCTCTTCATTTCCTACTCCCTATAGAGGATGGGGAATACCTCCTACACTGATCAGCTAAAAACACTAGTCTAAATTAGCCGGTGACTCAGCCAGCCTCTGCCATCCGTCTGTGTGTTTGATGGCAGTCTGTAGCCACTGGCAATGAGACAGGTCTCATTATCTGGAAAATCACGCCGCCAGCCGGCCCGATGTCAAGCCAGGCAATAAGGGAGTAGTGTCATCTTTCAATGCAACGTCCGCAAGACAAATGGAAAACAAAAGTAGCACCTCTGAGATCATGACCCAAAGTGGACAGCTGACGTTTCAAAGTCTGTATCAAATTCTCAGCGAAGTTTCAATGTTTCGACAAGTGTCCATCAAAACACACACACACACACACACACACACACACACACACACACACACACACACACACACACACACACACACACACACACACACACGCACACGCACAAGCCTGCCTTCTTGTAAACAAACATTCATTAACCCTAACGCACACATAAATACTTCATTTTAAAACACACTTATGGGGAATAAATGGAAAATGTTTAGTAGTTCAAAAAGAGCAAACTTTATCCCTCCACTTTGGTCAGACGATAACTGGCTTTACTTCAAATAGAGGGAAGTGCTGCCTCAAGTGGTGCATAAATCAAACTGCATCCTAACCATGATCAGAATGCAAAAACCAACAGGAGAGCCACAGGAGACTAAATGATTCATCAGCTGTGAAATATTAAGTAGCTGTAAATCAGGAAGGAGAGGGCTGGGGGGGAGCAGACCTGTAACTTTAACTGAGTTAACGAGCCTCCAGCTAATTAAGATCAGAGGCAGAGCGAGGGGAGGGAGAGGGAGAGGGATAGAGAGAGAGACAGGGGTATACGGAGTCTTGGGGTGAGACAAAATCTGAGGAGGAGACAGCAAAGAAGAATGGGGCTGACATTTAAGAGAAAGATGAGGTGCACAGCAGAATGACACTGAGTTAGAAAAACAAAAACAATGATCCCCATATATTCCTGTCATACACGCCACACGCATGCAAACTGTACAAGAGAGACAAGAGAACATGTAGTTGTTTTGGCAACGCACCGTGCGTGTTCCTGCCATCACAATCTAATGTTTCTGTTTATGACTGACCTCAATGTAATTTCTAACAAAGTCAATTATATTTGTCACAGTATTCTCTAAATACATGATGACAGTGTTTCATGTTTTTGCCGCATTCTGCTTCTTGAAGACAACATATCAAACAAACAGTGTTGCTATCTTTTCCTGTGCTTACTGTGACCACCCATTCACAACTGCCTCCTCACATCACTGTTTGCGTCCCAGGGGAAGTATCCACTTAGTGCCAGAACCTTTGTTTAATCATGTCAAATCAACATAGACTTTGGATGCAAAGAGCAACAGGACTATGGCAGTGTTAAGGATCTGCTTTCATGGAGGTCACACCCACAGTTTGCGTTTAATATGAAACACTGACAATGAGCCGACAGCGTTTTGCAACCAGCCAAGCCCCCAAGGAGCTCTGCTAAATCCATGTCGAGATCACCGGCCAAGATACAGGGGAGAAGAACCAGCTGCTCCGCTGCTAATGGGGTGTGACACAAGGGCCATCAAATCAGCAAAGGGCCGGGAACTGAGAGGGAGGATACCACATTCTCTGCTCATCTTTGGTGATTACTCACAGAAACACACGCTACAATACAAACACACAGAAGGAGAGAAGAGGAGAGGAGAATGCTGATGAGGAAATAAAAAAAGAACAGACCCGAGCCTCCTGGTCAAACCATTCTCACCATCGATCGGTTCTTCTCATCACATGTATCTGTATTGAGTACCCACAGTGGGAAACAGGCCTTTTAGCACCGTGTGGGAAGTGACACATCACACTCTGTCCTGGCCCTCCAATCCCTTAAAGTAGTCCTTTGCACAGGAATATCACTTGAGGTTGTGTGGTTTGATGTATAGTCTCTAGGTACAATTTCTACTCAGGAGACAATGCTATAATTCACATCTAAATGGAATCAATATTATAAGCGAAAACCAGTAAACTTGCCAAACTATCAATCAATTCAAGCTATCAAACAGAACTTCTTTATTGATGTAGCTAGTGTGACATTTAATAGCTTTAGTCAGACACATTCAGGGTTTCTCTGTGTGCATCGATGAATAAGGACCACATACACACAAGCATTTAAACTTCTCAAGCAACCATCACATTAAGTGGCTGACTGTCATAAAATGGATAAATTCAACGAGCCGCTGAGTAACTTCGGGAGCGCTGACTCTCACAAACAATGAATCACACTTTCTCACAATGAAACTTATTTTCTCTCTCCAGCTTTAAAATATATTTGTTGGTCTACATGTCTCAATTTGTGAAGGGCCTATTTAATCTTTGCTGGGAGAACATTGTGTCGCAGTCCAAAGATGCTCTCATGCTCCAGCAAGACTTTAAGCTTTTAAAAGTGACTGGTTTCTTCTCACGTGGACCTTGTTCAGCAATGGCTTCTTACCCCATGAGGTCCACTGTTACTATCCTAATGGCCAATTTAGAGGGTTTGGGTTGACAGGCAGAACTGATTTGACTGCATTGCTTTTCAAAGAAAAAGAGATAAGAGATGGAGGGTGGGCTACAAGGACACAATGGGGCCACAAATGCAATATCAACCAACGCACGCTCACACGTCACAGAAATGACACATACATACTGACATACAAATAAACATCATACAAAATCATTTAAAGTATTGTTAAGTTAATTTATCATATTTTGTTCGGTGTCACCTGAATAACCAAGTATTTAACATTGCATCGTTATTCTACTGTCTGATTTGCTTCCTTTGTTTCAGGACTTATTCTTAATCCCTCTGGACCTTATTAAAGTTATGCAACAGTTCAGTGAACTTCAGAACAGCTGGAGATAAATAACACACAAGCTCAAAACACATCCTATGTTCTAACATGTTCATCTGAAGCTTCCTTTTTATTCAATTAATGATGCGCACTGTCATGTTGAATGGTTGCTTCAATAAAAATATAAAACACTTAATGATAACCACATGCAGTGGTTTTGGTCCGCAACCAAGTGCAAATGCTGTGTTCAGACTTCGTAATGAACCATACCAACCATACTCTCGCATTTAGAATCTACAAAATTCCCTCTGGCCCAACAGTTAACAACCGCAATCCGCAAGAATCCGTTAGCAGGCAGAACACACTCCTGTGTTATCTCCTGCTGATAAAGTTTGACAGGACTGAGCAGCAGCAGGGATTTCTAACTAGGCTGCTGCACTTCTCACAAAAGAAGAAAAAGAGCTAATACTCTTAGGAACTGTCCAGAAGGGAACAGGTCTGGAAGGGAACAGGTCTAGAGGGGAATAGGACAAGAAGGGAACGGGTATAGAAGAGAATAGGTCGAGAAGGGAACAGGTCGAGAAGGGAATAGGTCGAGAAGGGAACAGGTCGAGAAGGGAATAGGTCTAGAAGGAAATAGGTCGAGAAGGGAACAGGTCGAGAAGGGAACAAGTCGAGAAGGGAATAGGTCTAGAAGGAAATAGGTCGAGAAGGGAACAGGTCGAGAAGGGAACAAGTAGACAAGGGAACAGGTCTAGAAGGGAACAAGTCGAGAAGGTAAAAGGGCCAAGAAGGGAACAGGTCGAGAAGGGAACAGGTCTAGAAGGATAGCTGTTAAATAAGCAAGCTAACAAAAGCTGTGTCAAGTGCATCACTCCTTATGCATGCAGGCAAACATCACCTGATACCTTACACATGGGTCTGCTGTGGGCGGCTGCCGATTGATGTTGTGTGTGTGTGGATTAAATGTGGCCAGATATAGAAGTGGCTATGGTATCAGTTTGTGGTAATTACAAAGGCATGACCACGGCAACAGGCTGACAGACAGACAGAAAGACAGAAAGACAGAAAGACAGGCAGAAAGACAGAAAGACAAAGAGCTTGAATGAATGTCAGACTGACTGGCATTGTGTGTGTTTGTTGAACTCTCTCAAGCTCTCTTTCCTTCTTTTCTCAACCCCTAGAAATGTATAAACTTTGAGTATTTGTAGGATTTCTTCACCGTATGTACCAAGACCCCTCAGCCATTCACAGAGTACTGGTTGGTATTGTGGTTGGTAATGTGGTTTGTGCCTCATGGATATTCATCACCTTGCCCTGCCATTAATCTGGATTCCTGTATACATCCTTGTTTATAATTGTGTAAAGATAACACAAATAAAACCGCAACAGAATTCCTGTTAACGAAACCCCCTGTTTCTCCGAAAGGAAGACACAGTAACAAACGCAAAAAACTGATGAGAAATTAAAACAAACAAGAGACAGTAAAGATGACCCAAGTGTCCATGTCAAAGAAGTCAAGATGCATGTTGTCGAGTGAATGTTGTCCGGTTTGGCTGATGTATGACCCCCTGGCGCACAAAGCCCACTCTCAGGGCCGCACTGTAGAGCCATTATAATGAGATCTATTGGAAAGCTGACATTGAGAATAAATGGACTGCCTCTGCTCCCTATTAATTAGGCAGGTAGTCTATTGAGCAGCCATATTAAAAGCTGATTTAATGTCACTAATAAGAAAGTCCATTTCACATGCATGTGCACAACAATACACACAATATACTGGCATAGTCATACCCGGGAATACAAAGGCATGCATACTGACATGTCTTTATATATTTCAGTTCCAGCCTGCACAGTCAAACCTAAATTAAATCATGCCTCAATCAGCTCAAGGTTCAAGAGTGTAAACAAGTGGTTTGAGATGAGTATTCACTTGAAGAGCTCATTTGCAATAACAAATATCTCCATTTTTTATAAAGTGGGAAAAACATTAATCAAACTGATATTAGTCTAAACCAGTGGCTCCCAAAGTGGGGGGCGCAGAGCTATTGCAGGGGGGGGGAAATACATTTTCGCTTTTGTATTTGTATCTTCTGTTATCTGGTCTGTCTGTCTGTTCTTACGGCAACTCTTCGGCCTGGTTGTTGTTTTATATCGTCTAGGGCTGCACTTAATGATTATTTTTTTAACGGTTAATCTACAGATTATTTTTTCAATTAGTCGATTAATCTGTAGATTATTTTATTACGCAATATAGCAATTATTTTCCCCAAAATAAATATACAAATTTATCTCATTAATATTTCAATATTTTCTTCAATCATCTTCTCTTCCAAACAAACAAAAGTAACAAAGATTTTGCAATGCATTATTCCACAAATAGCCACCTTTTGACTGGCAATCTACGATTTACAATCCAATAAACTAAAATTGAAATACAAAACTACATTGAAATACACTTAAACAAAAAACATGGTTAGTTTGTTTGATATGACCTGGAGTTATTTGTTTTTGCAAATAAGCTCTTCACTTCTGCAAATACTACATGTGAGCTGTTGTTTTTAAAGGTGTAATCCACCAGTTTTACACATTTGAGTCAGTTTACTGGTCATAGTAAAGAAACACTGTCTCCCAACAGCTGGTTTGGCAGGGTGAATGGTGGTCAACATAAGTCATAAACAGAATTCGATGGACTTAAAATAGCTCAGCAGACATGTGTGACCAGTGCCTGCAGATATAAAAACCAGCTCACTGACTCAGGGGAAGCATCAAGCTGATATCCAGGATCAGCTACACATTATCAGGATCTGACCACACAGAAAGGGCTTAAAGTGTAAACACACCTCCCTCCTAAAGCAGTTAAAGCCATATTGAGTCAGAGCAACTGTTGGGCCTGTTCCAAGCCCATCCAAGCCAGACCGGGCCCCCGCCAGAGGCTTCTGATTAAGCCAGTGAGATTAAAACCATCTGAATGGGCCCTTATCTTGCTGTCCACAATGTAATCTCATTTCCTCTGTTCCAGGATACATCAGATAACATCATTAATATTGCTGTTAATGTAAATTCAAAACTGCCGCAATTACTACTTCACAATGCAGGTCGCTCAGTGTGGTGACAATGAGTGAATTATCCACCGATTTCACTAATTGTCTTGTTTCTGTCGAACAGGACCTCTGTGAGTGACCTTTCTGCCATGCGAGGACATCTGATGCAGCACTTTGGCAGATTTACGTTATCTGCCTTTGTGTTTAGTAGCAGTCTTTCCTCATGTTTAACAGCTTGTTTAGATTCATTGATGAATTGTGATCTGCATCTACATGATCTAGTCTTGAGCTTGATGATGCACAATAGTTAAGGAATAACATAACAGATTAATTAATCAATTAAGAATTAATTACCACCAAGTGAGCGGTGGGCAGGGGTGTAAAAAAAAAAAAAGAAGTGAGATGTAATGACATACAGTATTGGGCTGTAAATGAAGAGGAGGGTAATTCAGAAGAAGCTCACAGTGAGAGAGAGACAGAGAGGGAGGGGGAGAGAGAGAGAGCGAGAGAGTGAGTGAGAGGGAGGGAGAGATAGAGGGAGGGAGAGAGGGGGTAAATAGATAACCTCTTGCCAGCAGCAGACGTGTACAATAAAATGTAGCCCATCAGCTGCTTGTTGCTTCATTTACAACATCACTGCATCCATTATCATCATTAAACTGGTGGCCTGAATGGACGGGGACACACACGCACACACACACGCAGCATTCAATCAACCAATTAATCATTCCAAATTAGAAACAGTCAGGGATTCGCTTTAGTAGACAGCGACTAAAGGAACCGGCAGGCAGAGGGGGGGATGTGTAAGAAAGAGAGCGAGAGCTGAAGAATAAGGAGGGGGGCATTAAAACGGAAACATGAGAGAGAAAGACGGAAGAGAAGTTGAGAGCGAGAGAGAGAGAGAGAGAGAGAAGCATGAGCAAGTGGGAAGGAGGCTTTTAAGAGGTCCCCCCCCCCCCATTGAGTTGATCATCAGTGAGAATGAATGAGCCACCCACTCAGAGACCACTGAACCCGGGAGACCCAGAGGCCCAGACAGCACGCAGTAGCAGATGGAGGGCTTTCTTTTCATTTGAACCTGTGTGTACGTATTTGAGAGTGACACATAACGCCGCCTGCTCTCTCACCGCCAGCTTTTTATATTCCAGCATCACACATTCACATCTGCTGGCTGTCGCTGAGCAGCTCCACTGGAGGAGATTTGTCTCAAAAAACATGCAGAGGAGGAAGAGGGTTGTGTAAGAAAGATTGGAAGAGTCGGGGAGAGAAGACTGAGGCGGGAGAGAGGACGAGTGGGAGAGGAGCACAGAGGCATAAATTCAAATCAATTGAATAATGAGGGAGTGTTAATGGCCTTTCTAATTATAACCAGGCCTGTCATTAGCAGATGCGAGCTGACGATCTACCACAGCTGGATACGTGCTGCTGGCTCTGTAAAGCTACAGGAGGACGGACATTACCTTCACACACAAACACATTGCACTGCATGTCTACGGTCGTCTGCCCGTTTCAGGAACAGACATCAACAAACATCATTTATTCAATTCTCAATACAAAACAATGCCAAAGTTTTCAATATCTGGATTCCCTCTTTGTTCTGAGCTGTCATATCATCTCTCACTGTCCTGATCAGAGCGATGCTGGAGCACACATGGCGACGCCCGTAACCATCGTTACTGAAGTCACCGGCTCTGAAAGTCTCTCTCTCTCTCTCTCGCTGTGATTAGGGGTGGGTGGGTAGCACACAACACATGAGATATAGAAGAACAGACTTGTTTCCTGTGTGTGTGTGTGTGTGTGTGTGTGTGTGTGTGTGTGTGTGTGTGTGTGTGTGTGTGTGTGTGTGTGTGTGTGTGTGTGTGTTCTTTTGGATATGAGCTAATGGATGTGTCTGTGCAGCATAACACTATCCAACACCAGGGACAGTGTGTTTAAATGTTTGACTTTGATATACTGAATACACCAATTTGCACCTGCTGAGTCATGTCATGCAGACTTGACCCCACTAATTTCCTGACACTTAAGCAAATTTAACAGGCTACGCAATTAACTACACTAATATATCCCTGCCTATTATTTCTGCGATCCTCCCTTAAACACTAAGTATGAATAAAAGAGAATAACGCACCTTTGTGATGAGTCATGGAGCTGATATGTGCCTGGTTGAGACACAACATAAAGGGTTCTTTGACACTAGAATGCATTTAATCTCCGTATGGTCCAGCAAATTTGTTTTGATAGTACAGCAGAAATATTTGATCGGCCCTTGAAGCAGGTGAGCAACGTCTCTCCCCAGAGCTTGTGGTGCAGCAAACTACTTTATTATTTATTATACTATTTTAGAGTCACTCGGTTGCAGCCTAACTACAAATTTACGAGTAGCTTGTTGCTTTCACGGGAGCCTCTGCGCAAAGAGTTAGTGTTTGTTTGTGATTACGGACTGTATTTCCGAACGGCCGACTCCTTCCAGTCCCCAGGAGGCACGGGGCCTCAGGTGCCCTGCTCCTAATGCCATTACCACCATGTCAACATGGTGCCTCCTTATTACGCAGCTTAACCAGTCCACACCAGGCCAAGCCAAGGTCAGCACTCAACCAATTAACACACTGCAAACGTGTGTGCGAGTGTGTGTGTGTTCCGATTCCGCTTCTGTATTCGCTTTGTCTGCAAAACTCTGTGTACGCTCTTCACCTTCTATTTCACTTGTTAGGATAGCACCTTGAAACCAAGATGGATTGTGGGTAGGTTTCTACCGGGACGTCACACAGCAGAGGCTCTGATGGTCACATTAACCTTCGGTCCTCCGCTGAGAAACATCAAGGTGTCCTGTTTGTGTCTGCAGTTTTCTCTACCTTCCCAAACTCCTATTTTTGGAAGACTAGACAATTACGAGGGGAAAATGTGTTCAATGGGATTTGAAAAGGCACATTCATGGTTGTGACAGGTAACAAAGACAGCTCCAGTAGAAACAAAGGAGAATTTTAGAAACATCATTCCTCAAATGGGTGTTGATGTACTGCTTCACATGGATTCATCTCTAAGTATTTTGTGTTCCTTAAAAGTGTGTGTGTGTGTGCATGTTACCGTCACCTTGAGGTGTGACATGGCTGACCTCGCTCGTGGTTGAACGAGCAGGGGGAATCAATAGTGTTTCGCCTCTGCTCCCTGAGAGCCAGCTGCTAGTCAAGCGGGACCATGAGAGCAGGATTAACACACAGCTCGAGATGCTCTCATCAGCTGGAAACTCCGAAATCTTATGTACAAATACACACACTGGCACGTACAGTGTCAGTGTCACAAGGTTCATGAGCATCCATTAGAGAAGGGGAAGTTCGTGTTCTGCCACCGAAAAATCTAAATAATAGTATGGGAGGAAAATTGGAAGAACAGCGGTTTAGCCTTATGAATATCTGCTGAATATTATCTTAACTCATTAGAGAGTCTTAAAGGACAAATGTGAGCTTTAATGTTAAATGCCGGCCTTAAAAACAAACCGATTACAACTGTGACTTGACAAATATGATCCAATCTCAGTGAACTGCTTTCCTTTTCTTTATCTATGTTGGTACCTGCAGAAAGAAGGAATCTATTACATTCCCTATTCAGACGACTGTAATCGTTTTACTCTGCGTGTGTTTTCCCTTCTATTCTAACAATAAACTGCTGGTTGACAGAAGAGATAAATATATCTAAAATATTTGTTCTATTTTTTCCCCCATCGTACTAAAACAAAATGATAGTTCCCAGTTTTATCCTCTTCACTTATGCTGCTTCAGTATTGAACAACTCAGCATATTCAGCATAACGGGAGCATTGTTGCCTCTGTCAGATGGCGTTTATAGCGAGCTCCTGCAGCTTCTGTGACTGGCAAAGAAGGGCAGACACATACAGATTATATTGGCCTGCAAACTCTTTTTTTTAGTGCAGCAGTTAACTTAACACTCCTTCCATGGCTCGTCAAGATCTGCTTCAGTGGGAATGAGTTGGTCACCAGATGCAGACTACCTTCCTCAAACCTTTAGCTGCTATGGATTTTATGACAATTGCCTGTACGATAGATTCATTAAAGGCACTTTTAAATGAGACTGGCTCGTACCGTTTAAGTGTGTCAAAATTGATTGGGCTTCCGAGTTAATAAGCAGAAAAGGAAACCATCTGGATGGAGCTGCTTGCTATAGGCCTTGAATTGTGATTTATGGTATTTGACTGGCACTATGGAACAGATAGTGGTTCTGGGTCCATTCATCATCTGAAGGGGCCTGACACAGTTCTTAGTGGGCGAGATAGGGGAGTCGGTGCAGGTTGTGTTCAAAACGTGGCTCAACTTTACAGTGCATCAGGGAGAGTGTGATTCTAATCAATATTCGATTTATCACACCGGTGTTACAAAACGCCAGCAGCTCATTTGCCATCCCAACGGAAATAAACATCTTCAGACTCATAAATGTCACATTCACAATCTAAGTCTTACTGTCCCTTGTGCTGCATGCCACAGTAATCATCTCAGTTTAATGATCGCTAGCCTCCACACTCATAAGTCAAAACACCTCCACTGCTCTTATTTTGAAGGAGATGCTGATCCTGATGCTGGTGTTGCCACTGTGGCTAAGTTGTTTTCACTTCTGCAGCATCAGCTGACCAGGGGTGGGGTCCATCAGGTTTTGCAGCACAACAGTGAAAGAAAATCAAACAATAATCAAAGAGATTTACATTTTACTCATGTTCTTAGATTCACCATTTACATGTAGATTTACATTTTAATCAATCACATCATTTGGAATATGATTTCTCAGTGGAAAATCCATGATTTCCATGGACAAGGCTCAACCTCATATTTTCTGAAGGATGGCTTAATGAATTTTGGGGGGAACTGTGTAACTTCAACATTTTAGCATAGCAACTTTTGACTCTCTATTAGTATCACAACGTTTAGGTTCACTATACTGGAACAAGCAGTTCAGACACAGAACAGGCAGTACATGACTCTGTGAGAAATATGTGGTATTGAACTTTGAAACAAACTCTGGGAAACTTTAGTAGCAATATTGCCAATATTACATCTTTGTACAGATATAACTCCATGTCCCAGAAGGCTCTGTTTATTAGTTTTGTAACCAATCAGTGGCCAGGAAGCCTGATTAATAGCTACTGTAGTTAGACTCATGGTGTGGAAGCTGATTTAGAGGACCTGTCTCCGGGGCGACCATTATCTCCATCCCCCAGACTGGTGAGGTTGTCACGGTGACAGAAGTGCCCTTCCATTATGCTATGAGTGAGCAGAGGCACCTCTCCCTCTCCCTCTCTCTCTCTCTCACAAGTTTTGAGTCTTGCTTACTAACTCAAGTTATCCTGAGCAATTTCCACCTGTGAAATTTATTATTGTTAGTCTCCTGAAAAAAATTATGTATTTCTGACTGCAAGAATGAGATCAACATGAAATATGTGTGCAGTATGAAATTATTCTTTCTCTGTCTGAGCTTGGTTGCAGCTACATAAGTGTGTTTCATAAAAGCACTTACACAGCATGCAAATGCAGAAAATATGAGAGTAACAGCGCTTTCCATGCAAACTCTAGATCACAGTAAAAGACGTTTATGGATGAGGGAGCTTGTTTGAGTGATGCTAATTGCCCTTTACTGAAATATATGCCACATCAAAACTCCCAATACTTCTGTTTACTTCATCACAAGTTCTACACTCGTATAATAACCATGTCCTCATGCTTCCCTGGAGGAGTAATGGCTTAAAGGAAAACCCAGCCATTGCTGTTACACTTTATTTATCTCATAGAAATGGACTGGATATCAAGTTTCAACACAGATCAAGATTCCCCGGGTCAACTTAGCATGTTGTCGAGGCCGCATGTCGAGCGTGAAATGGACGACAGAGAGCAAAGAGGCTTTTCCTTCGCTTTTACCCCTGATTTTCCTCTGTGAAAACTAATTATCCTCTCAGCCAGGCAGGGCCAATATGATTAACCATGGGGAGGGAGGCGAGAAGGGGAGGGGCGCACAGGAGGAGCGACAAAGAGGACAGATAAGAAGGAGAGCATGAGAGTAGACTGAGGGTTGGGGAGGTAAAATGACAGGAATGGGAGGAGAGGAAAAGTGGGGAGGATTAAAAATGGATGGGGGAAGTCAGCCTTGAGTAAATGTGAGATGCAGTGCAGTAGGGCAAGGGGAGTGGTATAGACCAATTATGAGAAACCATAGCCATTACCTTCATTAGGCTGCTAGGAAGTGTGTGTGTGTGGGGGGGGGGTGGGGGGGTTGAAGGTCTAGGGTCTGGAATAGAGTTTCATTCTGAGCAGTGTGTCTACCACAGACAGTATCATATGATTTCTGAAGGTCAAAGGTCCCCGGATTTGTTTCCTCTCTTGCTCTCATTGTCATTACCACAGATCATCTCCTCCCAGTTCACCCAGAAACACCAACAAACGTATCTTTAACAAGTTTGTTCTTCGGTGCTCAAAGCTTAACAACGGGGAAATTCTTGGCACATGTCAAGAAGAAGTAGGCATATGTACAATCAGTATTTCTAAAAGTACAAAAGATACAGATCAGTGCAAAAATGGTAAAAAAAAAAAAAGAGTAACAAAGAAACAAAGAAATGACAGAAGATATGGCAAGGATAAGAAAGTACGGCAAAAAATAAAAACATGATTTTCTTACTGGTAGTAAACAATGCCACAAACACAATTCAAAGTAAGTGTAAGCTTAGTGTGAAGGTGGGGAAAGGCACAGAGGCAATTAAGAAGAGGGTGTTATTTGAGACAACCTTGACGTATGCTATAGTGCTAAGCCGGGTAACAATGACAGAATTATGCATGGGACAGAGGCACCAATATGTCACCTATAGCCACTTTAACAGAGCTCTGGAGTGACATCGCTGCTGCACTGTGCTGTTATCCTAGCAGAGGTAAACCTGCATCACAATGTCACATGACACTACTACCACCTTCAATGTGTTCAAGCTGTAGTTCCATATGGCAATCAAGTTCAATTCTATTGATCTCAGAGGGGAAATGAATCCTCTCAATTGACGCAGTGAAGTTAAAAGTGGAAGAACTGGCTTGATAACTTCTTGTATTCATTTGCTCTTATGGAGCCTAGCAGGGGTCATACAATTTATTATCTCATTCCCTCATTTTCTTTATATAGCCTAAATAAAACATTCCCTCAGTCTATTGGACTATTCTGCAAGCCTCCATGCTAGCTAGTGCCACTTGTTTCCTGTAGGCCTCTGCCCAGCAGTGCGCCGTAGGTTCTAATGCGGTGAAAGTGTCTCACATTCTCCTTCTCATTGGACATATCAGAGATTTAGTTCTGAACTATTACACGGCAGTTTCAAATAACCTTATACGAGGGAACAACTGACATGGTTTTAGGGACACAAGACATTAGAATAAGAATTACAACAAGGCAGACGCTGAAACCCTCGTTCATGCGTTTGTTACTTCCCGACAGGACTACTCTAGTGTCCTGTTGTCTGGCTTGACCTCCTTTGCTCTGAAGAAAGCTTGAAGGCAGCTTGTTCAAAACACTGCAGCAAGACTCCTGACTAAAACGTGTAGATTTCAGCACATCAGGGTAGTTCTCGCATCGCTTCACTGACTTCTTGTCAGTGCCAGGGCTGATTTTAAGGTCTTACTTCTTAGACTCTTGCGCGGCCTGATGTCATATCTTCGGCAAAGAGATGTTGTTGGCAATGTCCTGACTATACCGAGCAGTGATTGTGGCTGTGTTGCTAAGCAAATAGTTTGATTGATTAGTTGATTAGATTGATGAATTGTGTGTGTGTGTGTGTGTGTGGCTGTGTCGATCGGCTTCTGGACGCCTGCTGCTGGATAGGGATGTTGTTTCACGCACAATTACAATGAGGAGAGAATTCACCTTTGCTTCTCTAGTCATGCTCCATGAAGCAAAAGGATACACACATATTTTGAATATGCGAACACGCAAAGTCACACATACACACATGTAAAAACACTGTCACACGCTCACAGACACAACAACACTAAATATAAGTCCTATAACAATATGTAGTTGAAGTGGATAAAGTACCTCACATCCGCCTTTAAAACCCAAAATAGCTTAGCATTAGGGTTAGCATTAAGAAACCTATTTGTTACAAGTACATATTGCCCGATAAATAATACCTGAAGTACAAATATAAACGTAGCACACTTCACTTATTAATAATTCATTTCATAATAAATCCTGTAAACAATTTAAATTATGAAGATAAATTCTGAATGACCTCATCTAACGGTTCATGAGATTGTGTTCCCTTGAGAGTAAACAGCAGCGTCTGCTTTCTGCAACTTATCACTGTGTAGCTTGTATCCATAGTTACATATAGACTGCAAGAAGTTTAAGGTGGAAATGTGGTGAAACTGAAGCACATTAGGTACAAAAATAACAAATTTTGCTTAATACCAGAATCCTTTATCTAATCTCTGAACTATGACTATTGACTGACTATTTTGCCTTTCATATTCCCTGTTAACCGAGACTTATATCCCCCAGACTCTTTCAATGTGTCTCTGTAGTATTCTCAGTCTTCCCTACAGTCTCAATAAAGTAGAAATATTAAGCACTATTCACAGCCTACTGTCCCTGAAAAAAAACGAGACCTCAGGGCGACACAGAGTGGGAGACCCTCTGTAGCTTTTGTGTAATAAGAGCCATAAGTTTTAGGGCGGCACAGCAGGCGTAGCCACACTCAGCTGTCTTTGGTGAATAATGGATGTGGATGGGGCCCCGGGTTATCCACAGATTTCATGTGTGGTCACTATACTGGGGTTCAGAGGCTTAGGTGAGCAGCACTTAGGGTTTCATCTGGCATCACAGGGTTATCTGTTGATCTGAATTCAGGAGGTGAGCTAACCCACCGCTTGGATTTCACCTGGCGCCGCAAGGGGGCGGGGGGGTTTATCTCACTGACACAGAGTCGGATTCAAACGTGGCAGTTAGGATTGAGGATAAGTGGTTTTGGATGCAGCCTGAATTCCCTCAGAAAATCAATATAGGGAGAAGTGCCAATAAAGCACGAAGGGAAAGAAACTTTACCAGAAGAATTTTATAATTAAGGCAATGTTTTTTCGCACATGTAAACATCATAATTTCAATGTCATCCAAGTATAAGACCTGGATGTCAATAAATGCATTCAGGCATGTAAATATCTTCGTGGGAGGAGGACAGGGTTCCTCAATTGCTGGATTCTCCTCATGCAATGTGCCATGTATGCACATATATGTTTATTTTTGCCTTCATAGCACTATAGACAGCATGCATGTGAACCTACTTTGCGCTGATGGAGTTGCAGTTATTGGAGATGACAACTAACATGTAACACTGATAATAGAGATCGTGTAATCACACCAGTAATGTTCTCAATAATGGCCCTGGTAATGGAAATGCCAATGGAAATGATGGCGGCTGTAATGACAAGATTTAAAAGGGTTCAGCTCAATAGTAACATGATAAATGGGTTCTTAATGAGGTTTTTAAGACTTTCAATATTTCTGTAGTCATTGAAGGTTGTCCTCATTAGTCTGTCATTCCTACACATCCATCCATTATCTATCGCCGCTTATGCACTAGTGGGTCGCGGGGTTGCTGGAGCCAATCCCTGGACAGGTCACCAGTCCATCACAGGGCAGGCAAACAACACAAACAACTCTCACATTAAGACCTACGAACAATTCGGGGTCACCAAATTAACCTGTACGTCTTTGGACTGTGGGAGGAAGCCGGAACTCCACACAGAAAGGCCCCGGTCTTGTACTCACAATGTTCTTGCTGTGACCATTGCACCACCGTGCCGCCTCCTTACCACATGTATACAGTTATGTATATATTCAGTGATTTAAAACTGAAAACTATATGTATAACAAAAGCTATATTGTAGCTGCTTTTATCACCAATATTCTGTAGGCATGCCTTTTCTCTTATTTTATTTTTTTATCACACTTCTCCATTCATCAACCACTCTTTCCATCCCCCCCTGCCTCCCTCCCTCCCTCCCTCCCCCCTCTGAATAGCGCTACATTAAGTCCTAATAGCACTGGAAAAGACAGACAACCCAATAAGTTGGGACTGGGCAAGTGCCATTTATCTGGCGCCTGACTCTTAAGTGCTCAAATAAATACCAGCGCGACAACATTAAATGTGATTGGCTTGGTATTCAAAGCCTAAGCATGGGTGGAAGAAGTAGTCCCCAGTTCATCATTGTCGCCGACAGTTGTTTTTGTCGCAGTTCTGTACATTCAGAGTATCTTCCTATTCTAATGTTTGAGTCGAGCACATTGACCAAGTAAACAGCTGAGTATGGTAACACACTTACACATAGGTACAAACACATACACGTATACAAAATGGAGCTTGCTGAACATAATAATAATAATGTACGTGTTCAACACCATTAGTTGTGATGGGTTATTCAAATCTCCCCCTAACACACTTGCATGATAATACGTCAACATCCTCCATCAGTTCTGCAAATATAACACTATGGCTCTCAGTGGGATTCAGAGCCACAACAGCAAGTCGACAATTAAGGAATTTGTTTCTGCAGGCTTGGTTAAAGCCTCCAGATTTAGAAAAGAATGCAATTGTAACAGAAAAAACATCATCTGTGTATAATGAATCAGAGTTTGTTATGGAAGAACCTCATCAGCTGCACACACATCCAGTACACTGAGGGTCTATGAGAACAACCTATGACAAATAATGCAGACATTTAATGCAGGCAAAATCTTATCCAAAATCCTTGACCTTCAATCTCATCTTAATGCCTGTTATTATAACAAATCCAGTTAATGCAATGGTTGGTACTAACGTTTTCAGCGGTTCATCTGCCTCCTCCTCTCTCTCTCTGAACTTCTGCAATTGTACAATCCTTCTCACTCTTCTTCTTGACTCTACTCAGTTATTTCTTCTCGACTCCAAACCATGGGTTCTAGAGCTTTGATCTGCAGTGCTCCTAGGCTATAAAGCTCCCTCCCTGAACATATCTGTCAGCTGGAATTAATTTCCACCCGCAAATCACACATCAAAACCTGTTCCTTCTGCCTTAGAGGCTTTTATGTTTTAACACTCATTCCCCTTAAAAGGCAAGACAGCACTGCTACACTCTTCGGCGTATGTATATGTGGATCAATATGACATACCATCCAGCCTTTTTTACAGCTTTGGCATCCCACAGTAATCCACGTAGAGGGAATGATCGTTTATGACTCATTTATCCCAACAGAACGATAGTCGTAGGAAGACAACACGCCATAAATGCCATTGCCATAAATGTCATTGCCAACTATTGAACGTAACATTAAAGCCTACCCTGGTAGTGGTGTCGAGTGACATTGTGACGCAGGTGAAAATGGCAGATAAAGCTATATTGTATCTGTACCCTCATGCACTACGTGGGAAGATGTACTGTGAACAAGTGAGTGAGGGGGTGGGAGAGCCTGTAAGTGACACAGTCGGTAAGTGGATGTAGGGTTCTATGGTGATAAGGCACGGCCGAACAAAATGGAATGAGTGACAATGTCGCGCTAATGTTTTTTCCTTAGACTGCATCACTGGAAAATGAAGGAGTGTGGTAATTCTAATAACTAATACGCCAGAAGATAAACCAGGCCCGCAATGGTAATGGACATGCAGTAACAAACAACATTAGTGCTCCCCAGGACTGAAACAACGCAGAAAGAAAATGTTTATTGCATTGCTGTCTCTCAATGAAGAGTAATGGCGAAGGAAGCAATGAGGCCGATGAATTTTGTTTTCGAAGAGTGCCTTCGATTTTACACTTAGGGTGAAAGGCAGAAATAGACAGGTAGGTTATTCAAGCCCACACACTGCTGTACTAGATTTATTCTGTGGTGATGAGCATTTTCAAAGCACTACCAGAGGTGTGTCCTGATCAATTGCCTCTAAAATTGAAATACCTTAAGTCATCTGTCATAATCTGAGGTGTACTAGTTTGTGTTGATTTTATTTTGAAAGTCTTACTGACCTTTTCCTGTCTCCCTGAAGATCATCACCCTCACCACTCACCCGCCTGCCAATTACCCCAGCTGCACCTCGTTTCCTGATTACCTTCTGTGTATTTAAGTGCTGCTAGTCCAGTTCATTTTTGGACTATTTATACTTAGTATTTATGATCTACCAGACAGTTTTGCAGTTTTTGCTTGTTGCTGCGACTCACCCTTGTTGTTTAGCTGCTTTCAACTCAGATCTCTGTCAATACTGCTCTTTTTGTTGTAAGTCAGCCAGTTCAGTACGTGTTTTTATTCTCTTTTGTGAAAAGCTTATCTTAACCGTACGCACCACAGTGACAGTCATTATTGTCTTTGCATTCGTTTGCTTAGGCTTTTTTTAATACACCCAACAGAGCCAATGGAGGGATTGCTGATTTTCTGAGAGCATCACCTGAGGACAGTGTACAGTAAACAGTCAAGACAGAAATACAGTTTGGTGCCTTGGTTACATGCTCCTGAAAGTTCAGAGAAACTGTTTTGTTTAATTGCATAAAAAAAACACCCCCCTTCATAGTGATTAATATGCTGCTTTACAACTTTGCATTGGTTATAACTGTCAGTGATGTTATCCACTTTTCTGAATTCATTTCATTGACAGGACCAAGGACCATTACCCTGCTCTACTTTATGAAGGCTTGAAGATTTAAGCGAAGAGTAAAGAGTAAAGGGAGGAATAGTTGCCCTTCATCATCTGAATGACAAACACATTAATCATTTAAAACATAGAGATTTTATCCTCTCCTTTAGTCAAAGTGAAGGCTGGTGAAAGCTGGTCTGACTACAGACAGACATTCATTTACATCTGCTGCCCTGAACAGTCTCTCCACGGAGGGACAGAAAGATAGAGGACGCTGAGGGGGAACATCCCTCTGAACCCAGGTCACTGCTTTCCATCAGACACACACACACACACTTGTGGGGACAAGCATTTGTCTAGCCACTCGTACACAAAGAAGTCATTTCCTCAGTCAGCAGGACACCACAGAACGCTGCCATCATCAGAAAAATGGACTCATCTAGTTATAATGTGTATAGCTTCATATCCACATCAGAGCACACACATATACAGCTAAGGGCCATTTTGACATACAACCTCATTCATACAACCCCATCCAGGCAGGCCAGGATGGGGTTGTATGAATGAATTTGGGGTTGGGTTGGGTCTTTGGGTGGGATTTCTTATTTTTACATAGTTTGGTTTTTTGTCTTTCTCTTCTCTTCACCACAGCCTATGATGAGATCTGTTGTAGCCTAAATATCTATACACCTTATTTGAAAGTACACTTTTGTTTTAAATATAACGAGGTAGCTCTATTTACCATTCTTATTTTGGCCATTTCCTCTCCGTGTTAAGCATGGTGAAAGAATGATCGCAACAGAGAAGGCTCGGCTAGATGAGCGTTTGCACCCCCGGGGGGAATGAAACACATCTGACTGATGTTATGACTCCCACGCCACGGCAGAGGTTGATTGACAGGCCATGATGGAGCGCCACGCAGGCAAATGCGGTAATAACTCCGTAAGAATGGACCTGCTATTCACCCAATTACTGTCTGTAACACAGCTCTGTGTGTTTATCATGCCTGATGAAATGAGTGGAGTGTTATGTGAGTCCCAACGGTGCCATGGCAGGACCCATAAGTCAGCTTTTATGGCAGAGTTGCTAAATCATTGTAAGGCCTAAGGTGCGAGATGCTGTTCTACTGGAGGACTAGTGTATAAATTCTCCTTTCAAACAACAAATGAGTGTTTTTTTCACCAGTGATGGGTTCAGTTCATCACTTCGTGTATCTGTCCTGAAATTTTAGCCAACAGCAGTACTAATGTGTCTTCTAACAAACTTCCATCCATAAATGTGAATTCTTGTAAAAACGTGTGTGGCACCAGTATTGCCAGAGCATTTGAACATGCCACATCCTCAGCTTAGATTAAATGGTTAATACTTAATTAAATGTCGGAAGCTTAGCCTCTGATTAATAGACTGAGGGGGCACTCTATGTACTTTGCATGGATAATAGCTATTACTTCACATTTAAATAAGCAGACGCACATACACGCAGAGCTTTACATTACAAACAGAGTGTGTTATTGTAGATGCCCACATTGATTTGAAGCCCTTTGAGTGCAAGCATGCGCAGCACCCTGGTACAGCACATTGGGTGACTAATGAGGCGGACACACGATGCAGTGCTACCACACTCCAACATGTCAAGATTCATCATGTGTGTGTCATTAAAAAAACAGAGGGGAACACACACGAACACACACACACACACACACACACACACACACACACACACACACACCCAAACAAACAATTTCTTATACACTCACAGGCTAGCATTGGGGTTATCTGTCGTTTTTTGAATGATGTTCCTTTATTTACTGTTTTTACAGCCTTTCAAATAATATATGTCCCAGCCTCTTTGGAACCCATGAGGCTTGATATTACATTTTTACATTCTCGTTTGTGTCCTTAAAATATTAATGTCCAACTCTCCTCTCCTGTCGTCTCTCCTGTCCTTTTTTTCCAACCAAATTCTCGTAAAATACTGTGCAGCAAGTTAATGTGATCTTGTTTATTATTGGTGATCGAAAACTGCTTTTCTGTTTGGAAAATGGATGCTTCTCCTTACTGTGCATCGTGTTATTGTGTGGGGGCGGAAAGCAGACAGCATTATTTCTTTTGTACGTATTTTGCGCTGTTAGTTGGAGGTGGGATTATCCGTGGCAGTCATTGGTGCAGAGTGGTACCCTCTCCTGAGAGCCTCTGAGGTCTCTAAGTGCTTTGCTTAGCTACAGCTGCTAGGCAATCAAGAGTCGCCGAGTCGCATAGGACACCCTGCTCCTCTGGGCCCCCTGCATTATCGCAGCACAATGCTGTTAGGTCGCACAAATTGTTTGATAGGCAGCTGCTCGTCCGCAACCCACTACTTTCATCCTGTCAGGGGTGTTATCTGTTCATAGCAATACAAGGTTTGTATTATACAGTTTAGAGGCCAAAAAGTGCTATTAGGTTTTGATTTTAGTTTAGTTTAGCTTTTTTAATTAGTTTTTTACTGTGCTTTCAGTCTTATGTCTATTCAATAGGCCTGCTGGAGACCAGACTGTACAGAATAGAAGTCAGGCTTGAATGAATATTTATGACAACTCCCAACTATACAATACCCTCCTGAAAGTAGTGTGCATGATTCAGCCAATATTTATACATCTAACAGTTTAACCAAGTTGTTTAGCATTTTTCTCTAAAGTTGGCAAACCTATACGTATTGAACAGCCCTGCAATCAGTTTTACATTTGTTTAATGAACATATGGTAGCCAAAACCTCAAGAACTATTAATCTAACTGTGATCTGAACGCCATGTGAATTAAAACATTGACAGAAATAATTGGAAACTGAATCTCGCTTTCTCAGACAACTGTACCAATCATCACAAGTGGGTGGATCAAGGTCCTGTTTTTCAGTCTGTGTAAGAGACAGGTGCTGTGGGCATTGAGAACCTCTGTGGCAGATGGCTGGTACCCATAGTAAATAAGCAGGGTGTTCATATAGCATCTGGTTAAGCCAGTTTAAAAAAGCTGTTCAACTATTCATTAATGTGCGTAGGACCTGATTTGATGCTTTTGATGAGCTGTACAGTTTTCCGCTGCTAAGACTGCTCTGTTTACTCTGCTACACCCAGCCTTGGCTCCTTCATACTTCTCTAGCCTCCTGTTTCATTGTGCTCCTGCCTGCCTGTGCCTGCCACGGACTCCATCTCCATATCTCCACATCCACATGGATTGTCACGCAGCTTTTCAGCTTTCCTCCCAAATTTCGAGTGATTGTAATAAATGCCCTTTTTTTGAACTGTGTCTGCTTTTTGAGTTTTTCCAGACAGTTAGAGTCTGGTATACTTGTCTTAATGAGCCAGGGTGGGTTGTGTCAACGTTTGGCAGACTTAATTCCTTGGTTTTTGTGTTATCGTCTTATTTTGTGTTAGTTTCTGGCTGCATTTAAGACGGCCATGTATAGGTGGAAAATGAGAAAAATATTCTTCCCACAACAACGGTTCCTTGTAACCACTTCATGGTTTCTCTTCATGGGCACTCTGAAATCAATGGCGTTACGAAGTTGATGGAAACCTCAGGAGACCCAGCCACTGTGAACCATAGAGCAATATTCCATGTCATTCCCTTCATCCTCCCCACACTTGTCTCCCTCTACTGTGCTGACAAATATACTGTATCCTACCATGTGACCTTTAAACCATATAGTTTCTGTCTCCCTTATTGTCAATGCTATAATTCAGACGTTCACACACACCCCTTGGAGCAGCCAATCAACCACCTCTCAAAAAGGACTAAGGGCTTCTTCAGAAACGCACACTGACAATGACCTTACAATGACCTTACAATGACACTGTCTCCCATAGCCTATTGACGAGTCTTAATGAAACGCACACTGTCAGATCCTGTATGAGTTGAGTGTAAGAAATGTTCTGACCTCCCCTGTGGTGAGGCTGAAGGTTGGAGCAGTAGAGCAAGACTGAACGGCAATGATCATGAGCAACCGAAAGAGACGCAGAGGATGTCAATAAAGAAGAGGGAGGCAAAGCGACGGTTAGAGAAAGAAGGGCATTGGGTAAGAGAGACGTCGAGCCTCTTGTACGCCTTGCATTAAAATACAATCTCCGTTTCCAATTATGTTATCTACATAATCACATCTGATTGCAGGACTTGCGTTTACACCTTCCATCAACATGTATGCTTGTGATCTGGTTACTCCCTGCATTGTGATTGGAACTAAACACAAGGAAACACGGAAAAATTCTGATCTATTAAAGGGGGGCGCCAAAGAAAAAGTTTGGGAACCACAGACCTATAGACACGGGTTTCAAAGCCATGTATTTAACTTCCAACTGTTGAATTTACTCTGTACCAAAAACAGCCTGCATGTTCTATGTATGTGTGCTTGCGTGTGCGCATGAGAATGATTGATTAAACTAGCGAGCAATCGGAGTCGGACAATTGAGCGTGAGAGTGAGAGGGGAGATCGATCATTGTGAAGGCTCATGCCTGAGCTTGGCATTAGATAAATGGGCTCACAAGAAGCCCTGTGTGTGCATACATGTAAGTGTGCGTTACGGCTGCACAGTCCCACCACGTAAAAAACACACATCCATGCTCGCTTCATGCTGACATGGCTTTTCAACATTTTCATTCCCTTCTTTGCTTCTCAGGAGAAGGTAGGAAAGGAAGGAGGAGAGGGCATCAAGACGAAGGTGGCATAGTGTTTCCTCTGTGCATTATGGATGAAGCGTGTCCATGGTGATACCTAACCTCTGGTTGTGTCTTTATTTGCTTTACTGTGTGAATCTCTAGGGTTATGCTTGCCCACACACACTCACAGATCAACAGCCACAACACAATATTCATTTTTTAACTGTACCTCACTGTCTACAAATCAATTATACATCTTTATGTAGGATAAAGAAAACTAAGAAGATGCAAAAGAAGATATTTATTGAGTGAATTGAACGAAATAAATCTTAATTTACCCAGATACACAAGACAAAGGTATAATCCCAGAAGGGGAATAGAAGTATGGTCAAGGTATGAGGAGGGATCACCAGAACGGACCTTTGGTTACTGTGACGGGAGATTCTTTACAAACTCAATGCAAACACTGCTCCCCATTCAGAAAGTGGGATATTACTTCACAGATCTACAGGCGGTACCAGACTAATGACTGGATCTTGAACACTAAATAATAGAACCCTCGTAAATGGGTTTCTTTACCGCCGGCGGACCAGAATTGAGGTGTGTGAATACCCCTTTTTGTTTTTTTCTCTCCCTGTGTCTCCCCCTTTCTTCTCTCATCACAGCCCATGATGTGTTTTTGCAGTTGCCTGTACAGTGTATGATGTCATCCTGCAATACCCTGCACCTACGAGATAATTGAACACGCAACAATGATGTTATCGGAAACTCTGCTGTGAATTCATCTCCAAAAATGCCATAACGACATGCTCATTGTGTCAAATGCTTTCTTCAATAAAAATATTCAACAAAAAAAGAAAAAGAGTGGGATATGCCTGGTGTGTGTGGGTGCAGTGTCATACACTCATCAGAGCATCAGATGAGCTCTGTCACACTGCCACAGTACGTATAAGAGCTTTTAACACCCTGCAATGCTCTCAGCACAAACCATTATAACAAGCTGTTGACCATTCAGCGGCAAAAGCCCACATATTGTCCTCATAACATTCAGTAGCCTGTAAGCTAGACTGCTACTAGAGAAATGCTAAATACAGATACTGAAAGAGTTAAAGATACTCTATATCTAGTATCTACATCTATTTTTCTTCTGCGTATGCCAGCAGAAGATTAACAGCTGCCAGCTTGTACTGGTGGGGAAGCTTTGCAGGCATTAAACGTTGTCGCTGCCAAAGCCTTTAACTGTGTGTTGTAAGCAAGGTGGACTCTCGTTAACATAGCCAGCAAGACAGAAATGATGACAACACCTCTGTGGTTCTATATACAAGGTTGTAGCTTTTTACAAGGGACTTGTTGTATCCATAGCCGGTCAGTGGTGTGTGCGTATGTGTGTGTGTCTGCGTGTGTGTGTCCAAGCTCCAGTATAAACAGTGGAAAGTGAAAAGTGTAGAGGGGAGGGATGATCTGGCAGAGCACACGCAGACATAAACCCATAAGGAGACAGCAGACAGCTGGAGCCCTGTGTTCTCCCGCTCACTTCCACTTTCTTTCACCATAACAACGCTTTCGTATGATGTGACAGAACACAATTTCTGACCATCACTGTTTCTCTCACCCTCTTTGTATCATCAAGTTCTCTCTCTCTTTCTTTCTCATTCTCTCACTTTGTTTCTCACTTCTTTCACCTCCCCGGTTTCTCGTCACTTTGTCAGAGCTTTTCTCCTCCATTTTTTTAACCAATTTTCTCCTCCTTCTGTTTCTTCCATCTGTCTCCTTGCCTCTCTCTCTCTCCCTTTCCTTCTTTCCTCCGCCTGTGGTTCTGTTATACGTCTGTCATGTGGAAAATGTCCAGCAGATGCTATGGCCCCAGCCCAGGGAGTTGCTGATTTTATTACCATGGCAGCCCTTCATCGCCATGGAAGCCATCTATCTTCTCTGCAGCGTTCTACACTGTTCAAAATGAAGGTAACACTTAATCATCACAGTACAAGATCAAGTCCAGGGATATCAATCTGTCAATTTAGGAAGCACAAGTGTTTGTGAATCAATGTCACCTGCTTTGGTTCAAATGAAAGTAAGAATGTATGTTTATCACTGATATTCTTTTAACTGTATCTTGTATCACGGACAATTTCACAGACAACTTGGTAGCCTATTCGTAAAATGTCCTTGTTACACACATTCTATGAATCCTACCTAGAGTACAAGCTTTGGGGGGACAAGCCTTTCTTCAGCCATAGTGGTATCTGTTGTCATCATGAAGTGAGCATGGTTTAGTCAGCCATTGCAGTACTTTGGAGGCAGATACACACACACACACAAAATATTGCTGAAATAGAAACAGTGAGCGATTTGCACTGAATGAGTTGTCGGCCGCAACCAGTCAGGATGACACCACATCACTCAGTCGTACACACTGCAGCATGTGTGAAACCGGAGTTAGAGGTCTACTCACCAAATTGCCACAGTATCAATAGTGAGTAATAGTTAGAGAGGTGCATTCTTAAAGATGTGATATATGTTGTGTTAATACACTTGGACACCAAAGGTAGAATGAATGGATATGTTTCACTCATACTTCAACACAATGTTTGTGTCGGCTAGCTTTGAACTCCAACCTCGACCACAAGCCTGCTACTGAGTTATGACTATGAGACAATAATGTGTCACTCATAAGTGGTCCAGGTCAGGTTGTAAAGAACCAAACCATGATTTAATCCGATCCAAGTGCTTAAATATACTATGACTAAGGATTGGTTATATTGGTGAAAATTAGTCCGAAACTCACAGACATCCCCGGCCTCCTTGGGTTAAAGAGGAACTGATCCTCCATTCATCTAAATCACAATCCCTTTTCATCATCTCCACATTCCTATGGACACATCAATCTCCATATCACTACCATCACTTCACATTAACATTTACACACTCACTCCCAAATATGCCCACTCCCTCATTTTCCTCTACCATTCTCACTTCAAAGGGTTATCTCAAAATTCACTGACAGGATAAGAAGAGCTGCATATATCTTCTACACACACACACAAACACACACCTCAGAAATATAGAGAGTTGGTTCCTACCATCTTTCCGGTACAGGTTGATCTCCACTTTCCTCTCCTCTGCGCCCAGCAGGGCCTGCGCCATCTGGGCAATGGCCAGTCGCTTTGTGCTGGGTCCATACAGGAAGTTACACGTGCAGGGCTTCTGCATGATCTCAGCACGAGAGTAACCGCACATGTGGCAGAAGCTGTCGTTGCAGAAGATGATTGCGCAGTTTTCCACTCGTGCATTTGCGATGACAAATTTGCGACCTGTGGATGAAGTGAAAAGAGAGTTTATTAAACAAAAAGTTTAAATTAAACTGCAGCTTGGTCGTTGCTACTCCCACAAAGCCCTGAACTCTTTGTCATTCACATGCAAGTGCTTACATACGCTCTCTCATTCTTCCTCTGTCTCTCTGCCTGTCTAAACCACTTACTGCAGAAGGAGCCATTTAACTCCATGGTTTCTGCTTAATGTCAAAGGATGGTCTAAACACTCGTGCACACACACATGCAGACACACACACGCATACACTTTATTTGCAGTGCAATGTGAATAGGTAACACGTCCTGTACTCCATTTGTTTGTGGTAAGCCTTATTTGTGTCTTCAGGAAACATGCAAACAGGTCAGGCTGATTGATGATACCCACTAAAGATCTATACGATTCAGAAAGGCCCAAGTGCTCTCCGTTCATTTACTTTGTAATCAGGATTCATCAATGGGCAAATGGTTGGAGGGATGGAGGGAGGAGTCTGGGGCAAAGTAAGGGAATGAAAAAGGAATGGATGAGGATGAAACAACAGAGGGGTAGAAGAACTGAAGAAGGCTGTCCAAATTAAATGCTGGTAGTGGAAGAAGTTGAAGTTCCAAAAACAAACCAAACGAACAATAACCAAATGTAAGTATATAGAGATCAACACCACAATTAAATAATTTCAGTGAACCGTGCAACCATCCCAGTGACGAAGCATCGTGGTGTACTGTCATTAATTAGTGGGACCATTCAGGCCATTTAGTCTCTCATGTCTCTCTATCTAACCCAGTATGAAGACTCTGAAGGGTTGATAAACCTCTATTTGCCTAATTGTGGTGGGTTACGAGACACTGATGGGACACAGACATTGCCAGCACACTGTGTCTTTTACTGCCCTTTATTGCCTTTGACTAATATACAACTCAGCATTTAACCTGACCTATCCTTACTACAAGGAGCAGTAGGCAGCCACAGTGGCCATGGACAGCTGACCTACAGCCTGGAGCCCTAGCTAAAGGAGGGCAGGAGTAATTAGACTAATGCAAATGTTTTTGACGGAAGGGGAAACCGGAGTACCCAGAGTAGACACCAGGAGAACATGCAAACTCCACACAGAAAGGACCTGGGCTGGCCTGGGATTAGACCCAGGTTGTTAAGTGCTATGAGGCATTTAGTACAGTCAGGTACTAAACTAAGCTACACCAAAAAAAAAAGATCTGTTTCAGTCTGACAGTAAATTGGATCAGTATGAAATATGGGTGAGGTTTGAAACAGTATTAAGTGTGTGTCAGTGATCGAGAAATGTAGTATTTCAATCCGTTCAGTCAATGATTCTGTTTATTTAATTTGAAAGTTTAAATCTGATCTCTCTCTCACACACATATTAAATAACTATTGACGTGGTTCACAACTCACACTGTGGAAAGCAAGGCCAAAAACAACAGCATCAATAACATTGCATTGAGGTTTGAACAGTATTTGTGTAGCATGTTGCAGCATGATGAATGTTCTGGCTCACAGCAGTGACCCCTCTAGTGTGAAAGACAGCAGCAGTCACGGAGCTGCACCAATTTAGAGTGTAAAACCACCAACATACAAATGCGGCAGGACTGGCAGAGACTATGAAACTGGAAATGTACATATCTGCATTTATAGTAAACTATCACTCAAAAGCACATACACTATCTCTTCAGCATCTAATTCAAGTTGCCATTCGGAATTTGAGATGCCTTTGCCTTTTACATCAGAGTAAGCTAACAAACCTAAATAAATAAAGTGCAGGCACGTGGCCATACACACGGGCGTTGTGAGAAGACAATAGCTCAATCACTATCGACATTGACTTAATTAAGAAGCATTTGCTGTGATGTCAGTCAAACTGGGAAACAGCCACATAAATGAGAGAATGACAGTAATACACGGATTTCAAATAGAGTGTTGAAAATGAATTAATTATAGCCCTGATATAGAATAGTGACCTATTCAGGGTGTTCCTGGGCTGAGGTATGACACTGAGCAGTGAGGCTGTTCACAGTCTTACAGCCTGGGGACAAAAACTGTCCCTTAGCCTGCAGGTGCATCATGGAGGTGGTAAATGTCCTCCAGGGTATGGAGTGCTGTACAGTGAACCTGCCCGGGTATACTGTTCTGTCCTGAAGCCCTGTTTGGGTTAATCTTCTGTATGGCTTTGCACACCTCAGTATAAGAGACAGATAGTGGTGTTTGATGTGCGTTGGGGGTGGTAGTGAGCTTCCTGGGTGGCTCAACAACACTCATGGTCTCTGAACTGAATAAAAGGTGTTAAGGTCATCCGGAAAGGGAGCTTTTGATGTTTGTTGCTGCTTCACTAGAGCCTTTGTAGTTTGCAATGTAATGTATTCTTTGCCACGTGGGTCTGGAGTCTACAGCTGTGTAGGATCGCTCCAATTCATGCCTGTATTGTCTCCTTGCTCTCTGATGCTTCTCCTATCTTGCTGTTCTGTATTCATCTTCATCCTCCTGATTTGAATGCAGCAGAACAGGCTATGAGCATGTGACAGACCTTGCAGGTTTTTGGTTAGGATATTTTATCTGATTGGTGGGCACTTTGCTCTCAACACAGATGCTGTCGTAACCAGTCACATACTCTGCATTTACAGAGTGGTCATCCCATGTGGTTGCAGTTTTGAACACCTCCCAGTCTGCGCATTCACAACAGCTTATCAGGACCTCAGCAGTATCAGCAGATCAAACGTTTACAGCTATACAGAAAGGAGCAGCATGCTTTAGGCATTGTCTGTATGTTGGGTAGAAAAACACAGAGATGTGGCCCTAGAGTCCAAAGTTGGGGCAGGGCCAGTTCTATGTTCAATGGATATGTCTGGTACATTTTCTGAAAGCTAGATCTCTGTGAAAGTTACAACAGCAGTCCCTGGTCTTTGGTTGCAATGTAATTCTTGCTCGCAGCTCATCCAGCTTGTTTTTGAGTGAGTGCACATTGGCTAGCAGCATGCTTGGTAGAGTGCCAGTTAGTTCTAGCCTTTAGCCTAGCATGAAGCCTTTCCTACTTGACACAACTTTCCTCCAGTTGAGATCTGGACTGTGGAGCTGTGTAGGCCCTTATGGGTGTCGCCTGGGGCTATGCATACAATGCAAGAGTCCAATTCAGGTAATATAAACTTTGTATCTCTAGTGCTGGGCCCAACCACTATTCAGCAATGTCACTCTGTCGTAGGATAATAAATTCATAGCAGGTCTGAGAAGTAACAACTATACATAACACTATGTAAACAATACAATTCTGCAAGACTACAAAACAGCCTCTGAAAACATATTGGTCCTTAACAAGAAAGAATGAAAATGCCTCACAATAAAATATTCCCCTCAATGATTTATTCTTTATGTTAGAATGGCTGGAAGATATACAGTACATCAGATATATATAAGCCACCTACAAATCAGCCAGTTTGCCATGCTGAGACATTTTGACACGCTTCATATCATCCCTATTCCAGAAATATTCAAGACTTCGGTGTTTGACTTCAAGTTTTAGTGGAACTGTACAGCCAATGCATTTATTACTATGCTCAAGTGAGTTTTGAGGCTGCAGATAAATCATTTATGAGTGTTGGAAAGATTTGTTAACAGTATTGGTTGTTTTGGGGGTTTTTTATTGTATATTTTTTTATTGAAGCAAGCATTTGACATGACAGTGTGCATACAGTAACAGGACATTTTGGAGATCGTTTTTTTTATAGAGAAAAGGAAAAGGAGGGAGAGCGTAGAACGTATTGGTTGTTGAGCCATAATTTGAATTGTGATCGCGCATTTGTGCATGTGAGTGAGTGAGTGAGTGAGTGAGTGAGTGAAAATATTCTGATCTATAAAAGGGGGGCCCTGCAGAAAAAGTTTGGGAACCACTGGGCTAACCGTATTGCTAATGTATTGCTAATACTATGGTGCTGATTTTGGTCATTTTGTGTCAGGGTATACATGGACGGAGCTGCTGCCATGACTGAATGGCTTTTTGGTTTCACTTCTCTGGTTAAGGAGGTTGTGCCTGATTGTGAGTCTAGGCACTGTGAACTCTGCAAACTTTTTGGATTAAAATCAAAGCAATATATCTTGAGACTGCCACAAAAGTACTGAAAACCCTGATTGCATTTCCAACATCCTATCTTTGTGAAGTAGGGTTTTTCTGAAGTGACAGCAACCAAAATGAAATTACGCGGTAGACTGAAAGACCGGACATAAGGAACACATAGCAGGTGTCATCGTCTCCCATCACCCCTAGATGGGACTATCTTGTTGCAGGGAAACAAGCTCAGTGATTCTTGGTTATGGTGAGTTGTAATTATTGTTTGTTTTTATGTTGAATCTATATTCCGGTAATTTTTTCCCATTTCTTCAAAAACGATAATTGTTTTCCTCCTTCTACCTCAATGCAGTTCTCTAGAATAGAACCGCTTGTGCCTATTTATTCCAGCGTTAAGCACACAATTATCACAGCCTTTGCCTCCTTCCTTCATAAAACGAGACATTTCATCCATCAAAGCTGCACGTCCTGGTCTAAATGGGCTATTCCCTTGGGAGACATAAAGTCAAAGGCCTGTTCAGATATTCATGGAAACACTGGTGCTCTGTTGTGTATGTGGATGCATAGTTTGATCGCCCACCACCATGAATTAGCGGCGGTCCTGAGAGGCTCATAAACTTTGATGGGTTTGTCTGGCTGCAATAAGCCCTAGATAATGTAAAAAGTAAGAAAGTGTGTTCCTGTGTTTGTGTGTTATGCATTTTGCTTTGCCTAAGTTGCTTACAGTGATGGCTCATAATAGTGAAAAATACCAAGAAGTTTAGATTTTTTTTCAAGCTCATTCAATCGGTAAAAGCTTGTGAGTCTTTTAGAACTTATAGAAGGGATGGGGAACCTTTCCTCATCTCTCAGCGTATTCAGATGTCACAGCTGGCTTTTGTTCTTGTAGAGTAGGAAAGTGCAGTGATTCCTTTTTCCAGTTGCACTTGCCACAGGTTTAGCATAGCTTCACAATATCTCACATTTGAGGAGAGTGAACTGAGAAGCTGGTTAGGACCTTGGAGCTTTACATTCACCTCTGACAGGTACTTGGTTACAGTATATCCACCATGAAAGCTAAATCACACAGCCACTTGCTGTCACTTAGTTCAACAACAATGAAGTTTATGGTGGAAAGAACTATTTTCATCACAGAATTAAGCTTCAAGGAGTGTGCACACAAGCTATCTTGGTGTGTGTGTGATACAGGGGCATACAAATAACTGACTTAGACCTGAGACGACTCATTTCTTTTCTGCCCAATGCAGTCAATCCCTTTTAGGCACCAACCATTGCTGGGGCTCCGTCTATCACCCGGCCGCTCAGCTTGGTAAACTGAAGGTCAAATTTGTTCATACCCAAAACAACTTGCTCAAACAAATCCTCACCTTTAGTTGTGCCATGCATGTCTTGCAAAGTGAGCATTTCCTCTAAGATGTCAAAGTCAGCTGTGATGCCTCGCACAAAAATGGCTAGTTGAGCTGTGTTTGTTATGTCCGTTGTATAATCACAGACCAAAAAGAGAAAAACTGGAAATCTATTGCGGTGTGACCTTCAATGACTTCTCGATGTCTCGTGCCATGTCAGTAATCCGATCTGAGACGGTTCTCCGGGAAAAACTGACACTTTGGAAAAGTTTTTCGGGCGCGAGAAGCTCCGTAGCGGCAACGAGGCACTCTTTTGCTGCCATTTACTTCCACAAAAAAGTATTCATTTGTCCATTTCTTTAGGGAAAAACGACATTCCGACTTTTCGTTGTTTTGTCGCCATGTTCCGCTACCTGCTGACAGTTACGCTATGTTGTGTTCAATGACTCTGACCTTGGCCCGGAAAGACAGACGTTCGCTCGTTTTATCACAAAGCGAATTAATTGCTATCTGAAAATGATTTATGTCTAAGTATTTCATTTATTTATCTACTTTTTTGTGTTCATGTATTGTCTGGAGGTTCCCTATCCCTGCTCTAGTGGGACCTGTACTCACAGCCCAGCACCATGCAACTCAATTGGCATTCTTCAGAGAACACCAGAATTGGCAAGTCTGCCATTGATGCCCAGTTCTCTTCACAGATTCAATTTAATTCAACAATTTATCTAGGGCCAAATCACAACAAACGTTATCTCAAGGAACTTTACAGAGCATTTAAAGAAGACCAACATTCCCCCATAAGCAAGCACTAGAGAGAGAGAGAGAGATGGGTGATTAGTAGGAGATGGTAGTTGTAGTAGTCCAGTTTGTTGGCAAATGTTTGTTGAAATCCTTCACAATGTTAGTGACTGGGTTAAACACTATAGGCGTGATATGAAATACTTATTACATAAACGTGATGGGAGCTCGTTGCCTGCCTTGTGCCGATCCTGACTGTGATCAAAACACGAAGAGGACAGTTTGTCAAACAAGAAGAGTTAAAAGAGTAATTAGGATTACCAGAGTCATTGATCGAACTCACCCGGTGTCAGACACCAAAGGACTTGTAGGCTTTGAGTGTCAGAGCCGTGTTCTGGGATAGGAATTGTTGTAACCTGATCTGTTGGTAACCTGGTGTCTGGTGGTAACCTCTTGTCCTGCGTGCTTCTTGGAGTTCTGTTCTATCTGGTGTCTGTATCTTGGGGCTGGGCCCCCTGAGACACGTGTTTTGCCCTGGTTGCTGGAGTTCGAGGCATCCGCCCAGGACAAATGTTATGTCTTGTCTCTGGGGTTCAGGGTGGCGACTCAAAATGTCCTCCACTCTACATCGCACTCTGCCTCACTGGATTCCTATTACTAACCTCACCTGTCATCTGCCATGATCAGACACACTGAGACACATGATTAGCGACAACTGTGGATGCACCCCTGCAGATCATTAGAACACCAACCTTATATAAACATGGACATTTTGCTGATCCCCTGCGAAACTCATCACAAATATTGCACATTCATGTTCATTTCCATCAATCGATCAGTGACATTTCTTTATGTATGTATGTATCACAAACACAATTGTCGTCACCATAAAGGTTTCTGGTGGCATGACCACACTCTACCACAAAGATTTCCCTATGATGTCTTAGAACTGAGCAGGGAGCTGATGGATAGACTGCTAAACATGAGCTGCTGGTTGGCTGTTCACTGGGGAGGAAAACATCATTTCATATTCTTACTGACACACACGCACACAAATTCATGAGACATGCACACGCTCCCACACAGGCACACAAGTGCGCGTACACACACACACATATAAGACACCAACGCAGAATGAATTATTCACCAAGACCAGACCTTGGAGATTCCGCAGTCTGCCAGTTTGTGTGTTAGCAGACTGCGTGTGTACTTTTCTGTGCATGTGTGTGTGTTTATGTGTGAATGTGCTTGGAATTTCCCTGAGTGTACTGCGTAGGCGGATAAGGAGGGAAGCCCATGTGTTATAAGCAAGTCAACACACATCTCTGCCTTCTTTCTAAAGAGCCAGAGCAAGAGAGAGCGAGAGAGAGAGAGAGAGCGATCAAAATAGAAAGAAAAACAGAGAGAACAAAGTCAAGGACAAACAAGAGAGAGAGAGAAACAAACATGGAAATAATATTACATCAGAAGAGGAGACCACACAGATATATTACGAGAATGAGACCATTAAAGGGAAACAAAAATGGCTGTAACTTGTAAATGTCTTTTTCAGTGCTTCTACCCAGTTCTGACTGCAATTACCATGGAAACTGAATATTTGACACACTATAAATTCTTGAACACAGAGCTGACATTATGTGTATATTGAGATTAAAGATTTGTAATATATCTTATTTCTGTTCGCTCATTTGTGTCTGAGAATATATTGCTCACTCTGCAATAAGCATTAATCCACGCTGTAATATTTGACTGCGACACCAAAAAATAATTAGGTACTCGTATCTAAAGGAATCTATGGACAGAGTTTGCAACTTTTCCAACACCTTTATTATTATCATTAGCACCTAGTTCCATCATTCATCTAGCTGGTTCTGCAATAAGGTATATTCTGTATATCCAAGAGACAAGCATGGTTGGTTTTGACATAGATCATGGTCACCAGAAGTAATAAACAGTCAGTCAATTGCGTCAGTTCAACAGTTTAGTCCTGCTGAAACAACAACCAACTACTACTACACTACTACTGTGCTTGACCCGGCTGAATTTGTAAAGCTACAATCTGTAATTTAAAGAGCCACCCCCCCTCTAAGAATCTACTGAGATCACTAAGATGACATCACAGGAAGATACACACTTTCAGTTCAAATGAATACTGCATTATCACATAACCAAAGAGGAATTCTGGAGTTCAGGAAAGAAAGCCACTGCTCAGTGAACCATCAGGGTTTCCTTCTTAATTTCAAGGTACCCGGAAGTCCCCTTATCACCCTTTTTATTTTTTAAATATTTATATATTAGATACATCAAAAAAAGTAATTTGATTGCCTAAATGTATTTTCCAAATGTACTTTATGTGCTATAAAGACAGTAATGCCTTGTACAATAATTTTTTACTTATATCTCTGCCACATTCTCTTGGCTATTGCACATTATTCACTGTCTGCGTGTGTTAGCTCTGTGACAGACTAGCAGCCTATCCAGCATGTACCCTGCCCTGGGATTGGCTACAGCAGCCCAGCTCCAATGGAGAATTCTTGAATGAAGGAAATAAATAGAAATACATGAACTAAATAGAAATACATTAAAACTACACTTCAGGGTAAAATGTCACAGGAAACCACTTTCTGGGAACGTGTCCATATTTGAAAATAAACGTGCAGTAGCTATAATTGTCCTGCAGACTACAGCACTGCTACGGACTTGAAAAAGTCAATATATTGCCAAAAATACTCCAATTTATGAAACAAAATAATGTCCGTGACCAAGCTGATCTAATTTCCCAGAACATCATTAGATTTTGTTGAAAACGCCAGCATATCAACTTTCTGTGGTTTAAGCATATACCATAGCACTGTATCGTCACGTTCTGTCTTTCACTTAGACACAATCCCTTTCCGAGTCAAGGTCTTTGTGATTATCCAGTCAAACTCATCTCAGCTCCCTCAAGACCAGACAAATAATTACATGTAACCTTGGCCTGGTTTGTTTGGCATTGCAAAAGTACCAGAGTGCCAGACATGACTCGAACTTTCTCCTCTTAAGAGCTGCTGTCTGTTGGTAAGACGGAACTCTGCTGCCTGAGAAGTGCTGAGGTCTTCAGTATGAGACAGCTGACAACAGTGTTTTTGTTTTCTTTTTTGGGTGGGGGGGGGGGGGGGGGGGGGGGGGGGGGGGGGGGGGTCTGTCATGTTCATGTATTTCTGAATTTTGAAACAGTAATGTCATCACTTTCCAAAATATTCCTATTCAGTCAACAAAAGCCATTCTTTCTAAAGTAAGGTTAAGGAAGCATAGAACCTTTTCAAAGGAGACAAGACTAAAGAAGAGACAACACTTAATAAAATCCGGAACAAAGCCAAAACAAACAAAGCCCACAGGTTAACCAACTCTTCCACACATGCTGGGGTTCAGTCACAGGATGTGGTACTTCTCAAAGTACACACTGATGCAGTCCCCCATCAGTGGTTAAGAGTGATAATCCCATAATCACTGCATTCCTTAACGGCCTGTTTCCCCAGCTACAGTGTGAATAGCTTCTCCTTCTACTTTAACAAGGTTATGCAGATTTATTCAAATGAGCTCTAATCCCCAGGATGCCAGAGACTCTGGGGTCTTTAAATTGGTTCGCAGGCCCTTTTTCTGTGTCATTGCTCTCAGGGTGGCAGAGGAGAAGGAGTGAATGAGAGTGAGTCCAAGCAAGCAAGCGGCGACAGAAAGAGACAAAGAGACTGCACGAGAGAGGTTTGATGAAGTTTGAGAAGAAACCAGAAGAGGGAGAATTGATGAATGGGAGGACAAAGGTGGAAGGGCAGCTGTCAGCAGATAAAGCAGGGATAAATAGAGTTACCACACTGAGAGGAGAAGGACAGAGGAAAAACACCTGAGAGGTGTCCGTGGCCATGTTTTCCTTTATACACTGGTTGTCAAATGATATGCGGTGAAAAATAAGCACTGTCCCACTTTTTAATGGATTTCGGTCATAAAATCCAGGGAGTCATTGTGCAAGCAGGCTTATGTTGTAATACACAAAGAAAGGTCACAGATCACAAGCATCACAAATGTGACCTACAGCACCTGTGTAACTGTTTACTAGACTAAAACAAAACTACGTAGAAATGAATCACAAGGTTGTGCTTGACTCATATTTTGGACGGTTATAAATACATTTTCGTTTTCTTTTCTTTTGTTGATGGAATACAGAAAACACCAAAACTGCATTATCAGGTGAAGTTGATCACGATGATGAAATTACAGTGCAATCCAACAAAGCCTTCCAAATGAAAAAAAACAAACATTTTCCATCAACAAATAATTTCATTTGACATGGTCTTCAATCTGATCTTCAACAAATATGCTGCAATATATCGACCCCAAAATTACAACTTACAAGAACCTGCCTGTCCAATATACTTCAGACAAGGAAAATCCATAACTGGAGCAGATGGCATGCAGCTGCCCAGATACAAGCCACAGAAGAGAAACTTTACAGTCCTTTGAGAGTCAGTCCAGTCTTTAGCCTTTGTGCCAACCCGCTTATTTTACATTCCTTGTGCGTTAAGAATCATTGTGTATGTGCAGATACCTTTCAAATGTAACCATAGAAATGTCATGGACATTTTTTAAATTTAGGAAACAACAGAAATCTCAAAACTCATTCCATTATTATAATATTGAAAAAATAATTGACATGGCAAACATTTTATTTTGTTAAATTACAAATAAGTTGTTAAGAAAAGCTGTTGCATTGTCAGACACGATTCCCTAACATGTAAGTGTTTAGCAAGGACACAGAGCTCCTTCCTCTCTGAAGAGATCACCATGTTAACAATCTATTCACAAGTTCCATCCCTACAAAACTGCTCATCCATGTTAAAGTGTCCTTGACAATAAAGTAATCCTGCACATTGCCTGTAGCTGAAGTGAAGTCTCCATCTCCAGCAGAATGAATCATCACAGGTGTTGGACTAGATGTTCTCTCTTGGATATCGATGAACAAGTAAAGCAACAGTCAATCATTGCACCATGTTCAGGTGTGAGTTTGTCAGCAAAAGGGATATTAGATCCAAACTATCATCTAACACCCAACTGCTCTATTAAAAGGACCGTAGCTGTGGATGTGTGGTGGAATATGAATGCACAGAAGGATGTATGTGATTCAGAGGAATACATATATAGATCTATATTCCTAAACATCCTACTGTGGCTCAACACTTTCTACTAGGTACACAAGCCTTGTATCCGTCTGAGACAGTAGGAAAGGTGTGCGTAGGCAATGTGCTTGGCTCAGGAATAAAAGCACCACACGCACACGCACACATACACAAACAAACAACCTTCTCCGGGAACCAGCAGGGGCCTTGTTGCCTGGTTGGATACATGCCTATTTGAGATCAGAGGACAGTTGGGCACGGCAGCACAGCGGGCATCTGCCGGGCACCAGAGAGAGAGAGAGAGAGAGAAAGAAAGAACACAAGAGGGGAGGGAGAGATGGAGGGAAAGCAGGTTGTCAAGTAAGACACAGAGCAGGAATTGGAAAGGAACGAGGTGGAGAGAGGAGGGCAAGCAGGAGAGCTGTGTGTTTGAGTTTACAAGTATGTGTGAACTCACGTCTGCGAGCGTGTGTGTAATCTTTCTTGCTCGATAACATTTGTAGGTGTGTGTATGAGAAGGAGGAAAAAAGAAGGCTAGGATACGAGACAAAAAGGGAGAGTGTGTGTGTCAGTGAGAGACGAGTGGTTTCACACCAGTAGTGTAATCTCAAAGCATTGACTCACTCCAGTGTAGCAGTGTTGCTGTGTTTATAACCTCCGAGCCAAACAGATGCTGCCAAGAAATAAAAACCAAGCAGTGCATTTATCTGCATTAGCGCCGTATAACAAGAATAAAGGACCTCCAATCCTATATTATTCCACATTCATCTTTTATTTAATAATCTGGCGACAAACAAAAGATGAAATGTTGCTTGTTGGCAGAGAACAGTTATATATTTGTGCTCTATCACTGGCACAGCATGAGTGATATTAAAGAAATGCATCAAGCTTTTCCTATGCCGTTAGAAGCCTCACACACACTCAACAGCCTGATCCGTGTGCCTGCCATGTGCATTAGCATCTCGGCACTGCAGCCATTACACAGAGGCATCACAGAAACACTGAGCTTGGAAATGACACTCAAATATGTTGCTAACAACGCAGGTGTAGGTGTGGATGGCAATACTTTGCTCCAGCTAGCAAACATCGGCTCCTCACCGGTGATGCAAGCAGAAACATTTGATTTGGTCCAATTACAGCCAGAGGAAGGGATCGGAAAAGACAAAGGACAACACCAAAGATCAATCATTATCAATGTCTTGCTAGGCTACACTTGGGCCTTTATCTGGGAAAACCTGGGAAAAGATTGGGACTCCTCTTTCCTCATTAGTATCTAATGAGTCCGCAATTCAGTACTGAGGCAGGACCTGTTGAATAAAGTTAAATAAAGCAAAACAAAGTGCGTCTCTCCCCTAAGGCCTAAGAATGTGGCACCTGGTTGCTGTTTAGTTATTAGAAAACAAATGCTCTGCTATTGAAGATTGGGTTGAAGATGTTTTAGTCACCTCTGTTGTTTTGGGGGGAATGTTTCCACTTGCATTTTCAAAAAGACTTGATTGCTTAAACTTGGATCATGATGTGTGTGTCTCTGTGTGTGTATGCTTGAAGGTGGGTATGTGGGAAGTCGAATCAGGGGGCAGTTGCCATTGTGATGAAGTGTTTGTACTTTAGCTGAAGAATAGTAGCATCGTCCCTAGAGGAGGACAGTGTCTTGGAGGAGGCCTGTAATTGGCCAATGTTTTCTCTACGGTGCTCCCAACACTCAGCAACACCAACCCACCAAGGCTGATGGGAAATACAGAGATGTATCCCAGTGGCCTTACAACTCAGGGTCAAACGGCTGCTTGTTGCTTGAGAGAACACAATCTGCCTGTCCTCATGCGCCGGTATCTCTCGTTTGGATAAGGTGAGGCAGGATATCAAGCACAGAGGATGTCGGTACAGTAAACCGAGAGGGTTACAGACTTAATGGATCACGGATCGGTGCAATATGCAGTAAACAGAGGAGGTTTGAGGTCAGGGGGAGAACAGGCTGCTGTGCTGGTTGCATCTTTTCATCAACTTTGATAGATTTGAGGTTACATCTTCACGGACACAGAGGGGAAATTTAGTGTGTGGCTAATTTCAACTCTGACCACCAATGACTACTCCTATCACACACTCAGATGGTAATCAATGGAATTCTGAATATGCCCTAGTGCCTAAATGATCCAGATGAGACCCTGAAGTCGATCTGAGCTCTGGTATCTGAGATATTTTGGGGGGCAACACACACACAGGCACTGAGGCTCTGTATGTGAACTCCACTACACTAATTCTTCCACAAAGCTTACATTCTCCAGCACAGGATTCATTCTCTCAACAACGGAGGGCAGAGTCACTCTTGATTATTGTTTAGATGTAATAAAGGTCACCAAACCCTCACTACTATAATTGAATACCAAAGGAGCTGATGAAGCTACAGTGTGTGTGAGTGTGTGTGTGTGTACCATACAAACACTGACACTGGCTTACTGAAACATTAGTGTACTCAGCTATGGATAACATGAGAGGAGGAGAGTCAGGTTTCCAGCAGAGTCAAGGTTCGGACTGAAAGGGAGGGAGCCCTGAAAACATGGCTGTCAGAATTTTAGACTTCAGTCAACGGTAGAGACGTATGAAAGCATCAATCAGGCTAAAGCAGCTTTTCTTTCCCTTTTGTCATCAAGTAAACAGGGAAGCTTCCATGCTGTCAGAATGCCAATACATCTAAAGTCTAAACTGTTTCAGTTAGCAGAGGATCTTCGTCTCATCTTTGCGGAGCTATACACACACACACACACTCATCTGGGTGGAAAAATAAGAACGAACTGTGGAATTCACTTTAATTACCCCGGACTGCAGCGTCAATTATTCAACTGGACTGCACTTCGGCGGAGTCACTTTTCAGCATCTCTTTGCGTTAGTTAACGTCGGGGTAGGAAAGGGTGTTTGTGTACTAAAAGTCGACTCAGGTGACACCTTGAAGCTCTGACCCCCGTGCTGCTGCTGCTGTGACTGTGAGCGGTGTTACAGTACAAACACAGCAGGAGACAACTGACCTTTTGCGTTTCACTTTACAACTCACCCTAACCCTCAATATCCCCACAGTTGTCGCCATCAGGATCTTGCATCCGTGTGTGTATGCTGCTCACACATTCACAGGAGGGAAATGAATGAACGGCGTGGAGCTAATGGCTGCTGGGGACACCGGGGCATGTGTGTGTGTGTGTTTTGAAATATAAGGGGCGCTGCAGTTCTCTAACCCTCTGGCTGTATATGAAACATTTAGTAGCTGAGATATATTGTTTTTGGAGGTTCCCCCCCTTGTCTTCATTGCTAATTCATTGATTGATTGAAATATGTAAAATATGAGAGAGGCTTATTCAGAATAGGTTTAAATAATAGAATAGTAGAAAAGGATTGAATAGATGCTTCAAATGCATCATATGACACTTTTTGTGGATTGTAGGAGGACAAGATCAGGAGAAATCTGAATGATTAAGCTCCAAGATCCTTCAGTGGCTGATCCAACCTAAGCAGAACATCTGGACAAATCTGAACCGGCTTGTTACTGTAGTAACGGCAGGTAGAGGAAGCCTGACTAAAGTCCCGTTTTGGAAGTGAATCATTTTGACAGAGGTATAATGGCGCAGTGCCGAGTTCGTTTGTTTGTTTACGTTTTTCAAATCAAATCAAATACATGTTTATGATGATTGATGATGATTATTCCGGCTTTTCCGAGCCTGATGTTTACCTGCACGACTGATCAATACCTCGGCAAACACCTTTAATTAGGCTAATTAGGCTAATTAGGGAGGAAATCAAATCTGGATTGAACGTCTACGTCATTATGATACGTCGTTTTCAGTCAGTTTACAGTCAAGAAAGGAATTCCTAAAGGTCTCCTTGGAGAAATAAATATATTCTCTTACTTTGACTGTCGAATTTCCTGATGATGGTGTCCAGGAAGGTGTTCTGCGGGGCCACGTGGCCCCTCCGGACCGGCATCGTCGCTGAGGTGACCCCGTCTGGATTTGGAAGAGGACTTTGGAGGACTTTGAACTCTTATCACAGGGGAGAGGCTGAGGGTCCAGCGCACGATGTCATGGAGACCGAACACTGGACTGGATCAGGGACAAGTCTGTGTGTCTCCCCAAGATGCGGGACTGAAGTTTGTCCAAGTTGGTCACAGAGACGCTCCCTAGGAAAGGGAGAAGAGAGGAGAGGAGAGAGGAGAGGAGGACGCACCGCACAGTAGATAGGAGCCGTCTGTATGTCTCCAGTTTCCACGGTGTGTGTGTTTGTGTCCCCGGAGGGAGGGAGGGGGGGCGGTCTGTCAGGTGGGACTCCTGAGTCTCTGAGGTCTCACCACCACATCGCCACACTCACCGCCACAGCTCGCTCCCGTCAGGCGGACTGAGCAGCTGGGAGGCGGTGACGCTTCTCTCTGGAGCCATAGTTTGGGGAGCCGAGCTGCGCGCCTTTATCTCGCTCTCCTCCTTCCACCTCCTCCGAGTCCCTGTGAACCTCCCGGTATCTCTCACCGGGAAGGGAAAAAGACAAAAGAACGGTTCAGATGAGAGGGGCAGATCCAGCAGCAGTGTGTTTTCGGAGGTGCTCACCGCGTCTCTCCTCCTCCTCCTCCTCCCCTCTGTGCGCTTTCAGATGGCTTCAGCTCCACCGGCTCCTGGCTGCGCCTCTTTTTAACCCTTTGCTCATCGGGAAAGGAGCCGCACACACCTATGGATGCACACACCCACACAGGTCTCACTCCACATTTACACAGTTATCACAAAAGTGCACATTCATTTAACTGGATGTTCCTTTAATGACACGATTGGTGTTATATAGAGGATAGAGTCAATCAAATGGCATCGGTGTGACGTAAGGTTCCTCTGGTGTGAGGTGCAATACTTGGCCGTGTTTAATGTTCACGTTGGTTACAGACAGGCGAGGAAGATGCAGCTGAACCTTTAACTCCGGACTACCGGTCTGGTGATAACAGGTGAGTGGTACCAGGCTCCCTTTGTAGGAGGGACCGCACTCAGCCGACACGCCCACAGCTCCGCTACCCGCTACCGCTTCTCTGCTCCTCCGCTTATCAAAATGACCACTTTAGCGCTTTATCGCCATATTATCCTGCTGGAGTGAATCTTTCTCTGTGACACTCTAAATTGGACTCTAAACGGGAGGAAACGCGGCTGTGATGCTCCGTGACTGGATTGATTTTGAGGCTCGGGACGGGATTCACCACTCCGTCTGCTTAGTGACGTCACAGCAAAGGGGTTCCCCGTTCCGTCATGCTGGAGATGCTGCCTTCACGGACTCGTCGGACTTTGCAGGGTTCAGCTCAGTGCACGAGGACTCGAGGATTGACGGAAGTGTATCAAATGAGACTTTTGAAGTTATTGTAATAGCTGGTTAATGCTTCAGTGTGTTCATTTAGTACATGTATGATGTAAACCTTTGTGCGTGAACATTAAATTGCCATTACCATTTATTTATTTTATTTTATTATTTTTTAAGTGTCTATTAAACCTGCATTGAACTAGAGGGGTACCCATTTGCATTCATACCTCTGCCAAGGCCAAACCAGCCAAAATATGTTCTTGCTCTTTCTTATTTGATGCAAAACAGTATGCTACAGTATGTAGCACAGTCAAAGGCTGACAAAGAGCACAAATGAATCAAATATCAAATACTAAGTGTAGTAAAGGCCTTTTAAATGAATCAACATTCATCCCGCCCCCCCCCCCCCTCCCATCCTAGATATAATGAGCTCTGTGTGTCTTTAAAATTTGATTACACGTCTCTGCAAACATGCACAACAGTTGTAATGGTGTTATTTCCCACAGTAATTGAAAGCAACATCACAAACACTCTCTCTAATTTCATAGGAGATGTTGATAGGTCTAAAAAGTGCTAGAGCCCCATGAGCTTCACGTTTAGTTTGGTCTGAGTTTGACTCCAGCTTTTTGACTGCCGTTTGTTGATAAATGAACCTGTACAGCACCATTATTTGTTAACGATCAACATTTTAATGATGGCTTTGACGTGATGAATTGTAGTTGTGCAGCTGGATGAGGCTGGAGGAGCTATCCATCAAAATCTGACATTTTAGCATGAATTAAAGATGCATTGCTTCCTTATTGCGTTCAGCACGATATACTACAGCCGAGAGAGCCGGAGGGGGCGGGGCCAAGTCAGCCTTCCCTTATTTAGTCAGGAAAAGAGAGGAGGGAGGCAAGGAGAGAGGAGGGAAGGGAGAAAAGGGGAAGCACATACTGCCCTGTCACAGAAGAGGCCTTTCTATGAGAAAGCCACACACACACACACGAGAGAGAAGGCAACATCGCCTAAATATAAAAGTCTGGACAAACTTTTCACTTTGACAGATTCATTAAATGGTACAATACACATTCAATACTCTGTCTTGATTTGTTTTCCATTTTAATAGAGTTGTGCAGCAACAGGCAGCAAATTTGTATCGAGCTGAAATGCTTGGAAGGTGAGATCAGAAGCAGAGGAGATGTTCCACGTAAAAATGCTCCAAGATCCTCTAAACATTGATGTCATCATAAAAGCTGATGGACAACAGACAACGTGCTGCATGTGTACACAATATTTATTGTAAATGTTTTGTAGTTGGGAAGATGGAACAAGTTTGACAAGATGACTCAAGGTATACAAGCATTTTATTTAAAAAACACAAAAACAAACACAAAAGCTTCATTCAATGAGTCAAATCTATGATATTATGTATTATTATTATTTCAAAGATGAAGTCCTGTGTGATTTCTTTCAAAAATCTGAGATAAAAAAGCTCTACAGATTGAAGAATAAACATTGAATCAGAGTGGAAGCTATAGCAAGTAGTAACCACAAGTCATATGATGACTAAGGACTACAGAACAAAGTATACATCCATCCATCTGCCCAGCAACCATCACCATGGAGCTCTCACTCAGCTGGACTCTCACACTCACTGTCCTGTTCTCAATCTTCAGTGCAGATTCACAATAACTTTTTACACAAAAACGCACCCACACACCCACACCCACACACACACACACTCTTAGCGTCTGGACAGGTCACCACCTGTGAAAAAAAAGAGAAAGCCAAACACAGAGTGAGGCTGATTGGAGTTATAACTTCACTCTAAAATGCAACACATCGAAACTCTATTATTACAAGAATAATGAATCTCGTTGAAATATAGTTTGAATAATGCAAGTCTTTATGAACATATATATATTCAAAATGTATTAGCAAATATCCCAGGAGCAGCTTGCAAATGTCTCCGCATTTCTCACAGTAATGTTTGTTATGTACTATACGAGTTAAAGGTGGAAAAAAAGAGCCTGCATGTGTCGGTTAAGGTGTAAATAATGTCTAAGCACAGTTCATTTGTGAGTGAATGCGACCACACACTGCGGGAGATTGATCTGTGTAGAGACCAAATCCGTCAGACGTGAGGTCTGCTGGAGTGCAGAACAGGGAGGGGAATGTGGGGGGGATGTTCTGTGTCATGTGTGGCTACATCCAATTAACTAACGCAATCAGCCATGTTGATGAATGGATTAGCAAATAATTGCTTCAGAGGTGGGATCCCTGATTGAATTATTCATGGCGGGTAAAAGAAAACCAACATTTCAGTGAGATTGGTGTGTGTGTGTGTGTGTGTGTGTGTGTGTGTGTGTGTGTGTGTGTGTGTGTGTGTGTGTGTGTGTGTGTGTGTGTGGGTGTGGAGGCATGTGTCTAAATGTGTTTCTGCATGTCAGCCTGGTGATAATGGAAAGTGAAAAATGGAAAGAAGTAGGGACAGAAACAATGACAGGCAGAACTATGGATGACTCAGAGAGCATGTGTGTGTGTGTGTGTGTGTGTGTGTGTGTGTGTGCGTACAGTGAGATGCTGGGACTTAATTGTCATCAAATAAACTACATAAACCTGATGTATAAACGTAATTGATCACTATCAAAGATTGATGGGACTTCCGGGTTCCCTGACATAAAGACCCTAATCCAATCAGTTCCGGGTTTAACTGGTTGAATAATTGTATTGCGAGGGGGAGGAAATCTCTGCTGTGCTGCGTTGATGACAAAAACTTTCAAAGATGTTGGATAGCTGACCGCTAACCAATCACAGCAGCTGGTTTCCATCAGCTGCCACGGGCAAAACGCCTGCTGCCTGAGCTCAGATGTAAGGACTTACTCCTCAGCTGATGGAATGAAGCTTGAAAGGATTTCTTTGAAAATGATGAAAATAAAGCTTGAAGCAATAAAAAGTATGAAAACATGATTAACTGCTCTAAAGGCGCTTGGTAAAATCTTTCATCAGTCACTCCAACAAACAGAGAAGCAACTTTCTACCGATCAGCTGCTCAGCACTAACGTGACCAAGCGCAACGTATGTGAGCTGTGTGACCTTTCATTGTGTGTGTGTGTGTGTGTGTGTGTGTGTGTGGTGCCGAGATGATTTGGCATTTTATACTCAGGAGTTAGATTCTACAACAGACTTTGGAAAACCATGAACTGTTACAAGTATTGCTCTTTTTTTTGTAAAACCTCCAGTCTCCAGTTCTTTCCCTTGTGATCCCCCCCCCGCCCCCCCCTTCACCTTGCCTGCCCACCTGCCTCCCACCAACCAATCCTCTGAGCTCTCCATTGTTTTGTTGCCTTGCCTAAATTCCTGTGTTCAGTCCTACTTTTTCTCTTTGACCTCCAGCTTCTGCCTTGGCCTTTTGTACTTTTGCTCGATGCTCTGACTTGCCGGCTTTTGATCTCTGCCTGACTTGACTGTGTGAGTTTTTTGCTGTGCCTGCATGATCTTTGTTGTTTGTGTATGACCCCAACGTGTCTACGGTTTTGGTTTAAAGCCAGTTTCTTCTACACAACCGCTTGTTGTTTGAGTCTCCCCTTTACTGACTGAAACACAGCCATGACATTCCATGACTTCTATTAACAACTGACTTTCAACTACACACTGCATAGAAGTTCCTTGACATTTTTTATCATCAAACGTGCTCTGTGTGAACAATTTGACATGGATTTGAAAATCTTATCCATCACATCTATCTGTGACATTTGAAAAGCCCACGTTCATGCAAACCTGCACCGCCCACATCGACTCCTCACCTTGACAGCTTGTGCACTCGCAGCTGTGTATGACAGGCAGCACGACGGGCTCGCTCTCCCCGCTGTCACACTGCAGGCTGAGGAAGCGCACCGGGGTCTCGGGGTCCAAACGGTAACTACAGCAGTCGCACACTGACTGAAGGTAGGGCTCCTGGATAGAGGGGAGGGAGGGAGGGAGGGTGATCAATTGATGTCAAGTGAGGGAGAGGAGAGGAGGTGAGAACAAAGATAGGCAGTGTAATTGAGGAGTGGTGAGAGGAACCAGTGCAGGAGATTGTGATATTATGAGGACAGGATAAGAAGGAGAGAGGAGGAAGAGAATGGAGGACAAGTGGAAGGAAGAATGTGGTGAATGTCAGCAGAGAGGGAGGAACAAAGTTAGAGGAAGCGGGAGGAGAAACTGAAACCTCTTATCAGAACATAATAAACACGTGATGGTGAAATAACATGAAATTTAAGTAATTTGATGACAAAAGACCTACAAAATCAGAGCATCTAAGAAGCGTCAAAGAAGCTGTGTGTGCCTGTGTCCGATTGTGAAGACGGAGAACCGAGAGGGAAAAGAATGAGAGCAGAAAACAAAAGGATAATAGAAAGAGTAATGAGAGCAGGAAGTGGAGTCTAGATCGAAACTATAAAGAGTTTTTTACCTGTGAAAATACAGTTCATTAGGATTTCACACACTTGAAGAACTCAGTGGTGTGTGTGTTTGTGTGTGTGTGTGTGTGCGAGTGAAATAGGAGAGGCGTAACAGTCGATGCGTCCTCGCTTCCTCCACTCATGCCGATAGATGACAAGGAAAACTCTCCGGCCTAGTCACCAGTTACCTTCCCAGCTGTTGCCACGGTAACAAGAGGTAACGACACATCGGGCCAAGCTGATGTTTATTTTTACTAATCTCCCAGCCTGACTGACTCTATTTTTACAGTTAAGTTATACAGATGCCGAGACGTAAGAAAGTCGCCATGGTGATAAGGAGATGAGCTTGTTGTCTTATGAGACGTACACTACCAATCACACTGAAGGGCAACATCCTCCTTTCACCTTAACTATGCTCAGTGAGGTCATCGTCACAGAGTTAGGGTTTCATCAGATGTGACACAGGGACATTTGTGTGCTTGGCATGTGTGTGTGTGTGTATGTGTCTGTCCGTACCTCCAGGATAACGTCCGTCCTGGACAGACATCGTCCCCTGCAGAAGCTGACCTCCACATTGTCCAGCCGACAGTCTCGCTTTGTGATGTTCCTGATCTGTACGTAGCGGTGGCACTCCGGCGAGGGTTTATCTGACAAGTGTGGTGAAGAGGAAGGGAGGCGGGAAAGGGAGAAAGATACAGAGAACAGTGGACGTGCGCGAGGAAGAGGACAGCGTTAGAGACTGGGTTTATACAAGACATGTTACATTATAGTCCATGTCTTTTCAAAAGTGTAAGAAGTAAATCAAACTTTTCAACGAGAGAGAGAGATCGAGAGAGAGAGATAGATAGATAGAGAGATAGATAGATAGATGTGTACTTACCAGGAACCTGTTTCCTACAGACTGGACAGCAGCTGCCTGCTTCTTCCACCTTGACCTCCCCCTGACAGAGACAGGAGACACTTTGTATGTTCATTTGTTCGACTTTTCTTACATTTTATCTGCTTTCTTACCTTTGTATAAAACAGGTCCCAACTGTGTATGTATGCTCTGTCAACGCAAATATGTAATAACATGCAACATAAACAAAGTAAATTAATGACAGACAGGGAGGAGGAGAACAGCAGGACACAGAGAGGACCAGACTGAAGAAGCAGAGAGAAATAAGACCCAAGACCTAAATAGAGAGAAAGGGAAACGGTGATATAAGGACACAAAGGATATTCAGAGAGAGAGAGAGAGAGATAGAGAGAGAGCACAGAGACAGAGTGAGATGCAGGGTGCCCTGTGCTGTCTGTTGGTGTGTCTCTGAAAATAGCTGCTGTTAGCATACCGAGTCACACTCTGTGTCTAGCAAAGACACACACACACACACACACTGACTCACACACACACACGCACGCACGCACACCCACACACACTCTCGGGAGTTATCCTGCCACTCTGCACTGCCTCCAGCATTCCCTCAGCGATGCAGGGAGACCACTCATTTAAAGGGTGGGGAGGTCATGAGGACCACATGTAGAGGACCATTTTAAGCCTTTTAAGAGGGTGTGTGTGTGTGTGTGTCTGTGTGTGTGCTTGGTTATTAAAAAAGAAAAGGACACTTGACATTTAAAATAAAGGGTAGTGAAATTTTTTGTCTTCTACAGACTGTGAGATGAAAATGAGAGACTATTAAAGTGTCTGCTACAAACAGAAATAAGATGCTGGGATTTAGAGCCGTCACCGTTTGAACAGAATACAACCTGATAACATTCATCACCAGATAAGATACCTTTTCTTATATTAGCCTCTTTTGCTTTACCTTTAAAGGGGGCTCCCTGAATCTCTGCAGCACAGGCTTGCTATTATATTTTTAATTTAAAAATGCTACCTGCTTAACTGTAAGCCGAGTCGTAAATAACAAATTACACCGACAGTAACCAATTCTCAGCCTGTCAAGAGGGAACACGGTGTATTGAATGACCTTTTCATATTGATCAGGATAAGGAGTGCTATTACTGAGGCATAACATAGTGAAGCTGGGTGTGGTGAGGAATGTTAATACAAAAAGATACAAAACTGTGCGCCACAGCATGTTCACTCAGTCCGGCTACTTTGTAACTTTGATATGTGCAATCAGCCTCACCTTCAAATTCCGTATATCAGCACAATTTATTTTTAACTTTGGCCTTTAGACAGCAGAGTTGAGCTAAATACATAAATTTAGCTCGCTGAGACTATTTGTTTCTCTTAGGAATACACAGAATAGAGGGGTAGCAAAGAATCAAGGAGGATAGATTCTTTATACACTAATTGCAATTAAATTCACAAGACCTGCAAGCAAGTTTGAAAGGGGTCCAAGCCCCCTGTCATGAGGTGTAAGTCAAAAATCCAGCGACTAATTCGAACAAGGACCTGTTTTTGCAAATTTGTCTATTCACAAAAACCAAAATAATAAATTTAATATTACTTTAACATGCTGCATATGGCAAAGTTACAAACTCCCCCAGCCAGTCAGTGTGGTTATAAAATTAAACAAAACAAGATGATTTTGGAAGAGGAGGTGTTTCTTCTTATCGCCATAAAACCATTTCCTTATGCTTAATGAGGAACGATGGAAGCTGCAGTGGCAGGTATAGGAAAGAGTGGACAGATGTGGGTGGATCGGCCAGTCAGGTATTGATTTAGGTTGCACCCGGGGGAGTCCAGTTCTTTCTTCAGCAGTAGAGATATTTGTGACCAGAAGTGTCCCTGTGTGAACTGTTAAGTCTGTGCAGGGGAACAATCAATTTTTGGGGAAATGGATCTTGCCTCTCTATTTACTTGCGTTTGGTTGAAATGAGGGCATTCATTCTTGAACCGGGGAAGTAAACCGGTCCCTAAAGGTGGCTTCATTTTCAGCAGCATATATAGTACTTGAATGCTTATGTTGATACTTCCTCCCTAAAAGAGGAGTATATGCAGGTATCTGAGATTACCCCTTCCTCTTGAGATGAGAGCTGTATTAACTCCTGTACTACTGCCTGATACGGATCAGGAAATCCTGTGCCTGAAGTCCTTGCCACCATGCACAAGAACAACAGGGAAACTCTTACAATTGTATTCTGAAGGGCTGGGCACAATGGACTGAAAAGGTTAATCACACCTGTCACCCCTGTCCAATGAATAAAAAAGACATAACTATTGAAATAAGTAAATTACGAGAAATGTTCATGAGGAATCCACGACATGAATACGGATTCAAATACGCAGGCGTGTTCCCATCACATATCTGCCCTCCACACCTCTATAAAACATCAACATGTCAACAAAACCTGAATAGGTTAAGGTTCACGGAAGAAGAATGTATTGTAGAGCTTTTGCAATTATTTAAAGTACATGTTTACCCAATAAAAATAAAAGCTTTTCAGTTTACAAGTCAGGAGGATAGAGATGGAGCTGTTCAATGAAATAACATCTTGAAAAATAAAGGTTTCAAAACACACAGAACATTAAAGTAGCGCTTTGTTTGTGAGGTTCCCTGTCAATAAAAGTGGAGACCACCGTCTGTGGAAGGAAATGAAAAGAATACAATTAAGTGTGAGCCTCACCTCATTACATTGCAGCGGCGGGCACCTAGAACGGCACAGCTTCCTCCCGTTTACACAGCGACACGACAGGCAGCCCTCGTCCCACTCTGATCCTGCCTGGCTCACACAAACACACACACAGAGAAAATCATGCAATCAAAGAATCACACTTTGACACTCACAAATTTGTTTACAGGCACACTGGCATTGGTCGCATCCAGCTGCACAACATGTGGTGCTACTGTTGAGCAATACAGCATATTAAAGAGACCCTGTGAACTTCCCTCAGTTATGCTGTAATTCCAACAGTACAAAATAGACTTAGGGTACAATTAAATGTGTTGTGTGAGCTATGGGAGTCAAACCCAGGGCTCAACTTTAATCCACACAACAGCGCCTACCGGGGACTGCCTCTGTAGCTCCCACTGAGCCATTTTGCTAATGGTTATGAGGTGGTTGATTATAAAGTAATGGAGGGTCTTTATATAGACATTAGTCATAACAAGCTGACAGAAAATTGTGTGTGTGTGGCGTGTGGTGTGTGTGTGTGTGTGTGTGTGTGTGTGTGTGTGTGTGTGTGTGTGTGTGTGAGGCAGAGAGAGAGAGACGGATGGGAGACAGAGGGAGAGATCGTTTGGTAGAAAATGGAAAAGGAGCGAGAACAAGAAAGTAAAAAAGAACAGAGGGGGGATAAAGAAACCCAAATTGGAAAGAATCGAGAGTAAGAAACAGAAAGATTGGGGGGCACCCTCTTGTCAGCGTGTGATTAATTCTTATAATCCTATAATATCCCTGCTTCATAAATTATTCCTGGCAGGCTTGCCCACTTGCGGCCTGAGTACGGGACTTCCTGCATAATTGATGAGGCGGAGGGCTGCGGAGGCATTGTGGTGTAATGTGGCCTACAGGGCATGTCACTCATCTTCTAATGGGCCCTTCTTTACAAGTAAATAACACAATGGATGTGAATGGTAGGGCTCATATACACACAACACACTGCTAAGGTCAAGTCACAACGAGGCTTGCACAATGGGACGGCCGAGCTCGATGGGCAGTAGCTGTCAGGTTACATTGGATGGAAGACAGTGTGTATGTGTGTGTGTGTGTGTGTGTGTGTCTGTGTGTTTGTACCTCGTGCAGTATGCCCTGGTCATGGCAGGGGCAGAGGGCGGGGATGACACAACCGCCGTCCGTGTTTCGGTAAAGCCCCTCCTCGCACACGCAGCCCTCGGTGGTGCCGCTACAGTTGACAGGGGAGGAGGAGTAGATGTGGTGGCAGCTCCTCTCACACAGCGGGACGTCCTGTGACACGCTCCGCTTCCACTGCTCCCCGTCAGGACACTCTAAGGAGGAGGAGGAGGAGAGGCAAGGAGAGACGACAAGTGAAACAAGGTGTCAAAGGGGGGAAATGGAGAGAGGGCGAACAGGAAGAGGTGGAGAGTAGGAGGGAGAGACAGGAACAGAGAGACAGGAACAGAGGTAACTTAAAGACACATTAATGGTGGAAAAGACAAAAGGGGACGCAGACACACAATCAGAAAGCAAAGGTATGAATCACCTCCCAAATGCTACACTCTCTCTCTCTCTCTCTGTCATACTTTAAAGCAATAAAATCAATATAAAGGATTCTGTAATGTACTGAATGAAATTGAACTAAAATAGATGAATCAATTAAACTGAACCAACTTTTGCTGCTTTGAATATTGTGAAGAATTGTGAAGAACATGCAGAAAGTAAGGAGTGGAATAAACCTTAGATTTCTATTACACATCTTAAAGATATTTTGCATTGTTCTCCTCACTAACCACAATCAGGGGCCGTGCAGGTAGTAGCGCGGTGGTCAGGGCCCTCACACGGGGCTCCTCCGTACTGGCTGGGCTGGAAGAAGCTTCTGTTGGAGCTCCGTATTCCTGTACCACAGCTCACTGAGCACGGGCTCCACTGGGACCAGCTGGACCACTCACAGTCAACTGGAGCAGCAGGGGAGAGGGGAAGGAAACAAAAGATCCAGCTTAGTGTCACTTCAACTTCATTTCCTGCAGCAGCAAAGCAATCTTTTGCCAAAGAAAATGTAACTTCCTGATGGTGAGATTTGACATTAAATGAGGTCACATCACTATGGTATCCACGTATTCATATGTTGTCGTGTTTACAAAGTGAACCCCCTGCAATGGCCATCTTTGTGTGATTGCTACTGGTGTCACTCAGTTATTTGTAGCAGCTGTTGAGAACTATAGATAGGTTTGACCTATTTATCATTGTCTTGACAGTTTAATCAAAGCCGACTCTTGCTGGTGACTTGAGGAGAGAAGTGCTGTACAGTATTTACACTTGTGTCACAGCAGCTTTGTTTGCATCCGACTCTTCTTATGTGAGTTTGGACATATTGAATAGAACTGAACCGGATCTAATTTAAGTCCAAAGTCAAAATAGAAGGAAAAAAAAAGAACTCTCTTGTTGCATCTCTGTTTTATGACATTAAGTGGTATCGTGGTTTGTACGCCGACAAATACTGTGTTTGTATTTTATGACAATGGTGAGTTTTATTTACTGGTACATAACTGTAGGAGAGTCCAATCTAATCAGGGTTAGAGTTTGCTATATTGCTTGAGTTTTAATCAAATGCTGACTTCTTGTGTTGATATGGAATGCCATAATGGTAAACAAAAAGGGATGGGAGGGGCCATATTATGGATCCAGGAGTGGATACTTCAGAGTGTACCAGAGCAGTTGTGCTTTGTAATGGAATGAGAATAACAATGAGCTCGGAAGCAACTTGCGTAAATCAATGGCTCACCTACTAGTGTGACATGACCGGTGATGTAATGTGCTCTGATAGGTCTATAAAGCAGAAGAAACGCTGTGTCACTCACCGTCACAGACCTCGGAGGTACAGTGGAACACTCCTCCTTGGCAGACGCTGCAGAGAATTAGAGGAATCACACGAGCGAGATCATATGAAGAGTAAGGGTTGAAGACTTTATAGGATTGAATATTAGGCACCAACGTGATCACCATGCCTAATCAGAGGACTGTCAGAAAGATGGAATGACTTAGCGCATGACTGCATCTATTGAGTTGATATAATAGCATTTGACCAGTGGACATTACTCTCGTCACATAAGGTAATTTGAGACATTGTGTGTGATATTGGGCTATAGAAATAAACTTGACTTGACATATATACGTTATTGTAGTAACAACACAATCTTGCGTTGTAAAATGATGCTGCAGAAGGGCTGCATTGTGAACAGAAGGCACTCTAATAATATACTGAATTCGGGAGAGAAAGCTGCTCTGTAAGCAAGGCCATGTATCAAAGCATACAACTAAGAAATTATTCATAAGGTAAATTATTTTCTATTTAACACATGGACACACCATCTACAATGTAGTTTCTGTAACAGACTCAAGTGACAGAAAGGAGGATTTATAGACGAATCAATGATGCAAATATAGATGAACATAGAGTTCATAGCTTAAAAACTTGGAGCAGATGGGATTTAAATGTGGTTTTCATTCAATACAGGCAAAAAGGAATGCAAATTTCTGCTGCACTCTACGTGTGTGTGTGCCATCAATCTGTTTGAAATAGTCTTACTTATAGACTTACTAAGGAACAGACTAATTACTGGTATGCAATAAGTAACTGCCTTCCAGGGAAGTGAAGGAAAGATGGAGGGAGGAGCAGAGGAAGTGAAACTAACACACTGTTTAACCGTCTGAAACTCCGAGCAAACAGTGATGCAATGATGAACCACTGAAGTCTAAATGTGTGATCAAAAGCGCATAATTGCCACGGTCCATTAGCAGCTCGCTAAAAGCCCTGTTTTCGACTCAAGTTTAATGAATACTCAGCCGCAACTACACATTTAAAATGGCGCCTCTCTCTCTTTCTTGGAACAAGTTGCTTTCTGTGTCTGAAACGATCAATACATCAGATATTAAATGACATGAACGGTAGTAAATTAGGCCACTTCCCATTCCCATTCATTCCTTTTTAAAACGTTCTCCTTTCGATGTATAAAGCAGAGAGCGGCACCTTGCTGATTACTTGCCAGGTGTTTCCTCAGATGACAACTAAATTACTTTTTCATGCTTCACGAAACATTGGAGTCTGAAACTAGAAGCCAAATATGTCCGAGCTGAATTGCTTGTAAGTCGTACACTCTGTTTTATCTAAAGAGGAGAAAAGGAAAGTCTCTTAACACGGTTCTAGATTTCCCTCAGACATCTCATACCTCCACCAAGCCACAAAACCTCCTTGCTGACTGTGGTACTTTCATAGATTACCATGTGTTGCAGAGGTGCTGAATTGCTGCTCCGGGAGGCAACACGTGTTTTGTGTCAACGCTCTGGTTGTGGTTATCAAACGGCAGGGAGAGAGACGAACAGGGACAGTCGTCGACGGACACACACGAGCCACCGTAGAAAACCTGTAGGGACATTGAGAGAAGTTGAACACGCTACATCGAAAGCATGACAGCGATCAAAGCACACAAACTCACACACAAACAAACACAGACCTGTCCAGGGGGGCAGGTGCATCCAGGGGTACAGGGTGCAGGTAAACATTCTGTCTGTGACCACAAGTCCTCACAGGTGTATGGACAGGAACCTGAACAGTTACTGAATACTTGGCCAGCAGGACATTCTGTACAAATGAGAACAAACAACAACAAAACTCAGAACCTAGATGATAGTTTGGACATGTCAGTAAAGTCAGCTATGATTGGGTGTTACCAGGCAGGCAGCTGTTGGTGTTACAGACAGTGTGTTGCTCCAGTGGTCCGGCACAGGCCATCCCACCAGGCTCGGGCTCCCTCAGGACCGTCTTGTTCCTTACAGACACACCGCCGCCACATGATGTGCTGCACTCGCTCCAGGATGACCACTCACTTAACAAGCATCCCACTGAGACAGGATGGAAGGGGACACGTGAGACAGAGACACAAGATAGACAACATAGACAACATGTGGGAGTGCCTGAAAGGTTTTATTAGATAGAGAGATAAACTTTTATTAGCCCCACACACGGAAATTTCGGGTGTTACAGCAGCAAGGGGTGGCAAAAAGAGGCATCAATAAAGAATAGATAATAACTCTAATCTCTCTGACCTGGACAGTCTGGCAGATCACAGCTTTCCGTCTGTTCAGTGTCTGAACAGGAAGGACCGCCCTCTTTTTCCTGGCAGGAGCGTGACCTCGTCTTTTGTCCATGTCCACAGGAAACTGAGCAGGTGCTCCATGTGCTCCATGGCTCATAAACTGGACAACCAAGGTTGGTGCACAAGAGAGTGCCATTCTCACACACGCTGCAGATAAAGTTTAATAGTTTAAGAAGCAGTACAGGAATTTGTATTACAATATCATGACTAACTCCAGGTTTTCCAAAAGATCATTTTCCAGCCTAGAGCAAATTTACAAGTTAAATTTTTTAATTTGAAGTCTTAAAGTCAACTCCTCACCAGGTGTTACACTCCATGGTAATGTTCTCTTGAGGGCTGAACTCCTGTGTTCCATTGCCTGATGGGATACCACAGCGACAATGTGTCAACGGCACACAATGACCATCCTGCAACAACTGTCCCTCAGGACACCGGCAACCTGAGAAACAAATAAAGTGACAAAATCAGAGAAAAGAAGTGGGGGAAGGAATGTGTTGATTAACACGGTCTCTAAAAAGTCCCATTGAGGTGTAATGTCATTTAGGAAAGGTTTGTCAGCACTTGAACATTACCTGGGTGACAGGTTCCTTGGAGACACTGTACATGCTCCCATAAGTCAGTGCAGCTGCGTGGACACTGATTGGCACAATCCTGATGATATGTACGACCCCTGTCTTCACAGCGCTCACCTAGGATACAAGAAAATGAATCCTCCTTTCCTGTCTTCAAACATTGAATCATTCTAAAGCTCGAACTCAATTTAGCCTAAAAGGATGATTTCCATCAATCCGTCATCAAAACCCACCTCTAATGAATGTTGGGATGGACAGACGAACAAAATCATGGCACAAGAACAGGAAAGTTTAGGGTTTGCATTTCGCCTAGTCTGCAAAATCTATGGACTACGGCAGGAAAGTGGAGAACTCAGAAAAGTGGTCACTAAGCGATACTGTAGGTGAAGTGGGTTTTGCAAATGTACCTGGGCAGAGCGCTGTGTTGCAGCTCTGGCTCTGTGTCTGCTGGCTCCTGCAGTGAGGTCCTGGAGGAGAAGCCAGGGGCAGCCTGTGGCGTTGTCTGACTCCACCGCTGCACGGCTCCGCACAGGCAGTCCAAGCAGTCCATGCACTCCACTGGCACATACCTGAAAGGGTTAAACTATTAATATGTTCCCACTGAGCAATAGCTCCTCAGACACCTCTGAATGATGACGCACAACTTCTCAAATATTTGGCATGCAGATCAAATGTAAGGGTGCTGATTCAGAGCCATGTCCATTCATATCGAGAGGGGAGGGAGCAGAGGAGACGATAGAGCTGCACGGATCATAAAGGATGCAGGATGAATCATTCTTTGCACACCCCAAATCCAATCATGCCCCTGTCTCCCCACAGACATAAACACATATAAACTAAGCCTTCCTTCATATCCTTTTTCCATTTTTACTGCAAGGGTAAATAATAACAATTGGGCAGTTGGGAGTCACCATGCCAATGTTTCACTGTGAATACTGATTGGAAGCTGGCAACAGTTCATCTAAACCAGTGGTTCTCAACTGTTTTGGCGCCCCCCTTTTATAGATCAGAAGTTTTTCGCCCCCCCCTCCAACCGAGCGACCGACAGATGGAAACACTTGCCGGTGCCGATGCCGGTAAGATCACGGACAACACGTTTTTGCTTTTAGATTCTTTTCGGCCACCGGTGCCACCGGTGTTTCAGGAGCCCCCTGTAACCCCATGAAACCGGTAGGTACAGGGGGCGCCGGCGCGTGAAAGCGGGAACCGGGAACGTCCGTTGCCGGCCGAAATCACCGCCGTGCCGTTCCCGGCGCCCGTGCAAAACTGGTTCCGGGTCTAATATGGTCCCCCCTGTAACCCCTCTGTAACCAGAGGTTTCAGGGGGAGTTACAGGGGGGGCCAGACCCTCTGGTGGTGTCTGACAGGGGTCCCGGTGGCCGGAAATAATCTAAAAGCAAAAACGTGTTGTCCCTGTTCCCGGCGCCCGCAAAAAAAAAAAACAAAACAAACTGTGCCGGTTTTAATTTTGTTTGACTCGTTCACTGCTTTGCCTGCATCACATCATTTGATAGAAGTCGAGTGTCAGAAGGGGAAAACAATTCCATTCACTGCTCTCCTTCGTTTTGGAGTTGAAGGAGGAACTGGAGCTTGACAGACAGGCAGAGTGAGGCATTTGTGGGACTGAACCATTACCTCTACACATGTTAGCATCTGGACAGAGCCTCTCCTCCATCAGCGGTCCTGGACATTGACTCTCCTCGTCTCCTCTAGGGACTGGAAGACCAGAGTCCAGATCCAAACAGGCACGGTAACGCTTCTGGACAGAGACCATGTTGCTGCTGTTATTAACCCCTACTGTGGAAAGGCTGTATTCCAGGGAGGAAGTCGGCATGCAAGGAGAACAGGGAGTCCACTCCGACCACTCACTGAGGATGACTGAAATGGGAGGAAAGGGGGAGATGACAACCGGCAGAAACAACCATGAATGGCAGAAGAAGAGATAATGTCATATGAAAGGGAAAAGATAAGGAGAGGAGTGTAAAGATGACAGTGTATGGTCCTCGGTAATGGATGCAATAAAATTTGGAATAACAGGGTGAAGAGATTATTCAAGGGAAGAGTTCAAATCATCCCTCTTCTGTGTTGCTTTCTGCTGTCTTACCTTCACACTCTCTCATGTCACACTCCAAGGTGCCATTGTGACAGAGGCTGCATGCAAAAGGAGACACAGTCAACAACAACAACAGTAACATTCTCATTGATCCCAAATAGTCCAATTAAAGCAACAGCATGCAACCACAGAGATGGATGTAGTCAAAGATTATGATGCAGAAACAATCAGTTGTTGTCATGGCACAGTTCTACAAATTACATTTTACCTTTATTGATGCAGCACTGAGCAACTCAATCAATGCATTTGAAACATTAAAACAAACATGTACTCAATTGTATTTGCAACTAGAACATTATTTCTGCCTTGTAAAAACTAGAATTATATCAATTCTTAGTCGAACAGAATGGACACAGAAAAGTAGCTGAGAGAGAACACATGTCCGTTTGTTGGGAGGAGTCTGACCAGGTTCTGCAGCCCATGGTTACCGTGCCCCCCTGAGGGACAGTAACAGGTGTGGGTGGTTGTCCTGAAGCCTGTTGCTGCAGATAGACACAGCCACACTCCTCTGGACGGACACAGGTACCATTCTGCTGCAGCAGGTTCTAACAGGGAAACGGCATCACAAAATAAATTCAGAGCGCTCGGGTTAGTTAGATTAAACAAAAGCTTTTGTCTCTTCTATTTACTGGGGGATGCTCACTGCACAGTACATAAAGCCCTCTTTCCCTGTTCACTTCATGCTGATGACTGCAAACACAAGGCATTCGAACTCAATTCTACAACTTTTACAGAATCTCTTATATGTTGAACTTTTAAAAGTGCAAATGAATCAAATGAATCATAACTCCCTGTGCTCTTTCACATATTTCCTCATCATCCCCACTGCTTCAGGGATGTATCATCAAGTCCCTCAGTAAAGGATTTTTCAGGTTATTATAAAAATGAAAGCTGGGAGCTCTACCAACTTTTACAATTGCTATCACCACTCATCTCTAAATGATATATTGTGTATTGTACTTATTGGTTAGACATCCAGCGCAGCATATTTCAGTTTCATACTAGTGTATATTTCCTCAAGCCTACAACAGCTAAAATAGCCTGAAAGATTTATTAATAGTAGAATTATCAAGTTCAGAGTTTTAGTTATAGAGTCAAAAGGAAGTTATGTTCAAAACGTTAGGTGCTTCGAATGACGTTTAAATCTCGTTTTGATGAACAAAAAGCAGATCACAATGAATCAAATGTTACCTGTGGGCAGTAACAGCCGGGCGTACACTCCCTGGCACCTAAGCACTGATCCCCACGGCCCTGCAGAGCACACTGCTTCTCACAGGGAGCACCACAGGCCGAGTACACAAACGGTGCTTTGCAGTCTACAAACAGGAGAAGGAGCTCATGAAGTAAAAGAGCCTGAACTGTGTTAACACGAACAAACACACACACACACAAATAATCTCGGTCGTAAATCATCATCACTTGAAAGGTGCTCGCTACCATCGCAATGACTGAGGTTGCAGGCCCTGCTTTGTGTTTCCACAGGAGTGCATTGTTGCCCCCTGGTGGGAGGGGAGAGAGCTGCTCTGTGTCGCTGCTGCCTCTGAACCTCACAGGAGCACTGGGACCAAATGCTCCACTCAGACATGGGACAAACTGCAAGACAACAAAGGTTCTTTAACAGGTACACACAATGCAAACGCAGATTTCTGACCAATCTGTGTCAAGCTGGTGAATTCGAAAAACAAAACTTTGGGAGAATGCTGCCCGTCATGTACCTGGACAGGGCCGTTTGTAGCACAGCTGTGTCTCCAGTTTGTTCCTCTCCACTTCGAGCTCAGAGGGACACACTCCGTCGCCTTCCTCTTCACACACACATACCCTCCGTCGTGACACAGACCCCGCGCCGCAGCTCCGGGAGCACGGTGTCCACGGAGACCAGGGGCAAAGTTCATCTAGAGACAGGAGAATCAACATGATATGAAATTTAACATTTACATAAACAAGACATATGTGTTTCAAAATTAAGTCTTCAAATGCAAAATGTGTGTTCCCCCTGGTGAGCCTGCAGAACACTAAACGGATGCGTTATGAATTCCAAGTAGTGAGACTATACAAACCCAGGCAGGGAGCGGTGAGGCAGTCCTGTGTTTCTCTCTCTGGCCCGATGCACTGAGATCCATTGTTCCGTGGAGGGGGATTGATGCAGGCGTGTGTTCGAACCTGTGTCCCGGTTCCACAGGTCACTGAGCAGTCAGACCATACCGACCACGGGGTCCAACCACCATCCACTGGCAACGGCATATAGAAGCGAGCCATTTGGCATTAAGCACATGGCAGTATAACATTAGAAGAATAGATGCAGAACAAAAACAGAATAATGTAACAGTCATGGATGTGAGAGGCTCCATGGATTCTTTTTGTCCATGATATTCCCTGCATCTAGGCCTCCTTACTCCTAGTCATTAAAATCAATGCACTGACCCACCTCTGCAGTCAATATCTTGGCAGTAATCTCCCTCTGGGGTGCATGTGCTGGCAGGGAAGACAACAGAGAATGATTGAAACACAAAGTGGAATTCTCATTTATAAGTCCCGGATCCTTCACCAGCCAACCCTTGTTTTCATCTGTGTGTGTGTGTGTGTGTGTGTGTGTGTGTGTGTGTGTGTGTGTGTGTGTGTGTGTGTGTGTGTGTGTGTGTCCATTGTACCACTGTTTGCACTCTCCCTGCAGCCAGGTGTCTCCCACACTGAGCTCCTGGTCGTCGTGGAGACAGAGCGGTGGGCAGGGTCCTGGGTCACAGGGTTTGTGCTGCACTTCCTCAAACTGGCAGTCTGCGCCGTCACTCTCAGGTATCAAGGACCTAACACACAACAAAGGCAGATAAGGTTTTAGATTTGGTTTGTAGCCTTATATAATTGTTTTAGAAACAGTATCATAACTACAAACAGATATTTGTGAGTCTGTTCACACCTGTATCTTGTTCTCTGGCCCTGACCGCATGAAGTGCTGCACGACGCCCAACTGGACCAGGAGCTCCAGCTGCAGACCCCCTGGCAGCTGTGATTGGTGCACTCGAGCTGTCCGTCAGAGCAGGTGCAGTTGTTACAGTCCACGCGATGCGAACTGCCGGCCGCCCAAATCTTTCCCAGCGAGTCGACACAGTCACACTGCCACAGCTGCACACAGACCTCGTCTTGCTGTAAATGCCCTGAACACACACACACATTGATGAGTCAGCAAAAAAGAAACAAGAGCTGTTTCCGTAACAAAACATATCTCAAGGCACTACAACGCTTCCTCGTTGAACTGACCATTTCAACATTGCCCTACTTTTATAGGAAAACGCAACTTCAAAGTGCTTAAATCATTATTGATTCCAACAAAGCAGTCTCTTTACCTTCAGGGCAGCGGCAGCCAGGCTGGCATTCGGTGTTGCCCTGACACTCTATGCCCTGCTGCAGGTCTGAGCAACGCTGGGGACACTGGTTGGCACAGGAGACGAACTGTTGACCAGGCGGGCACCCTGTCTCATCTGGTAATACACAAACAGAGGAGTTCTCGGCTTATACCACAATGCTGCAGGGCATCTTAAAACATGCCTTTCCATGGATGCTGATAACACTCTGGTGTGAGAACCAAGAAATAATGTCATACAATGATTCAATGCACATTCTGCTCTGTGTTGCACCTGCTACTTGAGCTTTATAGAGAGTAGCACAGAGTAAGAGAGTAACCATCCAAAATCAATATGTTGTGCAGGAATGTACCGTCTGTCTCACCGCAAGGCTTCGTGTTGCAGGGTTTGACCTGATTTTTCTCTCCTTCACACTTCTTCCCACCGTTCTTAGGTGGAGGGCTGGAGCAGGAGCGAGTACGTACCGAGCGCCCACCGCCGCAGCGCTTATCACAGCGGGACCAGGGACTCCATCGAGACCAGCCTCCATCCACTACATCATACAGGCACACACAGCATGAGGTAATGTTTGCTTGAAATGCATTTTTTTACACTTTGCAGCTTGTTGTTGTTGCTAAAGTTTGGTTATTGTTATGTGGCGGTGCAAAGGTATGTGCAGTACTGGATTATAAAAAAAAAAATGCAACTTGAAATGACAACAATAATGATGACTAACACAATGATCTCACACACACACACACACACACACACACACACACACACACACACACACACACCATTTAGATTTTATATATATTGTGAGCCATATTGTGTTAATCTAAGCCATGCATACTATACTATACGGTGTGTGTGTGTGTGTGTGTGTGTGTGTGTGTGTGTGTGTGTGTGTGTGTGTGTGTGTAAAAAAGCCACTTGTGGGACTACAGTATTCCTTCCTGACCTCTGCAGGGCTTGATGTTACAGAAGCGATGCTCCAAGTTTCCTCCCAGTATGTCCTCGCACCACGAGCCGTTCATACCGGGACTCAGGAAAGTTCGGATCCGTTGCTGCTGACCCACTCCGCATGAGCGTGAGCAGGATCCCCAGTCCCCCCACGCTGTCCATGTGCAGTTCCTTCGCTCACAGTCGTCCCCCCTACACACGTCGTCCTCACCATCTGCTACACAAACAAAAAGCAAACGGTATGATGTCAAACCATGTTTTTCTAAATGCCAGTGTAGTTTGAATAAAACATATTTGTTAGACACAAAACTGTGGACAAAACATTTGCAAATGGACTCGCTAAAAGAAAAACAGCTTGGCACACAGCGCTGGCTCTTGATGCCTGTGCAGATCAGAAATAAAAGTCCACAACCCAATCTGTTCTCTCGTCTCAGAGACACACAGCAAACATTACATAACACAACACAGACAAGGCCAAATCCAGTCTGTGAAAGCGGATCATTAGTGTGTCCTCAGCTGACGCCACAGGCTGTTTTCTCATTTTAGTCTCTTTTTATGTTGTTCGTTTTATTTTTACGGTACAATTTCTGCTGACAGAAGATTTTACTGACCCAAACAGTTTCTAAAGATAATGTATGTGCATATGAAGCATTTAATATGAATGTTGTGAAAATGACTATGACGTTAGGACCACTCTGAAGAACCTTTCAGACAAGTTTGACACATATTGGCCCAGATCAGAGCTGTGTGTGGTGGGCGACTGTACCTGAACACTGCGGCAGGTTGCAGGCCTTCACTTGGCGAGAACCCCCCGAGCACGGAGATGTCATACACTGTCGATAACGGGACTTCGTAGCCGGGTTGCGTGCGTCGCTGCAGGTCTTGGTGCAGGGACTCCATGACGACCAGGGAGAGAAGCCAGCATCTTCATCTAGGGTGGAAAAGGACAAAAAAACAACAACAAACCAGCGAGCAATGATAAGTTAAAAGGACGAATACAGAAGGTGAGAAATCAAGAGTGAAAGGATGAAAGGATATTTTACCTGGTATGGTTGGTTCTTCTGTAGGACCAACAGCTGGCAACAACATATGAGAAGAAATGAGTCCAATAGAGCCATTTAGAAATATGCACAACCAAAGATTTGGAAATTTACTGTATGTAACTATTCATGAGGGAGATGATTAAATGTTTCACATGGTCAGGGCTGGAATGAGCTGCTCTCTGGATCTATTCCCTCTGTCCCCATTCACGCACCATAGCACTGACTACATCCTGCGTTAGGACAACAGTCTGACACCTTGTACCTGGGCAGTCAGGGGCCTGGCAGTATGTCGATTCTTGGCGTGGACCCTGGCAGTCGGTCCCTCCATATGCTGGTGCAGGCTGGGTACAACTCCTGGAACGAGTCTTCAGTCCAAGGCCTCCACAGGACAGTGAGCACTGGCTCCAGGCGCCCCAAGCTGACAGGCCGCCGTTGACTGGGCAATGCTCCAGCGAGCAGATCCAGCGGCCATGTTGACACCAGCTAGAGTGAAGGTGTGAAGGAGGGTAGAAGCAGGATTGAAACAAATATTTTTTGCTTAAACATCTTTGGACCCACCCTCATCATGAACTCTGTTATCTACGGGTTCCCAAAGGTGTGAATCTATGTATGAACATGTATGTAGTGGCAAAGCTTCTCCCCTCACCATGAGCTGCAGTCATGGACCAGATTGTCTCCAGATTGGAGCTCCACGCCCTCAGAGACATTATGGAGGAGCAGTGATGAGACGGGCGTGGTGGAAACATTCTGAAGAGAAGACAGGAGCTCTCTGTCCACCAGACACGGACACTCCTGAAACACATTCATGCTACATGAGGATATTTCACATTATCTTAAACATGAAACCACAATGTTAATGACTTAAATGCAAGAAAGGGTTTCTGTGCTTATTTGCTTATCACTTTTCCAAGCCTTTTCTGTGGTGTAATAAGAAATACAACCTTAAAAACTATGGTGGCATTGTGCACACATTTCAAATAATAATGAAAATAAGATAAGAGACAAGATAATAAAACTTAACTTATCCTGAGGGAAATTGCTGAAATTAAGTAACTCAGTCTCAATAACCTTTAACAAACTGTAACGGCATTACAGCTTAAAAGCTTTCAGCTCTTGGGCTCTTCCTTTACTTATGATTATTATTGCAAATGACTGAATGAGTCAGAAAGATTTGAGGTAGTGTCGGCAGGGAACTGACTGGCATGCAGAGTCCACGGTGTTGGTAGGTTTGCAGGGGGCAGTGGCAGCCTTCCTCACAGCCGTCAGAGTAGCAGCCCTCTCTGCCGCTGACTTGAGCACAGCTGAAGGGACAGCCCTCCCCTCGCTCACACTCCCTGTACAGCCTGCCAGGAGGGCAGCCCACCTCTGCACAATCACATGCAAACAACAGGCAAAGAAAAATAAACACAAGCAGGAAATAAAAAACGTGTCGACTGAGTGAAAGCAGCTTTGATACTCACCGAGGCAGACCTGGGTGTTACAGGTCTTGCTCTGCCGGCTCAGGCCACTGCAGGGTGGAGAGTTACAGAGGCGAGAGCGAGACTGCTGGCCCCCGCCACAGCTGACCGAACACACAGACCACTGAGTCCAGGGCAGCCACGGGCCCACTGAGTCTGAGGGCAAAGAAGACACAGCTCAGTAAACATAATGTGGATCCATCACCTATTCATTTGGTATCTATTACCTCTGCAAAGGAGGCTATGTTTTTGTGTGTGTTGCTGCAACGTGAAAACTTAGGCAAGGAGTAGTTCCCCAGTCAGCTTTAAGTAGTTTATAAATAGTATGTTACTGTCTGTTTCCTCTTTTGACACCTCATTTTGTCCACCTCATTCAGCATCAGAGACAAAATGTGTTTAACCCTCAATTGAGCTCAGACAAGATTACCTGTGCAAAGATGAGTGTTGCACTGTGTCTGCTGCTCTGCCGCACCAAGGCAGCCCCTCCCGCCGCTCTGAGGAGACGGGTTATCACACTCGCGTCTCCTAGACTTGTTTCCGCCTCCGCAAGGAGAGGAGCACTCAGTCCAGGCTCCCCACTGACTCCATCCCCCATCGACATGGCAACCGGGAACTGACTGACAATGCAGAACCCCTGCATCACATGAACTGTAGAAAGTAAGGAAAAATGAATAACCCCTTATACAGATGTTATAAATATTCATTAATGGTCAAATTTCTTAAGCTTAGGCTTCATGTGTTTAGTTTCTTTTTAAGTTTAATATTGTTATTTTTCAGATACATTTTTCAACGTGTGCTGTACCAGTTTTTGCAGTCACTGACGATACTATCTCCTGGATTTGCAAACTCCCAATCAGATCTGCCCGGCCATGCCCATGATGAATTCATGGAATCCAGATCCCCTGCAGTGGAAAAAGGAACACAGAATTATGGGAAAGCAAGACAGAATAAATCTATTCCAAGCTGAATATCACCAAACACACACACAAAAAAGTAAATCAGGAGGATCTAACCAGTAGCAGAAGTGTTGTGGTATTTGCAGCGACACTCCTCTCTGGCCACACACACTCCGTCCTGGAGGACCATGTCACCTGGACAACCACAGGTCCGACTGCATCCGGGAGAGTCCATACATACTGTGTCACCATGGAGATCTGAACAGGAGCGTGGACAGGGCTTCCCACAAGGCCACTCCTCCTGCCCTCCACCACAGTCTGCACAACACATGAGGAGGTCCATTTGTTTGTGTCGGTCTTGGAATAAAAGTACTCAACCTCCACCACAAAGTACTACAAAAAACATGCTGACTCTTCATTTCCTTATTTCATGCTCATTCCATCCTATAACCTTCCATTCTGTCAACCAATGATTAGTATACAGTTTTATATTAAGATGACCTGAGCAGATGGTGACGTTATCATGGCAACCACGGGTCTGTCTGCTCTCTCCATGACAGGGCAGGCCGCCGAACCTGGCAGGAGGACTGTTACACTGCCTGGAACGATTGGAAAATCCAGCACACCCATCACAGTCTGACCATTCTGACCAGGGACTCCACGAACCATGAACTAGACATGGACACAGATAGCATAGGACACAAAAAGTAATGAGTAAGGAATGAGTAATGAATAGCTGTCTGCCTCTGACTGACGGTGCTCTACCTGGACAAAATGCGACAATGGGGCAAGTTTGCCTCTGAATCTGAACTCCGACCCCTTGGTGTATTTCCTGTTCTCCAGAGCAGATTGCCCCTCCGGCCTTGGGCTCGGGACAACCACAGTTCCTGTAGCGGGACACTGACTCTGCCCCACATGTCCTGGAGCATGGGGTCCACTCTGACCACTCACACCAGCCACCGGAGACTGGAAACACACCGGGAGAAGAGAATCCATAATTGTAGCCATTGACCTGTTAGCCAGGCTCAGTACTGACTCATTAAACATTATTTCATCATTTACACAGCACATATAAATGCTGATCTTACCCGGGCAAGGCTCATTGGTGCAGTTTAGCCTTCCACCCTCACAGGTGCTAAAAAACAATGAAAATAAAACAGTTCTGATATGAAATGAGATCCAAAATTCACAGCAAATCATATTGTAGTGGCCGGGAGAGCCTGTCGATGGGTGATAGACACTTATATGTAGAGTTACATTTGTCCCTTCCAGACTACGTGTGTGTATAAGTTCTAACCAGTTGTTACATCCGTCATGACTTGCTGTGGACTCTCCTGGCTCCAGCCGCTGTCCAGTGCTGAGGTCCAGACAGGAACAGTCCTCTTTCGCCACACAGATTGTCCCGTTAGCAGACAGGACCTTTCCCTCTGTGCAGTAGCAACCTGGCTCACAATGCCACTCACAGTGCTGCATGATGGCAAAAAGCATTCAAATACAAATTACTTAGACCAGTAGTTATGGGTAGCAACAGAGTTTGTGAGTTGTGTTTGGTGCGATACTCACAACCAGGTCATCACAGGAGCGAGGACAGGATGGACCACAGCTACTGAACACTGTTCCTGGGACCTGGTTGCACGGAGCCACTGAAAAACACACAGACACACACAGCTTTCTGACCTTATTGACACTTAAGTTCCCGCTACAACTTCTCAGCAGGCTACACAATATATTATATATATTGGGCTATACAAATACAGTTGACTTGACTGAGAATTTAGAGTTCATTCAGGCTGAAAAATACACTGCCTCTTGACCAATCACCTCTCTTGGAAAATTCTCCAAGACACTCTCTAACTGTACCTGGGCAGTGGTCAATGCTACAGGCGATGACTTCAGTTCCCAACCCCTCACAGTAATTCCCCTTCCCCTCCGGGCTGGGACTGTCGCAATCTCTCCTCCGGCTCCGAACGCCCCCGCCACACGACTTGCTACATTTGGTCCAGTTACTCCACTGTCCCCAGCCGCCGTCACCTGGAAGGAACCAACAGACCGTGAAATTGAAAGCAACCAACAGCTTGTTACCAGTTTATAAGCTACGAATGCTGAAAAAGTGTAGATAAAGATAAAGATTTGTGGACCAAAGGATCATTTAAACAAGCGGGTAGCTCTGGTTGTACAGATGTTGAAGATATCAGAGGAGAAAACATGAGCCACAAACGTATCTATTTATTTCCTTGTTGTGGCGCCATTGCAAAATGGAGCTTGACATTGTATCGTATGGAACACTACTCTCTACTTTTTGGTGTAGAAACAACTAATGTAGGTGCAGTGCAGTCAAATCACAAATACAGGAAGACATTGCAAGTGTAAAATGAAATGAAGGAGAGGAATCATAGTGAGAGACTTACGGTCACATGGGCTTGAAACACACACTTGATCCTCGCGGTGAGGTCCCAGACATGGCTGGCTGCTGTTGAAACGCTGAGGGCTGGGACAGAAACGGTATCGAGACTGGAGACCAGCTCCACACGTCACCGAGCACTGACCCCATGGAGTCCACATTGACCACTGGCCGTCAACTGTGTTCATCAGAGGAGCAAGACAAGGAAGAGACAGGAAAAGGAAGAAAGACAGCAATAAAATAATCTAGTTAGTTATTACAGTTTTAATCAAAGTAATTCACCAGACTTAAAATGTGAGGCTTTCAAAAGAAATACTTCAGAAAAGATTTGGATTTAAATCAAACCATAGCAACAGTTCATTCATACTAATTCAATAATGTATTAAGAAATGGTTCTACATACCACCACAGCTGAACTGAGTGCAGTTAATTAGCCTCCCTGCTTCACAAGTACTGAAAATGTAAAAAAAACATGTTAGGTCATCATTTCTTCATATGCTCTAATCCTTTCTATCCATTTTTAAATATTTATCCATCAAGGGTTCTGTCTCGGACTCATTTGCATCTATTGACTTCAGAAACTACACATTTGGTTTGTACAAGCTGTAGTTTCGCTGTAATATGGTTTAACACATATTGTATGTATACAAATTGTGGACACCAATGTACAAAAAGATACAAAGTGTGTTAATTTGTGCGTAGTGTAACTTATACCAGTTGTTACAGTCAGAGGGGACGATGTCTCCTTGCTTGTACTGCACTCCACCCACATCGCAACGACAGTCAGACTCAGGCACACACACACCATCCTGAGAATATTGGAGGATGATTAACACTGAGGGGTAATAATGTTTCTGTTTGTTTGTGTGTGTGTGTGTGTGTGTGTGTGTGTGTGTGTGTGTGTGTGTGTGTGTGTGTGTATGTGTGTGTGTGTGTGTGTGTGTGTGTGTGTGTGTATCTACATATCCTTATTTACTATATAAACCTCATCCACCTGCAGTACAGCCCCGTTTGGACACTGGCAGCCTGGTGTGCAGTTCCTGCTGAGGTCCATGGTGAGGTCTGTGCACGTCACTGCTCCCCTCACACACTGATGCCACTCCTGGCCTGTCAGACACACCTTGTCACCACCTGACAAAGCAACATTGAGATCAGGCGCGTCAGATTTGGTCGTGAAATCAGACAGTCTTCCATCTGTCTTCCTTGCTCATGGACAATTATTCATTCATTCATTACAACAAATAATACTTTTTTTGCACCGTCACTGTCTGTGTTCAAGGTGCAGGTACTCTTATGTTAAGGTTGCAACTTCCAGTCAAATAACTTTAGCAGCCATTCATCACAATGCAAACCTCCATCAGGGCCAAACTGTTCAAAGAAACAGAAAAACATTCCTGGCTCCAGAACATATCCCGTTACTGAATACATCTACTATATTCTGCTCCTATATGTTGCAGGGGAATTCGTTAAAGTCTTTAGTCACATTAAACAAAATATAACTGGGTAAGACACTGTAAGCATGTTGTACCACAAGCCTGAAGGTTGCAGGCGCTGAATTGCTGAGCGGTGCCATGGACTCGGATAGGCCCTCGGGTTCGGGTCCTGTAACCTCCTCCACATGTCACTGAGCACTCTGACCATGTACCCCATGGCTCCTTCACACCTAAAACACATCATATATGTTGTTTAATGAGTTGAATTTAAATGAATCCCATCTGCTTTCACTCATTATTGAAACAGCAGCACTAAATCCTCACCAAAGCACGGCTCGACGCTGCAGGTATCGATACCAACTCTCTCTCCTTTACAGGGGCGACCACTGAATGCTGGAGGAGGATTGGTTCCCGAGCGATACCGCCTTCTCACACCGACATCACACGTTCGACTGCAGGTGCTCCATTGGGTCCAGCTGCTCCAACCGCAGTCCACTGAGAAGCATAAAAAACACACGACACCCATAGGACACAGACAGATAAAGAAAGACAAGAGTGATAGAGTGATGAGGGGTTTGAGAGAGAAAGACAACAGAGAAGAGAATGAGATAAGCAAGATAAACATTATACGATCAAAAACATGCAGTCATAAAGTCACTCACCAGGACAGGGAGCAATTCCACACTCCATTTCTCCATCTGTGCAGGTACTTTAACAAAATGCGAAAAAAAAAGTTACATTTATTTGAGACAGTCAAAACCATTATAGATTTTTTTTTACAATTGCAAATTTGAGATGGTTTTGAACAGAAAGCCGTAAAGACAACGCTACTAAAATAAAATGGTTTGTTGCTGTTGCCAAGTGCTTGCTCATGGGGGAATGTTGGGCTCCTTTAAATGCTCAGTATGCAAAGTGCCTTCCGATAACGTTTGTTGTGATTTGTCTTCAGTTATTTCCCTTGTGCTACTCTTTCCACTGTGTCTCCTGACTTTGGCAGCTTGTGTCCAAATACAGAGATGAGCTTGGATTTAAACCCCTAGAAGATAAAAACATTTTAAAGAACAATTTCACACTAGTTATGTACCAGTTATTGCAGTCATCAACAGGCAGGATGGCACCAGCCGCATACTGCTCCCCCTGGTAGTAACATGGACACTGTGCCAATGGTACGCAGCTTCCGTTAAGCAGGTAGAAGCCATGGGCGCAGTAGCAGCCGTCATAACACGCTGTAGCACACTCGACCTCTGCTGGGGTCATGTCCAAACACACCCGAGGACAGGCACCACCTTGAGCCTCACACTCAGCCACCATCATGTACACCATGCCCTCTGGACACACGCCTGACAGGAGAGGAAAGAAGAAGAATTTCACATACAATACAAGAAAGCACCAAGGCCAATCATTTCTCTCATTTTGCCATAGCACACAAAACATGAACAAAGTATTTCTGTGTTAATTTAACTTTTATATAATCACACTGCTTGGTTTGAAGGCTGGTTGTACCATCCTGATCTCTACTACCATCTATTAGTATCTTAGTGCTAATAAAGGTTTGGTGACATTTCATCTCTCATCCCAAAGGCTTCTTCAGTTCAGGAATGAGGAAACAGAACACACACAGAAAACACTTGTGTTCATCACACTACCTGTGCAGGGATGTGAATTGCAGTCTCTTGTCTGCATGTGTGGCCCAGAGCAGCTACTGCCCCCATGCTGTGGGGAAGGGAAATTGCAGAGTCGTTCTCTTGTTTGGACACCAGAGTCGCACTCAGATGAGCACTGGGACCATGATGACCATGCAGACCAGCCGCCATTCACTGCAAGTGTAGAACTCAAATCAGTTTTGTATTTTCTGATTTCTATCCTTTGACATTTTATCACTGTTCACTGTCATACCTGGACATTGAACAGTGTTGCAAGGCTCTTGCTCCTCACTGTCTCCATCACAGGGTGTCTGTGTTTGGTTGCAGCTGCGGAATCGTTGTCTGAGTCCCACGTCATTAACGTGGTGGAAACAGGTCTTACTGCACTCAGCCCAGCTGGTCCATTTGCTCCATGTTCCATCAGGGAGTCCTGCACAACATGGCAAACAAAAACGGATCACATTACCATCTGGCGGTGGGTGTAAAACTTTCAGGTTATGGCTCCACATCATAAAATATACATGTTGTGGAAATATTTACCATTAATAACAACAACCCCCTTGCTATTTCACCTTTTTACCTTCACATAACCTCCATCAGACACCCAGACATTTCTACACACTCAGTACCTTAATCCCTCGTCATACACATGCAGAAACCCTCACCTAACAAATATCTTTTTGCTGTATTCTTGTGTTTTTGCACTATTATTGTATTTACCAACTGTGGTTTCTATTGCACACCTGCAACCTGCACCTATTCATGGAGAGGCAATCTTTCTTTGAATTGCATCTAAGAAGGTTTCTTCCTTTTCCTTATACATTATGGAGGAGGGGGGAACTTACACCTCCCTTTTTCTCTCATATGTAATGTTACTTTCTAGTTGTTGTTGTCTCCTCACCACAATAAATGTCATTTCTGTCTCTCCACTAAATACATTCAAAATAAATTAAAGATAATTAAACGTTTGAACAAAGACAAGGATATTGATTTGTTTCTTCGATTTGTGAGCTGGGTTACCAGGGAGACAAGGGCTGGAACAGCGGCGAGCCTCAGTGGACTCTCCTGGACACGGCTGAACTCTGACTACTCCTGAAGGGTTCACTGGGGACCTGGGGAGACAGACGAGGCAACAAGACTGAGATTTCATTGCATCCTAAATTTAATCTGCCAGTATATACAAACATGTACAAGGCTACAGAAGGCAGAGATATATTCAAATGAGGCCAGATTACTACTAGATGCTACAATCACATTCTTGCTGTTTCACCTGTAGCGTTGTTGAAGGCCAACACCACAGGTCACATCACATGGTGCCCACGACGTCCAGGCTGACCAATGACAGCTCAGCACACAGATTGACGCATCACAGGTGACTCGACCATCTCTGCACACACTGGTGGGAAAAACAGATTATATCAAATTATTCATTAATACATTCCAACCTGTAAAACAAGTGATGCGACACACATGGCTGAATGGAATTAGTGAACAACTTTATAATATTGAGGTTGGTTCCTTTGTCTCACCATGTGGTGCACTCGTCCTTCTTGACTGTCTGTCCTGGCTGCAGTATTAAGCCATCAAAGTGACAGACACACTGGCTGTCATTCACACACTGCCCCTCCTGAAGGTACAAACCAGCAGGACAGCGACACCCTGCAGGAAAACACAACATAGAGTTTGTCTTAAAGGGGACATATTCCCACTGGCTCCAGCACCAATCTGCACTTTGAAGGAGAGTTGGAACACATACATATATCACAACATCAATGGAGCTCATAAACAGAATAACTAACACTCCCTTTATTGACATGATATTATATAGGACAGTGACATTGTAGGCTCTTTCTTTCGTACCCGTCACACACGTTGTGGTGCAGTTGTTGGGTTGTGAGCAGGTAGGAGGACAGGGCTCGACTCTCCCAGCCAGGCAATCTGCTTCAGTCACCAGCACCATGCTGTTGATACAGCCTGAACAAATGTTTACGCAGTCAGTTAGAACAATGACAGATTTCAAGGACACAATTCAGCTCATTTACTAGGTTCATCATGATGTAAAGTGCTCATCATGGAAGGAAACAATGCCAGGTTAAAAGTTTTTGGAACTTCTACGTTCAGGTCAGTCATTGTTTTCCCAAAAGTCAAGTCAACTTTATTTGGAAGGAAAAAGGAAGAAACCTCGGGAGGGGCAATTCCAAGAGAGCTTCCCTCTCTTTTAACAGCTAGGTGTTTGGAGAATAACATGAAAGACAGAGAGAGAGAGAGAGAGAGAGAGAGAGCGAGAGAGAGAGACAGACAGACAGAGAGAGAGGGACAGAGAGAGAGGGACAGAGAGAGAGACAGAGAGAATGATATAAGCACAAAATAATACAATGTAATCCTATTAGCGCGAATATCTGGAGCAGTCTAGGTAAGTAGGTAAGCTGATGATGTTGGGGGGGGGGGCAGTTTTGAAATCCTGTCTAAAGTGACGAGTGTAGAAAATGTATTCCAGAGAAAAGGAGCGTGGTACGGAAATTTTCTCTTTCCAAACGTCTTTGTCTTGACCTTTGGGATAACAAGTAGGCCTGTCTGTAAGTGGCAATAAGGTCATAAAGATACACTGGAGCCAGGCCATGTAGCATCTCATAGGTTAGAAGTAAGACCTTAAAACAGAAGAAAGGGAAGAAGAAGAAGAAGGAGGAAATGAGGGGATAACTATAGAAAAAAGAAAAAGCACAAAAAGAGGGAAGATTAGAGCTTTCCAATAGTTAGGCAGTGAGTGATGACGACGTCAGACTCACCTGTCTGTGTGCCCGTGTCTGTGCTGCAGGGCTGACTGTTACAGCTCTGGGTCTGCAGGGTCATGCCTGAACAGTCTCGGCCACCATTCTTCGGAGGAGGAGCAGAGCAGGTCCGATTCCTCTGCCTGAGCCCCCCCCCACACTGGGCATCACAGTCCGACCACTCTGTCCACTGAGACCAGTGGCCATCAGCTACAAGACACATACAGCAGAGATAGTGAGTAAAGATTTAGTGGACATTAAACAATAAGGTTCGAAAGAAGGAATATGTTCGACCTGGACATGCTTGAGGGAAACAGGCTCGGCTGTCAAACTGGGCTCCACCACAGGCCCCTCCAGGCAGAGCCACCCTCAGTATGTCCCTCTGACGAAACAAGGAGCCCAGGCCGCAGGACACGCTGCACTGACTCCACGGCGTCCATGGAGACATGATACAGTCCACTACAGGAAAGGAGAAAATAACGTGCAACAGACGTATTGGTAATCCATAGTTTGGTCTCACCATTAGGTTTTGAGGATATATATCATACCACAATCTTTCTCATCCGACCCATCAATGCAGTCTTTGTGCAGGTCACACCTGCGGTCCAGGTGGACACACTCCCCACTGTCACAGGAGAACTGCTTGGGAGAGCAGGGACTGGGCACTAGGGGTCGCGGTGGAGTCACCACTGGCCTGGCTGTGGTAACCAAGGGAACAAAGAACATACAGAGAGATTCATTACATTTTGTCCTGCGCCATTGTATGTGATATTGGGCTATACAATGAAATTTGATTTGATTTGGGTGAGATGACAATTACTTTTATTATTATCATCACTAATTATTATTATTCTAATAAGGTTGTATTGAAAAATTAAAGCAATAGAGCTGTAAGAGCAAAAACAACAATGACATGTTATAATCCAGTACTCTAAATGACTGAAATGAGTTTTGATGCATACCACAGTGTTCTTCATCTGACCCGTCCAAACAGTCCTGCCTGCCGTCACACACCTGTGCAGCGTCCACACAGCCAAATAACCGGCATGCAAATTGGCCTTCCACACAAAGCTTTCGAGGAACGCTGCCATCATGGTGGGTTGTGGTGATCCATGGTGCTGAAAATGAATAAATAATTCAGGTTACAATTCATATCCATTCAGTATTGCCAAGTGTCTTGATTCTTTCTGTTGATGGTAGAATATTTAGCAAAGCCATAGGGTTCTGAGTCCCTCTCACCTCGTGTGGTGTACACACCAGGGCCTCCAGCGTGGAGAGTTGAGAGATGCAGTCCAGGCTGACCTGTAGTGCCCTGCCCACGAGAGCCAATGACCCCTGTCACATGTGATCAATCCGGGGAAATAAAACCAAATGATTAAGAGTGCACTGCACATCTGTTGGGTTTACCTCTCTCTTATAAAAATGTCAGAATCTGACATGAAGGAGGAACTGACAGTCAACAAAGAGTATAATACAATACAATTACAAGGGAAAATTAACAGCAATAATAATGAATAATAATGATAATAATATGAAGATGTTAGGTTCATCTGTGACCCCTGAGCTACCTGATGACGTAAATTCAGCCACACCAGGATGGCTGCCATGGGGCCTTGTGGTATAGAGGCCCGGGGAACCTGTTGTGCCGTCTTGGAAACCTGGTCTTCCTGTTGGGCTGGTCTGGTTCTGCAGTCCAGGGGGGCCCCTGGTTGGAACTGTTCCTGAAAAGGAGGAAATTAAATAACTGTGAATATCAGCAAGCAAGGGGCTTTTTATAAAAAGGTGCTATTTATCAATCTGTTCATTGTATCTGTTGACCATTTACTTATTCATGGCTTAGTGCGTTCTGCAAAGTCAGAGTTTGGTGAATTGTTCAGTCTGTTCCTGTCAGTATTGATTGACTTATGAGAATATAAAAAAAACAAAACATATTAAAGAAGATATCTTTGGCCTCTCACCACAGTTGATCTCATCAGAATGGTCTTTGCAGTCTGGTCGGCCATCACAACGCACAGACAGAGAGACACACTCTTCACTGTGCTGGCAGGGAAACTGGTCTGGTTTACAACGCTGCACTGTCACCTTCCCAGCATCAGGAGGCGCTGCAGTCACACTGCTGGGGGTCACCAGCTCATCTACAACAGCAGGAGTATTCCATTAGTGCAGAATGTAGACACAAGTCACCATTCTATTCTTCTCTCTCTACCATATGTACCCTCTGTATTAGATTATTTAATTTCATTCATTCCTCACCTCCTCTGCAGCCTAGAATCTCCACACGGAGATAGAAAGGGTGTCTGAACTCCACAGGGATGATGCGAAGGTATCTCAGTCTGACCAGCCGACCCAGCCAGCGGGTCACTGGGGTCCTGCCCACCATCCGCACCTCAAACACCTACACCACCAAACAAAAAGACAATGGCTGCAGGAATATTGTATTTATATTCTTTTTTTCCATGAACTTACAGAGAGAAATCTAGTGAAAGGTGTCTTCATATCCACATAAGAAGCAATACCTTAGCGGGGCCACCAGGCTTTCCGCTCTCAGTATATTCTATGAAGTGGTTGCTTTGCAAGGCGAAGGCAAGGCGGTACTTGGTGAGGTAACCCCACATGCGTTCGCTGCCCTGGGCCACCACCCCTGACACCCAGGTGGGCTCCAGAAAATCCACCTGAAAATATGGCTGTGGATCGGTGGGTAAAGGGCTCCAACCAGGTTCCATAACCTGACTGCAAATGCAACCAAAAATGGCATGTTTATGTATGTGATGAATGTTCCTCTATCATCTCATCAACCACATCAACGAACCACACAAAGAATTGGTCACTCACACGTTAGGGACGATGTTGAGTCGTCCAGCATCAGCAGGACTGTTCTCGCCATGTGATGAAGAAGTCAGCTGACCATAATGAACCCTCCCATCCTCCAGTCCAAGGGCAGAGGAGCAGATACCTGGAGATACCATTACATAAAATAAATTGGTATGAAGCAAAACTAGAATTCCTCATTAGAACTGAACTAATTTGCTTCACTCACCACGATAGCCGGGGCCACCAGTCTGAAAGTGGATAAAAAAATAACATGTCAATAAAAGAAACAGCACTGATGCAGAAATGCAGAAGATGGGAAAACGATAATTAAATGCTTCACCGTAGGTGTTCCTGCAGGATGAGTGACAGCAGACATGGATGGAGTCCTAAGAGGGCTAGGGGTGGGCGAGTATGGTCTGTAACAAAGGTGAGCAGGAGATTCTTTTAAAAGTCAAACTAAGTTGACAGCTTTACAGACCATCAAAAGCTAAGAATGATACACTTATCATTGATAATATTAAAAAATAATTGGAAAAACATTTGGAGAGACTGTGCCTGTGCCACCACAATGATAGCATAATACACATTTAAGAAATGTAAAAGGTTTCAAAGGTTATTGACTAAACAAAACAAACAAGCACTAACACACAGTGTGAGTGTAATAATGTCCCATCAACCTGTCTGATTGGCTGGTGACACTGATGCGGGGCTGACAGCCAGTTTCATCTTCTCCTCCAGGACAGTGGGGGATCCCATCACAACGCAGCCATGCCTTAATGCAGCCCCCTGGTGGATAACAGGGGAACTGTCCAGCAGGGCAACGGTGTGGGCTGGTAGGTGGAGATGAAGGCTGAATACCTGGATGTGGGGAAAGGTAAGATTCCTTAACATACTGTATATGGTTGTAGGCTCTGTGACTTAAAAATACTGGGGAAAATAAGCAATTACAAATTTCCATTAAAATTATTAAGTTATTTCTCACAATAATAATGATGGCAGCTCACCACAGTTCTTCTCATCAGAGCCATCCTGACAGTCATTGACTCCATTACAGACGACCCCCAGTGGACCTGCTGGCACACAGTGACCGTTTTCACACAAGAACTCATGCTCTCTGCAGCTACTTACTGGGGTGACAGAGGAGGAAGGCGTAGGAGTGGTCAGCCAGCGATAACCTGGAACATAGGAGAGGAGAGGGTTGAATAACCATATTTTTGTACAAAAACATAACACAGTAGTAGCTGTGTTTACCAACCATCTCCACAGCCCATGATCTCCAGCCGCAGGTAGATGCCGTTCTCAAAGTCATGTGGCAGCAGACGAACAAACTGAGCTGACACCATCCTGTCCAGTCTGCTCTCAGCCACCCCTCGATCGTCATGGTTACCGCGGAAAACCTGGGGGTTTAAAAAAAACAAACTGAAATTTTAAGAATAGAAAAGAAATGCCAAATGAAGTTAAGAGTAACTCTAGGAAAGTTGTGTGGACATGGTGTGATATCTGACCTTGGCTCGGGGCCTGATATCAGTGACAAGCTCTTTGTAAGTATACCACTGTCTGCCATCCTGGCTGAACTGTAGGTAGAAGCTAGATATGTAAGTGCCAAACGCACCACCACCCTGTGTTAGCACACCTAAATGATGGAGACACAGAAGGAAAGGGAGAGAGATAAATAATATAATAATACTAACCAACAGTGAACACAATTGTATCTAACTAAAGAGTAAGTTCAGAGTTTAGTGGCTTTTTCCCATTTTTGTTCTATGTTTTGTATTCTGTGGTTCTATGCGAGTCCCAATGTTCCAACTTGTCCTGTGACCTAGTTTGGATGTTATTGTAAATTTGCCGAAGTATCACCCATTTAATATAGCAATTGTCCTAATTGGTGTTGATAAGACAGTTGACAAAGAAATAGTTTAGCTTTACTTGCCAGAAGGTAACCAAAAGTTTCTCAGGATGCTGAATGAGAACATCATGACAGCACTTTACACTGTACTTGTTTTGTACTTGTTAGAGTGGCATGTATTGGGGTTTACCAGTGATGTTGTACGCCTTTAGCAGATCTATCTGTAGGAATGGGCTTGTCATGATGCCACTGTATCCCTCGGGACTTCGCTGTGGCAGGTCCTTATATTCTTCTGGTTCTGGACTCCAGCCCTGAGGACAAATGTTGCTCATTATAACTCACATCACACAGGGTAGAAATATGTCAACAAAGAATCCAGTAGAGAGACATCTTGGTGTACCTGAAGGTCTCTGTGGGGGTCCCAGACATGCAGGCGAGCTGCCTCAGGTGGGTGACCTGTCTGCTGTGATGAGGCACTGAAAGTGGATGATGGTAGGGACTGAACACCCAGAGGAGACCAACACTCATCTGTAGGACAGATGGAGAATAGAAATAAACAGAAGTAATGAATACATTTCATTTCAGTCTCATTGTTACACATACATTACATCCTTAATCACAAACCGGTCATATCAGAGTGACACTAACCACCAGGAGGAAGTGGGTATGTAGGAACCAAAGGTGTAGTGCCCTCTGCTGGTTGGGAGGTGACAGCGGCAGGGCTGATTGTCCCTGGAATGGTGGCATTGTCTGCAGATGTCAGGTACAGGAGAACATGGGCATGGTTACAAAACAAACAACCCCAAATACCACCATCATTCACTGGACACCAAGTTACCACCGTGGCCATGTCAGCAGAGGTCATCATGCATATCAATTCAAACAGAAAGAGGGTTAATGATTCTAAATAATACAACAGAAGCTCAGACTTTACCTTGACAGTAACAACATTTGTCTCCCTCGCCAGAAACCAAGCTTTGACCCTGTACAAAAGAACACTCACATTACAGTCACATTCCATATATAGTACAGTTGCTATGAGACACGCCTACGAATAGGAAAAGCAAAGGGTGGTGAGGAAGCAGATGTGAGGGACAGTGTGCCCTAGATTGTTTACTGGAGATAAGATTGTATAACTGATGCATTGAAGAACACACAGCTGCATAGAAACACAACACTTGTGAAAATGGAAAGATTCGCACAAACACTCTGCCATACCTGTGGGCATCCAGTGACAGCGTATGGGCAGTAGGGGGAACACTGCACTGTGAGGTTGGGGAGGCAGTGACAAAGATGGCATGCGCCCGTCTTCCATCTGTCTCCCACTGCATGGGACTGACCCTGGTACTCACACTCCTCACAGGTGTCTGTCTGACAACTGCACACATGTATACGTTCATGTGGAAAGAGGAAACACACACTTGAAACACCATTCTTATCTCACCACTCAAAAAGAACTAAACAAAAAGAGGTATTGCTGAAAAGTTATTGGGCAAATGTAGAAATTACACCTAAAATGCTGAGGTTTGCATATACAACATAATAGCCATATTGAATAGGACTACATGGAGGAGTAGAAGCAGTGTTTACAGTTCCACTTCATGGACTCAACATACCGACGAGCTTTACGGTAGATCCCTCTGCACGTTCTCCCATCCCCGTACTTGGTGGGATTGATTGGGCTGCGGAAAGACCACTGGACACTCTGGACACCACAGGGACCCAAACACTCGCCCCACTCAGACCATGAGGACCAGCTACAGTGCACTACAGAAAGATACATTGGATTGTTACATTTCAAAGAGAGATTTCAACAGAGATTTCAGCTGGGGGATGATGGGAAGAGAGCATATGCTACCCGGCTTAAAATATCCTTTCAGTTTGACCTTTACTTGGACTGTGTGAGTCTCACCTGCACATTCTGGGTTGGGCTGACATCGCTGAGGCTTTCCTCTCTCACACACACAGATCTCGCAATCCACCTTCATCTGCTGACCCGGCCAATAACGAACACCAGCAACCTCACACACACACTCCTCCGGTAACACACACTCTTGCGTGTGGCTCATCACCTGGCCCTCTGGACACCAGCAACCTGAAGTTGGAGACAGAGTTCAGAGTTTTAAAATGTATTTATGATTGAATTTTTCCAGCATTACATATTCCAGTTTGCATGATTTGGGAATTGAAAAGTAACTGAAGAAGGAGAAGATGAAGGACTGGGCCTTATAATGAAGGTATCTGGGATATACATGCGTCTACTTGGATAAATGTGACAGAGCCATACCTTCTATACCAAAGGGAATGCTTTGCTTCACAGCAACTGACCTGAGAAACACGGTGCAGTGGAATCACATGTAGTGTTACTGCTGACATGTGCACAGGATTCTGGGCAAGGGGCACAGCTGTGTCGCACCAAGCCAGATGGACAGCTGCTGTTGGCGCATCCATCATCAGGACAAGGCTCTGGATCAGAACAGGAAGGAAGGAAGGTTAGAACAATAACTTGATTTGTATAAATGGGGATCCAACATATGCCACCTGTGCCAGACAGCGTGCATTCACTGTTGACTCTCACTCTCCCACTCTGTTCTGTTGACTTGTACCAATTTCTCTTGTCTTCTGACTTTAGGGAGCAAATGGCTGATAAGATGTGTCTGCTTTTATGTCTCACCTGATCAGAGTGGACTAGATGCTATAAAAGCTGACACATTTCAGTTTCAACATCAGTTTCATTTCCTTACTGATTTCCAAGGCTAGGTTGGACGACCCAGCGAGATGTGAACACTCTCTTCCTCCATAGCGAGGAGGAATGCAGCCTCTGTGTCTGACCATCACACCGCCACAGCCACTGGAGCAGTTTGACCAGGTCACCCATGGCATCCACTTGCCATCCACTAAGTGATGAAGAAGAAAAGACATCATATTTTACCAATAAATAATGACTTTACTTCAACAATGTGACTTTTCTCTGTGTGCACCTCTTTACCAGGGCAGGTGGTGTTGAAGCACTGCTGTCTCTGGACATCCTGGCCCCGGCAACTGCGCAATGCGTCGTCCCCTGGTGGGCAGTATCTCCTCCGGTTCATTGAGCCTGTGCCACAGGAAGTGCTGCAGGGGCTCCAGGGACCCCAAGGACTCCAACTCCTACAGCCCTGCTCATCAGTAGGGCCCCCGAGAGTGGAGACTGGGCAGTCTGCCATACCATTGCATACCTAGGAAATGGGGTGTGGGAAGTGACAAGGACTGGTCTCATGATGAAGTTGTTGAGTGGGGTTACATAAATCAATCAAATCAATGAAATGACCATTTTCAAGAAGAAATGTGAAATGACAAAAGTCATGTCCAATTCGCAACAGAAATGCAAAATACATACACAAAGGACAAGGAACATACATAGATATCATAACAATAGAACCTCCACCTACCATGTTGAAGGTGACACAGGACCCATCCATACAGGTGAATTCAGGACAGATGACAGAAGTGTTTCTGCTGTCAGGAGGGAGGGGAGTGATGGTGTGATCTGCAGATGGAACAACAAGAACAAGAAGGCAGACTCAGTGGGTTAAAATACAACTCTTACAGGTTAACAAAACACTTTTCACTCTATTTTTCTCCAAATATCCATAGCTTAACTTAATCGCGTCTTAGTCGTTAACTTAGTCGTGACATTATTGCATGTGTGTGTGTGTGCGCGCTATTAATGGCTCAGTCCGCACCCTTCCTCTGTCTTAGTCATTAACTTAGTCGGGAAATTATTGCGTGTGTGTGTGTGTGTGTGTGTGTGTGTGTGTGTGTGTGTGTGTGTGTGTGTGTGTGTGTGTGTGTGTGTGTGTGTGTGTGTGTGTGTGTGTGTGTGTGTGTGTGTGTGTGTGTGTGTGTGTGTGGGGGCTATTAATGGCTGAGTCCGCACCCTTCGAGTCCACACCCTTCATCTTTCTATTCCTCTCCTGTACTCTGCATATCTCGTGAGAACTCACCACACACCAGCTCGTCATCCCCCCGGGGACAGTCCGGAACACCGTTGCACACTTGTGACGTGTTCACGCAGGTACGATTGTCACATGGGAAGCTGCCGGGGCAGGGAGGGATCTGGGTAGAGCCTAGCAGACAGAACATAACTGGATTATTACATTGAAATATATGGAATTGTTGATTGTTTTTGTTTTGTTAGACCAGATACTTTTTCAGGTATCCAGCAATAACCTTGAATACGTAAGTTTGCGTTTCTCAGCAAAGCGATTTACCGCAGTTGTCTATGGTCTCGTCCGAAGCGTCCCTGCAGTGCGCTGTGCCATCACAGAGCTGCTGGTAGTCCACACACTGGTCCCCGCTGGCGCAGGGCATCTGGCCAGGACCACAGGAGGCAGGACATTGCTGCTCATCACTACCATCCATACAGTCTGTCTCCCCATCACAATGCCAGGCCTGAGGCACACACTGATCACCGGTGGCACAGCCGTACTCGTAGGGCCTACAGGCTGGAGAGGGAGACCAGGGTTCAAATCTTCAACAACAATAGGGGTTAAAATCTAGGTATGTGCCAATGCAATGTGACAACATTACCTAAGGAGGGCACAGTTAGGATGACGGGTGGGGGCGATGGTGTCACAACAACAATGTAGCAGTTTGTCCTGTTCTCGTCCTCTCCACCGGAACAGTCTGTTGTTCCATCACACAGTTTAGCTTTGCTTACACACGTTCCATCACTACAGGCAAACTGGTCAGGAGCACAGGTCACTGCAGGAAGACAGGAACATTTGTTACACACTAGTCTACAACACAATATATTGGGAATTGCCTGAGTTACTATTATATAAACATGCATAACATTGAAAAGATTTAACTGCCATCCCCAATATTCTGTGAATGTTCCAGATATATTACTTAACTTATGTTACGCAATAACAACTGCTCCATTATTTGTACCTTTGCTTGGACAAACGGCCTCGTCTGTTCCAGATGGACAGTCTCTGTGTCCGTCACACACTCTGTCTGCAGGGACACACTGGTCTCCAGGGCACTGAAATTCCCCTGGTGCACACACACATCTAGAGACCAAGCACGATTAGATTAGAATGCTCATAGGGAAAACCAGACATTTAATCTCTGCAAGGCCAAAAGCATTAATTTAACCACATACAAACAACAATTTTTGGAAGAGTAAAGCAGAGCTCACACACCCCCTCTCATCACTTTGGTCGCCACAGTCATCATGTCCATCGCAGCGGTGAAGGTAGAGAATACAGCGGCCTCCAACACACAGGAACTCCCCTTCTTCACACACCACACCACATTCTTGGGTGATGAAAGTGTAGAGTCACATATAAGAGATGATTAAATGTTAGCACAATGGGTAGATGCTATCAAAACATCCTAGTAGAGCACCTTGGGCAGTACAGTAGTACCTTGGGTGACACACTTTTCTTAAGGACATGCTTTGCGGAGCAGAAACCCCTGGTAGAGTTTCAAAGGTCATGCATTGTAACTCAAGTACTATGAGCACACTTTGACCGTGACGGTGCGACTGATTACCTTGCTCATCAGACACATCAGCAAAGCCACAGTCCAACCGTCCGTCACACACACGGCTAGCTGGCAGGCACTTCCCATTGGCACACTGGAATTCCCCTGGTGGGCACAGAGGCATGGGTGTGGCAGGTCCGCAGAACTCCTCATCCGATTGGTCAGCGCAGTCTGGGTGGCCGTCACAGCGCAGAGCCAGGCTCAGACACGGCCCACTGCAGAATTGCGTGAATGATATTAGCCATTGAAAGCCAAGAAATTATCATTGTGCGTTTTTGCATGCGATGCTGGTGGATTCACCTTGGTCTGCTTGTACAGCGGAACTGATCTGGAGAGCAGGTGGCTGGACAGATCTCATCGGAGCCATCGCCGCAGTCATCTTCGTTGTCACACACCCAGTGAGACGGGATGCAGCGACCCCCTGCACAGGGAAACTCTGACTCCTGACAGGAAACGGAGGGAGGAGGGCAAGCCACACCCTTACACTGCCACACACCATCCTCACAGGAACTGGATAAACAAACAAATACAAACCCACTGTGGTAGAAAAACAACAATACCTTGCTCCAGATTGCAGTACCTTCCTTAATAATTGGTCTTGCACACATTTACACATGCACAGACTTTCTCAGATTGTTGTTGTACAGCAGGCTACTCTTACTTTAAGAGGCAGTTTCATGGCAAGTGTTGAACAAAAATTACTTTCAGAATCATCGAAATTGTCTTACCAGTTCTGGCAGTGTTGACTGATGCTGGTTCCAGGTGGAAATATGGAGCCCTCCCACTCACATGGACACTGAGTTGGAACTACACAGCTATCACCTGGAGATCAGAGTGGAAGATGTTAGACTTCATCCAGACACAATTGCACAACTGGACTGTACAGCCACAGTAAAACAAGTCTAAAGTGTTCACAATGTACGCAGCTCCTAGAGATCAAAACTAGGCTTTACATTGGTCAATATATAGTGGCCTCCAGTCAATGAGGAGGACGTTTGAGACGTTTACTAGTGTGTTCAATCAGTCTTACCGTGTCGGACAGTACCGGCAGGGCAAAAGCAGCCCTCCACACAGGAGAGGACATCGCACTGGAAGTGTGGACTCTGCTGGACATTGGGACAGGACAGAGAGCAAGCTGGACCACAGGGATCATACACCAGCCCGTTATCACACTGCAGAGCTGTATAGAATGAATGAACAAGAGGTTACCATGGATTCTGTTCTTGATGTGCATCCTTCAAAACATTAAAGGTCACTGCTGAGATCCACTTCATTTTGAAGCAGCACACTTGATCCAGCCAATACAAGTATAAAGTATTAGCTGCCAAAAATCACTTTAACATGCATTATTAACAATACAACGAGCCCAAAGTGTGTGTGAGTGTGAGAGAGTGAGAGTGAGAGTGAGAGTGAGAGTGAGAGACATACGGCATAGCTCCTGGGACCTCCAGCGGATATAGACACCTCTGCGATTACACTCCTCAGCATAGGCAGCAATGGCTGTACAGAGACACTCACAGTCTCCACCTGAGTCACAGCTACACAACACACACACACACACACACACACACACACACACACACACACACACACACACACACACACACACACACACACACACACACACACACACACACACACACACACACACACACACACACACACACACACACACAGGAAAGAAGGAGTTATTCAGTTGTCAACTGCACTCACAATATACAGTGATACACAGAAAACGCCATTTATATTGAACATTGCAGTGACTACACTGAAAATGAAAACAATACTAAAATAGCCCAAAATAAGTAATTTAAAAATCATTCATCAATCTCATTAAACCTTTACACCACATGCAAAGTTTGCATGACTCAACACTATGCCTGAAAACATTTCCTTGCCACTAAGGCTACAAATGAACTCTTCAATTTAAATGACATTTGCTTTACCTGAAGAACGATTATTGCAGTCACTTACCCACAGGCATCAAAGACACACCAATCATAATACTGCTGGAAGGGCACCTCAGGGTGACACCCAGAAAACAGTCCCTGAGTCAAGATGGCACACTTTTTCCTGGCCCACGTCACTCTGTGGGCATTCAGCTGAGGAATGCAGAGAGAAGGTGGTTGGAAGTGAGAACGTGTGGGTGGGACATGTGAACATGCGCATGTGTGTACACAAACTGTATATTTAACTCACAGCGCACGGATCTCTGAGGTCCTGGTCTGTCACGTCAGGGCAGGAAGGGCTGAGCTTCCAGGAGTTCCCAAACAGCTCAGGCGTTGACTCCACAATGCCCTGTCTTGTAGTGAAATCATTCTCTGTGTCCCCATCAAAGTTACCACAAAGCCCTCCCACCCGACCCTGCAGGTGGGCTGCCAAACGCACATACACTCGCATACCTGGAAATGACAGAGAGGAGGTGGAATAATAACAGGGCTGCCTCCTCAACATAGTATGTAATATATATAATGTTAAAAGGTTTGATGGGAATTGTGTGTGACTTACCTCCGTCCCAGAGCAGAGTGACCCCCAGTCCAGAGGAAAGGGAGACAAACAAGCCAACCCTTTCTAAATGCAGACCGCTGCCACTGTAGGTCTTGGGAAGAGTCACTGGCATCCCGTTTACTGTTACGGCTTTACCTTAAAGACAGAGACACAAGACAGTTTACCTCAGGCAGCCATCCCTCCAACTGCTTCTAACGATTCTCATACAAAGGTTAGATACACTGCAAACTGAATAGTTCATGTCATGCATCTTGTGTTCCCTCCATCTTTCCCCTCCTCTCCTACTTACCTCTCAGAAGGTGTATGACAGTATTCCCCAGGCTGAGAGTGACAGACTTGGTGCAGGTAACCCCGGTGCTCCCACAGGGCACATTCTCGGCCGTGACGCTGAACAAACCACCGGTCTCCCTTGCCAGAACATACTGGCAGTCGCCCAGGAAAGAGTAGCTGCGACCATCAAACGTGACATAGTGCGGGTCGCCGGTTGCCACGCACACGCCGGCGCACGAAGACTGGCTGCAGTGCCAATGACGTCCCTTACACACACTTCATGGGGGGGAATAATAAAAGACAGCATAAGCAGAGGGGTGCGGGGAGAAAAGGGAGTTGGAGAAAGACCCAGAACACAACAAAAGCAATGAATGGAATGACTTAACAGCTAGATTCATTAACGCTTAAACCAGCAAAGCCAGAACACAATAAATCAGAGTCAAAATGAAGTTTTAACATGCATGTACACCAAACATTACCATGTGTTGCAATCTTTAGTGATGGTATCATTGTTGTAGTAAAGTTGACCATTGTGGTGACATGGGCACTCCTCTGGCAGAACACAACGGTCACCCTGGAAAGACAACATGAAGCAGTAAAACATGAAAATATAATTTTTTCCACTCAAACATTGTTCCTCAGTCCTTGTGTCTTTTCCTTGCAACTAAAAGGACCCACATATTAACCCTCTACATTTGCTTCGTAGTATAATTTGGAACCATTGGTGTGTAGAGATTATGAATATTGTTGACAAAACAATTGACACACACACAAAGCATTCATTTTCCAGTACAAGCTATTTTGGCAGGTAGATGTCATGTTGTTAAATCGTGGCTAACTGTCAGTGCTCTCACGAAATTCTTTGCATACCATTTTCCATATTTCGATGCAAATTAAGCATGGCGCGGGACGAAGTGACGCGCCATGCTTACATTACGTAACATTTTTCAAATATACCTGCTCTCTCCACAAAGGCAAAGTCCTCTGTCCAAGCGGCCTGGAACGTACGCGAATCCTTTTCTAGTTTTTATTTTCAACATATTTTTCGTGTCAAGGGTTCGAAGCAGGTAAAGCTAGCTAGTTACCTGACGAAAAGGCGGAGTTTGTTTCCTGACGTCACAGGGACCCCTGCGTTGGATAATGCGGCATTGGATAATGCGGCACCCATTAGCCAATCAAAATGGAGTAATGGTTCGACGGTTTAAAATTAAATTAAGAATATTTTATTTTCGGAATTTTATATTCAAAACACATTTCTGTTAAATGTTTGACTTTAAAATGACACAGTATAATTATTTATTACTTGTTAATCGTGTTAAACAATTTCAGCTGAGGACTGTCTGCGGGCCGTATGCCGTCATCGAAACAGACAGTCAGAGAGTTGAGTGACCATGTTCTGAACATTCACTCACTCATAAAAGCATTGTATTATTTCATTTATACTGAATAAATGTTAAAAAAAAAAAAAAAAAAAAAAAAAAATGTTCTTGTGTCCCTTGTGTTCTGTTTCTGGTGACATGATATGAGATCTTTAAGTGCGTTGGACTACGATGTGGGGAAAACATGAGAGTGAGGGAATCCTGGAGATGATAGTTTGTGTGGTCCAATATCCTACATAAATGTATAAAGCTAATGAGAGCTTTCACCCACAAGCAGCACAGTGCCCTGAGGACAAATGCAGCCAGACAGGGGCTCTTGGCAGCTAGACTGAGGGACTGTGGGCCCCTGCTGATGACTGGGAGGGTCCAAGCTGGAGCAGGTAAGGAGGCAGGAACGTGGAGAGTATATGAGGGATCCTGGACACCGGTTCACCTCCTCACATTGTTCTTTAGTGCAGTTAAACTGCCCCCGATCACACACACTGTAGAAAAGAGCAGGACAGTTAGAACCATTAAGGAGGTTAATACAAATATGGAGTCAAATTGTTCCATTGGAAAGGGTTGTAATGGAAAAGAATAATAAATTGTGAGGGAATGACATCAGAAAACAAAGTGGGGTAATGTAGGACAAGGACAAAGGGAATAAAGGGTCATGATAAGAAGGGGAGATAATAAAATTGTTTATCTGTAAAGCTCGGCTCAGAGCCAGCAAGGCACAGATTCTTCGAGCAAATCAATGATAAAAAATGAAATACAAACGCTTGACCATTTTTTCAATATAAAAAACCTAAATTAAGCTTTATGCTGCAATATTACTCAAGAATATTACATACAAATAATTTGTAAGGGCTCTAAATAATCTTATTTTATCAAAACAAAATCCAAATTTTTGATTTCCACACAGATACTAATCAGGTCAATAGTCAGTGCGGTAAAGATCTGAGCAGATAAAACACTGAGGGATTGAAACGTACACAAGGACACCCACACAGTTGCATGAATAAAAGCACTTGATGCCGCGAGGGCTTGATGTCTGCAGTCATGTGGTAAAAAGATGCAATGAAATCAACCTATCCTGTACCAGAAAACAGGAACATAGAGTGATTTCATCAGAGCTCTTACACCACCAACAATCCCCTGGAGAGAAATAATTGTCATTTACTTTGCTACATAAGACTCAATGCAGCAAGAAATAATTAGCACAAAACAATTATTAGCGGCTGGAGGTTCCCCACTCTTGTTTCAGAGATCGAACGGTTTGTCTTTCTGTCTGGCTCTGTGTGGTAAACCAGTTGGACCAACATGGCGGTGAGCTGTGATCAGACAACTTGCTTAATCATTGAGATAGTTTATCACGATTTCAACATGCTGAATGCAGGCCAAAGCCATAAAAGAAAGGGACATTTTTATAATGTGCTGTAAAAATGTCACCGACACCAATGCTTGGATGGTTGTAGTACCTTGATGTAGTAAACTATTGACAGATTGAAGCATGTCTGATGTCCTTAACTAACTTTGCACTATGACTTTACATCATTGTGAGCCACCTGAAGCTTTAGGAACCTAACCACTTAGAATATTATGTGAAAACAGCACTAATAAGGTTTCAGTGACGTCTCTTAACACAGTAACATACCAGGTATTGCAGTTATTCTGAACAACGGCCCCAGGTTGATACGTCTTGTCTCCTTCCACACAGGGGCACATGTGGATTGGCACACACTGGCCCTGGTGGTCGTGCATTAGTCCTGGTGGGCACTGGCAACCTGGAACACAACTAATGCCCATTTCTCCACTACCATTGTCACCGCAGCTCCAGTCCTGCCGCAGGCTTGAACAAGAGCTCCCACATGCACGACCACACTCTTGGTAGACCTGACCCCCAGAACACTGGACATCTGGGGAGAAGGGGACAAGACAGTGGGTTGATGGGTTGAGGAGGAATAACTACTTATCTACTTATTGACTCCATGTTTCCATAATACATAACAAACTACTGGCCTCCTCACTTACGGCAGAAAGTTTGGTTGCGCCAGAGGACAGTCACGCCCTCCTGTGCACAGTGTCGGGCATATGCTGTAAGGACGGTGCAATGGCAGCTCTTCTGTGGAGCACATCCACAAACCTCAGAAAGACACAGACGTACATACGGGTCCCTGTCCACCACATCGTGACATTTCTAGAAGAGATAAGAGGGAGGAGAGGAGAGGAGGATGTGAGTACACTGGTGTATGTGAGAGCATGTAATAAGTACCTAGACTGCCACTGTATTGATAGGCAGGCAGGTAGGTATCAGGTGTGCCCCACCTTCCACACCAACCTGGAACATGGGGCTATGAATGACAGCGCAGACTGTCTCGGCGTAGTCTCTCCTCTGTGTATATGTGGTGCAGGGGTCGAGGGGGGCTCCTTTAGGCAGAGCACAGTATCCTGTAGTGAATTTTCGAGCAAAGGACGGCACGCTATTCTCCACATCTCCATCTGGGGTAGTGAAGTCATCATGCTGGTTCCATGTCAGCGTACCACACAAGCCACGCACCTGCAATACAAGATGTAAGGGCATGAAACACACACACAATTACACCTTTGCTTTTTTTTAACCAATCATAGGCCTGTAGCACACGTAGGACTAAAATGTATTGTGTATGTACAAGACAATACCACTCTGGATCACTCATTAGCCTTGTTTCATTGTCTATTTGGCTGCATGTTTACATGTATATGAGCTGGAGAGGGAAGGGGCACAACGAGAAGTCATTCCTATTCTACTTTTACATTACTTAAACGTCTTCATTCTTGAATTATGATTGTCACCTTGTTCGTGAAGCCAGGTTGCAATGTGATGAGGGCCAAGGGTCCGTCTAGGTGCCAGAGTAGCTGGGCACCGAAGGTTTGTACGAGGAGGAAGGTGGAGGAGGCCCTCCGTACAACCAGATCTCCTGTCACCACAGGCAACACCTCCCTCTGGCCATTCAACATCACCGTGCCTGGGAGCGACAATACCAACAACACAACTTTAACTTTGGCTTATAGGTCTTAGTGGTGAACAAAAACATGTATTCCTGATGTCCTTTCTTAATGGCTGTGATTACACTAGGTCATTTCATGCGACTTCAGAATCGGATATTGAAAAGTAGCAGTCAACTATCTAATTGTATGACTCACCAGTGTCTGTGATGGTGACTGTGGTGCGGAATGCTGTGACAGACATCTCCCTTAGACAACCAAGCCCACCTCCACCACCATTAATACACTCTCCACAGCGTGCAGTTACCACCAACTTCCTGTCAACAAAGTCCTGAAAACATACAGCATGTAAACAGAGGTGTTACAAACCAGCTAAAGCAAACACTTAACCTCACAAAAAAGATGCGTGGGTGCATTTTCAAATCTCACCTCCACAGCAGTAAAGAGACAATCTCCTCCCTGGAGTGAATACCTCTTTTTGTCAAAGGTGGTAACCTGTAGTGTTCCCATCAGGGTACACTGGGCAGCACACTTCTCCCCTGTACATTGCCACTGGCCTGCTATGCACACACTGGGGGGTTTGGGAGGAAAAAGTAAAAGGAGGATAGGGAGAGTCAAAGAGAGCAGAAAGGAAATGGAAGAAAATGTTTTCTTCATAATCTGACTTATATTTGAACTAATCTTTGCCTTTAATGTTGGCAAATTAGATATTGTGCACATCAACATATTGCAAGTGTAGCTCCAAAAACTTTATAAACACACTCACCAGGTGTTGCATCTCTGCTGTATTTTGTCTCCAGGCTGGTAGGTGCGCCTGCGATGGAAACAGGGACAGTCATCTCTTTTCAGACAGACTCCCTGGTGAAGGTAGAGGCCTGGGGGACATTCACATCCCCCCACACACTCCTCCCTGCACTGGGCCTGTGCTGTGGTAGGGGGAAGCGCAGATGCACAGCTGGGGGGACAGGAGGACACACAGTCCGAAAATACTTGACCTCTGGGGCACACACGACCTGGGTAGTGATACAATGGAGGGGAAAAGCAGGACAAGAATTTAGCACAAGGAAGGTAGGAAGGGGGAGACTTTGACAGGAATCTGAAGGCTTTGCTTAGTATAAAACTACAACAATGTTCCATAAAGCTAAGCACGGTCCTTTAAGGAAGGGAGACAAGGGGATCATGAGCCACCAACATGCCCACAGTGATGACTTCTTTACCACAGAGGGTGGCTGTCCTCCACGTTATGATGACATGCTGCTGTGCACACTCTCGAGCATAGCTGGCTAGAGTGTCACACACTGCCCCCTCCCTCTCCTTGCCATCAAGGCTGCAATACAGGTACAGACAGGTGTCTATGTAGGCTGCTGGGTCCAACTGAAAGACAAAGTTAGATGGTATAATCATTTATCTGTTTAATGAATTGACTCACACCTTCAGGCCACAATAAATGTCACGGTCACAGCTGTTTTACGTGTCCAGTGTCTTGTTGATAACAAACTAGCGAACAAACTCTTAATGTACATCAGATTGTTTACACTGATTTGTTTAAGATTCCCCTTGGGATAAATAAAGTCTTATATTTAAGTGACGTGTGTATATGGGGGGTATTAGGGGAGAGTCTGACCCGTAGGTGGCAGTTTGTGAAGGGGTCCTCCAGTAGCTGGTGACACACAGACTCTGCCTGCCTGCGAAGGCCAGCATCCACTGACACATCACAGCTGTGACCAAGTTCAGCCGCATCGCTGCAGCCCTGAGGGAGACACAGGACACAGGAAGTTTCAATTACCCAGAGTGCCTCGTATGACAGTGTGAATGCAAAAATGAAAGAATAAAGGTATAAAACATTGGTAACACAAAGCATAATAAAACATATGAGATTTTAAAAGAAGAATAAAATGCTCATTCTTTCTACTCAGCACAGTACTTCATTCTGCTGATCAGGAACTTTCCAGGAATTCCCAAAACTGGCAGCAAACTGCGACACAGTTCCACTCAATGTGGTGAAATCATCTATGAAGAAACAAAGTTGTTATGGCTGCATTGAAAGGTGTGTAAATTCATCAGCACAGTACAGGTAGCTGGCTTATTCACACATGTATCATATTTTTCAAAGAGGATAGACCACAAATACTTTTTTTGAAATCTGAGGTTACTTGATAACCTCACCATTGGCGTTATTGTTGTAGACTCCACAGAGCCCCCTAGTGGCTGCCAGGTGTTCAGCGGTCACTGTCAGGTACACCGTGTTAGCCAGGTCAAACTTCACCCTGACCCCCAGGCCACTTTCCACAAACACAAAGTCCCCCAGCCAATGGATGCTTACACCTAGAGAGAAATGACCCGACAGATGATGGCTGTCTTTAGCACACTAGTATTCCAACCTATTCCTAATTGTTCTATCACTATCTAAACTCTATCTATTATCTTTAGTAATAACAGATAATAAGTTACCATTTCGGAAGACTGGTTCCCCATTTGGGACAGCAAGGTTGTTCAATGTTAAGTTCCTATTGTGAATAGAAACAAGATCTAGACCTAGCATCATCCTCAGAGCCTGAAAAAGAAAGTTACACTGTTGATGAAATAGACTCCACTCTGTCGTTATTGTATCCATGTGCAGGGGACAAGAGTAGTGGAGATTATTTTCATCTAAATGTATTATAATTCTAATTACATCTGAAAGTATAAACATATGCCACAGATTATATACCATGATATGAAAACAGATACCATTTTCTCAAAACCCATCAGTGGTGGAATCTGCAGTTTGTCCCACCTTACTGCAGTCTCCTCTTCCATTACAGACTGTGCTGATGTAGACTGCCCAGGTCCCATCAGTAGATGAGGCAAATACATATGTGCAGCTGCCCTGGAAATGGAAGTGCTTCCTGTCAAAAGAGCGGTAGTGTGTCCCGCCCCAGGACATGCAAGTGGCCGAGCCCTGGGGGACCCTGGTGCTACCTAGCAGACCACCTCGCACCAGGGGTACTGACTGAGAGTCTGGAGACAAGAAAGAGAGGAGTGTCATTCAACCTTCACGAGTTCTTCCACTATGGGGAAATGATCCTTAATGATATTTTCTGGTCTTTGTTAATCTGTGCATGTATATTTTCTGACCAGGAAGGAGTGTGTAGGTACAAGACAGACAGGTCTGGTCAGAGGCATTTCTCCAGCTTATTCCCCAAAGACTGCCACAGCACTCCTCCATGGACATCAGGGAGGAGTTGTGTACTCCGGGGAATTCCTCACAACTCCACGTGGAGTAACATTGGCCGCGCACACTCACACCTGAGGGACAAGAAGTAGTCTGAAGTCTTAAGACAATCAACATAATCCAGAAACTGGTTTTACAGTTTTTTACCAGTGAAAAAAGTGAGTTGAGCCACAGATTTGTTTGTTTCTTGTAGTTACCTTCAGAGCAGTGATGTCCGCCCCAGCCCTCACAGCAAGCCCTCACTGTCTTGTTCATCTTTTGGATCTCCATCTCTGGAGGCCTGAGGATGAAGACATTATTCCATGGTGGTCATGGGGAACACTGATCTATACTATAGTTGTTACACTAACCTGTATTTAAATAACATTATATGTAGTCACTAAAGTTATGTGGCTGTCATTAGTAGGACAATACGGCTATAACTGTTAATCAGTTTCACTCTTAATGTTCCCTTACTTGTACAAGAAGCAGGTAGCCGTGTGACCCTGTTGTTTGTAGTACAATGCAATACCGTCATCCCCCCCGTGCTTGACACGCATCCTGTCCACATCCAGTCTCCAGCCTTGGGTGTTATATTGGTACACCTCAGAGCAGCTCACTTCAAGCTGCAAACGTGGGGACAGGACTCGCTCCAATCTCTCCTCCGTTGTGTGTTCACACCAGTGTCTGAAGCATTCCAACAAGTTTATGCTCCATTAGTTTAAATTCTTGTTTAATTTAGTCAACATCTTCATGAAATATATGGCGCTATGGCATATACATACATATATAGTATATAAACATATGTGTACACACGCATACATACTGTTAATAGTACAACAGCAACTAAAGATAAAACAAAACATTAATAGTTATTTCGCCACAATATGTCTGCAATATCTAAATATATATAATATATAAAAGCATTGTACATTTTTTTTTTTTTTAAACGAAGAACTTTGAAGCAGATTTTGTGGCTATCATAATTCACAGTGTGTTCATGCAGCCCCAACGCTACCAAAATATATTATTTTTCTTGGTGGGAACAATGTACTGTATATCTGCAGGGAAAGGAATGATCAAAAAACACGCTGTCTTGTGAGACCAAATTAATAGTAATTAAATAATCTAAATAAACATAGAAATAAGAATTCATTAATGCTTTAAACTGGGACAATAGCAGTGCACATCGTGACACATAATAAATATAATCAAATAATGGCACACACCCTGTTGCCATCACTGTGTGCAGTCCCAGCAGAGCCAGCAATAGTGTCTCCATGGTTCCTTCTTGAGTGTTCATTATTACGATTCCTATCAAAACAAAGATAATTAATAAAACAATTGGATCTACAATGTCTGTATAATTAATTTAACAGAACAATTTAAAAACCTAATAGTGAATGTAAATGTGTCAGACTTAGTCAAAAGGACTTAGATGCTAGATGTTGTAGAGACACCCTAAACTGTTCATATAAATTAATCAGTGTCATACATATATTTCAAATAATCTAAATGTCAATCTAATTGTAAACACTGATAAAAAATATATCAAGTAGGTTTACAGCATAATCAGAATATTGAATTGTAGTATGAGTGATGTTTTCTGAATTCTCTTTCGCCCCATTTTACCACTGCAATTAAAAAAATGTCCACTTACCTTTTTTGCGACCTATGTGAATCTGTTACTTCAGGCTGTTGTGGCTTTATTGTCCTTTTTCTGTGTATGATAGAGTCCTCAGTGATGCGTTCCGTTATTGGGGGACGGCCGGCCCTGGTGCAGGGTTTTAAATGTGGGGGGAAACTCATTGGGTGTACAGTATCATCTGAGGCCACTGCCATTGGATACAAGGGCCAGGGTCACAGCTGTGTGGGCAAGCATTGGCCACCTTACCTGTGATGGACAACGTGCCCTGATGCCGCTCCATCAAACAGTACAGGACACTGTAGGTGACGAGACCTATGAATGGTACATTTTGTGTGTGGTGTGTTTGTGTGCATGTGCATGTGTGTGTATGTGTGTGTGTGTGTGTGTGTGTGTGTGTGTGTGTGTGTGTGTGAGAGAGAGATTGAGAGAGAGAGAGAGAGAGGGAGAGAGAGAGAGAGACAGAGAGAGACAGAACGCGAGAAAAGATTGTGGGGGTGTTAAAGCCTCTCCCTCAGAATAAAGAGATGTTTGTCAGAGCCTAATCCTGTAAAGAGAGGCATTTCGGGAAGGATAGTGGGGGCTTTTATTCATTGAAGCAAGTCAACAGACATGGAGACTACAGACTGCAGGCTTTCAGAATCACCAATATCCCAAGTGTGACCTCTTGACCCTGAAGCAAGGAGGCTCAAACACAGCTGTCACCACAGTACACCTTGGCCTGAACAAGAAGGATGAGCCACTGTTGTCAAAATGGTTTGCTTTGATGGCGTAATCCTGTGTCATTCCACACTCTACACAGTTCTTTTTCTCTTAATAAACATTGAAATGTGTTGAGCCACTTTATCATTCATGTGAAAAGAGTTAGTGACAACAAAACATGTAAAGACAAAGGAAAAGAGAAAGTTACTTGGAGAACTGAAATTTTATTCAGGATAATCCTAAAAAGCCAATAGCCACAAACATGACCAGCAAGAGAAGATTTTTGACCAACAAAACCACTGGCATTTGGAGATTGAACACTTGTATTTTGTGTTTCGTGCTCCAATCTATTTTGAGACACAACATTCACCGTGGACTGCTTTAGAAAGGCTCATTAATTAGGACTTAATACACACAGTGAAAAATGTATCCTCTATCATTTCCACTATCAAACCTCCGTAGAACTGACCCATTCATTGTGTCATGAACAGAATAAACATAATGAGCAGTCGCCAATTGTACAGAGATCTTCCTCCATGTTGTCTTTTTTATCTCCAACCTATTTTCAGTTTGTTACCTTCCCTCATACCTAAACTTGACAGCTTGGGAACATAACAAATTGGGGGCTCGGCCAGGATCCGAAAGAGATCTGAAAGAGAGGACGTATTGGATACTGCCGGCCATCATCAATCACAATGAAAGCTTATGAAAGGACAGAGTTCGTTGTTGCTACATTACATTTATTATGACTTGTAAAATGAACAATCAACAACCATTGTCCTCAACAGCAATATAAGATTTTTAAACAACTTTTTACACCAAGGTTCCTTAACCATTTTGAAAAATGTGGACATTTGAAGAATGTGGTGCATCGATCTATTTCCAACAATATATCCATCCTGAAACACGAAATCTATTTGGACTTTGAACCCGAAGGTTACGTTCTTCCATAGGCCATCAGGATAACTATTTAACCTATTCCCTGAAGAATAACACTTGACTAAAGGATATCCAAATCACTTGCAGCAAGATTATTTAGAAAGAAGAAGAAGAAACATTTTATTTCGATCCCAGAAGGAAAATCCGTTCCATGAGAAGCAACTGCTATTTCATCATATTTTACAACCCACTGTTGGCCAATCACCTTTCAGTCTTGCGCAAAGGAGGTTAAATATAAGCAGCAGTGTATTGTGCAGTGCATTTTCCCGTTGCTGAGAGAGGTGTATAATGTAGCTGGAGAGAAGCTGCACCAGACAAATCAACCATATTTTACAGAGAGGATCTTTGAGACTTTTACATACTGCAGGTACAGTAGTTTGCTCTTTGCTCTTTGCTCTTTCATTTTTCTTTTATTAATTGGTGGGAGCTGAATATTATTTGCACAAGTCATGCTTATTGTTGTTATTGTATGAATTGTGGCGGAGCAAAATGAGCTTTCATGTTCTGGGAGTAACTCGTAGACTTCTAAATATTAGATTAGATTAGATTAGATTAGATTAGATTAGATTAGATTAGATTAGATTAGATTCAACTTTATTGTCAGTGAGCAAGTACAGGTACAAGCCAATGAAATGCAATAATATATATAATAATAAATATATATTATTGTTAGGAAAAACATTCTGAAAGTAGAGGGATGTAAATTCACTCATTTCTTTTGTTTTATTTTACTTTAGGACACACACAACCATGAGGGTTCTCTATGTGCTACAGCTGGTCTTCTTGGCTAGTTGCAGTGCATCCAGGGCACGAGAGTGGGCTCATCACGGTGCTCCCATGTTTGCTGACCTCACAGTCCGTGAGTTGAAAGCTGTCAGAGCTTACCTTCATGGTATACCGGAGCTGGGGCTCACTAGTGCAGAAAGCAAGATTCTAAAGAAGAATAGTATTCTGCTGATAGAACTCCATCTGCCAAGCAAAAATGAAGCCCTGAGGGCTCTGGACCGTGGTCACGCCAAACCCCCTCGTCGCGCACGTGTGGTGGTCCAGTTTGGGAACCAAACCCAACCCACCATTACTGAGTACATTGTCAGTCCTCTGCCATCCCCCACGACCCACATAATCAAGACCTTCAAAGGGAATAAACCTATCCAGTTTGAGTCAAGGCCTATTTCTCATGCAGAGTATGCCCATGTTATTGCAATCCTTGAGAAGATCACCACTAAGGCTTACAAGATCTTGTTTGAGACAACAGGCGGTTTTTCATTTACCAACTGCTCAGACCGCTGCCTGACTTTCTCAGATATAGCCCCCCGAGGGCTGGGTCCAGGTGAGAGGAGATCCTGGGTGATGTTGCAGAAATTTGTTGAGGGCTACTTCATACATCCAGTGGGATTTGAGGTACTGATCAACCACATGGACTTGGATCCAGAAAAGTGGACAGTTGAGAAGGTCTGGTACAACAGCCAATACTTTGACAGTGTGGAGGAGCTGGTTGAAAAATACAATGCAGGAGTTGTGGAGAAAGTCACTTTACCTGAGCATGATGACAGTGACCTTTTCTCTACCTACATTCCCCGGGGTCACAGCAACACTCCCTCAGATATCCATGGGCCAAAGCTCGTGGAGCCTCAGGGACCTCGCTATAACATTGACCGCAACTTTGTTGAATATTCTGGATGGTCTTTTGCATACCGTGTGCGTTCATCAGCTGGGCTTCAGATCTTCGACCTTCGTTTTAATGGAGAAAGAATTGCATACGAGGTCAGTCTCCAAGAGGCAATTGCCTTCTATGCTGGTGATACACCTGCTGCCATGCAAACCAAGTACATAGATGCTGGCTGGGCAATGGGCACCTCAACCTTCGAGCTAGCGTCTGGGATAGACTGTCCAGAAATTGCCACTTTTGTTGACCTTTACCACTATTATGACACAGACAAACCTGTGCATTTCAAAAATGCACTATGTATTTTTGAGATGACCACTGGGATGCCTCTCAGAAGGCATTTTAATTCAGACTTCAAAGGGGGATACAACTTTTTTGGAGGGCTGGACAACACTGTGCTGGTGCTGCGTACGACCTCAACTGTTTACAACTATGACTACATCTGGGACTTCCAATTCTACCAGAATGGGGTGATGGAGGTGAAAGTCAGTGCCACTGGATACATACACGCTACTTTCTTTACACCTAATGGACTTCACTATGGCACTAAGGTGTATAACTATGTGCTGGGAAACCTTCACACACACCTCATCCATTATAAAGTGGACCTGGATATTGCTGGTGAGTACGTCATATTGTATACCCAATACAATATTATTTGATTTGAAATATTAAATATTATTTCCAATTAAAGTGTGTTTTTCTGAAAGTATCTGAATAAAACCCTTTAGAAACCCTAACCCTAACCCTAAGTGGAAAAAACAAACACAAAGGACACATTAAGCAAAGTTGTGTCTGTCTTTTATCAGTGTCAGTGCAGATAAGATTGCTCTGTGCACTTTGCCCCACTATAACTGAGAGACCTCATCAAGCCATTAAGAGTGTTAAACTGAAATGTGTGTTCAAGGCAGTTGAACGTTATCATGCCTACCATGCATTTCAGACAGTCAGTCTTGAAAATCTCTCTGTCATTCTTGAGAAATGGCCTCCAGTGACACAATAAAGTGGATACCATTCAATTATTGAATTTTTCTTCTCAGTATTTTTTATTTCTCTTCTTCTGTATTTCTCCTCTGCATTTGTAAATGTTCAATATCTCATCAACCTTGCTTGTGCTATGTCATGTACTATAACTTCTCCTGAAAACTGTTTCTGTCATCCAGGTCGAGAGAACAGCTTTGAGTCCATAGATCTGAAATATGTCAACTTCACTAATCCTTGGAGCCCAAAGAATAACATCCTCCAGTCCAAACTCCACAGGACACAGCACAAGACGGAGCGTTCCGCTGCCTTTCGCTTTGGGAAAAAGTTCCCCCGCTATGTGCACTTCTACAACCCCAATGAGAAAAATAAGTGGGGGCATGAACGGGGTTACCGTATTCAGATGAACTCCCATGGCCACAGTGTGCTTCCAAGAGGCTTCATGGAGGAAAATGGCATCAGTTGGTCAAGGTAGTAAACCAATGTATCTCTTATTGCTGGACAAAACAAGTCACGTACATTGCTATGTGGAGTTACCAGTAACTGGTGGCTTGTTTTTCTGCAGGTACCCTCTCGCTGTGACCCTTCATAAAGAAAAGGAGGCCACCAGCAGCAGCCTTTACACCCAGAATAATCCCTGGGATCCTGTGGTGTCCTTTGAAGATTACATCCGCGACAATGAAGACATTGTCAACCAGGTACAGTACAGCAAAACCATTGCAGCAAACAAAAACTGAGGCATTAGTATTAATGCAGTGGTTCCCAAACTTTTTCTTTCGCGCCCCCCTTTTATAGATCAGAACTTTTTTGCTTACCTCTTCTACTCTTTGTTTTTTTAGTAGATCAAACCACTGCCTCCGTATCCAAATAAATAAAATCACTAATGGCATGTTTGCTTTTGTTTGTGCAGGACCTGGTTGCCTGGGTGACTGTGGGCTTTCTGCATGTGCCTCATTCAGAGGACATCCCAAACACTGCAACACCCGGCAATGCAGTGGGCTTCTTCCTTCGACCATTCAATTTCTTTGACGAAGATCCTTCACTGTCATCCAAAAGCACTGTCATCGTTCGACCAGGCCAGGACGGCAAGCCCCAGATTCAGAGATGGACCCCTGAAGTCGTAGGTCACTGTGTGACGGACAAGCCTTTCTTTTACAATGGCACTTATGCTGGGGTCTAGCATTGATCAGAGCTGGACTCCCCAAAAATCTGTAAAAATAAATCTCACCTTCTATTCATTTAAATAAAATGCAAAATGAGGATGTTTATGATGTATTCTGCCAAATTAAATTAAATTAAAGAATAGTTTGTGTTTGGTTTATTGAGTAAATTGTGTTTGCACAGCTCCAGTTACTATTCTTCTATGTTTGTTGTACGCGCGACTGATTAGTTTGAGACCAAATGCTAATTTGGGTTCAAATGCTAAATTGTGCTTGGTAATTGGGATTACCAGTTTTAAGAATTGGAAATTACACTGGAACAGCCAAGGAATGTACAAGTCAGAACCTCAGGAATCTTGATGCTTCCTGAATTTATAGCATCCATACCAATAAATGGTGTTACCATCTGTGTGTCTTTCTTAGATAAAGTCTTTAGTTGTCTTTACAGTAGAGTAATTTCTGAATTTCTGAATAATAAAAGCAGCACCACTGTACCTCCATGTTTGAGTTGTAGTCATTTCTTCCGAGAAGCATTAAAATAGTGGGTATATAATACATTCTGGTGAGCACCTGAACGCAGCCTTACTTAACTGCAGATGTGATATTTCAGAAGAAAATACTGGAGACGTGAGTGCGATTTAAATTTTCTTTGTACTGGTCATCAAAAGTATCGATCAAGATTTCAGTAACAGTAAAGGAAGAAGCCTTCATAAGAGATGAAACTTATCCCTAATCGCTTATGAGTGCCTCTTCCTTAACTGTTTCTTTTTAAGCATCTGGCCTTAATACATACTCAATACGTGTATCAGGTTTCTGTTTGTATTAAACAAAACATCTTTCCAAACTAATATAAGGGGGAATGGAGGGGTGTGGGACTCAAACATCACCAGTGTGTTGTAGTGGGAGCAGAGCTCTCATAATCCCCTGTAGAGTTACCATGGATAAGGTCTAACTGCTACAAGCATCCAGGATGCAGGATGCGCTGTATCCTCCCTGCGCGTGGTGAACTCCTGGCCCTCAGCACGCTATGCATGCTCTCTTATGTTTTTTGTTGCAAAAAACAACAGGCCTTACTAAGCAAACAGCCTGATCCCGGATTTTTCCCTGCAATCCAGGATACCACCTGCCTGTACCATCACCCATGGAAACCTAACTCTACATAACAAGGTGATGTGTAGAATGTACAGAATGTCATCAGGCCATGTAACTGCAATGCATTTAGGAATAATTACATAGTTGGTTTAATAGATTAAGTGCTTAATGCAACTTTTATGAACCATTAGTGCTGAATAAACACAGGTAGTGTGAAGCAGACTATGCAGACTGGGTATTTCTTGTGTGGAGTACAAATAATGAGTGTTATTTGAAGTGACCAAAAGGAATCTGCCCAACAACTGTTGTCAAGATCTTTCACAATCTGAAAGCTTTTTTAAAAGTGTGTGTCAAAGTTTTACAGTGTGAATGGTGAAAGAGCTGTAGTATGAGAGCTATACACGCAGCAGAGAATGGGCTGTGTGTGTTAGACCAGGGTAAAAACAATGTGAGTTCACTCTTAAGGGGTAACAAGAATTCCTATTGCTATTGCCATAGCAATGATGGTCTTGAGGTCACAACAGACTAGCCTCAACCAAAAAACATCCATGTAACAGTGTGAAGTGTGTATTACCTAACCATAATCTTACCATAAGGTTTCATGATGCAGCATTTGACATTGGCACCGGTACACAAGCACATGCACAATAGAGCTCTCGTGACCTTAGTCAATATCAATTATATATATATATGTGTGCACTTAGCAACCACATATAATTCTTTGGGCTTTAAGGTTTATTCTTGCAGCAGCTGGTGTCTGATATAGGGTCTAAATTTGCTACCATTGTTAAGATGCCGGTGAAAGAGAAATCCTTCAGCTGATAGAGGCAAAGTGGCAAAACTTCAACAACATATATTCAAATTCGTTGGGGGAAATGTGTAACATGTCAGGAGTGTGTTAAAGAAAAGCATGGGAGTTTAGAATGGCTAGATGTTGCCATCTAGTGGTAGCTTGAACATTTCTGCGCTTCAGTCAATGTGAACCACACAAGTGTAGGTTAGAATGCCACAACCCTCTTAACTTTGGGGTCTGGGTGCAAAACAGACAAGACATTATTAGAAAATTACTTCTGAGTTGTTTTCCTAATGCTTTTTTTCATTAGGATTATATGAAAAACTTTAATTTTGACTTTTTGTGTAGTTTTTTAATCTTTTTGCTTCTAAATACGTATGTGGGGAGCATTGCTCACTATGGAGGCACAACACTCTAAATTGATTAATTTTCTAAATGAACATTAATAGATTTTAAATAATAATAATAAATAAAAAAATAAAAAAATATTTAAAAAATAAACAAATGATAATAAGCACACTCAAAAGGAATTAGATGTATGTTATATCTGAAGATGATTTAATATGCATTTTCATTTTGGGCGCTCCTGCTTGGGCACCAATGTAGATGTCAACCTTGCCATGAAGTCAGTTGTTAAATTCCAACTCACATCATTGTTCCAACAGGAACTCTGAGGAATATCAAAACACTCATTCGCTCAGCAACACTCACTCTGGCAAAAAGGCAGTGTAGAGTGTGCATGTAAGTGTGCATAGGGACTGTGTTGATTACGACTTGTGAGTTTTACAGTCTAGAGAGCATTTTGTTGATACAGCATGAGACAGGAAAAGAGCACAATAACAGCTGTCATTTAAACGAGCCATTCCTTTCCAACAACCTGACACACAGCCTGACTTCTAATAGGATCATTCCTTTCTAGCATCCTTCCGTCCTTCCTGTCTTTATTCATCTTTCCTCTGCTATTTCCAGTTCTGTGACTGTGTTCTCATCACTCATCTGCTTTCGTCAATACAGCCCACCCTTCATTTAAGCCTTTGTGTGAATCCTGCAGGGTGACTTGTGAATGGAAGTGTCACATACATTTGAATGATCTGATATCTCAATACTAATAGTGCATCCTGTTTGAGATCCTATTTGAGCTGCTTTAAGCACTGTATATTAATGAGTCAGAGAAACAGCAACAGTATCTCTGCTGTTGTGTAATAAGCAGATGTGTCAGTAAACATTTGCGCTGAGGGAATTTATTATTGGATCAGATGAGCAGCAGCTGAGGCAAGCTTGAGCCTTTATTTCTTGGTTTCTGTACTGTGTTCTCATTTCCATTTATTACATTACAAAAGCAAATCAACTGTTCAGTGAAGTTTGACAGGAAGAGTATAAGTTTAGCATTCATGTGAATTTTGGATAAATGTGAAAAGCGCCATGGTACCAATGAGTACCACAGTGTAAAGTTACTGGATAGTTTCCTGTGGAAGAAAGCATATAAACATCCAACACCAGCACTAAACTACTAAGTCTGAGGCAACAAAGTCATCCAGCAGAGAGTGGCTAAGTGCTCAGCTGAGGGGCATCAAGGTTAAGCATCAAAACATAATGGAAACTATAGATGCACTTAGAGAGACGCTAAGCCACTCCTTTGATTGGAGAATTACTAATTACTAAAAACTAAATTACAAATTTGTTTGGTGATTTCCCTCATCATCACCTACAGATTCATTTGATACAGTATGTCAATGGTCAAATACATATGTCAAATATAATGTATACAAAAAGCTGAATTGTTACTTTAGTCCCTCTCTTAAAAGGTCTCTTGATTCTTAAAAAAAATCTCTGTCCCTCTTTCTATACCTCCTCCATGCTCGGCCTTTTGCCACCTACAGTATGTCCCGTAAGCTTCTTGGCACTTACTCTTGTTGTTCTCTCCAGACTGGATCTTTGCTTGTGCTGTATTCCAATCTCATATGTATGTTGCTTTTGAAAAAACGGCTAAATGTCAATGTATAGTTTTCCCCTCTTCTGGAATAAAAGTTGAAAGTTGAATGAGTCTCAAATGGCAAACTTTCTCAGGATTTCATACCCCATCGATCACAAACATATTAGAATAGGCAATAGACAAATTCACGTCATTCACGGTCCCTTCACTTTACTGTACTCGTATATCAAACAGGAGCAGGATAGGTTCCATCATAAAGTGGTTCATGAGACTGCTACTCATGCAAAAAGAATGCATGAAAGTGCGTGTCAGTGTGTCTGCATGAGCGTGTCTGGGTGGGTGTACGGTAGTGTGTGTCTTTGATGGTATGCCAACCATCCCACTCGTCTTTGTCAACTGCTCAAAATAACCCCCCAAACCGACAGCAGCTGAGACAAAGCTTCAGACGGCCAGATACCAACAGAGAGTTGACTGTGGCTGTGTTGACTGGGCCTGAAGGTCCGAGGGAAACACACAGTGAGTGACAGTTTGCTTCACTACACAGAAGTGTATTGGCCTAGCCGTCACATCAAAATTCATATCGAGTAGAGAATGGTCGAGCCAATCACTTCAGTCAGTTTCCACTCATTTCAGAGAAAATTGAGGGGTTTGTTTTTATTTTAAGGGCACCAACACTTAGCCATGTCTGAAGTATGTCATTATGATGACAGAAGGAGATACTCCCTACATGACCAAAACTCTCACCCACTCCCTCCCTAGTGTAACAGTCCACCTCTCAAGCACTTCACACAGGCCACTGACAGCAAATCATTACCAGTTTGTCTCGGTTTAGTTGGAGTAAGAATGCACTGTCACTGCCTAACCCTAACCCTTAGAATCTGGCAGTATATTGAATTTCTTCTTGTCAGAGTCATCAATCATTCTGCCAGTCAAAGCATGTATCCAGTCATTCCAGACTGGTGGATGATGATAGATAGCGGCAAAGGGTGGGGGCACAAGGCAATGCAAGAGGGCACGATGGGGTCAGGCACAGGATGAATTTGGAAGCACAGAGAGGGTTTGAGCTCTGTTGTGTAATTCAAAACCTCAAGCACCCCCATCACAGCTCTTTGGATGCATTTTTAGATTCAACTGCTCAGTATATGTCAGACTTTAAACTCAACACGTGTGAAAATAACACGCTCCAAAACTAAATAAAATATTATTAGAGGAAACTAAAATCAGTTCTTTCTATTTTTGAATATTCTTATTTTTAGAATATACTTTTTCTAACATAGCTGTCCATTATCCATATAAGACTACATCCACCAGCTGCCCTTTGTCTCTAAATAGGTTAATCGATGGAAAATTGTGACAAATGATACAAAGGGTCAACGGGGGGCCAGAGACAGAACTCAAGCTGCTCGGGCAGAAAACAGGTCATTTGGATTTGCTTTTCAATTTTCATGTCTCCTGCTCTGTGTGTGTGTGTCATGAAAAGTGAAATGGTTCTACATTTGGCTGAGGGCTACACAACTGACCTCCCGTGAAATTAAAGGTTTCACCAAAGTTTAGGAAAGTTGATTACATTTCTTCTGACTGAAACCTTAGAGAAATAGGAAGAACAAGACACTTTAGTCTGATTTCCCTTTAATTTATTTGTTTTGTACAGTTTAGCAAAAGAGAATATGTTTATTTGGGAAAAGGAAAACAACAAAGAGAAATTCAATATGAATAACAAGGTACAATGATAAGATGAATATTTTATGGCTGTATGTTTTCTGACATTTGAGTGCTTCCGCCTTTCTTTCTTCTCTTAAATGCTCAAATTAAAATGAAATAAGATGAATAAAATAGAATGAAACTAAAACTATAACTTCTCAGAAAACTAAAATGACCTTGGTTGTGACTAGGTAACAACAAAAACAAAGAGCCCTCCTGGACATGCACAAGGCTCAGCAGTACACCTTTAATTAATTCGAATGACTGAAGAAATCAAATCAAACAGTCTTTTAATGGTCTTGGTGTTTTTGACCACCTTTCCTTACCAAACTGTGACAGATGTGAACAAACACTTCTCACACACTTTGACGGAAGTAAGTCCAGATGTAAAGCATATTCCGTCCTCTACACACACACACACAGAAAGAGAGAGGGAGAGAGAGAGAGAGAGAGAGAGAGACAGAGAGAGAGAGAGAGAGAGAGAGCGACCTCCCCCTTATGAATAGTGCAGCCCAGGGGATCTCCTTACACTGTGCCATGAAAAACAAGTCTTGTTCATGTCCCCTGACTCCTCCTTTATAATTACCTCAGTCCATCTGCTACCCTCTATTGTCTGCTTTGAGTAGATTTCATCCACAAAACAACGATGATAAATTGCATCAAATGATAAAAAATTTACTTTATGTTTATTGTCTTCTTGTCCAAGTGTTTTGCAGTTTTGTGCAGGTCAAGTGAAAATTATTTTTTGGAATTTCAGCTCTTTCAGTGGTTCAAATGCAGGGCTGTGGTAGCTGACCCTCCTGTGCATTCTTCCATCCTGTTCATGTCTGAGATTTGTTCAGACTACCCAGTCAGGATGTGCCAGTGATGACCTAACACCAGTCTGTTGTGACAGTGAGAGCACAAGGACACCGCAGTGGGGGACCCGTTTCAGAATAAAAGCTGCTTTCATGCTATAGCGCTGGCCTATATACACACTGCATGCATGCATCGTTGGCTCTCGTTATTTCACCAATTGGCTGAGGCAGACCAGTCTGTTCTGCTTTTCACCATAGAGGCTTTACACCAATTGCCATCATAGAGAAAACTCTGATTTGTATGAGTAACTGCCTGAAGCCTGAGCCTCACAGGAAAAGGTTTACAGGAAGGAAGGAATCTCTATTTCTCCTTTGTCATTAACAAACAGAAAGCTAGGCCAATATGACTTTGACATGAGCACTCTGCCATCACCTCCCTTTTGGGAACCAGTTTGCTAAATACCTCTCAAAGGAGAATCCCTATGACAACACCATGTGAGTCAAGGAAGAGGATGAGGGATGAGAAGAAAGTGACTAAACCGCTGGCTCCCACAATATAAAGTCAACTACATGGTCGCTGAAATAATATTCAAATACTAGTTCAGGAAGCACAGCAAATCTAATTCTTTAACATTGTTGCAGCCAAACTTATTCAACCTGTTTAATTAGAATAGCACTAAACTGAACTGAACTACGTGTGTGAACCTGACCTAACCCTAACCCTAACCCCTCACTCCATCCCCACCCCTTGGTCGTTCCACTGGCTGTCTACTTCAGATATCCACATAACACTCTTCAAGCAATTAATGTCTGAGTGGTTTCCTGGAATTCATCCATAATATTTTTTCCTAAAGAGATTGGGGTGCTGGAAAAGTAAATAGAGTATTTGACATTGCTCCTGTACAATCAGAGATACGCCAAAAGTAATGGCTACCATAAAAGTCTAAAAGGCCACATATCCACATATAATTGCATGAGGAGGGTAGTGTCCCCTTGACAATAAACGTAGTGGACTATTGTTGAAGTGCCAGCAGCGTCAGTATATACAACTAAACATGTCTGTGAAGGTTTCTTCATGTGCCACACTATTTGACCAATGCAGCATTTTAAACACAAGGAATCTCACATAATTGTCCCATATGTAGTCTTTTTTCTCATACTCCGTTCTCAACTCTGTTCTCTCTAGCTCACAATGTTTGCTCTGCAGTCAGGAAGAAACATGTCACTATAGACTTCATGTGCTAAAAACAGAGTGGAAACATGAGAGGCAATTCTGTCCTGAGTGATTCACAACTGTGTGCTGTACAGTCAGCCGTAACATACTAAAGTTATTGTGATAAGGAGTTGTAAATTAGAAAGATATCACCGATTTTTGAAATTGCAGTGATTTATTCTGGTGCTGTGACTATTGATGGTGGAGGAAGTGCAGAGTGAGTGTAAATTACTGAATCATTTCAATATAATAATTTAGTAATGGCTACAGTGTGAGACATTTTTGCCTGATGGGCCAAGCGCTGTTACTCAATCATAGACATTGAAAGATTATTGATTTAATACGTATTTTCAGTGATTATTCAGTTTGACTGTGGTGTCTTACAAAAATAACAATTAAAAAACATTTCAGAGGAGGTGTAAACAACTGAACAAAGGCTGTTTTTGGGACTGTTTGAAGTCAGAGAAGGACTTATGACATAAGGTGTAGTGATGCAATTGTGTCCATTGTGAAAAGTGTGAAACTAAAGTACTGAAAGCCAATGAAACCACCTGAACAACCTGACAGGAATGAGAACAAAGAACGCTCTAGAGTTACTTCAGCGTTGTCATATTCAGCGCCAACTCTGTTGTCATAAGGGTCAGTTGCCCATGGGTGCAGGCCCAGTCACCAGGCGCTCGCCAGCAAGCTCCCCTCCCAGTCCTGGCTCCAGGAGGAGGCCCCTGTTTCCTTCCATTCGAGCAAAAGTACCTCTGTGCTGTTGATTCTGATTCATAAGCGCATACAAGTTCATTTAAGTACAGCTCCCAGGATCGTGCAGGTACGCAAACCCCTCCGCCATGTTAAGGTGACGACACATGATGTAATTTGAATAAGGTGAATTTACATACGACTCTATAATTTCTAGACTAAAGGGCTCCTCATAACCAATGACTTTAATCTTAGGTGTTTAATCATTGCAATGGAGTTTGGAGATATTCCAAGAAACATACAAAAGTAGAAATTGGATTTGCAAAGGTAGATGATATCAATTGAAAATACAGACTCACCCTATTGTTTCAATTTAGATTGCCTATTTTGCTTCAGGGTCTTAGTTCTCCTCTCTCTCTCACTCCATGGCTCTCTACATTGCTTCAAATAAATTAAAACAACAATAATAATAATAATAAACACACAACCTTCTTTCTTTTCTCTGCCTGTCTCCCTTTCTCCCCTTTTTCTGTGTCAAAGATGGTCTCTAATTATTAGAACAGGACATATTTTATCATGGCTCTTCTGTTTTATTGAGTAATATTTTTTAAAAACATTTGCAAACATATTCATAATACTAACACTGTATGGGACAGTTTTGGTAAATCATGAAATATACTGTATTTCTAGCCCTTAAGAGAAAACTAAAAGACAGTAATGGACGCAAGGTTATGTTATGTTAGCTTTATTGATGGTGACATTCTTCTGCAGTAGACTTCAAATGTATTTTAGTTTGAGTAGCTAAAGCAGGCTGGATCTATTTTATGGTACTATGATTCATAGCATCATAAGTTCCTGTAAATTCTGGAACCATCCCCAACAATTAATTTTAACTATCCTGATTTGCTGATTGACAGCGGTCCTTAATCCAGTCATCCAATCAGCGGAGTCGGAGGGCGGGCACGTGTGTGCTGTAATCAAGCCTTGGATCAGCGCGTGTGAGGCTGAGTGAGTGAGTGAGTGAGTGAGTCTCTTTATGTTGTCATGACTGCCCTGGCGGAGCTTACCGATTGAAAGCCGCGGCGTTAAACCGGACACAGTGTTTCTTTCATAAAAAGTTCTATAAGAGGGACGAATTTGGTGGGATATGGTTGAAAGATTTGTGGTTGTCCCGGTTGACGGAGGAGGAGTGGTCGGAGGGCAGGGGGAGCATTCGGAGGCGGTTGTCCATGACCCTGCAGCGGACAGCTGTCTCGAGGAGGAAGGGGAAGGGGCGGGAGACGAGTCGGTGAGCGAGCCCCAGAACGCTAACGCTGTCGTACCTATCCTGGTGTACAGCCGGGAGCCTAATAAGTACGGTAAGGCTTCTATCCGACTCACCCAGTGTCCCAATTCTTATCATCACCTATTTACCTACCAGGAGGATTAGCTGCTGTGTTTCACTTGGATTGTTTGTTGTCACGCAATTATGTTATGCAGCCAGAGCGTCAGTTCCCCAAAAACTTAAAAAAGAAACCACGAATGACGACTCAGTTTTGCCCAATATAGTGTTGTGTAAATGCACACATGACTTAGATACACATCCCCTTATTAGACATAATGAAATGCCACAAAGTATTTAATAGAAGCTAATTTGTATTGTTCTTTGTTGAGCACTGTGGAGACCCTGAAGGCACCACCGCGTTTTGTTTTTATTACTGAAGTGCAAAAAGCACAACATAATAACAAAATATGAAAGAACATGCAGTATATATACATACACATATCATTATTAAATTTAATAACAATTACATTCTGAAATTGTTGATTATTATGATCGTATTTTGCAGTAAATGTTCATCACCTCAACACACATTGCAGGTTCTTCATGTGTCATACTGAATGTGGCTTTGATAACACATCCTAATATCCCACGCTATTCTTATACTTATGTGTTCAGGTAGAGTGCTGGAGGTGGTAGAATAATAACCCTGCACAAGCAAACATACCAAATGACAGTGTACTGCCTATTGTGTACTGATTGCAGTTAGCTGCAGAAATGACTGAAATGAATCATTGGTTGACAGATCTCATGGGACCACATTTTTTGAGAACACCTGTTTTGGCTCTGGGTGGAGAGTGTTATTTTGATTCACAATTCCATATAATGGGAAAATTGATCGCAGAAAAAAGATTGGAAAACAGTTGAAATGAATGATTATGTAGTTTATTTATGTTTTTTATGATGTCACAACAGTGCTGTAACCACATTGTGTGTCTATGTTACTTGGTGAGCATGGACCAATCATAGCTGCTGCTGATAAACATGTAGAGTACTCAAATATATCATCAGATATGGAATGTCATCTGATATGGAATATCAGTCTATATTAGTCTACATTAGTCCATTAGAGTAGACTGAGAACATTAGATCAAATGCATTACACAATATAGTCATTTAAAGTGGAGAATAGTTGTTGCTGTGATTTATGACCTGCATGGCTTCTCATTGTGGATTTTAATACTAAGGAAATGCTACTTTATATGCACCATTTCAACTTCCCCTTTTACATAATTTCGAGTAAAAAGAATGGAATGTGGATGCCAATATTATTAGATAGTAGCATATATCATATTACAAGGATGTAATTAATGCTTAGATTGAATTATATTCTATTGTAAATCAGATAAAATCACTAAGAGCTAGATGATTGTGGTTGAGAGTGCACATAATGCACTTGGTATACCTTTGTCTCACCTAGCTACATGATACAGCTTATATTCTATAATTCCCTATCTCAGTCTTTGTTATGTCTGTAAGGCACTCTGTAAGTGAGCGCCCTAACAGACCAAGCCTTTTCTTATTACTTCAGCCATCTTTTAAAACTAGTTATTAGTGGACTTTACAGACTAATGTGATTGTTGCTATTCTAATCCATGAACAACCCCCAACCCTCAAGGCACAGGGTGATTTCCCCATAGGAAAGGGAACAAAAACCACATGATTATGCGTACATCCAGGTTGTTTGAGATAAAGACCATGGCCAGGCTGTCCACTGCGTTATGCTGTAGCCCTGAGCATGTCACCGCTACCTGTCCTTGGTTTGTTGGTTGAAGCATTTTGTAAGTCAACATGGCATTATTTCAGATTTAGGTTTTGGGGTGTGGGGGAAAGAATTCATTCTCATTCTTGTCTTTGGAAGGTTCAGAATTGATCCACAATTTCATATATCACTTCTTCAGTCTATTATTACTTTTTTTTCATAAACAACACTGGCCATTATGGAAATATGAGGGTACGAGCCAGGACAACACAGTGCCTTGTGAAAGATGGACCTTCCATGAACAGTGTGTATTTGCTAATGCTGCTCCGCTGGGCTGGCCTGAAGCTAGAGAGTGAGAGGGAGCTGGCATGTGGGTCACTATGGGCGCCAGGGAAAGAGAGCGTACTTAATTCTGCACCTTCCTCTCATTAAAACCCAAGGTGTTTGGGAACAGAGTCTGCATCCTGGACTTATTCGTTTTTTTTTTAAAATAACGATGTAAATATGATCAGTTTAAATGTAATATTGCGAGGTCTCAATTGGGGGTGTGGTTGTTGAAACCATTTTGAGAGATGTTACCTCCTGGTCATGTTTTTACCAGCATCTGTTTGTACTGTTTAGGCATATTTTCATTGAATGTATAGATTTGTACACAGAGGATGTCCTCCTCCCTTTGTCCGGATCTGTCTGTCTGTTGTGGGCCTAGTTACTATTGATACTTTAAAGTAGGTACAGTATGTTGTGTTACCATTTTTCTGCACTCACTCATGTCAGTGTTCATGTGTGTGCATTCACGCTCACAAAGGCATGCACCTTGGGTATCATGTGCTGCTTTATTTGGAGCTCCACCAGTCAGCACATGAACACCAACTGTGCCCCTGGCTTCCACTATATATGCTCTTGCTCCTCTGTGGCCTCCCAATCCACCGCCTCTCTTGCCAATCCCGCGTTGGGATGTTTGTCCCAGTTGCTCCCTGTTTACACGCAGCACTCACGAGAGGGGAGCGTCCCTCACCGCTTTAACAGAAGGTGAAGAAGGAGCTCTTGTCCTTTTTTTGGAACACAATTTAGCCCAGTCCTAAAATTGTCCCTCCATAAAGGTGTTTATTTCTTAATGGTAGGTTTGTGTTAAAATGTCTGCTCTGGTATATTTAACTACATTCAGGGCAGGTGGTAGGGAGGAGTCAGATTTAACATTAAACATGTCATGGTCATTTGTTAATAAACTTGGATAAGAGAGAGTGGGAGGCCTCAAGAAAAGCCTTTGACTATTTAGCTTACTTGCAATGTGATAGTCTCTATAGCACAACTTTCCCTGCCCTCCACACATCTGGTTCACATTAAGAGATTGTTGAAGATTTATAGAGTATTTCATCCTTCTCCTGTGCTCAGAACATTCCTACACTCAACATTGAAATGGTCCTACCATTGTTACTGTCTTGTTCTGTGTTATATACTGTAGATTCCTCCTTGTTCTAGCAGTAAAAACAGTAGTATGAGTAGTAATGCAGGCATATGATGCAAAATATATTGGAGCGATAACAGTAACAATTTGTCATCAGATCAGACTGCTGCAGCTAACTTCATGTTAAATGGATGTGGGTGGGGGGGTGGGAATGGGGGAGACGACGACGGCGGCAGATGTGGGGTTTTCCAGCCCTTGGTCAGCAGAATAAAGGCTAAGTGTGAGTCATTTTGGCCTTATTGCCTTAGTCATTACAGAAAATCCTGTTGTTGGAGTAAATGACGCCTAATCAGCCTTGTAGTTGAGAGTTAAATCCACTTTACATCATCAACTGACATCAATAAGGAGATTTGCAATAATGTGAATACCTGTGTAATCACACAAACACAACAACCCGGCAATAATCCCTATTTTTAAAATACTATGAAATCTTTTTGAGACTAAGTTGCGGTGTTACTGTAACACAAATGTTGCGTCCCAACCAAATGGGTTCCTTTTGCAGTGGCATCTGTGGCTATCGGATGTCAGAAATGCAGAGAAACATGGTGTGAGTATCATGTTCTGCTTGTCTCTGAATGAGGAGCCTAAGGATCACCTCCTTACCCCCGCGACCATCACTGCAAGCCTGAATAGATTAGCACCAAAATTTCAAGCCAGTAGAGGAGATTAATTTATTCGACTAATTTAAGATCCTAGTTTTACACTGAACCATCATCCGGAAAGGAAACGGAGCTGAGACACCTCAAGTCAACTTCTGTTTTTACAGAAGCCAGTGTTTTCAACCTAAAACTTAAACTACTTCTTCTTTCTTCGCGATCTTAGCTGTGTTAAGCAATTGTGAGAAATGGATATGTAAAAAGAATTCGATTGGTATTCAGCCCGGGTGTAAGTTGTACTTGGTAGCCAGCTGTACGATTGTCTTAATACATGTTGAACATACTGAACAACTCAGAAGAGAGATGATCTCCTCATGGTACCTTACAGTGTAACTTATGGGGACAGTAATTGTTTTGTTGTAGCGTATAATCAGCTACTCTTAAGTTGTCTGGGGAGGTTGTGCAGTAACCAAACCCCAATATTTGCCTTTTATTATGGGAAATACTTAATCAAAACATGTATTGGATGCAGTTTCATTCAAAAGTGAAGAAAGTGTCACCCGAGCCTCTTAAATGGGCGTCTGTCACCTGAGATGTTTCAGGTGTGGCTGTGCATGTATGCAGTAATACAGTCAGCACAGGCATCATGTTGGTAAGATGATGTTGTTTTCTAGCCGGATTTTTGGGGCTAGAGCTCTGTGATTGTTCCAGGAAACTGTAAGTTGTGGTTTCAATCAACAGATGAGTTGAGTACAGTTGTTTATGCTTTGGTATGAACCTGTGGTCTTAACTTTAGACAATACATTTTCCATTATCCTTATGGTTACTGTATTTTCTTATGATCGACGGCTGTTCATTACATAGATCTGATTTATACTGTATGTATTTTAGTTTTTGTATTTTTAACAATGTGTTGTGTTTAAAGGATTCTTGTTGCAGACCAATAAACAAATGTCATGGAAATGTGTCATAGGAAGCAGAAATGTTCAGCCAGCACTTCACAGTTAGGCTGTAGGAAAATCTTACATGGTGGCTGCTTCAAATGTTTTTTTCACAAGTTTCCCCTGAGTCGTGTTAATGATGCCTCTGTGTGTTAGTTTCTGCCTGATTGCAAGTGAGTGGTTGCTACTTGACTTTGTTTTTTTGCTTGTTTGAACCCTTTATTTTAATCTCCAAATCCAGAAATGTGAACATGAACTCAAATCCTGCGCTGGAGCTCCCATCTAGATTTCATTGATGTGCATTATGCTACCTGTCCAGCGTAAATGGTGTAGTAGTGTGACTTGAACAAAGGTAGTGTGTATTGATCCTTACAGAAGAACTGTCATTGCTCCTGCCTCCTCTAGAGGTCAGTGTCAGACAGTAGCTGTATCCTCTTTTCTCTCATGTTTATTCCATATCAACCCGGTGTGTAAACCCTGTAAGGAAATAAGCAATGAATAAAATTAATATAAACAAAATAAACAACTTTATTTGTTTAGCACATTCCATGCAAAGATGCAGCCCAAAGTGCATGACCAAAACAACATCAGATGAAAATAATAATCAACATTATTGATAAGAAGAAGAATGCAGCACACACTATAGGAAATTCTATAAGAAAAGCAGTTGAAGATCTCTGAGTTCTTGTTGGGAACTAGACTGAAAGGTATTCGCTGATATATGAAGGTGCTAGATTGTGTAAGACTGTTAGATTCCTTTTTTTTGGTGTTGGTCAAAATCCTCTCTGCAGGATTTTGTCTCCTGTCCTAAGTAAAGCAAACAAGCAAAGTGAGCCACATAAGTGAACACTATTGTGAATATCAGGCATTTACATTGCAAATGTTAGCTGTGCTTTATGTAATTATTTAATATCATTTGATTGTATTTTGAATTTCTTTTGCTATTGGTTATTTTGGTGGTCTGTCAGGAATGTGTGTAATGATTTGGGCAGGTGAAAGTTCTTAAAGGGGGCAGGGGCAAGAGAAGCTGTGTATGCACATAACTGAACGATCCCATCCAGTGAGTCCAGAGAGCAACTGAGTTACAAAGGTCAAATGATGAGTATAAGAGGTGATGGAAAGTCCTATTCACAAGTCATAAACATAGAATTCGGGATGCTGCATGAGGTTACCAGTTGGACCTTTCATCATTTTGGCTGGGATTAAATGGCGTCCACACAGTTAAATGGTAAATACACCTAGATCGGAAACCAACTTGTTTAATTTCTGTTCTCAGAAGAGACGATGCCTGAAATAGCTGTGTGTATTTATATACATTGTACTTGTGTGTCTTGATTGTTTTTTCCGAGAAGCACTCAAACGCACAGCAGCCATTTGCATCACATTACCATCTGTCTGTCTTGATTCCAGACAGTGCTTGTCTTTGTATGATGAGACCCAATGTACTGTTACTGCTGTTATCTTGCTAACATGCTTGCCAACAAGAAGCCACTTTGTTTTTGTTGTGTTGATCGCCATGAAACCGATTTGTCTTTAGTTCAGCAACATTTCCTGTATTGTCTTTGAGAAGGCCAGATGGTTTGAATTGATTTGGGTGCTAACCTTGTTACCTTGAGGCTTTGTGGCACCGTGGAGCCCAAAATGGAGTGGACTTGGCTCAGGAGCAACCTTTTCAACCCCTAAAATTACAAATGGATCTAAATTACATTAACCTTAATAATTGGACACCACGTCCTTTTAAAAGGATTTTTTAGGATTTTGTTTAAACCATCTCTATATCTAATAGTGATACGGGAGAACTGTACTCTTTTCTGTACCCTGCCTGTCGTCCTTGAGCTGTTTTTGGTGTATCTGTTACAAATTCGCACATCTCCCATCTTCCCCTGTGAGATCGATCAATAAGCCTATTCAGGGACTGGAAACCTGAGCCTATGGTAAAAACATCAGCTCAGCTCAGCTCAAGTCTTTTTCTACGAAGACAGATCTATCATGATCTCTTCTGTTTGTTAGAAAAGAAGGCGTCTGCATTTCTTTTAGACGTCCCAAAACAGTGTGGTGTTAAAAAAAAGTGTGCCATATCAGAGTGAATATATATTTTCAACCATAAGTTAAGTGGTCACATGATATGCGTGTCATTATGTTGATCCAATTGTAATCACAGTAGTTTCCAAAATAACCTCAGTAAAGTTTGTTTGTTTTTTAAATCAGGCAGCCCTACATTATACAGTTCCAAATGTATCTTAGGCAACTGAGAATTTAGCGTGTGTGTCAGTAGACAGGGGGACAGAAATGAAATCTTAGTCAGTATACTAAGACTACTAGTGCCATTAAGAGAGCACATGCCATTCAAAATGTTTCTGTAATTGCCAATGACATCTTGATAATGTGTAACCTTCAGGAACTCATTTAACCGTGGCAATGTCCTGGATGGACAATTTCTGATTTTCAGGAAACTAGCTCTATGTAATTTCCAGAAAGTATTACAGTTTTTCTGTAAACTGGTCACTCTTCCTTTCACTTCTGCGTGTTTGCTCTCCTGTCATGTTTGCTCTCCCTCCTCCCTTCCTCATTTCCTGCTTTCCCCCACCCTTGCGTTAACTGTATTGATCTCGTATGCATATGTCGTCATGCTGAGGAACTGAAGGGGGGAGTGGGTAACTTGCTGGGTGGGGCTCAGATGTTCAGTAGGCTGGGGCTGCAGCATTATGAAGGCACTGGCTGTTTGCCTCCATTGTTGCTTATGATGACACTGTAACTTTTCCATCAAGTAGAGTTTCTGTTAGTTTTCTCCATTACAAGAGGCTATTAGTTATTTGGCCTTAAACCTACAGTACAGTATTATTTGCACTTCATTCTTTGCCTTAAGGAAATGACTTAAGCTAAGAGTTTAGCCGATAAATCTGAGCACTGCAACATTATAATAAATTCAAACTTCCTCTTATAGTTACTTGAATGAATAGACCCCTCTGCACACCCTTGAGTCATGGGTGCTCCTCTTAGCATGAAGTAATCGAATTCTTTGAGCCTCTTAAAGAGCTGACAACAGTCGTATCATTCTTCGGCACAACATGGTGTCTGTGGTCAACAGTGCGCCTCATATTTTCTAGATTGTTTCTCGAGAGATCAGACCATGAAGTTAACATTTCTATTGATTACTTCCGCTGTCTACACTCCTTCTCAGTTTCCCTCTAGTACATTGTCTGAAATGGGGCTGTAGTGGGGGGTAAATGATGTGCTTTGTCGAGCATTTCCCCTCAGTCACATAAGGAACACGAATACACGCAGAACACGCATATATACATGTCATATTTTCTGCAAGTGGGTGTTCTTCCCCTTTAGGCGGAGCCCTCTTGCTTGTCCTTATTTGGAAGGGAGGGTGGGTGTCACATGGGTCTCCTAGCAGGAGGGACAAAAAAACTTAGAAATAAGACCAAACATCTGCATAGGAGCAGAAGTAAAGCAGGACAATAAGTCGGAACAAAACAAACTGGAAACGAGAGGAAAAAAAAGAAAAGGAAAGAGGGAGTACTCGTCGGTAGAGGAAGAGAGAGAGAGAGAGGCAAAGAGCGTGAGAGAGAGAGGGAGAGGGAGAGGGAGCGAGAGGAGCAGCAAAAGCAAGAGAGGGAGAAGAGATAAGAGCGTGACACACACACACGCACACACACACAAACACACGTACACACACAGGAGAGACACTGAGAGGAACCACATGGTGGTAAAATGCCTACCAACTTTACGGTGGTCCCCGTGAAGGACGGCACAAGAAAGCCCAGACAAGAAGGGAACGAGGAACAGGATGATGTGAATGATAACAGTGTGCTGAGAGAGGAAGAGGACGAGACAACAGGTAAAATGAGACATTGTTTTTCCTGGAAATTAGAAATGTGTTGCCCCTTGGGTGTTTTTATATTCTTAAGTGCTTTTAAGTTCGTCTGAGACTTGACCAAAGAAGTTATGCATCTTTACTTCTTTGTCAAGGTGGCAATTACAGAAGCAGTTGTATAAAGTTCTATACCTTTGCCTTCAAGCAGACAATTCTATACTGTCTTGCCATGGGCAGAGGTTGTGTGTTGGAAGATAATGTGTAGACTGAGAAGCTTCTTAATTGTCCATCATACATTAAGTACGCTCAGGGTTATCTCATGTACCTCTCTAGAGTCCCGTGGTGGATTAGTTCAGTCTATTACAACATCTCCCTTTCGGCCTTTGCATTTTTTCTATTTCTTCTGATTCTCCATTGCTCAGAAAGATTGAGGCGTCACCAAAACAATTGTTGCAGGATACAAACATCTAAGCAACACACTTGCTGTTGTTGGGAAAGCTGTGCCTTTAGAGCGTGTGTGTGTGTGTGTGTGTGTGTGTGTGTGTGTGTGTGTGTGTGTGTGTGTGTGTGTGTGTGTGTGTGTGTGTGTGTGTGTGTGTGTGTGTGTGTGTGTGTGTGTGTGTGTGTGTGTGTGTGTGTGTGTGTGTGTGTGTGTGTGTGTGTGTGTGTGTGTGTGTGAGAGAGAGAGACGTGCGCGTCCTTGTGGAAAGACTTGAGCCTGTGTAAAGACACACAGCCGGGATGACAACATTCATTTTATCTATTTAATTCAGGATATCGACATCTAGTTCATCATGACCTCTCCAACAGTCCACATCTTTCTAGACTGTTGTTAGTAGTTGCTGTTTTTACAACATTTCACATGGCAGCGAGCGAATCAGATCGCAGCATTTAATTTCTGCTGTGGAGCTGCAATTACAGCTACATGCTGTGTAAGACTTTACAGACTGAGCGAGAGAATGGCCTCTTGCTATTATGGGTATGTAAGAAATCACTAGGCAACTTGTTTTGGTTTACCTCTGTGCGGTTGTGCGACTCCTACCATTTTTCACTCACAACTCGGAGAGAGTATTATAAAGGTCCTTCATTCCATCTCCGGGGTCAGCAGGTCAGAGTTTTGGTTTGAATATGGCTGTGTGGCTTTTGTGTTCTTCCAGTGTCTGTGTGAGTTTCCTGTGAGTGCTGTAGTTTCCTCCCACAGTCCAATGACACGCTAGGTTCTGTGAAATGGTAATAACGCTAAAATACTTGCAGGTGTGAATGTGTCTGAATCCGTGTTCAGACCAGAGCGTGCTTATGTGGACCGGCTGGTCAGAGAGCCAGAAGGAGGTGGAAACCCCCTTTCCACTGGTCATTTCAGGGGAATCTGAGTCAAACAACATGTATCGTTCTCCGACTCCACCACCAGCCACATCCATTTTACTCAGGGACTGGCCTGCCATGTGTTAACACCCCTCCCCCCTTAGTAAAGTGGACGTTTGTGCTGTTTGTAATCATTGACGCGATTAATGATATAACGACATAAATACACACACACACACACATCACTCCCTCCCTTCTCCATAACAGAGCGTTATTTATCTTCCAGTGTGGGCATTTGGAAACATGTGTAGGTACAGGCCTGTCCCAAGCCTAGTGATGGACTGGTGACCTGTTCAGGGAATACTCTTGCTGTTGCAGGTTGGTTTCAGCAGCCGTAGATTGAGTTTTGGAACACACAAAACAAAATGCAACTAAATGCGTTGTTTGTACTTAGAAAGTAGTTTTTGTTCTGATAATCTCTCAGTTCCTAGAAAATCTGCAGAATAGTGGTAACTAATCAAAATATTATCGTAGTTAAGGTAAGGTAAGAGGAGATGGGCTGAGGTGATCTGGCTGTGTGATGGACTAACCAGCAGGAATATTGTTGGCTCATGAGAGTTAGTCTAATAGCAGTGACTGTTATTGATTATCTTGCTGGCTTGCTTCCTGTCGACAGAGTGGGAGGAGATGAGACCCATCCCCCAATGTTGTGTGTCAGTTGGCTGGACGCCAGTCCATAAGTCCCTGTTTCCTTCCCTCTTTGGCCTCATCTCTCTCTCTTTCTCTCTCTCTCTCTCTCTCTTTTTCTCTTGGTTCTGTCTTTATTACCATTGCTATGCCACTTCTGGCTTGTTACCTTATTTTATTGTTTGTGATTCTGCTGTGGTAAATCATTGTAAGAACTGTGAGAACTCTCTTTGCAACATTGGGCCTTATTTTAAGCTTTTAAATGCCCTAAACTAAGCAGGTGATAGTATTGAATGTATGAGGTGCCTTTCTTTCTTTCATTTTTTCCTTCTGCCCATATCAAGTGTTTCTTCTCTAGAGCCCAGGCAGGTCTGTTCTAGGTCTGTCTGTTCTGAAAGGATGTTTGCCTGTTTCGGTCTGTTTTTAGTTTTCTTCCTCTTTCCCTTTGTTTTTTAACCCTTTGAAGTGCTATTGGTTGTGCATGTTGCTGTGTTTACCTGCTGTACACTACATGAACAAGATGATATGTGTGAAGAGTGTATGGGAGGCCATATGAGACATCATTCATACCTGCTCACACACGCACCATCAAGCTCACACACATATACCTTCAAGGTCACACACTCGCACTCTCAAGATCACACAAGCTGTCTCATAAGCTGCTCTTTAAAATCTGACAAAACGGAGAAGCACTGTTGCTGGGTGACTCATTTGATCTTTTGTAGATTTGCAAACTTTTCTGTTGGTTTGATTAATTCTAGTTTTCTTGAATGAAACTCTGTGTTAGCAGTTTTAGACTGCACATTTTCCAACCTGGCCCAGTAATGTTGCTCAGTTCTTTGCAGTGTCTTTGTTTTGGCCACACTGATTAGCACCACATGTTTCAGTTCATCTGCAACACACACATACACACCATTCCATCTTGTTTCTATAGGCAGACACGCCTTCTTTTATATGGGGGGGCGCACGTCTCGAAATTAAGAAGGCCGGCATTAACAAATCCTGTTGATTAGTGGCTTTGTGATACTGACTAAGCCTAATTGTGGGGTTTCGATTTTGTCGAGCCAGCTTACGCTAACAAGGCCCGAGTCTGTTGAGCTTCCTTCGTAGTGCAGTCCCCCAGGTCGGCTGGAGGTTGGGCTGCTAGTGTTTATAATGGATCCTCCAAATTCAATTTATGTACTCCCACCAACAGATGGATAGACAAGCTAACAATTTACTCCCTTGTGCGTTTGTGCTGTTCTAGTGTTAGTGGTGTGAGGAAGAATGAAGATTTACGATAGACATCAACCAAAAGCAAAAACGAATCTAAATGTGCAGAAATGTAAGAGCAGTCGTTCACTTCTGAGAGGAGTGCGATTCTACCTGGTATCTTCCATTCAACACGGTGTGTATCACAGTTTCATTCTATATACTCTATTCTGAGGTTCATTCCATATTCAGTGGCTTTAGAAAGTATTTCAACCCCTTCACTTTTTCTACACTTTGTCTTGTAGATTTTAATATAAATGGATGAAAAAAATTTGCCCATCCAGCTACATTCTTGATTCTTGACTCTTTCTGAAGCCAATGTACATCAGTATTCCATATATTCAGAGTTGCCATCTATACTGTATATATTAATTTAGTGCATAGTTTCATTTAACAACGTAAGAGCGCAATTTTTGTATTAAATTACACTTTCGTACTTGCTTGTATCTCAACAATGATTATGGCCCCCAAGTGATCACAGGGTGCTTTGTCAACAAAGTCATCGTCCTCTCACCATAGACGTATGGACATTGGCCCTGTCTCTCCCGAACGACAAACAGCCAGCATTGCTCCCCCTGGTGAAGGACTTTCACCTCGCTGAGGTAGCCAGTGGCCAGCAGACTCCACCAGAGGTTAAGCTGTAGTTGCTACTCAATGCTGGAACCTAGATGTGGCTTCTGTGTTTTATAAAAAGGGCAGGATTAGCCTAATCTGGTTTAGTGATTACTGCCCACTTCAGATGCTCTTAGACTGACAGATTAATGGGCAGCCAAGACTTAGGTAGCATTGGACAGCACAGTATTACGTTCACTAAAGCTTCAGAGTAATGGCTGGGGCAGTGGCTTCATCTGTCCGTCTGTATTCCATTTGTGGGGCTGTGGCTACAGCTGGACCAGTTGTGACTATTGGTGTGTGTATTGATGTGATGATTTGAATCGCCACAGCCCTGCTAAAACTGGACCAATAGAAATTCCCTTTCAATCATTTTTCACTTGGACAATATATAGTGGACATTCTATTATACTGAAATTCACAGTATGATACTGTTGGAAATGATGACAGAATGATGGACGTTGGATTGGTCAAACATAATGATGTAGAGTTGGCTGCATTCCATTTTGCACGCTGGCTCCTTGACATGGCTTTCTGGCACACCAATGGAATGCTATCATCACACATCATTAAAGTTATTACTTAAACTCGTACTACCGTTTTAGAAACACATGGAGCGATGCAGTGAGGCCACAAATTGCACTGAAGCTCAAACGTTGACCTCTGTCTGCGCTGTGCTGATCTATTGACCATCTTCACCTATGGCAGCCAGGAGTTTAGTCTCACAAGGTCGGAGAGAAAATGAAACTGCCCACTCAGGCTAAACCTCCAGCTCTGTGTAGACAGTAAATGAATATTGAGTCAATGATATACTGTGCAGCTTTGAGGTTGCATGCATTGCACTGCATTTGCTCAGTAGACTGATATTCTTAAAGCAATAGCCAGCTGATGATGAAGGACCATAAGCTCCTGACTTTGTCTCTCAAAATGTATACACATTCTTCAGATCCATCTCTCTCTTTACCTTCCTCCCCTACAGCTGTTCATCTCGATTCTATAAATGCTCTCTGGTTTGCTCCTCCCCTTTTTGTGTGTGTGTTTGCATGTTCACTAAGGCACGTGGGTTTATGTGTGTAGCAGGGATCAGAAGCTCAGGGAGGCTGAAGGGAGTCGTGTGCGTGTGCGTGTGCGCGTGCGTGTGCGTGTGCGTGCTCTTGCCAGCACAGGTTTGTCGATGGGAGCGCGAGGGTGCTTTGCGATGCATGGCCGGTGACGCTGACATCATCATCACTGCACACTTTTTGTGCACTCATACTGTACACACTCACACACACACACATAAACACAAACATGCGCGCTGTCACAGGAATAGCTGATCTTCACTTTTAGCCGTGCAGTACAGGCAGCATTCCTGACTCCTGCACCTCACAGGCGGTATCTTTTATACTTTGGACCCCCTTAACTGGAGTTCTCTAGTGACCATTCCTCGGACCCCCTCCCGTCCACCCTCCTCAGGATGGAGCAAAGGGGAGGCTCTCGACGGAAGGGTATGTTGGTAATTTCTTAACTTGCATACTCCTTTAGTTTCCCTTTACAAGCGCAAGTGATGTTTATGTAAACTGTGAAGAAGTTGGGGAATTGGGTCAAGTATATATTTGTTGTATTTTCCGTGGTTCCTTCTTTCTTGAACTGGTTTGTGACCTGAAATTGAGATGGTCGTCTTAGTATTGTCCTCAAGAGTAATCTGAAATCTGGCTTTAACAGAGGAAGTGGCCTGTGCCTATGCCTGTGTGTCTATAAGGTTTATGTGAGTTGTGTAAGCACAGCAGTTGACAAAAGGACTCCAGTGATTCAGTTTTTGGGGAAATTGCCCCATCATAAATGAAGATATTAGTTTAAACATGGTAAATACTTGAAGTGAAACCAATCCAAGACACTTTAGACATTTAATGCATAACTAACCCCTAAAAATAATTTGACAGGACTTTTTTTCATTCTACTACTAATTCGTCTTAGGGATACAAATTGTGTCGTTATTGACAGAAATGTTTGACTTGTAACCGTCTTCGTGGTTTAGTGATAAGTGCACTAACTCTAGCAGTGTTAGGCAGCTTACAGCATAGTTACAGTGTGGAGCTTAGGGGTTATAAATAGGATACATTGTCATTTATTACCACAGAGACCAGAGAGGCTGAGTGTAACCATTAGCACGTCCTCACTGTATCTGCACCAGGTGCTAAATGAAGCCCCCAACCTTATGCAGTGTCGATGAATTATGGTTTTCCTACTTAAACATAAACAGGATCATGAACACAGTAACTGGTATGAAGGAATACATGGGAACTGTAGACGTTTGATACAGTCTCATCCCATTAGGTGTAGCTACCTTGATGTTTTGTTTGCACCTTGAATTGAAGGCCTGGGTACCACATATGGTATCTGTCCCCGAAAAGCTTTGTGGTCACAGCAACAGATATCAATTCCCAGGATTGGTTCCAAATCCCGTTTTGACCTTTCTTTGTGGAGATTGCAGGTTTGTGTCCGTGCCTCTCCGGTTTCATTCCACCTCCAAAGACATGCAGCTTTTTATATCTACAATATATTTCCCCGCCTCCAGCTGTGAGAGGGAATAGGACTGAGTTGACTGTGTGTTTGTGTGTTAGCTCCTGCGATAGACTAGCAACCTTTATAGCGTGCACCCTACCTCTTACCCCAACGACCTCTGGGATAGGCTCCAATGACCCTACTACTCTGAATAGGATAAGCAGGTATAGGGAATGGATGGATGCATCATGTGGCTATAATATTTATGCATGTTTTATGTTGGGACTGACCATTTTTCCGGACATTGCCTTTGTTTTAGGGGTTGTTGTTGTTTAGTTTTAAAATTTCAGTTAAATGACTCACTGACAAGTATGTAGCCAATCGAACACGTCATGTCTAGACACCACAAAATACAATTCATGTGATAATGAGACCTTCATTAACAGAGATAAGAGCTCAACACTGTCAGAAACACATTATGGTTACTTCCTGTTGAGTGGTAATTGTGTTTATACAGGATGTTGTGCGACTGTGAGGGCATTTGGATATCATTTTTAAATGGACAATATTGTTTACGGTAACTCCAACAATGGATTTCCTTAAAATAGTGGCCATAATTTCATTACATAATTAACATTCATTTGATTTCATAAGACATTGCCGAAGTACTTGATATTTAAATGGGATACAATTGTATGGAAGAGGTTTGCAAAGTGATTTGAACCTCTCTTGGCTGCATAATGTACATTGCATCCTTACCATCTTGTTCATCAGAAACAAAGTGATTGCAAAAGCATTCATTAGTAGCCATGGGATTAACATGAAACGAGTAAGAGTATTTTTATGCTTGTAAGGGCAGATCTGCCAAAATGGCCATTGTTATCTGCACCTCCAGCAATGTCACATTTTTTAGGGGTCACCTAACGCGCTGTAACCCAGGGAGACTCTCCTCTCCACCTGCAGAAGTGCAGCAAACACACACACACACACACACACACACACATACATATACGCTCTCACACGCTGTTTTCCCTCAGTTACACAAAAGGTTTTACTCTTCTCCTCTCCTTAATGTTTACTAGTGGGTGGCATTGAATGAGGTGCAAACCATTAGATTACATAACTGTCATAGTTGCATAGTTTAAATCGAAGCAATGGGTAACAGCTTCACTCCCAATGAAGTGCACTCTCTGCTTTAGAGTGCACTCCTCATCACGGGTGAGGGTATAAATACAAAACAAACTGTGGGGACGCCCTTGCAACTGTTCACCAGACGTACAAGGACCAGTTCCCATGGCTACAGACATGCATAGCTATGTAATTGGGCAGAGTCAGGGCATCCAGAAGAGGCAAGCGTATCCTAAACCTTGCAACATTTACTTGAGTAAGCAGAACCTTGACTTTTATGTTGTTTCTTCCATGCTGGAGCACTTGCTGCACATCACGGATTGGGATGGCACTTAATACGGTAGACCCTCCGTGAATATAAAAGGTAGTTGGGAGGGGAAGAGAGGAGGGCTTGGAATTAGAAAGCATGTCCCTCAACACCAGTGACCAGTAACTTCCAGAGAGCAAAGCGAATAACAGATTCTCTTTCTTACATTATTTACTACGGCCTTCACCTTCACCTTATTCTGGAGACCATAACATGCTTTAAGCTAGAAGACCATTTACAAACTCGGGTACTGGGTAAATGAATTTAACAGATCAATGCCTGGATGTGCCAGAATTTTTCTTCAATCAGACAAAGTCAAAACTGAGGCGGTTGTTTTTGGAGCCAGGGAGGAGCGATTTAAAGTGAGCACTCGGCTTCAATCAGCAGTGTTAAAAACCACAGACCAAGCCAGAAATCTTGGTGTAGTCATGGCCTTTTGACTCTAGACTTTTTGTGTGCAAAGATCAGAGGTACTGGATCTCAACATCAGATGAAGATCCCTTTCATGGAGACGCATGCTTGTGCACACACACACACTCACTTACATACACGCACAGACACAAACCAGGTGCAGATAGGCCATGATTTGCTCCACACCAGTTGGTTCTGTGTAGTGCACCTTCAGCATTCCTTAACTGATACGGGAACAGCTGATGTTAGGACTTTATGCAATGCAGAATGGGTAATGTTGACAAGAGCAGACTGCCATCTTTGCAGTATATACAGAGTCGTTCATCAAAACTTAGCTGGTTTTTCAGAGGTTCTCAAAGCTGGATCTGTTCTGTAAACAGTGATTAGACTTCAGTGTTTAAGGACAATCTTCAGGCTATTATTTAGCGATATTCTAGTAAATTCAGTATTAATTTCTCAAAGCTTCTTGTATGTTGTGTCTTGAGACATTTCAGGACAGGACCAAGTTTGCTACCCAGTGGTTTTAAACCCAGTTTAGTTTAAAGTTAGCCTTGCTGTTCCTTCCTGTTCCCCAGTTATGGTGATGAATCAACATATTGTTTTGTATCCCTGATGTCTTTTGAGCTCTGAGTAGTGAAACTATCAAAGAATGAGATTACACATACAAGCAGCAGAAATACATTTTCCCCTGCAGGATGTCTAGGCTCACCCTTAGAGATGAGGAGGTCAAAGATTAGAAGGAAGCTTGGAGTACAACCACTGCTCCAGCATATTGAGAGGAGCCATCTGAAGTAATCTGGATGTGTCCTAGACACCCCCCTGGGAGAGATCATACTAAGGGGAGAACAGGAAAGACCCCGAACACACTGGAAGGGTTGTATATCCCATTTGGCCCTGGGATGTTTTGGGATCCCTTGAGAAAAACTTGAGGAGAACTGTAAATTATTGGATATTTAGTGTGAAACCGCCGGTCCAAAGCGAGGTTCAGGTTTGGAATGTAATGGAAATAGAGTCCTGCATTAATGCAAGGTCAATGACAAAAACAAAAACATGAGCACAGAGGCTATTAGTCTGTTAAATAGGCCAGTGTCTTGTTACTGCTACGGAACATGAATCTAGACCACGTCCACTGAGACTGTGCTGTTTGCATGCACGATGGAAGCAAATGTTTGGAGACACGCATGCACGCCCGCTCACACAGACACACACACACACACACACACACACACACACACACACTTTAATTTTAGATAAAGGTGGATGACTCTTTGTCATCTCTTAATCACCCTTCCATGAGTTCATTGTTCTTGTGACCATTTCCTACCCAATTCGATTATCTCATGGGAATCAGACTGGAATTTGAACAAAGACTAAATGTCTAGTAAGAACTTCCTTTTGTAAAGGGTTTTTACGTTTTATACAATAGGTATTAACTCAAGATAACTTCTTCATTGATGCCTTAACTGTAATTCACGTGGAGCTGGAAGTGTAGAAGCAGAGACTTTGCCTGATCTGGAAACGGCACTGCCAGTTTTAGCCTGCTGCCGGGCCTCAAAGAGGATTTGAACGTGTGGATTTGGCAAGCGTCATTTAAGGCAGTGATTGTGTTTCATTCCGCTAAGCTAAGCTAAGCTACAGTATGAGAGCTTGATTTACCTCAATCCTCACAGCACAGTGCAGACAAGTCATCATTTTAACCTCATCCTCCATTATCCCAGCATATTGAAATGGTGCTATCTCACTCCAACGGCATTTTAAAAGTGCAGTACAAGGACAAAGTGACTTTCCCTGTGATTACCATAGGGCTAAGCCATGCTGCAAGCCTCTTACTCCACCCGCAGCTGGATCAAGCAGTAAAAGTTGACTCTCCAGTTGGGGATTTCATGGACAGAGTTCACCCTCGGCCAAACTGAACAAGCAGGGCAGAGGGAACTATTTGTTCCATAAAATGGAAGGGGCCTGTGGTTGTTTAGGTTTAATCAAAACAGCTGAAATCAAGGTTTGGAAACAAACTAAAATAAAATGTCTCTTGAGTGTGCTTCAGGAATTTCTAGCCTGTAATTGTAGGAAATAGGAGGATTAAATAGATGACCAAATGTGTTTCTATGAAACACAAGTGATATAATGTTTTTGCTTGGTTGTCAATGTTGACTATGAACATGATGACAGCATCCGAGGATGTGTTTAGATAAAATTAAGATCCCGTTTTGATGGAAAACAACATTGATCAAATGCGTGGATGCTGGATCAAGCTTGTAGCATGCTAACTGGCACTAGCACAGACCAGATGCCGCCATAGCGAATCAGTCTGGGGTTTCTGTTTGACCCTGACCCAGTTAATTGTTCCATTTACTGTCTGTGTAGGGCAATGATGGATACAGAAGTCAAACCTAGAGAGACATTTTCCTTACTTGCTTTAACTATTTTTGATAGTTTGATAGATCTAATCAGTGAATATCAGAGACTGAGATATTTACTTCAGTCAATTTCTATCTGCTGATTTTCTGGGCTGTGTGTGCTGATGTGGTTTTGATATACTGTAAGTAGGTGTTATGTTTGCTCTTCAGTTTCATTCTGTGTGATCATTCTAAGCATTTGCTCTGCACAGTGCTATGTAGAAGGCTTAACGACAAAGAACTCACATGTTTCACAATGTGGTGCTAGAATGTCTCTCTGCTTGTACATGGTGTAGCTGTGACCGGCTGTGCTGTGGTTGTGATAGTTGATGTACAATCTTTGGATGGATTTTTGGAGCTGGTAATGTGGGTGGTTATGTAGATTTCTCCTATGGACTTCAGAGGAACTCTCCTCTCTCATCTGTTCAACTGTACTCCACTATGCTGTTTGATGTGCGTGGCATAGGGTATATGTGGTCATGTGACCCTTTCATTTCTACTGTAAATACCCTATTTCCAGACAAAAAAGTGTTTCCATCACAGTGTTCATGACATTTGGAAGGAAAAACCCTATTCAGTTAGTAGATTGGTCGAACGGTGAACTCAGTCACTCAGCTCTGAGGGCAGTGACCTGTGCCTCAGGATTGTTTAACTCTCCAGCGTTTCTCTCTCATAGCCGTTGTGTTTATTCAGTGAATACATACGTCTATGTTCTCTTATTATGTATAAAATTGCTGAAATATATTGTTTTATCATTCATGGGTGGTTATTTTAGATACGTATTGAAATGTATTGATTAGTAGTTGGTATGCCTAGGAGGTGGGGGGGTTTTCAGCAAACAATACAGCCTCACTCCCAAACTAGAGACAATGGTGCGAAGGGTGTTTTGGGAAAATATCTGCACTCAGTTCTTATCCTTATTCATCATAAAATTGCTTACCAATATTGGATTTGTTCTGCTGGCAGACCTCAACTCTGCTGCAGATTGATGATGCATACACATAATACATTTGTCTATACGTCCCATCAACCTGTACTCGTCCTCGACCCATCCTGTGGCAATGCTCGTCACAGTGTTTCTGCACCTTTTAAGCAAGTAGGCACATCACTCTCCGTGCCCAGAACTTTATGGGGAGCATGGGGGCTTGGCAATGGCATGTAAACACAAGGAAGCAAATGCATGGAAGGAGGATGGAGGCACAACTGCCAAAGTATTTTCAAGTCAGACAATGGTTGGATCTGTTTCTCCTCCACATCAGTTTTTAGCCGACTTCTTACTCCTTTTGTACCCGATTATAATTATTCATTCACTCTTTTTGATGACACCCCTGGTCCCTATGCTCAAACCCAAATCTACACCGCTGTAATCTCCCCCTTTTGGTTTAGTAACTTAACATACAATAATCATGCCTTTGTTGTGTTTCCACAGGTGACGGTGCCCCAAAGGAAAACAGTCCCTTTATCAACAACATAGAGAATGACAAGGGCAACAACTACGATGGCAGGAACATGGCCCTATTTGAGGTAAATATCCTCCGTATAGAAAGCCATGATCTCACTTGAAGCTCACTTGAACCGCTGACTTAAGCTATTAAGTCAGAGGTGTGTGTCACTATGTGTTATTTAGAAGAACCTCAAGCTTTATCAAAACAACACCAGCTTTAGTCTCATACAGAGGCTACAATGTGGGCCATTGCAGACAAAACCCTTCAGCAATGGTGAGAGAATCAGGATGTGTTTGTTTTACCCATCCCACTCGTCTACATGCAGTGCTTATATAAGAAGGCTTCTGTGTTACACATAGTGGGGGGGTCAAACTAGTGATCTTGCCATAGTTCAACTGTGATCTAATCAAAGAACAGCTGGTTGGCTTTCCCTTGTGCCTTGCTGATCTTCAGTCACAGGCCCGGTCTCCAGTCATTAGAACAGTCAGTTCTGCTCTACCAAAAGGCAAAATTATAGCACAACCATATACAGTGTACCAATCATTTTGTTTAAACCATATCCTTGATTTCACGTTATGTTATTTAGTGGAACATACAGCTTAACATGAATGAGAGCTGATTCTGCTTTTGCACATCATATTGAAATCGATTTTCCTGTTGTGTTGCAGGAGGAAATGGACAGCAACCCCATGGTGTCATCTCTCCTCAACAAGGTGGCAAACTACACCAATCTCACACAGGGAGCCCAGGAGCATGAGGAGGCTGATGAGGATGAGGGGTCCAAGAAGAAAGCAGTTAAGGTACATCACATGGTGTTTTCATATCGAATGTCTACTAGTTTTTCAGTACAGCAGGTTTAAATTATAAAACTTGTAATACTTACTTTAAACCACGTGAACTATCATTTCATAACAGGGTCTTTGACCACTGAAGCCCCACCCATTTATTTGCATTCCCAAATAAGGAAGCTTACTGTGAGGTCATAAATCAAAGGTTTCTCTCTTAGTAAAAACCTGATGACTGTTGTGTGGCCCAGAGCAGAGGGGCAATGTCAGATTTATGAACATAAGCCTATTTTCCACTTTTTGCCTTTTTGCTGCTGTACTAGGTTTTTTAGGAAAGAAAAACTGAAAGTGCCCACAGTGCCACCATGCTGCAGAGACATGTTTGTGTAACCACAGTTATCACATTAGCAGCATAGTCAGTTCATCCATCCTTGTCCTTCGACAGCTCTCGTTTTTGTTAAAGGTACAGAAAAATAAATGTAGTTTGTTTATACTGTCTGATTCCCTCTTCACCTTGTCACCTCTCCATAGAGCCCTCAGATGGGGACTTTCATGGGCGTCTACCTCCCTTGCCTCCAGAACATTCTCGGTGTCATCCTCTTCCTCCGCCTTACCTGGATTGTTGGCACTGCTGGCATCCTGGAGTCCCTGGCTATCGTAGGCCTGTGCTGTTCCTGTGTGAGTCCCCAACTCCAAACTTAGATAAAGAAATTCAAAATAAATATTGAATTGTAGCTTCTGGAGACGACCTAATTGGGCGCCCCTCTCATTGGGAAATGATGTAACAGTCCTAACTGAAAGCATTTGGCTTTCATGTTCATTATATCAGACCTGTCAAGTGTTTTATTTATCGGTTTATGGAGGGATTTAGCTTATACATTCAGTTTCAGTGTGAGTGCATTATTATATAAGCAAGGATTTAATGTAGATATCCAGCTTGTAAATGCTTTATGCCTACATTGGTATGAATATGTGTGTGCATATGTTCTTGAGTGGTATCGGTAAGATTGAAGGTGGTACTGCTGCCTCATGAATTATGGGGAGGCTGATGAAAGCGGTAGATTGAAAGCAGTACTGAGTGACGGGCAAGTTGACTCAGTGGCCACTGATCCCTCCTATATTTAGCCGCTGTGACTGTCTGTCTCATACAGACGCAGATCCTAATGGTACCTGGCAGCTTGCTGGATAATCCTTCCATCTGCAAAGTGTCAAAAACACAGTGACATGCACATCCATGCCACAGCTATACAGTGTTTACCAGTCCCTCATCAGACAATGGATTATGGCACATTAATTTGGGAAAGTACAAACACCTACTCAGTACAAACACCTAGAGTACAATCTGAAGTACGCTTTATCTGCTTGATAATGGAGGAACTACATCATCCTGTGCCAACCACAATACATTGCATTGATAATGGCTAACAGAGGTTAACAGAGGTTAATGTACAAAAGGAAGCTTTTTCACAAGAGTTAATATTTACCATACATTTCTTTAAATAACTTAATAGGTGTACACATTCACAGACAAGCCAAACATAAAAAAACACATCCCTCACTGTAACTGTTAAATCTGAGACTTGGTCACAAAATGTAAGCAATTGGCCCAAATAGTTTATTGTTGTGAATGAAGGTGAATTTTCATATCAGGAAGAACTAAGTTAATTTATCACAGTATAATCTAGCTAAAGTATGGTGAAGAGGGTGAACTGCTTCTCGTCTGTTACACAATGAGGATAACTGAGTTTAGGCAAACTGATTAATGTGCATTTTCACTGCTTAGATCAATTCTACCGATCAATTCTACTGATACTGATATCAGCCATATCAGTCAGTCACGCATAGATTGTGTCTTATACGATTGCTATAGTACTTTCACCCCTTGACAGAGATTTCGCCCAATTATGTTGTTTACCTTTCAGTTCAATCCAACATATTTGACCTCTCCTCACCTAAGCCAAGGATCAGCAACCTTTACTATCAAAAGAGCCATTTTCAAGCATTTGGCCAAAACACATCTGTCTGGAGTCGCAAAAACTAATTGAGCTTGATGATGAAGGAAACGCAGCCTAAATCACAGTCTAAATTAGTCTTAACCTATTTAAATGGACATTCAATACAATGTTTTATCACCTGTGATGACTCTGCAGTGGGCTACATTTGATTATGTGGTACTTTAACTTTGCAATTCCATTACAATTGCATTTATGAAATTCTAGAACTACAGAGTTCATAAACCTGCACAGCACCTCTGTCTGCTTATTTGGATTGGATGATTGTCGGAGGTTAGCAGGGTACTGTAATTGCCTTTTCACTATTATTCACAAAGTTGTGTGTTGTATTTGTTGCAACCCAAAAACTTGTAGTTGGAAACAACGAGTCTCACTGAGCTGAAATGGCACTCATGAGATTAGGTCTCATGCTAACAAATTAAACACGATTCAGTGACTTCTTCCCTGTGACTCGCCTTCCTGCCATTAGTCCTGCACTGTTTATCACTAAGCAACACAGTAGATGTTTTTTGTTAAGAGGTCAACAAGATATTTGCTGCCTTTCTGAAACATTTAAATACATTACAACAGGAATAAGGAACAGGAAAACAAAACTATAATGTTTTGCGACTCATTCCAGTGGGTGTTATTTGTGCTAATGTGTACATAACACAACATACTACTCGGCTGTCATATCTACCATTCTGATTACGTATTTACAGAAATATCACCACCCTCACAAAGCATTAATGAAGCATTAGAGTCCTGAAGCAGAAAGAGCTTAATGGTCTAAGTGCACACCAGATATTATATTGTGTGCATCGGATGCTATTTGGTCAACATGCCCCTACGTTAAGCAATGAAAATCAAACGATAAAGGACAGAGCAGAGAGAGCAGATAGAGGTAGGAGAGATGAGGTTTACAAAGAGAAAAAGATATAAAAAGAAAGGGGTAACAGGGAGAGAGTAAGGTGAGAAATAGGTGGTGGAAGATGACGCATAACACTTGCCACAATGCCAGATACACATGAAAAGTTGCTAACCTATCAATCTTATTTAACACATCTTCAGGATCTGATCAATATGAGCTCCATTCTCAATATTTGGATCAAATGATGACCATGTTTAGTTGTACAGATAACATAGAACTTATTATCTTTGGCTTCATACAGACCAAACCAAATTTTGTCTTGTGACGCCCAGTAGTTTTCCTTGCAGCAGCTCCTTCTGTTCATTTGCCTTCAGGACCAGGCTACTGTATAGCTGCTTAGGAAGCGGAAGTGGGAGGTCAGCTAATTGGCTTTCCTCCAGCTTATCCGTCTGCCACTTTAAACCGGACAACCGGGAAAGGGCAGGTTTATCCTGGTCAGAACTTCTCAAGGTGCTCTTCCTCCCATCTCATCTTATTCATCTCCTCTTTCTCCCCTCCGTGTTTTGACTATACGCTTTATACGTCAAGTTAATGATTCAGTCTTTTTTCTGTTTGCGCCCGTTATCTTTTCTCCCTTTCTACCGATCTCTCCCCTCTCTCTGCTCTCTTAATGCTATCTGAAAGCACCGTTAGGTAACAGGGCTGATACAAATACCCTCAGCAACAACGTGTGATTTCAAGAAAACGCTTGTATCCATTTCCAATCCAAAGGATTTAGGGCTTAGGACTCCAAGAAGTCATTTTACAGACTAAAGGGGTGATTTAACCCTCCAATGCTACTACTGGTATAGAAAAACAGGAGTTCAAGCACCGAAACAATCCTTGAGTTATCACTGTTGAAGTACTATGTTATATTCAAAAGGGCTTGACATGTGGGGTCATCTTAAAGAATTTTGGGCATTTCAGGCATTGTGTGTTTCTATGTTTTTAGACATTATTACATTATCTTTGAGTCTATTTAGTCAAATGTTTTACTTGTAAGGTGTTTCAAATGGTATAACCTTGTGTAGATTGTACAGTACCTTTTAAACAAACATCACCAAAGCACATTTGGTAGAAGCTCATGATAGTAATTCTGTGTTAGTTAAACTCTGACATGTGTGTTTCGTTATGGCCTCTCTCAACAGACCATGCTGACGGCAATATCAATGAGTGCAATTGCTACCAACGGCGTTGTGCCAGGTAGGACAGCTGTGATCCTCATACATTACTGTCACAAAGTGAACCAAATATTAAACTGACTTAACATGTTTGAAGTTTAATTTAACTTATTCTTGCTATTTGTTTTGTTCTGCAGCTGGTGGTTCTTACTATATGATTTCCAGATCATTGGGTCCAGAGTTTGGTGGAGCTGTCGGTCTTTGTTTCTACCTGGGAACAACCTTTGCTGGCTCTATGTACATCTTGGGTACTATAGAGATTCTACTGGTGAGGGGTGGCTCTATTGTGGCTAACCTGTTCTGTTAGCTGTGCCTACCTATGTTGAACGCACTTATTGGAAGTCACTTTGGATAAAAGCGTCTGCTAAATGACCGTAATGTAATGTAATGTTAGCTTGTTCTTACTTGTAAAATGATTAGCTAAATGAAAGGATATGGAGTTGTTTATTTTTTTCCTTGTCTTTCCCCTCCCCCCGCCTATTCAGACATACATCGTGCCTAAGGCGGCTATCTTTGTGGCGGAAAGAAAGGAAGACGAGGCCGATGCTCTGCTGAATAACATGCGAGTGTACGGCACGTGCTGCCTTGCCCTGATGTCTGTGGTGGTGTTTGTAGGGGTGAAGTATGTCAACAAGTTAGCGCTGGTCTTCCTGGCCTGTGTCATTCTCTCCATCCTTGCCATCTACGCCGGGGTCATCAAGACCGCTTTTGATCCACCGGACTTCCCGTGAGTTCCTTTTCAGTACCAACTAGTTCCCTCCGCTGTATTTATTAAACCTTACTAAGCAGACTTGGTGGTTATGAAGATGGCTCATTCAGTATTGCATAGTAATTAGTGCGATAAATTTAATGTCTAATTACTAGACCGACAAAGTAAGAAAATATAAGCTGTCCTTAGCAGTATATCGCATTTCTGTTCACACTGTTATATGTGATCTAGCTTTGTGGGGAAGAACATGTCTAATTCATATTTTCTCCCTCTCTGCATTGTTTGCAGTGTTTGCCTGCTTGGCAATCGTACTCTGCAGAACAGAAACTTTGACAAATGTCTGAAGACGGAGGTTATAAACAATGAGACCGTCACTACCAAGCTGTGGATGTTGTTCTGCAACGGACCAGAACTCAATGCTACTTGCAACGAATATTTTGAGAACAACAACGTGACTCAGATCCAGGGCATCCCTGGACTGACCAGTGGAGTCATTTCAGGTCAGGCCCAGTTTGTTTACTACTCTTGATTGCAGTTTGCAGATATGGGGTGATTCAGTTCAGGAATTCGAAGTTTGCTTCCCAGTATTGGTACATTCAGTCAAACAAAAGAGTGACTGAATGACGACTGAGGATATGGAGGGGATAGCATGGATCCTTTTGAACCTTTCGTCCTTACTGGGGACCTTGGCAGGTGGCGGCATCCTCTGGACCTCTGGATAGACAGTGGGGGCCAAGCAACGACAAGAAAGACAGGAACATGGGGAATTAGGGGAGAGGAAAGACGGGAGGGAATGTGGCAAAAACAAAAACTGTCCGGTGGCCAAACCTGCGGCAATTACTTACCAACTGCTATAATTACTCACTCAACTGTTCTGTCTGTCTCCTTATAGAAAATATGTGGTCAGAATACGGTCCTAAGGGTGTGCTGGTGGAAAAGAAGAACCTGCTATCTGACGAGGGAAGTGACCCCTCTCAGGATATCAACTTGCCCTACGTAGTTAACGACATCGCCACTTTCTTCACACTCTTGGTCGGCATTTACTTCCCCTCTGTCACTGGTAAGACTTAAATACAAAGACACACCCTGTGAGGTCTTCTTTGTACATCCAACGTAGACATCAGCGGACATAGCTCTACATTCTATCTTCAGCTATTTGCACACATTCTGTAGAGACACTGCCATACTACGCAGGGGTCGCAATTTCCAATCTTCATAGGGTGATAACAAACCAATATTAACACACAGCAGTTTACTTCTAACAAAGTCATTTTTAAATTAGATATATCTGGCTTATCCACTGCCTCATTCATACATGCTATTAGGAGTGTATGGGTGACACCAGGACACCCACCGCCCCAACAGCACAGGTTCACACCCAGATGGCAGTCACTCTGGCTTGGTAATGTGTTTGCAGACGACGGAGGGACCTTGTCCTTGTTGTTTGGGTCTTGGGTCTTCTTGTTTAGTTTTTACACTGAACATATTTTGACATTTAACACATTGAAAAAGTATAACGATAAGTAAGTGGATTGCCATACAGATCTTTGCCTCAGAACATTTGTTTGATGTGATGGACCTCTGTGAATACTACAACATGATTGTATCTCTGTTATTGTTTCCTTTGCCATTTTCCACCAGAATTCATTTCTGTATTGTCTTGTGACTCCTTCCAGGTATCATGGCTGGGTCAAACCGGTCAGGTGACTTGCGGGATGCCCAGAAGTCGATCCCCATTGGGACCATCCTGGCCATCGCTACAACCTCCTTCATCTGTATCCTAAAACATTTCACTCTGCCACAACTATTGAATATTGAAATATTTATTGCAGCTAAATCACCAAGGCTTTACTTTCATTCTGTCTTCAAAAGGTCTTTGTAACTTTGAGGTATTACTAGAAAAAGTATTGGATTCACTATAACTTTCCTTCATGAGTGACTCTCAGACGTCACCTCTGTGGTGCTGTTCGGTGCCTGTATTGAGGGTGTGTTGCTGCGAGACAAGTAAGCTACTTCACACAGCGCACAATGCCTACGCATATATGTATCACATAGACAATTAAAAACAGAACCGGAAGAAAAGCAATTATGTTTTTTAGGTGTGGCTGTTTCTTTCTTCATTTTACATTTTTACATCTTATATTTTTGTTATTTTTTACATTCCAGATTTGGTGACTCGGTGAAAGGGAACCTTGTCATCGGCACACTCTCCTGGCCATCGCCGTGGGTGATTGTAATCGGGTCGTTCTTCTCCTGCTGTGGGGCCGGGCTGCAGAGTTTGACCGGAGCCCCACGCCTCTTGCAGGCCATTGCACGAGATGGCATTGTGCCTTTTTTACAGGTTAGGTCGAATTCTGATCTCACTCGTTTGGGGAACTTGCACTTGGGTCCACACAGAATCAACACTTCTGAGACCGCCGTCTAGAGAGGCTGGTCTGTATACAACATGTTCTTATGCTCACACACATGCCACTACTTGTGCATAGGTGTTTGGTCATGGAAAAGCTAATGGAGAACCTACGTGGGCTCTGCTGCTGACTGCAGCGATCTGCGAGATTGGCATCCTCATCGCCTCCCTGGACGCTGTGGCTCCTATTCTCTCCATGTCAGTATTTGTCTGTGGATATTCCATACTCATGAAATTGGATAGCCATATGAATTCTATGAAGAGATAATTTATCATATTTGCATAATGTCCAAGTTTTGTGGGGGTTTTGTAATTTGCCTTTCCCCTTCCAGGTTTTTCCTCATGTGCTACCTGTTTGTCAATGCGGCCTGTGCGCTTCAGACCCTCCTGCGCACACCCAACTGGAGACCACGCTTCAAATACTACCACTGGTGAGTGTAGATGTTCTCGTCCGTTTAATTTATATACATATATATAGTCGTATGTGACAGCTACTCCCTGTCAGTGTGCTTTGATTTGTGGTGTTTAAATACGTTTGCTTTCTCCTGCAGGACTCTGTCTTTTCTGGGAATGAGTTTATGTCTCTCGCTCATGTTTATCTGCTCCTGGTACTATGCGTTAGTGGCCATGGTCATCGCTGGCTGCATCTACAAATACATTGAATACAGAGGGTGAGAATGGCATTTTGTCTTATTATGCAGGTCCTCAGTGTGTTGCCATTAGGTTTTGAATTCATTGTCGTTTCCTTCATTTGTTTTCTCAGGGCAGAAAAGGAGTGGGGTGATGGCATCCGAGGCCTGTCTCTGAATGCTGCCCGCTATGCCCTAATTCGCCTAGAGGAGGCTCCCCCACACACCAAGAACTGGAGGTTGTGTGACAGAATTAAACAACGATATATATGGAATGATTTAATTGACTTGATATTCTAGTATCAAATCTGAATGGGACTTCTTCTTTCTCCTCAGGCCTCAGTTGTTGGTGCTGCTAAACCTGGACTCAGATCAAGCAGTCAAACACCCTCGCCTGCTGTCCTTCACCACTCAGCTGAAGGCCGGGAAAGGCTTGACTATAGTGGGAAATGTCATAGAAGGAACTTATCTCACTAAGGACACAGAGGCTAAGATTGCTGAGCAGGTATGCTGGGAATGTGAACCTATGAAACACAGGCACGTGCATGTTAATAGATGTAACATGAGAAACACATGATTATGTCATTAATATGGCCATACCAAGGCCATACCAAGGCCAAATTCTTGAATGTTGGGATTGCCATAAGCCACACACACATAATGTAGAGTGACACTGCCACCTACTGGCAAAATGAAACAAGCTTTACTGGTTACCTTTTCTTTTCACAATGCTTTTGCTATTGAGCATTTCTGAACACTGATTTGATTTGTTAGTGCTCAACCAACAAACAGCACTATCATAATTAAACATAGTGTTTATGTAAGTGAGCACCTGTGGTATTTTCTCCACGAAACTCAAATCAGGGCCAAGATTCTTCGTAAATTTCTTCTCTACTCATTTTTATTCCACCTGCTGCAATTTCTCTTGTTTCTCCATCCAGAACATCAAGTCATCCATGTCAGCAGAGCGCACCAAAGGCTTCTGCCATGTTGTGGTGTCTTCCAACCTCAGAGACGGTGTGTCTCATCTTATCCAGTCCGCGGGGCTCGGAGGCATGAAGCACAACACGGTTCTCATGGCCTGGCCCGGAACATGGAAGCAGTCCAGCGAGCCACAATCATGGAGGAACTTCACAGGTACAGAGGGGAAACACGGCCTCAGAATGAAAAGCAATACAGGAGAAAAATACACTCTCTTATTGTGGGCATGTGGAACATTTTACACATAATCCTTAACAGTTACATCTTGTCATTCCTCTCTATCCAGAGACAGTGCGGGAGAGCACAGCTGCCCATCAGGCGTTGCTTGTGGCTAAGAATGTGGACAGCTTCCCCACTAACCAGGACCGACTGGGAGAGGGCACTATTGACGTGTGGTGGGTGGTTCATGATGGAGGGATGCTGATGCTACTACCCTTCCTGCTGCGTCAGCACAAGGTTAGTCAAAGTGTGTGTCGGTGTGACACACATATACAGTATATCAACGTCCTACTTACTAATCCATTAACCCCCTGTTGCTGTCACTCCCTGACAGATGTACTGTTTTCTTGTCTACCCCAGGTGTGGAGGAAGTGCAAGATGCGCATCTTCACCGTGGCACAGCTGGATGACAACAGCATCCAAATGAAGAAGGATCTCCAGATGTTTCTTTACCACCTGCGGCTGAATGCAGAGGTGGAGGTGGTGGAGATGGTGAGACTTTTAGAAGAAGGCTGTAATTAAATCAATCAAGTTCCTTGTTGGTTGAACATTGGTTTGACATGTCTCCTTTGCAGCATGATAATGACATCTCAGCCTTCACCTATGAGAAGACGCTGGTGATGGAGCAGAGGTCTCAGATGCTGAAACAGATGCAGCTATCCAGGACCGAGAGGGAGAGAGAGGTATTTACAGCTCATTCATTTCAATACATCTGTTACATTTCAACATAACACTGCAACATATTTATTCTTTCATTAGTGATCTATACTTATTTATTAAGCAAATAGGTTTGAGTAATTGTCAAGTCACCAAATAATGGTAAATGCCCCATACTGTGTCACCGCAGTCCAACCTGTCATATTCATAATAGCTGAGTACAGTCAGAACCCTGCAAAAACAACTTACGATTGTTAATATTGCAGTTTTCTGTCAAGCTAATCAGTGAATTAATTGTTTTAGTGTGGATTTTGACACATGTAGAGGTGATTTTACATTTATAAATTCAGTCATACTAAACTGAATGGTTGTTGTTTACATTCTATGTGTGATTATATCATGATGAATCACTTGTATATCCTACTTGTGACGTCATACTATCACCGATTAATGAAGTAAAACTCGTTAGGTTCATTCCATAGATTGCTGTTTTCATACGTAGCTCAATGACAACATTGTCTTGGTAATGTCTGGCCTACCGTTGCATTCTGTGACGATTGGCTCCTTTCCATGCCCATCTGCCAATGCCATCTGCCGTGCCACTGTGCTCAGATTCAGAGTATCACTGACGAATCACGTAGCTCAATCCGGAGGAAGAACCAGTGCGGTGCTCAGGGCACGAATCTCACCCGGCAGTCCTCACCGACGGAGGACACACAGGAGGATGAGGTAGCCAAGTCATCGAGCCTCGTGCCCCATGTCCCTTACAAAACTGACAGGTCTGTCTTCACAAAGCGGGATCTTTGCCTACATCTAAGATATCTGACATTTAGAGAAATCAGTCAAAGTCCAGACCGGGTGCTACTTCCTGTGCAGTCCTATGGAGCTGCTTTGTGAACACAGCCGGTCAGATCCTAGCACTGAAGCTGTACCTCCTATTACCATCACCTCCACCTCCTCCATGCTCCCCAACAAACTCCTCAAAAGGAAAAGTGGACAGTATTGTCACCAAAAATACTTGAACTACCATATAATTCATACACAATGGCTACACCACTGTCCTGATGCTATCAAACGCACCTGCTCAGCAAAGAGTTTGGCCCCTTACCTGGCAAAATGGATGCCATTCAGACCTGAAAAAAGCAGCTGGTCTTGCAAGAAGGTATCAGTGATGTCCAGGGATGACAGGTCCACAGGAGAGAAACAAATATGATCCTCCATTGTTTCATTGTTGTTTTAGTTGTTGTTATCAGACATTTTTTGGAGATTGTTCCATCCAGGTTTCTAATACATTTTATGCTTTACCTTTATCATTTGCTAACATATTTACATCTTTCATAGGGCAGTATTATGTTGTCTCACACCTCTTTAGCTGTTTGTCCTCTCCAGTTTTGTGAATTCCTGTACTTCCTTGGTTCCTGTCATCCATTGTTGCATGATAGTAACATCACGTCTCTTCCTCATCCTCTCCGCTCTGCCGTTCTCCATTGAATTTCCCCACCTTTTGTTTCGCCTCGTCATTTCTTTCGTCTCACCTTTCTCTCTATTCTCTCCAGGCTCAGCTCATCCATGACAGGAATACGGCATCTCATGCCACAATAAACGACAAGGCCGACACTGGGCCAGAGCGGGTCCACATGACGTGGACCAAGGACAAGCTTTTCTCCGAGCGCTTCCGTAACCGCGACTGCAACGCCAGCGTGGCCGTACGTGACCTGTTTAACATGAAACCGTAAGTTCACGTTTCCTTCACTCTGAACACCAAACCAACAGAGCTGTTTCTTGTAAATGTTGTGTTTCCTTCAGGAGGCAAAGGCCGAAATGAACATGTTTCTTTTGGCTCAATGTCACTTCTATTGAAGGCCATAATAGAAAGAACATGAGTGTTGCATGTGCCTTGTGAGAGTGATTTGCATCCCGAGTGGATTTTCAGAAGTAGATTTAAGAACCAGAACGTCTCAAACCAGAGCACATGGTTCAGGGTGGTGCTAAGGTGTGGTGGAGGGTGGCAGTGTGGGTGGATAGCATGTGTATTTCTTGTTATTGTAGTAATTTGGACACCCAGAGGCTGACCAGCTGAAACGGGCCAAACGCCTGCATGGTGTGTGCATTCAGGCTCTATTTGCTGTGTGCGCATGTGTGTGCACTTTCAGCCATCTCAGTCTTAGTGCATGGTTGTATCACGCAGACTACGCTGTATAGACTAACAACCTCTCATCCCATACTGTCCATACTGAAAGTGTGTTCCACCAGCTTCAGATGGTTCAATTATGTTCCAGTTCACTTATATTGGCTCATAGAGGTAACGTCTGTAATTCAAATCATTAACATAATAGAAACAACACTGCTGTCCTGCAGTGCAGTAAAAAAAACAAAGGCCATTTTGTCATGAATCTCATCAACCAGCTTTGTGTCAAATGGCCATTGCTCCCTGAATTCGACTTTGATCACACTCTGGGTGTCCTCATGAGCCGTTTGGGACAGTTGGGAGCTTGAAGTGTGGTGTAGAGAGCTGGAGCTGAAGTAGAAGCATCTAAGCCTGTTTCTGTTGTTCTGTCCCATTTTTCTCCTTCTAGAGAGTGGGAGAGTCTGTAAGTCACTTTCTCTTTGCTAATGCATTGTGTGTGTGTGTGTGTGTGTGTGTGTGTGTGTGTGTGTGTGTATGTCTTTGCATCTTGTTTGTGTGCGTTTAAGTGCATGCCTGTCCTGTTTTTGCCACCATGTGTCACAATTATTAACAAATTAATTATGAGTAGAAAGCAGAATTTTTTATCTTAGTGTAATTCGCTGCCTTCTGTCATTTCCTGTTTCCTTACCAACCACTTGATAAAGAACATATCCTCTTCATCCTAAAATGCGGCCTCTTTATTTGGAATGTATCCGCAAATCTGCCTTTGTTCTCATCTCCTTAACGTTTTCCTTACTTACTTCCATATAATTGATGGCAGTGTTTGTATTTTATTTCTGTGGTGAAGTGCCTGAGGGCTGGCTCCTACTGTTTGAGTATTCACATATTCAGAGCAGTAGTAGTATCATACTGTATTGGAAGAAGAAAGTACCCAAGTAGATCTGAGAAGAATTGAGATCCTACAATGGGAAATCCAAAACTGCTGACTAATGTTATTGCAAACCATTTTGACAGCTGAATATTTGAATACTAGTTCAGAAAAAATCGATGAAATCCTTAAACCACGGGGGCCAGCCATAGTAACTAGTATATAAATAAAGCAAGTAGGAAAAAGCTCACTGTAAGCTTTGTATCCAACAGTAACCAGTCCAATGTCCGCCGGATGCACACAGCGGTAAAGCTCAATGAGATGGTGGTCAACAAGTCGCAGGGAGCTCACCTGGTTCTCCTCAACATGCCGGGACCACCAAAGAACAGAGGAGGAGATGAAAACTGTATCCATATCAAATTATGAAATGCCTCTCACATGTTTATTTTGATGACTTATCTCTGTGTATTACTCTGTTAATGACCCTGTGAACCCATTTAAGATTTAATGTCAGAAACTTTAAAGCTAAAAAATTACCACAGTTCAATATAAAGTATCAATTGAACAACCCAGTACAACACAGATTATCAATCAAGTCAATCAGATGTTGAGTTGTCCCTAGAACAACATTCGTATCATTCACTTTGGTTGTTGCTCCCTCACCTGTGCTGTTTGCCAATGGTGTGGTTTATGCTTTGACTGCTGTCCCTCTCAGATATGGAATTCCTGGAGGTCCTCCTGGAAGGTCTGAACCGGGTCCTCCTGGTCCGAGGTGGAGGCCGCGAGGTCATCACCATCTACTCTTAAAAAACATTCATGCCCCACCCTGCACACATGGGCTAATGCCATGAAGCCGGTCACTGGGCATTTTTGGGAAAGAAGCCTAATTTGGGTTTTTAAGGAAGGCGGGGGTTGTTGGATTGGCAGATGGTCTGCAGGACATTAGAAAGGAGGAGTAAGTGTCTCAGCATGGTGTATCCAAGCTAAAGCCACAGGACCCCTGCAGATGGAAGACAGAACATACAGACACTTTATATTTTTAATTTACCTTTCAAACTATTGTTTTGTTACATGTTCACATCTTTCCCTTTTGTGTTGATGTTGTCAGTCATTGGCGCTCATTGTGTACAAGCAAAGACGTGAATGTGTGTGCTGTTGATGATGTTGATGTCATCTGGTCTATCCTGCTCAGAGGGGTTGTACCTGAGAAGAATCTGCACTTGCGTTCAGTTGGCATTTTTTTGATTTGAACTCTGCTGAGGGGTTAAGTACGAAAATATACTTGAAAGATCGATCATACTGAATTTTCAAATAGTTTGGTGACATCAATGGTCTACATCACCATCTCTTTGAAACCACTTAGATCTTTCCAAGGTCCGACTGAACTGTAGAGCCACATAGCTACAGAACAGATGCAATCAAGCAGAGTTGGGGTTCAAGTTGAAAGGTATACAGATAGAGATGAAAGTCCTAGTTGATGTCTCTGTTCTGTAGTTATTTGCCTCGTGACTGATTGAATGACGGACTGGCCAAGGGGCTTTTGAATGTGCAATACCAGCTGTTCCTGCACTGGCAGAGACACAAAGATGAAGGATGGTGTTAGGCAGGTGCAGGCTTGTCAAGTAAGTTCTGTTAATCTTTGGTCAATGTTTCCTACCCCCAAGGGATGCTGTTACATTAGGGAAGACAGCCATGGTGGATATTGTAGGACATGTCCTTCATGAGGTCTTCAATATGATATTTAATCACTTATAGAAATGTAAAAACACAACAACAGTTCTGAACAAATGGAACCCAGTTTGGTTTGATATGGTTCGGTCCTGTGTTGGTGTGTTTCAGCACTGTCCGTCTACTCGCCCGTCGTTCGACCACATACTTCTGTCAGTACATTTACATGCATGTTAAAACGCCATAATCAGATTGAAATTGACATCAAATGCTGTTAGTGTACTCAGACCTTTACTGTTGATGCATTATTATCTCTTATCAGTGCGCTACCTGTATCCATATATCCAGTTTACTCTGTATTTTTGCCTTAATCTCAGTTCAGACAAAAATCTGAGTATAATGTGCATGTAAACCTACTGACCGATGCCGTTCCCTTTGTATTCTATGTTCTTATATAAGTGGAGCACACTATTGGTGCATCAGCCCGTCTCTGGGCTCTCAAGATAGACAGATGTAGAAAACAGAAGACAGACAGCAATCCAGTCCACACAATTGAACGTGTTTCAATATTGTTTTTTAATAATATTTTACCACATGTTATTCTTTGTTTTGAGTCACGGACTCAGTAGGCGAGTTGTTATGATCATGTTAAGGAGAAAAAAAAGTGCCAAACAGATGACAAAAGAAACTCTGCAGGTAGGCAGGTATCTCCATTTCTTCACATTTACTCCATTGAATCACTGCACAACAGAAGAAAGACAGTGGTGAGCACAAATCTAGAGATAGATTGTATCAAGATACAAATCTATGATACAAATCTTAGATCCTTACAAAAAAGAAATGTTATCCATGGACCATTTTATTTTCAAGGGATTTCAAAGATCTAATGTGGACTGTTTAGCAAAGTGGATTGAACGCTGATCCGTCTTACATCCAGTTTCTTTTGGCCCTTAGCTGTGCAGTATTTTGTAAAAGCAGAATATTTCCCACAGTTGTGTGTGGGGAACAGAGAACTGTTTCAGTCTGTTATGCAGCATTTGTGCTTCTTGTGTTTTATTCTCGTGGATGTATGCCTGTTAACTGTAGTTCTGGTCTTTGTGGTGTTGTTACATTGTTTGATTGTCTGTCTGTTACTTTATTGCTAATTTTCAGTGTGATTTTTATGGAAGGAGGGAGAGAGGCCGAATGTATGAAGAGGGCAGCAGTTGTCAACATGTTGGGAAATAGGTTTTATTTTTTTCCAACTCACCAGAAACATGACAAATGACGCACATCACACGCAATTGACCATCCTTCATAATACATAGACACCCTAGACTGAAAGTTAAGAACTTCCAGGCTACCATTGAATGGCTCATGTTACTCACTATCATGTATGAAGTCTCAGAAAAGTTTTCCCTGTTTCTTGTTCTATGTTGTATTTTAGGCACCAAAAATCTTTTAATCTTTATAGAGTGAAACATAAAATTCTATTTAGTTTTAAGAAGCTGTTACAATAATGATCTTTTTTCAGCTGAATAGGTCTAGCTATGCATAAAGACAATGTGAAATGCACAAAAAATGAAACAAAAGTTGTTCAAATTAATATAACAACATTTCTGAAAAAAAGCAAATAGCATAGTCGGTAATGTGTGTTACACGCTTTAAAGTTTGAAGTGACGGGACAATGTAATCTACCTCAACATGTCACTGAGGCTGTGCAGGAGGAAAAAAGACTCATCACTCTGGAAAAAAGTGTGTGTGTGTGTGTGTGTGTGTCTGTGTGTGTGTGTGTGTGTGTACCAAAATGAAGCCATTTGTGTTTCTGCTGGTGTCCTCGAGCTGGAGCAGAGAGTCACTTGTGGGCACACGTGTAGATGTGAAGGTAGCCCTGTAAATGATATTTGTGCCTCTGAGTAATTAATAAAAATGCTAAATAAATAAACTGCCTCCTGATTCAATGAATAACAAGTGATAATATTGTTGGTTGATGTGTGTAAATTCTGTTGTATTCAGTCTAACTGGGTCAGGTCAGGTTGGGCTAAGTCAGTGTTTCCCAAAGTGGGGGGTATTGCAGGGGGGCGCGACAAGAGAGATTTTCTTATCTACAAAAGGGGGGCCATGCAGAAAAAGTTTGGGAACTACTTGGCTAACTATTGTTTAGGATCTCAGCTCTATGTCAACATAGCAGTTTGTTTATATTCAGGTAAAACTGAGCATTAACTGAAGTCCAGGAGAAAAGGAAACAATTGCTAAATATTTTCTAAACTTTTAAAATAAGATGTTTTAATTTTAACATCTAGCAAATTTCCTGAAATTTTATTATACCACAAGTAATTTAGACAACATAGAAAAACCCCAACTGTAGTTAATGAACTTCCCCTATTGTCATTTTTAAAAATGTGTGTCAATATCTTAATGCAAAAATGTCCCTTCTGTCATTTCTCATTAATACTAAAAATCTTAATGTAATTTCATGGATGGATTTGTTTTCATTCACAGTTCAGATGGAAGCACACTATTCTTCCTCTAGGGGGCTCTATCGTATTGAAATCCTGGGTTGATGACTGATCCATGACTGACTCTGATAATTCATCAGTTATTCATTAAATCATCAGTCACTTGGTGTTCATATGTTTGATTTTAATAAAAAAAAAATGTTTTTTAATATTTTTAAAAGCATGTGCTACTTGAAATATGCTTCAATTCAATCCACTGAGCCTAAGCAGGACCAGGCCCGATGAAGATTTTTAGATTTTTGAGGCTTCTAAATTTAGGAACACGGACTGAGAAGGTCCTAGGAGACCTAAACAGCAGCTTGTTCATCATTCTTCACCCTTTTGTCTCACCTCATCTGTGGACTAACTGGACAATTAGCCATCAGACAGGCTTGACCCACTGCAGGTCATATGATCCCTGCCTGACACACACACAAACACACCAGCGCCACAGTCAGTTGGAGCGTGACCATGACACAGAGGGAAGGAAATACCACAGACTAAGATGTTTATCAAATCAATACTTCACAGCATACACAAGTCAACACGGAGGTTCTTCAGCACCACTATGAACATTTACATCCTATTTCTTAGCTACACACGATCAGTTTGCCAGTTTGCCTGTACTTCTCTAACATGGACGCCCTTGAGCTTTGGTCATGAGTGACCTTTGATCCCTTATGGCCTCAGTCTGTCTGTACTGTCCCAACTATCATTTACTCAATAAGACAAAGTTCATACAGACAAAGATACAGAGTCACTGCTGATGTTTACTTCAGTTATATGTTAAGTGTGTTTAGTCTGAACTCAGTCTCTCTGTTGCTCTCTCTCACGCGTTCTCTCTGTCTCTCTCTCTCTGTCTCTCTCTCTTTCTCCTTTTCTCTTTCTCTGTCTCTGTCTCTCTCTCCATTTGCTCTGTACATGTTGACCAAATCGATAGCAGAGGCATCATGTTTAGAGTGCAGTTGTGTTGAAATAGCTGTGTGTGTGTGTGTGTGTGTAAAGCTGTGACGTTCGTCTTTCTCTGTCCATTGAAATGTTGTTTACACTCTGAAAGCACCGTTAATAAAGGAAGTAACAGGAACATCTTGAAAGTGTGACCCAGTGTGAAGCATCATGTCATTTAGGTATGTGTGTGTGTGTGTGTGTGTGTGTGTGTGTGTGTGTGTGTGTGTGGTTCTATTGCTCTGGTTTGCCCACTTGTGGTCATTTCATGCTCCTGCCATTGGCACTGACCAAGGTGCTAGTGACTGACAAGTGCTTCCATCCCAAGGGTGTGTGTGCACCGTGTGGAATAACTGAGCTGCTTCCACTAGAAGGACAGAATGAGAGTTACAGAGCATTTTCCAAAATGAAAAGAAAATACAAAGTCATTTCCTAACCCTGTTTATGCTCAAACAGTGTGTGTGTGTGTGTGATGCAACTAGTTTCCCCCCCAGCCGTTTACAACTGTTTAAATAGGAAGTGAGCAAACACATATGAATGACTGAAACCCAGAAACAGATGACTATTCCCATCGGAAAAAACACACAATTACGTCAAAGAAAGCATCTGACACAGCTGACGCACAGCTGGGGTTCAAAATGTCACATTCTAACATCAAGAATAGGTGGATAACAATGAAATATAGGGTTGAAAGAACACAGTCATGCAGAGTCATGCACGAGGAGATGACTCTGCTATGACAAAACACACAACGGTTGTTGGTTGGTGGTTGGTTATCGTTTCGTTGACAAGCTTCAAATTCAGCTCCAGCAGTTCCTATGTCTGCTGTCTGAGTTGAGTTGGTTTCCCAGTGGGGTTGGTTATGTTTATTGGACTTATTGGAGTGGATTCTGACAGTTAGTTTGTGCAATGCAAACACCGTATGAATGTATGAGGCTATTCCTCCTTTTGTTTTTAAAGATATTGAATAAGCAAATCTATTTATATATATATATATTTCAATGATAGAAAACACAAAGAAGAAACACAAATTCTCCATCAATATTTGTTTTAGTGTCACAGTGACAGAGTGATCAGTAGGTCACTATAAACTCACCACCAACAGTGCTGCACACACTGAGTTCTGGGTGAATGTGACAGCTGACACTTCCAGCTGAGTGCTGAACCTTCATCCTGCTCATAGCTGCTCCATCCTGCCTAGCAAGGGTTAAACTGCAAAATCGAGGAAAGCTGTCAAGTTGACAAAGAGGCAGACAGAAGAAGACGAAAACGTAGATGAAAATAAATTGTATTTAATATAATCAAATGATCAATATCATATCAAATAATATATAAAAATAAAAGTGGTATTTAATTACGGTATGTATTTATTTATTTTCCTATTTTGTTTGAACATCCTGGGTGGACATCAACAGATAAAAATAAAGGAATGATCATATATAGCATAATACTCAAAAACAAACAAACGAATAAATAAATGTCCTACACCTGATTTTCTCTATATTGTTATAATGAAATAAAATGTATGTATGTGTTTGTTTGTCTTAACAAATTACTTAGGGAGCTGGGTTACGTATTCACGTTCACTGTCATGAATTTGATTTTGAAAACTGATACCGGAAGCGCTACTTGTCATCGTGTGTAGCTTGACTCTGTCCTGGCTGCTGGGGGAATGAGCCGCAACATCAACCCCAGCCGGAGAATAATAACAGCCCGTCTGTCTGCTGGTTTGGGATCCTGGAGAAGCGACCGGTTACCTGTCAGCCCTCAACTCCAGCACATCTCTGCCTTTATTCCGATCGGCTTCATCTAAAGGAGGAGCGCTCAGAGACGGTTTGGAAGGAGGTGACATGCCCTTCATTGCTCGACGCGGTCGGTGCGCTGCTCGCTGTCAGACGTGGCCGAGGTGCAGAGCGGTTATGGTGCGTTCACGTTTCTCCTTTGCACACTAGGAGGACTGGTTCTGTTCTCCGCACTGGTTTAAGAATCGAGGAATCGAAGAAAAGGATCAGGATTCTATGCGGAACGGCGGGAAAATGCAGCACCGCGTATATTTGTGTGCAGGTGGATGGTTAACCTGACGGTCACCGCCGCCGCCGCTTCCCTCTCGTTCAGCCGCTGCAGTAGGTTTCCCTACAGCCGGAGCTCGGAAGACTAACGAGGAAAAATAAACAAAACGACCAAAGAGGAGCCCGACCAGAATCAAGCCGAGCTATGCTTCCCGGGGTCGGTGTGTTCGGCACCAGCCTGACCGCGAGGGTGATCATCCCGCTGCTGAAGCATGAAGGCTTCGCCGTCAAAGCCCTGTGGGGCCGGACCCAGGAGGAGGCGGAGGAGCTGGCCAAGGAGATGGACGTCCCGTTCTACACCAACCGGATCGACGACGTGCTGCTGCATCAGGACGTGGACTTGGTCTGCATCAACCTGCCTCCGCCTCTGACGCGGCAGATCGCAGTGAAGACCCTGGGTGAGTGGGGGGGCCGGATGGAGGCTGCATGTGGCCTGGGAGGGTGTGTTGGTCATCCCTACTGCCGCGGGGAGATAAGGACCTGTGTGTGTGTGCGTGTGTGTGTGAGAGAGAGAGAGGGAGCGAGCGAGAGAGAGTGTAGCCCCATAGCTGTGGCTGAGGATTAAGCCCTCTGTTTTGGGTGATCAAGGTGGAATCAGGCACAGCCGAAGTGCTCTTGAGCAAGGTGCTGATCTCTGTTACAAAGTTCCTCATGTAAATAAGATCAGGGCTAATAAAATAGCTGTTATTGGGGATGAAGGTCTTGTTTATGGATGAGAGAAGAGAGTTTTAAACTGAAGTGAGCATATCAATCATAATCATTGCCTACCTGTGTGATGTCAGTTGATGAGGTGCTTTAGTTAATGCCTGTTAAATAACCTCAATGGAGGGAGCGGAGACTAGTGGCAACAGCCTGAGCTCCATTCCAAAGGTTTCATTTACCCCCACACACCGGCAGAGACTCTCAGCTCAGAGGAAACATGAATAAGTTAGACTGTGACCAAACAACTGCTGCAACATCTGAGATGAAAATAGAATAGCTGGCAATAATTAGATTTTAATAAGACTTTGGTTGTGTCAGTGCTGCTTTGGGTCTGTATGATGTCTGTGCTTGGTAGAGATGAGCACAGTCACACCCACACACAGCTCAATGACTTGTGTGTGTGTTAATGAGTGAGTGCTGCCGTGCCGATATGCTGCCTCAGCTGCCAATCAAGTCAGAGTCACTGGTCACATGTCAGCCAACACAGCCTGACAGCTACAACATGAGCATCAGCCAGACTTGTGTGTGTGTGTGTGACGGGGAAGGGGCTGTGTGAGTGTGACAGAGAGATGTGGAGATGTTGTGACTTTACAGACATGTTTCTCAGCAGCTTGCAACCCTTTTTTGTTTATGTGTATTTAATTGTAAACACAGAAAGAAATGGTGTTAATAAAAATGAGTTTCTGTCTCTCTAGGCCAGTTTTCCTATAAGATCAAGACACATGTTGTCCCAGGCTTGATGGGCCTTTATGGAGGTATGAGCTGTAATGACTGTGGTCCCTGGTGTCGGTTCTGTATTGAAGGCCTTCCCAGTGACATCGCCTGTGACCGCCAGTGTGAAGTTTGTGCTGTAACATCCTCCAGGGGAGATGAGTTCACCGCGTGTTCCCTCAGGCTCACACCGCCGCCGTTGTTTGCTTCTTGTCAATTTCAATGGGGGTGTGATTGAACAAAAGAGAGATCAAAAGAGAGATCAATGAGTTACCTGTTTGCTTTGTTGATGACGCGCTCGCACAACGGAAAGGTATGTGTCATGAATCCTTTTCCTCTGACGCGTGTGTCAGTGCGACGGCTACACAAACCTGCCGAGCCCGGGAACACAATCAGCAGTCACGTCCCGCTGAACTTGACTCACCTCTCTCCAGCTAGCTTGTCTGCGCCTGGCTCCTTCTCCGCCCTCAGCCCGTTTCCTCATAGCTCCATTGTTTCCAGCGCTGCCTGTTCCTTTCCACCCTTCTCTCTTCCTCCGCCCTCCATCACTTCCCTGCCCCAGTCTGTCCTCGATCACATTTGCATCTTGTTGGGTAACGAGAGAGAAAAGACTTCTGACTTCCTGCTCATGAATGCAATCCTAACATATTCAGAGTGACACAGTAGGTGCGATGTTAATAAGGGTATGAATCACATACTGGTATAATAATTATACACTGGCAAACATTGTATTGTCATGTGTGTGTCACCTCCAAGAAGGTAAAGGAACTCAAAAGACTGGCTGTGTGTGTGTGTGTGTGTCTCACTCTCTCTCTCTTTCTCTGTCTCTGTCTCTCTCTGTCTATCCCTCTCTCTGTCTTTCTCTCACACTCTCTCTCTCTCTCTCTCTCTCTCTCTCACTCTCTCTGTACATGTTGACCAAATCGATAGCATCGTGTGTGTGTGTATAGCTTTAAAAAACTCAGAATGGGCTTTAGATTCATTAGCGATGAAGTCAATGAATCTGTATGATTTGGCTTGAGTCTACACAGCAGGATCAGGAATGTAAAGTGGTTGATCAGGACTGGATACTAACCTGTGATGGTAAAGGATTCCAACTGGCCCACCTGCTGATCAGGTTTGACACGTGTGTGTGCTGGAGGTTTATTTCCTCAATCCAGCGAAGGAGGTGTCATTACAACAAACCGGTTCTTCCTGTAGAGCCTCATCTCTTCCTCCAGAGGGATTCAGTTGTTCTCTTTTCTTACTACGACATTCCTGAGGCGTCTCATGTCACATCACATGGCTGTGTGTGTGTGTGTGTGTGTGTGTGTGTGTGTGTGTGTGTGTGTGTGTGTGTGTGTGTGTGTGTGTGTGTGTGTGTTCTGGCAAGACTTAGGTAACCTCACACTGTCTGCTCCACACACACACACACACACGCACAGATACACATACCATGCTTCAGATGAGTATGAAGCATTGCTTGGCATCACCGTCTTAATCCAGAGACATTGGAATTCAAATTTGGAACTTGGAATCATGATGACTCCATTTCAGACTTCTCTGAATCAATAGCTCTCATATCTGCAGTATGATTGCTTTGTTTGCTCTGCGTCTCTGATTGAACTGTGCCTGTCTCAGTTCCCATGAAGGAGCGGGAGGCATGCTGTCAGCACTCACACACACACACACACACACACACACACAGGTGACATGAGACACGGCAGAAGTTTTCCGAACATTTATAGCTCACCAAAACGTCCATATGGAAATATGTCAGGCAGCAATGAAGTAAACAGGAAGCAGAGGAACTCTCTCTATTAATCCATTTCACTTGTTTATTATTATCATATCCCTGTTGTATCGTGTCAGTTTAAGTGCATTGGATTGTTGATAATACAGGAGTTTCAGATCATATTGACACACACACACACACACACACACACACCTGATGCCAAAACTTCAGCATTTCACTTTGAGGAATTCAGACTGTCTGCTATTTGATATGCTGAGTTATAAAAAAAAAAAGCTGCCAGTTTGTTTCTCAGTCATAAAGTGCTGCTGTTGCATCGCTATCAATTAAGAGTTTACCCATAATAGCTGAATCACCTGAAGCCAAGGCCTGACAGAGCGGCTGCTTCCTTTCAGATTACAATCACAGCTGAGACAGTGTGCTGATCTGCCGAATGAGTAAATGTACTATAAAATAACTTCATAAACCCTGATATGAGCATCTCTTGGGTCATAGCTTGTGTTGTGTGTTGCAGTGTGTGTGTGGGCCAGATAAGAAGGAATTGAGAGCTCGACTGAAATGAAACACGAGCGAGAGTTTCACATGCTCTTCTGTCTCGGCCATGGGGAGAGGAAGTGTATCAGAGAAGACGTTCAACACACCCACACACACACACACCCCACTCCCCACTTCATCTTCTGACCTCAGTGTGAAATCCCCTTTATCACTTAGTTCCATATTTCATTTGATGCTGAAATAAGAAAATTATTTGTGCTGACATACATGAGAGAGAGAATGAAATCAGAGTGTGAGCCAAACAGCAGATAATGACTCATGGAGTTGATGGTGAGGACTCTACCCACTGTCTGACTACTAATAAGCAGCCAGTTTCCTCACCATTCAGTCGGGGTCCAGTCATAAATCAAACAGAGAGAGAGAGTTGCTGACAGGATTCCTCACAGTGAATCTCAAATGAATCTTCTCTCTCTGTCATGTTACAGTGAGGAGCGATCAGGTATCAGGTCAGCCGACCGGTTCCTCCAGGCAGTCGTGGTCTAAGAATAGCATTCATCACACTCATTTTATTTAGAAACAAAGTGGAGGAGCAAGCCAGCGGCTTCACACTGCACAACTGTGGCTTGTACACACACACACACACACACACACACACACACATGCTGAGATTTGTTTTCAACACTGAACCTGACCTTTTGTCCAGATGGAGAAATAAACTAAATGTTATTTTATCCAAGTTACTTGTCAGTCCCCTGGTCAGTCATGTTCATTTCCTGTTTAATTTTGTAAATCATTACTGTGTTTCCTTTTACTTTACTTCCTGCCCTTGTGTCCCTTAATTGTTTCTCATTGGTTTCACCTGTGTGTGTTTAGTTTCCCTTTGATCCACGTTCCCCTCACCTGATCCTCGTTTCCTCGTTAGTGTATTGACACTTGGCACTTTGTCCCTTCCACAGCAGTTTATAGTCATTTTTGTTGCCGTTCACCTTAATGTACCTTGTGTAAAGTGAAAGTAAAGTGACACCATACACTTTGTAACACCCTGCAGCGAAGATAAGATAATTCCATGTGTCTCATCATCAACTTGACAGGTTAACTGTGGTGATGTAAACAGCAAATAACATTTTTATGACTTTTTTGTTGGCATGCATTATGTTTGTCGGCAGCTAGACTGTTGCTCACCTCGTGGCAAAGTTCAAGAAAGGTCTTGCGCAACTGTGGCAACCAGTACGGATATATATAAAGTATACGGATACACAAATGTACGTATTTATAACGTGTCAATAAGCAAAACGTGTTAGTAGAATCGGATATTCTTAGAAAAGCTCACTGAGGTCCTCCTACTTAATGTTTTGTAAGAGCTATGGGTAAAAGTTCACTCTTTGCCACATCATAAAATTGTGAGATTTTGTTCCTAAATGTGTGAGACTGTCTGCGTTGGCTCAATGCTAATGGGATCTGATTATCAAGTCAAATAGACATCAACTGGGCTCACTATACTATTATTACAGAGCTTCATGTACTTATTAAGACTTTTGTGGGTCTGATGGATTCAAGCTTTTGGGATTTTCATATTTTGAATTCCACAGATTCCCAGACTTCTTTCTCTTGTGTTAATGCCGGTCCCAGTAGTTGTCCTTCATCTTCTGCTTTGACATCCTATTGACATGCTAATGGAAGACTGGGCCTCTGTGTGTGTGTGTGTGTGGGTGGGAGGGGGGGGCAGAACTATAGTGGGATCCATATTAACGGGTGGGGGAAAGGTTTGTGGAAGAGGGGAGAGCTGAGCTGAGCTGTGGGGAGGAAGAATAGGGGAGAAAAAGCTTGTCTGCCTGTGAAATTGCCTTTGTGTGTCAGATGAATGGCTCCAGCTCTTTGGAGCTCGACACTGGAAGGAGAAGATTTCCTTACTCCCGCCTTTCCTCTATGTGGATGGATGAGGAAGTGTTTGCATGGAACTGAACTTGGAGGTGGAGTCAGTGGGAGGCTTCTGTTGATGAAATGTAAATGAAGCGGGAAACACAACACTGCAGCCTAAAGTTCTGTTGTCGTAGTGTGTGTGTGTGTGTGTGTTGGTCAGCTTGGTTCATCAGTAGTTCATCAAGAAGGTTTCTAAGCTTACGTGGACATGGAAAAGATGTGTAGCTGCACAATCTCTTGGGATATTTGGAAACCATTTATGACGAATCATCTCTCATGAAGACAATGGATACTATGAAGCTCATACTTGCTACTCTTTGAAACTGAGTCAAAACCTCAAACTTAAGAGATCCATCCATCCACCGTTTCCAAGCAGAGGACCAGACCTGCTGAACACCAATCCAGTGCTGCTTCATGGAGGCCAACAGTCTGAGAGGAGTCCATGTCCTGTCCGCGTGTTCTTTCTTTTTCTGCTGGTGATCTGACCTGCATCTCACTCACACAGTGTGACGTCACTTATTATGTGTATTCCCAAGGTGAGGCTGGTTCATAATGGACTTGCTTCACGTGCCAGCGTTCAGGAATATGCCTGTCTTTGTTTCTTAATTGGCCATTAGGGATGGAGGACGAGAGGCAGCTGCAGACATGAGAGCATGGAGGAGACCCTGTCACTCAGGGCTCCTCTGGGACGCTGGTCTTTACTGGAATACATTTTTAGTATACGACTGTATGTGCACAAGAGGAGGCTGTCAGAGAGAAGTCAGAGCTGCAACAGGAAGTGGTATTTGACTATACCGCCGTGAAGTGTGTCTTGCTTCCTGTTGTGTGTGTATGGCAGGTGGAAATGGTGTGTGTGTGTGTGTATAATCAATCATATTACTCTTATAATCTCATCTTGCATCTGTGCTGTCTGCAAATACAGACAGCAAGCAGACCACGTCAAGCAAAATGACTGAATTAAATATATAATACGATGTATATGTGTGAGGAGTGTTCACTGGAGTAGTTGTGGTTATCCTAGAGCCCCTTGTTTGGGTCTCCACTCGCCGTGTTTGGGGGTTGGTGAAGCACCTAGCGATGTAGTAATGTAGTTCTGTACGCTGACATGTCAGGCTGTATTTCGTTACGTTTGTTTGTGTTTCACAAAGTGCAGCAGCTGTGTCACAAAGGGACCGAGTGCTCTTGGGGAATGACCTGTGCAGATGCGTAAGGCAAACGTGACTTTGTTTTATTGTGGAGGGGGTAGTCACACACACACACACACACACACACACACACACACACAGAACCACAGAGAGCTGAGGTCCTCTGTCACAGTAATGATGATGAGGTAAGATCAGTAGGAACATGCAAACAGCTGCTAGGTTTATCTGTTGAGTTATTCAAATCCACACGGGCCATAAATGTAAATGAGAAATGTCTAGTTCGCCCTGCAAACAGTGTTTCATGTGTTCACATTTCTATGATTACTTGGCACATGAACAACAACATCATCATCATCAAGATTGACCTCATCTTAAATCAATGTACTCTTATTTCCTACTAACAACATAGATCATGCATCTTAATGTAATAATTGCAGTGAACCACCTCCATTTCCTCCTCCTGGTGACTGCTCTTCAAACTCGGCTCAAGGAACGCATTGTGACTGTCACATGCTAATCATTCCATTCCATATATATATACGTCTTTACTCACCTTACTTCCCCTAAGCGTAGTATAGGCAAAAGTTGAAATGTTCATGTAAAAACATTGAGGACAACGGATTCATCTCAAAGATTGAACTTCTCTAATAGAGACTAAAACAAATTGAAGAATCATCAGTGCTTATTAGTGTCGGCTCACTCTCTTTTGTCTAGCTCTTTAGGATGTTCCTTAAAAAAGGCGGAGAAAAATGCTTCTCCAGCCTGCGTTATGGTTTTGGATGTAATAATCTTTGGAATCAACTGAACAATTATCTGTGGCGAGTCATGCGCCCCTTTCTCATCAGTGTGTCTGTGGGTGGGGTGAAAAGATGGATAAGTGAGTTAACAAATAGGAAGCGGCTTAGTAATCAGTTTAGATTGAGTGGAAACGGTTGGCTCTCTGTTGTACATTCAGCATTCATAAACAGAGCTTCTTCCAGTCTCAAAGTAAAATGCTAGGGGAAACGCTGTATGTAAATCCGCTTACAGTCTTCTAATCTGTAATGTTGCTAGTTCCAGGAACTGTCACAGAGAATCATTTGCTCAATATAGTGGGTGACAGCTGGAGGCCTCATTCAGTATTTTTCAGTTTGACTTTCCTCAGACTTTACTAAGCATTGTTATGACATTAAAAACAGCTTATTCTGCAACACTGATTAATGAATATTGGCAATTGCACAAAATGTATCTTTTCTTCTTGACCCACAGTAAAGCTGTATAGTATCACAAGTGATCTTCTGACAGTAGAATGCTAATGAGTACAAAACACGAGATGACTTCTTTGTATCGTGGCAGGCAGCCCTTTGTTTGGCAATAGTGTGCGTGTGTGTGTGTCTGTGTCACAGTGATAAGAAAGGAGGGGGTGGTGATTCAGCTCAGCACTTAATTGGACCCTGGAGGACCATTGGGGGGAGGCGGCAGGTGGAGGCCTGGTCTCACACACAAATTCAGTGGCCTTTGCATACACTGTGTATGTAAACCACAGGATGGCAAAGCTGATAGGCCACAGCATCTCATCAATCCACTATTCAGCATGACCCCAAAGCTACATGTGCTGCTCAGTGTCCCAGAATAGCAGAGCAGGTGTTGGGTCATGCTGCTCCAGTAAACCTTTCACAATCATTTTGTTTCTCCATGGACAAAAAAAAGGGGGTTGTTGTTGTCCTGGGGGAGATCACGTCTGACCAATCAGTATTGATCATTTTGCAAGCTTCACCCAGCAGTCCCTAAACAACCAGAGAGTAGCATCCCAATTTTATTTCTAAAGCCCAATATCACATTAAATGTCTCAAAGGGCTTTACAGGCCCACAACACCAGGAAAAGGGGGGTAAGCAGATGGCAGAGGGATCCACAGAGCCCTGTAAGTGGACACACCTTTGGGCGAAAAGCCGTCAACGGTTGAGACAGGTCAGGAGCCACCGAGCTGGAAAATAGCTGACCTGTGGACCCATAGACCAGAGAAGTGTTCAGTTGAGTCACAGGGTGTTACATTAAGCAGTTACCGAAGGAGAGAGAGAGAAATAGCTGATGTGCCCCATCCTCTCTCTGCACTCACACTATCACTGATTATTATAGTTAATAATAAACACAGTTTATAGTTGTATTATTATATTATTTATTATAGGTTCTTTCTCTTTTGGCACTTCTTATCATTTGATAAGAAATGGTTAAGTATGATGACGGGATTTGTGTTGTTACCACCATTTATGAGGTCATGTGAATTGTTTCACTGTTGCCACAACACTTGTTGGGCACATTGACAGTACATCATTTCAATTCTGTAGAGACAAAGTGTACAATAAAAACAATGAGCCCCCTATTCTGACCTGCCTGCATATTGTAACATTCTGCCTACCCTAACCCTCAGCATTGCAGCTCCTTTTCTCAATGACTGAAGAGCTGAAGGCTTAACATATGATGCATATGTAAGTGTGCATCTCGGTCAACACACCCACTTACAAACCTTAGCTTTGTCCATTCATGGCCCTGCATAGGCTTCAGTGAATATTGCTTGTTCAGTAGAATATAGTGGAGCAACGCAGCCCCGTTAAGGTGATAGCTGGAATGGAGAGAGTTTGCTTTCAGTGAGACTCATGCAGCTACTCTCACTTGGTCTTGTCACAGTTCCTCTTCATTTCTGCCTGGCTCAGTTTTCTTATAAATTAGCCTTTCTGCTCTCATGTTAGGCAGAAAATCCACTGCATCCGCTCATCTGACTAGTGTCATATCTAACTTCCAACAGCATGTATCAAGCACACCATTAGCTCTCACACAACAACCTGAAACTAGGTGTACACAATATGTAAAACAACATCAGGCAAAGCAAATGTGAACATGTCAAAGTAGATAAGCATAGCATTACCTCAGAAACCAGAACCAAATACATGGTGGCATACTGTGGGGGATTTGGTTGATTGGTCCTTTATTCCATATGGTAGTGTTGCAATCAGCGTGCAGCATTACCAGCTTAAACACCCTGTCAGACACACAGCACACCAAGTACCAGACTTAAACTTGTGTGGTACATTCCTATAGGGATCTTGAATCTATGCAAGCTGCTTTACCGCTGCATCTATAGTGTGAACCTGATGTTATCATTGTATGGCATCACTGTAATATTCCCTGAGCAAGTTCTAGTTCGGCTGTGATATACTGTAGTATCCATCTAAAATATCTGCTGGGGTTCTCTTTTTCCTTTCTGCCTCTCTTTGAAGTGTCTTGGTTAGGTCTGTATGAATTATTGATGCAGAGGGATTGAGCTGTAGTGCTGAACGCTTTTTCTGCTCCATTACTACTCTCCCACTGGGCAGGAAACATTACCTGTGAACTGTGCACCACTTCACTCCAAACTGTCCCAGAGTTACTTCAACACCAGCTGTAAGAATCAGAGCAATGTGAAATTGTGAAAAATCTGGAATTTAATTGGTTTTCTAATTCACAAGCACCTTTTATAAGATGGGGGAAATGTTGCTCCATTTAAATTCCGCAACACAAATGTTATGCCAAACTGTGAATCCAGGGCATCATAAATTCCACTGCTAAACCACTCAAATTAGTCAACAATCCTTTCTCTAATATGTCTTGATGGTGAACTAAGTGCTGTCAGCTTGCACATATTACAAGATATCTGACCTGGGAGGGTTAATTTTGCCTAACCAGCATCTGAAGTTGATAACTCTACCACTATAAAATGTCTTTAGAATATTAGTAGCCAGCCAACCTATTGCTCTCTATTGGTTTTCTTCGTCTGCAGGGTTTGGGCGATGGGCGGAGGGGTGTCCCATGTCACCCTTTAGAACTGGGTCAGAGGGATTCATTTCTTGGTCTGGTCTGGCCAAGCCACCCGATGCTATGTCAGAGTACCTTTTTGCTGTTTTCAATAATTGTTTGTACTTTTCCATGCTGATTGTGCATGACAATAGTAAATAGTGATCTTTGTGAGGTTACAGGTCTAAACTGTCCAGACCAGTGTCATTTTCAGGGTGTGTGTTTGTGTTTGTGTTTGTGTGTTTGGATAGGTGGATAGGGGGTAATTTTCTGTTATTTCATGTAAATTTATTGTTAACTTGAGTATAGCCCTGTGTAGTCTTTGTCTTCATCCCAACAACATCTGGATGTCATAATAAATACTTTTGATGTAGTGATAGCAGGACACAGCCCGGTTAGTTACTTGTTTTCTTCTTTTCAAATTACAATCCAGTAAAATGACATAGGTGACTTGTGACCTGGGCAGAGTGTCGGCTGCCTTTTTTCCAGTGAATGTTCGGATACGTAGGTCATCCCATGACCCTGCATGGAACTAGATTGTAAAGAGAGTGGATGGATGATGGATGGATTTCCTCAATTAGGATAATGGCTGTATGTTGCTTTCTAATCCTGATGTAAGGCGTAAATTGGGCCTTAGATTCTTACCCAAATCTTAACCCCAGCAAACCATTAAGTATGCCTAACCATCTCTACACTTACTGGACTAGACTAGACAGAGTCAATTAAAACTGTTTAAAACTAATTAATTTCAAGATTTCAACACCGCCAATACAAAACCTTTTTTGGGGACAGCCCTGAAGCAGTAATTAGGTTGTAAACACTGCTGTCCGTGTCCTTGTTTAGAATGGTGTCATGGCCTATTAGTAACTCTGGGACAGTCTCATGACATAGTCAGGAGTGACTCTCTGTTTTCATTCTCGACTGCGATCAGCAGCAGTGGCCCTTCTGATGTGTTTGAAATGAATGAAGTGTTTTTAGTTAGGATTCATGTTGTACCTGTAGACTCTGTCCTCTACTTTGTATTGCATCTAAATATACAGTACATCACATATATTTATACTCGCTCTGCTTTAAAATAGGTCATAGCTCATATGGTCTCTATATTACAGTAAGACAAACCCTCCCAAAACAGCTTGAGGCCATTCTTTTTTCCTGTGTGTTTGTGCAGAATGCCCTATGGATGAATATCTGTCTGTTTTACTCTTGTTTTGATCACGTGTGAGTCTCATCAAATCAATGAAGCTTACCTGACTCCTCAACTCTCCTCTTTCTTCAATAGGTATTGGCAAGAATGTCATCTGTGACCGGACCGCCACTCCCCTGGATGCCTTCCGAATGATGTCAGCAGCCCAGTACTACCCCAAGTTACTGAGTATTATGGGTAATGTGCTGCGTTTCTTGCCAGCCTTTGTCCGGATGAAGGAGCTGTTAGAGGAAGGCTACATTGGGGAGCTTCTGGTCTGTGAGGCCCAGGTATACTAGAAATAAGGAATGCTTTTAAATTGGTTCTAAGCTACTGATACTTTGAGGACTGTATGTTTTTCACAGTTTCCCTTTCTCTTTCTTATAGGTACACAGTGGGAGTCTGCTGGGAAAGAAATACAACTGGAGCTGTGACGACCTGATGGGAGGAGGTGGCTTGCACTCTGTGGGCAGTTATATCATCGACCTGCTAACATTTTTGACAGGCCAGCGCGCGGCCAAAGTCCATGGCTTCCTAAAAACCTTTGTCAAACAGACAGATCACATTCAGGGCATCCGTCAGATTACCAGCGATGACTTTTGCACGTTTCAAATGGTCTTGGAAGGAGGGGCCTGCTGCACTGTTACGCTCAACTTCAATGTACCAGGAGAGTTTCGGCAGGAGGTGATTGTTGTGGGGACAGTTGGGAGGTTAACTGTGACGGGTACAGACCTTTATGGACAGAAAAACAGTGGTGGTGGAGGAAGTGGCGGCGGTCCTGAGCTCTTGCTCAAGGACACCACGCCTCTTGAGAAGGCTTCTTTACCAGAGAAGGCCTTCAGTGACATTCCCTCTCCGTACCTTACTGGGACAATCCGCATGATTCAGGCTGTGCGACTAGCCTTTCAGGACCAAGAGGACAGGCGAACATGGGATGGAAGGCCTTTGACAATGGCTGCTACTTTTGAGGACTGTCTTTATGCTCTTTGTGTGGTGGATACCATCAAGAAATCAAACCAGTGTGGCGAGTGGCAGAACATTGTGGTGATGACAGAAGAACCAGAGGTCAGCCCAGCTTACCTGATCAGCGAGGCCATGCGGCGGAGTAGGATGTCACTTTACTGTTAGCATTCAACTCAACCACCAACTTCACCAAGATGGATAAACCCGTGTGTGTTACCATAACGATGGGGCATTGCAAGTTACTGGCTCCAGTGCTTAAATGTAGGACTGTAGATTCATTCTTCTACCATCCTTAATTTCTGTATTGTCACTGTTACAGACAGAGGTTATTGCACTATGATGCACAGCGTTAGACTTTCCTAATGCCCTGTCTTAACAGCTGAGAAAAAGCAATGTGAATAACAATCAAATCTTTATTTATGGAAAGCCTTTGCTCATTGGATTCAGCCCTTCCTAGGGAGATCTTGTATATTAACTATTTCATGCATCAGAAAATGGCGATTGTCGTAGGCATGGAGAGCATCCCTTTATTCCTGGTTGCCTCAATTGAAATCGTTAATGAGTTTGTATGAACAATGCTGACATTTGCTCCCTCAGAATTTGCCTCTGGGTCTGCTTTGGTCACTTAACACTGTGGGTTTAATTGAAGACAGCCAAGGACGAACAATATTCTTCAATTATAACCATGCCACAATGTTCTCACTATAACCTGGACTACTTGCTGTTTTACCAATTGAATGTTGAAGATCTGTGTACTCGATCACTTCAGTGTCCATTCAGTATGCTCCTGTATGTGTGAAACAAGAGAAAGAAATCTATAGTTTTGCTGGGAATTTTCCAGATGAGTTTACACTCTAGTATGCAATGGATCCAGGTAGGAAAGGCTTTTATCATCCAGCCTGGGGTACGTTGGGCAGTTTCTTGCTCATCGTGGAATGCCTTTATGCAATATCTGGAGGTTATGCAACAGTTCCGAGTCCTGCGGTATGACGTAACACTGTAGACCAGTGGTTCCCAGTCCTAGTCCTTGTGTATCTTGATTGGCTAAACACAGCGCAGTTGCTTCAGGTAGAGAGAGAGATGAAGAATACACAGTAGGAGGGTACCTTTGGACAGGGAATTGGCAAGCACCGCTGTCCAATTTGAGTAGCCAGTGCTAGTATATTCAAGCTGACTTATGTTGTGTGCTTGTATATATTGTTTAGCCTTAAGTGTGGATATGACGATTTGCACCATGTTGTGAGTAAATGCTTAACCATGTGAGGTTTTTATCCTCGTATTTATATGTGATGGGTCATTCCCTCCAACAAGCTGATATCATTTTGTAATTGGAGGACTTTAGATATCCTCTGGAGAACACACTGGAAGAGACCTGATACTGGAAACCAATGGCATATAATGATAGTGAATTAACTATGTAGCACAGCGGGATATAGAAGATCATGAAAAAGATTGTATTTCCATTTCTTATGTTTCTGTCAAAGAGTTAGCAAGGCAATAGAAACAATTTGCTTCACAGCTTCAGCTGCATTTTATTCCAACAGGATGGGATCATAACAGTGTATTTGTCAGGAAAAACATTTTTACGTTTTAACAGTCAAAAGGGAAAAAGATAAACATAGACAGTGAAAACCTGATATAAAGATATTTTCTTCATTTCATGAAAACATTAGTACCTGCGTTTTATGGAGCAGAAAAAAAGCAATGCGCTAAAAATGATAAATGCGATAAATCTAGCTCATCAAATCACTGAAATAAAAGCAAACACCAATGTCAAAGTGCAATCTGCACCCAGAACACAGAATCAGGGGGCAGTCATCTGTTAATGTGTCTTTGATCGCACTAACCAATCTTCACATAAACTCCACCTGGAATAATCCTCTTCACAGTGGTGTGTAGAAGTAGATTATCCGCAAACTGTGTTTTAATCCAAAGGTCTGGCTGATGAATTGAAATGCCGGACATATGTAGGGCTTTGCTATCCTGCTTAACCAAAGATGAGTCATGAAAACACAGAATCATCATTTTGTCTTTTCTTGTCATAGAACATTCCCTCTTGTTTTTAAATGGCCACATCTTCACGACATGCTTTGCACTGTACTGAGATTTGCAAATTCCCCCCCCCCCCCCCCACACACACACACACATTTTAAGCTGAAGTAGTGTCACATGATAGATGTGCTGCCCCATTTAGCAATCAAATCTGCTTCCCCAGACTGGTCAAGCTTGCACATATCAGCACAGTGTTTGCAGCTACGCTACTGATTCTTTTCCAAGCTGCTAACAGTGAGGAGAGAAAATATGCTTCTGCTCAACCGTTTAACTTCAGAGACGTTATTGCAGTTGTGGCAATACTTTTATTCTCTAAATTATGATATAGCAATGAACGTTCAATACATTTTTTCAGCAACAGCAGCCACCGCATTGTACTATGGAGCAAACTTCAACTATCCAGCAAAATCAAAGGACATCCGAATAATGTGATATCAGTGCAGGTCTGATATCCGTTGAGGTGATAGAAGGAAACACTCTCACACTGACCTACAAGCCAAAACATTGAGGGTTTTTTGTTACTTGAATGCATCGCTATTCTTCTGTGCTATCTGATGTTCTAAAATTGTGCTGACAAACTATCTATGTAATAACTACTGAATATGTACATATGGAAATATGAAGCAAGAAATGTGTTTGTCTAAAGAAATAAACAAGTACTGTATGTATTTTATTTGTAAAACAAACAAACAAGGAAGTGGACCGTATTTAGATGAAGACACTGTTGCAAGTTGCTGTATTTATTTGTTTTATTGCTGGTGCTGTTTTGTGAACTGACTGTACTGTATCTGGGGATGAGATAGACTTGGGCCTTTGAGTATTTAGCCTTTAAGTGTATCTTACTCATTTTAACAACATTGATATGAAAAACCTTGTCAAATCTCTCTGAGAAAATTACCATGCACACACATTAAAGAAAAGCTATTACTCTTTTTGTGATGTCAGTCAAAACATAAATCTAAAAATCTACATGTTCACTATGGTTTTAAGATACCAGTTCATTATCAGTTGTACTCGTTCACAGCTCATATATCTCAGTCATTTATATAACCCTCTCATTTCTTTGTTGTTTAAACGTGGTAGATCATGCTTCAAAGAGAGATCAATATTTGTTTCCTGTTACACTTTGCCCCCTTTTTACACTTTGCAGTAAAATGTGATCTCATTACCAAGCTACATAATCTGCATAATGGCCGCTGATGACGGGACAGTATTTACAATTTGCCTCAACATGGGTCCTTGTGATCTGGATGCTCAACAGGTGGGCTGTAACATGATAAGATCCCAGTCTTACTCCTGTCTCAATGGGTGACCTTGATCCATTTATAAAATAATGGGCTGTCGCTTTTGTGATGAGTCTCAACTCCCATTCAAAACAACTTTAATATTGTGAGTGAGCAGAGTTGGGGTGATGTTTTCAACTCATGGTCCAATTTTTTTTTTCATGAATGTGTTCTCACCATTGCATTTACACCAGGATAACTGTTATAAAGATAGTATATAAGTAGTAGTAGTAGTAATATAAGTTGGCAGTTATTGCTTGGTGACCTTTTAGCCTGGACTGTGACAACAGTGTGACCACGTCCGTATTGGATAGACTTCCAGTTACAGTCCTTTCTGTGAATGTGAATTCTAGTGACAGTAGAAACTACACCCTTGCTAAGCAGGCTGTGAGAGAAAACACTCCAACTCTGATAAGCTATCATCAGTTACAAATGATAACTGAAGTAGTGTCTGTTGTGAAAGTACCTTATCAAATCAGCATATAGACTTTGCCCTTTTTGTTTGATAAGAATTCGTAAGCCCTGTTGCAACCACAAAAAATGTGTTCCAGAATTCCTATTTCTGGGTTGACTTCAGGGATGTCTTCATTAATCAGTGCACTTGGCTGTGAGTGTTCCTGTGGAAGCTGTGGAAGTCTGGGCCTGTTCAGTAACGGGTGTTTAGCCTCTAATGTTCCAGATAGGGTGGCCAGACGTCCGGCTTTAGGCCGGACAGTCCGGCTGTTCAATGCCCTGTCCGGCGTCCGGCGCAGCATCAAGCCGGACGCGTATTCGTCCTCCTTTTTTAGGCACTACCCACACAGCAAAAAGACTCCACGGATTCGCCGCGGAGGTATCGCTGGCTGATTGGCTAAGAGCGGTGTCAGATAAATATCCGCTATATCATTGGTTAAAAACGTAAACAAGGCTCCGCAAGTGTGTGTCATTTTCACTTATTACTGCACAGAGGTGTACAAGAAGTTCATTGAAAACAAAAAAAACTCTTGGATGCAGCCAGGAAAGAACAGAAGTATTGCAGATAGACAATCAACTATTTTGGTAAGTACACTAGTCTTATGATTTCACTGAGGGGCTACATGGAATATTCATATTTATTGGGTTGAAAACAATACAGATTTTTGAAGGTTGATAACAGTATTCTTGCTATGTTGTTATTTGTACCAGTCCCTGCAGGATATAAACAGGCCGAGGGGCAGTGAGGGCTTGGATGCCATGATGACAGAGGTGCTGTTGTCTCCTGAGCTGCTACATGTGAAGAGACCCAAATACTGACACACACACACACACACACACACACACACACACACAGATGAAGACACTGAAGACAAGTCCCCAAATGACTGAAGCACTTTAGAAATGCTATACTTTTTGTGCAGTTGAATGTAAATGTGGTTTTCTTTACAATCTCCTTTGTTGTTAACATAAAAGGTTATTTATGCTTTTAAAAAAAGCATTTTTTTACATTTGAGTCCACACATGTTATGCTTTGTGGCACAAAAGATTCATCTCAGTGCTCAGTTTTTGAACACCACAATGTATTGAATAAATTCAAATACTGTGAACAAACACTTTTTGATTTTTCATAATATTTTTTCCTACTCAACTACACAAACATCTTCAAACCACACAAAATTGTATTGTAAATGAGAGTATACCAGAGTCCTATGTACACTATGGTAATTTATTGATATGCCGCATAATGTCCTCCTTTTTGGTGTTATGGAAATGGTCACCACTTCCAGAACACACTACAGCTCTTTATCTGCTCCCACACACTGACACCTGTCTGTGTAGCATGTTAGCTACTTAGCAACTATGTTAATTATGTTCTCTTGCACAAACTGCTGGTGATTCTTGAGGCCCAGCTGGCTGAAACTCAATGAACACAACAGACACGTCACAACTAAAGGCAAATCTACTCAAAAAGGCTTTAACCATGAGGAACAACCCTGTAACCTGAAGCTAGCTTGTTACAGGTCTACCTTCATTGTTCAACCCTATCTCATTAAAACTTGTTAGTATTCCATCTCAGCAGTGTGTTCAGCCCCGGAGCTAAACTGATACAGAAACCACACAGGAGCATTGGCTAAATATGAGCTAACTGCTCAGTGTCCCAGGGGTGAAACCATGTTTAAGCAGCCACACTGACAAATAATAGAGCTGTTTTATTTTAGTTCTGCCATAATGGGTTCAGCCATTTGCACAGAGAACCATTTACCCCCACAGAGATGCATTGAAACCAGCTGACAGCATTTGATTATGGGCCCTTCATACTATTTATTTTATTATTATTGACAAATTGGTACATGTGATAGATAAACAATGTCTGGAATGAATGTTTTGAGCTTAGTGCTTAGTTTGCTGCGTGTGTCTGCCTTGCAGTCCCTGCAATTCAGAGCATATCAGCAGGTGCTTCAGTTTCACTGTCTGTCTGCAGCTCCATGCTTTGTCTGCTGGTGATCTGCCTCTCTCTTTGCCAACATTTTCAAACTATTGAGGAAAGGCCTTTGCTTAGTAAGGCAGGGAGAATGGAGGGAAGGTGGAGGTGGGATCGGGGGGGGGTGACCTCAAAGAGGCACTTCTTCTGTGCTCGGAGACCGTAACTTAGCAACCAGGAGCCACATTGCCAAAACTAGGTCCTGTGTTTCATTTTCCCTCACACAGTAACACACTACCCTCACTCTCTACACGTCGGCACATTTTCTCTCTCTCTCTCTCTCTCTCTCTCTCTCTCTCTCTCTCTCTCTCTCTCTCTCTCTCTCTCTCTCTCTCTCTCTCTCTCTCGCTCTCTGTCTGTCTGACATTCACACTGTGTCTCTATTTCTCGTCTTTAACGGACCAGTAAAAGGATGAAGTCAAACCACGGGTGTTGTTGGAATCCACTCACAAATGTGCAGACTTGAGACTTGAATGGAAGACTTACAATTCTTTTTTGAATTCTCCCTTGCTAACACTGAACAGAATCCAAAGTATCGGATAATAAGGAATTCTTGTTCTGTTAACGTATCCAATGAGGCCTCATTAGGATTTAGAGAATTTAGAGCTTGCAGTAGTTCCTCAGCAAGCTGACTAATCATGCTAGGGATTTATACTAGGGCTGAGAAAACATTCCACTAGCTTTTGTTGCAAATCTGTGCATCGACGGGAAAGATGTTGAGGGACTGATCTGATAACTTAGGCAGAATATTTTCACACTGGTCACGCCTAGACAAAGTTCACAGCTAGCCAGTCAATTCAGTGCACAATCCATGTTTTTTGATAGCAAGTAGACTGAGGAAGCATTAGGGTGGAGGCCATCATTCTTCAGCAGGCCAGGTTTGCCCCAGATGGGGGACCAATTGTCTATGAAAACAAAGTTCTTCGCCTTGTAGACCTTTGCCAGCCACCTGTTCAAAAACATCAGCAATGTGTCTCTCTCCACCTGATCTCTCTATTACTTCCATGTGACTTTCTCATCAATGACTAGTTCCTTTAGCCTGCCACACACACACTCACACAGATAGAGGATGGTTCTGCTGACCTCTGCTGGCTTTGTAGCGCAGTTGATTATTTAGTTTTAACAACAACTAATTTCAAACATTTCTTCCATCCTCCTAGAAAATCTGTAGAATTCCCATTAAAAGTTTTGTGCGAACCGTAACCCAGCAGCAATGGTAAGTGGAAAAAGAAGACTATGAAGAGTAGACAATGAATAGTAGATTCTTGAGATACATATGATGAATATTCAGTCAGGTTACAGTGACATAATGCTATGCTGACACCCTTAAAGATTGCATAAGAACCTGGTGACGGCTCAGTGTTACATGGTTAGGAGATACAGATATCAAATGCTCAGAAAACAGTCACAGCAAAGTCAGATGCCTTGCATTTTCAGCAAATGCAAATTCAGGAAAACTGATCCTTGTGACATCACTTCCTATTGGTACAAGTTTGAAAGGTAAAACCACTCCTAGATGTTGGAGAGTTGAATTTGCATAAAGGTTTGAGGCGTGGCTTAGGTTGTGGCTTTTTTGTACTTTAGTTTTGCATTCAAAACAAGACACAATAACCCCTGTGGTGTCACATGGAAGGTGTGTTGTTGAGTTTGAATCTGACTGGAGCCTTCCCCTTCATGTTCTTCCTGTGCCTGGGTTGGTTTCCTCCCGTCTCCTAAGACATACAGGTTAGAAAACTCTTAATTTCCCAGTAGCCGTGTATGACATTATCCACCTGCGTGTTTTGTTGCTATGACTCTGCCTCTCACACAGTGACTGCTGCCATAGGTTCCATAGGAACATGTGGTTGATGACTCAACTTTGACTATGTAATGTTTTAATGACTCCCAGAGTCCTGAAGTGGCCGGTTAGCTCAGTTGGTTAGAGCGTGGTGCTAATAACGCCAAGGTCACGGATTCAACCCCCGTACGGGCCATCTACTGTTTTGGACAGTGGCCCAAAACCGGCTACTGGTGGCTAGCCGGTTCGAGTCCCGTGTGGAGTCCTTAGGAGACTCAACTTGGGAACCAGAGGGTAGCCAGTCGGAGTCTTAGTTTGTGTGTTTTTTCCTGGCTGGGCGTGGCTACCTGATCCCTCTTCCCGCCAACTGATTCCACATCACCATTTCAGTGCTCATCAGTGGTAGTATTTAGGTTTCAGGTCAGCCATCCATGCGTTTTCGGAGAGTACTCTCTAAACTACTTACATACTATGCAGTACTTCAGTCTAGTTATCTGCTTTCATGCTTCATGGGACTTTTAGTTGGACTTTGTATCTGCGCTGTTTTTTGTTTAAGTGAGTAACTTTACACCACTAGATGTGTGTGTATCTGGACCTGACCACCGGCTCAGAGAGGCGATATGATTTGTTTTTATTGGAGTAACATTAACTGGAGTCTAAAGTCACTTTGCTATTTCATCTTTCATCGAATTTGTCTTTTATTTGCCACCAATAGGCTGCACTGGACTTTTCTTACAATCTATTGTAAGGTCAACAGTTTTGTCACATGGCATTATGCATCTGGTGTGTGACACTGATGAAGTGGCATAATGCAGACAGTGGTGGAGAGGGTGACTTTAGAAGATTGAGGATGAGCCTTTCCTATATCTTTTCCTATAATGTGCTCACTATGTGCTCTATGTGCAACACACCCAGTAGAATGTACTAGAAAAGCAGCTGGAGTGTATCATTGGATTTTAAACAGCTCTCAGCTCTTCAGAACTATGTTATACTGGAACACACACACACACACACGGATCATGAGATATTACACACATCTCCACCACCTCCGGGCTTATTGGGTGGACTGTTCTGGAACTGACTCTGACACCCTGGATGACAAACTCAACAATAAACTTCACATTATTCATGCTCGGAGTCTCACGTGACGGTTTGAAACGTGCGTCTGTTTGTGACGAATGACAGTCATACAGTATTCCCAAGTTGTCTCAGCAGCTGATGAGCAGCGGTGATGAAGTCCCCACAGCTGGAGCAATATATGTTCGTTTCAAAGAATTCAGTATTGTGCATATAACTTCCTGTGAAGTTCAAAATAAACGGTATAGGCTACTTTCAGAAGCAATGAACTATGCGTTAATGTACAGTTCGTGTGTTCACAAAGACATATTTGGGATACAAACTAATCATTATAGTGTTCGTGTGAATATAAATGTAGATATTATGGCGCGACTACTTCAGATTATTGTACAGGCCAAGGTATGTTTACTTTGTTTTGAAGGCTGAGTCGCTTTATGTTCTTTTTAATGCTGCGTAACTTTACGCAGCTGGTCCCTTGGATTTCGGCTGAGCTGAAACCTGAACTTCAGCCTTAGTCGGTGTAGCAGCTCCATCGGATCTGACAGATGGGAGAAATGATTAATTATTCCACCAATTCAAAGTCTTTATAGGATTATTCCCAACAACACTTTCCTAAATCAGATGAACCATCAGCCGTGGACCCACTCCCTCCCCTCTGCTTCACTCTCTCCCATCCTTGTTGATTGAGTTGTTGGGTATCAGGGTCTGTTCGGGCAGACGCGCTCCTCTCTCCACAGAGCGGTGAAGATGGCGGACCCTGCTCAGTGCTGCATCAAAGTGACCTGCCGTTTCAGGCCGCTGAACAGCTCGGAAGTGGCACGGGGAGACAAGTACATCCCCAAGTTTCAAGGAGACGACTGTGTGCATATGGCGGTGAGTTTTTTGCAGAGATTTGACAGACGGTTGCGCCATTTTCAGACCCTTGATCTTCTCCTGGAATAGGTCAGACGAGAGTAGTCCATCTCAAACCTTAACTACATCATTTAAACAAAAAAGATTGCATTGATTTTGTCGCCGGGGCTAATAAAGTCGTGCGTAACGACGCGCGTATGGATACGTTTTGTGCTTTTACGCACAGAAAAATCATTCTAAACTGAGTCTGAAAGTTGGTAGAATCAAATCAGAGTCACCAGATTGAAAGAAAGGAAGAAAGGAAATAGTTGTATTTAGTCTCTACTGTGTACATATTGATGTGTGGCTGCAGAGTTGGGCTGCTAGTTTATTGAGTTTATTTCTAAACCCGGGACTGGTGCTTCCTGATCAGTTCAGCTCTGTTTGGTAATGCAACCCATCTAAACAGATTATTTATTAATACTTGGTCGTAGATTCATAAGATGATCACACATTGTTTGTAATGCCACAAAATATTGGCCCCATGTCAATCTGTAAAGCTCAAAAGTATCAATGAGTTTGTTCTCTGACTGAAATACAAGCATCCACTGATAACAGCTTCAATTCAAATGGGGGAATGTAGCTGTGGCTTTGTTCAATTAGGCGTGAGACTTCATGTGCTGTTTTTAATCAACTTAACACAGTAGGAAATTGATGATTGGTGTATCGTGTTGTAGTTGTTCCTGAATGCAGAGTCTCTAAGAAATGTTAAATGCTGTTTAAAGGATACCAGGATATTATTGGGACAAAGATATTTGAAATTTCTAATACTGTACAAAACTGTAAAAAGCTTTGTGGGGAAGGAAAAGTAGCTGGTGCAGCATTGCATTGGCACCAACTACATATAGTTGGGCCCTCTACGCATAGCAATGGTTCTGGAACCAAACTCTTGGAGAAGGGATGGACTCTTTTCCTGAGTTTCCCATGGTTAGAGGCTCCGAGCAGGTGTGGGAATACGGACAGTGCTGCTGTGCTGGGGTGCTCTAAGTGCGAGTTACCTATGTGCGTCTTCAAGTCGCTGGGGGGAAGGCTCTGACTTATTGGAGTCCCTGGGTGACATCCTGGATAGTGTTCCATTTCTACTGGGAGACAAAACTGAAAGTGGGTGATTGGGAGGAACGTCCTCTTTGTTACAATGCCCCTTTAAACTCAAACTCTTTAAATTCATGTTGGTGTTTGTTGCAACATCTCCCCCCTGTCGCAGGGTAAACCCTACCACTTTGACCGTGTGTTCCAGTCCAACACCACACAGGTGGAGTTCTACAATGCTGTTGCACAGAAGATTGTCAGAGGTAAACTGTGGATTACAGACATGCTCCTACAAACAGGACACATAATATTTCGAACTCAACCTTGTGGCCTGTGGAACTCATACTGGCCTCTGGTGAACCATGTCTAATCTGCCTTCTTCTGGATCCAGATGTTCTCGACGGCTATAATGGGACAATATTTGCGTATGGGCAGACATCATCTGGTAAAACACACACAATGGAGGTGAAGGACAAAGTTATAATTTGCACTGTACAAACTAAATGGTGAATGAAAAACTATTGTAAAATCTTTTTTTGAATCACTTTCGTAAAGGGGAAACTCCACGACCCAGACATGATGGGAATCATTCCGAGAATCGTTCATGACATCTTCAACTATATCTATTCCATGGATGAGAACCTGGAGTTTCATATCAAAGTATGTTTGTATGTTTCAGACGCAATTAACTGTCAGTAACTATGGTGGTAATGTGGGTCTAATTCGAGGGCTTCTGCTTTGCAGGTTTCATATTATGAAATCTATTTGGACAAAATCAAGGACCTATTAGATGGTACGTGTTGGTTTTTGTTGTGGCATTGTTTTCGTTTTCCTATTATGAATACAAATGTCTCTGTTGTTGGTTTAAAGAGAATGAATGATTCTGAAAACCTTCCTATAGATCTTGTGTGTGGATGTTATCTGCGTTTTCTCTTTTTCTCCAAAGTATCAAAGGTCAACCTCTCTGTACATGAAGACAAAAACAGGGTGCCCTATGTGAAGGTAAGGCAGAGGGGGAATTAAGCCTCACACAGTCACATGTTTGTGATGAAACATTTCCAAATGCCATCAGAGAATATAGGCTGAGCAAATCACACAATCTGTTTGTAAAATTGTGGAATGTGCTCCTGTTCTGTGTCATGATTTCATATTGGAATTTCTTTCTATAGTTAAAGAGGAAAAAGATGAAAACATATCACGCCTTTCATAGCTTGGTTTCTTATCATTAGAAATAAATGTCCCTCTGTAAAGCCAGGCTAAAGCCGAGCTGTTCCAACACTGCTTCTTTGTGGTGTGTGTGCGTGTGTGTGTCCTCAGGGGTGTTCTGAGCGTTTCGTGTGCAGTCCTGAGGAGGTCATGGACACCATCGATGAAGGGAAAAACAACAGACATGTGGCTGTCACAAGTGAGTTCATACACTGATCCCTATTAAGGGCAAAACCTCAGTGAGTCTCCTGACTGCTCCAGACTTGCTTACAGCAAAGCAGAACATTCTCTGCGTCTGAAAGATGAAGTGAAAACACACTTTATTCTCCATACTTGCTGTTACATAGGCTGCAAAATTGACTGAGATTGTTTATTATTCCTGAAAATTTAGCGAAAATTGGCAATGTCATTGTTTTTGTTGGCACTCTAGTTTGTGGCAGACTAGGGTTAACATAAGATAAGATAGATAAGATACTTTTATTTGTTAATTCCATGCAGTCCCATACAATCACACAGATTTGAAATGCATCTTGCATATATAACACAACACACACATGCATTTATACAGCGTTACAGGGACCTGTAGGCAGCTGGCAATTCTCCAGCTGCCAGTTCACTTTGTTGGGACTCGAACCGGCGACCCTATGGTTACCGAGCTCACCTATGGACTGAGCCTCCAAAAGACTACTGGTTCCACTGGGGCTTGCTCACTGAATCCAGGAGCTCTATCACAGAGCAATCAAGTCAATATGAATTCCTTAACCATTTACAGTGCCAATAGGGTTTAAGGCAGTAAGCGTGTCACAATGGACTCGTACTGGTTTTAGCTGTGGTGTCAGACAAAGATGCAGAGCACCAAGTGCTTGTCTATGTATGTGTTTGTTTCTGTGTGTGTGTGTGTGTGTGTGTCTGCGCGTGTGCTTGACCTCACCCTAGACATGAACGAACACAGCTCGAGAAGTCACAGCATCTTCCTCATCAACATCAAGCAGGAAAACAGTCAGACTGAACAGAAGCTCACCGGCAAGCTCTACCTTGTCGATCTGGCCGGGAGTGAAAAGGTGTGCAACCCCCCTTCACTCTCTCTCCATCCCTCTGTCTCCCTTCCTTTCGTTTCTTGTCGTTTTTTAGTTTCTCAATGAAACAAAGCTCTCAGTACAGTTCTTCTTTCCTTGGTTGAACATGTTCATCCAATCTGCATTCACAAGTTTCCTCTTATATTGAAGCAGTGCTATTGAAATAAATATAGATTGAGGTTACAGTAGGGGTGGGAAGAAGACATTAAAATAACTTTTAAATCTTTGATTGGTTGATTGATTGATTGATGTTGGCATTTATTCATTATTCGCTGCTTCTGCTGCAGGCTAAGTAAGTAACTTGTGTGCTTTGGTGCTTGTTGTTATGTTGAAAGGTGGGCAAAACTGGAGCTGAGGGCACTGTGCTAGACGAAGCCAAAATGATCAACAAGTCCCTGTCGTCACTGGGAAATGTCATTTCAGCTCTGGCAGAAGGCTCGGTGAGATACAAGACAAGACAAAGTACAGATTGATGTCTGTACATTGTCTCACTAGAAGAACACTAGTATCCATATGGGCAGGTATTATATTGAGCATTAATGCCTGTTAATGAAGTGTCACATCATAATTATTGGCCCTGTTGATTCTAATGGTCTTTTCCTCCATCAGACCTACGTCCCGTACAGAGACAGCAAGATGACCAGGATCCTACAGGACTCGCTGGGCGGGAACTGTCGGACCACCATGGTCATCTGCTGCTCACCTTCCTCTTACAATGACTCTGAGACCAGGTCCACACTCCTATTTGGACAGAGGTACACACACACACGGCATGCACACAATCAAAGACATGACAGAATCCCATAACAATAATGAAAAAAATTGTTGGTAGTGGTTACATTCTGTGCCTCAGCCTGGCATCCCTCCATAACCTTATTTAGTATAACATTTGTTCTTAGTATAACATTAAAAAGTTCTTAATACTCGTTTGATTTATCTGTTGGTCAATTTTTTTTCTGGATAGGGCAAAGACCATCAAGAACACAGTGACTCTGAATGTGGAGCTCACAGCAGAGCAGTGGAAGACCAAGTGGGAGAAAGAGAAAGAGAAGAACAAGACCCTGAAGACCTCCGTCACCTGGCTGGAGAACGAACTGACCCGCTGGAGGAAGGGTGAGGTTCAACATCTGACACTCACTCTGTCCTCATTTACAGAAGAGATCGACTAACCATCAACGAAAATAGAAAGGAAGAATTTGGCAAGCGGGTCTAGCATTTTGCACTATCGTCCTCTTGTTCTATTATTTATTATTCATTAATTTCTCCAGCTTTTTAACCTGAATGTGTCATTTTTCACCGGTTCACTGAAATCCTTTCATGCTAATTCTTTGACGGAACATTTCAAATGTGTGTGTGTGTGTGTGTGTGTTTCTGTGCATTCGTTCCAGTTGTTCCTTCATGCAGTCATGAGCTCATATTTCCAGAGGGCACTTAATGTCTCCCTCATTCCCACTCTTCATGGTTTGCTAGACTGCTGTATAGTTCCCTCCCTCCAATACTCATAATCCATAGAGTATTTAATTTGATTGGTCCAGGCATCAAATTAGTCCAAATCATGGACTGTGTTCTCAACTGCAGTGAACTGAACCAGGGATACAAACCAAATTACTGAAAAAGTTAGAGTAGACAACAACAAGGTAGAGTTGAAAGCGTTTGGACTGTCCTTCCTGCTGAGATCAAATTCACAAGATTCACTTCCAGTCCCTTTGTCTCTGCCGCCCCCTACAGGAGAGAGCGTGCCAACGAACGAACAGTTTGACAAAGAAAAGGCCAAAGCAGAGGTCCAGGCCCTGGACAGTGCACTCAACAACGGCAAGATGGCCCCTTCACCTGCCCTGGGTGCACTGCCAGGGGCTAAACTCAAAGATGCTGAGAGAGCGAAGTATGAGGCAGAACTGGCAAAGCTCTACAAACAGTTGGATGACAAGGTAAAAAGGATTCACTGTTACACAATACCGGTCTTTGCAGCCTTTTAGATGGCATGCAGAACAAGTATGGTAGGAGCAGAGCCATGTGACTTCCTGTATGTTCTGTTGTATTTCTTTTTATTGAAACAAACGTTTGACATGACAGTGCGCAAACAGTTATAGGACATTTTGGAGATAATTTTCTATACAGAAGAGGGGGAAAAGGAGAGAGAGAAAGAGAGAAAGAAAGAGGGTTGTAATTATTATTGTGTAGCTGTGGTAAAGAGAAGAAGAGAAGAGAAAAACCAAAAACAAAGTATGTCTGAGTTACTTGCAGTGTGTCTCGTGTCCAGCAGATGTCATGGTTGGACATGGACATAGTTGTGATTCAATAGTACCTCTGTGCTCGGTGCTCTGTTCTTTCTTCTCTATGACTCTCTGATCTCTGCCTCTCCCCTATCAAACTCTTCTCCTCCAGGATGATGAGATCAACCAGCAGTCTCAGTTGGTGGAGGAACTGAAGCAGCAGATGTTGGACCAGGAGGAGGTGAGCACCCATTCTCAGCCATTTAGAAGAATCACATAAAATGCCTCTTTGCCATACATGGAGGGTGGAACAGTTCAGATTATCCTGAGAGGACCTGAAGGGCTTTGGTACCTTGAGGGCATTTCTGCTGAAACAAGGACATTCAGTCCTTTAAAAAGCAGAATTATAACTAAGAAGTAAATGTGGTAAGGACTTAAAGATAGACTTCTTGTAATATTCATGAATGGGAGTTGTGTCATCAGTAGACACAGTTACAAAGAGCTGAAACCTTTCACTTCCATGGAGTTACATAAGCGATGGTGCAAACTGCTTTGTTGCCTCAAACTAGTTGTGATATGGTTTAACTGACCACCACTTTCTCTCCTTGGTCTTAGCTCTTAGCCTCTTCACGCTGCGACCACGACAACCTGCAGACGGAGCTAAGCCGGCTGCTGGGAGAGAATGAAGCCTCAAAGGATGAGGTAAAGGAGGTGCTGCAGGCCTTGGAGGAGCTGGCTATGAACTATGACCAGAAAAGCCAAGAAGTTGAGGACAAAGCGAAAGAGTTTGAGGCCCTCAGTGAGGAGCTTAATCAGAAATCAGTAAGATGCTTTATTCTTCCAGTAGGTGTGAATTCCCTGGAAAGTCATGAAACAGGTGTCCATGGTAACTGTGAGTTATGCACTCTGTGCTGTGCTCCCAACAGAGTTCCTTGGCTTCCATTGACTCTGAACTCCAGAAGCTGAAGGAGATGACAAACCATCAGAAGAAGCGTGTCACTGAGATGATGTCATCGCTGCTCAAAGACCTGGCTGAGATAGGCATCGCTGTTGGCAGCAATGACATTAAGGTTAGAACACTCTTCTGTGCCATATTGTGAGGGTACGAGCTGAATGGTGAGGTTGAAATTTTGTTTCCTTTTTTTTCCGTTTCCTTTGTATGCTTTCAACATTTAAGTCAGATATAAAATACCTTTAAAATATAAAATAAAGGTCAAATATTATATATAGCCTAACTTAAAAAAAATGTCTTACTTGTCAGCAACAAGAAAGCAGCGGCCTCATTGATGAAGAGTTCACAGTGGCTCGCCTTTACATCAGCAAGATGAAGTCAGAGGTGAAGTGCATGGTGAAGCGCAGCAAACAGCTGGAGAGTGCACACACAGAGAGCAACCAGAAGATGGAGGAGAATGAGAAGGAGCTGGCTGGCTGCCAGCTGACCATCTCCCAGGTAACGTCTCTTTGCGGACAGTAGTGACAAATGTGGAGGTAAATTAAAATGCCAGCTCATATTGGTATTTGTCACTAGGCAGCTTTATCATCTGTTGTTTCTCTGTCGGGTTGAAGTTTGTTCTTAAATGTATAACTCTATTTCCCTTTCCTGTCTTTCTTTTCCTTGTTGGCATACAGCATGGGGCTAAGATCAAGTCCTTGACAGAATATCTCCAAAATGTAGAACAGAAGAAAAGACAGTTGGAAGAAAATATTGACTCGCTGAATGAGGAGATGGTCAGAATCAGGGCACAAGGTGAACAAAACTAATTTTCAGCTTTGACTACAGGTCCTTGTAACAAGAAAAGCATTCACACAAGTAAAGTTTGTCTCCTTCCAGGGAAGGTTAATGCCATGGAGAAGGACAATGAAGTTCAGTCTGCCAATGAAGTCAAGGTATCATAAAGCTCTCTCTATTACATCTCTTCAATTCCAATACATACCACAAAACCAATTCTAGTCAGTCCTGGGTACTAACTTGACATTGTGGTACCTTGAATGCTTGTGTTTCTTCAGGAAGCTGTGGAGAAGCAGATCCAGTCTCACAGAGAGACCCATCAGAGGCAGCTCGGCAGCCTGAGAGATGAACTAGACAACAAGGAAAAAGTCATCACAGAAGTGCAGGAGTAAGATCCCAAACACTTGTTTCTTTAGATGTGACCAATGGCCCAGTATTAAGTTGGACCAATATCTGTTTAGCCTGAACCAGAAGATCAGCCTGGAGCAAGAGAGGTTGAGAGTGGAGCACGAGAAGCTCAAGACCGCAGACCAGGAGAAGAGCCGCAAGCTGCAAGAGCTCACGTATGTTTCACTGCAACCTAACATTAGCTACAGCTGATACCACAGTCAACATATACGCTTATGGGAATCAATAGGAAAATGCTCTTGGAAACCACACACGTTTTCCCATTTCACGTTTTGCACTCTGCAGGGTGATGCAGGACAGACGAGAGCAGGCCAAACAGGACCTGAAGGGACTGGAAGAGACTGTGGTCAGTTACTGGATTGTAGCATTTTCATCTGTAATAGGTTCAATCTTAAATCTGTATTAGGTGTGTGTGTGTGTGTGTGTGTGTGTGTGTGTGTGTGTGTGTGTGTGCTGTAAAGGTTTCTCTTGAATTTCTCTGGATCTCGTTGTATTCATACAGACCAGGGAGCTACAGACGCTGCACAACCTGAGGAGACTTTTTGTGCAAGACTTGAGTACAAGAGTCAAAAAGGTAAAATGTACTGTGGTGTACCCTTCACATATATACAGTGTGGACATTATCTACTGTTGTCTGCTAATGGTATATTGCCATTGGAAACTCTGTCCGTACAGTATTTGTGCGATGATGTTTGATTTGTATACATGTTGTGACCAAGCAGAAGGCTGAGATGGACTCAGACAACACACAAAGTACTGCCCAGAAACAGAAGATCCGCTTCCTGGAAAACAACCTTGAGCAACTTACCCAAGTTCACAAACAGGTAAAGACATGTGCAAATCAATAATCATCTGTATAAAATCATTTAAAATGCGGGCCCAGTGGCTTGCACTCTCGCTTCACAGCAAGAGGGTCCTTTTTGTGTGGAGTTCGCATGTTCTCCTCCTGTTAACATGGGTTTCCTCCGGGCGCTCTGGTTTTCTCCCACCTCTGAAGAGATGCAGTTTAGGTGACACAGAAAATGCCCTTATGTGAGTGGGAGCGTGACTGAGTTGTCTCTGTGTGTGTCACCTTGCGATAGGCTGGAGATCTATCCACCAAGAGGATAAACGGCTTTGGAGAATGAACGAGTGAATGATTGAGTGAATTTAGAATGCACATGCATACTTTCCTACATATGAGACGTTTAGGAGCTACATTCTTTTTTTCTCCCCCATAGTCTCTACTTTCTGTTTCCCTTCAGCTGGTGCGGGACAACGCTGACCTTCGCTGTGAGATTCCTAAATTAGAGAAGCGCCTGCGGGCCACAGCAGAGCGGGTCAAACCCCTGGAGGCTGCCCTGAAGGAGGCCAGAGAGAATGCAGCTCGCGACCATAAGCGCTACCAGGAGGAGGTGGACCGCATCATGGCTGTTAAAGCCAAGAACATGGGCAGGAGGGGATCTTCAGCTCAGATAGGTCAGTGCCCACGCATATAGCACATGTTTATGCATTAGTAACCCTTTGTGAGGGTGGTCTTAATAAGAAACAGAGGATAGATGTGTGAGCTGGAGCCACATGACTTGGACTCGAGCAACTTGGACTCAACAAAATCAGAGCAGAGATTGACTTTGACTTTGACACCAATCACTCATGACTTCATTTTGACTTGAAATGACCTGTTCTCCTCCACATGCCCAAAGATAAATATATGTAATTGTGTGCGTTACAAAGTGTGCAATGATTCAACTACCAACAGCAGTCAACCATGTGGCACTAGCAGAGCAGATGCTTGAGACTGTAACCCACAGTTACAGTCTACAGACTCCACTGTGCTCAACAAAACACCAATCGAAACATGTGGGTCAAAGGTCACACAGGGATATGAAACAACTTCCACCCTCTCTCACCTTAACAGGCTGCATGGACAACAACAGGTCCATAGTGATATTAGCTGGCCAAATAGCGAAAGCTTGCTAACTAGTTTAGCTAGCACTGAGACAAACTCCACACTAAATGTGTCAAGTGCTCATTAAAACTAATAAACTGAGTAGAGCCATAGTTAGCCATATGACAGTGATGGATGGCAAGCAGTAATATTAAATTAGCCTAAATGTTGGTGTCTGTTAAATGTGGATATCTGTTTTGTGCAAGTAGGGACACTTCTAATTCAATTCAATAGCGCCAAATCACAACAAACACTTCACATACACAGCACATTAACTTCACCAGCAGATGTCACCCACAATTGCTGTGAATGAAGCACTTGTTAGTGAACCTCTTTTCAATACAGTGCTGCAATAAAGGTACAAAGCTTCAGAAAAAGACTGAAAATGTTATTGTGTATTCAAAGAGCTGACTGACGTGTCAACCTTCTCTCTGTGTTTGACCCAGCCAAGCCCATCAGACCAGGCCAGCAGCCTGCCACCTCCGCCATGCACCCCAGCAACAACAAGGCCAACCTGAGCCAGAATAACCAGCCTGCTGCCATCAGGGGAGGCAGCAACAAGCCAGAGAAGACTTTGTACTCATGACAGTCTGTGTCATGTAGCTGAGGAGCTACACCTCAATTCTCAGCTCTGATTGTACAAGGAGGAAATTGTTGTTTGGTGGTTTTGTGTGACTTCTTGTTTATTTCTTTAGTCACCCTGTTACCATGACTGCCTCGCTTTGTACATTAATGACCCGGCCCTCCAGGATTTCACATATTTTTGTGTTTTGTTTTGTGTTAGATATTTTCGCATAGATCACAACTTTGACACTTCTGTGTGCACCCATGTTGCCTTAGGAGACGAGTGCGCACCCTTTATATACCCAGCTGCTCTGCCCCCTCATGCTCCCAGTATCCATCCATCCATTATCTATCCCCGCTTATCCACCAGTGGGTCACAGGGTTGCTGGAGCCAATGCCATGTGAAAATAAAGAAACATCTTTGAACTTAATGTTAACATCCGTTTTCATTGTGTCTACAAATACTTTTACATGATGTGGAATGAAACACACACACACACACACCTACACAAACTGTCTGTTTCAGTGGTCTCCAAGTTAGGTTTGCAAGTCTTTTTGTCTGTGTCTTCACTCTTCTCTCCTATTATCAGTCTCATCTCAGATCAGCAAAAGTATGACTTGAGGTCAAGTCTTAGTCATGTGACTTGAGTTCACACGATAGCTTAAACCCTTTGGTGAACCCAAGTGAACCCATTGCTTTTCAAATACCTGCTGTGCTTTTAACTCATGGACACGTCACTGCTCATTTACACGTGCTCTTTAGCTCCACTTCTTGTGTTTTTAGCACAGTTATAATATATCCTACAAATTGAACAAAAAAAAAGCGATAGCAGGCGATAACGGAACTGTTTAGTGTTCAGGTCTTCAGCAAAATCAAGCTAGATGCCTCACAAATGTTCAAATAGAACACACAGTAAGAGGCATCAACAACATGTAATATAGACGGTTTCCTGGAGAAGGTAAAGTCTACTTTTCAGCTGACTCAGTTCTGGAAGACAATCACAAAGGATGAATGAAGGAGTTGGACACTGAGTTGGCGTCTTCCTTCCTCAGGTTGCGTTGGCTCGTGGCAGCTCTGCACAGCCTTCTGCAGGGGGAAAGCTTTCATTGAAGGTGATTGGAGGGCATAACAAACAACATGTTGATAAGGAGCTGCTAAGATTCTGTTTGTATGTGTGTAAAGAGGGAAGGCTCCAAGGTTTCCTGACCTGTATTTTCTATTTTGTTCTATTCAAAATGTAACCTTATACAAATTTATATTATTTTAAGATATTCGTATTTTCACAGAAGTCTATAAGACCATTTTTCATGTTCACAGTTGAGTCCTTGATTTTCTCCAAACAAGACTCACACAGACACTACATCCTCTCTCTTCCCCCTTTTTACACCAACTGAAAATATGCAAACAAACACACACAATGACTTAATCAAAAGAATATGTACAAGTTCACATTTTTACTGAACTACAATACCGCCTGAGCCCCGTCCGTCGCTTATGATCTACATCACGGCCTGCATCTTACTCAGTGGAGCACAGGCTCCTCTATCGTCTGAGCACTAAATCATTCATGACCCGGTCTGCATGGCTAGACCCCCTATTGGGAATAGAGTAAAAACATCCTAACATGTTTTCCCTCCCGCATCTGGTCCAGTTTATTGTCTGAAGAATATCTTTTTAAAAAATTGAGCCAAAAATCAAACACAAAAAATGAGAATTTAGAATTAGGATAAAATATGTGACTGAAAAAGTAGTTTACTCTTGCAGGTACTTTAAATGGAATTAACATGATGGGAAATTTAACAAAACTAATTGGACGTTTTCAATATTTCTTGAAGCCAGAATTTACAGACGGGTGGGTTGAGCGACAGACCAAAGCTGTCAGGTTCAAGAGAAACATACTGGCTAGTAGCGGATGCTGGTCATTTTTGCCTTCACAAAAAAACACCTTTCGATAAGAAGATACGCAGAAAAATAGCAGCGCAAATATCCATAAGACCTATATATGGTGAAAATATGTTCAAAACAGCCGAAAATTTCAATGAGCCTTAGAAATATCCAACGTAAAACTAAATCTATCTATCATATTTAGCATATCTAGCATATACTGCATATACATGTGCGCGTGCCTGCGCCTCTTACACTGAAAGGTATGATCGGAAATTACGCCTGTTATCATTTCTACTCTTGACGATACGCAGACGAGGCGGGGGATTGAACACACAGTGGGTCTGGAGCTTTGATGCAGACTGCAGCAGACACTCTAATCGGTAGCCGAGGCTGGTCTTCAGTGCAGCACCTCACCGAACGAGCCGGAACACTACCAGGCACCTTTTAGAGGCGTTAAAGGTCAGTATAGATCATCGTACGTACGGCTTTTCTCCTGTCTGGTCACCAGGAGGGTATTGGTTTGTTTCGGAGTTACTTTGTTGCTATGCACGCTGTTGCAGATCGGAGGCTTGTTGTATCCGAGTGAACCTGCAGTGCTTTTTGTCCACGCGTGAAGCCCTCAGGAATATGAGACAGAAATGTCCACAATTACCACCAAAACATTCGGGATTGAAATATTTTCCCACGCGTTAGTCTATGTGGAAATAACGTGTTGGTCTTATTTTCCCTGTGCTGTGCGCGTCAGTGTGTCCCCGTGTTTAGGAGGCTGTTTTCCCCCGCAGGCACGTCTCTGCCCTCGCGTCGCTCCCGGGGATTCCTCGACGTCTCCCAGCTCTTTGTCAAAACCGGATTAAACTCTTTTGTGTTGTTTTCGTGCGGTCTGCTAAGGGGTGGTAGCCGAGGGTCCCTGCCCCCACCTATGCTCCCCACCTCCACCCACCACCCCAGGCATGCTCTGGCCGCTCAGCCCCCGCGATCTATGGAAGCAGCAGCCTGTCTGTGGGTAGAGCCTTTACTGTGTACGGTTTAGAAGAATGGAAAGAGCGGGTCTCCTTATATGCACATCTGCAGCATATAACCTGCAGAGATGGATCGTAATGCAGCAGCAGCAGCACACGTTGGAGTCGATGCTGCTCGGCCACATCTGTTTTGAATGAAGCCCAGGGACAAAGGCAGTCCGTCTCTCAGTGCTCTGCTGCTGGTCTGCAGATGTATGCAGACAAAGGCACAGGTCAAGCTCCCTTGATGCCAGCTAGACCCCACAGTGAGGATTGTTTTTGAGTGTTATGTTTGAAGATGATCCATAATGCCTCCATTCACTGCAGTGTACTTGAAGGACTTGGGGTTGTGTCACATACCGGTGTAGGTATACTGCAGAAGCCATCAAACATGGACTTCATAGCTGTCAACTAAGGGAATGACATCAAATTCTCTTTACAATCATGGTTGAAAACAGTGAAGGTCCATTGTGAAGAAGTAGAATTTATGTCGGAACAAGTGACATAGACAGCTGCTTAACAAACAAATACACTTACATTTGATGACCCCTCCTTGTCTTGGGGTGTCATGCCATTGACTAATGTCGCCAACAAAGAAATACCACATTCTCCTACCCACAATACTGAAGTTTAACTTATGTTGCCCAGCAAGGCACGTTTTGTCGTATCAGCTTATTTCTGGGAATACTTTCTAATACTGCTTCTGTTTGTATACATTTAGCAAACTACAGTGTGTGTATTTTAGAAATCACAGAGTTTCAGCAGTCCCTGTATCATTCAAAGTAGCTTCTCTTGCACTGTAGCTAAAGGAAGGAAAGGACTTTTGGTCTGGAAGCTTCTCAATTTCTGAAAAGGTTCCTCCAAAAGTCACTATTCAGACTGAGGGACTTCACTTTAGTACAGAAGAACAACATAGTCTGGGTTCTAAGGAGTAGTCCAGGTAGTAGTTTGGTTGCTGCCATGTCAGCCTGTTTCAACACAGCTTCTTAGATTCTCCACAAAGCTACAAATCACTCTCCTCAAAGAATTCACTCTATTCTGAATTCTCCATGTAGTGACAGACACTCTCTTGGTCTTGGGGCCCAATTACAAAACAAGAAACAGTAGACAGATGTAGGAAAAATACGAAAAAGAGATCCTCAGGGGAGTTGTAAGTCTTGGCTTATTGTATTCGAGCATTCATTGTTAATTTATGGTTAACAGTAGTTTTTGTTACAGAGGCTTGACTCAGTTTTGGACCCCTGCCAAGCTGTGTGATGTCATGCTGGATCTGAAGCCACATTGCCACTGCTGTATAGAAAACATGTTATTGCAATTCAGTCCACTGCAAAACAGAGAATGGCAGAAGAACATTCATTTCACTTGTTGATCAAAATAAGAATGTGAATCAATTCTGTCATTAATAGTGTGTACTTTTCACACCGCTGTATTCAGACCTGGTTTGTTTGGAGCCATTATTCCAAAACCTGGAGCGATTACTCACCTTAATCGTTTTGTTTGGGCATCTTTAAACACCACAATCACACTCAGGTCCTGACCAAATCAACTGGCCCAAGGCCGCATAGAGAGTGTGTTTTCATCACGCTTGCTTTCTGTGAGAGTGCAGCTGACTCAAAAACAGATGTAACTCACTTGCGGTACTGTATACGCTATGAATACCAGTTTGTTGATAAGCTTATGATTATTATAAATGTCTAACCAGGCTTCTAGTGGTCTCAGTCCTGTTGTTAACATGATAAAAACGTTTTAGCCCACCCAAATGAGTGGCAATGCCTATGATGTCATCAGTTAGCCAAGTGTCAGAAAGGTGCTTGTGTCACGATAGCCCGTTCTCCTTATTGTCCAAGGAGCACATGTTGAGAGCAGGATGTTGTTGGTCTGTGGGGGTCTTTGGCCTAACCTAAGGTCATAGTCACAACGCCCAGCAGGCTATGTGCACAAAACTGGGGCTCTATTCTTCTATTGTTGTGTTGTTGATAAGAGTCTAGACCTGTAGTAGTGGCATGCAACTGACAAACCCCTTACACATGGATATAGCTTTATATTTGTGACTCTTTTTATTACTTCCTGCTTGTTTTGCTGTGTTTTATGGTTGTTTCCATTTAAAATGAATATCCAGAGGCATCTCTTATGATGGTTCCCTGTCGTAAAGTTGTATAGCTGAAAAACTGTGTGTGTCTGTGTGTGAGAGAGGAAGTTGTTGCTATTATCCTCCTCATTATGCAGTTTGCTGTGGTCTAAAACTGACAACCATTCATAAAAATGTGTGTGTTGACCTCATGACGTAGACAGTAGTCTGCTCCAGGCTACTGTCAGACACACACGCTAGAGGCAAGTTACCCAACACAGTGTTTGCACTTGGTCGTTTGTGAGCAGATACAACTATTTAGCTTTATGAATAAACTGCTACTACTCTCCTGGACTTTGTCTCTCTCTCTCTCTGGCCCAGATGGCTCTCACGACCATAAATGTATTCTTGGTGCATTGCTGTCAGTCTGCCTGTGAGGTGAAGAGTATGTGCTCATACTGTATAGCTTTACATTAGGACAGGGCCTCCTATAGATGCAGCCTCATGGTTTCACGCATCAACTAAAAGCGCCTGCTCTTACCACCCGTACTTCAATTCATGCCGGCTGCTATTTTAGGGAGGAAGAGGTAGAATTTGATACGTGCAAGTCAAGTGTGGCAGCTCCTCTTTAGAGGAAGAGTCCCAGACCTGGGCGGAATCATTATTTTTAGGTTCAGACATACATAGATCATACAGATCAATGACTGTCCATCTCCGAGTTGGAATATAAATCCAGTAGGAATCGTGAGAGCCCAGCTGTCTTCTGACTCATACACTGATGTTACTCACTGCATTTATCATGAACATAACTTCTATCCAAAGCGCTTCCTTTTTAAAGGTTTATCACTTTGTCTTAATGTGTCACAATACCAACATGCACTGCAGGGCTGAAAGGAAGTTAACACTATTTTTGGATAGAGTCACTCCAGCATTTTAAGTGACAGGGAATCCACGGTCTTTGTTGGTGTCACTGGATAGCATGAAGGATCAGAGTGGGGTCATGTTGTCATCACCTTTGGTGAGCAAGGGGTGGTTCAGGTAACCAAGCTGGATATTGCATCTGATTGAATTGGTTACCACAGCAATCTGTGTTGGCTGTCTGTTGTGGTTCTTGATGTTGTGGTTTTTGAGTGGGGAGGTGGCCTGTGGCGTTTCTCTCTCAACTTATCAGTGGAGTCTGTCAGGAAGTAAATCATGTCATGTTGTGTGTGTGGTAGTGATGGTTAGGTGAGTAATACGATGCCATTTGAAAAGCCTACATGCTTGTACCACAGAATAGGAGTGTGTTTGTGTGGTTTTGTATGCGTCTGAGGTCACTAAAGTTCATGTTCCTTGAAAGTATAGCGTGTCACAGCTGTCTAAACCAACTCACAATGTGTCTCATTTCCTGCAGGTGGGCAGTTAACCAATCAGAAATGAAGATCCCTCCAGGTTGGGGTTGCTGAGCAGCTGAGGTCGGAGTTCGAACACTTGTTTTGGCAGCCATGGCTGACAGAGAGGGGCTACCCATCGCCCCCGGCCAGGTCTACATTGAGGTGGAGTATGACTATGAGTACAAGGCCAAAGACAAGATGGTGACCATCCGCCAGGGAGAGAACTACATGCTTGTGAAGAAAACGAATGAGGATTGGTGGCAGGTGAGGAAGGAGGAGGGCACCAAGGCTTTTTATGTACCTGCCCAGTATGTCAGGGAGGTGCGTCGGGCTCTAATGCCCCCCCAGAAGCCGTCCTTGAGGGCTAAGCCCACTGTGCTGGATATCTGCCGGGTATCCGATGAGAACCTCAACAGGCCGCACCCGGAAATGTCCAGCTTTGGACGTCCGTCACCTTCCTCCACCCCATCGCCGTCGTCGGACCATGTCACACCGCCGGTTTTGCTGAAGGACGCTAACCAGAATTTAGGGAGTCCCCTTCACTGTAAGGTTGTCGCCGAGCTGGTGCTCCTCCATAACAATAACAATCATCACCTCACCAACAATTCCACACTGCCACGGACAAGGCCAGAGTCGCCGCCCCCAAAAGTGGTAGAAGACCATAACAAAAGTCCAGACAATGACAAGAGCGCCCAACCAAGCGACTTGCCAGGAGACGGACCAAACAAGCTTCGTAGTGACTCGGACTCAGGGGACGACTTGAGCAGTAGCTCGACAGAACACATGCAGGTAGGACAGGAACCATTTTATTCCTTTGTGAACACTCTTTCGCCAGTCTGTTGACCTCATTTGTCACATTCACATTTCAAATTCTACTCCGACCTCTCTAAAAACTCAGTCAGTGCTTTGTACAAAACAGCAAAAGTGGGTGACAGTTGACGCTTGTTCCAGGTTATAAGCCCGTTAATACTCATCCCCACTGCTGTCACCCCGTCATGTTAGCGAGCATGACGATAGAGAAATGCCTGTAATGTAATCTGTCTTTATCAGTCCCATCCCACGTCCTCTCTAAATGTCTGCGTTTGTGCGCACTCCGATGAGAGGTTGTGTCCTGCCAAGTAGAGAAAAACAGCCAATCCTAACTGCTGCTGCCAACCAGATGACTATTGAGCAAGTTTTAAACTTCAACACAACTTTGAACCGGTGAACGCATCACAAATCACAAACATCACAACTTTTAGTGCCAAGGATTTGTGTCAGTATTCCATCGTTTAAAACTAGAACTTTGTTGCTATTGATGCACGCTGTGTGGAGCTGAGATCTACCATCTGATCCCCACACTCTACAACCAAACCTTCTGGACTAAATCAGACGCTGTTCCCTGTTCTGTGGACGCTATAACTCTGCACTAGCCACCTTGGACCATTTGTGATTGGTTAGCGTGACATGAACATGAGGGGCATTGCAAGTGTGACTATGACAAGAGGAGCAGCATTGATTTGGAAACTAATAAGACGCAGCAGTTCAAAGCCTGGCTCAGAGACGCTGCATGGTGTGTATGGTAAATCACAGCCTTTGTGACCGGCCAATAACACTGTTTCAGATCATGATTTTGGATTGTTCAGCCCTAATATTGCGTAATATAAAATACATAGGTCATTTGTGATGGGTTACCAATCTGTAGCTATAGCAGTTCAATCTGCTTTCTTGTGAAAATAACGTCGATGGTGAAAATATTGCTTTAACCAGGTCAGAAGAGATGAAACGAAAACAATCCAATAGTGATTAAAAAGATCTGATGACAGTCTAGTGAAAAAAATTGGGATTTTGTTTTAATATTTTATGTGCAACCCTAATCTTTGTGTGTTGGGATTTATTATTTTAAACATTGTTGCAAACCAAAGCTTTCAGACTGATCACTGCTTGTTGTTGCTGTGTTTTTGTGTAGACTGCCTAAGCCCTGTGTAGTTCACGATTCTAGCATCCCACCACAAAAGGTCTGACGCAAATGAAAGCTCTCCCTCCCTCTGTCCCTCCCTCTGTCCCTCCAGTGCACGCTGACAAACTCCACAATGAATCACTTATTACCCTGAACTAGGAGAATAGACGGACTGATCCTGGGACTGTTGCTTATCCACCCATGTCTGCAGTGGAGGTGGATCAAAGTAGAAAATGGGGCGAAATAGATGAAGACAGCGGGGGAGCAAGCAGCAGTCCTTCCTGAGCCATTTTTGGTGGCTGTTTCCAGGCAGGGTCAGCTTGTTTGAAGGCTCCAAAATACTGCTTGTGTCCTTTGTTGCACGGCAGCCGCCTCCTCCACCATGGAGTCCAACAAAGAGAGACCAACTTGAATAGAAAGTAGGTCATATCTGCAATGGATCAGTCTGTAACACCCCCCCACCCCCAGTTGCCCCGCCGTGGCGACCACTGTGCGAGTGTGAAAGCAGTGTGAATTGAAAGAAAGTGAGAATGGAAGCACGCTCACGCACTAGCTCATTTCAGATCCCCTTTATTTGTAAGACAGTAGCTAATTGGTGTGTGGGTTGGAATTGAAATATTTCTTTATCGAGGGGAGAAAAAAAATTGCTCTTTGGCGCTCTTTTCTCTCTGCCTGCATTCAAATCTGTCAGATCACATGAGCCGGAATAAACAGGTTTCACAGACATTCACATTTACATGGGTTTTTGTCAGCCAAAAGTGTTTTGGCAGATTCAGAGCAGAGGGTCAAACACAGGGGCAGGTGGAGCTCACTCCCTCTCTCTCTCTCTCTCTCTCGCTCTCTCTCTCCCTCTCTCTGTCTTTGTGGTCATGTGTTAGTTTTTCCTGTTTGGCCCGTTGCCAGGCACATGAATGACCCTGCAGAAAGCCCGATTCTTTGAACTGGAATGCTTCCACTCCTTCCTGTCATTGCTTGGGTGCAGACAAATTGTGTTTGAAAGTCAGGGACAGACTCGGACGGAGATAGAGGATCGGCTCTACTTTTTGGTAGAAATGGGTTTTGAAAAGCTGTTAAGGCAGCACACTTGCCTCTTTCGTTTTTATTTCTCCTCCCAGAAAGTCTCAATGTTTCTCCTCCTCTTCAAAGGGAAGGATGGATGATGGCTGGACCGACCGCTCAGGGGGGTCGCAGGTCGCAGCTTGTGTACCAGCTGGTCGCATCTAATTGATTTGATTACTGGGTGACATTTAACACCTCTCTGTTCAAGATGTCATTTGCTGATCTCTCTGGGTCTCTGAGGCTTATGATCCCCCACCTGCCTCTTCAACACCACAACAGGTTGCTGGTTTTGTGGATCCCTGTTTCTCTAAAAAGCCACATTCTTCATCACTCAAGAAACGGGCTAAATAAACCTTTTACCTTATTTTGCCAGAGCCGAGCATGAGTTTGTTTTTGAAGAACATGGCAGACAGATCGCAGATCTGAACAATTTATCCCAGATTCAGATTATCTCTAAAACAGTGGAGATTGTGGTATCATTTGCTCATATCATCATACATCATAAATTATAATCCCTTAGTTCTTCCTTTCTGGTTCAGGCATTCTGCTGCTGTTTCCCATCTAAATTGACGCTAATTTCTTGACTGACTTTGGGAGTGTTTGAGGGGCCAGGTTATTGTTTTCGCTGTAAGATGTGTGATGTAGGGGAAGATGCAGTGGCCATGGATCTGTTTCTGTCAGCCAGCAGGCTACCCTGCCTGATTCTGACTCCATGTACACTTCGACACAGTCACATCTGAAGAGGAAGAAGAAGTAAATCTGTGTCCGCTCAGTGTTTTTGGAAAGTATACATGATTTTAACTGCTACCTACACCTTCAACTTCCAATTCTCTTTGTGGAGTGCAGACTGGTAGCGGTGGAAAGAACTTGAGAGAGAAATATGGCTCTAATTTTCTCCCCTCACCACATGATGCCGTTGACTGTGCGAAGTGGGCACCTTCATGTAGGAGTGAGTCAAATGCAGTGCCCAGCATTGAGGGGGTCTCCACTAGATTTCAGCCCTCAGACAGGCATATGGGATGAAGCATACTGTGGCCTTTAGCTGGCTAACAATAAAAGCAGCTGGGCCCTCTTTCTTTTTTGCTGCTTCCTGACTGCTTATAGTCTAATAAAACTACTAAGTCACTGAGATCTCAAGCTGAATCAGTCAGTGGTATCACATGTCTTGTCTGACAGAGATACCTGGTTTCCAGAGATGCTTGTAGCTGCAGTGAATGTGATCTGGAGTGATCAGCAAGCAGGAAAAAGCAAGCAGCTGAGTTGATCCCACAGCTTGTTTCTCTGTTTCTGGGAGCCTCTTCTGTGTGGTCTCTCTATCTTAGCAGCACCAAGAGGAGGGAGTGGTGCCTGGGTGCAGTGAGACAGGGGGCACCGATGGGCCCCCTGAAGCTGCTGCTCCAGGGGGCATTAAAACTGAATGTCATGAATTTCTGAGCATCTGTTGTTGCACCGTCACATGCGTTCTAACAGGATTCACTGTATTTATAGACCCAGATGACAAAAATGCTTAGAACCTAGTTTTTGTAATTAGCTCTGCTATAAGTCAAGCCTGTCACCAACAGTATGAGTTTGAATAAAAGGCAGAAGTATTGAGAGGAGCCTCCTCAATGGAGAAGCTCGGGGAGTCTACAAGACTCCTGGGAGAATCAATGTGCTCAACACAAAGTTAAAGCTGGAAATAGCAGGAAGCCAGTCACACCACCATGTTGGATACCCACAACTAACCCAGCAAACCACTGAGATCTTTGCTTTTCCTTTTTTCTTGGAGCTATTTTGAGTCTGGGTTACCTTTCTGCTCTTTGTGTTGGACTCTTTTCTGTGGATTTTATGTTTCCCCTTTTTTGAGGAGATTTTTGTTGGATTGTTTTCTGAGTTTGGAGTAACGGCGCTTCTATGCATGCAAATGACTTGCAAACGCGAGTAGAGTCTGGCCTGTAATCCACAGCTGTGTCTGCTGGGATATGAACTCTGAACTGTGGGTGGGGACTTGTGTGTGTGTGTTTGTGTATATTCTGCAAATACACTTTACAACGTTATCCTTTTTTGTTTGTGCTTGTGTTGTTTCTTATTTCCCAAGGCTGAATTTAATACAATTAGGTGAAATGGGATTATCATTGATTTGTTCTGTTTTTATTTTAGAAATTGTAATATTGCATACATACAACATCGCTGATTGTTACACACTGTTGTTTCTGCTATAAAAAGGGCACATGCCTGAGCTTGGTTCTGTCAGCTGGCTTGGAGCCAAAGCTGTGAGTGTGTGGCATGGAGTGTTGTGTATTAAAATGCAATGTACTGAAAATGCATTCGCTCCGAGAAACTTTGGGGCAATTTTCCTGGTTTAGTACCTGATGCTTTGGTGCAGTGAATTGAAGGATCAATGGGGAATAATGAGAGTTGTTCTCCCACACCAAGCACAATGTGTGTATTGTTCATTTGAAGCACAGTGTTATAGAGACCTCGTGGCTGGTGAGAGAGACTTTCTGTTTTACCAAGTTGCTTGTGGGTCGTGGGAAGCATTTCAGTTTACTGTACAATAAACCGACCTGTTCCCAAACTTCACAACACTACAATAACCTGCTAATTACATGTGCAATGGATTCTAAAATCTAAAAAGCAAGCAGCACAGCAATCTTTACAACAGCCAGGTTACAAATGAGATGAAATCTTTGAAGTAGGCTATGCAAATCTGTGTGCTAGCGGTGCTAAAGTAAAGTGCAACCGTGTCCCCGTGTCTGCTGTGCCCTGTAATCTGGAGCTGTGCCGAGTCTTTACTCCCAGACCAGCTGAAAAGGAGGCCCCTGCTTGTTTTCCAGTGCATATTTGACATTCTTGCCTTAGTGCCCACACGCACACATACACGCACGCGCAGAGCGAGTGAGGCAAATGCTAAGCTAAGTCAATGAGGGTTTGCGCTCACATCAAAAATCACGCAAGGGACCATAGTTATCTAATATAAAACTAGAATAAGAAGCTCAGTACATATGATGCTTTCATGTGAGTTTCTGCCTGTGTTTCTGTCTGGGCTTTTCTTTTACTGAGCTCTTCCTTTCCTCACTCACTCTCTCTCTGTTGCCTCTTCTTCTATCAGCCTTATATTGCCTTCTGCCAACCTCCCTCTCTCCTCACCCATCCAGTTGAACGATGGTGTGAGAAAAGGCCCCATTCACATCATGCATGAAGACGCATTATTGTCATCTAGATACATTATACTGATAAGCATCTTAATGCAGGGCGTACGTATTCACAGAGTGTGTTAAAAAGCTATCTGTGAGAGTCTGCTCTTGTAAGGTTGGCAGGTGTGATGTCCCTGTGCCAAGTTGAAGCTTCATCGTTGGGTGAGTAATGAGCCTATTTGCTTCCCAATGGGGAGATTTTGGTGCGGAAACTAAACGGAGCTGGCAACACGGCTCCTTAGCTCAGTATGTTAATACAGAGCAGTCCACCTGTGCACGGCAGAGTTAAACTGGAGTGTTTCTTCATTACGCAAAAAAGTGGCAAATCAGTGGCAAAATCACGGTGATGCCAGATCTGAAGAAATTTAAAGAACTGAGCAAAATGCAACCAAAGAATCATAAAGAAGATAATCTGAGCATATGATCAAGTTTAGGGTCTGGCAACGTGCACTTTTCTATCTGAGGCAGAGATGGAAGATCCAGAATGGATTTATACAAGTGGCCCTTCTAACTGTCATGTCATGTCACCTGAACTGAAGGGAGAGATAAGCTTCCCGGTAAAACGTCATTCCAAAATAAGAGCACATTATATATCCGACAAAGTGAGAGGGGACACAGATAAGATTCAGTGATGTGATGAAGTGTGTAGACGTGGTAATGTCAGTGACAGCTTGTTTATGTGGATGTGTCCTCTCCTCCAAGTTTGATGTTGTTAGCAGGACACATTAGGAGGTATATCTGATCTATGGAGAGATCTTTGGCCTATTGTGGTAAAACATATTCCTGCCCGTGTCGTGCCAGCGTAGCTTCCTTTGAACAAATGGTGTGGAACACTTATCTAGACCCTTTCTGCCCGCCGTCCCGTTTACATACAAGTGATGCTGTTCAGGGCATTGAGCTCTGCGTTACATAAGCGATTCTGTTTGTCCTGAACTATTTCAACAGCTGCTATTCATTTCCCCCCCAGTGGCCTCCTGCTTTGGATGAGTGGACAGGTCGGCTCATGCCTACAGTCAAGCCTATGAAGACGGCTATCGGACTGTACTACTCTCTCCTCCAGTGTCTCTTAACAAAGACTGTTGGTGTTTTGACTGAGAATATCTTTAGATATCATGTTCGGGCCATAACAGTGTTTTTGGTCCCATCTTTGTTAAGTTTTTCTCCTCAGTTTCCAATGTCTCTCTTGCGGGGCATAGAGACGACTCATGCTTGATAACTACATATGAAGCAAGATTGAGTGGTAAAGATGTGTCTTAAATGGTCTTCTCTATTGTTCTTGTCATGTCATGAAGTAACGTTTAACTTTGGACACTGGGTGAAGGAGAAGCCGGCGCTTTCAGACCAAGGTCCGGACAGCCCAGGGCCTAGATATACCTGACTGTCGCCCGGTTGCTCGCATGGTTGAAGATTGTTTTCCCTCTTCAAAGTATCTGGAATAGGAGTAGATGTGGAAGGTTATGATCTCACAAGACTATACAGAGTGACTCTGAGATCTCTGGCAATACAGTAATGAGTTGAGAATAGCTGAGAAGAAGGTAAAGACGAGGAAGGCAAGTAATCAAGCTTGCACGCTCTTCTTTCATCCTAAGTTTTTGCGTCTTAGTTCTACAGTACTTTGTGGATTAACACGTGTGGCTCATTTAAGCAGAGGAATACAGCCACATACCTGCGTAGATCAAAGGAAATGTTTCATGCGGCATTTCTCTGCTTATCTCATTGCTTTCCTGTGGAGAATTACATCTATTATTGTGTGGGAGGATTGGTGAATGCTTAGGTGTCTCGCAGCATGGAGGGGTGTATATTGTCTTTGTCATATGTGATTGCTGGTGTTAATTAGTAGTCTGGCTACCAAAGAGACAAATTGTTCTGTTTGCTGCTGCTTTGAGGTCTTTTACTGTAAAAAGTTTCTACTACCGTCTATCACACTGGAATAGCTGAATAGAATAGAAGTTAGTGAAGAACAGGCTTGTGTGTTTAACCTTTAATTGTCTTTTCTGTCAGGACTGATGGACTTTTGCTTTACCAACGGATGTGTCAAGATGTTGAATCATGAGCAACAGATCACCAATTAATAGTACCATCAGAACAGCCTTTTGATGGCCCCATTGTTTTGTTTTTTTACAGCTGAACTGGCCTTCCAGAGACTCTGTGCTTTTGTCCTGAGAGCGCTCCACCGCTCATTGTCACTGAAGAGAGATGCTACTATGACAAACAAGGATGAATACAGATAGAGGGAGTGGTGCAAACAGTGACTGGTCTGGAGCCTTCAGCCCAGCTTTACAGTTCTCTATACCCAAACAGCAAACCACAGCAATCCAGACCTAACCCTAACCCTAACCCTAGCACCAAAACACACCACAGGGGGACTTTCAGACGCATTTCCCTCAAGCAAGTGTAGAGATCGCCCGTGTATGAACTCCAGACTCGAGTAAGCAAAAGGAGATGTGTCCTATCTAGCTCACTGGTTCGAAGGAAGAGGTTGCCATGGCTAGAAGAAAAGCACAAAGCTTCAGTGGCCCAGCAACATAATTGGCTGCTTTGATCATCTCCCTGTGTGGCTGATTGCGGAGCTTGTTGATTATTCTGCCAGGAAGCATTTCAGTCCACGTGTCATTCACATGGAGATATTTGCAAATCACAGCCAGCGATGTGTCATTTTGTATCGCAGCATCGGTTCAATACAGTGCGGCTGTACTGTAGATGAGCTCAGCTGCAGTTCAATTCATTTAGATGAATTGTTACTATCAAGATCAGCATTTCCGTCACTATATTTTACTCGGCTGTGCTCTTACTTTTCTGTGTGAATCTTGGTCAGGTCAGTTTAACCTAATGGAAGCAGAAGTAGAAGCAAAACAAAAATGTTTGTGTCGGGTTTTCCATCTTTCCCTCAAGCTGCTTGTGTGTGTTACTGCTACTGCAACAACAAACTAGTTTTACTATAGGTGTACTATTGGAAAAGACTGAAAATGATGGAGGAATTTGACATCCCAGACCTTTTGTAACCACAATCCCAGGAAGAAAAAGACTACTTTAGGAGTCCATTCTTGCAGTCAGCTGTTTATATAATACATCCCATGTTTCAGGTGAACCACAGTAATGATTCTGGAACAGATAAAGTGTAGATAGATAGTGATTTAGCACACCTAAGTTGTAGAATGGCCAAACCCTGTGTGTGTTTTCTTGGTAAAGGTACTTCTTGCTTTGCATAGACTGAAACTACTTGGGTGAAGGCCGATAATCATCTAAAAAATGTTTATGGGCTTTTCTGGTTAAGCTTCACCAGCAGCTGTGTTGAAGAGGAGTTTACAGGTCAGATCAGCCCAAGCCTCACACACACACACATACAATCTTCTTACTATTTGGATTAAGGGGTTGTGAACAGTACATTCCTAGGTTAACCCCCCACCTCGCCTCCAAACAACAAATATTGTATAGCAGTGTGGCGATCTGTTTCAGTCTAAATTGTTTCAGAATTCACAAATTCATCCTTGTTACTTTTATCTCATCCATGATACTTTGGTTAAAGGCAGGTTATCTTAGCATCTGAGGGAGTTTGGCTGAGGCCAGGAACCCCTGCTGGTGGCCAATAGTGAGAGATACTCAACCTGCCAGCCAATCCCAATGCATTGGAGTCTCCCTTGATTTGCAGTGTGAGAGTGGGTGTTTGAAACCATGGTGACAAAATCAGACAGCAGCCTTTCCAGTGCCTGCCGGGTTGCCTGGTTGTGATGCTTTGGATATGGTTACTATGTATGTAGCAATTATGCACAGAGAGAAAAAAACACAAAAAAGCCTCATTATTTAAAGCGGGGGCGGGGTAAACTATGCATTACCACATTTGTGAAATAACACGACTTTGATTAAACCCACTGTCTGTTCTTTAGCAACAGGTTTGTAATTGATCTGACTTTATTAATTCATTCCAGTTTCACAAAGTAAGGATTTGGACACCAGGAGCTGAAAACCTGGCTGTATCTCCCGATCAGGAAATGGAAATAAGTCTTATCCCAGCTCCTCTGAATCATTCTGTCCCCGTTTTGGCCCGCACGTACTGTGTCCCTTTGTTCCTCCAAACAAACCCGTCGACCTTGTTCGCCACCCTTGTCTAACACAGTGGCACCAATGCTCCAGATCTCTGTCAACACCAGACAGGAGAGGACCACTGTGTGCTTCAAGGTTCCGAGGCCATCCTGATTCCTTTCCGGCTTGGTACGGATTCCATCAATCGACTGTGGGCACTTCGACAGACGCGGTTTTCTTTACAGGACAAAACAATAGCACCATTGTCACTGATGTGCCATTAGAAAGTGAATCGCTTTGTACAGAGGCAGCTCTGTGGTGAACCATTACCCATTCACGAGGCTTTATGGACCACATAGAGGATGAAAGAGGAAGAAGTCTTTCTGCTTTGAGATATTGGAGTCGGGTAAAGAGTGACCGTGTGCCGTAGTCAATACGTCCACATGTCCTTTGAAACCTTCATTATGATGCGATTAAGGCAATTAAATCCTTAGTTTATCCTTGAAAACGAAATATTTATGTCGATGACCTTGTCAGTGCCATCAGAGTGACAACTCCCTGTGTCATTGATTACAGATAAGATAGTTTAAATGCTGAGCCATGTTGTCAATAGACAGTCTACTCTTTCTGGTGTAAACTATGGCTAAAGATTTGATGGCAATGATTGAAAGAGATTGGGCAGCGTTCACATTTACAAATTCAGTAAAAGTAAAGATTGATTAAGAGGCTGGATGATGTGGAGGTTGAACAAGAAGAGAATTTCGGACTGAATACTGAAGTTCTTGTTCTGTGGTGATACTGTGATACTTTTTTTAAAACCTACATTCTCGATACATTTTGTGCAACTGAGCAAATCCTCGATCAATATGTGATCAATGTGTTGAATGCGAGCAGATCCTCTATAATGTCTTGCCATAAAACAGCAGGTGGGAGGCAGTAACTGTAAAAGTATGCGCTCATGTTTTCAGTTGCCAGCTGATGATGTGGTTTGATTTTTCTAAAGGAGCCTGTCATGTGACTGTGCAGTGTCGATGACAAGGCAGGCCCTCTCTCTGACTGGGACTGTATATAACAATGGCCTCACAGTGGCTCGCCTGGTACTGAAACGTTTCTGTGGGTAGAGAAAGAGAGAGAGAGAGAGAGACAGAAAGGGGGGAGGGGAGTTAAAGGGAGGCTAGGCTAGCTTGGCAGTCTCTGGGTAGTGGGCCGATTGACCCCTGACCTTCATGAATGGGACACAATGCATCTTTCTGTCACGGCACCTTCACCCCCCAAAAGTCCTGCCACACACACACGCACACGCATGCATGCATCCTGAGTCATCGTATGTGGGCCAGTGATAGATTGGATAGGAATTCAAAAATGCCTTTATAATTATTTGCAGCATATTCCCTGGCACCGTTACCACCATGTCACATTCTGAGTTACTGACAGTGTGATTATACTCTGACAAATTAAAACATAATGGAATTATAATTGAACAAACATTATAAACAAACCCTGTACACATTTTATTACGAAGTATTTCTTTGATTGTATTTTTGCCTGTAAACAAAGGGTGTGTGTGTGTGTGTGTGTGTGTGTGTGTGTGTGTGTGTGTGTGTGTGTGTGTGTGTGTGTGTGTGTGTGTGTGTGTGTGTGTGTGTGTGTGTGTGTGTGTGTGTGTGTGTGTGTGTGTGTGTGTGTGTGTGTGTGTGTGTGTGTGTGTGTGTGTGTGTGTGTGTGTGTGTGTCAATCAGGAGAGTGTAATACTGACTGATGGTCTGAATAATTTAGCGTGTTGGTCACATGTTCACACTGTGCACACTCACACAGCTACAGTGAGGGATGGTATTGCACTCCGCAGCAGGTTAAAGGCCTCAGCTGGAGTGTGCCAGCAGAGGATAGATGTGTGGAATTCTGCTATTTGAAGCTTTTGGGCTGCAGGCTGCTGCTGATCTGGGTCACATTCTGGAGAGCAGATCATTCAGTTTTGGGTTTTAGAATGTAGTGTGTGATGCTTGCAAGCATGCACACACAGGCGCACACACACATGCACACAAACGCATACATACCAGTGCCAAGGTTGTAAGCACAGGAACTTTAAAACATTACCATACTGTGATATTGTGCTGTGTGTGATTGTGTATCTTTGCTACATTTATAAAGAAATGCTTTCATTCATCTATACATACTGATAACGTTGTAACTATCAGATATTGCTTTTGGTTTGATTCCCAAATAGGACAAAACTATTTTGTAATAATTACAACGACTTAAATAAGCATGTTTAACTTGTTGCTTTCATTAATCTCTCATTCCTTATCTACTGATGGAGAACTAAAACAGACTGCAAAAATCAAACAATTCAGGATGCACATTTCATCAATCCACATTAGATGTTAAACTCATCAGAAGGAATGCTTTGTGTTCTTCTGATTATATATTTTTGGCTGCATGGCCTGCTTTAATTCCATTCCGTTCCAATTCCTGATAAACTAGAAAAAATAAAATAACTTGTGTGGAACACTGATATGTAATGTCATAGTTTTTGTTGTCAAAGATATCAATTTGGAACAACACTATCTAGATTATGGATGACAGGACACACTGACGCTTGCCTGTGTCGCAATAAATCAATCTGAAATGGCTTTTATGAGATAAAAGCGCTCCTTACTGTGTGTGATTTTTAATTAACCTTACTCACTGCGGTTGACACCCTCATGTGCTGTAAACTGCAGCTCCAGGCCGCTCCCCTCTCTGTTCTTACCATTAATGAGTCATAGTCTGTGCTGCAGACACGCTCGTCTGTGTCTCTGCCACAGAAACTCGCCCAGACCCAGCTCTTCCTGATGCCTTCCAGCTTAAACTAAGTGTAACTTTGTTGTGAGTGTTGTTGTTGTGGTACTGAGAGAAACCTGGACCTGGACTACCATGTGGCTTGAGGCTGTCTTGAAAAAGATTCACAGCTTAAGGGCTGAGAAACAACCATGAAGTCAGATCCATCAAGAGTGTGATGAGTGTGACTGCTCTTTGAATGGCAGAAACTACACTCAGGTCATTGCAGTATGGATCTTTCTTTGAAACCATGCACATTGTAAGCAGATGGTGTGTGTGTCTGCGTGTGTGTGTGCTTCAACATGTTCTCGTCCTCAGCGTAGGGGTCCAAGTATCCGGTTTCTTACCTCTTCGGAATTTTTGCCACATTATATGACATGTACACACACATTCTCTCCCCCATCTGTCGCACGGCTCATCACTGCAGAGTAACAACAAAGGTGTGTTCACGTCCCCTAACTCCACTTCAATCTGCTACACAACCAGCAAGGACGTTTATTCTAACATCATCGTCTCTTTGTGCTGACTCACTGGGAAGAATCAGCTTTTATCCGTTATCTAAATTCCTGAATCTAATCTAGCTCATCTTCTAGAGCTGGAAATAAAACATATTTTGTACATGCAGTGTTTGCTGATTGCTCCTTGTGAGATGTTGTGCGATGTGTGAGCGTTTGTGTTTTGTACGACACTGTGTTGTTGACTACAGATTTCTGTGTAACTGGAGCGTGTGAACCAGCGGCTTTATGACCGCAGGGATCGTAAACTCTGACCTTTTCACAGGCTGGAAGGTGAACTTTGTGCATGGCCACCCGTTTGGCAATCCGTTCTGCTTCTCGCCTTTGCTCCCCTTCATCTGGCCATGTATTCTCTTCCCCCCCTTCATCTCTCCGTCTGTCTCTCCCTCTGACTCTCTCTCTCTCTCTCTATCTTTGAGAGGCTCAGGTCATCCAGCTAATGAGCACTCCTATTTAAGACTAGTGCTAGGACCCTAAATAGATCTCATAAGATGCTTTAATCAGCTGCTGAGGCCTCCTCTGCTCTTCGGGTCGGTACAGGCTGTAAGCAGGCGAGGCTGAACATAAACTTTCGCCACCACCTGCTACGTTCGCATCCCTGTTTGGGATCCCGTACCCCGACCGGACCTGGACCTTTTGGTACCATGTTTTCCTACATGAGGACGCCTGCCTACGTTGTAAGTAGCTTTCTGTCGTCTGTTGTGTAGCTGTGTGAAGGCTGAGGCTGCTTGGCTGGGGAGAGAATTAGAGCAGGGGTTAGTGGGTCTTGGTCCTGTTTACCGTGATCACAGAGCCATATTAACCATACACTCCTTTTATTGTAATGGTTTGATTGAGTGAATTATGATAGTGTGTTTACTATGTTCAATCTGCTTATTGACAATGAACAGTGCTTGACATGTTAGCTAAAGGCTTGTAAACACAGCTTACATAACACTCTCTTACCTGTAATGAGAGTGACATTAAGAGAGATCACCTTTAATACTTATTATTGTTGCGGTGTGCAGTGTTTCCTTATCAAAAAACACCTGTGTTGCCAAGTTGTCACTCATTTCCTTGATCTAAAAGTAGTAGGGTTTAGCAGCTTTATAAATATATTATGAAGAGTTATTACATAAGACACTGGAAAAAAAACTCATAAAGCAAATCAAATACTGGAGAACAGTGAGAGAAATACTAAAAATACGTGGAGAAACATCAGGTGTCCTTACGTAACACTGCAGAGACATGCATGTTAAAGTTCTGATTGTATTCCTGTTTATTTGTTTTGGTGAAAGCTCTTGTAAACACAATAGAATCAGTGTGGAATCAACACAAATGTTCTGATTTTGACAGTGTAAGTTGCTTCCTGCAGGCATGTAAACACTCCACTTGTTGGCAGTCGGTGTGAACATTCTGCACATGCATTCCCCTCACCTACTTCATACTTCATCTCAGAAGCCGATTAAGCAACGGGTACTAGTCGGTACTCAATGAAATCCTATTAATTGCATCTATGGAACCTGCATACTCCGCATTTTTGCCTAAGTTGCAACACCCATAAAAACTGTCGCAGTGTAGTAGAAGAGAGAGAGTTGGTGTGATGTTATGCAGAAAACGGCTCACTAAGCTCTTTGGTCACTGATTCTGGTCGATAGTTTTGTCCCAGGTGTGTGTGGCTGTGTTTTTGGGTGCTGTGCTTCTCATCAGCATCGATATAGAGTCAACTGAGAGCTCACAGGGAGGGCGAAGAAAAGGGGGAGATATGACAGCATGACCTGCAACTGAAGGTCGCCCTCAATAGTCTGCTGATGAGGATATGATGTGTGTCAGTGAACAGAGCTGATATGGTGGAGACGTGACGATAAGCTGAGGTTGTGTGTGTGTGTGTTTACTGGTGTCTGTGCATCCAGCGCTCATTTGTTCATTTATGCCTGTTTGATTAAAGCTTTTGTTTAACACAGAATAGGTTTAAGATTGTCTGTTCGTAGGTAGGAGAGAAAGAGAGAGGCGTGAACATGGCAGTGTCGTTGTTCACGTAGCGATTGCATCCTGTTGCCGTAACCCCGTCCACCCCCGTCTCCTCACCACAGCTGTCAAATCTACCTACTGTGGCTTCATTATTCTCTATTGTTCCTTTCTGTCTTTTTTTCTGTGTCAGTCTTTGTGCCTGTGTCCCTCCCTCCAGGAGGAGGCAGAAGACCACGTGACACTTCACACCTCTTTGAGCTCCCCCTCATCCTATCTTTCTTTCTGTTCTCCCCCCCCCACCTCTACTCTCCTCCTGTCATTGTCAGCTGCTCAGCTGTCGTGACTGAAAGGCTTGACTGGCCATTGTTTTCTTCTGTACCAAGAACCCTTGTGTCCCTACGCCGTCTCTGCACTTCATGTGGCACAGCATCATCACGCCTCAGACCCACCGCCACCAGCCCCTCTTCGACTGCCTCGTCACCCCCATCTGTCCCACCAACCACTTCCCCCATGCCCAGTCCAAGGAGAACTAGTTTTTCAAGTCAATTAGGTGTGCAGACTAGACAATGTAAAGAAATGTCATTTGGAGATTCACCAACTAATCAATACAAACGTTTATTGTGGTAATGCGTTTTTTAGGTACGCAGCAATTCTGTAGTCTGGCTTTTGAAGTTTTGAGCAACGGCCACACTGCAAATCAAACGCCCTGTCTGTACATATCATTTTGATAAATACAAGCCCCACAGATGAATGCAAATAGGCAACAACACACACATATAATTCAGGGTCACGGGTCACTGTGGAACTCGTACTCTGGCGGTTGGTTGAGCCGCTTCTAAACAAAACATGCTTATCTCGCTCTCCGTCTCAATGTATAGATTGAAGCCTGGCTGTTATGGAGAATTATCTTCAAACTCTATGTGTCATAAGAGCCATATGACACAAAGAAGCATTTTCAGGCCTTTTAAACATCCTGAGGTCTCCGTTATAGCCATGCTTCGAGTCGGAGGACAAAGCTGTCACGCCAGCAACAATCCACTCTGCCACTGTGTCCTTGATGTAAACAGTGGCTCTTGAGCAGCCCCGGGGCAGCTGCACTGTAGCTCCAGCCTGACCTCTGTGGTCCTTATGCTGCGTGGAGCCGTTCTTCTCCTCTGCCTCCAGACATTTTATATATCTGTGCTGTTCTGTGACAGGAATATGCTGCTAAATTCCTCAAATGTGGTGAATTGGTGTGATAAACTGGGGCGTTCCTGTTATCTAACATGTTAGTTCAGCTCCAGAAGAGTGGAGTTGATATGATTGGTGCCTCTGTGGAGATTAACTGGATTATATTTGCATCATAGGTCACAGCTCATTGTGGTGATTTGTATTTGTTGGAAGAGAGGGAGGGCATACACACACAAATTGTTTGGGCTTGATTCAGAGTTGCTTAAGTCAAAAGGTCAGTGGGGAAAGTTCATGGTGTTCAGAGTTGAGATGTGCGGCCCCTTCACTCCTTTTCTCGGCAGCCTCGTCTTCAGTGTTGAGTGGCAAATTGTTGGGGCGTTAATCTACAACCAGCATGGGCCTCTGCTTCTTTCCTGACTTGTGTGTGATGAGCTTACTCCACATAAACCACTGACCAGTCATGCAAACTGATGTCTTCAAACCTTCCACTTCTAATGAGTGTTAATTATTAATTAGTTCAGATCCATCAGGAATAGGTGGGGTTTTAAATATTAAAAGCTATTTACAGACTCTGTGGGGCTAAAAGGCACAAGAAGCCTAATTCTCCTTGACTATAATTCACTGCATGTTTACAATTGGGTGGGCAAACTCATTAAAATACAGAATAATTCAGATCTAGAATGTGCCAGATTTGATTCTATTTGACCTATAAGTAATACTAGATTATTTTCAAGTCGAATATTTCAGATTGATGTGGTTGTATTGCCATGATACACTGATGTAGAACAAAGGATCTCCTTTTAATGAAATGCTGAATTATTATGTAGATTAGTCTGGTGAACACTGCTTGTCCTGACGCTGGTTCACTCCCGCCTCGCCACGGCTTTTCCTTCTCGTCAGCCGTTCATTGGCAGAGGGGAGGGAACTACTGTAATTAGCTAGAACCAATCATGTCGGCGGTATTAGGGCAGGATTAGTCATTAACTGAAGGCTTAACAGTCAGCTGGCAGTGATGGAGAAACACGTCTAAGTCTGTGCTTCAGCCTTTAGCTTCCCGCTACCCAACCAATAGAGAAAGAGACTCTGAGGTGGAGGAAGTTTGTTCTTAAAATACTCGGGCATCATCTGGCACTCTGTTCTGTTAATAGGAGTGGGGCATACATACATACACACACACACACACACCATCTATAAATACTGTATCTGTCGCCTATGCAACCTTTGTGTCGGGCTTATTGTGGGGTTGTTGCTATTGCCATCAGCTGGTCTTGCATAATGTGTATAGGTCATTTATAAATGTACTGGACTGAAATAGAATCTCGATGGTAGCGATAAACAAACTTTAGTGGATCTTATATGCCCAGTTGGCACCGTCTCAACTGCCAGTATGTAAGGTGGAATGGTAATGTGGATCAGAGCAGACTGGCCTGGCTGTGAGAGAAAGGCTGGCGGCAGTGAGATTGAACACACAGATGTTGTAGAGAGATCACTCAGTAGCACTGCTGGTTCCATTAAAGAAATTGAATTTTCCTTCACGGCTAAATGGAACAAACGACCGCTATCAGTGTGTCGGCAGTTCAGAATTCATTTATTGGAGCCATTCATGTTGTGTCTGCTCGCTCTGGCGCGGCGTCACTTCCTGTTCTTCCATTTTTATTGAATGGTAACAGATTGCTGTTTGCTATTCTGTCATCATGCCCATAAGTCTGCCTGTCTCTCTGCCAGCCCATAAACCTTCTCACAGTGCACTCTAAAACCAGCTTTACTGCAATTACAACTTTGGTTTTTAAAGCAGCATGCACAAATCTTAATGTGATTGAAACAGGTACAAGTTAAAGTATGCTTATTTTAAATAATGGATCTAGATTATGAGGTCGTAAATTGATTCTTTCAGCCCTGTAAATGTCTTAATCTCAGGATTTGTCCTTGTCCAGCGCTGTGAACAGATCTGATCCGTCATCGAGAGAGAGTTCTCTTGGAAGCATGGATCTCCTCACACACCAGCAGCTGCATGCTCCTCTGCTGCACACAACATTAGGACTTACACACACACATTCTTAAACAGTGCGGGAATGTCTCCATATGTTTTAAAGAGAAGAACGGGACTAACATGTCTTGTCAGTGTTTACTTTAATGTTCACACCGGAGTGTAGGCCCAAACAGAACGCTACCATTTAGTGTCTATAAAATAAACACCCTTAATTAATTATACAGCTTTATTGGACAATTGGGCAATCCTGTAGTCTGTTATTAAGTTAATAATGAGCCCTGAGCTTGATTACAGCCTGTGTGCTGCTTCACTCTTCTGCGGCGCTCACCAAAAAGGTTCATCTTTCACTCCCGAGCCCTGGTGATCGTTGGCTGGTGTGTGTGTGTGTGTGTGTGTGTGTGTGTGTGTGTGTGTGTGTGTGTGTGTGTGTGTGTGTGTGTGTGTGTGTGTGTGTGTGTGTGTGTGTGTGTGTGTGTGTGTGTGTGTGTGTGTGTGTGTGTGTGTGTGTGTGTGTGTGTGTGTGTGTGTGTGTGTGTGTGTGTGTGTGTGTGTGTGTGTGTGTGTGAGTATGGGGGGAAGGTTGACATGTGAAATGCCACAGATGTGATTATGGGGGAGTGGGCAGACGTGGGGCTGACTGGCGCCCATCCAAGTGGAAATGTAGGTTAATCTGGTCATATGGGCACAACCATCTTCATCTTCATCATCACCGTGAGTGACAGGCGGGCAGTGGAGCATTGGCTTACTCGCAGTGCATGATTATTAGAAGGTGCGGCGTCTGTGTGTGTGTGTGGCTACAGGCCCGGCTGCGGTGTTCACTTCCCTACCTTCCAATCCATCTTCAAACTCTGCTACGTGATTGGCTCAGTGTCACAGCGGAGATTGATGCGGCTCCCTCATCAACAATCGCTTGCTACCCTGTCACCCTTCCTTTTAACCGTGTTCCAGCTAATTTAATTACACAATCACATTATGTAACACGGTTATAGGGAAACACACACGCGCACACACGCACACGCACACACACACACACACACACACACAAGTAGCCGTGAGTGACTGCACATAGATTGGAATTAGAACACATGTGAGTAGGTTGCAGTCACAGCAGGTTCTGCATGTGAGGAATGATGCATGTGTGTGTCGGTGTGAATGTTAGGGCAAGGTGATCTCAAGACCAGGGAAACATGAGGAGGTGTGCAGGTATTTTGTTTGAGCCTTACTGTATAAATGGCTTCATTGAAACCAGTACTAGAAGTGTACATAAGTGGTACAGAAATCATTTTGCCATCTGTACACAGAGGAAAACATCCTTTGGCTTCTTCTTCCATGACCTAATATCATTGAGCGAGGTCCCGCCCCCCTCACCAGCACCCATGACCCCATCTGTCTTCCCAATACAAGGGAGACACCTACGGACCTAAAGCGCACCTACACTCTCCCACGCACCTCATGCCCTCAACCTGACCTGCACTGCTTGACACATTATTTATCGTTTCATTTACAGTGCACCCTTGACCAGAGGCATGTAGGAGAAAAGGACAGAGAAAGACAGAGGAGGGGCAAAGAGTCCTTAAATACGTATGATGGTGATATATACATTGACTGCAGTAAAAGGTGCTCCAAGCAGAAGTGCACCTCATTGGGTTCCTTTCCTCATTGGGCAAGACAATACCCAATAAGCTCTTGCTTTTAGCTCTGCTTTACCTTCACTCCTGTACCACTTTGCCTTGGTATACTACATTAGACCTCTCTGAGCTGAATGAATCACTCTCACCAGGTATGCCTACACACTCTCCAGGCTTGCTGGATGCATTGTAATGCTGCTCAGAGGATGCTATACTGTACTGACCTGCTGTCTGGCAACACATTTATCAAGCTGGGACAGACAAACTGCTGCTCTTTCTGTGACGACTGTTCTGCATGCAACAGCAAATCTCTCTCTCTCTCTCTGCCCTGGCTCCTCATTCTTTCTTTCTAATGCTCAATCACTCTTTCCACTGCTTATTTACACCCCCCCACCCCCCCAGCTATGAGTTGCACCCCAGCCCCTCAGGTCCTTTCTATTGTTAATTACCCATCAAGAGCCCCTGTTCTCAATCTGGTGCTTCCTAGGCCCCTGCCACAAATCATTCACTTCAAACTAGCCAGGAGTCTTGGCTATGAAAGGAGACATTAAATAGACCATGGAGACTATAGACACCGATGGAATTCCAGGGGCATTCTGAAGTCAATTCTGAATGGTGCAAAACCCTGATATACAGGCTTTCGTCCACAGTAGGGATGTAAATAAACCTCTACTGGACCAGATGTACAGACATGAAATATGCCATGTCATTGTATGTTTTGCAAAAGCCTGAAATGACTACTTTACTACGGTTGCAGCTAATTATGCAAACGGATAACGTGGGCTGGCCTATGAAGAGCATTAACGTGTGGATGAGAGTTGAACAGGTGCAGTTGAATGGTGGAATCTGTCCATCATGGGAACCCTCAACAAACTTAGAAAATAAATAACAATCTAAATTCAGCCATAATGGAATCAAAATATGCATCAATGACGTAACAAAATATCAAAAATATTCTGATCTTATAAAGGAGGGCCCTGCAGAAAAAGTTTGGGAACCATTGCAGTAGATGTTGCTGCTCCTGAAGATGAAGATGTCGTGACTGAGCCGGAACCCTTTGCCACAACATTTTTTTATTCTGTGCATTGCATCACATACTACTTGCATAAATGTGTGTCAACGGAAGGGAGGACAAGCGAGGACATGTATGTTACCTCTATGGCAGTGGTTCCCAAACTTTTTCTTTCGCGCCCCCCTTTTTATAGATCAGAAGTTTTTCACACACCTGCTGGTAAAATAGTCAGTTTGCCTGTCAACATTTCAGTCAGTTGCCAGTCTGCCAGAAACATGAGGAAGCTTCTCAATGCCGTTTCCTGTTGTGCCAGATGACTTTGTGTATTTTGCGTGTGTAAGTGTGTGGTACAAAGATGCTGTTCCCCTTTTTTCTGTCACATTTGTTCCTCTCTTCAACTGGAGCGTTATAGTGACCGAGGCTCAAAGCAGGAGAGTGCGCGTGTGTGTGTGCATAGTGTGTGTTGGAGGTAGCTGGACGCCGTTAAGGACGTGAAGGCTCAGGGGCGGTGAGGCCATTGTAACTCGCTATGCGTCGTCTATTTAGTCCAATCAGAGGTTACAGGAGATCCGAGGAGGATGATGATGAAGTGTTTGTGTGCAGCCCGGGATACAAGGTGACACTCAGCATGACCCAGAGAGACATTTGTGAAATTTGGCGGGCTTTAACATGCAGTCATGGTTCAGTTTCTCCATTCTAAAGAATGATTTCTATCCAGCTGTCAACCATGAGCACCCTCAGATTTGCATGAATTGATTGTTTTGTTTGCAGCTAAAAAAACTGAAATGAGTGTCTTATCTTTAGAGTTTGTAAGGACCCCTGTAATATTCTAGTTTGTAATATACTCAGAATATCCTGTCCAGTAAATTAAACTGTTCATCAAGGCTCAGAGAAGCTTAAGTGGAGTCTTCACAGTTTGGTCTAAAATCAAAAGGAAAGAGGCCGTTTTGTGATCCTCAACCGCCTCCATTGAACTCTTTCTCTCTTCCTGGAACACTTCCTCCTTAATCTATTTCATTTGCTCGATTGGAAGATTAGATCTATTTGGTCTAATTTGTCTTTGCACCAGTTAAACATGTCCTCATCGTTATCCTCTACATTTTGGCTAAATCTTCTCCAAGCTCCTTCCTGTCATGCAGAGTGTCAGACTGTCTGGTTGACCTCCATCCTCTTTCTCTGTTCCTGTGCTGTACTTAGGTGTGAGATTTTGCAGCTCTGTGTATTAGTTTGTCTCGTTAGCTGTAAGTAAATGCTGCCAGTCTCAACACTGCACAACAACCCACTCATCATAATCACATCCCACTATCCGGTCCCCAGTGTAGCACCAACTGTGCTAGGCTTGAAATTTCTTATCCTTCTCTTCCAGACCACATCACCCACTGGTCAGGGGCGCTCCGACTCCCCAGTCTACACCAACCTCCAGGAGCTGAAGATCTCCCAGTCCAGCCTGCCACCCGTTCCCTCCAGCTCCCCCCTCCACATCCTTGGAGACTGGGAGACCCACAAAGACCTGAGCGGCAGGCATTTCTACTACAACCGGGCCACTGGAGAGCGAACCTGGAAGCCACCCCGTACCAGGGACACCCTCAGCAGCACCAGCAGCAGCCGGGGAGACACCCAAGGGAGCACCGAGTCTGGGGTAAGGGGAAGTAGGGAAACTGAGAAACTGGGGTGGATATGACTGATTTGAGGATGTAGTCTAGCCAAAACAAAGCATGGATGTCGTCTTCAAGTGTCCTTTGCTGCTCTCAAGTGGTGGACAGAAGGAACAATCATCCTATAATCATTTTCCAATCCAATTGAAGACAAATTTAGCAACATTGCCCGAGGATCTCCTGCACATCCACGTCTTTCCCTTCTCCGGTTTGTCCTTTTAGCCGCTGTCCTCAGAGGAGAACTGCCACAGTACCCACTCCAGCCAGTCTGACAGTCAGTACGGGTCGCCCCCTAGAGGCTGGTCTGAGGAACTGGACGAACATGGCCACACCCTCTACGTCTCTGAATACACACAAGAGAAGGTGGAATGAGTCATTTGAAGGATTTGGAAGTCTAAATTAAATATATACAATTTGTGAGACTATCAGATGTTGAGTAATGTTTATGTTTGTAGTGGATAAAACATGTGGATGAGCAAGGGCGGCCCTACTACTACAGTGCAGATGGATCCAGGTCAGAATGGGAGTTGCCCAAGGTGAGGATGACTAATGAGCTTTCTACATTCTGCGTAGCTGATGTGGTACATTTGTCTCAAGCCCTTAGGCATTCAATGATCTGAATAGATTCAAGTGCCTTTGTCTCTGCTCCTGTTTGTCTCCAGTACACCATCTCTCCTCAGCCCGGGGAGGTTCCAAAGAGCCGCAGTCTGGAGAGGAAGCATCATGAGCCCATCGTCCTCACCAAGTGGAGACACAGCACTTATGTCTTAGACCTTAACGACAAGGTAGTCCACCTCTTTTAAAAAAAAAAAAAAAAAAAAAAAAAAAAAAAAGGTTTTCCCATTTCCAGGTCATACCATCTCTTTGTCAGACACAGAGAGAGTGAGAGATCTGATGTGATATGTGCTTTCTTGATAAGTGGCAAAACAAATACATAAAGCCCTTTCCTAATGTTTTCTAAACTCTTCTGCATAAATAAGGTCCCTAAGTTCTTACTATGACATCACTTTAATAATTGGCTTGCTGTTAGCTAGTTGGGTTTTGGGCTGTGAGCCAAATCAAAGCAGGCTTAATCATTATTTATAAGGGTGTAGTGCGTGTTGCCCTGTCAGCATATTTCCAGCTGACATTCACAGGGAGACCTATACAGTTATTCCCATTGGATAAAAGTGTTGGAGGCTAATGCTGTGGTGATTCCGTTGCAGCTCTCGTTCAAACTCCGGCGGTTTGCTCCTGACCCTCACAAGAGGAGATTTTGTCTCTCGCTGTACCGTGATAAAGTTGGTACCACTCGTAGCGTCCGTCTCCTCTGGTCTCTGCTCCTCCAATCCAGCATCAAAATGATCTATTACGATGCTGTGTCTCTGATTATGTCCAATACTAGCTCCTTTGCTGGGTTATAAATATAGGAAAGGCTTTAAACAAACCGGTGATATCTGCATTTTCCCTTTTAACATTATTGTTTGTACTTGTTTGGTGCTGAAAGAGGATGATACCTCACCTTGGAATCAAAATCTCTGCCTGCATTAACACTCTTTGTCCAGAGAAACAAACCCAAACTCCTTTCTTTCTCTTAACCCTTCTCCTTTGAATTAACTGCATTGACATTCACCACAATCTACTGATTCCACACCATCATGATTAATCTTCTTCTTCTTACTAACCACAGACTGGCTTGTCAAGTGTGCCGTTGTGTAGTTGGCCATCATCATGTTGACCTTGTTCCTCTTGTTGGTAGGAGTGTGCTCCAGTACCTAACCAGAGCTCTCCAGACTCTGACTCCTGCCCTTCATCTCCTAAGCACCCTTCAACCGTTAGTATTCCATCATGTACCGCAACACATCCATTCATTTCCTCCTGTCTGTCTGTTCAGCTCACCCCTTTAGACTCTTTGCACGCTGCATCTGCATGTCTACAGTTTGTCATGTTCCGTATTTAACACAGGTGTCATTCTTAACATGGTTATGCAAAATCCTTCAGCTATTCCTGTTCATGTTGCAACTTTCACACACTGCAGCTGTGCTATGATGGCCTCTACTTGAAGAGGACCATTAGCCAAGATTAGCCACCAAGTGTCTCCAGTGAGAGGTATTCACAGGTCCAACAGTTTCTGGAGCTTCTAACCCCAAACAAAGTAGTGGAGAACCTGCAGATCAGCATTATCTGTGATCCAAATGGAGAGAGCAGCTTCAGCTTTCTGGGATATCAGACAATTTAGAAGTTAGTCTAGTAGAAAGTTACATAATTGGAGTAACTGGATGCGTTTGGTCCCGACCCACTTAGACTGAATGTTATTTGGACCCTGGACTGTGCTGGGCCTCAGTTCCAAGCAGGTGATTGGAGCTGTGAAGACCTCTATCTCCAACATGATTCCATTTGCTTCTTCAGCTTTAAGCTCCTGTGTGGATGTGTGTGCTTCCATTTCCATGCATGTCTTCTAACAGGTTCTCCTTCTCTGGTCTTCCTCCTCAGCCTTCAGAGAAGTGTGGAGTCCTCAATGTCACCAAAATTACAGAGAATGGAAAAAAAGTCAGGTAAGCCAATCATCATCATTAATATTGATTCTATAACCCTGAAAGTGTTTCTTTGACTTTGCTTTGCCTTGACTTTTTATTGTAATAACGTGTTGTTTTAGGTATTTATTAACAGATCTTTTGGGTTCATTTTATCCGCAATGTGTTTGAGTCAATGGATCAATATTATGCACTTTACAGGAAGAATTGGGCGTCGTCGTGGACGGTGCTGCAGGGTTACTCTCTACTCTTTGCAAAGAGTCAGGGCAGCAGCACCAGCTGGGTACGTATCCCATCAGCCCCGAGAGGCTCAGGCCTGCTTTTCACCATTCACCATTCATCTGTGTGTCAATTCTCTGGTCCTTACTTCTGAGCAGTTATGCGTCTTCATCACTATCTCTTGTTCCTGATTTATTTTGAATTGGTCATTCTTTCTTTATCCTCCCTCCTCTCCTCTCCTCTCCTCTCCTCTCCACACTGAAGTCTTACTACCGTAGCGGCTCCATCCCAGAGCTGCTGCTCACGCTACTTAGCAACTGGAAACGCTCAGTCAAGCCCCGTCCTGCTGTCTCCTATGTCAGCTCTAGGCCTGTGCAGGCTGCCACTGTATGTCCTCTCTCTCTGCATGTGTTTGTTCGCCCCAACTATCTTTAATGCACTACTGCCCCCTGACTGTGTGTGTGTGTGTGTTTGTGTGTATTCACCTATTCAGCTCCAGTTCAGTACAAAGAGAAACATGTACAAGGACTTTGCTTCACATGGGCCGTGAAGGACTGCGCATGTGTTTGAATTAGTGTTATGTCCCCAGAGCTTTAAGGGTTTCTACCGTCACACAAATCCAGGACAAATCCAAGTCATGAGAATGTGTTTGCATGTCCAGATGAAATACCACGAAAGATTTGGAAAAGTCATGCAACATTTTTGGTAATGATTTGAAGTCCAGCAAGAACCTGGGAAGGGAAAAGAAGTGAACATGTTTTTTTTTTAATCACCATTGTTAATGGTAGCATTTTGGTATTTAGCCATGGAAAAATAATGCAAAAGTTTGGGAAATGAATTGGCAGTAATACAATGGCAAACAAATGAATTTTTACAGTTTGTAGGTGGAATTCTGAGGACGTTTTTTTCTAAACACATGTCATTGAACGCCTCCTCCAGACTCTTGAGGTTTGGCTGTGGCAGATGAGAACTAATTATTGTTAGAGAATCACGATGACACAGATTCACCACAAAGAAGTCACACAGTGTGACATTATATCACTTTGACAGTTTGCAGGAGGCATGAAAACCCTCTTCTTCTTTATAAAGCAAATTTCCAAACCTGATATCCAAGCGAGTGAGAAACAAGCAGATTGTCTTGTTACACATCTGAACATTACATAAATAACAATAAGAACTAACTGTTTTAATTTCTAATAACACAATTACTAAATGTGCGTGATTATTAAGAATTTTAAAATGAAACTAATCATATCTGAGTTTGAACCCTGCTTCAGCATTTTATATCATTTTGCATTGAATAGAACTGAAGTTGTAGGTTTATTTACTGAATGTAGAAGAAGTAACAACACATTTTATAGAACAGTCATAGAACAATGAATAACGCATTACGAATAGAAACAATTTTCATGGCTGCAACTGACGATGTCTACACACACGTCCCTGCATTAATGCATTTGCACTGCCAATGAAGTGACACATATATTTGAGACAATCTACATATGAGCCATCTTTATCTTTATGATGAATATGTCACCACTCCTCTTTTGATTTCAGAAGTTTGGCAGCAATCAGTCCAAACCTGAGTTCACTATTGATCTGCGGGGGGGCTCGGTGGAATGGGCCTCCAAGGACAAGTCCAGCAAGAAACACGTCATAGAGGTACAAAACACACTCTGAACCTACACAAATGACACAGGACATGCTTCTGGTCAGGGCATTTCATGTCACCCTGACCGTTGACCTCTTCCTCTCCCAGCTAAAGACCCGTCAAGGGATAGAGCTGTTGATCCAGTCAGAGATTGACAGTGTCATCAATGACTGGTACCGGGCCCTCACAGAGACCATCAACACACACGTGAGTGAAACACTGGGCTGTTCTGTTCTAGTCATGTCATGTCCAACCTTCACCTCCAAGGGGAGGAAGTGGGACGAAACCCACACAGACACTGGGAGAACGTGAGAACTCCCGACAGAAAGGACCCAGTTGGCCCCATTTTAGATTTGTACTTGAGGCCTTCTTGCTACGACTTAGCCCTCCTCTCTTAACCTATGAATGAACACACCAGCACCCCCGTTGCTTTATTAAATCCTGCTCGAGCAAACCAAATTAAACAACCCCAGTCTTACTAAATCACCCTCAAACATGCTTAGCGTGTTGTCCAAGCTAAACGATTCCTCCAATCTCTTTCTCCCATCAAGGCCTGGGAATCAGATGAGGCCATTGAGGAGGACATGCCCGAGTCTCCTGGAGCTGAGAAACAAGACAAGGAGAAGGACCACCGAGACTCCAAGAAGAGCAGAAGTAATACAGGATTGCACATACGACACACCTATAAGACTTACTGTTTTCATTTCATCCTAAAGGTTTAATGCATAATACCCTGTTATTTTAAAAGGAGCCAATCAGGAGTAATGCTGCTGAATTCAGCCATAGATTCAAACAAGAAAAATGAACAAATCACTTTTTTACATTCCAAGGCAGTGAAAGGCACAAGGAGGTTCATTGTATTCTTCTTTTTTCTCATACTCAAACTGTTAAAGAGATATGGTATGATCAGCACAGCTTGTAAACAGGAACTGACGAGGACACACAAGGGTTAAATCAAATCACTCACATCTGCTTCTTTTCCTCAGTGATGAAGACCTCTGTAAGTATGGACACATCAGACCAGAAGAAAACCAGGTTGAAGCTGAAGAAGTTCCTCACGCGTCGACCCACATATCAGGCGGTCCGAGACAAAGGCTACATCAAAGGTATTTAGCCGAGGCCGCCTTGATTACGATGCGTGTAACATCCCACAAATGAGGAATGGAATCCAAAATGTCGTGTCAATATTTGTGGAGAGGAGGAAGATGTTCCACTTAAAAGTCCTGAACTTGTCCCTTAGCAAAGCAAACAGGCTGTGTGCTTTGGTCTCCTATGAGGTCAATCATGCTTAGTCAACAATGTATTTTGCCACATTTCAGATCAGGTTCTTGGCTGCAGTCTGTCCAGTCTGTGCCAGCGAGAGAACACATCGGTACCCAACTTCGTCAAAATGTGTATTGACCATGTAGAGAACACAGGTACAGCACAGCACCATGTGAACCTTTCACAGCTCCGTCTCAATTGTCCTGTTTACATACAGTACCTGAGCATGTATCCCAGCATTCCTGTTACCAACCTCTCTGCTCTCCTACAGTGAAACTTTGACACATTTGAAATAATCAAGCCCATTGAATTGACAAAAAGGTGTAAACACAGTTCCCTCTCTCCTGTAGGCCTCAGTGTTGATGGTTTATACAGAGTGAGTGGGAACCTGGCCGTGATACAGAAGCTTCGCTTTGCTGTCAATCACGGTATGGCTCCACCCCTTTTTGATACCATCGACTGCACTCTGAACGCTTACACGTCTGTACACAGAGAAACAACCATGTTGCTTCATAGTCCTGTCATTGTAAACACTTGTAACATCTCTTCTCCTCCCTCTGTTCTGCTCTTTTACCTGCTTCTCTCTTCCAACTCCTCCCTCTGTCAGATGAGAAGGTGGATCTGAGTGACAGTAAATGGGAGGACATTCACGTCACCACAGGAGCACTCAAAATGTTCTTCAGGGAGCTTCCTGAGCCTCTGTTCACCTACACTTACTTCAATGACTTCGTTAATGCTATTAGTGAGTATCTCGACGTGTGGTGAAAGGATTAGCAGATTGAGTCTTTAACAATAAGGAATTTAGTCAAAGACTGTTTTTATAATCAGATAATTGTTTCAATTATTGTTCAATTTAATATTTATGGGGGTTTTCACTGTTGTTCCGACAAAATAAGCAATTCTGTGATGCAAGGCTCATGTACATTTGCATGTTAGTAATATTTTTACATTTTTAATTTTTTCTTTTTTAGATTAAAGCAGTATTTCAAACAATCCAAAGATTAATTAATTCTTGATTGAAAATTCTTCTCATATTAATATAATTATTACTTTCAGCCCCCAAAGTGTGTCAAGTATAATCAAATGAAAATTCATTCTCTCATTGCTTAAGTGTCTCTGGATAGTTTTGTCATTAGAGCAATTGGCCACAAGATGGCGATCCTTGCATTTCGTTGATCAGCTTTGCGTTCCTCTGCCTCAGAATGCTCCGATTACAAGCAGCGGGTGAATTCTATCAAAGACCATATCAAGAAGTTGCCGAAACCAAACCACGACACAATGCAAGTCCTCTTCAAACACCTGCGCAGGTAAGAACACAGCGCAGGTTCAATGTCAATATTATTTACATATTTCATTTGAAGTCTGTCACCTCCTTCACTTAGACCCCATTAGATCCAACCCAACACACCCAAACACGGTGGGAATTTTTCCTTGGTTCTGGTTTTGGTTCCTAGGAACTAAGTTGACCCGGGTAGACCACCACAATGAGACCCTCCTGCATGCAAAGTGTGGACAAAACATTAGAGCTTAGTCCTTTCCTCTGTAAAACTGAACAAATAGCACTCTATAAAAGCAGCATTTATTCTATATAATTCTTTATTTATTGTAATACATTAGATTATATAGATGTACCTATGTAAATGCTAAGTCAGTATGTGTTGGATAATGACTTTACATTTATGAGGCCCCTTTGTCGTGTCATAAATATACTGGGACACAAAAATGCAGCTAAACCCTGGATGTTTGGGCAGTGTGTTATTTACACTCAGTCCAATCTTATACACTACAAACCGTGCTTTAATCATGTTTGTGTACTGTTTCAATAGATGAGCAGTATCTTTCTTGTTTAAACAAAAGCGCTCGTCTTCTTGTAATATTTGCTTTTCTTCCGACTGATCCGCTCTGTGGTAAATGGAAGCTGCAGCCAGGTTTAAGGTGTATTCTCAGCTGACTGGAGCCAGAGGCAATATCATAAGTTCACAATGACATTTGCCTAGGTTTTCCAATTTGCATTTATATGGCATTGTGTTTGCTGTAATTCAATACCTTTTGAAGCGGTGTTTCTTAAGGAAATTTATAGTGTGACATTCAGTGTATGGAGGTCTTCATATATCAGCGGGCGGAATATGTTTTTGTTTTGTGCATCTGTATGCAAGGATGTAGATTCTATTTAAAAATACTATTACACTTTAGCCTGGGGCATTGAGTCGTGTTGCAGTTTGTACGCTGTGAGGTGTTTCTCAGTTTTCCGCCTTGAACCCTCAAGATGTGTGTTGAGACTGTAGGAATCTTAATGAATGTTATTCTAGATGAAAGCCTGAAGCTTTATGGAACACAAACAAAGCCACTCAAAGCTGTTTATGATGCTTTATATCTTTACATCTGCTGATCCACTACTGCTTCCTCCTCCTCCTCCTCCTCCTCCTCCCTCCAGGGTGATTGACCACGGGGAGGCCAACCGTATGACCACCCAGAGTGTGGCCATTGTATTCGGGCCCACTTTGCTCCGGCCAGAGACCGAGACGGGCAACATTGCCATCCATATGGTCTACCAGAACCAGATTGTGGAGCTCATACTGCTGGAGTATGAAAGCATATTTGGCAGGTAGAGACGCCTGCTGAGAAGAGGACAGCCATCTTTGCATACAGACTGCTTTGCCCTTTTCTGTGACTGGCCTGAACGTTGCTGTGGACCAAGCAGTTGAGAGAAAAACATTTAGTTGACAAGGAGATCAAATTTACAAAAAAAAACTATGAAGCTACTAAACTTTGCACTTAGAAGATTGTGGAGTTGAATTCTCCATCCACATTCTCTGCTGTGAAAAAGCAGGCTTGGCATTTCACTTTGTGAGCTTGATGTTTGAGTTTGCAAAACTAGAAGACGGACAGTGTTCAGGGTGCTCCGAGTGGTTGCCGTGACAATGTGTTGAAAACCATACGTATTCAGGTGTTTTTGCATACAATGGATCCCTGTGGCCAGTATATTTAAGCTTCAAAGGACAACTAGTGCCCCCTTGTGGAAAGAGGAGTCAGGCGGGACATTAGCAGGTCATAGCGGTGTGCTGCTTCTATGGTGTTAGAGGCCAAAGCGGCCAATGATGAAATGAAAATATATGTTTACCGCGTTGTGAAGCTTTGTCTGTGGCGTTGAAGACCCTCTGTGGCTCGAGTCGAGTGGGGGGAAATGAATCAGTGTTAACAAGTCGCCGCTCATTCTATGAATAAAGAGCAAAGAGGTACTTGGATAAACTGGAGAGCATACCTGTAGTTTGTGTCCCGACATCTCAAAAACCATCGGCCAGTACGTTTACATGCACCTTCAAACCTCAGTTCTGATCTGATTCAAGCAATATTTGTTTAAAACATTGTGTAAACACATAATCAGACTTGACTTTGACACTATACTGATACTGTAACAAACCTAGATTATGTTGCTATAAATTGATCTAGTAAAAAGAAGTAAGAACAGGCTGTTGTTTTTGCGTGTGAGCTTTCTGCACATGCATTTCTATACCTACTTACTTGTTTTCCTAGCCTGATTAACAAGAAAGTCCTGTATATTCAGCAAAACAATGAACAGTCCTATTCATTCACTCCATATAAAAGCTTACTTAGATTGTTGATCATTTGCTAATTGCCATACGGACAAGAATCTGAGTGTTTTATGCGTGTAAATGTACTAACGGTCTCCCTTCCTTCTGCACCAAAACAAAACATTCAGCCCCTGCTTCCCCCTCCCCCCACCTACCTTTCAAACAGTGTGAACCATTAACTCTGTCCCATGACCTGACTTATGGAGGACAAATCTGTGTTTGTTTAAGCGAATGAACCCTCACTGGATTAAAAAGACGAGCATACAAAAGGTTTGTCTGGCCGCTGTGTTGTGTGGTTAAACGTGCTCCGGTTAAACCGGGGGTCAGTGTGGGATGAAGTGTCACCCAGCTCTTTGTGTTACATCACAGCAAGAAATTGAGAGAAAGTGGAGTCTAACATTTCACATGAATCGTTGATGACCATTTAACCCTAATATTAAAGTATTGACAGAAGGGGAAATGGTACTGAGCAACCTTTATCATTTCATAGATGATGTTGACGTGTTGATGTGTGGGTGTGTGTACTGTAGAATGCTAAGAAGAGCCTTTGAACACTTTCAGAGCATCACTATGTACAGACAAAGAAAACAGGTGTTCAGGTGTGTAAAGGTGACTGAGGTATGAATGCTGTGTTGGTGAGTCTGTAAAAAGATGACTGATGATTTTGTAAATCTGAATTCTCTGAAAATGACAATACACTTTGTGGAAAAAGACATGATGAACTGTTGGTTTTGTCTGAAGGTGGATCTGTAGTTTTCCTGCATGGTCAGCTGCACATTTTGAATGTAATTTTCAGAATAACTGCTGTTTGTGAAATTGATATGTCTAATAAAAAAGACAAACTAAATGTGCAAACTTTGTATCGGGTTTATTTTCTGTCACGTAAACCTGATTTCACAGGAAGTAGGGCTGCGAGAAAGGCTGCAACGCTCCTGCTGAATCGACATTTACCCCTGTAACACTGTCGGACATCGACTCCATCTACAAGCAACAGTACGTGCTCAATGACAATCCAGTATTTTTCCTTCCAGCAGTAAGTGGTGAAGATGAGTTTGTAAAGATCTGAGCTTGTTCATTTCTGAGCTCCACACTGATCCGACCCATCTTTTCCACGATTATCATATCTGCTGACTGCTTAAGTTTCAGAGCTGCAGGCTTAAACATTTATTGGTGGTTGGTTCATGGTTCATGTGAAGCCTCGAAATCATAAATCGATCCTGTGAAACTCTCATACCTCTCTGTACTTTGAACCAGAACCTGGGACACATTGCAGGGGGGGTTAGGTATTGGAAGGTTCCTGGTTCGATTCTGGGTTATAGAGAGCTTGTCAAAGTTTTGAGCAAGACACTGAATCCCTAACTGCTCCTAATGCGTGTTTGTCTGTTTTTACCGCACCTCGTCGGCCTGGTTGTTTTTTCCAAATCAGAGTCTTTATCAGTAATATTAGTTGTGTGTAAGTGTAGTCATGGTGACGTCCCTGCAGGGCCAGCTCAGCTTTCTTAGATTTGTCTGAAATGTGCAGTTAAATGTGGATGGGAGGTTATGCAGGTCTGCAGTTTAACCTTCAGTCAGCTTTAAAGCTTCACCTCTCCCTCAGCTTTAATCACATAATTGAATTAATCTACTAAACACTGATATCCCTCTCATTGAATAAAGTGATTAAGTTTTGGTGTCTTTAATCAATTATATTCCCAGCTTGTTAATTATGAAATGAATTGCGGTATATTTCCTCAGATTTCTTGAGCACAGCCTCTGCTGCTTTGCTTCCATTAATCAGATTTCTTTGTTCTTGTAAAGCTTTTTGTCATTGCTCCTCAGGTCGAGTGGGGCTTCAGACCTGAAGGCTGTGGATTAATTGATGTCTAATTAGGTAATTGCCCTGGTTGCCAGTTTCGATGAAGAAGCTTGAGGGGCTGGTGAATGCTGAGCGGAACTGTTTACACTCAGCGTGTGAGCCCAATGGCCACAGGGCTCGAGGCCGCCCCCCCTCCAGGTACAGGTCATGTGGTGTACTGCACATGGGGGTCACATGTATGCATTTTGGGCAGAAGTAAATGGTGTTATGTATTATCAGTCACAATTAGTCAGTTATCACAATGCTAATTAAGAAGTTAATGGTGTTGTCTTGTATTATCAGTCACAATAAGTCAGTTATCACAATGCTAATTAGTCTGTAAATAAGTAATGTGCATTTGCTGATTTGGCTAACTAGCTTAGCCACTATGCTAACTCAGTCTCCTGGCCTGTGCTGAGTCTGAGCATCAGTACGAAATACTTTTTGATACTCCAGTAAAATTGACAACAGCAGCTAAATGACTTTTATTATATTCACACATTTATCCACTACTGCCCATGACCTTTCACCTAAACAAACTGACTCCTTAGCGTTGTTTGCCTTTTGTTACATTTTAAATTATTGAGGGTTTTTGTAAGTTATGGCATTCTGGAAATATACAGTGTTAGCATAGCAGGTGTGTTGATCTTTGAATGGATCCATATGAAGCCCTGTGCTGTTTCAAAGTCTAACTGACCAGCTGAATGAACGCCAACATCCTAGCCACCTGGTTCAGACCTAAAAGAACTGAAACTGGTGATTTGTTTTAAATCAAAGGACTTGAGTACTTCTCCCTCCACACGTGTGACTGTGTGTGGTGGATCGGATTTGTCCTCTTTTGTTCCAGCATTTAGTTTGATGTGATTCCCTCTCCTAAGTGTCCCGCCTACGTGTTAATGCACTGTTCTAGCTCACCTCAGGCTCTGTTTTGACAGGATGGACCACCTCGGATTATTTCAGAATGTGTCGGTAGGTAGGCAGAGCTGAATCATGTGTCCCGCTGGAAACTGCAGGCTGTCAAAAGCTGAGGTGCAGAGAGAGCAGAGAATTTTCCAAATGAGAAAACAATTAGATCATTTCTATAATTCATGGGTGTGACCACAAGCTCAGGTCCAGGGGAGGCTGTGAGTGTTTGAAGTGCTCCATATGCTTGGCTGTGGTTTCCAGGCTGATCTGCTGAGTCCTGGCGTGGTCTTGCTCCATGGAGGCTGAGGTGTGGGCAGGTAATGTGAACAAGCCATTATGGTGCATGAAAGATTTACAGATTTACCCCCCTCCCCCCTCCCCACCTCCCCTTCATTTGCAGGTGGGCTGTCAGCAGAAAGGAGTTGGGAAACAAAACACGGCTCTGTGGTAAAAACCTACGTGCTTAACCCACCCTGTTTTACTCAGAGAACAAATGGCTGAGTGCCCAGAGCATGAAGAAGGATCTGACTGACAAAAACATATCAACAACCAAAATGGAAAAATACTCCATAAAAGTCCTGCAACTAAAACAAGCAATAGCAGCTCAAGTATTAAGAGTATGAGAGTAAAGAAGAGATAAATGCTTTTATGCCGTCAGTTATAAACCATCATCCTCTAGTCATGGAGATTTTCAGGTTTTCTAGAAAAATAATTCAAAATCAAGGTGAAGGAAGGAATTTTACAAAGAAATGAAAGAAGTAAAGAAATATGGAAGGTAAGATTTTTGATTTGGGCTGACTTTTAGTTTTCGAAACCAACAATATGTTCAGATAGGAAAAGGCTGAGAGGAGAATCCAGGACCACTGCAGCTCACTGAGTGACGACACTGCTGATTGAACACACTGATACCCTGCACCCCCCGTTTCTCTCACCCCCTCTTCTCTTTTTCAGAGGGTGATAAAACTATTTGTATATGTGTGAGGCTGCATGGGATGTTTCATGTGACCTGTTAACTGTTTTTACTACATAATAAATAAGCCTGTGGTCATATATCTGCCCCCCCCCCCCCCCCCCCCGCCTGCCGGCATGTTACTCACCTCCTGTTGGTCTCTCATGGTATCACACCTTGGGCCCCACTGCTGGCCCTCACTCACTTAAGAGAGCCAGACTAATGTGCTATCAACTTACAGGCAACAGATGCAGGGGCCACTTTAACAAAGGGCCACATGGCATCGTGACCCCTTTTATGATCCAGTTATCCATGTGCTGCTCAGCAAAGTCCATCAGATCATCCCTCCTCTACACACACTTATCATATGAAGGGATACAGGGGGGCTAAAGCCACTGGGTGAGAGAAGAAGAGGCAGGTACACTCCTCCCTGAACCGTCAGTTCATTGGTTCAAATGAAAGGTGAACTAACGGTAAACCTGGACCAACTCCTGGTCTGGACCAACTCCAGGTCTACAGCCGAGTGCGTTGGTCAAGGGTAATGGCAGGAGCATTATAAACATTATCCAACGAATCGGAACAAAGCAAACGGACCACAGGTCTGAGTTACAACCTAAAACATGCAAAATCGCTGGTGTGGTGATTTAGTAACGGTGAAATTGTTCACTTCCACATGAAGCCTCACACTCCCCTGCACTTGTCTATGTGCATGAGGCGGCGCACTTACAAACTTAATGTCTTGTGCAGCAGAAGAAGCAGTTCCTGCTCCAGTAATAACTCATTTGCTGGTGTGTTGAATTCAAAGCCATCCTTTTTGTAAATGTGCTGTCACAGTTGCACTGCATGGCAAACTAGGATGTGTTCTTGCATGCATGGCAATGCTAAGTAAGCGTGTAAGTATTCAAAATGTCAGACGGCTTGTCGTTTTTATTAATGAGCTTCAGGCAGCAGGAGTGGATCATTTTCCATGGAAATTCAATGCATTTTAAATAGCAGTGGATCAACATTCCAGGCCAGGATTTACATAAGGTAATTGCAGGATGCTGAAAGTACCCCAAGCTGGCAATGGATTTTTTTCCCCGTCTTACCTTCAGTAATACAATCAAGTCCATTAAGAAGGCAATAAATAAAAGGTAAGACTGTATCAGTGTGCCCTGACAGATAATGGCCTCTCTCCAGAATATCTATTTATTTACCCTTGGACAGTTACAGCTGCTGTTGTAGCAGAGCTCAGAGGCAAACACACACACACAACAGTACATCTCTGTAGGCCGTCGGAGCTTCCTTTATCTCATCACCAGCTACTATTAAAGGGGGATGTGGAGCAATAGTCTAGTCTCACGTTGTCATTTTGCATCCTCCCAGTAGTGGAAATGAGTTGTGGAAGATGTTAGGAAATGAAGGAAGTAGGACTGATTGAGATGAGGTCTTCCTGGAAGCCATCAAGTGTCCCAACCCCCACCCCCATTACACATCTCCAGGGTCTACCTGCAGCCTCCGCTATGGGGGTCTGGGGAAATTAGCTGCAAAGGAAGCGTGAGAGCACAAAGTCAGCAGTGCTTCTCTGTGAGCATGCAGAGGTGGAGGGAGATTCCAATGCAATCAACTGCCTGAATAAAAGAAACGTTTGTTTCTCTTTGTCAACTTGTAGGAACAGCATCTTCTTCGTGGCTCAGACTGGATACACACCTTACCTGGTACCTCACACACACACTCGTCATCTGTGTTGTACGTTTCTATGCCTTATTGAGTGAAGTAAAGCCTTTAGGTGGCAGATAGCCTCTGCAGCTCCGTGACACCAGCTATTCAGCAGCTCATTAGAGAAATGGGCTGAGCTGGCGGACTGCCCCCTTCCCTTCTTTACACACTCTAATACACAACAACCACACATACACACACACACACGCACACGCACACACACACACTTCCCCCAGAGACGCTGTGATTATGTGTTAGTAGAGTGTATGGGTTTTGGGGCCGTTAAGTGATGATTACGTTCAGAACAGGCTGTGTGTGTTTCTTTTAATTAAGATTGACACAGAAACAAGGTGAAGTTGTGTGTTGAGCCTGTAGCAGTGTGCGTCTCCTCCAGCCTGGATGGAGATGTGAAGCTGAGGTCGGTTGGCAGCGTATTGAGCCTTGATAGATGGAGCCATGATAGAGACAGAAAGAACTGGGTGCTCTGATTAATCTGAAGTGGGGAAGCTTCTTTCTCTCTGTCTCATTAACACTGGCTCCAGAATCTGTTAGCTAACAGCACATTTATTCCCTGGTGGAGCCTTACAGCAGAGGCTGTAATTAGGACATCTCATCCAGCGGCTTTTCAACACAGCTGTCTGATTGGAGGAAAGGCCCTGTGTAATTACAGAGGCCCTGGGCCCTGACGCTGCCAGGGGGACCCTAAACAAATCATAAACAAGGTTTTAATTAAAGGATCAAAGGCCTCACATGTGGTCATTTACATTCGGTGCTTGATTTAAATTGGGATTGTGTTTATTGAGATCTTGCATCATGGATTTTCTTGGATCTGCTTCTGAAATCAAGCACATAGTGATTTCAAATCCAGCATGAGTGCAGGTCTAAGTTTTCTCTCTGTCTCAGCACAGGTTCAACTGCCTGAGCCAACTCATAAGCTCATTGCATCTGCCCCTGTGCCAGAGTCTCACTTAATTAGCCTGTACATTTTTACGGGCATAAATCGCTTTTACATCACTGCCAGCGGAGTGCACCGCAAAGTGGGTCGATCATATATTATGTTGATCTTCCTTGGCACAGTTAAAACTGTACATTACATTTGAATTTGTTGAAGAGCCGAGGGCCTCGTGGCATCATTCTTCTTTGTTGTGCTGTCAGCACTAATCTCTCCCCCGGGGGGTATCGGCTCTCTCTCTCTCTCTCTCTCTCTCTCTCTCTCTCTCTCTCTCTCTCGCTCTCTCACCGCTGCCCCCAGATCGAATGAGTAAAAGTGATGCAGGGATTCAGACAGCAGAGCCAGGAGGGCACCCACACACACACACACACACACACAGCCTGCCGCCCACCTTCCCCACGCTCCATCATCCAGCTGAAGGCCTCAACTTGGACTGTTTTCAAATGTAAAATGATTTCTGAGCACTGCCACAATTCAAATCTGTTAATTTATAACCTTCTACCCCATTGATTCACTCGTTCCCTTCAATATCACTCACATAGGATTGAAAATGTTGAGTGAACATGCGCTACAAACTGTTACTACTGCTGCTCGCATAAAAACAAAATCTCCAAATGATTTAAGCTGGAGTTGCTGATTGTACATGAAATCTGCTCCGTCAAAGAGAAGATTTATTGAGTTGATGGCACCAAACTGCTTCATCATCAGTATTTCTGCTGGCAGGATGAGAGACTTTGGCTCAAGTTGTATTTGTATAAATCTTTGACTGGATCCTTTTTTAGATGAAGCTCCTGGTCTTCCCACTGGCCGCACATTAAGAAGATGACACACTCTGGTTTGCCAAACAGCCTGGTCCATGCTCCTAACCTCCCTCCTGCACTGTCTTCCCTCTCCCACTAGGGGGTAGTGAAGAACATTTATTGTGCTCTTGTCCTGGAGCAACATGTTCAGTGTGTGTTGTACCTGCTCCAGTTGTAAACCCCCCACCTCACAAACTGTCCTCCTTCCTCCTCTGCCACCTCCACAGAGAGGGAAGAGGCTCTTGTGGCAAATCTGCTCCGACTGAGCTCGTTAACACACATTCACAGAATCAGCCTTCCTGTCTTCGTCGTCCTCCATTTGCATGGAAGTCGTCCATATTGATGCTTGATCAGAATCATGTCTTGCCAAGCGCTTTTGTTTCTTTTTGTCTCCTCGTTGCACTCTTCACCCCAGCAAAGCGTTTTGGGATCAGGCAGTGATTAAAGGCACGGGGAGAGGGACGGACCGATGGCCAGCCGAGGACCCCGGGGTGTTGGTGTGTGTGTGTATGTGTGGGTGTGTGTGTGGGTGTGGGGGCCCCCTTAGGGTCACCCTAATTGATTTGTCAACATCGAGCCATCTGGCATCAGGGGAGAGATGGAGAGAGAGGCGGGCACGCACACACACACACACACACACACACACACACACACACGCACAGATGCACAGACAGGCGGACAGACAGACAGGCAGACAGACAGACACACAGACACACAGACACACAGACACACAGACAGACACACAGACCCTCCATCCACCCTGTTAATGATTCCACACACAGACAGTGTGACGGGCCGGCGGGCTGGAGAAGGATCAGAAGGTCAGAGGTGCTGATGGCCTCTGGTGTCTTAATGAAAAGAGCTTGTGAGGAAATGGGGACAGACAGAGACAGACGGGGAGAGGAGATGCTGCCTGGGCCCATTTTGACCCCGCCCCCTTTTTCCTGTATGGCTCTTACTCGATGTGTTCGAAAGTATTGTGTGTGTGTGTGTGTGTATTATGTGTGTGTGTGTGTGTGTGTGTGTGTGTGTGTCTGTGTGTCTGCTATCAGCCAAGGGGAGGATGATCGAAACTGTTAGTAATCGCGAAATGAAAACAACATGTTCCTTTTAAGTATCTTGGTCTCCTTACCTGTAAATGAAGCGGAAACACGTCTCTTGCATGTGTGTGTGTGTGTGTGTGCGTGTGTGTGTGTGTGTGTGTGTGTGTGTGTGTGTGTGTGTGTGTGTGTGTGTCAGGCAAAGACATAAGGAAAGACACAAGTGGTTAAAAAATGAGGGAGTGGTGTGTAATGAATGACGCATAGAGGCTTTGGCGTTCATAGACTACACTCACACACATACTGTAACACTGACATCTCCCAATGGGCTTTGACAACACAACAAGGTTAAAGGTCACCTCTACAGCACATCTGGGGGAGATTCTTTCACTTTGGACCCTTGATTGCTCTTGTTCTGATAAGTGCAGTGCAATAAGTCCACTGTATCCACACACACACACACACACACACACACACACACACACACACACACACACACACACACACACACACACACACAAAGAACCAAAACGGACTTCGAGAGGGAACACAATTGGCGAACACAAGGGCGCCCTCTACTGACAGTGGTAACATTTCAAGTTGAACTGTTTTTGCTCATTGATAAATATTAATCGCACAAACAATTAGTTAGAGCACAGAGGGCATTTGGGTCTCTTGCTTCAAGTGAAATCAATAGGTGGGAATGAGACACAGTGCTTCTACCACACAGGTCTATAAGGACAAAAAGGACAAATTATACTGTATAAACCAGTGTAAAGAGACGTCACACCGCTTTGTGGGCTTATCCACCGACCTCCAGCGTCCAATAAGGGCAAAGCTTTTGGCGACAACACTCAAAGGTCCAGACGAGGATGAGACAATGAGATTAGGACAGGATACAGTCGAAAACAAGCCAAGGAAAGGTCTGTGTGTGTGTGTGTGCTTTAAATGGTTATTACACTGTATGTATGGGGGGACCAACGCATGCAAGAGTGGATAGCTGGGTGGAGGTGTGTTACAGTATCGTGTGTGTGTGTGTGTGTGTGTGTGTGTGTGTGTGTGTGTGTGTGTGTGTGTGTGTGTGTAGAGGCAGGTGGGTGGTAGCTTTTTCAAAGAGCAAACCATTTAATTGAATTGTGTGCAGCTCCTTGTTATTCTAGTCATGACTGAGAGCAGCTCAGTGTTCTCCCAACAGTGTGGGACGGCCGGCCATACCTGGAACCACCAACCGGGCAGAACTCTGTGTGTGAGCTGTGTGTGTGCGTGCGTGCGTGCGCGTGTGTGTGTGTGTGTGTGTGTGTGTGTATGTGCAGTGGTTCCAAGGTGATTGTGGTTGCGCTGGTGTTTTTCTTGTGCAACTCTAGTCTCTACGCGGTTTACAGGCAGGAAGTGGTGAAAGTTGCCTGAAAACTCAAGAGCAAAAAGAAAGCATGAGACTGCCATTACTTTAGTGGTGTGTGTATATATAGTGTTATAGTGTGTGTGTGTGTGTGTGTTTGTGTGTGTGTCCAAAAATCAAACTATTCTTTTTGAAATGTTTAATTATTAATCCATGCACTCTGCCCCAAAATCAAAATGTGGCATAATGACAACAACCTTTGAAGTTGTAGAGGAATGTGTGTGTCCTTCAGCTTTTTGGAGGCTTTTTTCCCCCCTCTTTCAACCACTTCTGAGCAAACCAAAAATATCTCAGTACCTCCTCACCGCTTTCAGGGCGTAGCTCAGGGCCTGGACTCTTCATTTACTCTCTGGTCTGCTAATGAAATTGTTCCAGCGTTGCATTTGCACCTCTGCTTCTTTCACACGGAGAAACCAAACACACAAGCAAACCAAGATCTTGTGTATGAAAGGAAAACGCTGAACTCTGCTAATGGATTTTGTAATGTCTGCAGGCTCGAGGGGCCAAAATCCAAACAGGAAGAAGTTAACTACAATTACACAATACGGAACAAACACAGAACGGTCGCTCTTTCCCTTGTGGTCATCATGATTCAGAAGCACACGCACACACACACACACACACACACACACACACACACACACACACACACACACACGCTGCTTTTCCTGATAAGAACTAGACCTGCTGACTTCATGAGGCTGAAAAGCAGAAGGTAGGCTGTAATTAGCTCATCCATATACTGTATCTAACCTTAAATATGTTCATGTGAGCCACCAGGGGCTCATTACGGCACCGGGAGGGGTGCGGTGACATCACAGGTGGTTGCCTCTTCCATACTGACTTAACTTCAAAGAGAGGAAAACCACTGGAACAGGAATGGAGCCTGAAGCGACTCTAAAGAGAGCAATGAAACAGCAGTGTGACAGCCTTTTGCTTCCCTCTGCTCATCCAGTGGAGTAAGAAGAGACCTGTGCACCTCACACACCAGCTGGGCCTTTTACACTCAAGAATGCTTTTAAAGATATGTTGATATGAGGGGATTTCCTCTTATCATTCTGCATAACAAAGCTTAGAAATCCAGTTTGATCACACACAGATCATGTTTGAAAGACATTCAGATCGGGTTCTTAGGTTCGATCCTGGGCTCCTCCTAGAGAGCCTGTCCAAGTGCTGTTGAGCAAGGCACTGAACCCCTAACTGCTCGTGTTGTGCTCTCTAATTTGTTTAGGAATGGAAAACTTGTCTTGATTTGCACGTTTAAGTATTAGACTCTGTCCCACCCTTGTCCCACCTAAGGAAGACTCTGGACTGTACGTGAGTGTGTGTGTGTGAGAGAGAAAGTGAGTAAAGGAGGGAGAGAAGCATTTTGAGACTGACTGCATGTAAAGTTGAACAAATAAATCCAAAACGCTAAAACAGGAGAGATAACAGAGAGCGAATTGCTGTCTAATAAATTGAATAGAGTCTGAGAGCAATTACAAGCTTAAACGATGATGCATAAATGTAATTTATAGATAGATTTCACCCGGGCTTATCTCTCTGAAACACTGTAATAGGATTCAAGCACATGGCAGGAAAATAAAACGTGCGGACAGCTGTGTGTGTGTGAGAGAGAGAGAGAGAGAGAGAGAGAGAGAGAGAGAGAGAAAAAGAGAGAGACAAAGAGAGAGAGGCAAAGAGACAGAGAGGCCGAAAGACAGTGAGAGAGACGCGCACACACACACACACACACACACAGGCATGACCTCCTGCCTCCTCTGACATCTGTACATGGATAAACCTGATCACATGCTCTGTAGTGTGTGTGTTCTGTCGTGTTTCTTGGACATTAAATCTTAAATGTAGGATCACAGACATTTCTGGTTGTTTTATGACCTGCAGACTCTTTTGTTTTTTTTCTTTCTCCTCTCTCTATACGTTTGGGTCAGCCTGCATCTCCCTGTTTAGGCCATTTGGCTCCTCGAGACTTTTAATGGTAAAAACATCAAAAAGACACGTTTGTTTTGTTGACTTAAATATGCCATTGGTTGGTTGATAGTCACAAGGATGTCTGCTGGCCTATTAAGATCAGCCATATTTTGTTTTGAACGCTCTATGTCCCCACAGATTATATAAACAGATACATAGATTTTTAGTTTAGTTTTGCATGAGCTTTTGCTGAATGGGTGTGTTAAAAAAAAATGGAGCTCTGAGACTGCAATTTGTCACATGAAGTGGCATATTAATCTGCCCCTTCACACACACACACACACACACACACACACACACACACACACACACACAGACCACACACACACACACACACACACCACACAGACCAGACACACACACACACACACACACGCACACGGGTCTTTGTGTACCTTCTGGACCGGTATTTATTGGTTGAGTAAATGAACATGATATTTAAGTGACTGTTATTTCCTGAGTGCAAGCTTTTCTCCCTCCTCCTCCTCCTGGCTTTTCTCTAAATTTCCCCAGGGACTTTGGCCCCTGGGTTTGGCTCACAGCGCCACAGCCTCGGCAGCCATGATACTTCATCAGACTTTTGCACCATTATTGGCAAGAGCACTCCATATCGTCTTCGCAGTTATAGCTTTTCAATTTTCCTTTGAAATGCTGAGCCCAGCAGAACATAGAGTGATATCTGGGCTGTAAAGGCCCGGGTTGAACTGAAAACCTGTACAATGGCACTTTAAACATGCAGTCAGGCTACAGTCAGAGACGCTCAAAGCACTCTGTCTACTGGTGTGAATGGCAATGAAACTGTTACAACAGGAACAATTACTAGGTACTATGGGACGTGGGTTAGTGTGAGCTGTGATGTAAAGGGTTACCCTACACCCCACACACACAGGGTCCCATGGGAACAGAGGGGCAGAATCAACAGCTCAAACCTGTGACGGATGATTCTCTCTCTCTCTCTCTCTGTCTCCCTCCCACTCTGCCTGACACACACAAACGCACACACACACACACACACACACTCTCTGTGCACAAAAAACTGATTCATTCCCTCTTCCACTCTATCCCGTCCAGGGTGATGGGGGAACTTAAGCATATCCCAGCATCAACTCAGGTCAGAATCAGGGCACACAGTGGAATTAGGCCACATCAGGGATAGGCCACTTGTCTAAGGCTAACAAACAAACCCACACACACAATGACACACAATCAATGTAATATCTTAATGCTTTAATTTGAATGTAATCAAAGTTTTAGGCACATGGAAATGAGAGCTAATCACTAATCCACTGCATCCTCAAGGACTTTCCTAAGAATGCTCCAGAAGCATTTATCAGAAGCAGAGAGAGTCACTGCTGTGCTGCTCAAAGCCCTCGGGAGGATACAGACGCAGAAAGAAGGAGGGGACTATCAAATATGTTCACCAGCTATTGTATCATTTTCAACTTCTCAACAGACTATGGATTTTTGGTCCATTCCATTATTAATTCATGGTAGTGGAAGGAGCAGCGGGGGTGGGGTGTGTGTGGAGGTGGGCCCTGTTGGAAACCTAATCTGGATCAATAGGGTTGACCTTGAGCTGGGCTGCTACCAGGCAGTCTGGGCTGACAAGAGGGAGTCCGTACTCAGATCACTGAGGCATGCAGGTATGTCCTTCATTCACATTTACAAAATCTGTTTTTGAACTATTTTGGTTCCCAATTTCAAATTCAATGGAATCCAAAGCAAAACAGAAAAATGATTGAGAGTTTGCTAAATGACATGCAGAAGCTGGTGAGAGAGGAAGAGCAGTGCACAGAGCTGGAAGTGTGTTCGACTCTGGATGACACTGGCAGGAAGAACCATAACTTCACCTAAACAGGTTGGGTTTGAACATAAAAGCACAGAACGCCTAACACAAAACTGGGTACGGTTTTGTGGTGACAGATTTAAAGTGCCTCATATTGAGTGTGAATACATATGATTTTTTAAACGTTTTATTGCGGTCTTCTTCTTTGTGAATGTTTCAGATTTAACACAGACTCAGCTCCGTACAAAAACAACAACAAAAAAATGGGGGCAATGTAAATGTCGTATCATTCTGGGTTCAAATGGTTAAACTGACATATTAATTAGGAATTTTGGGCATAATTGTGTATCCAGTGGCAGATCTGAATGGACAGTTTAAATGAAAGCTGTGTGTTGGTATTTGTTTCTTGTTTTGTTTGAACCCTTGAAGACAAGATCAACACAAATCCAGCAGCTCATAACTGATGCATTTTATTGTGAGATGGGAAGTCGTAAAAATAAAACACAACAAAAAGAAAACAAACCAAAAACAATCACTATAAAAAAAAAGAGCAATGAGGTGTTTTCGGGGGGGGGGGGGGGGGGGGGGGGGGGGGGCATATAAAAGAGGGCGTAGTCTTGACACTGACATATAAAGTAACAAATTGGCACAAATAAAAACATAGGAACATATGTTAATATTATTTTGGCTTGGCAAAAAGGACAGGTTTTCATGGTTAAGGATCATCCTTCAATACAACTCATGCTATTAGACATACAATTAGTTTTCAAAAGTTCAGTAGCTTCTTATAAGAGAGGGTAACGCAAACTAAAATGAGAATGGATGCAGAAAGGTCACATGTTTGAATTTTTAGGCTTGTAGGATGCATTTTCATTTTTCCCAAACAAAAACATCATTTCATTTGTTTTGAAACACAGACTATAGTAAGCCAGAGTCTCATTTTTCCAGGCGGGTCGTCATTTGAATTTGACATGAATCTTTTTTTCCCATACTAAAATATATTATTGTATTAATACAAACTACAGTATTGTACACTACATAGTGTAATAAATAAGCATAAAGAAATATAAAAAATAAGACACATAAATATAAAAGTTCTCTATAACTACATAGACATACCCAAATCAGGGGGGGGGGGGGGGTAATACTGCCATTGCTGAAAACATACAGTACACACAATAAAACACAACATAACACCAAATAATACTGACAGATGCATGACAAAGCATTTGTTTGAATGAAACTCCTGGGATTCATATTGGCCTGCGCTTGTTACCTGAAGAGATATCTGAGCATTTCACAAAGGCCTTTTTAACAAGTGCAGGGTTAGACAGGGAACATGGTGTAAAGGCAACACACACATAACACTTACACGTCGTACTTCCTCTCCATTTGAAAACATGTGCATGGTAAGGATTTGAGTCACAGACTGCCTGAATTAGAAACATTCAACAGAAAAGCATTTTCTCTCAAAACCTATGATACATGATTATGTGGTAGGCTAAACTCTACTACTCTACTAGGCCTGGAGCTTAGCCTAAATCAACAGTATACCGGCTTTAGAGTTGAAAAGTTGAGCTGCGATCAAATGTTGGACCTGGCAAAGCTGACGGCAGCAGCTAAGATTCAATGGCACTTTTGATATGCATGTTTGTCTTGTATTTGTTGTGTATTTTTGCATAAGGCTCAGAGGGCACAGAGGGTCAAAGTGTTACCTCACCTTTCTGATTGCTCTGAAAATTTCAAACACTGATTTGTAAATCAACTTCATGTCGAGAACAAAGAGGGTAATTAGTAAAATACAGAGCCAGACGCTGTTCAAGAGGACAGACGGGCATCATGCAACCACCTTCTGACATCCATAAACCAACACACACACATGGGGGGACATGGGGTCTAACCCAGGAACGTCCTCCATCTTGAGGCGGTCGTGCTAATTGCTGCTCTACCACCACCTTACAACAGTGCATCAGTAATGGCAATGCTAATGCAGCGTGTACGTATACTTTGATGAATGACCCTGACTGAGTCGAAAAGGAATAACTGAGGAAAGACCCGTCCGCTTTCCTTTTGTTTTTTTCTTCTTAAGGCTCACAATCCAATCCAATCCAAACAAAACAAAATGTGATGCTAACATGTGCTAGCATGATGGCGTGGTTAGTGCGGTAATACTGAAGGGCAGACGATCAACTCAAAGGTAAACCAAGCCACTGGTAGTGCACAGGATTCTTCTTATTTTCCTTCCAACTTAATAAAATACTGACTTTTGTTCATTGGCAATAAAAAGGTATAGAAATATCTCCCAACTGTACAACTTTTTAAAGGTTAAAATATGAGTGATAAAATTAGTAACACTGATAAAAAGAAATGACCCAATGTGTTTTAGTAATAAAACATGTCGGCTCTAGCTTCCAAAAAGTCTGTATAATGCATTTCCTTCGTTGTTAAAATTCATGTTCGTCTTCGTCTTTTCTTTACAAATGGATTCTTCTAATAGAAAGACATTGTTCTCCGGTGGAAAAGTCATTAGTATTTTTCAGGCACACCTGGATTTCTACACAGTAGTGAACTGAAAGAAACTGTCAGAGGAACCAAACGTCGTCTCTCCTCCTCAGCGCCTCCCAAAGGCAGAAGAAAGATCTGATTGCATCACATGGAAGAGAGGGTGGAGACTAAGAGATCTGGCTCCTCCTTTACTCAGTATCCCTGCTCTCCTGCAGCTCCTGCTCATCCTCTTCAGGGGCTGTGTTCCCATTTGTTTCCTCTTTGACCACTGCTTCCTCGCTCGCGCTCTCATCTTCTTGCCTCTCTGTCGGAGCAGGTGGCACCCCATCTTCTGTATCCATCTCATCCTCTGCCTCCGCCTTGCCTTGCTCCTCTCCTGCTTCCTCCTCTCCTTGCCTCGTGTCAGCCTCCTCCCTTTGCTCCTCCGTCTCTTGCTTTATCTCTATCCCTCTATTCTCCTCCATTCCTTCCCCTTCCAGTACTTCTGTGTCCACCTCTTTCTCTTTCTCTTCATTCCTTTCACCGTCCTCTTCATCCTCCTCCTCTTCTCCTCCTTCATCCCCTATCTGTACTACTTGGATGTCATCCATGTCAATTGCAGCGTCCACTTCCTCATCTTCTTCCTCATCTTCCTCACTCTCATCTTCCCTTGTGCTGCTCCCTCGCTCGTCTGAGTCAAGCTGGGAGGGAGGCAGGTGCCGCCTCTGTGCCCGACTGAGGGCGGCGATCTCGGGCTGGGCCTCTCCATCTTCCTCGGGGCTCTCTCTCCCTCCTCCTTGGCTCTGCGCCTCCTTCTTGCAATAGGAGTAGCGGTGGTTCATGTGTTGCGAGTAGGAGCCCGAGTGGGAGAAGCGCTTGCCACACTTGTCACACTGGTACGGCTTCTCCCCTGAATGGAGCCGCATGTGTTCAATCAAGTGGTGTTTGTGTTTAAAGGCCTTGGCGCAGATGCCACACTCATGAGGTCGCTTCCCTGCAGGGAAACACAGAATAAAATAAATATGCAGGGGAGGAAAACAATAAACACTCACAGTGGAATCACAGTGAATCCCCAACATTGTTTGGAAGGTGCCAAAGGTTGAGAAGCCTGTGGTAATATTTATCATAAATGTATCCAAGGAGAATATATTGAAACAATACAACATAACCAAAACAATTGTCTCAAAACCTTCAAGGAAACTTTATCCAGGCAGGGGGAAAGCTAGTTTCACCTTGGATGAGGTCACTTGGAGCTGAAAACTATGGTTTCTCGCCAGGTATCACAGTAATAAAGAAAAAAAGCTCAAATGCCTCAGAGAGTATTGACCCATGTTTGACCACTGCAATCGTCTCAGTACAGAAACCCAAATCACTGCCAGAGCTCGCCTGTTGCAACACACAGTGCGTCACATAGGAAGGTAAAGTAGCTGGCAGTGCAGAGGAGGGGAGTTAGCAGGAATCCTCGGACCTCTTCTGTGGATGTTGAGTAATACCTGCTGGAATTGAGGTGTCCACCCTGTATGCACCACTGAATGCTTCAATGCTCAAAATCCCCCTTCACTTGCACTCTGACTCATATTTCCCAGGCCCCAAGAAGGAATGATGGTAAGAGAAGGTCTGCTTATGTGTACATCTGTGATTGTTGGCTGTGTCTGTGTGTGTGTAGGTCTGGGAAACACATGAGAATGCGGTTTGCCTTTACCTGTGTGTTCATATTTGTGTCTCAGCAGCGAGCTGCTCTTTTGGAAGATCTTGTCACACAGGTCGCAGGCATACATGCCACTATCGGTCTTCTTCATCTTTTTCCGTGGAGGTCCTGAGTCTGAGTCATTCTGGTCTTCAATGGCAGACACACCCTCTGAGCCAGTGTCCTGCTTCTCCTCCTGGACAATATGACAAATCAGGGATACATTCATACATGGGAAGGAATTCAGAACTATTTAGCAAAAAGCCTCAAAGCATGACTAAGATAATTAGAACACCAGTGAATAGTGTGCATGTGTGTGTGCATAGCAGGAAATGACACCGTGCAATAGTCTACTCATAGTTCTTCCTGACACGTGAACTTGAAATCACTCAGAATTCAGTTTCAAAATCCTTCCCACTGCCTGAACGATATTGAAATGATTCATCACCAAGCAAAGCACTTAGCACACTCATACTCTCCACCTCTGAACATGCCTACACTTTTCTGATTTCACTGGTAGAAACTGTGTGTGAAAAAGGAATGTGATGTAATTATATACACAGAACTTTACAAAGCAAGTCTATGGCAATCCACTTAACTCAAAATCATAATACAACAACAATAAATCAATCAGACAGGCAAAGATGGAGCATTTAAAGAGAATCCAGTGGATCGATAAGGGCTGTGCAGTAAAGTGCAGCCTCATGTCCTCTGGGTGACAGCTGGGGAAGATCACTTACACACACATAGATCCACATCCATCATTACGGCCCCATTAGGTGTCGGCACAATGAAGAACTATTAAGGACTATCATTTTTACAAGGAGCTTCATTCTGACATTTTTATATTTGACTTATTGATTAGATTTTGGATGATTTCATGAGATCTATTATGTGGTTGTAAGTTTGAACAGTGAAACGTGATGCTGATTCCTTTCTCATCTTTAAATTATTTGATTTATTTAAAAAGCAACTGAGCTTTATTCATGCACACACTCAATAGATTTCCACTATTCTCCAAGAGTACATGACGTGTTGCGTAATCTCAGTGTGAGGCGAGTCTATGTGAGTCTGTGTGAGGCCGTTTAAGGTAACGAATGAAATGTTAAAGTCAATGTAAATGTGAGTGTGAATGAACAAAGACTTGTAATCTAAACTGTTGCTAAATGAAGACAAAACAACTCCACACCTTGATTCCATTGAGGTGGATGGTCTTTTCCTGTGTTTCAGTACCAGCGGGGCTGCTTGCTGTAGTGGTGTAGGTGTAGGCCAGCTGGGGGATCAGGATAGTCTGTTTGTTGGCGGTGGTTATTGCCCTCAGGCATGGCATGCGGCTCTGCTCAGTGATTGCCACCAGAGTGGGGAGCTGAGTGGTCATAATGTTGATCAAGTTGGCACTTGGCTGGCTTGCATACAGTGCTCCTGGGCTGGTGTGGCCTCCACCTAGAGCACGGAGTGGTGATGCCTCTTTCTTTGTGCAAGTCAAGTTCAGAGGTTCATCCTGATTGGAAGAACCAGAGGAAGGGGAGAAGCAAATCCAGGCTTTGGCCGTCTCCGCTTCATCTCTGGTGGACTTTGGCAGTGACAGGTCTAGGGGTCCCTCAGTGCTCTGGGGGGGCTGGGCTTGGACAGGACCCCCAGCTGCCAGGTTTAGTGGTGAGGGGGAGGCCGGTGAGCTGTGAGAGCCCTGGACCTCTGCAGGGGTGGCTTCTGTAGGGCTGCCCTGGGTCACAGAAGGGTTTATAGTGGCAATGTCCTCCCCTGCTACAAGAGAGACCACACCGTTAGCTTCACACATATCCTCTTCCTTGGAAGTAGGTGTTGGGGCACACAGGGATATTTGCCCTTCCTGCATTTTGTCAAACCACTTCTTCACCACATGGGTTGGTAAGCTGACTGAGTCAGAGATCTTAGCGAGCTCATCTTTTGTGGGCTCTGCATTTAAGGCAAAGTAGGCCTTGAGCAGAGATAAGAGATTTTTAGGATGGTTACAAAGCCCTCCCTCTGAAAGCAGGGCAGCAACAGCACACTCAGACTTATCAAGGCCTGCTCCATTCAACCTGAGACCATCCTTATTGCAGTGCTTGAGGGCATGGAGTGCTTCTATCCCCCCAGGACAGTTATCACACAGGAGACATGTTTTAGTGGTCTTTCCCTTGTCTGCAACCTCTTTAGCATCATTGCCCTTGGTGCTAAGATCTTCTGGGAGCTTCTGGGACTTGAAAGTCTCAGTTGGAGTCTGAGCTGCTGTGATTGGGTCACGCTCTCTCTTCAGGCTCTGGGCTGTGAGCTGGGCTTGTGCCTGGTTGGGGTCCAGACTGTAGTTGATAATGATCTTTGCATTGCCATCCTGGCCTACAATAGGCAAACTGATGGCTGAGATGAGTTGCTGCTGTGGGTGGTGGAGTGTTCCAGTGGTTAAACCTGAGTTCACCTGCCCCTGGCCTTTGGCATTGTTTTCCAACACCTGGCGAATTACGTTACCATCCACAGCCACTTTGAGAGCATTCTGCAGGTCTGCCAGGTTGATGCTTATTGGGGACACAAGCCCTACAGTGGGAAGGACCACCGCCTGCAATGTGCCCTGCATGGGAGCAACAACACCCCCATTGAAAACTCCACCGTTCATGCCAGTTGACGACGTCATGACTGTGGGCTTGTACTCGTAGTCCACAGGTTCGCTCTTGATGTGGTTGAGGGGAAGCTGCTCCTGCAGGGGTTTGCCGTGCTCCAGCTTGTCTCTGATCTGGGTGTGGAGAGCAGAGGGTGACGAGGGAAGGACCGATGATGGGCACTGGGTCTGTGTTTTGGTGTTTCCAAAGCGTGGTCTGTTGTTGACTGATATGACGCTGATGCACTTTTTACTGCTGATGTGGGAGCTGTAGGAACCCGAGTGGGAGAAACGCTTTTTGCAGTTTGAGCACTCATAGGGTTTCTCCCCTGTAAGAAAACCACAGAGTGTATGACAGAGAGAGAGAGAGAAAGAAAGAGGTGGACATAGAAAGAGAGGGGGGGGGGGAGGAGGGGGAGAGAGAGAGAGAGACATTTCCATTAGTGACTGAAGCTAAATGATGGGGCTAGGCTACGAGCTATAAGGCAGGAAGAAGCTCTAATGCATTTCAATGATGCTTAAATGCTGATGTAATGGGGCCACTGGGAAATGCCCCCTGTAATTGCTGTCCCATGATGCCACAAGAAACACAATTATTGCACATTAAGGAAGAGCACACAATGGAACCAAAATATAATCAAGGATATCTAAATACAAGGAATTGGCTAAAAACATAAATAAAACATAAATATATGTTCAGTGGAGATTGAAACATCTCTGGCTCACGATAAGGATTTACTAGCATGTACACAATCGCATGCACACAACCATGTACACACGCACACACAATGGAATTGCTGCCATGGTGACAGGACTTGTCCACTCACCACTGTGGATGCGGAGGTGCTCCTTCAGATGGTGCTTGTATTTAAATGCTTTGCCACATTCAGTGCACTTGAATTTACGGTTGCCTCCCGACTGTGTGATGTGTCTCTGTCAGATTATAGCAGAAGGGGTCATTCAGTGAGATACACAATGAAAACATAACCTTTGAACCGCTGCTAATTCATGTCACAGTGTCATTAATCAATCAAGGGCAAGGGTTGATGTTTATTTATCATGTGTGGAAGCTTCCATGCAGCAAGCTTCCATGTGGCGTCGGGGATTTAAAATCCCTTTGTCGGTACATAATTATCCCTGTAATCCAGATGTATTCCATTTCTACAATACTAGGTCAGCTGTAGGATTTAAATGATCAACATAAATCCAGCCACATTAAGTATTAAGTCTAACAGTCTAAAAATGAATTTCCATAAACTGGAATTAGAACATTAGCAGTCAAGAATCCTTTGGGGTTTTTTTGCTTAAAGAAATCAACCTCTCTGCTATGTTGGGTCATGATTAGTGTCTAAGCTGCTCTGTACCTGGTCACGGCCGGCCTTGTGGGCTGTCATATGTCTCTCCAGTTGAGTCCGGTACGCAAAGGTGTAGCTGCACTGCGAGCAACTGAAGTTGTCTTCGCTCTTCTCGTGCCTGTACTTTATGTGCTCCTTCAGGGAACTGTAACGCTTGTAGCCGCGGGAGCAATACGGGCAGGTGAGCAGCTGAGAGAAGGCATCAGGGGTTCCTGGGTGAGGACACACGGGGGGGAGAGAGTTGTAATGACATATGTATGAGTGGTGGGGGAAAGAAGAAAAGGGGGTTAAAGCACTGACTCAGTGGGGGGGGATCTTTGATGTTACACATGACCGGCCAAGCTGATAGGTGAGAAAGCCACTCTGCTATTTCACCTATGAGTGAGACATCCTCCCCCACAGGTCAACAAAAAAGGATAAAAGCTAATTAATGAACCATAGTAACACCGACATGTCATTACAAAATAACACTTTAGAGATGTCAGTACAATCAAGCACAACCACTTCAATTTACATGTTTTGATTTTGTACACAAACCACATTAACAACAGCTTTCAAACATCTGACAATTCATCATTGCCTTACCTGTTATGAGCTAAAAGTGTAACAAAAACAACGCCCACATGTCTACAGAAAAAGAAGCCTGCCGTGTCCAAACTGCTGCACAGCTGAGGCTCAGCTCCCACACAGGTAAAGCATTACTTTGTTAACAGGTGATGTATTAAGTTCCCCTGTGGCCAGGTGAGGGCCTCTGGATGGGAATGCACACACATTATCACCCGAGCAGCCGTGAGTCAGTGCTCGCACAGACGTGACAAATTTATTCAGGTGTTGCTATTTCTCTCCCGCCCCCCCACGTCTCAAATCCAAAAGCCTGGGAGCCATAAAGGTCGCGGTGTGTTACATTTAACAAATAGCTGTGTGTGTAATGATGTTACATGAACAGCGTTGATGGGGTGGAGTTAACACCTGAGATGAGAGAGGGAGCAGGTAGAGCCATCACCGGGGGGCAAGTAATTACTGGGTGGGTGCAGTAATGGTGTGGGAGCTCGGTGACTGAGAGCTCTCAGGTGTAAATGATGGACTGGTTTTAGTGCTGCCGTGCTGAAGTGAGACAACTGCAGCATGCTTGTGCACACAGACATTTAAGCAGTAACTGCACCTTGTGGTATTTCTGCAAGGGGATTTACACACAAAGCCATTTTCATAAGCATGTTTGTATTGTCTGTCTGTGTATCTATTATACTAGGGCTGCGACTGCTGATTCCTAATAACAGCAGCTGATGGCAGGCTCATAAATTGATGGTTTTGTTTTTGTTTGACGTGAGATTCATTTCTTGTGATGGACATATTTCAAGACTACAATGTACCATTCTCATCCTGACATGTGGCGTCAGGAGTCCCGTGTCGTTGCGACTCGTCCTCGGGAGCTTCGGGGTAGATGACGGCCGTGTCTCCTTGCTGGAGCATCTCCTCTACCAGAGCATCTGTGCTGACGTCATCCTCACCATCTGACATACACGCCTCCCTCCCTGGGATGGAGCACAAACACACAAACATGCACACAAAAAGAGAATACATTGAGTCATTTGAGTTACATTATTATGACAAAACCATAGAATTTGGGACAATAATGGCACAATCAGTGTAATAATAGATTCACCAGAACTGACTGCCATGTTTACCAGCATGGACAGCACCCTAGAGTGTACAGTGCCAAGGAAAGACAAACATCCTGAATGCTGAGCTTCACAATAGGATAAGAAAACTAATTAGCTTCATAGGCCACAGGTTAGTTAGGCTGCTGTATGAGCATCGAGCTCTTTGTAACAACTGAATGGCAAGAGTGCTATTCACAGTGTTAGGGTTTAGGAGACTGGGACTGATAAAAGGGATAACTCTTGTCATCTCACTCACACACACAAACACACATACACACACACACACACACACAAAACAAAACTTCTCTCAGGAGAGGTGGGGAGGCCTTCAAGCTGTGTTTAATATCGCAGAAACCTGCATCAGTGAGCCAAGTGTGTGTTTGCTCCACATCACATGAGCCCAGTGAGCTAGTCTAACAAGCACTAATTACCAAGCTCATAGGAAATGTAACCTAAGGATGCGCAAAAGCTTCCTTCCCTCTTTCCCTGTCTGCTTCCTGAAGTGGATACCGGAAGGAGTATAACGTGTCAGCGATTAAACTAAAGATTATTCCTCGATGGATATGGTATTGTGCCGATGTGTATCATTACAGACAATAATTACAAGAGGGAAGGAGGGGGGGAGTGTTAGGCTAAAAGCAAAGCTGGGCTGCTGAGGATACTGGGGGTTTGTGTTTATTGGGCAGATGTTTTAAGGATGTGTTTTAGCACTCCCAGCTGTGCGAAGAGTGGAGAATTGTGGTTTGAGGATTGTGTGTGTGTTGAAAGATTAGGGCTGTGTTCTCCCTCAGAGATGGGAACAGGTGTAGTACTTCATGACTCACTCACAGTGATTTTACATGCAGCAGCCCAACCCTGGCTTCCTCTGGTGCACCTCAACAAAACCATGAAACAATGTGAGCACACAGTCATTTGTTGCTATGGTTAAACCTCTCCCACACAGAGGTTGTCTATTAGTGAATCCGTCTCTCTCTCTCTCCCTCTCTCCGCCTCCTCCCTCCCTCCCTCTCTCTCTCGCTCTCTCTCTTTCTCGCTCTCTCTCTCTGTGTGCGTGTAATGCAGCAGGTGTTGAGAATGTTGGACTATGAAAGTTATTCCACAGCACAGAGTTCACAGTTCTATTGGTCATTGACAACAGGCGTGTTGTTGCATGTGCAGGACAGCAGTTATCTGAGATTCATTGTGTTATCATGCACACTTTTGTCTGTACTGCCATTAAGAGAAAATTTGTAATAGCACACGTGTTTTTATGGAAGACAAACAACATTTAGATTAGATTGTATAACTGTTTATTCATTGGGAAAAAAAGAATACAGTACTGCGACACTGTCAACTCTATTTTACAGTAAAAACAAAAAAAACAATAAAAGCAAAAACAATTACAGTAACATAAACTTTACAGTAAAAACAGAACTACATTTTAGTGCTTGGGCAGCGTCTTTCTACTTTTCTGCTACATTTGGCCGCAGAATTTCGTCAATATCCTATCTAATGTCTTTGTTGGCAAGACGGCGCTGATAAAACCTTTTAGAGTGCCTCGTCCACCGTGACACTGCTGGGCCGTAATGTAATTGCAAGAGAAAATGGAGCTCTTTCAGCTGTGAAGTAACGAAAGTAATATATTTGCTGTTGTAAATATTATGTATGTATAAGTATATGGTTATTTAGATATTCTTATAATCCAGTGGTTCCCAAACTTTTTCTGCAGGGCCCCTCTTTTGTAGATAAGAAAATCTACGCGCGCACACACACACACACACACACACACACACACACCTTTAGCTTCCAATCTCCTCTGGATTTTATTTTAAACATTGCAATTCATAAAACTGCAACTTATTATTTAACAAAACAAAATAAATAATAAAGTGACAAATCACCTTTACAGTGGAATTATTAAAAGTCTAACGGTGTAATACTGTGTAACTTTTACTATGTTCTCTCTTGTCGCGCCCTCCCACTGCAATACCTCTGCGCCCCTAATCTCTCTTACAGTTAAAATGCTTATTCTGGATGACACAGTTGACCTTTAAAGGTTAGGCTGAACAGCTCCTCCATCTTGAGCGAGTGTTAGACCTTTGCTCTTCTGTCTCTGTCCACGACCCCGTCCTTTGTTACCAATCACAACCTCTCAGGCCGGCTACATGTTGTCAGAAGCTGCCATTCAAGGTTTCTACGCTGCTTTATATGTAGTGGTAAGGAGATTATCATTTGTGTTGCAGTGCTACTCGCTACTGAGGCTACTACAGAGACCTGCTGAATTGATTGATTGATCTGCATTTGTTGTAATAAGCAGTGTTGTGTAATCAAAGAATAGGGAATGTTTGCTGCTTCGTCTGGGTAAATATACCTGGGTAAATCAATTCACAATCACGTTACGAGGTGTAAGCGTATGCCGATTTGAATGTTTATGTAAATGTCCCGAGTGTCTCACCCCTCTCGCCTCAAAGGCATCCAAACAAACAGACACACCTCTAGGCTACTAAATGTCGAGCATGTGTGCAAAGTACTTTCCCAGATGGGGGTCTGTGGTGCAAAGGTATGACAAATTGTTGTTTTCTCTTCCTTTGTGTGTGTGTGAGAGTGTATGTATGTGTGCACACCCGCGTGTGTGTGTGTGTGTGTGTGTTTGTCTCTCTCAGCTCTTTGTTAAATACAGACTGAGGCCAGAAGGGTTCAAGACCTAGCTGAGGTGGCTCCGTGTTATCAGGCTGCTCCCCTGAGGCGAAACATCACACAGGCCATTTATGTGACACGGGGATGTGAATGCAGCACTGCTCAAAGGCGTGGCTGTCATGGGACTTTGGATTTCAGTTTTACAATTTAATAGAGTCCTATTATGGTATTGTTTGAAAAAGAAAATCAGCAAACCCCTATTTCTCTTTCCCTCCACTCCCTCCATCGTCTGGTTTGGATGACTTTGGCCCCCATAATTTTAGCCGGTCTAAATGTAATTTCCATCTCTAGAATCATTTGTTTGTCCTTGGATTGATGTGTGTATTCACTGAACTAAAGTAAGTATGATTGTATGAGATACAATTTTATTGAGAGAACAAGATCCAATAAATAAACCAGCCAGTTCCTACTTACTGCACCAACTCTGAGCTGCTCCCGTACTACATAATCAAAGGAGTAAATGAGTAATGACAGCAAGCAGGGGGCCATGATACCATATAATCAAGTGGAATGGCTGAGAACAAGAGAAACAGAGTCTCAGGCACTTCAAAAAGGGAAAGGAACGGAGTAGAAACGAGATAGCAAAGTGCTGCAAAACCACCTTTTGGATTTGGAGAGAAGCAGGCGCAGGAGGTGGGGTGCTGAGGCTTTAATTTGAAGCACTGAGTAGAAGATTAGTGGGTGGTGGTTGCTTTTCAAGGCTACACTAGACTTCTCTGTTCCAGGGAGTTAACCAAGCAACAGAGAGGGGGATGTAGGGAGAGAGTGCTAAAGAGAGAGGGAAGAGGGGATGAGAGATAAGAGAAGTGTGCTTGTTTAGAGAGAGGCAGGACTGCAGCTTGGTCCGTGTTTCACCAGTCCTGTCTGGTGCCTGAGAGTGACAGAAGAGGTGGTGCCTGATATATGAGATGGTGTGTGTCTGTGTGTACATGTGTGTGCATGAGCATGAGTGAAAGCTAAAGAGAGCCCTCTGAGCTGTTTCAGTATAACTCATGCTTTTGAAGTGTTTAATGCGCTCGAGCTCTGGCCCAAACCAATGACATTATTCTTCCTCCAACCTTCCCTTTCTGTGAGGCGGTGCACATGGAGAGAGCAACAGGGTGGGATAATGGTGGAAATGACAGCACAGCCTAGGGGAATAGGTGGTGAATCTGTGTGTAGGTCTCTTTCTGTGTGTACTGTATGTCTGTTAGTTCAACTCTGAAAGTGTCCAAACTGAAACTGAGTCATCTCACCCAAGAGGAATTTCTAAAATACCCACACTGTACCGAAAGTGATGGCTGCTGCACATTTTCACATTGTATTAACTTGGCCTCTTGCTTAATCAAAGCACCCTCCCTCCCCCACAGTCTTCCACGTCTCCAACCGATGAAGACATTAAGCCAAAATCTACTAGCAGTGACATTACAAAACAAACAAAGTTGCGGCTAAAGTCTCAAGTCAAAGCATCAGGTTACATTACATGTGGGCCTGTCCCACTTTATTCCACATACTGTACTTGGACCTACAACAACACACATAAACCCACACACAACTTAACGATATATACACAGGCACACGAGGCCTTGGCCCCAGGTTGAAACACCGACATCTTTCAACACCCCCAATTGTTGTGTTTGGGAGCAGTGCGGGGACAACTCCCCCTTCCTGTGTGGGGGGAGTTGTCTCTGATGTCACTTCCATGGGGCTTGGGGTAAAAAGAAGTTCACAGCAGCCCCACCAATGCCCACCAGTGCCATAAAGCTCACAGTGGGCTCTTTGGTCAAAGGGCTATTTTCTCTACTTGAAGGTCTCTCTGTGTTGTCATTGTCTTTGTTTAATATCACGTTTCCTGCCTTAGTTAAAAACCCACTGTGTGTAGTACCTGTTTCCTTACACTCTGCGTTTCACAATGAGACAAAGCCTGGTGCTTAACTGCATACAGATGTCAGTGAAACATTTCTTAACTTAGCCCACGTCACATCAGCTGAGGTCAAAATGAGACGACTCCACAGCAGCGGCCAAACAATTGACGTCGCAAAAACAAAGAAACACGTTAGTTACCATTAGAAACAGCCTAACAATGGCACATCTAACGGTGAGAGTAGACACACACTGCAAACATATACCCATCATAACTGTTGTATTGTAAAAATTGAGTCTACAAATCTCTTAATTCTTGAAATAAGTGGAAAATCTGCCATTAGGGGTGAATTTCCCCAGTTCCATTTGTTTATGTAGCAGATGATACTGCTGTATTCATGTGATTCAGTACGGATATGATATAATACACAATGTTCCCTGTGTACTTGATCTCACCTTCGTCCCAACAAGGTTCCTCGGGGTGCTTGTCCTCTAGCAGGGTGCTGTTGCAGTCGGCCCCCTGAGCCAGGGTGCCTTCCTCCTCCACGATGTGCAGCTTGTCCTCATCATCTGAGTCTGATCCGGCCTCCACCACATTACTGTAGTTGGTCACTACACAAGGACAAGAGGGGGGGGGAAAGGTTCAAATGTAAACGCAGACTAAATTATGAGAGCAGCATTTTCTTCTCTATGTAGACAGTAGGTCGTGGGCTGCACTGCTGAAACTCCCTCACCTCACACCACCTGCATACACACGCTGAAAATGCATTGCTAGCACCAAAATGTATTTCCTCTATTTACGCGCAGCCATCTTTGTGGCTGCAAAAGTGTTTTGGAGAGAGACGCCGTAGCTGTGAGAATCCTGGCCATTAATTTCAATCAATGAGAATTGTTTTGGTGAGGAACTTTTCATTCTGTCTTCATTGTGCAGGCCGATACATCTGGTTGGTATTTATACTGAACATGCAGGGTTCAGGTGACAGTGGGAGGACAAGCAGGAGGATGAAGGGTGTGGAGGTTGAGAGAGAAGCAGTGTTGAGTTGTTCATAGGGTCAACACTGTCATGCCACAGCTGGAAAACCCTTCCAGGGTTTATCAAAGAGGGTTTTTCAAGCTCATTCAGTTTATCCCATTCTTTTGTGTTACTAATACGTGCCACCACGTTCTGGTTTTCGAGAGATACATTCAGCTCAGCCAGCCATGAAACTAATATTCTGTGCCTGTGAACTGTGAAGAAAACCAATCTAGTCAAAGAAATTAAATGTGTATTTTTTTCAAAGAAAACATTTGTACAATATTGAAAATTAAAGCCTATTTTTGGTTCATACTAATCATTAACTTCCAAGCTTAGTTAGTAGTTAAAAACTACTGAAACAGGGCTGTGTTCCTTTTCCTATCTTCATTCTCCCTGTCCTGTCTTACACCACCTCTCTCCCCTTTCCTGCCCCTCTTTTATGTCAAAGCTTCTCTGCCTTGTGATGTATTGTGTTTTCTCCAGCCTAAGATGAGTGCGTCACTTCACTGTGAAACAGGAGGTACTCTGGGATGAGTCTGAGAGGCTGTTTAGAGCTACAGTCACTCAGGTGGGGAGCTGAGGTCAGCCATTACAAAGGTACAGGCTCCGTGGGGAGGGCCCCGAGAAAATTATCCACTATAAAGGTGTAGAGTGAAAATCAATGCACTGGTGTGCAAAGAGGTGGCAACTGCAAGCAGGACAATAAAAAAGGGAGATGTAGAGACAACGGAGTACGGAGGTGAGACAATGGGTAAATGACAAGAAGTAAACGACGGGTGAGGAGAATATTTCTTCCTGTGCCAAATGGGTGTCTGTTGAAAAAGTGTGTGTTCCAACAGGAGATGTAACACCTTGCATCAAGAAAGTGGAGCCTTCTGGCTGACCGACTGAGCGTTTGGGCAGCTGGCCTCATTAGCACTAGCATGCTAGTATATAACAGGAGGACAACTCCTACGCCTCTGACGGGGCATTGGCTGGTTGGAGGACGTAAAGAGCTCACTTGTGAAAGCTTTCTTTTCAGCACAGGATGCAGTGTGTTGGGCACCTTTGACATTATACCATGTAAACATGGCTTTTGGCACAGCATGAACCTTTACAATACCCTCCCAAATGCAAACATTCCATGGAAATGTGTAATAGAAGACAATGTAAGTTAGAAATAGCATTCATTACAGCTATTACAGCTATTACGAAGGCTATTTCCCACTCCTTTGCCTTTAACATGTCTCATATTTATTGTTTCTACAAATACTACCAACTTTTAAATTAAGTGAATGTTAACAACATCACAATTTCTTCACTTCTGTTTTCCATTGCAATTGACAATATCCTGATAGTCCACGAACTTTTGATCCTGAGTGTATGCTGAGTGCTCAGTATAACAACATTTATACAGGTTGAGTCCAAGCATGGCAGACTATAACAGGTGAACGCATTCTGCTTCCAAGTGACCTATTCTTGACAAAATAATCAATGCATAAATACTTGGGTTAGATGAAGCCTATTTATATGTTATTTACTCTTCACCTACAAGTCTGTACAACATTCAACTTGATCCCTCCGAGGTGACCGGGGTTCCAAAATAAACCCTTGGTAAGCACCTTGGAACGTACTAGGATTTCTCCACCCTTCACCCACTGTTACCCTCTTTATACCTTCAAAATTCCCAAATTATATTGAAAGACAGGCAGTAGCAAGCAGCCCATGTCAGTCACATCAATATATATATATTTTATATTTTGTAATTTTACTGAATGCATGGTCTTTATTGGTTGTGCTTGTTGTTCTTGTTTTAACTTGCACTGTTGTCAGTAGCAGCACTTCTAATCTCGTAATACTTGTACAATGACAATAAAGGTTTTCTATTGTATTCTACTCTACCTAAACATGGCTGTTATTGGAGAGGACTGTGTTGTTATGACACCTGTCAGGCTGCATGAGTAACTGGCAGAGGAATGGGAAACTGGGTGGGACACTCGGGGGATCAGTTCATTCTTACACCCCAAACTGGGGCCCTAGAAGGATCACTTCGGTGTCTTCACTGATCCGAGAGTTACAACATGAGGAATCTCATTTCTTGCAGTACAGTTTCTGTCTTGACAATGCAGTTGAATGTAGACAACAACATAACAAGTACAACATGAGATCAGATCCCTTGTCAATAATAGAAAGGTAAACAAAATTAACTAGTTTTCTTTTATTGTCTAAACTCACAGGCACATATATCTAAATCAAAAGTTGACTGATGAAAAAGAGATACTTCAGTGGTTTAATGTCAGGAGTGTTTTTGTAACAGCAGATTGCTTGATTTGTGCGCTCATACAACGAGGCATGCCAGATAGGATAACAGTATCACAACCTCTGTGGGAGGAAGCTATCTTTGTGCTGTGAGGCCCTAAAGGTGTCACTGACTGGCTTAATAACTCAGCTTTAGAAAGAGGACACAGAGAAACATATAGAGCCTGTGAACAAACATATTACAGTCTGAAGTGAGCTTTTATCTTGATTTATTACCTATAAGAACATCTGTTTGGAACCCCAACCCTATACATCTTAGGTGCCGGCCGACAGCACCATACTAGAAAGTGTAGGAGGTATGTCTGGAATGTCCAACCCAAACACTTTCTCTGAGTTTGGGATTTAAAGAAACAGATCAAAGAGTGCTCTCTCTCTCTGTTGCTAATTTCAGTTAAGTGACATACATTCAGGGGCCTTCAGTTGTTCTGTTTGTCATTAGATAGAAGTCTGACTCAACATGAGCAGCAACAACTATTTGTTTGCCGTTCTCCCTGTCTTCTATCTCTATATTTAGCCTTGGTATGGACTCCCTCATTGAGGTACACCACTTATCTCATTCAGAGCTCAGGGCAGGGCAAGTAGTGGTAAAAATACCACAGGAATCCTCAAAGAGTACAGACCCTGCCCTCAAACAGTCTACCACTGCGTCTCTACGTTGCCATTTTCTCAGGGAAGCCAACCACTATGAAAATCCCCAAAGTGAATCAAAGCTGTCCCTTTCCAAAACCTAAAGTATGCCGTTTCAAGGTGAGGTACTTCATTCAGTGCTGAGGTAAACGCTGCTGATTTGTTTAAAACAACAGCCTTCCCAACACAGGAAGGTCAGGAAGGTTAACTCACATGCTGATAAGAAAACAAAAGAATGGGGGATTTTTATATTTAACTCGTACACAGGTTGTCTGAAACATGCTCGGCCATTTAAGTCAGGCTGCTTGGTTGTAGTACTTGAGAGACATAAATGCAACTCAGTGGCCGGTACATACAGACCAATCAGCTAGCTGTAGAGTTAGCTGTAGGGTACTAGGGGGTCCCAGGAGACTTTACGAGTGAGCTTATCTCAGTGCCAAGACTCTCCACAAGTCTCTGCCAACCATACCAGAGAAGGCCAGTCACAGCTAGGATCAGTTATATCCTGGACAACTTTTTTCACAGCTACATAGCACAGCACTCAGTTCTATGTCTATTAAAACATCATATTTGTCTTACTCATTGTTCTAATTTAGGCTGGAAAGACAATCAACTAGCATTGACATCAAGTAAAAGTAGCACCCAGCACCGTGTTGTAGTAACCTGTGCCTCAATGTTCAGTTATTTACATTATGATTGATTGTCTAGGCAGTTCATTCAATCAGTAGCAATAGCAATTCAATACTAACAAAGACAATTGGTTAAGATTATTCCGTCAAAATCATGACCTTCAACAACCTGTGGAACAGAGCTTTTCATAGGTATCATTTGGAGGGGAGCTCAAAGACAAAGGGCTCTTGTCTTCCTAATGACGCAGATCGAGGTTTTACCACTAGAGCTAATGGGCCTCTGTGGGTCACTCATGTCCCATCTGATGAGCACTTTCTATGATAACACTAAGGCTAATGGGGGATATTGTTCTCTTAATCTGCATGATGGTACTTCATAGTGTAAAAGAAGTCAGTGGGTGTTAATGAGTCTTAGGAAAAAAACGTAAAACTTAACTGCGCCTCGGAGTGTGGATGTTTTTTCAAAAATAAAGGAGAAAAGAAATTAGTTAGTCTGTATAGAGGCTATGACCTCATTTGCTTATTAGGCTGTGCACTTTCAATTCTCTGGGTTAGACCTAATGCCACTCCTATGCCTTATTGATACGCAAATAATGCTGTGCAATTTTTACTGAGGGAAAGTCTCTCATACAAAGTGTAGTGGCAGCAGTGGATGGGATTTCTCTCCAGGCCTAATGAGCATGCTGATGAGCCACACGCATTCTGTTAAAACTGGCTGTCCTCAGAGACTTACTGCTCCTGGCTCCTCTCAGCTCTTCTAAATAAGGCCAGGTGGGCTGGTATGGATTGAACGTGTGATCACAGCACACACACACACAAACACACACACACACACACACACACACACACACACACACACACACACACACACACACACACACACACACACACACACATACTGTACGTTCCAACAGCAATGCCCTGGTTGAGTTTACACTAGGCTCCAAAGCCCTGTTTATGTTGGAGGTGAGACAGCCCCATCCAAGGTAATAACAACGGTACACCTAAGTGAGAATGAAAATTGCGTGCATGTTAGTGTGCATTGTATATTAAGCCGTTAAAAGATATGCCTGGGATGTAAAAAGCTTTCCTTCATTATTAGTTGTCACATGGCATTGCCTTGTCTTTCTGTTCAATTCCAATTCAAGTCAGTTCAAATTTATTTATACTGTGCCAAATCACAACAAAGTGATAATTTCAAAGCCCAACATTCCCCCATGAGAAGCACTTGACCAGAGCGGCAAGGAAAAATTCCCCTTACACTGGAAGAAACCTCAGGCAGAACCGGGCCCTGGGTGGGCGTTCATCTGCCTTGACCAGTTGGGTTTAAGAGAAACAGAGAGGAGAGAGAAAGATAGAGAAACCCGCCATAACTCGGCGGGTATGTGGTGCGAGAATGCCTACCCAGCCCACCTCACTGGCTATATACCGTACAGACAGGTGTCAGTAACGTGAGAGGTAGGCTCAAAGGAGAAGAAAAAAGACTTTAGAAGAGGAAACATCTGCTGCCAATTTTGGTAATCCCAGAAAACCTGCAGCCATGCTTCTGGAAACCACTTCCCCTTCTGTTCCCAGTAATACAGTTGATCTGTCACATATTCTACACCTCAGTCAAAAGGATTATTACTTTGCTTTTAAAATGGCCCAACAGAGCTTTTAAGTTGCTAAATGTCAACTGGGGCCTCTTGGTAAGTAAGTCGAGGCAAAGTTGATTGAGTCTCCTCTGACAGGCCCAGCTGATCTGATTCATTTAATCTAACAATGCTATAATAAAAATCCATACACTGATTTTGGTTCATTCAGTCACTGAACTGCTGAATTTTGCATTATTAGCCAAATAACTGGGATTTACATATGAATGATTATTATTGGTGTACCAGCCACAGTAACAATAAAGATTACCCTTGATATTGTTTAATATTATTCAGTCAGTGACATACAAGTGATGACTCCAATGGAAATGACCTCAAAAACAGAAACACAACCAAAAATCCAGGCAAACATCAGCACACACCTGGGTAAACAGATATTTCCCTTCTGTGAGCACAGTATGTGAAAGCTTGCAACCATGTAGATGCTCTGTTTGACCAAAAATTAAATTTGCCCCAAACTTACAGAAAATGATCCTTGTGTCATGTAGATGCTGTTTTTGAAATTTTGGAACTCTAGCTATTAATTTCACCAAGATATAAGCCAACCTGCTTGTGTTGAACAGGTCTATATTAGGTTAGTATAGCAGAGGGCTGTTGCATTCTAGGAGCAGGTGACTGGACATTCCTGTCTGCATTAGGCTTGACAGTTTACTGAGCAGGGAGAAATACTCTATCCCAGGAGGAGGCAGGGCCACTTACTGCTCTGGAAAATCTCACTAAATCTTGCTTACCTTTGGGTCCACCTTAATGCACAGGTCTGTGGCTGCGCAAGGGATTCAACACTGTAGTTCATGAAAGAGTCTGAACAACATCACTGTCACATACAATTCATCACCCCACAGTAATCAAGGGCCGTGATGTATGTAGAATATACACTACTTTCTAATGTAGATGAATACAAAGCTTAACAGGATACAGCCCAAGATGTGCGCACACAAACACATAAAGGGATCGGAAAAGGTAAAACAGAGGGGAACGGTAGTAAGGTGGGAGGAGAGAACTGCTAAATGGCTTCAAAAGATGAAGCTGGCCTGTCACATGCAATGATCATCTGAGCTGAAAACTCGCCCCAGGGAGGGAGTGTCACAAACTGTCAGAGAGACTGAGAGTCACAGAGACGGAAAGGAGAGATAAAAGATTGACAGAGGGGAAGTTAGTGCTTTTGAAAGACAAAAATGAAGTGAATAACAATAAAACAGCAGGGAAGGAGGGAAGGTAAAAAGGTTTAAAAGAAAGACAACAATGATGTGACAGATAAGGAGAATAAGAAAGGGAGAGAATGAGAGCAGAGTGAAGGAGTGGAGAGAGAGAGAAAGGAAGCAATAAACAGAAACAGACAGAGCACATGAGTGGAGATGATGGACAATAATAACACTGAGGCTACATGGTGTGTGTGTGAGTGGAAGGGGAGGGGGGGGGGGCAATCTCTGGTTGCTGGCTCCTCAGTAAAGGTCAGGTGTTGACATTGTGGCCTGACAGATGAATCACTGAGGGTAGAAGGCCGTAGGGCGACAAGCAGCACCCTAATACACACACACACACACACACACACACACACACACACATATTCAGTTGGTTGGACAGGTGGAAGTGCAAAAATAACCCAGAAGTGAGTTTTTGTTTGTTGGCTGGATCTAATTTTACAACCATTGCAAGTTTGCCATTTATAGCAATCAGCAGGTCAGCACACCTCAATGAAGCTCTGGCCAAGGATCCACCTTGACAGCCCACTGCAGCTTCACTCAATCTGACACTAACATGCTGAGGTGCAGAGAGAGCTGTTTCTTTAGAGTGAAAATCGTGTGCTTTGTGGCATTTTGACAACAACTGACAAATCCCTCATTTCTCCAGAATGTCAGCTCTGTCACAAGACTCCTGAGGCCAAACACACTGGACAAGCCCTGACACACATACACACACTCAGCACAAACAAATTACACACACACACACACACCCACACACACACACACACACACACACGCTCAAACACTTCCTCTGGAGTAGAGAAAGAGGTTAATGCCGTAAACTTTCATCTACAAAAGCTGTTTTGTCACCTCAGTCCTTCAACAACAGCCGTCCTTAGCCCCCTCCTGAGGCAGAGCCAGTAGCCTTTCACCCTGTGATCAAGCATGGTCACCCCCCAACCCCCTGCCTTATGACACCAGTCTCCAGGGTGAATACAGCTTAGGGGCATTCAACCAGTTTAGCTCACACCATTCCCACTCTGCTATATGTAGCTAAACGACACATGGCCTGTTGGATGGACAGGTGAGAAGCATACATGTTGCACCAAGAGACGAAAAGAAAATGATGGGTCTGTGTGTGTATGAGTGTGTTCATCTGGTCTATCATCCCTCTTTCTTTGACCACAACAGTCAGCGAACAGCTCTACACTTGGCTGTGGCTTACACACAAACTATGATTTGTGGAACAGGGGGCGGACAGATGAAGAATCACAGAGTGAGTGAGCGGCGCCGTAGTTGCAGTGCTGATGGGCATGCAGCGAAAATGGCTGAGGCAGCAGGTAAATGCACGTCGCTGCATATTGATGTATTGATGCTTCTCTTTTGTCCATTACACCCAGAGCTGCTAGGATGGTGCGTGGGTGTGTGTCTGGTTGCCACCGGTCTCCGCGAGACCATTAGTTCACTGTGTCAGAAATCGAAGACTGGTATCGACAATCCAGCTGAGGTCGTCAATAGGCACAGATCTCTCACTCCCCTCCACCATCAATGGTAATGGCTCGACAGTGAATCAAACATTGCTGCTGTGGGGACTTTACTCTGTGATGAAGTTAACCTCCTCTTTCTGTTTTAGTGTCATTTCATATCATAAACACAGAGAAAATTGGTTTTGACTTCAAATGAGCAAGAAATCTCCACAGATTGATTGTTAAATTGATTATAGATACAAATCTGATACTGATGTCCGTTTCTGACTGAACGCTATACTATTTGTCTGTATACACTGATGGGATTAATAGGATTCGCTTCCAAAAGGAATATTGTAGGAGCACAGGGCGTTCCAATGACATAACCTATGTCTGTTACTGAAACTAGAGTTTTAGCTGTAACTGCAAAGACATGCTGTTCTTCACTAAACTTGCATTGGGTAAGACGTCAGTTTTGTCCTCCGTGAGGCTCAAAGACGGCCCAGCTACAGACCAGCTGGGCCTGTGTCTCTACATTACAACAAACAGGGCGGGGGGACAACCATTAGCCAAGCAATCATTGGACTGGACTCCTGGGACTATCCCATGTGACATCACCCAGAATGTGAAGTCATTCAGCAAGGAACAGACAGATGTTTTCGGTATAGATACGCCCTTCTTCTTCTTTCTTAAGACCCCCAAGTAGAAACACTTCAAACCCTCATCTGGCCATCCTAATAACTCTGAAAAGATTCAGACAAGCTCTGCTAGTTCGTTTGCCCTAGTACGCAAATAGCAAATCCATCCAATCCAATCTATAAGTAAACTCTAAGGTTATATGAGATACTGGCAGAAAGTTAGGGGTGAAGATCCTGGTTTGGTTTTGATCACATTTACTAGTGAATGCCTATATCAGATATATTGATATAGGCATTCACTAACTTCCCATAATGCTATGCCAGTGTTACGTCGCATTGAAAAGACAGATTTACTTTTCTTGTTTGATTCACGGACGTAATGGCTGTATCCAAATGTGCTGACTCCAAACTTGGGCAAGCTGGGGGAGCACATTATGGACTCTGACTTATCACAGCCACACCCCATTCATGCACTCTCCCTATAAAGTTAGTCAGCGAGTCAGCACATTGGGATACGGCTAATACAGTCCCAATCAAATCTTTAGGAGAGTAACCAATTGTGTCCTCACATTACTACTGTTTTCAGTTCTACATATTTTGTGACCTAGGGTTCAAAAATCAAGTCACGTATGGTTTGGTTGTGCTTTTTAGGGGGAGCCAGTCTGGATGGAAGGGAGGGTTTCTCTTGTCTTCTCTTCTGTCTTGTGTGACAGTAAGGTGGCTGAAGTGGGGCGAGCGGCGCTGTGTTTTGGCTGTGTGAGCTCCCTGTGGTTCAGGGGGAATTCCACTGGGCAATGCGTGACCCTGAACATTGGCCTTTCCTGTTTGGCAATGGTGATGGGCTATGGAGCTAAGAGGAAGAGGAAAGAAAGAGTCTGTTCAAGGACTGGTGCCTCTTGTTACACCATCCACACATGAGTGTGCAGCAAACAAGTACGCTTCTTCTGACAAAGCACATCAGGTGAAGCACACCTTCACACCTGATGGTGAGCAAAAAGCATTCTCTCAATGTGAGGTTTGTGGGTCTTTGTCTCAATTTGATTAATCATTTCAACGTGCAAAAAGACAGAGGAGGGGTTGTGTGTTTGTTTGGTTTACTCAAACATTCTGAGCTTGGGATTGATGGGAGATTAAGTACAGTTAACACACACACACACACACACACACAATCACAGAGAGAAGAACAGCAAAGCAATATATTCAGTTTGGGCGACTTCTCGTGATCTTATACTTATGTCAGAGTAGAGGGAGCGACCTTATCTCCAGAGTATCAACATAGATCTCTAAGCAGTAGAGTTGAAAATAACCTAACTCAAAGTGAAGTCAGTAGCTATTCTTAAGCAAGCCACAATCCACTTTTTGAGCCGATATAGTTCGCCTAATACAATGGACTTCATACACTTTAAAGAGACTTGAGTAACATACTGACATGCTGTACCTTTCAGTGCTTTAGGGGGAACAAAGATTTGAAAGGATTGCTTTTTCTCCTGCTGTACCGTTGAAGGCAAGAGGAAGTTTTATCTCAGCAGTAGGAGGAAGTTGAGAGGGCTATCAGAGAGCTGACACCACACTTCCACTACCTGTGAGAGGAGACAGGATGGTGACTATGTTCAGAGAGAAGTCAGTGTGACTGTGAATCTTGCCAGACAGCTTGTGACTTGCATAAAAACAACTGATGAGCAACAGGAAAGGCTGGCCAAGAGTTCCTTAAAGTGACACTCCGGCTTTTTCTTTACAAAATGTAGCTTGATGGTTTTCTGAACTGAGCTGAATTACAATGAAAGAGGGAATATGAGTTGAGCTATTATTTCACAAGTCCTATGTAATTATATGCTTTGTGGTAATGCTGTGAATGTGTGTGTCGTAGGTTACTAATAGTATTAACTAAATACTTCCTTACTGCTTCCCAAACTGGCAGATGAACTGATGAGGCCTGACTTCTGAACGGCTGCATTAATGTCCACTGAAGCGGGTTAACCAGACGGGACTCTCCAGCATTAAGACCTGCGCCATAGCAGACGACCAGCGTCACAGCCAGCATGTCATATCATGAGGTCTGCTTCTCCATCCAGCTGTATAATTCAATTTTCACCGGTGGCTGTATGACACTCACAAGTTGCATGAGAACTGGGATACTGGGAATATTACAAAATTAACAGCGGATGGCTCTGTTTGACATAAATAAATAAATGCAAATAGATGATTAGTTTGCTTCAAAACAATGAGAGATTTCGGATGGACAAACTCGTGTATAAACACACTAAGTAGGTGTGTTTGTGTAAAAACTATGGTGGGTAATGGACAAATAGATATTACATGTTTGATAGTACTTCATCTATGAGGTCTGATGTTTTCAGATCTTCACCACGAGGAGCAAACATACACAATCATCTTGGGTGCAGTCCAGAATGCCTTTGCTGGGTTTTTAGAGCAAAACCATCCTCTGTGAAGCAATAACAGAGGCACAGACCATGCAAGTCATGTTCAAATAAAACCCCCTCCGTATGGAAGGTTATGGGCGCGTCACAGTAAGTCATCCATGGCCAGCCTCCCATTATTGTCCCATAAAAAGCCAGTGGCGCCCTGTAAGCCATACATGTCACCACCAACAGCTCCACTGTCTGCTGCGTTTCCAGTCGGCACCCAGTAACATGATGGAGACAACAGGAAATATAAATTCATGAAACCACAAATACAAGACTGAGATTGAGCACAGACTATCAAGAAAGAGAAAGAGACGTGGCGAATGGAAATAAACATAAGGGTGAAGGATTGACATTTATAAAGTATAGCAGTGTAACAAATGATGTTAGCAATTATGAAAGCAATTAATACTGCATGAGATAAATGAGCCAAACCAGATTGTGGCAAAATATGAATTCCACTCTACAATATACATATATTCAAAGCAAATAATCTTCTACTTTCTACTCTTGTTAGAGTATCCAAAAGATGTCTATCATGATGTTGGTGCAATGATCATAATCCTGATTTTCAGCCTCAACACCAGACTAAATATTGCCACACCACATTCACCTGCCATCTAAATATGCACATGCACTCATACACACTGACATGCCTGTGGACAGACACGTGTCCTATACAAGCATCAACCTTAAAAGCAGGCGAGATGATAAAAGAGCAGCATTGATTAACTACCAAAGGTTAATCATGCAATGTTGTCATTCTGTTTAGACCGACGCTCTGAGGCCTGGCCAAACAGACCTGGCTGATAAGCATGGCAGGGGACTCAAAGCCTTTACACGTTACAGATTACCATCACATCAGCCCATGTACCGCTGTGATGCAAAGGCGCCTGACAACCTTACTGTAGTGCCCAGTATCCATGGGGCTGGGAGCAGGAGGAGGAGGAGGAGCAGGAGAAGGAGGGTGTCTGATCTAAAACTCCATTTACAAAGCTGTGCGGCTTCTCAGCCTCTTATGCTTGTACATTTAACCAATCTCCATTTTAACATCCAGCACATTACGACATATCCACCTATTCTGTTACATGGTTCAGCTTTTCAAAAGAACAACAAAACCCATCACACTGCTCTCTGTTTAATAAAGGAGAGAGGGGAATTGATTGACAGTGAATCAATCTATTTATTTAATAAATCAACAATGCAAATAATTGTAGTTGCTGCCCCACATCTGCTCATGTGTGTGCCTCCCCTAAACACACTGTCAAGCACAGTTTGTTGCCTCCGTGCACGATCACACGTACACACACACACACAGATACACACAGCAGTTAGTTATCAATATGCACACACACGTACCCCACCCTAACACAAACATGTGCGCACGGATAAAGGTACAAAGATGCACAAAATGTATACACAGACGACACACACGAGGATCTCTCCAGGTCGCTGTAATATCCCTGATCTTTGTTCCCACAGGGCTCCAAAGCATTTTTATCATTTCAACTAATTGATTGAGATGCAGCCTGTACAGTCCAGCGACTGTTAAGAGAGAGAAAGAAGGAGACAGACTGAGGGTGATGGTCCACAGGATATGCTGATTCAATTTACCTGCCGTTCTTCACTCCCCTCCCCCCCTCCTCGCCCAATCCCACTGAATTCCACCAGCAGGGCAGAAATGCTCACTCCTGACCGTTTCGCAGCCATAGTCGCTGGCTTAGCACTTTTCTCCATTTTCATTGCCATTCTTCACCTTTATCTGGCGTCCCTCCTCCCATCGTCTGCTGTCCTCCACTCTTTATCTGCTCTTTTTTTTCAGACAGGCTCCACACAGGGAAACAACGTTGTAAAGGTGGGAGAGGCAGATATTGTTTGGCCTATGTGTGTGTGTGTACTGTACATGTAGAGAGAGAGGCACTAATATGCTAAGGGAGATTTGGAACACGGCCAGATGCTGGGGGCATGTGTGTGTGTGTGTTTCTTCATTTTACAGAATAAGTATTTTAAGATGTCTCAAGGTTTCTGCATTTCCTCTGCTGAATATTATTGTAATAGGAGGACAACTTGGCCTTGGTGGAGGTATGCACTCACTCAATGCCTTCTAGTTATGAGTTATGAATTATGAAGTTAGTAAGGTTGATTTATCAAATAATAAATAATCAGCAACAGTTCTATTATTCTTATTATAACAATGCCACACTGCCTGTGTAAGTGTGTGTCTTGGTTCAGCATAATGCAGCAAATGGTTTCCTCTCATTAGGCCTTACAAGCCATTTCTCCGCCCTTGTGTCAACAGTGAGACTAGGTGAAACCATATGGTCTGTCTTGTCAAAAGCTGGATTGGAGGAATTGGGAGAGAACCAGCATGCATATTTCATTCACAGCCCGCCATTAGTTATGTAGGGTACACTAGGTAAGTAGGCTCACACGGTGGCCGTTTGTCTTTCTAATGGAGAGGGAAACTCCCATGCTCCTTTAATGGGAATGAATAAAGGATGAGTCCAGGCTCAGACACCAGGTTAAGACGCTGTTTAGCACCTCTGGCCCAGTGCCCAGTGTTAGAAGAAGGGAGAAGAGAGATTGAGTTTACAAGCTAGAGGGACAGAATGAGGGATCAGAGGACATCAGAACAAGCTGATGTAACATCGGGATGCATTTTTAAACTGGAATAAAGAACCAATATAGTTTTAAAATGCAAGAAAGGAGAAAATCATGAAGACATGTACACGTTTTCATTGAACTCCTATTTATTCTGCTAATTGCTTTTCCACGGCAAACCCTAACATAGCACAAAGCTATGGTTCTGGTCTTTGTTGTCTCAAGTCTGGTCCTATATACCACAGCAGACCCTTTGATCCACCTAAGCAGAAAATTAAACGGTAGAAACGAGAAAAACAAAACATAGAGGAACAGAAACCAGAGAGAGTAACTAAAGCAGTGTTTTACTGCAAAAGTCCTGGTGATTTTGCAGAGAAGGCACAGTTGGAGCTACAGCAGCTCAGCTTAGTCAGCAGAGTCAGCTATGTCAACAGTGGTCTATTGGGTAGCGACTGTGGACTGAGACAGTACAATAGGCTGTGGCATGCTGATTATTAAACTTGCCTGTCTGCTACCTCAGAGAGAGCCATAATGGCTGCCATCTGCCCGGGGTTATGGTAACTAGAAAGACCTCATGGCAACAGCCACCAGCACCTGTGCTCAACAGTCGGAACACCACATGAAAACAAGCCCACAGGATTAGCCTACTACTGGGGAGGAGTCAAAGGGTGCCTGAAAAGCCTCAGACAGAAAGAGGCTGGACATATCCAGCGGGACACTTCTGTCCTTGATCTGGCGGCCAGCGGAAAGCAGACGTTGTGTACTGTACATGAGCAATATGTCAGTTAGTATGCAAATGCTGCAAGCTGGATCTGTAGTCCTGATCATGATGGCAGCAAGAAATCTAATAGGTTTCATACACAATCAGAAGACAGACATGTAATACAAGATACATACAAAATCATAATGACTGACTACTTTTAATGACTGAGGTGTCAAATGAACTTCCATGCTTTCGGAACACGGAAGAACAAAGCAGCAACTCCAGCCGAGCAGCATGCATTGTGCTCTGAGAGTCCAGAGAGTATTTGATGAGCTGTGGCTGATTGCTGGTGCAATGTGACATGGTGTGAGTGCATCTTATTTTAGAGTGAGAGGTTGAGATAAGGTGTTAAAAAGAGGTGAGGGGAAAGGAATGCTGAGGTGTCCTTGTGAGGCTCGATATTTTGGCAAACACATACACACACACACACACACACACACACACACACACACACACACACTGGATTTCATCCTCCCTCACAGGCAAGTTATAAAATTACAACCAGAAGTGGTCAAACCATTTTTATTGCAATTGGCAAAATCCGGACCACTGACTTGGGGGTCTAGTCCTATTAAAACTTGAATTATTATACATTGGCTTTCCCTTTAGAACAGTCTGTACATTTGTATGCTCTGAATCCTGCTTCTTTCCAAAATTGCAGCTGTGTTGAGGGACGGAATCAACAGGATAACACCATTGTCCTAATGTACATAATGTGTTGTGTAATGGCAGTAGTTGTGAGTCCTCCCTCTGAGGGAATTCACCCAGAGGCACCACACTTAAATTCTGATTACATGCCGTGATAGGTTTGAATCAAATACTTAGAGAAAAAGGAATATTCATCTCTGTTAAGGCGTGTACATGGCGTGACACACATGACTCACACACACTAGCTCTCTCACTTCCCCTCTGTTATCCTCCCTCCCTCTCTCTCTCTCTCTCTCTCTCTCTCTCTCTCTCGCTCTCTCTCTCTCTCTCTCGCTCTATGACAGTAATGTATTTAGCTGCCGTGTTTATGTTTCTGCTGGGTCAGCCTCTTGTAAGGGAGGATGACTGGATGTGAGCACTCAGTCCCAGTCAGCTACATGGTGGTTACAACAGATACACAAGCAGACGCTCAGATCTAACAGTACAAAGTCATGGCTGAGACTGTGAAATGCATGTAAGAAGAGGAATGCACACGTACACACTCCAACATTCATGCTGCAGAATCCAGCACATTTTTATGAAGAGGGTTAGAGTAGCTGTGTGTAATATATAAGAATGCCATCTCTCTCTGATACAGCAAAGACAAGCTTTCTGGGGAAACAGGTGTCCATCACTTGCCCCAAACTGCTTGGTCCAACAAACAGTGACTATGGGCTTGCCTGTGGCAGGCTAATTGGAAGCAGCTATAGGACATCCTGAGCGCTCAGGTCTCCTGCACTTGACTGGCCTCACCATTAGACTGACTGGCTCCTGTAGCCTCGGGCAGAGTGCTGTCTGCACACCCTAATGACCACTGACTCACTCAGCACGCAGCACTGCCACCACATTAGTCCAGCCCGGAATAGCCCCAAATCAAGAGAGATGAGAAGGGAGTTAGGCAGATAGGCGCCCCTACAGTCATAGAAGATGCTGCTGAAGGCCACATTTAGCTATGTTGTCTTGTATATCAGCTCTACTGTATTCTAAAGTATTTAATCAGACTCTGAATGAATCGCATCAGATTTTTTATACAGAAAACACAACATCCCATAAATAGTCAAATCAATAACCACACGAGTACATTTCTGTTGAGCACTTGTTGAGATTCACTATTGGGTGGTTTAAACGTGTATTTCTTGCTTTGCTCCCAAAGAAATGTCAAGCACTGTCAGTCCAAATGTAGCAGCATGAATCAGTGTTAATGTTTCAGAGACAATTATTCAGAGTTAAGGTATTGATCTCCTCACAGAGGAGCCGTCTCAGAGGGTTTTTGCATATCTCATGGGGCAGCATGGCTCAGCAAGGTAGAGCAATTGTCTAGGGATTGGAAGGTTCCTGGTTCCGGCTCCGCTTTGCGAACATGTTGAAGTGTTCCTGAGGGAGACACTGAAAACCCTGAACTTGCAACTACAGGTTTGCACAGCCAAACATCTCATGATAGAGCAAAACTGAAACAATAAGCTGGCTTAAAAGGCTGTGGAAAACAGAGAGCGATGGGTTAACCGGGCTGTGAAGTCCACATGATGGCAGGACAGAGGAGTGCTCTGTGCTCAGCTGACCATGGGGGGTAGGAGGGAGTGAGAGAGTGAGAGAAAGGGAGGGTGTGATAGAGACAGGGAGAGTACTGTGATCGTCCTAAAGGAAAGGAACAAATGTCTTCTGGCAGCACAGCATAGGACAATACAAGGAGAAATACTGTTTTAATTTTTCAAAATGCTCACTTGTGTGTGTGGTTGAGTTCACATTCTTTGAGGAGAGTGTAAATGAAAGTAAAGCGGGGAAGTGAGTGTGAAACAGACATGGCCTGTCTAAAATACACCAAGTGCTATGTCAGCCAAAAACACACCTCCGAAAAAGTCAATACTGGGTATTGATTACTTCTATGCAGGTCTTATGCAACATCACTGCCTCAGTGTACAATCATGGTGAGAGCACTGTGTGCAAGCAGGAGTCTGGAGAGCCCATGAGAGACCGAAAAGTAAATTCTTCATGTGTACAACAGTGGGGTTCTTAAAACAAACCACACAATGTGAAGTAAAGCCTGGAAACACTGGGAGAATGATGTTGGAATACATACTTTACAAAGAGACAAACACAGAGAGGGAACCTACAAAGGAAGCAGGAGGGGATGATGGGACAGATGTGTCATTTAAACATCCCTATGTATACTACACTTTGATGTCTGCTTGTTTACTATACTTGCTAAGTACAGTCTAAGGTTTGATTGCCCTGGACAGACATCAGCAGATTAGGAAAGATACGTCACACAGACCCTAGCAGACATTGGCTGTCAAGCGGAAATGGAAAGTAAAGTCTGCCCTAAAGGCTGAGCTTTCACAGCCATGTAGGTGAGACTTCACCAACCCTCCTCTCCTCACCTGCTACTTCCTTTTCCTCATGCTCTTTGTCCATCAACCCCTCCCTTCCATCGTCCTACTCTTCCCTCTTCTCCTCACCTGAAAACCTCCAAATCAGCAGCAGTCCCATCAGGGCCCTGACGTGAGCATGGAGATGGCCACGCTTAATCAATCGCGCCAGGTTGCCAAGACAACCTTGATTTCCTGTCGGCCGTTTTGCAGACCACTGGTGATTGCGCCGGGTGTCCATTGCACCTGCAGCCCTTTTCTCCTCCTCCCCCTCTTCCCTGTCTCATTAAGCACTCCTTATCCCTCATCTCCCTCCATCTCCCCTCACGCTGTACAGCCACCATGGACAAAAGAGGGACACAGAAATATTTTCAAAGGTAAAAGAGATTACACTCTAGAGCGATAGAGAGACTTGGTTTTGCACAATCAAAACAGTGCGGATGCACACTGACACACGCACACAAACACACTTAAAACCAAACATACACAACCTTTCATTCCCAACAAAAGCAACAATGACACCTATCACATCTCCCTCAGACGGTGATGTCATTGCACCTGGGGAGCGTTTACACTCATTCCACCTCTCACACACACACATCCTTCCCCCTACAGTCTCTCTCTCTCTTCCTGGAAGGAATGGCACCTCCTGTTTTTTTCATTAATGGAGAGCTCATTAATCGTGGCTGATAACGAGGACGTGGGACAGGGACATGATTAAGGGGCTCTCTCTCCTTTAGCTGGGCGCCCTTGGGGATAAACAGCCAGGATGTGTGTGTGTGTGTGTGTGTGTGTGTGTGTGTGTGTGTGTGTGTGTACGCATGTTAAAACCAGTTAAGGACACACAAACTGTGCTTTATCTAGGACATCGCTTGGACAGGGTACTACAGGTTTTTTGGTAGAATGATATACAGCAGCATTTATGGGTATGATTACTGCTATAATCACTAAGTGGCTCTTATTCCTGCCTTAGCTTTTCCCTGTGCCTTATATGAACCTACCCACTTTAACTGTCCCGTCCCCGGCACTTGGACTTCAGCGAATCTGTGGCGCTTTCTCTGCTTTTGTACGATGTGGCTGTGACTCCTGAGCCTCTCCCACAGCTGAGGAGAAACTCTCATGAGAGAAATGCTTACTTCCACATGAGTCAAAATACACCCAATAACTGTGATTACTGCTTGTTATGAATTTCTCAGCTTTCGGCTGAACTAATTTTGAATAATTTGTCAATTCAGTAGTGTGTCATAATGGAATGGAGTCGCATTAGTCGCTAGAGGGAAAACTATGTATGCCACAGTGGGCCTAATTTCTCAGTGTCAAGCAGGCTGTAGACTATGAAATTGTTGACTGGAAGTTAAGATGATTTCCTGTCTGATGACCTACAGACAGTAGAAGTCTCTGCTTTGTGTTTGTGTGTACGTTCAGCTAAAAATTTATTTTTGTTATATAACAAATGATTGTGACACCATAATAATTTCTCACATATTATTTCTCTCTTATACTCTCACTATTTATTACTTTAAAAAATTAAATAAATGAAATAAATAGAATAAATAAAATATGAATTAATGAATTACATAGAATTAAAAAATAAAATAAAATAAATAAAGTATGTGCAGTTTCAATTAGGAAATATTCTATTAAAAATAAAAATGGAGGTCATGATAACAGCCACAAACACAATGGTTAAGATGTGTGAGCCAGAGAGCAGAGATCAGTGTGTACATACATAAGACCTTTGCTTTACAGCAATCATTTAGACTTCCACACGTTAAATCCAATCTGTCTGGACAAGGACCCTAATCCCCTCTCCATGGCCACAGACAAGCAGACAGTAATCCTCCATATTTGTATATTAATAGCCAGGGTCTCGGGGGTGGGGTGAACTTTCTATATTGTGTTGTGTTCTTTATTGGTTGGTTAATCTGCTTGTAGATCAGAGGAGCCAGTACATTTAAACCTGGGTTTTAATCAGAACATATAGCCCGCTCTCCCTGGAGGATAAGCTCCCCACGACCAAGGGAAGAGCCTGGCTGGGCTCAATAGACTCATCAACAATGAAAAGCTTGACATCAATGTTATCTGTCATGAGGCAATACAATATTTAAGTGGAATTCGGATCCAGGCTGCTCTTCCCTTTTCTAAAATGAGGGGCATATAAAGCCTTATTCAAACACTGGTCGGCTACCTTTGCAGCATAATGCAAGCTTCAGTCTGCTCTAATATGCTGACAGGGGAGTTCTGAATCAATGGATAGACACATATGTCCCATTAAGGAGTAACAATCAGCCACTCCAACAGATTCAGTTAAAATGCTGTTCCACACCAGCAGGTATAACAAGTAAAGTGAAGAGGTGAAGAGAGGTGAGATTCCTTTAGATCTGAATCACGTAGCAGTTTCTGCCCTACTCTCAACCCGTCTAGACGTTGTGTCACTGCCACACCCCACCGGACATCCATCCTGATTCAATAGATTTATCAGACAGCCATTCGATTAGAAGGGCACTGCTTTAAATTAGCTGGTGAGTCAGGGAATGATGTAGGTTGGCTGAACAGGAGGGCCATTACTGTCTTAGGGGACATTGTCCTCGTTACCAATGGTCTTATATTACTAGCGATCACTGTAAACGTAAGGCAATGAGATAGGATAACTGCTGATGTTATCGATTTGGCCAATTTGTACACAAGCCTTAGACAAAATTATTCAGACATCGGTGCAAGGGGTTGCAGTACATATGGGGTTAAGAGAGAGTAACGAGGGGGGGAGAGGGGGGCACCCAGAGGAGATGTGTGGCTCTCCCTTGTGATTTGCTGGGAGAAGGGATGGAGGGAAAAGGGGAAAACCAAATGAAACAGGCCCCTTGGGAAGTGACATAGAAGTTCACACCAAGGTAAAGTCAGGTGGAGGCCAGGAATGCATTCATTCAACCACTGCTAACCTGCTCTACATACACACACACACACACACACACAAATAAACCAAAACTACACAGCTTTCTGATGCAGCACTGAAAGACCACGTAACTCTCATGGGGAAAATCTCATGGGAGCAACCCCCACCCCTGATTGCCCTGATGGACTATAACAACAGGAAGCCAGCTTGGTTTGCAACACACCACACCTACAGATAACTGTGCCCTCCTCCCCTCCCTCCCCTCCCTCACTCAGGCATGCATGTATAAACACAGAGAAACATTCACACCCACACAGAGAGACACACATGTACACGTAGCCCTTCCTCGCTTCAGTCCGGCCTATTCCTCATTATTCATGCATTACATCAGTGGCTGTCATTTATAAGTCATCACAGTGCGTCTAAGTTAATCCCTCTAAACATGTGCAGTGTGGGGCAGAAGAATCGATGGCACAATGCCTACTGCTGCTGGCATGGGTGGCGAGTGAGACGTGCTGCAGCCTGGCACTACAACAACGAGAGGCTGAAGCTGGCAGGGGGTGGGTTTTTCAGTTGCTGAATAGACCTTGTTTATCTAGGTCCCTCTGGGAAGTCAGAACACTGCTGTGAATAGAAGCCAGTTAGCACCGATGGCATAATAAGACCAGGGGGAGGATGGGGTCATTGAAATTCATGGCAGGCTACTGTCAAGACAAAACACACTTGCCATCTGTGGCAGCAACTCAAAGGAACAAGGAAGTATTTTCTAAGGCTGGGGATTTGGGTTAACAACACAGCATTAGATAACCAGCAAGTTTTGATCAACTGTTGCTTACTCATTAGAAAATACCGCAATGGGAAGAGGAAACGGGCATCAGCTTTTGTAAAGGAGAATAACAACTTTTCTCTAAAGCTGAACAACTCGGGCTAAGTTGTGAATTCCCTTAGATGACTGACACTAACCTATAACAAGCAAAAAAGGAAACAGGCAATTTTCTCTGAGCCTTCTGTGTCATACTGTGTCTGAACACTCTTTTTCACTTAACCACTCAAAGGTGAATGGAAGCACTAGGAGTCAAGGCAGACACAGTCACGGTGCTCTTCAGCCCTGTCTCAGCTGGAAAGCAAGGTGCTCTGCACAAGAGAAAAAAAAGACCTTTCTTTCCTGAGCTCCCCCTTCAATTTATACAGCCAAATCTTTTTAGCACATCTGAAAAGAGACACTATTTTTTTCCCTCTCAATGCAGTGTGAAACAGCCAGGCCTACATCTCAGCAATAGCTTGAACGCTTTCTTCCAAGCTTTCATGTTTTCTGCCCAGTTTGTGGTCTCCACAGCCCCCGACGAGGAACCTTAAATAGGCTGCCACAGGTGCTGGGGGCAGGAGGGGAGGTGAAGGAGGGCGGGCTGGATGGGAGCAGGGCCGCAGGAAGCCTCTTGTTTTCACAGAGATGAAGGGCTTTCAGGTTGCATCCTGGGCCGCAATCTCTCACACACTTCCTGGTTTTGTTCACACTGAGGTAAGAGAAAATGACAGCCTAACCTTCGCCCCGAGGAGCTGATCGATAGCTTCTGATGAGACAGGATGTGTGTCTGCTGTTTGCGGAGTTGAATGGCCTAAAATGAGAATGAACCATTCTGGATTTGATTTTAAACCATGTTCATTAATGGTCCTCAATCAGGGCTGATTTAAGGGTTCATTTATTCGGAGTGCTGGTTCATTACTGATGATTATAAAAGTTTGCATATAATTTCTGTCCTGACCTCTTCATTTGCTTTTAGAGCACAATTAACATTGTTCCAAGCTCTTACATCCTAATTACTGAAAAGATAACGCTGCCTTCCTTCAAATTTAAGTTCCTCCTTAACCAGTCACTTAGTTCTGTCCTTGTATTTAAAAAGATCTATTTAGCAGACATTTGCATAAAAGGGCTGGCAGAGAGGTTGGCGGTGAGGAGGGGTGCAGATGAACAGACATTTCATACATGCACTCAGTGAGAAGCTTCCCCCTTTTCTCTGTTGCACTCTCATATTCTCTTTCTGTTCTGAATGTGTCCTTCTTGAGAAGGCCAGCATTTGACTGTGAGCCACACCCTGTTCTCTTGCCAAAGGAAACTTTCAATCTCTGCCTCCCTCTCTCACTCCAGCTCTCGCTCTCTCATACTTTTGTCAGGTGTTATTTATGAGCACTGTATAGCCGAGTTGCTGCGTGCCTACAGCACCTGCTGGTGTTGGAGACTAAGAGCCAAGGCAGCTGCCAGGGAGGGAGGGTGGGTGAGAGAAAAGAGGGAGAATAAAAAACAATATGTAGAAAAAGAGTGATACAATTCGAGAGGAATATAGAAATAGGGTCATTACAGTTTTGCTGATGTTTTGAGCAGCGTGGCATGCAGCTAACCAGTTGTTAACTCATGATGAGGCAATGATACTGCACAGTACACACCCGCAGTATTGGTGACAATAATAGGAGGCCGAATTAGGAGGCCAAAGTAAGCACACAAGTAATGAGCAGGCACTAATTAATAATGTTGTACAACTGCGAACATGATCAATTTAAGGCTATGCTTCATTGACTTACAGGCAAAAGCAGCGGCGTCAGTGTAACAAGAGAGGGGAGGCTGCTGTCAGTGCGAGTAGGAAGACAGATGTAAGATGGCCAGGACATGTGGATCGGAGGGTATCTACTCTCTTCCCCTTCATTACCCACTACACACACATCACACCCACACACGTATTTAAGGAACGTGCTTATGAGGCCACAGTGTGTATTGTCTGCAAACATCTGAATGATGGCAGCCGTAAGCCAAGCCAGGACAGGTGGGCTGAGAGAGGTCAAAGGGCATTTGAATTCCAGCACCCAGAGTTAAGGGGACATAAAAAAAATACTCAGTGCTTTGCTGTAGGAGGCCATCATTACCATTTCCACTTGTGCTTTGCTTGGTAACATATATTTATGGACTGGTCAGCAAGAGGGGCATCGACTTTATATTTCCACTCCATTCCAATACTTCATCATAATCATTCCTTCCCAAAGGAATGCTCCAAAAGTGAATCTAATTACAACTGGTAAATATAGGATTTATTAAGTGCTTAGGAAATATGACCAAAAGCATCTCAACAAGAAAAACAACGACACTGAGGGAAGTTTCCTTTGAAACCTCTGGGTTGGGTCAGGAACCGTGCGCTGTTGTGGGGCTGCACAAATAAATATGAACTGATTTGATTTGCTTTAGTACAGTAATATAGTAAAATCTAATAAATACCGATAGATGATTGTCTTCTTTATGTAATATGACCTGCATTATTACCTATAAGACAAACTGTAGTTTGTCTCTGCATCAGTGTGACCAGGATTGGCTGCCTCCTTGAGTCCCACAGACCTCATGGGGAGCTAAACAAAACCCTCATACGTTAAATGGGGCAATGTGGATGCTCCATGCCTCCTGCTGTTCTCTCTCCCTGCTTCCCTCCCTCTGTTCTCAGGCTAGCTATTCTCCTCTCATTAATCCTGTGTGGATGTTTATGCATGTTGACATTTGGTGTAGTAGCCAGCGTTCTCTCTGACTAACAAACAGGATGACTAAGGTCTTTTGCCTGAGCTGCCTAACCTGGGCTAGCTCAGTGCGAGGGCTTTAGGGACAGAGAATCACTCCATTTGTTAGTCACTATGGTCCTCGGGACATCACAGCCAGGCTGTGCTATTAGAATGAGTGTGTGAATATGAATGCATGCCCCCTCAGGAGGGCCATTATCAGTTCTGTGTGCTATGGAGAGGAAAATCAATATGGTCATCATAACAGGCTGGCAAAAAGCCAACCTCTACACTGTGTTCAAAGCACAACGTGTGGAGGCGTATTACTCCTTATCTAATGTCATCTAATTTTATCCATGCAGACAGAAACACTGTGGGACTATAATAAGGTCAAGTACATTTAAAGAGATGAGACATCCAACACAAACACCTCTGAAAAATGCATCTACACCCAGCGGCCACTTTATTTCATATACCTGGACAGTCCAGTGTAACAGTGTTTTAACTACAAGCTTCACCAGTGACAATACTTGCTATCCAATATTGGATTGGATTGTACAGGTGTATCTAATAAAGGGACCACTGAGTGTACTTTATTTGAAGGTGTCAAAACACATCAAACAGTCATATAAAATGGCCACTGAGGTTTGGCCTGATGAGTGTTTTGTCACAATCCCCTGCTGGGTCCCGTCTTCTGCCTGTTGTGTTGGTCCAGTGTTTTTCATTTACTGCTCAACCAAGGATCACGGGAGGAGGGGTTGAGAAAGAGGGAGGTGGCAGAAGGTAAGGATAGATGTAAAGGGATACACTGTGGGTCTGACAAGCGAAAACACACATCAAGGGGCAGCACTGGGCCCACTGTACACTGTATTTAACTCCACAAGGATGCCAATTTAGAGGTAATCTATCCCTCTAGTATACACACTACTAGAGAATATGACATCTCTCCCCCCACACCTGGGCCCCGGGGCCACGGAGGAGCCAAGAAATAATGGAAAAAATCTGTTAAAATATGTGTAATATCTATTTGTTGCCTGTTTGTACACCTGCCTGTCTGTTTGAGGATTCATGAGGTTGAAGTCAGCTTGTGAGCACACCTGTCTGACCATGGCTCAGTGTCAAGAGTCAGGAGAGGAGGGCAAAGGAGCATATCTGCTCAGTTAGCTTACACGATACACTCAAGTGACCTCGCCGCCTTAAACTGCAAAGCAAAAACTACCGAACCATATCCTTTTCTGTCTCTGCATCAGTGCATAGATCAAGGCTTTGTAAGCTGTTGCAGACACACAACACTTACTTAACAAACATGTAGCATGTTAGTATGGATCGTAATCCTCATGTCATGTCACTCCACTACTTAAATGATCTTCCACAATGGTGAACAGCAGTCAAGGCAACCGTTGTATTTTGTTCAGTTCAGTGAACTGACACATTATAACATGATCCCGCCGCCTCACCCGTCCACATTATCCCCCCACCCCCCACTCAGAAACTCCAGGACATGTCTGTCCTTTCAGACACATGTTAGTGTACACTGGATGGTTGCGTCATCACCATTTATGGAATCACACAGTCCCCCATCACATGAGCCCTTATTGACCATGCAGGGAATTTGGCAGAAACTCCTATTGTGTCAAAAACTGCACATTATAGAACACATTTTTTGTTCGAAAAATGCCATGGGAATGTGTCAACCCTTAAAATATAAGCAGCAAAAGTGATGCAGATGCAAGCTACATTTCCGAGACAAAAATGTCAACCTGAGTGCCACAACACAGGCCCTTGAAGGCCTGAGGACTGCAAGATGGAAGGATTTGATGAATTCTGTGAGCGTTCCACAGATTCCTCCCTCGCAGGGACCTTTGGGAAGAGAATGGGTCATATGCAAATGGCATGCACAGTATGGAGGAGAAGTTTCCCACAAGCCGAGTGTGAAAAGGGCTCTCCCTCCCCATGCCGGGCCCACTGAATGGGCCTTTTCTTCTGCCACTGAAAGTGTATGAGGTAGAGCAGGCAAACTGCAAAGGTAACTAGGCTCTTTCTCCTCAGGCTGTCTCACCATAGCCTGAACACACAATGGTTCATTTAAGCATTCAGCCACACAAACCCTAATAAAGCACATCCAAGCACAGTTAAGGGGGTTGCTGAAACTGACTCGGGGTTTAAAACTCCTTCTTTATGGAGGAAGAGCACCTTTTTATAGGGTAATGCTCTCTGCCTCCTTGGGAGCAGCTAATCATTAAGCTGTGCTAACAGAGGTGGGAGTGTGGTTGGTACATCACATAATTTTCATTCGACTGAGTGGTCGGATGAGGACAGACACTGATGAACATCCTGAAGGAGAAGAATACACTTGAAAGAAACTATTTTCGGCAAAAGGTTTAATACAAATGTAAAATGAATCCTAAAAGGCAAACTATAGTGACAGAGTTCTAGAAAAGTACACTAATTAAAACAAATGAAGGGCTGAACTGAAAGAGGTTGTTTTCTAGCCCAACTTTGACCTGGTTTGGGAGGACTGCTGCCACACATCATGCTTTATATCTGTCAGCACTGCTCCTTCAGTTGTCACCTGCTGCAGAATCCATTGCACACCTCAGCCGCTTCTCACCAAATCTCTCCATCCCCCTTCCCATTCTACGGGGGAACATGGGGTTCACGGTTTAAGAGTTTAAGGGGACATGGAGGAATTGACAGCAGGAGGAGAGCAGAGGGAGGGAGGGAGGGGCAACAAAACTGCGGCCCAAACTCCACCCTCTATTGAACAGACTTATGCACAAACACAATTGGACATGCTGGAGGCCTCACAATGGCACATGGGGGGGGAGTAAAGTCATACTCTAGGCACGCATGGGTGCCTAGGTCAGGGGGCAATCAACAGCACCCCTGGTTACTGTGTCTTAACCCCCAAATAAAAAAGGAGCTCTGGAGGGAGGACTTAGAGGGAAACGGGGAGGGGAGAGAGAGAGAGAGCGAGAGAGAGGAGTGGAAGTGGGGAGATTTTATTCTTACTTGGCACTTTCAAATGAAGCTACTGAGGAAGTTGGTGTAAAGCAGGCAGATAAATGAAAAATTTCCTCCTTTGTCAACTCCTCGCACAAAAGGCCGGACCTTTTAAATGTAAACACGTGTCTTTTTAAAACACTGGAGTGACATGTGGAGTTACAGATTGGCCCCCACCTCCTCCTCCCGAGCGTTTACTCTGGCTCAACCCAAACATTGGATGTTCTACCAAACTGCAGCTGTTGCCAAACCACATTGTTTGTTCTCAAAAGAAATGTGACAGTGTACGGATGATTTAAACTTTTAAAATAGTGTTTTACCAGGCCAATATCCATGATCTTCAAACCTACAACCTCATATTTGATGGATGATTCATCAAGGTGAAAGTGTGGTGTGAAGAGAAGAGAAGAGGAAAGGATGAGACAAACAAGCCTTACGATAATGTCCAATATAACAGATTCCTGTCCTGCTATAGGCACACACTCCTGATTCCCTTAGAACAACTCTCTCTTATGGGAGATATATATTTCTTTGCCCCGTAAAGCTTTATTTATTTGACTGGGTGGAATTCCTCTATTCCCAAATCACTGAGTTAAGTTATTTTAGTGGGGATTCCTCTATTCCTGAGGGGAGCTGAGTGGGGAGAAAAGACAGAGGAAGCTGTAGTATCCCACAGATTGCAAACACCTGTCGTCCTGCAGGCTGTTAACACCTCCTGTTTTTCGGTAGGGACTGGAGCTCACCTTGATCTCAGCTCCCTGTGCTAGTTAGGGGATCTGGCACAGACACTGATTTAGTTCATAATAAGTGGACACCACTTGAGGTCTCACTTGATAATAAAAAACCCTATATGTTTCCCAGGAGATGGCTACTGAAGGCTTATTCTCACAGCCTGGAGATGATGGGAGGAACCTCAGGCTGGAATATGTTTCTACAAAGGAAGGTTATCCACATCAAAGCGGTTCTATGAAAACTGGAAGTAAAACTGAAGAAAAAAAAGTGATGTGCTGACAACCATTCTCATTTGACTTCCAGCGGAGGAATTCCATCAAACAGCAGAGATCTTGATTTACATGACAGAGCACCAGCTTTGTTAAAAAGGGGGTGGGAAGTGGATTCAACGGTAGAACTCTTTGATGCAAATGAGACGACACATTTCCCCTCATCAGAGACGCAACAAATGACACGCACATATTGAAATCTCTCCAGAACAAAATCTCATAGATGCCCTGTGAAATACCTAGGAATGACAGGCTCCAGAAAACACAATTCACCAACGGGTTAAACGCAACATAAACCAACCGAGATGACAAGGACAGTTAAAGCCGAGGACATCTAAAGCGTCCAACATGAAATAAACCGCATCACAACCCGCATGTCCAAAGAAAATTCACACGACCAAACAAAAACAGGAAAGCTCACTCAGTTTACAGAGTTGATCGCTTTTTACAAATCAAAATCCCCTGATTTCCTGCATGATAACCACGCTCTCTGCTCCTATTAGCTACACTGGGTGCCTCAACTCGTGGCTGACAGACAACACACTGCATGTCCCGAGACAGCCGCTTTACCTCTGACTCAATACTTAAATAGTAACAATCCTAAGTACCACTCCAATACACACCACATAGCCAACAGACGAAAACCAGGTAGGTTCAGTGCCGATGTGATCTTAAAGCACTGCGAAAAGATCCGTAAAGTTTACTTCAAATTTAGCAAAGTGATCGTTTACTATCATCTCCCTGACAAACAGGACAGAAAATCTACAACAAAGACAACAAAGTCTCGGACACTGACCATATAGCTTACTTCATAGCCATAACCTAAGTTAAGTGACACCATAACGTAAGTGAAAAGCGGTTAAACCTGCAATATACCTAAACGGAAAAAAGTGGCGATAGTGTGATCTCTAACTGGACTATTGATATTAATGTCGAAAATAAGAAATGATGGAATAACGGGAGAAGGCTCAGCAGGCTCGCGCGCACCGTCCTGTAGGGAGAAGAAGAGAATAAGAGCAGGATTCCCAGCGCGCGCCTGGCTGGAGAGGATCCGCTGTCCTTATATGGGCTGTACGGGCTCACGCGCTCTGCTCACACAAACAGCGCGTGAGAGATCCCCGATCTATCACCGAGCTCACTCACATCCATGTTACAGCACATTTACTCCACTAAACACCAAGCGAAAACACCAAACACTGCTCATGTACGCAGCTCCCGCACTACCAAAGCAGATATAAAGTGGAGGATTAAGAATAAAGAATGTTCACAGCGACATACAACTCAACAACACGCGCTCCTCCGCGATTCCACACCAACGTAACGAAATAGTATTTCCGTTACAAAACAATAAAGCAAGCCATGTGTAATTTAAAAACAGCAACGATCAGGATGAAATCATGCAAACATGTATTTGAACAGCGCCTGTAGTGCAGCAACAGTGTCCGACCTGCTACGAGTGCGTCAAAGAAAGAGAACACAACAAACAGTTGTGTCTCGACCATTACAGAGCTGCTGACCATTACGTTTACGGCAGAAAGAAAGATGTTTTGTAAAATTAACAAAGACAATCCATCTGTCGAAGACCGTAATAACAATCAGGTTGTCTTTTTCCCACTGAAACAGGTCTGACTTTAGCGGTGGGGCTAAAAACAGGACAGAGTATAAATAAATCAATGAATGTTGGATCTATAATGACAGACAAAGTACACCAAATTTTACCTGAAAGATGGATAAAGTGGAGACAAAAGCTGTAAAGTCATAAACGGGTTGAGGCGCTTCTAACGGTCTCCGGTGCAGCGGACCGCTAGGCGGAGGGAGAGACGCAGCCCAGGTATAACGGTACACCACATAGGGCTTGAATACTGCGCTCATTGCTACTTTACAACACTTTCTGCTGTTAACAACCGGACTTCCAGGCTGTCAAAGTTTTCATCGAAATTGCCGGTACCCCGAACAGCTTCACCACTCTCCACTCAGACGGAAAGATCAGCGTAAGGAGTAGTTTTACTCACCGTTGTTCCTCCTCGGGTTCGCCTGCTTTCTGCGCTTACACCTGGGGCCATCCGCCATGATCCTTTCGTTGTGTCTAAATGCTGCCGGAGAGTCACCTCCTCTCTCACCCCCTCTACCCCTCCTCCTCCCTCCCTCTCCTTCACCTCCCCTTCTCCGCACCTGGTTTTACGACACTAAAGCTTTACGACATCACCTTCCCGCAACTCCTCGGCCCACGCTGCCAGGACAACAGCAAAAGTACTGAGAGTGGGAACCATGACTCTATCATCGCCACCTGTTCACAAATGTGCTGTATATTATGTTACTGTAATAAATAACAGGTGACATTGGGCAGGGCTTACTGTTGTTATTATTGTTATTAATGTTATTATTATTATTATTATTACTATTATTATTACTATTATTATTATTATTATTATTATTATTATTATATTACTGTTATTGTTGTTATTGTTATTGTTATTATTGTTATTATTGTTGTTATTGTTGTTGTTATTATGATGATGATGATGATGACTACTGCTACTAATAATCATCATCATCATCATCATCATCATAATCGTTTATCCGGGTGCAATGCTGAATGTACCTGTTCATTTTGTCAGAAAAATATAATAATACTAATTGATAATACCATAAAATATTATATAAAAAACCTGCACACCTATATCATGTAATTGTCATCGTAAGCATCATCATAATAATAACCTGAATAATTTCTACCTGTCAGTAGAAACTGTGACCTTTTTACGTATATAAGTGTGTGTGTGTGTGTGTGTGTGTGTGTGTGTGTGTGTGTGTGTGTGTGTGTGTGTGTGTTTGTGTGTGAGTGTGTGTGTGTGTGTGTGTGTGTGTGTGTGTGTGTGTGTGTGTGTGTGCGCGCATGTATACACAGAGGAAGAGGTCATGAGACTGTCATCACCGATTCAATCCTCCACCTAAAGAAAGACCCTGCTGTTCTCTTGAGGAGAGTTTACCGCCTCAGTGAGGACGCAGGCATGCCAGCACAATCAGCAAGTTCAGACTGTGTCCAATCAGATCCCACCTTACACACACACACACACACACACACACACACACACACACACACACACACTGCTTATTACACTGGCCCTGTATTAAGCAGGGAAAAAGCTACCATCACATGTTTTGAGGGAAATTCTTCTGGAAATATGTAGAGACAGGAAAGATGAAGTTTACAAACATTTCAGAATGAAATGATGCTTGTGGTCCCATGGTATGCAATTAGAGGTCACAGGAGCAGCAGTTGCTGCGAGTCATGTGGCTATTCTTGATGCAGATGACTATAAGGTTTCTGGTGGCTGGACCTTTGGTATGTGAGATGTCATCATTCAGTCTATTGTGGCAGCAGGACTGCATAACCCACTTTTCTCCATGTTGGTTGTCCTACAGCTTAAACTCACCTTTTTTTTCAGAGGGACAATGGCATCTTTAAGGTGATCTATAGCATTACATTACATTACGATCATTTGGCAGACGCTTTTATCCAAAGCGACTTACATTACATTATATTACCACCCTTCGCAGAGGGGGGAGCAATTGAGGGTTCGGTGCCTTGCACAGGGGCACCTCGGCAGGGACTCGAATCGGCAACCCTCCGGTTCTTAAGCGGAAGCTCTACCCACTCGACTACTGCCTCCCTAGCACAAGCTCTTTTTCATATTTTGTCCTACTTCAAATAACTAAGGTACCTGCAGTTTATAGTTGGATACCACTTCCAAGGTTACAAAACATAACCAGCTAAGCTATGTTTGAAATATTATATAAGTTTTAGTATAAGTATATAGTATACTATATGAAGTATTTCATACAGTAACTTTTGCCGCTAGCCTTGAACAGTGTACTGGTTGAAATGTACTAAAAGGTAATTCCTTAAAATGAAAGTGAGACAAAGATACACTGATGTGTATATGTACAGTATTTACTTTCTCTTTACCTGTCAATGTGGTGCTGAAGCTGAACACAGCAATCGAAGGGCAAAGAAGGTCATTGGTACAGATCAAGCTGGGCCCAACCTTTGTTGTGTGGGAATGTACTATAGGTTGATTGATTCTGTGTTAATTTCCTGTTTTATTTTGTAATTGTCTCCTGTTATGTTTTCTGTTACTTAACTTCCTGCTTGTCTGTCTTGATTATTGGTTTATTGGCTTCACCTGTTCATGTTTCCCTCACTTCCTGTCACATATCGCTTGTCTTCCAATCACGTGTCTCTTCTCCCAGCCCCCACACTCCTGATCCTAATTCCCTCGTTTGTCCAGATATATATACTATATCTATTTAGTTTTATGTCCAACGTCATGGTGCACCATCACGTTTCATGGTCACGTCGCCAGGTCCCTCGTGGGCCAGTGGGTTTATTTCCTGTGTGGATTACCTGTTTTTTTATTCCTCATGTGAAGGTCTTGAACTGATGCTCCTTTTCCTTTGTGAGTTTATTCCTGTTTTCTGCCATGTATTTTTGTTCTTTTTTTGATTATTATTTGCTTGGTCAATTTTAAGTTCTTTTAAACTTCTTGCAGTTTGATTTAGTATTGTTTAGCGTTCTTAGTGTTCTTAGTTTTACCACTTTTTTTGGTGGACCATTGGCTTTATTAAAGGACAGCTCTCTTTAGTTCATGTGTGTTTGTTCTGTGTTTGAGTCCTCACCCCTGCTCTCCTACTGATTCCTGACATAGGTGTGAATGGGGAGTAGGACCAAGTAGTCTGTGTCTTAGACCTGCAATAGACATGTGAGCTATCCAGGGTGAATCTTTCTTGTCACTCAATGACAGTTATCTATAGAGAAAGTACGTAAACAATATACTTGCCACATTTCAACCATTATATTTCAGTGGGTAACATTTCACTTTTAAAAATGCAGAATGGGGCAGCACAGGGGCTTGGTGGTTCGGACTTTAGCCTCATAGTGAGAAGGTCCAGTGTATAGAGACTGGCTCAAAGCACATCACTGTCTTCTCTCTCTCTCTCTCTCTCTCCCCCCTCCCCTCAACTGGTCAAGGCAGATGGGCGCCCACCTAGAGCCCGGTTCTGCCTGAGGTTTCCTTCCCATGAAAGGGGAGTTTTTCCTTGTTGCTGTTGCCAAGTGCTTGCTCATGGGGGAATGTTGGGCTTCTTTAAATGCTCTGTGTGTAAAGAGCCTCGAGATTAACTTTGTTGTGATTTGGTACTATATAAATAAAGTTGAATTGAACTTTTACTTTTTACCTTTCAGCAATGACATCTATTTTTTAAATGAACCATCTTTTCTTCTGAAATATCTTCTCTTCCTCCCTTTTCTTTCAGCCTGACCAATTAGTCCATATCACGGTACTGTTGAAATGTTAAACATGGCTTTTACCACAATACCTTTCAGATATTTACTGACACAAGATGACAAGCTCTCTATTACAGTGATAGACAGTCAGCTCTGTATTCTGGTCTATATGACAGTGTATACATAGCCAGGTCTCTGTCTTTAATAATTCAGTAGCAGTAGAGCAGTCCTGAGCTCAGCTCTGGCTGCCCAGACAAAGAGTAATAGCTTTAGCATAAACAACACCTCCAAACTTGCTTACCCTGTCCCACCACCTGAGATGAGCATGGTGAGGAGGGAGGCGAAGGTTGAGGAGAAGAGGATGTTATGACCCCCCCCCCCCACCCCCCTTCTTCCCTGACAAAGAATACCCCAGAAACAGTCTGCATCAGCAAAGATCAAGGATGAGATGCTCAACTAACTGCTGTCATAGCAGTGTTCCTTGCACAAAGTGCCTGGAAAAATAGGATGTCTGTTATCCAATTGGAAAGTCCAATCTTTCCCATTTTCCTTAGCATTGTCATTTTTCAAAGTCTGTTGAAAACAAGGAATAATTATACAGCCTCTACTAATACAAAAGACACATAGCTGCTCATAATAAGATACATGCAAGCTTCAAGATGACCCCTTGAAGAATTTGTAAGACAGAAGGTCAATTGCAACATATTGATCTAATTTCAGAAAAATTACCACTTCACACTCAAATTAATACTTCTGTTAATAAAGGCTCAGACAGTGTTTGATCACAGGGGTCCTTAGAATTCCCCAAATAGCACATGTAGGTGCTATTCACCTGAAAAATGATATCAGCAATAAAGTATATACTGTAAGATATTGTCTTAACTAAAGTGGGCCATGAAATGAAATGAAATCAAAGGCTGACTCTTGCTCTTCTTGTAGGGAGATGAAATTGAAGAGAGGCGGGCGAGCAAGGGAATAGGGATAAGCAGCCATCCTCCACTACATTAAGGGATCATGCTGCACCCTGAAAATGAGTATTGATCCTCTTAGGTCTAGGATCGTTTAGGAGATTAATGTGAGTAGTGGTTGAGCTCCGCGGCGCTCCATGCAGGGGATGCAGGGAACTATGGGGATGAGCTCAGTGGGACGGCAAGCCAAGACTGAGTACTCTGAAGGGAGAGGGGCCGATGTGGGGTTGCACTTAAAGAGGTAGGCTACTGTTCTGTCTCTTGATGGTGTGCCATCTGGACTGGCGGCTTAGGGCATCACCTGGATCAAGAGGTTGGGAGTTGAGAGCGGAGTGAGGCAAAAATAGGAAAGGGCAGAGGCTGTAAAACAAAAATAACTTAGATAGAGGCAACTAAAAGAGTTGAGTGTTTCAGAGAGAAGCAGGATAGAGGGAACAAAGGAACAAGAGGAAATGAGCGTAAAAGAGAAGAACCGAAAGTACAGAATGAGGAGGATAGGAAGGGTGCACCCTGCCCTGCTCCAGATAGAGAGGAGATGCAGGAGGTAGCAGGAGTGAGAGAGATTGTGAGACACAGCTATGACCAAATGGCTTAATCTGTCCCAAGAGACAGCAGCTAAATGCCTCCTTCTTTTTCCTATCCACATACTGCCAACCCCCACAACACTGTTTGGAATCATATTCGTTCCTTCCATTTATATGACTTAATCGCAAATAATCATAGTATTGAGTGCATGTAAACGTAGTGAGTGCTTGGAGGAAAAGTCCTTTTTTCATTTATACTTTCTCCTCCTTCACTTCACTTCGCTTCTGTCAAATAAATAATAAATGCATTTTATTGCAGTCAAATCGTGTTTGTGTGTTTTTCAGGTCTCTCTGCTGAGGTGGAGTCGGCCTTTGGGACATTTCTAAGAAAAATATTGGCTGAAGTAGTGAATGCTGCTTTCACATGCGTTCAACCCAGCAATACACTGTTGTCAGGACTAGATTTTAATCTCACAGTTTTTTTTTCTGGACAGGAAGAGGCGGACAGAGCTGTCAGAGGTAGCCGCACCCCAAATATCTCAGTTTGGGGTCAAAGGTGAGCTGGGCAGTATTGAGTATTTTAAGCTCTTCTTTTTAATTTGGCACTGTAACTGACAATGCACTGTCGAATATTTTACAGCTTAACAATAAACTGTTAATACAATGCTTTGCACTCCCAAATGATGGTGTAAATCATCTTCCATCTTAACTCAGTTTGTATTTTAAACAGAAAAGAGCTGCAAAGGATCTGGATGAAAATTATTTATTACTTATTACATTATTTACAACTGCAGACATGATGATGGATTATTCCAGTGGAAGAACCCTGTATTAATGATAGTTATAACTGCAGACCTGATGGCTTATCATTTAGTGAGGAATCAATTATCCTTTATTACTACCATTTGGCTTAGTTTGCAAACACTGTGTAAATGTTTGAGTCATTAATAATGGGTATTTCATAATAAGACATCAGGTCAATAATCCATCATGTTAATACATTTTCATCAAATGGATTCTGGTTTGGATGCTCTGTGGCCTTTTTCCAGGAGGGAAGTGGTTGAACTGTCCATTAGAGATGCTTCCTGATGAATGAATGTGCTAAAGAGGCTACACAGAGGCTGAGGGCTACCCAGAAGTTATTATTCATGGATTATGTGTGATCTGTAATTAATGACATTATTAATGGTATATTAACCTCTAATAAAGCTAATCAATGAAATATATAAACCATTTGTAAAGTATGTTTTATTAGAAAGTTAAAATGTGTATTATACTGTTAGAACTACTCTATAAACATACTTGCAGGATGTGCAATAGCTACACTTTCCATTTCATTTCCGTTCTCCCTTCCATTTATGAGACAGACTTTGCACAACGCTGTTGATAGTTAGAAAGGACAGGTGCTCTGCATTGTTTTCTTGAAGCTGCTTCTTAAACTTAAACAAAACCCCCAACTCTCATGATTCCACAGGGGTTGGTGGTCACAGGCCTGAGAGCCCCTGACCTGTGGGTGATCGTAATGATGCCTGTCTACACGGCAGGCCAAGACATATACTTGTTTTGGCAAGCCAGACACACACAGCCTCAGACAGGCTTGCCCCTCTTGTGACTGTTTCAGGAGACAGCAATCCTGTGGAAACCACAGAGTATAAATTTGTACTGTATTTATTGGAGAGCTTGTTGCATTTTACTGTTCATTTGTCGCTGTGGCTGGAACAATGTCTCTGCTTTGAGAAAACATCAAACTCACTCCAGTTGGTTTCTTGTCTCACAGTTGAAAATACTGTGTGGTGAATATAATACCAATGAAATGTACTAATGTACTGTAGTGATGAAATGATGTTATTCATCTGCACAGTTTTTCTGATTCTTGGTGGCTTCTTCAATATCTGGTGGCAGTTGAAGAGTTAATTTGCTAAATCAGATGATTTTTTTCTGTGCATTCCTAGTGACACCAAACAAGCATTGACATTGACACTGACAATGGGATATTGAAAAAAATCTGTGGGGTGCACAAACAAAATATGACATTTAAAACAAATTGTTTAAATGTTTTTTGCAAATGAACTCTTCAGTTGCAGCATTCCACCTCCTCTCTTAAAAGGCAGAGCCTGAAAAGAGACCTTCACACCAGAGGAAGCAGTTTAAAGTGTGCCTATTAAATATGTAGCAGCATTTATGACAGTAATGGACAGGAGTGCATTAATTAATAAGCGGAGATTTATGAATGAAATCCAGTTATTGCAGTACTTTGTAGTAATCTTAATTTTTGGATGATTTTATTGTGTATTACCCCATTTGTTTTTCAGCTCATAACTCTCACACTAAAGGGTGCATGTCATTTCCCCCCATTTTCATTTTCATTCTTCATTCAGGTTCCAGACTTGTTTAAGATAATAAAAAAATAGACAGATAGAAACCTGGAGACTGCAGTTACCTACACGGAACTGCAATTGAAAAAAAAAACGGACAAAAAAAAACAATTGTTCTTTTTGTCAATGTAGAGTTGTTGTTTGTATTAGGCCTTTTCTACTCCTCTTTATCTCACATTTACTCACATGTGTATGACTTGATTGATGCATGATTTATGGCCTGTAATTCATATTACATATGAGTGTTACAGTTACAAGGACAAGGACATTAAATTAACATAGGGATTATCCGATGCGTGTTCAAGTAAATGGTGGTGAGGTTCTAGAGTTCAATGTGTGGGTGTTATATGTTTGTGTGTCTGTGTGTGTGTGTGTGTGTGTGTGTGCATGCTTCCATCTGTGATAGGCTAATATTGTTTTTACTGAACTAAAATACCCACACTTTCCTACACACTCATTCGTACATATTTCTTTGCAGATAAAAAGTGGTAGTGCTCTACAATTGATCATACTAAATACTAGCCAATTACTATGCTGTCCTTTAACTCAACCTCTCCATATAAAGCCTGGTTGTTAAACAGATTGTCTCCGGTAACAATTTTCATCAAGGGAGGATTGCCATGGGCTTAAGAGTAGCGTCTTAATGTAATTTCACAGCTCAGTGTCCGTGTGGCCACTTTAGGTTTCAACCAAAGCTACCCAAACCTTTGCAATTTTTAATTATCCTGCTGTTGTAGGCTCCCTTCAAGATGACTGTGTCTCTACATCACGGTTTGGAAGAGAGGATTCTCATGCTTTCAGATCAGATCAAGAAAAAGACTGCAAGAAGGAAAGAAACTGAAGGACGGAAAGGAAGTGTGGAAGGAAGGGTAGAAAGACAGAGGGGAAAAAAGAAAAGAACATCAAATTTAAAATAAACTGTTCCAGAGAGTCAAAAATCTTCACATGTACAGTTCTTACGTGAATGTTTCTACTTTCCACCAGTGGTAGACAGAAAAAACTAAATCTTATAGGAAAGTTGTGTGTAGTTTGCAGATTATCATGCGCTCTCTCTCCCTCTCTCTCTTTCTCTCTCTCTCTCTCTCTCTCTCTCTCTCTCTCTCTCTCTCTCTCTCTCTCTCTCTCTCTCTCTCCCTCCCTCTCAGCCCCCCCCTCTCCATCTCTCTCCCTGCTGTGTGCTTTAACACATGTGCCATGATGTTATGAGCGAATGTGCTTACGAGTCTATAGTTACAATAAAAGAAAAGAGTCCAGGTATAATCTGGCTTCATATGACAGTAACAAAATCTAGAATATTGGATAACACAGTAAATGAACCTACTGGGTCAAATAAAAGTAAAATCAGACCCAACCTTCACATTATGAGTCATGAAGAAGAGATGCTCATGCTTATTCAATGTGCCCACTGAGGTGTGCAGCCTCTTCATTTAATATTTCCATATGGTTGCATATGAGTGTGTATTAGACATCACTGTAATAAGAAAGTAATGTATTCCACGCCGATGGCAAAAAGTTAAGCATGAAACATCGCTCATAGAACTGGGAGGTTTCAACTTGACAGTGGACACAAACATAATTAAGCCAATGAAATGTGAACATCTCATCTCAAAGCATTTCCTCTCCAAACATCAAAACACCTCAGTGTCTTTTATTTACGGAGGGAACTAGCAACTCTAACACATAGTACCTTACTTATAACATCCAATATAGTAAAGAATAGAGCATAAGGGTAAGAGTGGGTGGTTATTTCTTCCTTATCATAATCGTAACTGCGTGTTTTGTTATATTATGGTGTCAGTCTTAATGCATTGTAGGCAGATCTGACTTTAACTCATACTGATCGGTAATTCATGACATGTCATCCATGAGTCGCCTGAAGACAGATATGATTTGCAGTTATGTAGGTACGTGTCAGGGGATAAGATAAATTATTTCATGGTTTCAGGTTTTCTAGTGTGGTCACTGTAAGAGGAGCTCTGCCAAAGTTCTCCATTTCTGTGAGGATGAGTAGCTTTCCAAAGAATGCCCCACCTACTGAGATTTGACCACAATGCAAGGACAAGTCAGATAGCGAGAACCATTTTTAATGCAAGGTATTATTTCAAGTCACAACATTGGATATCATTATCCCAACAATTGGAATAATGAATTAGGGAAATTTGAGATTTCTAATGAAATCTCATAGATAGGTGAATTGCATTTCTCAATTCAATTCAGATTTACATTGATAGGGCCAAATAAATCACAACAAATTGTATATTGAGGCACTTCACATACAGTATTTAAAGAAGCCACACATTCCCCCATGAGCAAGCACTTGGCATCGGCAGCGGCAAGGAAAAACTCCCCTCTAACAGGAAAAAACCTCCAGGCTCTAGAGAGAGAGAGAGAGAGAGAGAGAGAGAGAGAGAGAGAGAGAGAGGAACAGCAACAATGATAATAGCAATGTAAATGATAATAATAAGAGTAGATGTATACGTCTCTCTCTTCAGAAGCAGAAATACAAAATAAATAAGCACAAGAAACAATAAACACACAAGAAACAATTAACACAATTACACCATATACACAATAAACACAGTATGTTGTTAGCCGAAAGATAAATGGTCTGAATAGTTTTGAATTGATCTTGTATTTCTGTAATATGTGTTGTACATGGTTTGCAAACTGTAACCGTGTGAGCCTGTTGTTCTGCTTTAATAAGATGTTACTGTAGTGTAGAGGAATTAATCCTGTGTCCTTACTGAACTAGAAATGAGGTGTCGAGGTGTTGAAGTATGGCAGGGCAACCACTTTTTTTCTTTTTATCTATACCTTCATTTGCAAGCTTCATTTTCCCATAATACCATGCAAAGATGTTTATATATAAGGTTTATACAAAAGTATCAACCCAGCCTTCTGAAAATGACTTGAACGATCAGACTTGTCTCAAATTCAGTATACTGACTCCCTGTATACCTTTAAAGAGGGGAATTAACCTGCCACAGCTTGAAACGCTTTAACGATTACTGGTCGATACTGTCATTATCTTAAAGCAATTCTTAATTCTATTTGGCCCTGAGCTAAAGATCCTAGTATTGATCTCAAAGCAGGGATGCCACAACTACTTGTTTCTATAAATATGACCTGAATGGATTGTTAAAAAAAACAATCTCCACTTGGACTATACTATCAGGGGGCAGACATTGGAATCATACAACATTTACTAAAGGCATAGTATTTAATTGCAAATGGTTTGACATACATGTGCTTCAGGAAGAAGTACCTGAGATTTGCATCAAGTTTCAGTCACAAGATACCAAACACTGGTGCTGGTACTGCAATATTTCATTAAGGCTGAAAGAAACAGCCAGCTTTCTTCATATCCTGTTTTGGTTGATGAAAGATTGTGATATTACTTCCCTATCGCAACATGAAAAAGAACCTTTGAGCAAATCAGTTGTCAGTTGTAACACCTGTACTGGAGTTCCTGACTACATACCTTCATTCTGAAAAATTCTGTAAAAAGCGTAATTTTGTTTATATGTGTGTAAAGGCGCACACACACACACACATACACACACACACACACACACACACACATATATATACATATATATATATAACAACATGGTGCATTATTTGTATAGATATATATATTATTGTATAGCTTTTTATGTTTATTATATAATGGAATGTATGCTTCACCATCAATTTCTAAAAAGACCCATGAGATATTCATAATGCTGTGTGAATGCATCCAAATGTACTGTAAAGTACTTTGACAACTTAGAACCACTAGGACCGCTTAAAACACGGATGAATAATCAACAAATAATTTAAAAGTCCAAAACCTATATTTGTTTTTCATAATAAGTGCTTTTACTTTTTACCCCTTTTACTTTTGCTATTTATAATGTACAGTACTCCTGCTGTAATGTGGTTATTATTTTATATTCATTGTTGCTGTTTATTATTTCTTCCTCAAGCAAGTCTGTCAGTGAAGAAGGCAGCATTTTATGTAAATCCTTTCTGTGGATGTGCAAACCTCTTACAGTCTGAGGCAATCTGAGGCTAAATGGGTTTTGGGCTAAAGTTTTGTCCATGTTTGGGAAGATGTGAAAGTCTGAATAGGCCAAATCAGGTGAGTAAGGTGGATAATGTACTAGACTGGAGACTGCCAAGTACACAATCACTGCACTTTCATCCAGTTTGTGTATGTTGTACCTCTGAAAATTTTATTTTCCTACCTCAAACTGATCTGAAATACTGCTCCTTAGCGTGTAGCTGGTTCAAAAAAAAAAAAACACGTTATCCATATTCTTCCCTGTGTTCACTGGCTGCCTATGAGCTTTGGGATGTACTTTAATTTGTATTATTAGTATTATGAAGCATATACAACCTTTGCGTTGTGTGACCGGTTCAGAGCTCATCCCTTGTGTGTGCTCCTGCTACAGTGAGTGTAATAGTGCTGTGATTAAGTCTTAAAATGAACACTGATCCATTTGTTTATGATATTCCCGTGGACCGACCTGCAGCTGTTCTTGTGAGCTTTGCCTTCATAGACGCTCATTGGTTGGTTTACCAAGCAGAACCAAGTAGGTCCAGGAATATGCCGAGCCGTACCATTTGTGTTTGACTTTGGGGAGACGGGAAAATGATGACAACATTATTTAAATTATTCGCCCGAGTGAAACACACATTGTCAAAGAGGAAATAAACTATTTCACAAAATCATTGTTTGGAGTGTATTCGGTTTATATAGCAAGTGTAATGTGATCTATAATGAGCGTCGTCGTATTTATCCACCCCGTGAGCTCACGCAAATGGTTTGGTCCAAAATGGCCGGAGAGAAACAGTTATGAAGATCGACGAGTTACCCAGATATTTGGGAAAAAACAGGTCCTCCGTAGTTTGAAGGCGCATCCCCACCAGACAGGGAGTCAAGGTGAGACCTGTTTCAAATTAATTGAAAATTTCAACGCCGTCCGCTGCTTCTACACTACGAATACGAGGCCAAACAAGACTCGTCTCAATGTTATCATCGTAGCTTTTTCCTTCTGGAGGAAAGCTATCTGGCTTTATTCAATGTACAGTTTGTAAATAAACTTCTAACTCAAATAACAGCCTTCCTGAAGTGCAGATATAATATGCAAGTCCACGCACAGCAAAAAGCGGACTCTAAAATATGACTTAACTCTTGTAAATAAATGCAGAGTTATCGCAGTGCAGGCCTGTGGCTAAACCTGCAGCTGTACATTACAGAAATACGTCATCAGACAGCAGGATTCCCTGCAGTGAGCTCATTACACACACACACACGCACACACCCACACACACACACGCACACGGTTAGATATGTGTGGCACTTGTTGTATTGGCAACGGCGCTGTAGACACACTTCCTCGTCTTCTAACCGTGAATGAATGTTAATATTGCTTGATACTGTGTGTACCTGTGCAACTGTATGGATCTGATCAGTGGATCAATCACCTCATGATCCAACAGTTGTCAATAATAACCTTAATACACATGTTTTGTGTGTGGCAGTGTTACATTTAAAGATAACGTGTTTATTAACATAGCTGCAACTTCTCCTGAATCATTGCGAGGCCGATTGGAGTTTTTGTGTCATTTGTCAACTTCTTGTAAACATGTAGCTCTTGAGGCATAATCACACTTTCCCCATCTCCCTTTGCCACCTTCCTGCACAAAATGAGTCACCTCAGCAGTACCGATGAGCACTCCATGATGCTATTGTTACCTAGGAGAGCCACCTGGTCAGCTGTTTTCAGATGGCTTGGAGTATTAGGAGTATTGCTGTGGTCAGTGAACCCACCACATTACATTACGATCATTTGGCAGACGCTTTTATCCAAAGCGACTTACATTACAGTTACCACCCTTCGCAGAGGGGGGAGCAATTGAGGGTTCGGCACCTCGGCAGGGGCTAGAACCGGCAACCCTCCGGTTCCCAAGCGGAAGCACTACCCACTGAGCCACTGCCTCCCACATGACTGGCACTATTGGTCGTCATGCCTGAAATGTTTGAGGATTTACAAGACTATGACCTAGTCTGAAATGTAGTGTGTATACAGTCCCCAGTGGACTTTTTTTCTGCAAAAATAGAAAATGGAGGTTGTTGTGTTTACGTTTTAAATACACTTTATATTCACTTGTGTTTTAGTAGTCACATGGGATATTGATATCCAGGGAACATTGACCAGAACCTGTACCGTTAACTTAAGGAACTAATTCACATTAAAAGGATATATAGCAACTCTGCTTTAAATCTATTTTCTGAGCAGATCTTCTGGAGCAGTTGAGGTTGTCTTGCATTTAAGTCACATTGCAAGTCCTGTTTGAAGGAGGTTGATAATTCTTTGGCTTTGATGCCCCCACGTTGAGTCAAGGTATAGGTAGCTGTGGACCAGTTGTTGGACCCTGGAACTAGTTTGAATATATTCCTCCTAGCTCCTAATAACTAGCCAGCACACTGATGACCTTTAAAATTAAGATATTAACATTATTAGGCCTTGTAAGGACAGAATCTCTAGAGCTGATGATAAATAGCATTCACAGAAACACTCAAAACACACCAACTTTTCTACCATCCCTCACATTGTCACAGTGTTTCTGATCGTCACACTGCAACTCTGTTCTGTTCTTCATCATGCTTACTACACAAAAACATCTGTCGGCTTCATAATATTCCGCTTGTCTTAAAAAGTCTGGCTACAGTACAGATGGTAAATTGGACTTATGACTAATTAAATTTTCTCTCTTAAATGACCTGTTTACTTTGCAGCTCACAGTTGGAAATGTCTTACACGTTTGGCTTCACAGAATACACAATTATGAAAAGCGTGATATCACATTTACCATCAGAATATGAATAATGCTCTGGCATGTAAAGCTGGCATGTCGTGTAAACACTTGCAATTTGAAAGACGGGAGCGTTTACTTTGGCCGGTGAGCAGTTCCAGTGTGGTTTCACATGTGGGTGAACGAGGAGGGTGGGAGCAGGCAGGGGAAACTTAGATGCTTGTCTAACATTTCCTTTCAATCATAACTAAGATCATGTTACCATAACACACGCACGCCAGATTTATTCTACTCTGCAGCCACTTATGACCAAGGCTTTGATGTAAGAAAATAGTAGGTAATTGCGAAGATTTGAGTGGTTTAGCTCTTACTGACATGGGATATGATAATGCTGGAAATGACGCATTAACTGTTTGGTTTTTTTTTTGCTTGACACGCTGTCTTCCATAGGGTACCCATTGTGTTTTTCTGAATGTAATGTAGGCCATAGCACAAGTATTTCAATACTGAATGAAATTGGACACAAAAAATGTTATTAGGTGTCCTAAGAGATACTTGGAGAGACTGAATGTTAAGCAGCATATATCCTCTTTGTTAAGTGCTACTGAAAGATGTCAAGAATGGACCTACGAAGAACAAGGAAAGTGCATCTCTAGTCTGAATTATGGATGGCGATGGTATTGTGGATGGAAAAGGATGTGGTTCAGTAATAGTCTGGTAACAACTCCTCTGGTAAATTGTTGGTCTGACTAGACCCTTGTTTCCAAGAAAATGTAATGAATATTACATCTGAAGCGCAATGACTTTTTTTTTTCTTTCGCAAGATTTGTAGGCTGCAGGGTGCGATGGCATCTATTCGGCTTTTCCTTTGAGCGTTTAGCATAGTTCCTGGCTATCCTCCATTTTTTTAGCAGAGCATTATGTTCACCACACGCCTGGTAAAAATGTGTCATTGTGTCAAATCATCATTGGGACGATGATGATTATACAGGGTGTAGCCCCATATGGTCTTTGCAAGGGACTGCTTTAGTCATTGTGCTCCAGAGTTAAATAAGAAGTTCTCCTTTTTTTTGTCTTCTCAAACTCCTCATTTCCTCTTTTCATTTATATGTAGAGGAAAGCTTTCGTTGTTACAAATCACTTCTTCACATGGATGATAAGGATGTTGAAATGGTGTTCCTCAAGTAAAGACATGTATACTTCAGGTAAAGACATGTATACTTCAAGTAAAGACATTAGTATACTTTCAAGGATTGTATTGCATGTTCGTTCAGGTTCTGTTCATATCATCTTTGAGTTGTACGAAGTCGGATTAATTTATTCATGTCTACCACCCTTAATCTGAGTTTAGCTCATGTGGGAAAATATCACACATTTTGGACCTTCACATGTTTATTCAGTCTGAGGCAGGCTTGTACATTTGAAACCCAAGCTCTCAACTCATCATTCTTCTGAGGCACCACCCACCTCGAGGGTTTTCCCCACCGTTCTACGAGTTAGGTGCCGTGCCTAAGTGCTTTTGCTTATTGTGTAGCCAAACAAATGAGGAAAAATAGGTGTTTTTTGACACGCACAAGCCGAAATGACAACAAAATGCGCAGCAGGGAAAAGACAGTTTGGGCTGTGATGGAGAGCACTTGTAAATCCAATTTCTAATCATTCTTGATATGGAAAGTTCTGAGCAGTTAGGAATAGGCATGGTTTTAAATATTAGTCGCTGTTGTAGACTGTGTGGGCTCGAAACACAAGAAGCCTAATTCTCTTTTCCAATAATTCACTGCATGTTTACAGTTGAGTAGGTGAACCTCATTTAAATATGCAAGGTCAGTGTATATGATGGAATGGTGGCATGAGGATATGCCAGAGACCACCAAATTTGAGCTTTTACAGCCAAAATCTTTTTCCGGGGGAGTTGTCATGCCCTCAGATCCTTCTAGCTGGCTCCCATTACCCACTGGCTGGCTTCTCCATATCCTCGTGGAAAACCCGATGTTTATTTGTTCTTTTCAAAATTATGTTTAAATGCGTAGTTTTCAGTTGTTTTAGTTAGTCGTCTCCCCACACACACACACACACACACACACACACACACACACACACACACACACACATACGCTCCCCACTACCCCAGCATGACTGCACCTAAAAAAAAGTGAGGGATTACCCTAACCTCTGTGGTGGGAGGTGGTACGAACATGAAAGACAGGAGAGAGGTGTTTACTTTCACCCTGGCATTTGGCTGCCTCCCAAATAAACTGTGCAACCCCCACCTGCTGCTCATTCCGCTCCTTGGTCCCACCCACTGTCTCGTGGTCTTGTCCCTCTGCGTATCGTTGTTACGAACACACCTTATCTGAATGTATCTTTCTTCCCTCCTTCTTCCTCTCTCTTTCAGTTCATCATCAGGGTAGCTCCCTCACCCTCCCAGCTTTTGGATCATGTGACCCTTTCATTACTCAGTAGTTCCCCCCTCTTATGTCAGGCGTAGTGGTGGAGCTGGCTTGCCTGCCTGTCTATCTGGACCTGTGGGCTTGTGCAGTTCAACCACAGACGCCCCTGGTCAATGGAGCTGCTCCAGTTATGGCCCAGGGTCTCTGGAAAATAATGCAAATGATTGCGCAACAGGAAGCTAGCTCAGCTGTAGTGCTGTGACTGCAGTTTCATTTTCTTTCTGAAGGATGACATGTCCTGCTGCCTGCTTTCATCTGGTTGTAGGAAAGCAACTCATCTATGCAGTATTTATAACACCCAACATTCCCTAGATGAAAAAAAAAATAGTGTTCTTCCACAAGCTTTGGGTCACCTTGTGATTTATGGACCTTGTTCTTATTGTGATGTAATATTTGTTATCTTGATGAGTAAAATGTCTTGCTAAACCCAAGTCACTCTTCCCAGAAAAGTGACTGATGCAGAAAGAAGGCCTTGCCACCCTATGGTTGGTGTCCCTCCCTGATATACTGTAAATGCGATGTACCAGTCTGATTCTGATACATACTGTGTCGAACTCCTAAACCTACTCAGGACTTGTGGGATCCTGGAGTTCTATCCTATCATCATTCCTTACTCCTCACTAATTTATTTAGATTTGACATATTGTTGTCCTGTGCATATCCTAGCACTAGAAAGGCCCACTCCATCTCAGCTCCTCCCTTCTAATTGAAAGCGAGGCAGTGTTGTGGGCTTGTATGTTGCTCCTGTCTGTGTTCGTTTTACAGTAATGAGACATATGTGGTTGGAAATCAGAGTTGTTTGTTGAGGGAGAACGATCTCCTTAGCCTTGATGGCTTCTAGGTCTGTCACAGACAAAGCAGTAGCGCTAACTGCTTGTTTACTTATGTTTGTAGGCGTTTGTTTTGGTGCCGATTTTAAATTACATTTATTTCATTTCAAAGCACAATGATTTGAAGCTACGCAAGACAAGTGTAAGGCTTTGTAAGGACAAGGCAGGACATTTGTGTACTGAGATGCTTGAGGCTACATTCCCTACACCTCATAGTTTATTTTTCTGCATATATAGACGGGACACATGCATCTGCATCCCAAAGCACTTAAATAGTTCCCATGTTTGGCTCACATACATCTTTTCCTTGCCTTAGCCTGTAATCAAATGTGTGGTTCGTTTGCTTTGTTCCCACTCAGGAATAATATTTACCAGCGGTTCGAATCTGTTTTGTGATTGGTCAGAATTAACTGGGACATTAACCCCTTACCTGAGTAAAGTTCAGAGAATATCACAACAAAAATCGAAAATGGAGCTTTTGTAGCATGTGCCCAATTGCCTCGCTCGCTATCGCCACGTCACCTTTTTTCCAACGTGTGAATATTTTCTCGCCAACTGTGTTGCTTCAATGCAAACTAAATAAATAAACAAAACAATACGTTGAAACTGACAAATGTAATTGGCATCCACCATTCATTATTTCACAGAACTGTCACTTTGCTTTTGGCTTTTAATTTCAGATGTTATTTTGAGTAATAAAACTCAAAATATTTAAATGGTCTGGACACAATTATTGATAGCCCCTAAAAGGGATGATACTGCTGTTGGAGTGATATTTCGACCATGAGCATCCAGAATACACACTAATAAATGTATTATTATTTTCTTTAATTTGTATCACAGGTATCTTCAATCTTTTAATCAGTCATTCAGTCAACAGAAATGGACAAAAGTTATTTCTATGCTGTTTGTTATCATTTTGTGTACTACTCTAAAGGTGGACAAGCAAGCAACCTAGTTTTGTTCATGTTTTGCGCTGTTTGTGCTCGACTGTTGCTGGTTGTATTTAGGTTTAAATATGTAGTCTGCCGTAATCTGATTCGTGATAAAGTCTAGTGAGGTGATTTTGCAGGAACAGTTATGAGCAGATGAAAAGCATTATTCTTTGTCTTCCCAGATAGAATTCACTCTATCTACAGCTACGGACGGGCCATTTTTACCAACAGTTGCTTTCTTTGATTAGCTAAATGCTCCATCGATCCACCAGGTTGAGGCGCTGTGAGCAGGGGAGCCATATTTATCACAAAGTGAGAGGAGCATACAGGATGTTGTACTGACTGTCCCTCTTCTATTGGAAAACGATAAACATAAATCTGTGTTATGCGTTGCTGTGATATAAGTCTGCAGGGGTTGGGGAATTAGAATTAGAGAGCCAGAGCTCTGCAGGGTTTGCTGACATTTGAGGAAAAAAGCACCACCTTCAGCAAAGGCAGACTTGCAGATCAGTTTCACAAGTGCAGAATCGGCGCTGTAAAATGAGAGAGATGTTGTGAGAGGTTTTGGTGGCCCCCCCCTCTCTCAGTCTGGATAGGACGAGGCTTCTCCCCTGTGAATCACAACTAATCAACAAAAATATTGAGATCAGTATCTCCGCTTAGAAAATGAGTCTAGATTGTCTATAGTTGAAATTCGCTACCAAAATGAAAACCCTTCCATTCATGAAAAGATGAAGGGCTAAAACGAAACCCCTTCCTCTCTATCGTCCAAATATGTTGAAAAGAGAAAGCCATGCGTTGAAGTCCTCTTGGCTCCTTTAGAGGCACTGTTTACGATGTATTCACTATAGATCTTTCAGCTTGAGTGAATTTATTTTAATAAATAATGTTACTCCAAGGACACGCTGCTGCTGCTAAGCCATGCTGACTGTAAGCTACACCATACTGTTATCTCATTCCTCTTGTGGCGAATGATACATTAACAAACCGTTTCCAAACAGTGCACAGAGCATATCTACAGTTTTATCATCACTGCACACTGTCAAAATAACTTCTCTTTATGATGAATGTATTTTACAGTTTTATTGTAGTGCTGCAACCTCGGGAATACAGGCTGTTGTGTGTGTAACCTTAACATTGGGTCTCAACAGGGTATGTTGTATGTTTGGCACACAGCTGATGAGATTTATGGATCTAGTGGTCTCTTTCAAGTATGCAATTGTTTTAGGTTATGCTCTCATCTACTTAAACTCCTTAATCGTTCTTTCCCTTCCCTGAACTGCTTCTTGACGTAAGATTTTTCATGCGACCCATGCATTTGACCCGGTAATGTATGGGTGTTACATTCGTTTGAACGTTTTGCGCATTAGAGCTTGTTTGCTGCTTGAGTAGAGAACGGATCGTCGTAAGTGTTTGTATACTTTTTTCGGGCTGGTGTGTGATGAGAGCAAGCATTCATGGCCTTAGTGAATAAAGAAATGAATGAGTTATCTTTATTTACATTCCACTTTTTACAGGCAACGTGACATGTCTTAATAAACCTTGCAGTAATGGTGTTAATACATAATAAAAGTTGCATATAAGATGCTAAGTATTTTGTGGTAAGCGGTTATTAGGCCTGAAGAATTTTACTTGAGGCAGTAGCTCAGTGGGTAGAGCTTCCGCTTGGGAACTGGAGGGTCGCCGGTTCGAGTCCGGTTCGAGTCCCTGCCAAGGTGCCCCTGAGCAAGGCACCGAACCCTCAATTGCTCCCCCCTCTGCGTAGGGTGGTAATGTAATGTAAGTCGCTTTGGATAAAAGCGTCTGCCAAATGCTCGTAATGTAATGTAATGTAATGTACTGTTGGAGCAAAAAGATGCCAATTCCTTAGCAGCTGTGTCTCACTATCAGACGGTGCTGTGTTATTAAGTGTATAATGTAGCAGCTCAGCTATCCGACAGATGTTAGTACTGTTGCTGCGTCACCATCAGGTGGTTACAATGCCAAAAATTTAGCAAAAATATAACAACACAATGAACTTGAGGAAACGCTTTGGGAAATGAATGAATGGAAAAATGACTGTGTGAAAAGGAACCCAACCAAATCAAATAGATTCAGTGTAACAAAGGTGTGAAAACAGCCTTAGACAAGGGAAGTAGGACAATTCTGTTGTTCCATGTAGACTACTCTAAACTTTACACTATCCTATACACTGTAAACTACTATACTATACTGTAAACTTCTTCCTGTTTGGTATTGCTGCTCCTGCGACCGACACATTTCTGACCTATTAAGGTAACGGCTCTCCAACAGCTTTTCTTCTGAGGTGTTCCAAGTGTATTTTAAACTTTTTTTATTTATTCTCAGGCTATAATATCTAAAACTGACATCCCTGCTCAAAGGTTAGGTATGTCAAAGTTTATTTCAGATTATTATTATGCCCAGTTTAGTCAGATGACCTGGGCCTATTGCACTGGAGCTTACTGGTGATAAGTTTCCTTAGCTGTCTTGTGCAATTTGTGCTGAGCTCATTGCAATGCCAGAACATTTCCACTTAGTGTATGTTGCAGACACCCTGGTTCCTGTCAATGATGGGGGAATCTCCCCTCTGAAGCAGTTATAGAGGTGTTCACTCTATGTTTGGGAGAGGTGAAGCTGGTTATCCACAGTTCCTTTTAAAGGTTCTGATCTAAATGGTGTTTTGTTGTTTTGTTAACCTAGAATTACCACAGATTCTTTTACATTTAAGTAGGTATAAGTCATACAACCCAAATCACTTCCTCTTCTCTTTCCTCTTAGGCAGGAAGGGGTTACTCTCCATGTTTCCTGTCTAATTCCCAGAGCTCTGTCTATGTTCTCATTGCGTTCTTGATGTTAAACATTCCCAGGCTCCCCTAACCTTCTAGCTTGCCTTCGCTGTCCAAAAGCTGTCCCAGGTGAATGAGTGGGCGAAAAACTCACGTTTTGTAAGGATAAAATCTCCACTTCTTTTTTTCTCACAGGGTTGGAAGTTTAGGGGGATGAAGGGTGGGGAATGTGTTGGGAAAGCATTTTTTCCTGTGCATTCCGTTTAGCTAGTGTAAGGCTATGGGAAAGAACGTTTTTCCCAGCCAAGTTGAATTTGAAGCAGTCAGGTATGAAATCAGGCTGTACACAGGGGTGATGGTCTAAGAGGAAACGGGGTGCAGCAGTACCCCTAAGTCATGTCAGCGTCATTTCTTTCTGGCGTCGTTCAGTTTGGCGTCATTTCTTGCCATGGGTTCGTTCCTCCTCTCCTGAGACACCTGATGGACAGCTGACTTCTGTTGCTATCTGTGGCTCGTTCACATCATCACACATCAAACAAACCTGATCTAGTTGAAGCTAACTTGCCTGTGCGGAAGCTGTGGTATGGATATAACCCAGGGACGGAGCAGGGGGCAATGTGGCCTATATTTAGCTCAGTGATGCTCAGGCTAATTGCCCTCCTAGGCCTAATCATTTCCAGGCTCGGCTGCTCACAAACGACTGGAGGGAAGGCCAAACACCCACTAGCCTCGTGTTAAAGAGATGTCCATGTCAATGGGGCTCTCAAAGAACCTTAAGACAAGACCAATTGTATGTTATTAGACAATGTTAAAATTGTGGCATTCAATAGTGCTCTCTGTTTTTGTCCAGTATATTAAATTGAATGCTGATTTCCTGCAACTGTATTAGTAACAAGAAAGTGTTTACTACATGTCATCCTCTCATGGCAACATTGCCCAGTTCTCCTCAGGTCATCCTTATTATTGCTTGAGCGATCCCCATATGAATGATGAAGGTTTAACGTGCCAGCAGCTTATCTCAGGACTGTTCACATAAAGAACTATGGCCTCATTTATAAAACTTTGCATAGAAACCAGACTAAAACAATACAGACGCGGGACATGGAGAAATTGCATATGCTGATAAGAGCTAAAAAAACTACTTATTACGCTGCAGAAATACATTAATGGGAGTTTGGTAGGTAGTTATTGAAATGTCATGGTAAAGTTTTGGAATGAGCAAGTAAATGCAGTCTTTATTTGAACCTAATCCAAGTTATTATGGGATGTTCTTTCAAAAGGTGAGGGTTGAGTTGGAGAAGGAGTGAGAAAAATTTCGAAAAAATAACAATATACTGTTTGGATTTGTTTAAATATTTATGTATGTTTATATCCTCTTATTTCCCAGCTCCGCTCCGTGCTGCTTCTGAAAATTAGCACAACCGATGAGTTTGCGCTCTCAGTAATCAATTTGTCACACTAAAGCTGGGTTTATAGACATGCAAAGGCACTCGTAAAACTTAAAACTTGTCATGGACGTTCACAGCGAATGATGTTATTGGGAAAACAGAGGTTGCCGAGGATACGGATATCCACTGCCATGAACACTTCCCCAAATCTCAATGTGTGGTATCGTCCAGCATGCCAAAACTAATCTAATTGGTTTGTTGAAACCAGAAAAGAAAGCGCACACAAGACAAAGAAAAACGAGCAGAAGCAGATAGTGTCTCAGATGAAAATACAAATATTTTCTGTGGCAAAAAATGTCTCTATTACAGCGGTAAAATGTGTACAGGAAAAACACGAGGAGTAGGAGTGTACCCATACATTAAATGATCGTAATGTAATGTACCCTGAACGAGTGGGATCTTAAATGTCTGCACCTTTATAACCCACACAAATGTTAATCAAGTTGTGTTACCAAATAGGTAGATGTTCTTCTACCTTACTTGGACTTTCTTTGCCTAAACTTATTGCATAATCGGTGACTATCACTCCCACTTCATACACAAGTGTGTGATGAGATGTGTAGACCTTCCTTTGTTTCTTTGCGAATGGATTCGTTAGTATACAGACAAGTGTTAATTATGAATTCACTGCTTTGACAATTTGGTATTGTAGCAGATCTTCGGGGGTATAGAAACTCCTCTTCCTCGAACTCTGTATTGTTTCCAGTCACGTTTCCAGAATGTACAAAAAGTGTTTCACACCTATTTTCGAGAACAACTTCTATGGTTTCTTTACATTGTGGTTTACTAGATGTGACACCCCCACTCCATTGCCCGCACAAATGTTTGCACGAGTATAAAAGAGACCACACAATGAAATCATCTCAGCATGACACCTGTACACATTTGCCATATGTGCAAACAGAAGTGCAACAGTACGTTAATTTCCTCCAAACAAGATTTCCTGTGGCAGTTGAGCCCCGGCCATGTCATTTTTTTTAATCAGCTAATTAAATAAATGGCTTTGTGTGGAGAGTCAGCGGAATTTAATGTCAAAATATTGATGTTGAATAGTTACTGGATTTCTGGGCATTTGTCATTGGGGGGAAAAGATGGTGGGTGATGGAAGTTGTGCTCTGGGATAAGGAGGTGTGCTGGTCCTAGGGCTCCTTTAATGATATTAGTAGAGATCTGCTTATGTATGAGGCTGTAAGTTATTCATGCTCAGCACTGGCTATCCATCACAGCTGAAGCAAATAGGCCAAGTTCGCTTTAGCTTGTTCTAGTCAAATAGCAAGTAATGCTGCCACCAGAATATCTGAAAACCAACTGCTATGCTCATCCACTACTTCAATCAATTTAATATCAAGTAATTTGGTCATATGCACGTGTAAAATGTTTGATCATCCACTTCTCTTTAAGATTCTCATTTTTACTTCTGTTCCTTCCTGTACCTCTGTTCAAGTGGCTTTGATATTGATATTAAGGTAATGGAATCATTGTTGTTTTTGATGCTTAATGTTACCCTTAATACCAAAATGGCATGAAGAACTGAATTTGAAACCATGAAATACAGCCATGGATTTGGAAAGGACACACACACAATATCCTAGCTCCTGCCGGTGATTGGGCAGGCCCGTGGCATGTCTGGCAGTGTGTGGGCTCTCTGGGTTGCTCTGATAGCATTTGTTCCTTTGAGCCCTGAACGTGCTGCGGATGATGACACCTTCATTGTCCAGAGTGTGATCGCAGGCCAACATGAAACAAGCCAAGTTTCAGTTGCCAAGACCTGGACAGAATAAAGATACAGCTGTGGCCGATTGGTTGTAACATGGATTTGATAACTGATGGCCCAGTAAGATAAGATCAAATAGAACTTGATTTATCCAGAGGGAGATTGCTGCTCTGTACTTGCTTCTCTTATATTTGTTGTCATTCACTGATGCTTGGCTGCACCCTCGAAGATTGAATCAACCGTTTTTGTCTCCATTGATCTGCGTCAACATGCTTCTCTCCTGTTCTTTTTGCATTCCAATCCCAAAAAAAGTCTTTCTTGCACACCCGCCCCCTTGTTCTTCACCACATCCACAGGGCCAGATATTTATCGCTTTTCAGCCAGTCCTTGAGGGTCTCAGTGGGATCAATTTAAAAGGGAAACACTTGTCTCTCCTCCTCTCCTTGGCCCTTTTGCCTGATTTGGTCTGTTTGCCAGGAACTTACAGGTTTTTGATCCCTCCCCACCCCCTCCTCTTTCTCCTCATCTGCTGCAAGTTGTAAGTTTTTGTGGAAGCTTGGCTCTAAAAAAACAATGTTTCTGTTCCACTTTCTCTGTACCTATGAGAACGAATTAGTGAAGGATTAGTCAACCCATCGGGTGATAGTACATTATACAGTGATTGACTTCTCTTTGAAGATGAAGAGCGATGCCTCTCTTAAGGTGGAGGTACAGCCAAAGTGGGCTGTTGGTTCTTGGGCAGCTCGCTTGAACAACTAGTGAGAAGATGCTGGGAGCTGCGATGCTTAATTCACACATACTCACTGTTACAAAGAAGAGAGTTATGAGGCAGTGCCGAGAGAATTCTTATGCATCCGTTGTTATGCTGGGCTGTGTTAAAGTCATGTTTTTGTCTGACTGTTTTAGTGAGGAGTTTTCATTTTAGTTTCAGATACAGCACTCTTATAGACAATGGCTGTACCTGAGTCAAATGTGCTGATGAAGGTTTGATGTAAAGTAAACAGTGTGTTTGGAAGGGAGCCAGCAACATTAACCCATGCTCCTCCCGTGTCTCCATTCAGGTCACTGAAGGTCAAACAAGGGTTGTTCTTGCCCTGGTTCACTGACCCCTCTACCCTCCCTTGGGAAACATTTCTCATCATCTTAGGTCACACCAGGCCAGAGGATCTGGTGTATTTTCACAACTTGTGAAAGAACATTAGAGAAGAACTTTACTTAGCACTGAAATTGCATTGCACATCACACACACCATCTCAATGTTAAAATATGGAGCAGCAGTCTGTTTCTTTTGAGTAGTGTGAAGGGCTTTAGATGTTTGGGATCTACTCTAGAAATGGTTATCGTTAGTCACCAAACCATTGAGTCAGATATTTCCCAGTGCTTGCTGCAAAAGTAAAGTCTGTCTTACAGCCTTGAAGGAACAAACTAATTCTCTCTGCCAACTGTGCCTTAGAGCTGTTGTAATTTCTGTGTATAAAACCACAAACAGTATGTCACCACTACCCTGAAGCAACCAAGAGAATGAGGCTTACACAGTCCCAGCAGGACGTGGAAGCAGGCATGGCAGCTGTAATATTCAGATTGGCATTTGGTATGTCATTATGAATGCATTATATGTCCATCAGGCCAGGGCGCACATTCGTCCTCCAGTACAGACAAACACACACACACACACACACACACTTGCGTACAAACACAAACAGAGCTCTGAGCACCTGCTCTTTATCACATCCGCTCTTTCAGGCCTGTATAAACATTTCTCTTGTTTGAAGTGGAAAGCCTTAATCACAAGCGTAATCATTGACATTGCTAGATTTGTCCCTGGCCTTAGAACGGAGAGGCGGAGGTGTAGCAGTTTGGCCAATAGAGATTTTGCGGGTAATTCATGAAAAATCAAACACAACACTGTAGTAAACAGGGCTCGATATTGAGACTGATCTCCCAACTGGATTCACTCAGATCAGTCAATGAATCAGAATCAGCCAATTTATCAGAATCATCCAATTGAGAATCAGGAATTATTGAAGGGCGGTGTTTCTTGGACACATAAGCTGTAGTGGCTGCTGCTTCCTCTCCTTTACCCCTCCCCCACTGCCACGCTCACACCCTTCCCACTCCTGAGGTCCTCTAACAAGGTTGTGGGAAGAGGATAAGGCGTGTTAAATGAATAATTTACACAGAAGGGTGCTCCTTATTTATTTAATACGGCTGGATGTGAGTGAGTGGGCAGCCGTGTCCCCAACTACCTAGACACTGTTGGCTAAGCGAGCGCTCGCTCAGGTTTAATGGAGGGCTAAGTGACAAGCATTTAGAGAGAGCAAGGAGGAGTGTGCGAGAGCGAAGAGTGGAGTTAGTGCGTTATGTGTGTGTCGCTGTCTGCACTTGTATAACAGGACATGCATTAGTGTGAATCGTCTGAATGTAGCGCTGACTGTACTTTGTCATCCCATGTAACCCTTCATACTTTCACAAATACAGATCAAACCCATCAGAATGTTAATAGAAATGTATGAAAGAAATTCATTTGTATTCTTTTTGAACTCCTCATCCCCACCAAAGGTCTCTGTTTACCTAGTATTAGTAGCATTAGCTGTTTTTTCAGCATTTATACGGTCAAAGCCTTGAGATAAACCAACCAGGAACACACATCTGAGCATTGCTTTGATACCACAAGTTCATAACTGTCATAACCGTCTCTGGCAGCAGTTTTGACACACTAATATTGCAAACAAAGCTATCTTCCATACACACACACACATACACACAAACATTCAGCAATTTCAATTTTCCAGGTCACCTAATCTGTATGTGTTTGGACTGTGGGAGCCTTCTGTGTTCCGGTGTCCTCTCCCCCACCCTGGAAGACAGTTTCACCATTTAGGAAGCAAAATGTGTCCAGCTGAAATTGCTAGACGAATATCATGTCCCACAACTAAGGGCTAGTGTAGATGTTGTCTAAGTCTACAGCTCTAGATGCCAAATGTAAAAAAGAACATGTTTTCTTTGGTATCTTTCTTTTGAGCCTGCCTTTGACAGCACATTCTCTGATTTCCTTACAGACAGGTTGTGGAGAGCGGAGGACAGGACCACACCACACAGAAAAAGGAGGAGCCACCACCCAGACAGGAGTTACAGAACCATCCAATCGGTAAATGCTTGAATTTGGCTTGAGCCTCAGTTGTCATCATGTATTATATTTGGTGTGATGGTGGAAGAATCTGTCTGGGGGTTGTCCCTATATCAAATAATTCTTAAGAGGTCTGCTACGAGTGTCTCCACAATGGCTCTCAATACTCTAGTTCTCCAATACTAGCACCCGTCTCTCTGCCCTGTGTGTGCCGAGTGAATGTAAACGTACTAAGGGACTACCAGCAAAATGACTGATTGCTTAGAGAGAAACTGATCAAGCACAATGGAAGTGCTGCTTGTTCCTTTCATCTTCGTATCATGAGCATTAAATGCTGATCTTCATCATTGTCACCATCGTATTAACCTTGCCCTACTCTTCTTCCTCATGTTGTCAGCCCTACTACAGGAGCAATACACAGCCCACCGTTCCTCTCTGTGCGTGTGTGTGTCCCAGGAGAACGAAATCCCACCGCTCACATTGACCTCATTATAAAAATAGCTCATCTATCCAGCCATCACATTCTCTCCTTTTCCCCTTCTTCCCCTTCTGTCATTCTCTCGCTCTCTCTCTTTGTCTCTCCATCTCTCTGTCTCTGTCCCTTTGTGTGTTTGCACTGGACTCGATGTGAGATTAAAAGCTTATGCAAGTCCTTCTAATAGCAGTGGTTTCACAGCACCTGTCATTACCAGTCTAACCCTAATCTCCCATCTCATGTGTTTTTGAAGCATTTACCGATAAACGTCACACTGACACTTGTTTACCTATTGTTTTAACGTTATCTCTCGGGATGAATCGGTAAGTGTACAAGCCACGTTGCTTTGCGCCTCGTGCCGTCGGAGTAAAGTCTTCCCCATTAGCAGGGACAGAGCTTACATCTGGTTAATTTAACAGCAGCATGTGCGAGGGTAACCACAGCCAATCACAGTGCATGACAGCCTTTCATCCTGCATACAATTTCTTATGCGTTTAACGCCCAACAAATGCAAGTTAGCATCTTCCTTACTTCTGGAGCACCCATTCAAGATCTCTCATTGCCTGGATCATTAGCGTTGGACTGGAAACACAAGGGTTTGCTTAGTTTCATACGACAGAACCGTTTCCACAACTAAACCGGCCTTTGTGCCTTTGTCCAGAGGCTTTAGCCATTCATTGCTTTTGCCAATTTCTATGTAATTGTGTCTATTACTCCACACATCACTGTCATCTCTCTGCAGTGACATCTAATAGTGCTCATTCCACACAAACACACATCCCCCCACTTTTTCGCTCGTGTTTGACCTATCCAGAAAGGTCCAAATGTCACAGCAGAGGGAAAAGGTCAGGTAAAGGTTCAGTGTAAAGCAACGTCTGGATGGCTAATGCAGGGCTGGCTGCTCAAGGGGCCGTATGTTAATGCTCAAGGCTCCGAACACACTCTGACACACTGCTGTCACCTCCATTTCAGTTTGACGCCTTTCAGCTCCGCACGTTCATATGCTCTTTTGACTCATCTACGAGCAAAGATGAAGACATTCCAATTTCGAATGATGCAGGCTTTTGTGGACATCAGGTCAAAGGTCACTGGCTGTCAGTAGTTTACAGCATTCTGCCTTCAACTAGGCAGGCTTTTATTGATGGTCCAGGCTCTACACTGACCACTACCATGAAATTCTTATGCCATAAAACGGGCTGGTAAAATAGTCAATACTAGGATCACCAGCACCAATTTGTTTCGTATTTGTTTAGGGTTCTTTTAAAAGTCTTGAGCTTTACATCACATCCTTCTTCTATATGTGTTCTATTTTTTTATCTTCAATGTAAGAGCTATTTTGAGAGCTGTATAGAAAGCATTTTCAGTCGATCAATTTGGGTGATATCATAAAACTACTCAGCCCCACGTTTTGATACCTGCAGACATACGATACAAATTATGATTTTTCTCCAATTTCTAAGCTGTTTAAGAAAAAAATCGAAATTACACACACACACACACACACACACACACACACACAATGCCAGAAACACAGGTTTTCCTGTCATTAGCAGTTGGATATTGATTAATCTACATTCCCATGCAGGGCAGAATAGCAGGGTTCTAATTGGAATGGATTTCTCCCTGACATTGATTTGCTTTAGGTGACAGTGGATGACAAAGACAGTGTGTGTGCGTGTGTTCCATGAATATCATACGGTCTCTTAAAAAACAATGTTTGTTGTAGAAGGATGACCGTATCCATTTGAATCCTATTTTTTTATGTATGTGTGTGCGTATCTCACTCAGTGTCTAGATGAAATGAGGACTTGATTGACAAACGCTGATCAGAGTGCTCAGGTTAGCGATAGAGGAAAGATGAGACTCCTAGCTTTATTAAGGATTGGAAAGGTGTAATGATTTAATTTCCTCTTGCACTCCAAATTCATGAAATTAGTTTTCGTTGTGTTTTCATAATGGATTTTGATTTTATTGTAGGTTTTTTTTTTTGAGGAGGGAGAGATTTTTCACTCTCTTTATCTCTCAGATTGGGAGGGAGGAGTTTGGGGGAATAATGGCCGCTGGACATCATTTCTCACAGCCAGCTGGCCCCGACCCCCTGTGATCTGCCCTCCTATCTAGCCCAGATCCTGGCCTTTCATCTGGGCTAAAACCTGGGGGTGCTGGGCCTCTGCTGGGGTTTTAGCCCTTTCACACACACACACACACACACACACACACACTCACAGACGAGCACATCGCATGCCAGACCCCCTCCATCTTTAGACTCTATCTTTGAGTCCCAGATGAGAATTACTCTCACCTACAAGAGAGATAACAAACCCCACCCTGCTCTGCTGCCCTGCCTCCAAACCCTTCTCCTTCTTTCTGAATTAATCTGTGCTATTTTGTTACAAAGAAATGCTTTACTCTAAACAAACACTGTCCAGAGACTGTTTTTCCATAAACACAAACATTGCCTTGACATCAGGTGAAGGCCACAGTCTGCATAGACGGAGAACAAAGCACTGGGGTCTGCCATTTTAAAGTGATACTCACACACTCTGGACTCTCTATTTTACGTTCACTTTCTACGTTTGAAGCTAGCTGGCTTGCCTGTTGGATATTGGCCTGATGACCTCTACAAGTCAGCTGGGTTTTGAAATTGTGTGCGGATGTTTTATGTGTATGTGTGGCTTGTGCACTTCATTTGATACCAATTCATTCCATTCCAGGTGGATGCCTGGCCTGTCATTGCACTGGCCTCTTACTCAACTCTGACCTTTTTCTAGCATAAACAGCAGATGCTCACCTTTCACCCCTGGCTTTACCTGATAATCTGTCTCTGTGGATCCCTCCACCCTTTTTTTTCTCTTTCTCTCTCTCCATTCCTGTATTGCAGCCAACCAGTTTTCCATGAGCCCCAGCCCTGACCTTTAACCCCAGTCAGATTACAGTGGTTGAGTAGCATTTGTGACCTCCCCATGCATTTCTTCATAGTCCTATGACGTTATGGAGTTGAGACAAGCTGATTTAGATCACTTAGATTTAGAATTAGATTTAACCTATATATTAGAGTTAAGGGTCTGGTAGATTGGACCAGATGTTGATGTTTGAATTTCGTGTGTCATAAAAACGGATTAGATGCAAACTGCACCATGGCTACTATAGTTTGCATTTCTTTAGTGAAATGAGAAGAGGAAGCCCACAGTGATGGCGCTAGCACTACACACACAAACGCACGTACACTGACTCATACGGTGACATGCAACTTCCTAAATTTCCATGGATTGTTTTGCATACACCATCCTGGGTCTCTCAATGACAACTAAACTACAAACTGCACCTGTATTTCGTAGAGTTACTCAGGCAGGGATCTGGCTTCTTGTTGCAGTGACTAGGTTCTCAATTGTAGCCAACAAGTAAGAGGGTAAAATCAGATGTCTGGAAATACTATGATTTCCAAACCGAAGACAGACAAAGGGATGATTTACTAACTACAGAACCTTCCTGCAGAGAGTGTTTGCCCTGGCAGCCACTGTAGTGCGGTGCCCTCTCTCCTGTTCCTATACAGGGGCAAAAGTAGGGTCCGGTACTCTGTACCACGAAAAAATTTAGTGCCAGTACTCAGTACAAGGAAGAGGGGAGAGCCCGGCAGAGAGCTGCGTCAGCTCTGCCAACCCAGACCTGCAGCTCTTTAGAATCCATCACACAGAAACAGACAGCAGAGTAAAGCAGAAGACTGGGACGGAGACAACGCTGTAACCTCACTATGCTACGAGTCCTGCCGTTTTTTTTAATTCTGAAAACAAATTCGTAAAAATATTTGTACAACATAAATATTGCTAAAAACAAAATTTAAATACTGTATAAAATCTTTACTTTGTAATGACGTGCAGATAACTCTGCATGAAAGGGTTAATTTAATTTATTGTTCCCGTATTTTTTTTCACCACCAAATCACACACTTAAATGATGACATTTGCACTGGCAAGGACGAATACATAAATGAATAAATAAATGCCTCCACCAAAATTCCAAACATGTTTGTGGTTGGCTGACACATTAACAGCATATTTGTGATTGGTTTCATACCCTGTTTTATCGTCGACCATTAGAGCAAACTGACAACAAGAAATGTCGCAAGTCTCCTCGAAAGAAAAAAGAGGGGTTTAGAGAGAGATAAATTGTCAGGACAGGGTGAGATGTTTCCTGGTGGTTTTGTTCGAATTAAATGTGAAATCACTATGGATTCATGTATTATAGATGCTCCTTGCTTCATCACCAAGACAATGTCAAAGCAGGACATTTGTCTCTTTGTATATCAATTGTCTTCTCTTTGTATACAGCCTAAATGGGACATCCCGCAATACTGCTCATGCTATTCCTTACTGTAGTTTTCCAGGTGGGATGAGAGAACAGGATATGGCAAAGTGTGAAGTGAGTTGGTGTCAGTTGACATACAGTGCTGAATCGTCTGTGACTAAAGGATTATGACCAGCTGCTTCTACAGCTGTCGATATACTGATTTTCGCTTTATGTACTTTATATACTATAGAACTAATGCACAATGAAGCGAATCACCAAACGTGCATGTGTCCCATGTTTTTAATTCACTCTGTGTTCAGCCAAAGAACTGTCACAGTCGAACTGGTATCAACTGTCCACACAGAGAGGGAATTTCTCCAGCTTTATGGAGTAGTAATGCGGTCAGGGTACTGAATAAATAATCTCTTGTTACAGAAATACTTCCATTTTGTCTTTTGCCATTTCTCTTCTCTTCTCTCTTTCTTTGTCACTTTACAGTCTTACAATCATTTAGAACCTGAAAGTGTGCTCAAAATGAATCAGAGACTGGATTTAGTTTTCCTTTGAAAGATATTCCCTGGAAACCGGCCAATCACTACAAGTGAATGTACCTCTCCCCCGCGTAAACTGACTTGATCGACGTGTGTTTCATCCAATAGAAAAGCTTCTAAGCTTTCAAATGCAGGCCCCAACCGGCTGTTGTTTGGCAGCGTGAGGGGCCTGAGAAGAGATGATGTCACCACCGCAGCACTCTCACACACGGAGCAGACAGGTCTGAGACAGAGGCCTGCCTGAGAAGAAAATGCTGTGAATACTGAAAAATAAGTTACAAATGCAGGTCTTGTGATGTGCCTCTGTGCAAATGTGAATTAAAAGGCACATTTGTAGAGGTATGGCACACTTAAGGGTGCATAGGGATACTTAAAGAGAGAGAAAGAGTTCTATTCGTCATTTGAAAGGTTATTGATTTCAAAATGTCATGGTCTTTATTGAAATTTTCATTTGAATGAATACATTTTGTGATTCAAGATGTTAAATGTAATGGTACACCTGTATACTTAAATTCCGTAGCGTTTCTGTGATGAGTATATATAGAGTAATAAGCATAAAATCAAGCAAAAGACAGGTGAGATTGGCCAATTGCTTGCTTGAGGGTTTCCACCTCATCCTACCACTGCGATCTGTGTGTCGCTTCAAGCATACTGAGGCTATACACACACCGACTCAGAATGAAGAGTTGGACTGTTGCAAAGCATTTTCCTCTCATGGGCAACTGTTGTGAAAAGTGGTTGGCATAGTAAATCCAGGACTTTGTCAGGGACATCCTCAGTGCCTTCGGCCAGGCTGCAGTGCTGGTCAGTAAAGAGGGAGATGAAAGGGAAGTCCTCCATCTGGTAAAGATCCTGCCCTTGGGCAGGTTTCACGCTGGACTAGTTGATTCCTCCAGGAAGTGGGGGTGGTGGTGGTGGTGGGGTGGTGGTACAAGGAGCCTAGGGCCCTAGCATGAACCATGACTACACGCTGAGCCTATCAAAGGAGGCGCTCTGTCCTGAGCCTGGGGGAAATACACTCTTGTGTCTGTGTGTGTGGCCACATAGAGAGGAATAATGGGACAGCTTGTCACACACCACCACATACCTTTTATTTTTTTCCAGTGTACCTTTTATTCTGACATCTTTTCAAAAACACCTTTTGAAGTGAGTTTCTGTTGCATGTGTAGTAATGATCTTTCAGATTCCATCAGAAACAGAACGTTGTACATTTTCATAGACTGTTCAGATCATTACCAATCACATTATAACCATGCAACCACCCACAATTGTAACCCTATGTCTCTGTGTCTTCAGTAGATAGCCAGTGATTCCAGCCCTTCATGCCAGATGAAGAGCCTTCAGTTCCGGAGCATTGCACCCAAAGCCCCGGCCATGGTGCCTTCCCCTTCCCCTGCGGTCCTGTCCTGCCAGCCTCCCTCTGCCCTCCCTGATGCTACTACCGCTACAAGCCCCAAGTCTATCATTGTGCCCACCCAGAATTATGCACTTATGCAAATAGCAGGTCAGGATGGAACTTTCTCCTTGGTGGCACTGCCCCCTTCGCTCTCCTCTCAGACACCACAGCAACAACAGCAGCAAACCCAGCCAATTCAAAACAACCTCAAGTTGCCCATTCCCAGATACCAGCCAGTGCGGAGCAAGGGGGCCACAGACAAGGTTAAATCACTTCCACTGACCACTAGGATGAAAACACCCCCCAAGGTTGCTATGACCAGGTCAGTACTGGGTGCTGCCTCATCAGTGACAAAGAAGAAGCATCTGGACACCAAAGACATAAAGGAAAACCCGGTCCCCAAAGTTAAACATTCAGAACAGGTAGTTGTGATTGACCCAGCCTCTTCTGACATCTCTGTTACTGCTCTGCTCCCAGACAATGCCGTCCTTTATCCGGGCCCTCAGTTGGACCGAGCACCAGACGAACGACCTGCTACAGCAAGTCTTGTACAGAACCTTCACTACCCCCCTGCTATGACCAAAAGCTCCCCAGGCAAAGCGTCTGAGGAAGGTGGGAATACTACAATGAACCTGTGCCAGTCGAAGCCTGCAGCAGTTGGGTCACCAAGCAGCATCACTGTCTTGTCCCCAGCCATCTTCAGCAAAGCAGTCCAGATTATCCCCTCTCCACCAAAGGGTAAACTCCCCATCCTACCCTACTCAAAAGTAAAGAGCACTCTCATCCCAGCAGCCAAGCTCAGCACCCAGTCCCCAGAGAAAAAGGCTTTCTCTAGCCAGACAGGCCTCATCAGTCCCTTAGATCCCACATCCAAGACCCTTGAGACAACTGAAGCCAAGGGTCACAACCAGGTGCCAAACTCCCCTCTACATGCCCAGGCCAAGACCACACACTTGCCTGTGTTGGGAGTCCAGAAACCACCCGGCAAGAAGAGAGGGAGGAAGAGAAAAACAATGGAAGACATCTTAACATTTGAAGCAAGGAAGAAAAGGTCATTGTCTTTCTTCCGCAGAAGAGTCCCAGAGAAGCCACCAGCAGTTGTTCCAGGTTCCAAACAAAAGGAAGTTGATATTTCAAAGAAGTATCGCAGTATCCGGCCCAAGCCCATCTTGGTTATGGAGACAGTTCCCCAACTGGTTGGCTTGCCTGCTATTACTTCAGATGGCCAAGAACAGGACCTCCTTCTGGGACATCAGATCTCCAACACCACACCAAGTAAGAACCTGGACTGTCCTCAACCAGCTCCACTAACCATCCACCTTAGAGGTGCTCCCCATCAGAGAATGTTCGTGGGTAGCCGTCCTCTCCATCGTTGCCCAACCTGCAGCCGCTGCTTCCAGTTCAAGCACCACCTCCAGAGTCACATGAACAGCCACAACAACAATCGTCCCTACGTCTGTCCAGTCTGTCGCAAAGCGTACGCTCACTCAGGCAGCCTCAGCACCCACATGAAGCTCCACCACTCAGAGGTCCGCCCACGCAGGACGTTGTGCTGTGAGTTCTGTGAGAAGGCCTTTGGATATGTTGGAGTGTACTTTAGTCATCTGAGAGAGGTTCATAAGGTGGTCCTGACCGTGGAGCCCTCCATCAGTCATCACGAGGAAGACTTGCCTGTTGATGGGTGAGATTATTAGTCAAAATGATACTCTGGGTGATTTGTACAATATTTGCAGTTCATAAAGCATGTCTGTAATCCTTTGAACGGAATCTTGTGGATCCTTGTACTCTAAAAGCTAGTCTTCTCTACACTCTACAAGTTATAAATGTAGTTGAGTAATGTTTCCCTGTAACGGTTACTGATCTGTGTTTTTAATGTGAAGTAGCTCAGAGAATATAGGAAGGAGGATAGTTCCTAAAGAAAAACATTTGTATAGATTAACACATTTGGGGATCCATAAGATAATGTCAGTGAACTAGTTTGGATTTAAATGGTAATTGGACTGTACTTATAGAGAGCTTTTATCCAAAGCGCTTTACAATGACCTTACATACACTTCACATACACTGATGGCAGGGATATACCATGGTTCCAACCTTCACATCAGGAACAGTTAGGTTTTCAGTGTCTTCCTCAACAGTACTTCATCAGCAGTGGCCTGGAACAGAACCAGGAACCTTCCATGGTGATGGTGATGTGAAGTTGTACAATTGCAAACACAATTTCAATTTCATAAGATGAACCCCGCAGAAGAATTTTTTTTTTGATCGGCAATTGATTGGCAAACTTTGTTAATACTGTGCAGGTTAAAAGGTGTTTGCTGTGTTCTTCCTTTTCTTATATTGCCCCTGTTGTGTTTCTCATTACCAGTGCGAAATCACCAGAGCCATCAGATGAGCAGGATTGTGAAGACCCGGTGGAACTGCAGATTAAATGCGGCCGTTGTCAAGCTGTTACCCCCACTTTTGTTGACATGAAGATGCACTTGCTGTATGTTCACGGGGAAGAGGTCCAGGTTCGACTTGACAGTCATGTCCTGCGGGGGAGCCGGGAGGCTGAGAATGAGCTTGTCAAGCACGCAGCTCACTATTGGCGGCAGCTCAATGAGATGCGCAACTTGGTCAAGTGTGGTAGCTGCGATGAGGAGTTCTTCTCTTTTTCCAAGCTCAAGAGGCACATGGTGTCCAATCATCATAGAGATGGAGGGGAGAGGGAAGACAGTGGGACCCTCTCATCACCAGATGATGGTGGGGGCCTTGGGGCCCTTGCAGCAGGCTCAGCTTTTAATTGTGTGCTCTGCAGTGAGGTGTTGAACAGTAAGAAGGATGTGATGAAACACTGGCAGAGTCACCACCACTGTGAGCAGCCCACCCTGCTGTGGGACGCCCTGAGCTCCTACTCTGGCCACGGAAAGAGTGATGCAGACAGGGACCTGGACACTCCTGCTCCAAGCCCACACTAGCCAGCCTTGCCCTTAGATGGGCACTGAGCCTTTGCTGTGGCTCTTCCTCATACACAGTCAGTCCTAGCAATTAGCAGCACAGGGATGGAGACTTTCTCTTGTGTGTTTTAACACTCGATTCATTTTCCATCTTTATTCCTAAAGAGGAGAAAGAGCATAAATCATAAAAATGAATCTTTGTGTTACTATTCACAAGAAATATTCTCTCTAGGCCAGAGAACCCAATGTTATAAGATGTTATAAGATTATGTTGATCTTTTGATTGCACTGCTTAGTTTTTGAAATTCATTTTGTTTAAAGGTGTGTATTTAATTTCTTCTTCATATTAGATGATTTTCTACTGTTTATTTAAATGTCATTTAAGGATAATTTATAACCATGCAGATGCAGTAAATTTGTTTAAAGCACTGCTATATGTAAATCTCCTAACAAGGGCAAACTAGGTATGTCACACTGGAGGACCATTTCTATGGAGCTTCGAACCTTACAGGTTAAAGAGAAATTAATGACTGTACAATCCTTCTATGTAACATCACACAGAAATATAACAATCTTTGTCAGTTAACTCAACATGTTATGACAGTCATAGGGTCCTCTGTTATTTTGGGCCCTTGAAGGAACACTTTCAATAACCAGCACCTAAGTTACATCTTTGTGGCCTTCGGTAAAAAAGGTGTTCACGTGTTGCTTACCATCAGTGTGGTTCTCCAGAGGCCATTATCTATTACCACAACTTGTTGAATTCCAAAATGTATATTTAGTGATATGCCAAGGGTCTGTTCACAGAAGTGATTGTAGAAGTGAGTTTTGCGTTACAACTTTAACCACTGACAGAATACTGTGTGTTGATTTAGTAAGTACACAAAGGAAACGTTGAATTGCCTACCTATTGTTGCCAGCTCATGTACGCACCTGTGGTATTGTGTGCACCCACCTAAATTGTTGTCCAGAAAAATATGCTATTTTATATTCTAGAATTATACAGAGGTCTTTTATTATATGTTTATGCGTGTGGTCGGTCCTTAAAGAACCAGAACAGAGATATTTTTTATGTTTGCCTCTCGTAATTGGGGGGCGGGTCATGTTTCTTGGTCCTGAAGCCATTACTGTGTGGCAGGTAGCTCGGTTAACAATTGTCTGTGTATACATTTCATATGAAGATATAAAAAAAAACGTACAGGGTCAAGTGAATGTACCTGAATGTTTTGAGAAAAAAAATTACCAAAATACATATATATATATATATACGTGCATATACAGTACATACATATGCTAAATACATGATTCTATAGATATATAGAGTATATAGATATATCAAGAAAAAGGTTTATATATATTTACATAGAGTAACTAGTGAATCAGCTGCTTTGTTGTGTCACAGTGGAGGAGAAACATTAGATGAATATATCATTGCCAAAAACTGGCAACAAAAGCCATGCAGAGCTGTCCTTTGGTGTCTGACACAAAACGTAGGACTGTGAACCAAGGAGAAATCACTGATGCACACATGTCGCACTTCATGGGTAAAGTACAGGGCACCACAATTTACTGAAGACTATTTCTGAGCCTGTGTTCATCAGTGAGGCACTCCTAGGTTCGCAGCCCTATAACACAAACCAGGAATGACAGGAATAAGGGTCAGGCTCTTCTTTCTTCAGATTAAAAAATACATGACTGTCAGCACAAGTTGGAAAGTGAAAAACCCCACATTAGTTTACATAATGTGTTTGGCCCACTTAATATGTTGATTGTGTTTGAAAAAAAAACAACTGAAAGTGTTTGTCCTTGTGACTGTCCGTGTACCTGAAAAAGCAAATGATTTTGAGAATAAAGATATGCTTTGTTGAGGACACAAATCCTGAAGTGTTCCTTAATAGATGAGATGGGATTAGCTTAGCGGAAATGTTGATCTTTATTGAAAGAAACAGTTTTCTCTTCTACCTCTTGCACAGGTTGCTGAACCAACCACATACAGACTTACAACCCTTCTTTATTTCTTTCACAGTTTTCAAGCTTCCAGCACACACCCCTCTCCAGTGGGAGACTGAGGGCAGGAAACATGTAATCAAGGGGACTTCCAGGTTTCTGAAATGAAGATCATGACCCAAACTGTCACACTGAATGGCTCTGGAGCACAGGACAAATGAAAGAGATAGGAAGGAGATATAGCTGCTCTCCTTACAAAGGTAAGATTCTGTTTGTGGGTATAGTACACTTGGATGTACGTCAGTAAGCCTTCAGCGGGGTAGCACGTAGCCGTTACTTAAAAATAGCACATTCAAGCTTGCAACAGAGCCGTAAACTGGTCTGGTATACTCTGGACAGGGCAGCTAGAAATTACTATAACTTCAGCTTCCCACCCAGAGGGATGCCGGGTGTGTCCACTTCCAGGGCTCTGGATCCCTCTGCAATCTGGCAAGCTGCCAGTGTGCTTTTTAATGAATGGACATTTTCTTTATAAGGTTCTGGTACACAGTAGAGTTATAGTAAGTTGTACATTCAAGAAAGATTCGAGATTCCATTAGTTTCTATGCCTTTGTAACCAAACATGCTCTCTGCTCTGGGGTTGACCCGTTCCTGTGGAATGCAGGTCATCAACTATTATTGTTTTTGAGATATATGACCCTTCTTCAAGTGTTAAAGGGCACTTCTGGGGGGACTCCTTGTGTTTGTCATCAAGCAACAGCCCAGCTTTTTGACAGAAAAACAAGCTTACCTGGACCTACACCAACTCTGAACTTCTTCAAACTACTTAACAAGCCTGCAGAGGTTTCAAAAAAAGATTGTGACTCAACTTCAGGTGGCTTTCAGCTCTTGTGGAATGCAGATAAAGCTTTGACATCAGAACATATCGGGCCCAATCTACTGTCGCCATTGCACCACATCCCAGACACACATAAAAAGGAAAGCACTATACAGCGATGCATATTTCCCTTTAATCAGAGCTAACGTGCACCACCGCCATCACACCAACTCCCACCTCACTGTAGTTCTCAGGGGACGGGGGAGATCAAAGCCACCCCACCAGCATGTACATGATCAATTGGAAAGAAAGAGAACTGGGGGCTGCTCTCTGTCTTACTTTCTTCCATTTTCTGGGTCTGTTTTTCTTTCTGCAAAACTGCCTCAAACACAGAACAATACAAAAGCAGGAAGCGTGGACCCCCAGATTCTCAGATCTGAGGGGTTTATATAGAAATGTTGCTGTTTGATGTGTAAAGTTAGCAGGCTGGAGAAAGCGCTGAAGAACATGCAGAGACTTAAAATAACAGAACTGGTGTCAGTGGGAGAAAGCTGGGGGAGATTTATAGGACAGTGAAAATGTGACCCTCAATGACCACAGATGTTCTCATGAATAACTTTGGAAAGGCGTAATGTGAGTGAAACACGGAACCCTTCGGCTAACTTTGGCTTACTTCATTATTGGTGCATGTTCTTTTGCCTGTCTGTCTTAATATCTGTGAAGCTGGAGTCAACATGTGTGATATGTTGGTGATACACGTGCACATTCATCAAAGTGATTCTATGGTTTCATCAAAGATTTATAAACCCTCCTGAATGTCAGGACTTAGATGTACAAATCGGTAGTCCCACATCTATGAACTCTCTCTCCGTCTCGAGATCTGATTCCCTTAACCCTGCCCCTTCCCTTCCCTGCTGCCTCTTGGTCTCAGGTTTCAAAGAGTCCCGTCTCTCCTCACCCTTCCAGATTAGTCATCTAATGAGCAGCAGGACCGATCAGGTGAATAATTAATGACGGGTGGCTAGAGAAAGGCATCGATCCAAGCCAGGCTGTGGCTCTAAATGGAGCAGGGAAGGAGACACCTCAAGAGGATACTCAGGCACAGGTACATCACTCAAAGGGGTGCTGCGTTTCAGATTCACTTCTTCAGCTCAATTTAATGAAGAAAAAAGGAATAAAGAGCTACATCTGGAGGCTGTGTGCTACTCAAAAGTGACTGTGCCACAGATTTACAACGTTTCACTCCATGCTGTTTGTCCATATACCATGCATGGGACAATGGCAGGGATAAGAGAACCATGTTTGACATGTACTGTGGAGTGTTCTGTATGTAGAATCAAACACTCAACAAATCAAATTATATCAATTCAGATGATCTCATTTCACATTTTTCTCTTCTCTTCAACTTAGTGTTTTCCAGAAAGTGCTGGATGAGGAATAGTAGTAGTCTCAATATGGTTCCGTAGTCTCATATGGTGCCGGTGGAAGGTTTTGAATGGTATGCTGACCAAAGTGGGTGTCTCCTTTTCTCCATGTTGCCTTGATGGGGAATCCACTCTGGGAGGCTGTCCATTGCCTTTTGGTCCAGATGGTCAAGAGTTCCCAGTGTTGAGTGAGAAGCACTGTTAGCCCAAAGGTCCTCCTGCCATCTGCTATAAATCCCCTTCTCTCTAATACATCAAAGTTTGCCCGCCATCCCACATTTTTAATTTTCCAGTGCTTCTCCTGACTGATGGGTAAATAAAATCAAGTGACATACAGTGACATAAAGCCTTTGTTCTGCATGATGGCCTATTTTACACACATGCTACCTTGATTCCTCTCTATTGCTCCTACTTGTGTGTGTGTGTGTATACTGTAGTATGTGGTGTCCAGCAGAATTCAAAGAAAAGAGAAAGCATCTTTCTGGAGTCATCTTTGCTCCAGGGAATGTGGGGAGATAGCAGGATGCTAATATCGTTTGGTCCCTTTCGGGAAATACACTGGGCTGAGCAGTAACCTACATTTACTGAGTGATCTTGCACATAGGGTTAATGAAACAAGCCGACTGGAGGATAAATTAACCTTCATGCATGCGTGCATACATGCACATAGGTGCACACCTAGGTTTTGATTTGGTTTATTGCATTTAGTTATTCCATGCTTTTATTATCATGATCAAAAATATCCTATGATATTTCATTGCTTCAATATTCCATTCCAGAGTTCCATTCAACAATAACAGTACATTCTTTTTGTGAAGTTTCTTCTCGGAGCACGCCCCTCCTTTCACTCTTCCTCCTCATTTGATGCCAACTGAACTGTCAAAGCGCCACTGCACAGCACTGAGATATTTAGTTGGAAAAGCCTCAGTGTGTTCCCATCACGCTCTCTTCATTCCCTTTTGCTCCCACGTAAGGCAAGAACAAAAGAAAACATGAACAAATGTGCCTCATTGATACGATACGTTTAATAAACTCATGCAAAGGTTATGTCTGTTCACTAACGATGGAATAGATTGAAAAGGTGGTATGTGGCTGTATCCTGTTCTGTGTCCCTTCCCCCACAACAGTAACTGTGACCATCTACCCCTGTGGGAAGAACTGGCATGAGACTTGGGTCTTCAGAATCAATTATACTCACCCTCCTTTCCTCCTAGGCTACGTTTACTTGAGTCACATCTTTCAGACCCTATCTCAGGCATCCAGTGTCTTTCCCTCTCTCCTTCCCTGGGCCTTCCAGGACCCCTCCCTTTTTTTGGTCTCTTCAGTGCAGTAATGTACTGTTGAAAAAGAAAAACAAGGACATGAAGGAGAGAAGCAGCAAAGGTAGAACGCTCAGTGTTCTTGCTTGCCTGGAACAGGAAAATGATAGGTCAAAGTCTACCCCTGAAAGATGGAGATATGAAGGGTAGCAGGGTAAAATTGGACAGTGAATGAGTAACAAAGCAGAACCACCTTTGACCCGAGATATTAGAACATCCTGGATCTGACTGAGCTGTAGGCAGCACGTATAGGACACAGGGATGATATGCGCGAGGGCTCCTATCCATCAGGATAATCAATACCATGTAATTCACCAGAGCAGAGGCAACAAGAGCCACTGGAACTCCCAACACTCATATTTAATGGCTGACTGCTTTTAAACTGCTTTTGCACTCCCATCGACATGGGAGTGGGTGAGGGTTTGGGGGGTGGAACCAAATGAACCAGGCTAACACGAGCACCTGTAGCTTAGAAGCATGTCCTGATTGTTTACCTGAACCCAACAAGAAGAAGAAAATAGAAACAGTCAAAGGCAGAACGGACACTGATGTAGTCTAAAGGTCCTCCCCCCTGCGCCGCCTCCTCTCCTGCCAACACCTGCAGCCCATGAAGCTACTGAGGGCCCCCTGGGAAATCACACATTAGCATCTAGCGGTTTCATGGGCCACACTAATCAGATCCAAACATTACAATCAAAACATATTTTAACTGGTTGATGAAGGGGACTTCTAGCTTCCCCAATAGAAAGATTGTAACCCAGACTGTCTATTAGCGCTGTAGCTCTGAGAAAATAGTTGTTACTGTAGTAGTAGTAGTAGTAGTATTAGTTATTGCCCTTACCCAGAGGAATACCCTCCCTGCATGGAGGTCGCTCTGTAAAGCCTTTAGCAGAGTTACCCAGAAATGGTATTTGGCAGCTAACATAAACAAAGCAGGAGGTCTGCTCTGAATGAGGCTGCAAGAAACAAATCTAACTTCTGTATCAGGATGCCCTAAACGATCCTCACTATGAATGTTACAGGTTTATTATCGTAGGTCTCTGGAAAAAAAGATGATATATGATGCTGCTTGCCAGAATAAGTCAACACGAAATACACAGGCAGTGTCAAAGTAAGATTTTGCTTCTGGGCTTTGGTGGCCTCCAATTTATTCAGGGTAAAGATTCTAAGTCTACCCGGTGGAAGTAGCTGGGCACAGAGCTACAACACACTCATCAAACCTCTAGTGAAGTACCTTTGAATCTGCACTGACTGTGGAACCACCAACCTATCAATTCATCAGCCTCATGAAAACCCCATATAGCCTTCAATCTCTCCTGCAGTCTGTTCTCCCTTCCTGGAGCTTGGCAGCCTCACCTCAGCTTTTCTGGCCCGCAGCATGCAGGAAATGACCTATTGTTCTGAGATAATGTGAAATATAATGTTCCCCTGCACTCTTGAAAGGCACGCTGCCCTGACTGCCTCATCGCTGTGGGCAACAGTAGGCGCCAAGTATATTAGCACCTGCCAAACAGAGACGTCCATCAGCGATGCAGCAATGCTGGTTTACAGCGAGAGACGAGAGGGGAATCCCCCAAAGACCCGTAGGAAAACCAGAACAACTCACAGTAAACTCACCTCCACCCACTCAACTCAATCTCAGAGTTTTTCTTGTATCTTCCCATCTGAAAAAAAACACCTCTGAGTCTCTGAGTGCATCTGAAGCATTAAGAAACGTTCGTTCTAAAATATGGTTTTGATGGAGAGCTGTTTCATTGTTCAAGTCATTCACTTACATCACTGAAACACCTCAGCTCACAGCTTCATTCCCTTAATATCAGTTCATCAATCCACATGATAAAATCTAGTGACAAGCCAACAAGGACCACATTTTCTGTATTCACACCCTCACAAACACATGTAAGAAATTACCGCCCAGTCCAAAAGCTATGACACGTGCCTGTGTTAGAGCTCAGTTCTGCGTGATGAGGCCCGCCTCATTGATCATTACAGCACACTGCAGTCACACCCTGCCTCTTATGAAAACACAGAGGGAGATTGTTTACGTGAATGCATCACCAGTCCAATACTCATAAATACCTTTGGCAAAAGGCGCAGAATGATAAGGAGTGGGACTGTGTTTTGCAATGGACAACACGCTACAACAAACCAAACTTTGCCTCTCCTTAATGCAGCTTTCTGTGAGTGTATAGTCAGTGAGGCTCATGCATTAGCAGGTTATTACTGTCATCTTCTCCAAACTCAAAATGCTGGTTCCACTGCAGGATAATTATGGGATTCGAAATTCCGTGACCTGATGGAATAAAAGCTGTATCCAAGAAACACAGACTTTATTTAGGATTTCACTTTTGTGGTTTATAGGACATAAAAGCGGAGAGGCCTTTACTGTAACTTGAGGTTTCACTTCACAGTCTTTTTTGTCTCTGTAACCATGAAGAAATGCTCCAACCTCTCCTCCAGGAGTAATCTATGGAGGGTGGAATATTCAGCTAATAAAAGAGTGTAAATCTGTCAGATTAGTGACACAAATGAGAGTGTGTGGGATTAAGGTACTGCATGGATGGCTCATTTTTCTTTATTACTCATCCTACATTCAGGGATCCTTTTGGAGGAGGTACACACTTTAAATGGATTAAACACAGCAATTCACTCATCATACAAAACAGACATGTAGGCATTTATTCGCCTGTGACTGCATGTGTTTGATGTTGGACCAGACGCCCACTGTGACTTTCCACAAGATTCTGAATTGTGTGTGTTCAGCTGAATTTAGGCTTCAACATGTGGAGGTGCCCAACACTGCCACCTATTGTTCTCTTTCTTGTGGAAGATTGTTCTCACAAAATGTACGCAACTGGAAACTTTGTATCTCCAAAATATAGATTTTTCCATGAAAAGCAGCTTCTGTGTTTATTTATCAAGTTTTTTTTTTTACATACATTTTGTGTTATTTCTTTCTTTTCCAATCAATCAATTCTTTTGCAAATTTTCTGTTTTTGTTTCTCCATTCATCCCAACTTTTACACTTTCTATTTATATCCACTGTTTTATTCCTCGAGTTTTTGTTTCCTTTGTCTATTTCTTTCTCTCCCTGTTTTTACTTTCTCACTCAGTTTCCTGTGATCAGACAGTGAGAAGCTGCGAGAAGACAGCCAGCAAGTCACCCACCAAGGTGGCCAGTCAGAAGGAAGCCAGGGCTTTATAACCATGTGGCATTTCCTGTTCTCTGACTCCTTGTTTTTGCTCTGGCTGTTACCTTGATGTGAGTCCCATCAGTGTCAAACCAGAACCACAAATGTTGGTCAACGTCCTAAAAATGTGAGTCAGGGAGCTCTCTACAGATTTACACCTCATCACATGAACGATTCTGTGCTATTTTGTTAGTGAGTAATGCAGCCAGTGCATCACTTTGAATTGGATGAGTTGATGCGGGGCGTTAATGGAACAAGATCTCAGGATGGTAGAGCGGTCGTCTTGGAATTAGAAGGTTCCTCTTCGAGAGCCCCCCCCCCCCCCCCCCCCCCCCCTGCAAAAGCTCCAGCGCCCCCACTGATTTAACATATTTACAGCTTCTCCCAGTTGGATTTTAGGGGGAAATGGTTCCACAGTTTGCAGTTGTACCTGGGCGATGCTGACATGAGAGAGAGAGGAGTAGAGGACAGTAATCAAAAGTGTGGATTAGGTTCTTAAGGGGAGAGTGTGCTAGTTGTCGCTCAGCACACACACGTTATCCAACACATCCTGTCCTCATTATTAATTCAAACTTTAAGCACTGCGCCTAGTTGTTAGCTTGTTAATCTGCTCCTCTGACCACAGAAGTTCCTCTGCTTGAGACTAGAGACTGTAAAATTTGTTCAATCAAACAGAACACACCATGGCATAGAGATCAGGTCTGACCTGGATCCCGGGGGCCTCTGCATAATGTGGATGAGTGATCACTGAGCCTCCCCAGGAAAGCTGCACAGCCACGAGCTTCACTGAGAGAAGGAGAGAAGGAGCAGTAATCAGTTACTTTCTGACCTCAAGGTAATTCCATCCAACACTTCAGGTACAATTCCACTGTGTTATTGTTATTTTGACCGAAATGATTCCTCCACAGCTGTGCAGGGTGAAGGTGATGATGAGGCTGAAGATCTTATTCTCTCTCTTCTCACTCACTCTTGGCTTCCTTTTGGAACAACTTTGCATAGTGTGTGTGTGTGTGTGTGTGTGTTATTGGTGGCAGTGAAGAAACTGAAACATGAATTCATGTTCAGAATGATCAAACACACCGAGTCGAACTTGAACCTTTCTTCAAGTCCTTGCATCTCTCTTTGTTTTTTTTCCCATGAACATTCTTGTTTGTGCCAGTGTGTGTGTGTGTGTGTCACAGGAAGCGAGGTGAATGATCTGTTTCCATACAGAAAGTCTGTATGATTCATGTTTCCTTCACTTTGATCCGTGAGCTGTGCTCTGCCTCAGGATAAACCATTTCAGGATGTCTAAACAATTTCCAATCACTGTTTCCATATTTAGGGTATTCTATGGAGGAGATGCTTTGCATGTTAACGTGCTCCTTGGCATTAAGATGCTATTGCATTGAGATTGATTCACTCGTGCACAAACAAAAAATTGCATTTGCACACAAGCATGCACACATCAGACAAACCATATGCCCGGTGAGGTCATGTGAGGTCAGCTTACTTGCAAACTAAAACCGGCACCCACCTCAATCTCTCATCTCTGTGCTCCAGCAGGCGTCTGCTCTCCAGCATCTCTCCTCTCATCACACTCCTCCTCCTCCTCCTCCTCCTCCCACTATGAAATCAACCCAAGCTAGTGAAGCCCACCCAGCTTCTCCACACCCCTGCCATAAAGAAAACATAAAAGATAAACATCTGTTGACTTCTGAGAAAGTTTTCCATAACTTTGCTGTTATGTAAAGAAAGTAAGTGGGTGTCATTGTAAATTAAACTTATTATGTTTGTGTAAGATTGACCAGCAAATTGAAGTCAGATCACACAGCCAGCATGTTGTGTCTTTTTCAGCATTTGTCTGCGTTGTGCGGTGACTGAAGCGTCTTGCTGCCAGCTGGCTCCAGACGAGTGAGCACCAGGAATTGTGATCTGGAAATTGCAAGATAATGTCTCCTAGCAACATGGTTTCTTAAGATGATATGAGAGACTAAAACATCTCTTCCAGGGTCTAAATTGAGTTTTCAAGATTGTAAACATTGTTCCAAAATCTCTCTGACTTTCCAAAAGTTGTATTTCACTTTATTCCAAAACATTTTCAGGTCTGGAACAATCATTTTACATTACATCATAGAAAGCCTGTATCTCCAATGGCAGGGTGAATAAGACTTCAAAATAAAATACACAAAAAATGCAATGAATTTAATTTATATATACAGTATAACTTGAAAAGGCCACTTAACTTATACAAATTACTCTTTTGCACTCATGAGAAATGTACTGTAAATGTTTCTTCCTCATGTCTCCATGGTAACATTAGGCTTCTGTTCTACTCTGCATCTATAAACACTGCACAGGTCTCCAAAACACTTCAACTCCAAGTGAGAAACGATAGCACAGAAAATGGACGGTGTGTGTGTGTGTGTTGTATGACATCATACAGCTGTTCCTCTGAGGAAGAGTCCATCCAGCTAAATAATCCAGTGCAGCCCGATATGCAGGAGGGAGTGCCGACACATTCCCTCAGCCGTGAATCATCCAGCAGTGTTGGGTCAGTGTGTGTGTGTGTGTGTCAGCCTTCTTCCTGGTTCTCCCTCCTGCTCACACACTCATACTGTATGTGCAAACACAAGCTTTTCATTTTTTTCAATTTTTGCTTTATTGCCTTTTGCAGCATTTACATTTAAAAAGAAATACCAAGAACAATTCCAGCTAATGAGAATGTGTGTGTTGATACGTCTCATCATCAGATGTCGTTATAGGTGATGAATGTATCCAGTTTCCTGTTTGTTTATGTCAGAGCGTCATTTTAGAGGCAGCAGGTGGCTCCACATTAACCTTGGCCCAGTCAGAGGGCAGCTTGGGGATCTGGTTTCTGCCCCTCATTCTTCCTTCATCTTCCCATCCTCGCATCCCAGCAGACTCCCGTCATACATGACATCAGACCCTCTCAACAGCCGTCCACAGCTGCGGTCGGCACAGTGCAACATCCAGGATCCATCACACCTCAAACGTCCCCCAACATGTCCGCCACCTGGGACATTTGGACATTTTATGAGCTCAGAGAAGACGAAGGTTCATGACATGGCGTCTGCAATGATTCAAACGAGCCACCGTACATAATCTACCAACTACAGAGGTAAAGGGGGAAGTGGGAATGTGTAGGTGAGTTGGAAATGGTTTCAGGGGTTATTTTGCAGTTTGGAAGGCTTTGAGTGTGACTTTAAATCTCTTTGTTAAGAAACAATAAGTCTTTCACTATCTCCGTGTTTACCTGAGGGAGAGTGAACCAGAAACAGGGATTGTCTTCCTGCAGGGATGAGGAGGTGTGTGGTCATGTAAGCACGAGAACCATGAAGGCCTGGACACTCACTTCCTTCTGAAGGCAACCATCCAACCCTTAGAGTGAAACTGCCTCCAAGAAACTGTTCAATTCAAAATCTACATTTTACAAAGACTTTAAAAGTATTTGTATATAAATAACAGAATTTCCTCTGCCAGATTGTGTTTTTGTGACGTTTCTTTTCTTCCCTTTATGTTTCTCCCACAACCATTAAGACTTGTTAACAGGTGCTGGCTCCGCTTTCAGTCCACCAGACGCATAATGGGACAAAAGAACAACTGGTGAGAGCACCTGTTTCCTACAAGGCTGGGAAACTGGATCTCATTCCCCAAATCACACTTGAGACTGAAAAAAGAAGTGCCAATATCCCCCTTGTTTTTTATGAAGGTACGTGCATTAAATTCCTCTCCATTTAACCCCTTACTGGCTGTTTGATGGACACGCAGGATGGATGACCTACAATTGTTGTTCCCTCAGATGTCAGTAACGCCTTCCTGGGCTGCACCACAGAGACACCGTGTGGTGGCAGATCACCAACCAAATCCAGAAGGAAGAGCAAATGTTGGACAGAAGGTCAGCAGGTTACTAAGACATATTTATCTCGTCATGAGTTCCAAATGAGTTTTGTTTTTCAAAAGAAATAAGATTTTGGGGATTTAGTTGGGTCTTAATACAGCAAACCATGGACAAATGACCCATATCAGATTTGACAGATGTGGCACAAACACATTCAGAGCTTCTCTCTGTGTGTGATAAATCTGATATGTATCAAAATCTCACATGTGGGATCAAATGTCCACATGTGAGTTGAATCATTTCCGCACACGTAACTGTAACAAGCACTCTAATCTCTGTTGCTCAGAGATGTCAGAGGTCTAAACTGCTTAAGCACAGCTCAGAAACATAACAGATATGGAACATAACATCAAAATATCTCATAACTGATTTCAATAACGATTCATTTTATTTAAGGGCGCCTTTGAAGACACCCAAAAAAGAGTCATACACTCAAAATGTACAACTGAAAACACAAACAGGTCAAATCAACTGCTCCTAAACTATAAGTTAGGTGTTATACTTCATGACAGGGCTGTAAAATTAAAACAAATGTCATCTCACATGGGATTGATAATGTCTCCAGTGACAAAAAACGTCAGCTGAGATCTGAGATCACCTGAGAAACACGAGGTCAGCAAATCCCCAAAGGTGAAAACTCTGCAGGAGACAGCTGTTACATCTGTGTGTCCAGGCAAACACACACACACACACACACACACACACAGGAAATCATCTTGACTGCTTGAATTCTCTCCAGGCCCATAGGTGGTGTAGAGCCATATGGCCGATCTGGGTCACCACCTCCGCTCAGGGTTCAGAGGTGCCTCATTTCTCAATGACATTAAATTAGAAGCGTTTAACAGGATTTATGCAGGCACAGGCCACCCTGCTGCTTATTCACATCAACACACAGCCTGTTTGCCTTTGATTTGCGTATTTATCGTACTTAAAGTTTATTAATTCTACTTTTATTACATATTGAAAGGCGCAGACACTGAAAGTTTGCTGTTCCCCCTATTTTGAATGTCAGACAGACAGACAGACAGACAGACAGACAGACAAACTGCTCGTCCTCTTCCGCTATCGGAATGATTTCATTTAGCCATTGGCTACTGGAGCTAAGTCCCTATTAGCCTCTTTTATTAGCAGTAATTACACTTTAGACAGCAGCCAGCTGTTTGTACTTTGCAGCTTTACCTCCAGTTTGTGTTGATTTTCTGTGTGTGTGTGTGTTTAAGGATGAATGTGCTGTTTTCAGGTGGTCTCCTCTCACAGGCTCAGATCACGATAACAAACATCCCATTTGGAGTCGGAGTAAAGACCAAAGCTCTGTGTTTTTGTTTCCTTGGCTTTGGGTTTGTGAAGCACAACAGCGAGGGCGTCAATGCTCCAGCTGAGTCACGCTATCCTCTTGGAAATGTTGTATTTTGTTTGTATCTCTGTCTTATTCAAATGAGAGATATTTGACCCTTCTTGTTTGGCCACAAACATAAGTGAGCAGTAGGATGTTGAGTTCATGTAGGTTATGATTGGTAAACGAATGACACAAGCAACCTCTGGCTGCATTTCAAATTCAATGATCTCCACCTCTGGCCTGCAGGGAAGCTGGGGAACCAAAACAACACACACATCATGTTTATGTCAGCCATGTCTTCCTCATCAGAAACGAAACTGCTCTGCAAACTGCTCTGTAATTCCAGTAAGATGTGTGTCCAAAAGGAGGGGCGAATGGACTTCATTTACAAGTAAAGGTAAGACATGCATACTCACTGCTGTACAGTCCATGATAAAAAGCTGAGCAAATGCGCTCTCTCTGAGCCGCTATAAATGTAATGTTCTTCTTTGGCCTAATATGTATGTGTGTGTAAAGAATGCTGATATGGGATATGAAACATAACCAGTAGTCAATGTGCAAGAATTAATTGAATGGTGTGAATTTATGCTACTGTGTTGAATTCATATATTTGTAAATCTGACTTTAAAAGAGTGAGAGCCTCCCCAGCCACGAACCTCATCGCACGTTACTGTTGCCTTGGTATCTCTCCTTTCATCATCACCCACCTGGTTAGTAACACACAACGCCCCCCCTCAACTCCCCCAACTCCACCAGCAACTAGTCTATCCAGCACAGTAGGGTTCCAGACCCAGGGGTAGGGCCGCAGGACTGAGAGATGGAGCAGAGGGGAGATGGATGTGGAGCGCGAGGAGGGAGGGGAGTCTGTTTTGTTGGTGTTGATTAGAGAATCAGACCCTCTAATGATGCCAGGTGGCTGTGGGGGGGGCATTTGCTTCACTCTAGTCCGAGGCTGCAAGAGAGAGGGAAAAAAGAGAGAGAGAGAATGAATGAGAGAGGGAGAGAGACTGAGGGAATGAGAGAGAGAGAGAGAGAGAGAGAATGAACGAGAGAGGGAGAGAGAGAGAAGGAGAGAGAGAGAGTGAGAATGAACGAGAGAGGGAGAGAGACTAAGAGACTGAGTGAGTGAGTGAGTGTGTGAGAGAGAGAAGGAATGAGAGAAGGAGAGAGACTGAGGGACTGAGAGTGAGAGAGTGAGTGAGTGAGTGAGTGAGTGAGTGAGTGAGTGAGTGAGTGATCTAGATGTGATCTAAATCTGGCAGCAAAGAGAAAAATGCATTTTGATCATCTTCCTTTGCCATAAATCATCTGAGCTCCGGCTCTTTGATGTGGCTTCTCTCTTGACTTTGAACAGGACACGTGGAACACCAGCATTTTTTCCAAAGAGCGAGGAGAGCAGAGGAGAGGAAGAAACCAAAAATTCATAACTGCATTGTCACGCTGACAGTCGGTGATAATCCTCACTAAACTCCCGACATAAACGGAAACACGGCACAGAGAAGAATGCGCGCTAAGCTTTATTTGGGCTCTCATTGTTCCTCCTTGTCATCCTGTGGCTTCAGGCGAGGGGAGAGGAGAGAGGAGAGGAACGCTGTTTCCACAGGCAGGCGGCCAAATGCAAATATTGTGAAATAAACGATGCTAAAGCTCAACTGTGCCACTTCACACCTAAGCCTGTGTAGAATTAACACCGTTATCATAAACAAAACATTATGTTAGCATGGAAGTGGGCCGAGCGGCGACAGATGGTTAAGAGCATTAGGGAGATACCTGCCAAAGAGTGCCGCTCACCCCCAGTTTGGCTTATTAGGATTTGCAGACAAGCCGTGGCTCCAAATGCGCTTGTGGCATATGGCCCACTAAATATTGACTGATATTTTAATTACCCTTTGCATAATCTGGTAATTAATCACAAACACACTTTCACATATCGCTTGCGTCAGTATCGCTCTCTGTGGACTCTCGATATGAAATAATGTGTGTGATGCCTCTGCTGTATGTGGAGGCATAGACGCTGTGAATACATTTACATTTACCCACAATGAGTGCGTGGTGTTTGCATTCGTATCCTCGGTACACTATAAAGGGATTCCGTGGTAAAGGGAACACGGGTTGGAGATCTGTGGGCTCCGCACCGTAACTGGGATTTACAATCAAACACGAACACACCTGGCATTCTCTGCGAAAGAAGAGAGAGAGAGAGGGGGGGGGTAGAAAGAATCAGAAAGACAGAAGGGGAAGTTTGAGCTTCTTGCACTGAGTAGGAGACGAGTGTGTGGGTGGATTCACATGGTGTTACGCATCACACTCGTCATAGGCCAGAGGAGTTCAGGAGGAATTTGTGAGAGAATAACAAAACTGGGCTCAGCATCCAACAACTTAGCGTGGAACAGAGGGCGAAGGAGAGAGAGAGAGAGCGAGCGAGAAGGAGGACATGATGAAAAGCAGTGAGAACCACACACGCCGCCGTGCCAACAGTTTCTTCTTTCTCTTGTTGCTTTTGCAGGCTGAGCTGTCAGTGAGCCTATTCAACTTTTGAGCAACATTCAAACAACACCCAGCCTGCCGAAGGAACAAAAACCTGCTGTGTATATTGTTCTTCAGTGATTGCATGAAATTCCCCGATAATTGCTCTTGTTCCTCTAAAACGGGCCAAGTAGTGATATTGAGAACATCTGAGAGCATTCAGGGTGTGTGTGTGTGTGTGTGTGTGTGTGTGTGTGCGTGCGTGTTTGGAGGGCAGCCTGGAAAATGAGGCCGGGAAGTTTGACAGGTTGTATGGCTGATTTCACCCGTGTGTGTGTGTGTGTGTGTGTGTGTGTGTGTGTGTGTGTGTGTGTGTGTGTGTGTGTGTGTGTGTGTGTGTGTGTGTGTGTGTGTGTGTGTGTGTGTGTGTGTGTGGCGCTTCACAATGTGGAGTCACATGTAAGGGCTCACAATAAAAAGCTCTCAATTAACTACATGTGAAGTAAAGGTAATTGTGAGCTCTTACATCCTTTAAAGAGAGTCCATAAAGTGGCCACATGGGGGCCGTGCACACCAGACGTTAGGTTGTTATAAACGTCTCAATAAACCCTGTGGTTGCTGTGCTGATAAGAGCCGGTTGATAGCCAGGTCCATAGCTCTGTCATTCAGGAACAGCAGGGAAGTCTGACTGCCAGGATCAATGGTGATCATCATCCACCATCATCATCCTCATCATTAGTAAGCTGGTTAGAAAAGCACAGTCATGTTGTCTTGGTCATTGAGCTGCTGGAGGACTGTGTGTGTGACGGCATTCTGACAGAGTGGAGAGAAACACACTCTGTCTTATTTATGGCTTGTTTCTTGAATTCTATATTTGTCCATGTCCATACACAAAATTATGATTATATGTTCTATTTGAAATAGGACAAAAGAGAAACAGAACTAGGTTTCACTCATACTGACGTTGCAATGGTATAACAGATAACAAAATGAAAACAGGACGTATTACAAATTAGAAAGGTGTGATGACATTGTTACACTGCATACTGTAATCTAACGTGATCACTGTAATGCTGCACCGCCCTCTACTGGCTGTTCAGAGAAGTATTCAATCTGTCAGCACTTTTTTTACTGCATTTCTGTGGGATAGTGGAAAATCACATTACTGCTGTAATTTCCCCAAATTAACTGATTTTTAGGATTAAGAGAATAATAGTACTGCCAAATTAAACAAAAATTGAAAGCAAAATCCCTTAAATCAACTTAAAGTAAAAAAACTGTTGACAATTGTATACAGCTGGTAAACAAATACATGAACAAGAAACCATATTCACTTCAATGAATAAAAAGAAAAGACAACATTTGATAATATTTAACTTTCACTGTTTATTTCTTATAGTTCTTTATATCACAAAAAAGCCTTTAAAATGCAGACTAGGATCTGTATTTAAACTGTACACAGAGGCAAGGCACTATACAGCTTCAGTTTACAAAAAACAAACATATTTTTGTCACTCAGTTCTTCTTTGATGCGATACGAGACTGGAAACATCATTTTTATTCATTTATTATCATTTTAAACTCACTAAAACTTGGAAAACTATTTAAAAATACAGTGTCAACATAAATAATGTGTGATGCACAGATTACAGAAGAGAAGAGGCGACATCCTGTGTTAATGAAAATAAGCCATGATGATAATAATGCAATGTGGGCACATAATGGAAGCAGAAAGTACAGCCCAGTCTAATATGAAGTGTGCTGAACAGGTTGATAGGCCTGCTCACAACATGGCTTACTGTGAGAGCACGCCTGCATATACATATGGACATAGTGTACATTTACTAGAACATTTAAAGTACTCATATTAACAAACACAATTCCACTCAAAGGACCGTACACTTATAAGATGCTCCCAACCTTCTCATTCCTTCTACTGCTTCTTGTCCGTCCTCAGATTGAGCTCAGGAGAGGCTCGTCCCTCACGCCGTAGTGTCTGCTCAATCAATCTAGAAAAATCCCTTTGCTTTCTTCACATTCACCTGTTTCCAGCCAGGCAAACACCTGTACTCCTCTCTGGTCATCTCCAGGGCTTTCTGTAGGAACAACCATGTACACAATTTGGGAGGAAACCTCAGTATTGTACAATAATTAGGCAAGAGCTTTTGATTTAGCATTTAAAGAAACATTGGAATGAAAATCTTATCACCGAAATGTTTGCTCTCACCTCAAAGTCCTCCTCAGACAGGTAGACCTCCAGATGAAGAGGGTCTACACCTTCAGGCAACGGTCTAGCCAGTAAATCCACCAGAGGGTATGTGGTTTGACAAAACCTGGCCAACACGTCCTCCACCAGAATAATCTGATCATACACCTCTGCTTCCTAATAAAACACAGGCACAGAAGGTACGGTCAACACTCCTGTTCCTTGAAAAATACAGGGAAAGCGTAGTGAGATGTTTCCCATCCAGAGGGAGACGGTTGATCCAAAACTTACTACAGGAAGCTGAAAGGGTATACCAATATCTTAAGGTAACAAGAGCGACCTAATCTAAGTTCTGCTCCAGTTTAATATGGGTCCAAACACACCCTTTCAGTGATCTCAGCGATGTCCTCTCTGTGCTCCCAGTAGGGGAACATGTTGGTGAAGGTGAGAGGCTCCAGTCCGGCATGGATCAGATACGACCTGGGAGGTTTTCTCTCATTCTTCTCTGTGAACAAAAAGGCACAAAGGGTTTTTCATCGAGAGAACATTACATTTCATCAATAAACACTTAACGAAACCCACTAATCATCCGAATAAACACTTGACAATCCCACAGCACATACAGGAGAATCTTGTGGAATACCTCTACAGTACTGCAGCACCATCTCCATTGCACATTTCCTGTCAGAGTCCCAACGGATTCGGGCTGAGCCGGTGCTTTCACTGTCTTGAGGCCACCAGCCCTGCCAAAGGTAAACCTCATGGTGGTTATCGACCAGGAACAGAGCTTAAAGTAGGGGAGAGAAACAAGATGGTGGTCACAAGTAAACACGACTTTGTAAATCTTCAGAGACGCTTCCTGAGAGCTCCTTCTGAACGCTTCGGTCTGATTGTGTTACGTTTGCAAAGACTCTCTGCTTTTAATCTCTTAAGTACAAAGGAAAACGTTAAATGGTTACCTTTAAGTTCCTATATATTTACTTTACAGTGTGTGTGTGTGTGTGTGTGTATACCTGGCTGAGAAGCTGTATAGAGGTCCTCTTGAAGGAAGGGCATCGAGTTAACCTGCCCTGCGTCTCTGGCTAGGTAGAGGAACTCCACGGCTGCAAACTCACCTGAGCTGCTGCTCAGCTGGTACAGGTTTGGTGTGAAGTTAAACTTCCCTGGATCTGGAGGGGTTAAAGGTCAAAAACAAGACACATTACAAAATGGTGATGAACATGATGTTCCCTCATGGTGCTCACTTGGTTCACCCACCTTGTAGCATACAGTCGTACGCTTTCCTGTCTCTCCTCCCAAGTGCATCCCAAAATCCCGTCGGCTCTGCTCCCTCGTCACATTCTCGGATGGTCACCTTGCTGCTGCTGTGAAGGCCTATTTCAAGAGGACAACTGCAAAAGACAAAGATGTCTGGGTTGGAAGCTCTTCTTGGAACATCCATGCTGTAGAAAATGGAATGCTACTCAGGGCAAGCTGGACAGACTGCCTCATTGTTGGTCAGGAATGTAACATTTGCTTCAGCTGAATTCTTTAATACTTAGCAAACCTTTTCAACTCAAAACCAATACTTTTTTGGTGTTGAAATTAACGTGTCACTCACTGTTCTTTGATCTTGTTTGCAGTGGCTCGTCCCACCTCCTTTGTGTGGGCCTGAGACCTGCAGCCGTGCCACAGGTAGATAAGTGACTGGCTCGTACTGAGCAGCAGCATCGACACCCTGGATCGCAGGCTGCTGCAATGACAGGCTATCTCCAGCAGGTGGCCCTCCATCTCCATCTCCCCTCGCACACAATAGAGATGCCAGTCATCTGGAAAGAGAAGGATGCGAAGGGACGCATGCGTCAGACAGGAAGCATTTATCTCTATTGACTTTAATGGAAAGACAAATCTGGTCTCACTCACTCTCATTTGCCTCTTCCTCTCCTCTCTTCCCTGAGTGGATGACCATTCCTCCTTTGAAGCACTGCAGGAAACATGGAGGCTCCTTGCCCTGCTGGACCTGAACCTGTAGGAGCCGAGTAAACGGATAATGATCGATCGGCTTTCTGCACAGGAAAAACAAGAAGGCACGCACGCACACACACACACACACACACACTCCTATACCTGGGTACCACCTTCCTCATCCAGCTCCACTGTCATGAGTGCTGCTGTTCCTTTCTCGCTGACGGTGGAATTGCGGCCTTGCCAGAAGAAGTAGCAGCACCTGTCCTTCCCGGGCCCTGCTCTCTTCAGCTGCTCTGGATTCTGTCTTCTCCCAACTGATGGCAACAATTTCAAAGAGAACCATTCAAGGCCTATTAAAAGTAAAAGGCAACAACATAACCTGGCTCCTAGCAACCAATACTAACCTGCAATGCTGACCATGTACTTCCACTTCACTACATAGGTGTCGCCCTCGTGGAACTGTCCGATGCTCTGGTGTGGCAGGCGGCTGTAGTCGAACTCCAGGATGTGCCACACCTCCACCACCAGCGTGTTGATCTCGTAGCTACGCAGCTCGTCTCCTCCCACCCGACCGTATCCCCGTCCCACGTTGACCCCGTCCAGGACAGTGCAGGTGGGTGTCATTTTGTGGGGCAGCATCACGGAAGCGTTGTATGCGAGGGGTTGCTCCTGTGGGTGAAGAAGGTGAAGGGATGGAAAGTTGTAGGGGAGAGTGGGAAAATGGACACTTGTTGTGATACCCGGGCAATTTGACACTGACATTGTTTTTGTAAGTTATAGAAGTTAGCACGCCACAATTAAAGCTAAACATATATTTGACATCCCCCATATAGACCTGTGTTATGGTATAATGAGAGTCAATTCTTGTTTGGGTTTTATTACCTTATGATCATTGCTGTGGCTGTAGCCATTTTTGGTGGAACTGGGGTTTGTTCTTGACTCGCTCCAGTCCAAGAACTTCTCTTTAAACAGGGTGGTTTCATTGTGTTGAGTCAGTCTTCCAAACACTGCCCAATCAGGACGGCCCTGGCCTTTCCTACAGGTGAGGGGGACAAGTCAGGGACCGACAACAGTTTCAGTCCAGCTCTCCAGTTGCTGACATGCCCGTTTGTAATTGTGAACTCTAATGTAAACATTGGCTGCCGTGTGCAACTGTGTGTCTGTGCCCACATGTTCGTACTTAGGAATGAGAGGGTTGCACTCTCCAGGATCGAGCGGGTTGATGTCACAGTTTGTGTAATCAAAAGTGCCGTTCCACAGGTGCTTGGCCAATTGGAAGGCCACCTTCCTCTGTGCCAGAGTCACTTCCTTCCCATGCCATATGTACATCTCACTGCCAAAATCAAAAACCAAAACCTGGAAGGAAACCTCTGCGTTAAATGATAAGAATGCAGATTTTGATTAAAAAATTGCAACACTTTCAGCCAGTAGACGGGTAACTTAGGAGATCTGACCTCTTTGTGGTTGAGAAGGGAGCAACAAGGCATCTTCGCCCAATATTCATCATCTGGGACCAGCTTGTCTTCCATCAGGCGGTAAATACAGTTGGTCTCAACAATGGCACCCTCGTACAGCTCATCTTCATCTGGTGTTCCTGCCACTGAGAGGAAGTCACACGTTCTTAAGTCACACCAAGGGCTCTGCTAAAATCTCTGTCAGGTTGAAGGAATTGTATCGAGGTTTAATGTCAGGAAGACGGTAACCTTATATAAGTTGTTTGATCTTACATTGATAACTTGACTGCCCTCCCAGAATCTTCCAGAACTCGTTGGCTACATGGTTTGGAGTGTTGACGCCCTCCTCAATGACCTGGACAAAGTTAGCACGGCAACCTAAATCTCTCTTACTCTGGATGAAGTGGGCCAATTTTGCCGCCTACAAGAACCAAAGAGGAAAACACTATCAATGATAATTATGATATCGAGCAACAATAACAACACATTGATTGAACAGTTGAAAAGCGAAAAACTTCTAATCTATATAAGGGGAGGGCGCGAAAGAAATAGTTTGGGAACCACTGGTGTAAAGCATTCTCAAAGAAGACTGGCCTTGTTCTTCTCAATGATGTTGGCAAACTCTCCAGTCCAGATAAAGCAGTGGTGTGGAGTGATGAGCAGGAAACAATCACCGCTGTTCAAGGAGGACGCTCTGGGCTCCACCATTCTGGTCTGGACGTGCCGTCGGCCTGATGTAACACAGGCAGAGAAAAACCAAACATAGCTAGTCTTATTCGTGACAGTTCTGATGTCAGCATTCCGTTCATGATTTTAAGCTTAGGCTGTCACTTACAGTCAGATGGGGAAGTGGAAATACACCAAAATAAACCATCTCTCTCTCTCTCTCTCTCTCTCTCTCTCAGATACACCCTTTTGTGCCTGTTCATTTTACTGACCTTTGACCTGCAAGAGCATACGTTTCTTGTAAGGCACAGCGCTGTTGTTGGACATCTGCTTAGATACGTTGACGCTCCGAAGGTTGACGTTGCTGAAGTTCTCTTTGCTGGCGAGACCGGCCAGAGCCACGTCAGAGAATCCAGAGTTCTTACTCACTGCAGCGAAAAAGGACGGAGCCCAGAGAGAATGAGACAAACCTGAGAGAAATAATATGGAGAAGACTTCCAAAACGGCAATGAACCAAACTAATACCAGTTAATTATCCCTGCTTTAGCTGTTCATCCAACCTCACTCACTCTTTTCAGCCTTCATCCTTGTGCTCTCCAACAGGCCAATGTTGAGTCTCTGCTCGGTGTATTCATGCCTGATGTCCGTCCTGGCAGCTAATATCCTCAGAGGGTTCTTGGATGCCTGGACGTTACGCACCGGGCGCACCGCTCGCTTGTGCCGCACCATCTCTGAGGTAAGCCTAGGCAAGCGGGTCAGAGGTGAAGCACGAGAGGAGAACAGTGTAGCCTTAGTTCGAAAAGTAGCTTGAGCTTTGGAGAACTTACTTTGGCACCTGAGCACCGAAGATCGAATCAAAGTCATCATCTATCTCCACCGTCTTGGTGATGGTGGTGTGTTCCTCTACATGTCGGTAAAACTTGGAGAAGGTTTCATCTTCGAGGCTCATTACTTCCTTTACTTTCTCCTCTGTCACTGTGATGGTGGCTTCTGGCAGCCCAGACGCTGGAGGGTTTGTTAAAAATACACATTTAATTAGGTTTAGTATTTTATATAGGAAAATGTTTTTGAAACGAAAACTGAGCCAATTTGAAAGCATGAGTGTGTAGGCTGTGAAACAAAATGCCCCTGACCTTTGTTGAGCTTTCCAAGGAAGCACTCCAGTTTATCCAGCTTTTGGTCAGTCTCTAGGTTCAGGTCTGGTATGGTCCTGATCTCTGCAATCCAATTCATCACAGGCCGAACTTAACTATATGTACAATTTGTTACCAAAATGTGAATCTGGGTCAAGCAGAGGATATAAAAAACATTAGAGGTGTTCTAATGTGGTCAGAGATAAAAGCAGAATCCACAGAGTAAAACATAAATATGAGGAGAGAAGCTAGTGTGACAGAACTGACCTTCCTGAGGTTTGGAGATAGCTGGGCCGCTGTTCTTGGCTTTGAATGGAGCTGGAGCCTTGAGCACAGAGGGGGATGCCAGCCCTGACACACACACGCATACTTTCAAATGACTCAATAAGCACAACACACATTACCTTACATTGCATTAAGTGCAAATGCTCATAAAGGCTTTAAATGAAGACATGCCCTCTGACCTTTCTTCATCATGCGTGCAGCCACAGTGAACTGCATGGAGTCGTTGGAGGCTCCCTTGCCGTTGGTCTTCCAGGTCTCCTCTTTGGCTACTATCAGCTGTTTCCTTTCTTGGATGGACATGTGAGCGTCAGTCTGCTGCCATTCCATCTCGCCCTCAGTGACTTCCTGTGCAAAGACAGGCAGCACAACAGAAGGTTACAATGACAAATGAGGAAGAAAAGGAGGTGAAATTCATCCTCTGGTTCAGTGCATATTTGGTATGGGTCAGGTTCAAAATTTCAGACATTCAGAAGACATGGTCCACACCTTCTTCTTGATGCTCTGCTCCACCTCATACAACGTAGTGTGGCGTTCAACCACCGCCACCGTTGCCACATCCTGCTTATTGATCCTGTTCCTCCAGCTCTCTTCTCCTCTCTTCTTCAGCAAAGCCACTCTAAAGAGAAAGGCAGTGAGGTAAATAAGGCATGTGATGTAAGATAGACAGGCACTTTTTCTGAAATTAGAAGTTTATTTCATTGAGGGCGAGAAAATTATTCAAACTCTCAAAATCGTAATGGTGGGCCACACGTGGGACCACACACACACACCACACAAAGCTCACCTCTCTTTAATGGACATGTGCCTAGCAGTTACGTCCATCAGCTCATCCCCGTCTTTGTCAGGCCGAACCAGACTGGCAGTTTGTTTGCTGCAGTCCATGTGTGTGTCCAGAACTGCAGGCTGACGCTCACTCTTAGGCAAGCCAGACTCTTTGTTGGACAGAGTGGACCCCAACAGTTCTGTTAGACACACACAGAGCAGAGAATGAAAGATAAATATGGTTGATTTGATATAGGGTATTGGCAGTATAGATAGTCACCACACAGGCAAATCTCACATTAAGATCTGAAACATCTGAAAAAAGCTCTATATAATATTGCTTGCCAGAGATCTGCCTGGCTCCATCTCCTCTCCTTCTGGCCAGCAGCTCCTCCTCCCTTCTATCTCTTCCAGTGTAGGGCTGGGGCAGTGCAATCTGCCTGGCTGCTCCGTCTGGAGAGAGCAGCTTTCTCTTTACCCCTCCCAAATCACCTTCTTCTCCCCGAGGCATGTCTTTGTAAGGCTGGCTTTGCCGGTCTGCCTTTCGAACCCCCTGCGGACTCCAGGTTGGACCCAGTGCCGGCTGTGTCAAAGGGCTGGGGTTGCGAGGGGGGATAGACCAATCGGCGTTGGTAGGAGCAGGTTCAACCCGTGCTGCTTCCCTGGTCATGTGAGTGTTTCCTCTATGGCCAGGGTGGACTGAGCCTCCTGTTCTCCGAGTAGGAGAGCATGATGAGGAGGTGACGTACACAGCCTGGTGGCCTGCTCCGTTCTGAAGCTGTTTGAGAGAGAGAAAGAAAGTCCAGTGTGAAATCTTCTCTTCTACTTCAAAGAAATACAAGGCCTTTCATTCATACTGGCCCTGACCTCACACCTTGATGTATACAGAGTGAGAAGGCAACATAACAAAAAGGTGTCATATTTGTGTTGGATCACACGCTAGATGGGAAAACCCCTCTAAACAATATTTGGGAGTGAACGCAGCGTTGGAAATAGACACTGCTTAGACTTCTATAAATATAAGTGGATATTTATCATTCTAAAACTGATATTTTATGTTTTTCAAGAACTGTTTAGAAATAGATCTACTACTAGTGCTACTGCTATTCATCTGCTTATTCTGCATATGATCATGGTTCTTCCTCTACCTGTTCCATGTCCCCCAGTGTGATGGGCTGGGTCTGGTAGCGGCTGTTGCTCCTGCGTTGGTGTGCAGCTCCTCTGGTGCGGGTAGATCTGGTGAGAGGCTGAGCCAACTGATTGAATAGAGCCATCTTTTCTGCCAGGCTGAGGGTGAAACGGTCAGGTTCTTCCTGACATTGGCTCTGGTTTTGTTTTTGGTCATTGCCCTCAATTGGGAAGACCTGCTTCTTGTACTCCTTGGCGTCATGCATCTGCTGGGCTTCATGTGCCTGTTCACGGGCTATAATGCTCTCCTGTGACGATGCCTTCACCGTTTGTGGCACATGAGTAGGAATCCTGCAGAGTAGTCAGGGACAGAGTCAAACATACAGGTGAAAGAAAACACACAGGAAAACAAAAGGTGACTTTCAGATGATTAAGAAAAGGGAAATGAATCATGAGCACTTGTAAACCTACGTGGCAGCGATGACCACCTCTTCGGTTGTGACTGGCTGAGTCCTGGATCTGTCCTGCGTCCGTCTTAATCTCCTGTCTACTGCTGCATTCCGGGAGCGAGGTTTTGGAGCTACGCCATCAATGCTCCTCTCTAATTCCTACAGTGGAATGTCAAAGAAATCCAATAAAATGTTGTATATCATCCAGCTGACATTACAGGAGTAGTTATGAAGTGAGAACTGTTGAAAAATGGGCTTCACAAATTAAAATAAGGGTTTTTTGGATTGAACGTAAGGATGGGTTTTGATGAATTTGAATAGCTTAGCTATATTACATTAGCACTTAGCACTTCTTTACTAGATACTATGTACCACAGTGCTTTAAAGTAGCTGTAGTTAAGCCTCTTATTAAAAAAACCTACACTTGATCCAGGCATTTGGACGAACTCAGAGGCATTTATCTAATCTTCCCTTTCTCAAACCCGGGACTTACCCTGAAGAGAGAGCGCTTGGCTGCTACACTCAGCTTGGCACGTTCATCGAGCTTCTCTTCATCAGCTGCAGAGGGAGAGGGATTAAAAATATGACATTTCCTGGATGATGTCTTCTCTGGAGCAGAAGATTGTGAAAGAAGTTTAAAAGAACTATAAAAGTATAAGCAAGATATTTGAGTCATTCCGCTGCTACCCCGATATTTCCTCTATTTCTTTATGACTTCCTGTTTATGACACCACTTAATATAAGTCTACAACCATGATTGGAAACATATACTGTATGTATATGTACACTTCTTACCTTCAGAGGAAGCAAAGTCTGAACTCACACAGGACCTTCAGAAGTGGAGAAAGATGTGGAGTATCAGTAAAAGCTCAGACTCATGTAGAAATAGAAAAAGGATACGAATCAAGACCACTCACCCCTGCCTGCTTAGAATGTTCTGGGCCTGTTGCATGACAAATAAGTCCCCAGGAGACACTGCATGCGAGGGGAGAGATGACTGCCTGCTCATCTTGGGTGAGTTGGGTGGCCCTCCAGTAACTGAATGTCTTGCAGGTACCTTTGCTGACGGGGGCAATGTTACATCCATGGGTGAGGAAGAGGACGGCCGCTCAGGAGAAAAAGCCTGCTGCTGCTGCCGAGCCCTGCGCTGATTTTCTAGGTTCATCAACTGCTCCCGTTCAGGAAATGATTCCACCCTGAATTGGGCCAGCTCATCCCCAATCTGGGTATGGCTGTGCTGAGGAATGGAGGATCCAGTGCTTGGGCTAGGAGCAGAGGTGTAGGCACTTAGGAAGATGCTTTCTTGCCCCATCAGCTCCCCTCTGTTCCTCCTTGCTGAGCTATCTGTCTCCTTCTGGGGGCAAGTATAGCCCAAGGAATAGTCATTGTCTGGCTCCTGATCCAAGGAGATGCCATATCTTTCAGCCAGCTGACGCCGCCGCTCAGCCTTGTAGCGGGAAATGCGCTCAGCCCTGGATTCCAAGTCTGGGACAGTGGTGGTGGATCCCAAACTGTAGACAGGTTCTGTGTGGATGGAGGACTGCGATTCAGGCTGGCATCGATCAGTAGACTGCGGCTCTGGGGCAACCAGCTGCATTTCATTGCTTTCTAATCTCTCCATGCCATACCACTGGAATGTAACTAAAGGGCAGAGGGAGATCATAAGTCAGTCATTCCTATAGAAACGCAAATTGGACACAAACATGAATACATCATACCAGAAGACCAGTGACAATGGCCATGACTAAATCTGTAGACCATCCATCATGTATATGTATGCATCAACTTAAATTAACTGAATTTAAAATAATGATATTCAGGGCTTTGTAACTAAAAATCCATCAACACCAACAAACATCGGTCCAGTTGCCGTATAACTCTGACCACCACAAAGCTCACAGGGATCAGCGGCTCTTGTATATCTTGGTGTGTCCTCCTCCAGAAGCCGGTTGACCACCAGGTTAGAAAGTTGAGCTGTATGCACATCGCCCTGTATTCCCTCCAGCCGCCGAGAAATACGCTCCTTCCTACAAACCACCGAAGCAGAGTAGGTGACAACTTCAGATGTTATCCTCTTGAACACGATCATTTCACTACCACTAGCCCACAAATTCGATATAACCATCATAAGTCTCTCACCTGTTCATCTCCCAATCGTTTGCACTTGTACCAATTCCTTCAAATCGTTTCCTCAATTCAGAGACTGCAAGAACGACACATAAAAACACAAAACAACTGTTATGGATCAATAAACTGAAAAGACTTTACTGTCACTGTTGTACGTTTTAACCTTATTTTAGAATGCTGATGTGAATCCCCCCTGGTAGAGAAGCTGTTTTGCACAATTACAAAACAGAGGGCGTCCGTCCAAGGCTTCAAAAAATCCTGAGACACATCTGCAAGAAATCAAAAGTAAAACTCTTACTCACCTTTGGGGAGATTGGCAGGGAGACCCACATCTATATCCTTGGAGGCTTTGGCTGGATTGTCATTCTCATCAAATAAGAATTCTTTCTGGAAGCTGAAAGAAGCAGGAAAAATAACTACTTTAAAAAGGGGTAAGCAGGGTTTGATTAATCAGAAGCAATTTTAAGAGGCTCAATGAAAGTCATCTGGAATTTGTACATAATCAGAGGGACATCAAAATCATTGAAAGATATGCTGCTAGTGGCTTTATCGCTTTTTAACTTGTAATCGCAACTGTTTAACCTCACAAATCTTACCTCACAGCTCTCTTCTGTAACAATCTGGCATTGCCAAGTTTGACGGGGGTCTCACTCCCAAGTCCTATGGCCAGAAAAAGACAAACACATTGTATAGAATACTGTGTATATATTACTAGTTACTTCTGCTATTGTGTTCTGTTGAGTTTTCTAAAAGTGAGCTGTCTGAGCCTATCAACTTGCTTATCAGCACAGTCTCTCTTCTGATGGCAAGTTTGCCTTCTGACTCCAGAAGAATTGATAGAGTCAGATGAAGCATATGTCAGCCTTCATCAGCCCCCTCATCTTCAACCCCACGACCAAAACCAACCTACTCAATGACTCAAGTTGTAACCAAGGACTTAATGAGAGTCTTATGGTGTAAAACAGATGGGGAACCACAAATTAGGTGAGGTCACAGCCAACAGACAGACATTAGTAGCGGTAACAAAGCAAGCTGTCAATAAGCCAATTATGTTCTCAGCACAAATAACAATGGGCCTCATTCACCAACTTCAAACTCATCATCAAGTGCTCTGATTGGTCAGGCTAAAACCAAAACACATACAATTTTTTCAGACCACTTGAACCGTGAAGTCAGCCGGATGGTAATAAATTTTCCTCCAATATTTTATCCAATCAGAATCAAGAACACAGCTGTGAGGTGTAATATCTTTGCAGATCTACGCAGCAAAGGGCATTGATGGAAGCAACCTAGAAAACAGGTTGTGCATTGCGCATTGTGATGTCTGTTCGCATCTCAAGCTTATACAATGTCTTGAACAACTCTTAAATCAAGTTCAATTTCTTGGCTCTCATCACCTTCGACAATGAACATTAGGGGCCGATTTGTCTAAGATTCTTCCAAGTCCAATTTCTAAATTCTAACCGCCTAACAGTGGTGGACCTCATCAACAACAATGCTGAGTTGAACTACAGGGAGAAGGTCTAGCACCAGGCAGGGTGGTGCACCAACAACCTGGCTGTGAGAGCAAGTAACTGTGGAGGCCAGAAATAGCACCGTGCAAGACTAAGAGTCCCCTATCTGTGATGCGTTGCATGGCGCTGGAGGCTACAGCTGCAGGGCAAGGATATCTGGTTGGAAAACAGGTTAGATAGGAGGAGGGGGGGGGGGGTCTACAGTTTCCTGACTGCAAACTCCCAGGAGGTCAAGATTCAGTCAGCAACACAAACCAAGTACCTGTCCCAAGTACCTGTCCCCCCCACTCCCAGACGGAGCTTCTAATCTCAGGTCTGGCCCAAACCTCCCAGACCCAGGATGATTCTCTTACCTTGGCTGCAAAACATGGTGCGACTCTGGTAATTTGATATCCATGGACTCCGGTACATTTTGGCAACAAAAGCAAAAAAAAGGAAAATAGAGTCTAAGTATAAACAAAGCAGAGAGAATGGGGGTTGTGGGAGATGATAAAGACAAAAAAGCAGTTTGTCAATGCACTAGGACAAATGGAGGGGAAGAGGGAGAGAAGTGTGACAGAGACAGAGAGAGCGAGAGAGCGAGTGATGATCCACGTCCTCGCCGCAGTGCTGATAGAAGCAGAGGTGGTCTGGAGCCAACGGAGCAGTGCTTGCAGAGCTGCCCTTTCTTAGATCCACTATTCTATCTCTGGTTCCTAATCACGAGGCTAAACTGTGCCCACTTCAACATCCAGGGCTAAAAGCTGCTCAGCACAGGCTAAGCTCATTAGCCAGGGCAATTAGAAACCATCCCGACTACAGTACAAAGTGTCCCACATTCTGCAGGATGAGGCAGCACGAGGAAAGGAAAAAAGTGTTTGTGTGTGAGAGAGAAGAGAGTTACGAGCTCCCAAGAGACTGCTGCCCGCCCTTGGCTCACACTCCTGGGTGCGATGCCAAAGAAACCGGTGCAGAACATCAGAAAGGAGGGGAGGAAATGGAAATAAGATGAGCAGAGGAAGAGTAGGAAGCTACAATGACCCTCTCAGCCAGATGAGAAATTCCATCATCTCTCAGTGAGGACAAAAAAAAGAAAACATAGGCAGGGAGGGAGAGATACGGAAGTACAGAAGGCGGGGGTAGCAAAGGTGAGTTAAAGAAAGAGGAACAATATGAGAGAAGGAATTGAAGCTCAATTGAATTAAAACTGTGAGCTCTGTTGTGGCGGCTGACAAAGAATGCAACCATTATGCTCACTGTGTTATTCCTAGAAGAACTGAAAGAGGAGCGAGAGGAAGAGAAATGGGTTGATTGACAGTCTGCACTTCTTTTAACAAAGTCATAAAACGTCAGTATGTGGTTGTCCCTAGATTGATATTCTGTGTGAGGCATGGGGAAAAGGGCGTGTACAAACTCATTCCATCAATGCGATTATACTGAAATCGACGGGTACACAGACATACCACAGTCTATACATCCATGTGTTGATGACATGCTTATCAATCTACTGATTTTGGACTGCAGAGACTCTGGCACAGAACCCAAGCGCTGCCTTTTAGTATCTGCTCAAAGACCTGACCGCCATCTTATCTCCCAGCAGCACACACAGCAAAACATGTCACCGCCAAACACATTGACTCCAACACAAACCAGGCCCAGAGGATGGAAGCAATCACAAATGACGACGACTCAATGGCTGCAGAATGTAGCAGGAAAGATATTAGAACGACTGACAACACTGGGAATATGCTGTTTTACAAAGAAACAGACACATGGAGAAAAAGAGCAATACACACTCATCCCCCACTGATGCTGTATGAAAAGACAAGAGCATGAAACATGTGGAAGTGACAGCAGCCTTCTCTAAAATCTCTGGCTCCTCTGTCCACACTAACAGATTTATTCTCTCTGGAGGATGTTGGATGGACTGCCTAAATTGATTTCTTTGTCTTCAAATGTAGTGCTGATGAGACATTTATAAATAATTTATTTTTGCATGGTTTCACTCTGATGCCATGGTAACCAAGCCCACCCAAACCACAAAAATCAGACAACAGAAACTAACAAATCAAAACCACAAAGCGCACACAACAACTGCTCTCCATGTTCTCCAACTATGTGAGATGGAATTTCATTTCATCACCAACACTGAACCATGAGCAGCCACTGAGCATCTGCTTCCAATAGCTGTCAGCATCCTCCTCCTCCACCTCTTCCTCCTCCTCCAAGGGTTGCTGGGACAGGCAGTGGCCCCATCAGACCCATTTCAAGCCAGGAGCCCCAGCTCCCCTGATTGAGGCCCTCCCCAAAGATGATGTAACACCCAACAGGCTTATGTAACTAATCTCTGCTGGCAGTTTTCTCTTCTGAAATAATGAAGGTGAACACCCTGACAACAAAACACTGGACTGTAGCTCAGTGTGCACATTCACGCCCATCCCACCCTGACACACAGCAAAACTCAAAACTCGGATCATTCGGATAATAGAAGGTATTTATCAATATGACATGAAATTGATACATCAAAGCCAATTTTGTATTACAAATGCAATCTTCGGGGCTTCTCTTCCATCCTTCAGAGACATTGCACACACACGCTACCCGACCAGGGCCCAGAACATCAGGAAGGACCCCACCCACCCACCCACACCACGTTCTGTTCTCCCTGCTACCCTCTGGGATGAGGTTTTGCAGCATCAGGAGCAGAACACCCAGATACTGCAACAGCTTCTTACCTCAAACCATCAGACTCCTAAACTCAAAATGACTAAAAATACCCACCACACCGCACTGTCACCAGGACAAACACCCCCCTCACCTCCCAGCAACCCCTCCCCCTACTAAGACTTCAGGACCCTTTGAATGAGGTGCTTCAACAGCTGAACAATCGTGCTCGCACCCCTCCTTTACTAGTCTCGACCTACAAAGCAAAGAGGGAAAGACTGACGAAAGATAATAAAAGCTTGAAGGAAAGAAAGTGTCTCGCTCGGAATAAAAACACAGATAAGCCTAGAACATGGCTTTATCTGACGGAGACAACTCAAAGACCAGCAAGCATCCTAGACCGACCAGGAACTTGGTTATTATTTCAGAGTGAAAAATAAAAATCGCCTCTATAACTGAATAAACAGTCAGCAGGGACTGAAAGCAAAACCTTCCTCTGCCTAGCAGCTGTGTGTGTGTGTGTGTGTGTGTGTGTGTGTGTGTGTGTGTGTGTGTTTGTGTGTTTATTGTCACATTATTGTGAAGAAAGTTTCATAAGTAAATTATCAAGAGCATCAATGTAGCCAAAACACAGTCAAGTTACATTATTGTTGTTGTTCGCATTTGAAATGTGTAAATAACAAATCTTCATGTGAACAATCATTCTTTTAACTGTTCTAGATGAGGTGATGTAAAAAAGAGCAGATTGATTATTATTGGGCCTCTTCAACTTCAAAAAATACAATCATGAAAAACAATAATATATCTTCCATGACGCTCAAATCTACATAACATTATCATTAAATAACATGATCCCTTACAATAACCAAATAAGTCTTTAAAGGTTAAACGACAATCTCTCACAAAGTTTCAAGATGTAAGAAGAGCTGAAACAGTAGTGTAAGCATTAGAGGTATTAAATTACCGTTTACAGCTTTCAACCCTAACTTTCCTAAAGATTTTGACGTTTCTAGCTGAAATAAAGCGGAAAAAGGTAGGCCACAGAAATTGTAGAACAATGTTTATGTTGTGTTTTATGTTTATTTATATTAGGTTAATGAAAGTAGTTTTTTAAACTCGCGATTTATCACAAATTAAACTGGCATCCATTTGTTGAAGGTTGAAAGTTAAAGTATTTTCAGAACTCACATGAAAACAACAAAAGAGTCTGAATCAAACATCACAAAACCGTCAGGCTCAATATAACATTATTACCAAAAAGTTATCGTTTTACCGCGATTGCGTTGACAAACTTGAGTCAAGTCGCGTCAACTTTGCTTCTATAGTCCATTATCAGAGATAACGTCGCAGAGAGCTTTATTGGCCCACAGCATCAGGAACATTCCCGAGCCGCTGCTTAAACCGTCTTGTGCTCCAGCTGCACCAAAGAAACAACTCGACAAATGTTTCATTCCTTCTGTACAGTTAGGAAACTCGACCAATCTGTATTTAGATGCATGGACAATAGAAACTCACCGAACTTTCCTGTAAAGACACGTATTGAGAAGACGGGATGAGACAGACTGTCCGCAGAGACACACAGCAGCCACGGGACCGTGAACACGCTCTCACTGTAAAGGCTTTCACCTCTGTCTGACATGTCACACCCAATAACACAACAACATCCGACATTTATTTCAAAATAAAACTCGCGTCTCGTACTGACTACATACATTAATTAAATCATAAATAAAGATTAATATCTACAACTACGTCCGCAAAACGACAATGACATAAATTCTCCTCTGGCAATACTAGCAAGTTTGTTTTGTGATGTGTAGTCTATGATTATGAGTTATACATTATACCGTTGTTGCTGTACTTGAATCGATACATTAAGTGTGTGTTTTAATATAATCACATGAACCTATAGTTGCAGTATTTCAATACATTTATAAATTTTTTCACATTGATCTATTTCATGTTAATCGAAAACATAATAAAATAGAAATACTCAAGTCTAGTCTTCAGATTTGGTGGACATTATTTGTGGAACCAGGCTATTATAGTGAAATTAGCAATGAATACTTACTTTATACAACTGTTGTGTGGGAGTGTAAATGTGAGCACGAGTGAACAACACCCACACAGGGTTCTGTCATGCTTCAATTTTGAAGGTTATACTGAATTGGTGTTGCTCTAAACTCTGTGATCTAGCTTGATTCCTATCTTCTGCCTGAATCTAAAGGAGTAGTATCGCAATTTTTTAATTATTTCTCCTCTATTACGTGTCTCCTCTATTACATTACATCAGATTACCCTGAGCACACGGGGTATCTCTCTATGAAGTATTAGTAAATTGTAAATCATATATGTGATATGTTTAACACAGCAATAAAGCCAGTCGTCTATTGGCACACCACTTCTTCTTCTATACAGTGCATTTACTAATATCAAAGTCGAAATGATTCAGAATTATACCCAAATATTTGCAAGATAGATAGATAGATAGATAGATAGATAGATAGATATAAACTTTATTGATTCCAAACTGAGAAATTGTTCAAAGGGTTGAGTTCATCAGACATCAAAGTTTCTGTCCCTGCTTAATAATTTAAATCTTTTAAAATTAAAACTTATTTGACGAGACTGGTTGATTTAGATTGTACTAGTCTTGACTATTGGCTGCTTCCGTGCACAGTGGCAATACATCCAGTAGGGGGCAGTAATGTGAGATTTAGCACCCAGTCTGCCTGATAAACTGTGAATGAAGAAGACGGTCACCGAGGCAACACCAACATTGTCTGGAATTGCTGTACGTTTCCACTCAGGTAAATCAATCTATTTAACACTCTTATGGTCGGAGATTCAAGTGACTTGTATGGTGTTGAAAATAGCTGAGAAAGAGTTCAGTCATTACACAGGTTTCTGTTTTAGTTAGCTGAATATGGTTTTTCCGAACACTTGCTAATAATAGCGTTTGCTAAATAAACCAGCTAACGGGTGCAACAGGTAAGGATAGCTAAACAACATGTCAAGTGTAATTCACGCTGCAAATGATAACTTGTGTTTATAGTATGCAGCTAACGCGGTGGAGTCGTACAAAACAAAAAAAGTGGCGTCTGGTGTCATAAATACAGTAGACGACACAGGAGCCAACACTTAGGAAACATTACGCTGACTTAAATTGTGCAACCGAACGCTATGTTAAACTTCCGCGACGTTTATGCTAGCTTGTTATGGTCAGCTACCTTTAGTGGCCATTGTCTGATATTGTCAATCGTGTGCGTGCATGCGTGCATGCGTGCTTAAGTAAATTATATATTGCAGACGAAAAAACAGTTACTTCCTTCTGTTATGTAAAAGAAGACGGGCAATTATTTTCCGGTTCTTATCAAAACAAAATAACGAGAAAACCAAATAACGAAACGTTTTCCGTTTTTTGCATTTCCAATTTCCGCTTAACAACATAAAAAAACAAATGTTTGGGTGTTTTACATAATTGTATCGTTTTCGTTTCAAAACAAAAACGAATGGACTAAATGAGGTTATAACGTGGTGAGCAGGGAAATAATATGTATTTTTAAGTAAGTGTTGGTATTAGCTTTAAAAAAAAAACAATGTCATTGAATTTTATAATCATCTCAAGCAAGCTTTCATCGCTCCAGTGTGACCTACTTACTTATTAAATTGCAAAGCTCAGAGTTATAAATCCCCAATGATAATGTTGTTTTTCTTAATTTGTTCACTTTGTGTTCAGGAGATTTGGTCGCCATGGCAAGTCAGCGACCTCCATCCAGTATGGGTCGACCAATGAGCCGTAGTGGATCTCTGATTCCTGGAATTGGAAGACCGCCGACAGCCTTTCGACCTCCTCCTACAGCTATACGACTTGGGACCGGGGTAAAATAGATTCTGATCCAAACAGATGCTTGGGTTTAAAACATGTCATGTGTTGACAGTATAGCACTAGTAGTAATGCCATTTCTGCTTTTACCTTCAAGATGGTTCCTGGGACAAGTGGTCATCCTGGTACGAGGGGGGGTGTGTCCATTACCACGCCTGGAGTCCTGTCAGCACAGATCATAGTGGCTGACAGGCCTGTCACCCAGCAGGGACTAAGTGGGATGAAGACTGGCATGAAAGGTAAAACGGAAGTGACATCACCTTCTGAGGTGGATTTGTAGATTGCCAGTCCTGAATGACATCACTTTCTCTGTCTCTCTCTCTCTCTCTCTCACTAACAGGACCTCAGAGACAGATCCTGGATAAATCCTACTATGTGGGCCTTCTCAGGTAGCACACATCGCTATTAGCACTACTGCCTCTTAACTGTATAACCTTATTTTAAAGTTCATACATAACATAGCCTTGTTTTTTTGTTGTCAGGGGTAAAATCAACGAATTGACCACAGAGACCAGCAAACTACACAAAGAGATAGACAACTTCAACCAGGAGAACTCTGTCTATCTCTCCTATGAGAAGAGGTAAATGTCTTTTACTCATTTGTGCTGAAAACCCTAATCAAATGAATTGTTCTCATCTTTCTGCCAGTATTACATTACATTACATTTCACATCATTTGAAATGCTAACTTCAGCACGTGTGCATGAAGTTATTGATGTAGTTAGAGTACGATACCGGCAAAATCAGATGAAGTGTTATACATCCACAGGATCAATAGGATTCTGCTGTTTTCCAAGAGGCGAGTTTGCCACTAAGGCATGTTCGTTTGTTGTACTGTGTCCTTAGAGCTGAAGGCCTGGCTGGAAACATTAAGGGTCTACAAGGACAGCTTGCTGACTACAACATGGTAACCAGCTGTAAACTTCACATTCTATCTCTATCATATGTAGAAGGTCAGAAACAAAAGCCAAACAGTTAGTAAAATGCACCGGCTAGTGTTTTGACCTACAGGGTGTCTTCAGACAATGAATACACTGCAGAGAAGTATCACTTGCTGCTACAGCCTCATGTTACTGTAATGAACACATCCTGTATGTTGAAACATTCCTGCACTTTAGTAAAAGGCTTGATGAATAGATTGATGTGTACGCAACATCATTTTGATTCATTCTGTGGTAACTTCTTTATTTTTATGTGTAGCTGGTGGACAAACTCAACACCAACATAGAGGTGGAGGACATCAACTACTACAACACCGTGAGTATTACATACATTCACACTCTCTTATATATTTGCAATAGTAGACTTATACTGGTACTCTATCCTAAGACATTTTCTGAAAACACAATGAAAATGTCTTCCTTCTTTCAGTTAAAAGCCCAGAATGACAGGGAAGCAGAGGGCATTGATGGTATCTTCACTGAAAGAAGAGGGTAAGTGCTTCCGGGAAATGTATAGTGATTCATTTCTCATGCTGACAATGATAGTTGTGTTTTTATTAATTTATTTTTGTTTTTATCAGATGAAACTGAAGACTATCAGGCTAAGAAATCTGCAAAAACTGATATATTGACATTATAGATTCTTGACAAACTGGCAAATTGTCCAGGTTATACCAAACCTCTCAAATGTAACTATCTGACATTTTAATATATGAATCCTCAATGTATCCCTCCTCCTCCTCCTCCTCCTCCTCTTCCTCCTCCTCCTCCTCCTCTTCCGCTACTCGCCTGTTGTCTTGCTGGTAGGTGAATGTCTGTTCTACGTCCAAATCGTGGTTCAAGGTTCCCCTTGCGTTTGCATATACAGTTCGGTCCACTTCCTCTTCATCATCTTCTTCGCAAAGTTGTCGGTGGCGGTAGTTGGAGAAGAGCATGTACCAGGACGGCCCTTTGATGGCACACATAATGAGCATGGAGGTGCTCAGTGCAATGGCTGCAACACATGCAGTAAACTTCCATGTGTTGCCAAGCACTGGTGTCAGGTCTGTATGGGGGTGGGAGGAGTGTATCAGTATTTAATATTTCTTAATGATATCCCCATGTGTAAACATTTCATGGGGATATGTAAACATGCAGAAATGTAAGCGGAACATCTCATTCTGACTTGAGTGAGGTCATTGTTGTTGATGACATAAGTGAGGCGCATATACAGTTTGTGTTCCCAGTGCCGTATCTTCACTCAACTTAGAAGAGGAAGAATGTCTATAACTCCATCATATTGACAGCAGTATAATAGAAATAGTAATTAGGAACTCGTAGTAGGAAGTCTATCCATAACACGGCCATAAGCATTTGAGCATAAGAGCCTCCAATCATAACCTCCTTCACCTCGCCTATACTCGAGTTTGAGTTTCATTATTATGACGTTCTATAACCAACCACCCTCAAAATCTTCAGACGCTTCAATTTTAATCACATTATTATTATCGTACCCTGGGAACATTGTGCTGTAAGCCTTCCTCTTACCTTTGTTGATGGTGTTGTTCAGGTTTTGTGTCATGACCTTTGACACACTGCTGGAACCCAAAAGTTGCAGTGTCTTCGAAGGTCCCTGTGGTGGATCTGGTGTGGAGGAGGTTGATGGGGATCGGTAACAGATAGTTGTTGTATCGAGAAGATAATGTCCAACCAGACTTTTTGGGGACCCGCATGTGACATTTGGTCCCACTGTCAAGGCAGAGCAGAATAACACTTAGCTCAACCTAAGCTACTAACCTAACCTACTCTTTCTTAGAACATTTCTATCTGGATAGGCATGTCAGCTATTAAAAGGAAAATTATGTTAGAATGTAAAACTATAAAAGAAGAAGAAGAAAGATTACCAAAAGTTGTTCCTGATGTTTTCATCTTTCCAATGCTGTTCCACAACTGACAGGAACAATTCCAGGGGTTTTCCTGCAGGTCCACTAAGCTCAGATGTTCCAGAATATTAGCGGTTATGCCGTCTAAAACCTCCAGATCGTTTGACCTCAGGTTCAGGACCTTAGTGGACCAGATGGGGATCACGTTTAGGAATGACTCATTTCACACATCTTCAAGGTTTGCATTTAGTTAGTGGAAAATGGAAAATATCTATCTAAACTTAAGATCTTCTCCACTAACATGTAACATCACCTGCAGTTTATTTAGCCCTCTAAATTGTTGTGAATGGAGTGTTGCCAGCAGGTTGTGGGACAAGTCCAACTTCATCAGGACCTCCAGGCCAGAGAACGCCTCCGGGTCCAGCCTGTAAGATAGCAGAGGAGAAACATTGGCAGTAGTAGTGAAACCAGTAAAGAAACATTAAACATGACAATATGGCAATCACTCTTTTAATATTTTGAAATGTAGTTTAGTGGTTGTATAGGTGCTTTGATTGTTACACGTTTTTGTTATTTACCTGGTAATTTTGTTCCTGGAGAGCGATAGCACGGTGAGATGCGGTACAACAGAGAAATATTTAGCTCCGATAGTTGTAACAAGGTTCCGGTCCAGGTGGACTTCTGTCAGATTGTGATAGGTTGCTAGGGCGAGCTGGTCCACCTCATTCAGGGTGATCTGGTTTCCCTTTACTATCAGCTCAGTAGTACAGACATTGCAGTCACTATTGGGAATGACTTGCAAAGACTTGTTGGTCAAGTTCTTAACCTGGTGATGAATAGATGGACAAGACAGAGAAATGTCTATAAATGTCTTTGGAATCAGTTCAGTTGGTATGGCAACAAAATAAATCAGTACAATCTCAAGACACACAAGAAACACAAGATGAAAAGTCTAATTGTGTTTTCTAGAGAGTACAGATTCTTTTCCATGGTTAGTCTCTCTGGCATGGACTAGCACATGAAAGCATTTCAGTCATGCATCCTAGATAAACAAAATATTCAAGAAGTAGTAGTTTTCCTACCAGTTCATTGTCGTCCTCAGCCGTTGCATTGTGTCCCAGCATATCCACTGTTGCTGACACAGTGATCCATAGTATTATGTAACAATAGTGCCACTTTGCCATAATGCTAAACCAAAAGTGAACAAACGGGGGGAAAAATGAGTGTAATGCTTTATCTCCAGAATACAAACAGCTTGACTTTCAAAACGTACGATACAAAACCAAGTACTCTATTTTCACCCCGTTACAAATGAGTACACTTCAACTTCCACTTTGCCCAGAGCTCTGAAAGGAAGACGAGGAAAAAGAGGGAGGCAATTCACAGAGAGATTCCCTCTCCTCAAACGGCCAGGGGTGCAATAGGCAGTTACAGGAGGGAAAGGAAATAATACAGCAACAAATACAGCAAAATATGAAACCAACCTTCTGTTTCACTTCTGTGTTATTGAATTATTATTAACATTCTTACCTGTTCTTCACCTTCAAGCTGCCAGTACAGGAAAAGACCTTTGTTCCTAGTTGTAAAAAGCTTGCCTAGACTCTTACTAGCTAAACATTGATGATATGACAAGCAGTCCTTCTTCCTTCTTTCGCTTACAAATCACATGGGCCTCTAACTTAATACCTACCTCAACTCAGTAAAGGGTGCGGAACAATATATGGCAGAACATCATAATGTGTGTGTTTACTTTGTTTGTGCTCTGTAGGAGAGAGGAGGCCATCAATTTGATCCAGGAGGAGATCAAGAGGGAAAGGCAAGTTGCTGATGAAGCTGTTCAGGCAATGCCAGCCGACAAGCAAGAGAAATACTTCTCCTTGACTGCAGCCAATGAAGACTTGTTACAGGTATTACTGTAGTATTGCAGACTCAAGCATGTTAGCATGAGCACATCTGGTAGTAATTTACGCTGTGTGTTTCTTAACTGGCCCTGTGTTTTTCTGTCTTGGCCTTGTCTTCTTCTTCTGTCATCAGGAACTGTCTGTTCATCAGGAAGAGCTGGACATCCTGCTGACCAGAAAGGATGTCTACAAAGCAGTGAGTTCTGAACAAGTGTGTGTGAGAAGTTCCCTCTGCAACTCCCTCCTTTGTCTGTCTTGATATGTTCTCTTCTGTGCAGGAGATGGCCCACTGTCAGATAAAGCAGGAGGTAGTGAGGCTTCATGTCACCTTGTCATCGCTGGAGATGAAGCGTGATGCCATGGAGGCTGAAGACAAGAGCCTGGGTTCCCCTCAGGAGGAGAGGGAGAAACTATTTAGACAGGTTAGTGTCAGAGCTAAAAGCTGCCTAAATATTGAATTCAATTCAATTCATCTTCATTTATATGGCGCCAAACCACAACAAATGGTATCTCAAGGCACTTTACATACAGAGCATTTAAAGATTGTTGAGATGCCGTTCTGTTTCCCAGGTTAAGGAGGACAACCAAGAGATCGCCAGTATGGAGAGGCAGTAAGTGTTTATATCAGGGCTTTCTTCCACATGTAGCAACAACAACAACTCTGACCTGTCTGACCACCATGACATTCACTATACGAGCTGACACCTTCATGTTATTCGCGCACAGGCTTGTAGAGGCACGGGAGAGGACCAATCAGATCACAGAGGAGATCAGGCAGCTTGAGAACGACACAGAGGAAGCTCATGGTAGGTAACACTGAAGAACTGTGGCCTGTAATGATATACTAAACTTCATGATTCAACTCAAATGTACAGGTTACAAGCTGCTTGCTTACATTCACATTTATTGAACACCTACACTAATCTTTGTATTGGTGATGCCTATAATGTCTAAATTCAATAGGTGACATCATTGCTCTGTTAACAGTTGCTTGTTTTCCTCTGTGTTAAGGAGAGTCTCAGCAAAAATACAAGGAGCTGAAGAGGAAAGAAGAAGAGATTGGGCGTGAGTTACCACAGACACAGTACAATACAACAATATGATGTCATAGCTATGGGTATGTACAGTGTGATGTACCTAACATAGACAAGGGTCCTTAAATGATTGTAATGTAGTCTTTCTTTCTTTCTTTCATTCAGGCTTTCTTGAGTTCTTTGATGATTCCAGGACTCAGGAGGAAGAGAGGATGAAACAGACTGAGGAAACCATCGTCTCTCTCCTGGAACACTGCAGTAGAGTGAGGAGGGGAGGGGGGAAAGAAGGATGATGAGAAGGATGGAGATTTATAGATGGAAGAAGAAAGTAAAAATGTATATATTGTGTGTGTGTGTGTGTGTGTGTCTGTGTGTTGTTTAGAACATGTCACGGCTTCGTCAGGTTGACACAGTGTCGGCCAGTGAGCTGAGGAGCATGCAAGAAGTGCTGGTCACCAAGGAGACGGAGGTGATCCAGTCAGAGAGCACTGCTAGGGGACTGACAACTGGTCAGTAATTAGCACACACACACACACACACACACACACACACACACACACACACATACACACAGCAGATCTGCTAAGCAACCCGTTTTCATCGTTCTGTCTCCTCCCAGAGTCGCAGCGTCTGCAGCAGGACCTGGAGAAGGTGCAGCAGCTGGAGGGGAAGATCACCGGTGAGCTCAGCACCCTGAAGGAGCGCGTCATCGCCATGGAGACCGAGCTGCACAACTACAGAGACCTGGACACCCTGAAGCACGCAGCCGACCAGAGGAAGACGGTAAGAAAACACCTGGCATGTGATTTATATTTCAAACATGTAGAAAGAAGAATAGTTCCTGATCATGACCTTATAAAGGTTTGAAGCAAATATATAGAATTGGTTGAGCTATTTTGTTTAACTTTGTCTTTGTGCTTTCACTGCAGAGACTGCAGGAGGACCGAGTATCACTGACTCAGGGCCAGGATTCATTCAGACAGCTGTTAGAGGAAATGAACCAGAAATATGAAGCTCTGAAGATCAAACTACAAGAGAATGAAACACACACTCAAGTCAGTACATACTACACACACACGTCACAACAGAACACTCATACATGATATATGAGCATGATATATAACCAAGGAGTATTGTGAGTATGATTATTTTGATATGTGTGTGTCTGTGTGTGTTCTGTTTTTTTTTTAGTTGGCTAACTTGGAGAGGAAGTGGCAACACGTGGAGCAGAACAACTTTGTAATGAAAGAGTGTATCCTTCATCCCTCTAATTCACAATCAGTAGCTATGTTTACGAAAGCACTTCTCACATTTGTGTAACAGCAGCACTGATGGTGTCAGAGGTTTAGGGGGCAATATTGTTGTGGTGTGTTGTAACTCGTTTCCTCTAAAGTACAGTTTTAAGGCGAGCATGCAGGAAGTTGTCCCTGTGACAGTAAATCAATTGTTCTGTTGTGAACCTTAACTCCAATGTCCATGTTAGTCATCGCCTCAAAGTCCAAGGAGAGTGACTACGCCACGGTAGCAAAGAATGTCGCTCAGCTAATGGCCCAATACAACAAGACCCTCATCGAAGCTCTGCAGAACAACAGGAGCTGAAGCACACACTCACACACATTTAGATGTGATCAGCAATGTCTGCTGTTGACTTCCGTTATAATAATAATAATAATAAGACCAGAAGACTGAACAATCCTTAATCTCTACTGTAGGAAAGAGACATTTTAATTTAATTGCAAACCATTCATCTTTTTTTCTTTAGATGTATTTTTTATTGTTTTTGCAGGTTGGGACCATACTGAAAATAAACATTTCCCAGAATGCCTTTCACCAAACTTGTGCAGACCTTGTACTATTATTATTATCATTATTAGAGTCAATTTCAAGGTGTACATTTCTCAATATCAAGTTTCATGGTGATACATTTAGAACATATACCTTGCCTTGGACTCTGGCCCCCATCCTTATGCACTACAATCACAATAAATACATTTTTTATATTTGTGAACAAATCATTTGCCCACCAAAGAGTCGATTGTAATTTAAAGGCAGTGATGAAAGCAGTGACAGAACCGGGTCGACCAGAGCAAACCCACCTCCTTATGAAGCACTTCACATTTAGATATGGAGTCAAAATGCATGAAAACAAAACATCCATACAGTTTGATTTTCTTTAGTGTTAAATAAAACGTGTGCATTTAAAAACCTTACAACTAAATTTAGAAGAAAAAAAGAAATCGATATAGTTTACTTGAATTACTTTTTGATTCTTGTTTTAATATTTGAAAACTGCCTTGCACTAAATGTCGGACAAAACCATATGTACAAAACTAAGTAAATAAATCTTCAAAGTTATTAAGTGAATCATTTCCAACCCTCAGTGCAAGAAAAATTAAAATCAAACCGAAAGAAAGGGAGCAGAAGTCAAACTTGCAGTAAGTGTGCGAGACAGTGATCATCTTCATGGAAACATAAGTTTCTCAGGCACAAGTCCACTGAGCCCTTGGCAGTGTCCTGAAGTTTACGCTGTCATGCCACCTGAGGAGAACTAAGGACATCTCTGTGGAATTGGGAACTCCTCTTCGTCCTTTCTTCAGTCGGCATTGTCAAGTGCTTCTGAAACATGAGAGGCTGTGTACTTGAGGCGGAAGCCACCTGCAATACAAATTTCACAAGCATCCAAGCAAATAATCATCCACAGACACACACACATACAGTGTACATCAGTGTAAATCCACCAAAAAAGCCAAAACAGTAAAAGCAAGTCTAAGGCCCTTTGGTTCTTAACCCTCCCCAAGACTTTTTGTTGTTTGAGAAGCGCAACAGTTTAGCCCAGTGGTTCCCAAACTTTTTCTGCAGGGAACCCCCTTTTATAGATCAGAATATCTTTGCTGGTTCTGCTGAGGTAAATGATTTGTGTAATCATGTCAACAACACATGATGTTATGTGATGATGGCACAATGGTAAATGGAGAAGGTCTATGAAGCTTTGTGTAGCACTTTTAGTAGCCTGTTCACACTGCAAAATACTTCCACTGGAGGAGAACACAGACATTTACACACCTCTCAGTGCTGTAATGTTTTGCAAAGAGCACATTTGACAATTTTCTTGTCTGACAGTGGGTATTTGAGTTGGTAATGTTAGGGGCAGGAAATGTGGTCTCTGTGGTTCCTGTGTTGCTGAAGCTGTATTACCTTGCTGTGTGGAGTCTATGGAGGGCTGGTTGCAGTCCTGAGCATAGTGGCCACTGATGCCACAGTTATAACAGGACACAATGCCATTCTTCTTGTTGACTCCCCCGCTCCCTAGTGTGGCAGCAGACAGCAGCCCCAGGGAGTTTGGATACACGTGCTGGTAAACGCGCTGGCAAAACACAGCTGATGGTGCTGATGGTGCCATTTGATGCAAGCTGTAGTTTGCAGCCACAGCCTGAGTGCCCAGCATATGGGATGGCAAGTCTGCATGGCTGTGAGAGTGGGTGTGTAAGGGCCCATATGAGGGGGGGAGGCCAGGAGGGTGGAAGAAGGGAGGAAGGGTGGCAGCACCATTGGCCTGGTGAGGAGGCTGGGCCTGGCTGAAGTAACTGTTACTGCACAGACTGGAGAGCTGGAAGAAAGCTGGGGGAATGCTAAATACCTGTCTTGTTGCAGCTGATGCTGCCATCTGGTGGGCAGGGAAAAATATAGGGGCTTGGTTACCTGATTTACCACCAACACTGTTGTTGTTGTTGCTGCCTCTGTTGCCACAGTTGTTGTGACAGCCACAAGTCCCACAGCCCATTGGTTGCGGCTGCTTCTGCTGTTGTTGCTGTAGTGGTGTCGGCTGCAGGGGAGCCACTTGCTGCTGGTGCATTTGCTGAAGGCTAATGGGATTGCAAGGGGAAACCCCGACACTTCCACAGAAAGTACTGCTGTTACTATAGGACGTACAGTTGTTATGTGCTGTGCTATGAGTCAGCGCTGGGCTGGGGATAGGGGCAGGACCGGGAGTGTGAGTAGGCACAGCTGGAAGCACAGCTGCTTGTACATGGCCAGGACATGGAGGTATTACTCCAGTCGCAGCAGACACTCCAACACTAGGCATGGCAGAAGATGGAATAGGTGGGATGGTGTACAGAGAAGGCAGGCCAGATGATAAGGGCATACCGGGGTGTTTGGCAAGTGAGGTCTCCACCAGTGGCAAAGAGGAGGCCGGGTCTGAGCTGATACTGGCTTGGTCTTGGCAGGGGAGAGCCTGTTGACGAGCAGAGGGAAAGGTTGTGGGTCCTGGAGACATTGCACTGATGACTCTAATGGGGGCTGGGTGTGAAGGCGGGGCTGCAGGAGAAGCACCTGCTGAAGGTCCATCAGCTCCCCCTTGGGTTTGAGACAAAGCTGTTTTAAAACTCTGAATCAGGGGCTGGGAGACAGGACTTCCTGGAAGGGCCAGAGGTGGAAGTCCAAAGGTTGGGAGCAGTTCCCTCTTTTCTGGTTCTGCCACAATTCCAGGACCAGAAATTGTTGGAGGCACAAGGGACATCTGCATCATGAGTGTCCCTGATGAGGGCTTCCCATCAGATATGACACTTTGGCTTGGAGGAGGCACCAATGGAAGTGACGAGTCAACAACCCCATTGCGGAGCATGTATGGTATAGAATGCACGAAAGGGAGATGGTTAAAGTCAGCGTTGATCTCTGAACAGGGGGGTTCAACCTGGAGCTGTGGGCCGTTGGGAGCCAGAGGAAGGGCAGGGGATACATTCCCTGCCACAATTTGAGTCTGACGGCTGAAGAAGACGTCAGGGACTTGTTCTTTACTCGAGTCGTCAGAGTGGCTGTCAGTATCTACAAGAGAGAAAAGATGAGGTTAGATGACATTCAGTCAGTTTTCCATCATCATACATGTCTGTGGAGAGTAAGACAAGCAGCCACACAACATCAATCATATCATAGAATGGAGCTGTTCACATTGATATTTGAATGTGACCTGTGTGCGATACCAGTCTGACCTTTATTGTTGTCATCCTCACTATCCAGGCTCTGTGCTCCATGGTGCTGAGGGCTGGACGTAGAGCTCTCTGAGGACGATTCACCCATGGTGTCTGGACCAGAACAAACATCTACATTAACATGTGCGAGTCAAACACAGCACACGCTTTTTCCAATTAAAGGTGCAGATTTAGAAGATGGTAAACCAAAGCCAGCCGTGTCACTATGTGGAATGGGGATGACTTTACCATTCATCCAACAAATAAGGTTGTGAAAAAACAGCAAACTCCTTCCTCAGATTCTATGATGATGATATGATTTCACATCCTCCATACAACACCCACCTTTTCCCTGGGATGAAAGAGCAGAAACTAAACTGCCACTGGTAATATAAGCAGTTCCTTTCCCCTTCCCCTTTCCTTTGTCCCTGAGGGAAAAGCAGAAAGGGGACAGAAGAAGAGTAAATGTAAAGGTGGTGCATGATAGAAGTGGGTCATCACTTCAAAGACAAAGACAAAGACACTACTTCATCTTCGCCATCTGAAATTCATTTTATGTCATAGTTGATGTTTAGCAAGGCTGTATCAGTTTACAGATGATGATATTCTACAACAATAAACATCTGACACAGTCCAATACTTCTTGGTGACACACAGGGTCAACAAGACTTATTTTGCCTTCCTATGTTGCTCAAGAGTGTAATCCTCAGCCATAATATGTTTATTTTATGTTTCCCACGCCTACCTGTCTGTGGGAAGGACTCGGCTCTTGCCCTTGGCGCCTGGGTGGCCTCTCTTCTCTCTGTCGTGGTGCTGTGAAGACGACAATCGCAATGTTTCACTTTCATCCAAAACATTCAAAACAGCCTTAAATACTGTAACTAAATTTCTCTTCAGTGTAGTATTTTTTTGTATTTCTCATTAAAACAGTGCTTGTGTACCACATGACAAATAAAGGAATACAATCTACTTTTATTTTATTTTGGATCTTATCGGTTTTCAGTGATTGTTCCAGCTACTTTGTTTCTCTCACACACACATATTGATGCAAAGCCTTGGTACCATTTCAAACAAAACCATTTCCTCTGAAATAAGTTGAAACTGGCCAAAGTAATTGGCATCCACCATTCTCTATTTCATATTTACAAGAACTGACTCTTGATGATATTATTATATATATTTTATCTCAAATAATAAAACAAATAGCCTAATATGTTGTGACCCTTTTGAGGCAATCACTGCAATAAGGCGTTCTGTAGTTCTGAATGAGATTATTGACACTATTCTGTTGGAGGAGCTCTCTCTCTCTCTTCACCACATCTCCTCCCACCTGTTCAACTTCAACTTCCTGGTTGCTCCTCAGCGCAGAGCTCTTCTTCCTCCTCTCTGTCAGACCACTGAGCTCAGAGCAGCGCCACCCCCTGCAACAGTTTCCCTGAAAACCTTTGGCACTAGAGAAAGGTTTACTGATGACCGGAATGGAAAAGACATTTGGACAGTAATGAACAGTGATTGTTCTACTACCCTTTCTGCCCAAATACTATAACAATAGTGGCAAAATAAGAACGGATCAAACATCTAGTACTAGGTATGTTTCGGCTTAATTTAAAACAGCTGTACATTTCAACTGAATCAGCATAGACCCCAGAAAATGAAGATGAGAGTGAATATGAGCATAGGCACCAGTCAGACCTTTGGCAGTGAACATACCTTTGAGTTGGACTCCTTGCCCCATGTTTTTTCTTGTGTCCCTGACCATACGGCTCTAAATCTGACAGCAAAGAGACTTAATATAAGACTTAATAAAGAAGTGAAAGAATAGAAAAGATATGAAGATAAAGTTGAGCAAATGTATAAATACAACTACACATCAGATCAGATTTTCACGTCATCTGGACAGATTTTTCTCAACACAGGATTGTTTTCACTAGATGTATTCAGCTAATTAAGTAGTTTTAGCAAGAAATACACACTAGAATAGCAAATAACATACCAATAACTATTATGAGCAGTAGTTATTTGTGTGATTGGACTGTGAGACATACATAGCGGTAAAATATGAGGATTTGAAACAGTCAGTCTTTACAATGGCTTCCAACAATAAACCAGAGTTCTCTTGTGTTTACCATGTAGTTTAGGCTAGCGTCATAGCGCTGGTTAGTTAGCCCTTCCTTACTTTGTCTGCTGGGCCTCATTCACAGTCACATGGAAATGTTTCCATTTTCTTTACTCCTCTCTCACTACTATCATTAACAGCTAAACAGAATTCTTATGGGAAACATACTGTAGAATAATTACACTAGTACCACCTTCCTCCTGACTGGATACATCCGAGCAGTCTCCCTGGTAAATCTTTCCCAGCTGGCAGTTGCCTGTAAGGAGAGACACATTTAGTAATAAAGGTCAGGCTTTTAGACCATTTTAGACTCACAACTGCCCGAGTACAATACCATAGAAATTATTTTTTTGCATATTTGTCACACTTAACTGTTTCAGATATTCAGTATCAATTTAATAAAACTAAGTCAATCTTCGCGAACACAACATCAAGTTTTTAAATGATCATTCAATGTATCCGCTCTCACTGTGGCTCCGGAACCCCAGAGGCTTAGAAAAGGCTTTGTAACGTTTTCAAGGGTGATACATTTCACACACAATCAATCACAACATTATAGCCCTTCAATCTCTCATTAATACTTACATCCGCAGCAATTGTGTTTTGAAGAGTAGCTGGAGTCACAGTTGAAGAAGCTGCAGACCTTTCTGCTCTGTTTAAAAAATGGAGGGGCAGACAGGAACCTTTCCCTACAGGGGTAAAGGAAGATAGAGTAGGAGATGGAGAAGGGAAGAGAAGAGAAGATAAGAGATTAAAGGTTTTTCAGGAGGGGTAGGGCAGGAAAATCATTAATTTGTTCTGATCCATTTTCCATCATCAGAGCATTTTGCAAACCTGCTCCAACAAGTTTGACCATTGACAATGATATTGTATTGACTGTAGCAAAATAACACCAACAGTTAAATAACTCCATAGAATGACGATGACACAATGCATAAGCGCAGACATGAACCCCCATGCATGTACACAGGTGCGCACATTTAACTTTAGGAAGGACCTTAATGTATAAGGAAAAAAGGAAGAAACGTTTGGAAAACTTGGGAAACTTTGGGAAACTTTGACTTCTTTCTCACCCTGCTGACCAACTGATGCAGATATGGGGACAAGATCCTGCAGTGAACCCAGAACCTCGAAGACCTCTGCATCCGTTTGCTTTCATCTTTTTGTATGACCTTGACTCAAATTGTGGATCAAGAAACAACTAATTCTCCTTTTTCCTCAACATCACGAAGACAACTCTTCAACAAACTCAGGCCCAGGACTGAAATATTGGAGCAAAGCTCACCACAACTTTTACAAAAACAAACAATTTGGTCCATGGTTACACTGTCAATTTGGGAATATCAACCAAAAATTAAATAATTAAATAAAATATAATAAATAAAATTTGCCCCAAACCAGAAAATGATCCTTGTGTCCTGTAGATGCTGATTTTTAAATTTTTAGAGCTCTAGCTCTAAAATTGCCTGAGATATGGGCTTTTTTTTTAAAAAAAACGATTTGGTCCGTGGTTACACTGTCTTTCGGGAAAATTGGACCAAAAATAAAATTTGCCCCAAACTACCAGAAAACGATCCTTGTGTCCTGCAGATGCTGATTTTGCAAGTTTAAGAGCTCTAGCTGTAGAATTGCCCGAAACATAGGCTTTTCTGAAAAACTAACAATTTGGTCCATGGTTACACTGTCGTTCGGGAAAATTGGACCAAAAATAAAATTTGCCCCAAACTACCAGAAAATGATCCTTGTGTCCTGCAGATGCTGATTTTGCAATTTTTAGAGCTCTAGCTCTGAAATTGCCCGAGATATGGGTTTTTCAAATAACTAACAATTTAGTCCACGGTTACACTGTCGTTCGGGAAAATTGGACCAAAAATTTAATTTGCCCCAAACTACCAGAAAATGATCCTCGTGTCCTCTAGATGCTGATTTTGCAGTTTTTAGGGCTCTAGCTCTAAAATTGCCCGAGATATGGGTTTTTCAAAAATACTTACAATTTGGTCCATGGTTACACTGTCGTTCGGGGAAAATTGGACCAAAAATAAAATTTGCCCCAAACTGCCAGAAAATGATCCTTGTGTCCTGTAGCTGCTGATTTTGCAATTTTTAGAGCTCTAGCTCTAAAATTGCCCGAAATATGGGCTTTTTAAAAAAACAAACAATTTGGTCCATGGTTACACTGTCGTTCGGGAAAATTGGACCAAAAATAAAATTTGCCCCAAACTACCAGAAAATGATCCTTGTGTCCTGCAGATGCTGATTTTGCAATTTGTAGAGCTCTAGCTCTGAAATTGCCCAAGATATGGGCTTTTCTAAAGAAACGTACAATTTGGTCCATGGTTACACTGTCGCTGGGGAAAATTGGACCAAAAATAAAATTTGCCCCAAACTACCACATAATGATCCTCGTGTCCTACAGATGCTGATTTTGCAACTTTTAGAGCTCTAGCTCTAAAATTGCCTGAGATATGGGCTTTTTAAAAAAACAAAGAATTTGGTCCATGGTTACACTGTCATTCGGGAAAATTGGACCAAAAATTAAATTTGCTCCAAACTACCAGAAAATGATCCTTGTGTCCTCTAGATGCTGATTTTGCAGTTTTTAGGGCTCTAGCTCTAAAATTGCCCGAGATATGGGTTTTTCAAAAATACTTACAATTTGGTCCATGGTTACACTGTCGTTCGGGAAAATTGAACCAAAAAAAATAAATTTGCCCCAAACAACCAGAAAACGATCCTCGTGTCCTGCAGATGCTGATTTTGCAACTTTTTAGAGCTCTAGCTCAAAAATTGCCCGAGATATGGGCTTTTCAAAAAAAAACTAAGAATTTGGTCCATGGTTACACTGTCATTGAGGAAAATTGGACCAAAAATAAAATTTGCCCCAAACTACCAGAAAACGATCCTTGTGTCCTGCAGATGCTGATTTTGCAATTTTTAGAGCTCTAGCTCTGAAATTGCCCAAGATATGGGCTTTTCTAAAAAAACTTACAATTTGCTCCATGGTTACACTGTCGTTCGGGAAAATTGGACCAAAAATAAAATTTGCCCCAAACTACCAGAAAATGATCCTCGTGTCCTACAGATGCTGATTTTGCAATTTTTAGAGCTCTAGCTCTGAAATTACCTGAGATATGGGCTTTTCAAAAATACTTACAATTTGGTCCATGGTTACACTGTCGTTCGGGAAAATTGGACCAAAAATAAAATTTGCCCCAAACTACCAGAAAATTATCCTTGTGTCCTGTAGCTGCTGATTTTGCAATTTTTAGAGCTCTAGCTCTGAAATTGCCCAAGATATGGGCTTTTCTAAAAACCTTACAATTTGGTCCATGGTTACACTGTCGTTCGGGAAAATTGGACCAAAAATAAAATTTGCCCCAAACTACCAGAAAATGATCCTTGTGTCCTGTAGCTGCTGATTTTGCAATTTGTAGAGCTCTAGCTCTGAAATTGCCCAAGATATGGGCTTTTCTAAGAAACGTACAATTTGGTCCATGGTTACACTGTCGTTCGGGAAAATTGGACCAAAAATAAAATTTGCCCCAAACTACCACATAATGATCCTCGTGTCCTACAGATGCTGATTTTGCAACTTTTAGAGCTCTAGCTCTAAAATTGCCTGAGATATGGGCTTCTTAAAAAAACAAACAATTTGGTCCATGGTTACACTGCCATTCGGGAAAATTGGACCAAAAATTAAATTTGCCCCAAACTACCAGAAAATGATCCTTGTGTCCTCTAGATGCTGATTTTGCAGTTTTTAGGGCTCTAGCTCTAAAATTGCCCGAGATATGGGTTTTTCAAAAATACTTACAATTTGGTCCATGGTTACACTGTCGTTCGGGAAAATTGAACCAAAAAAAATAAATTTGCCCCAAACAACCAGAAAACGATCCTCGTGTCCTGCAGATGCTGATTTTGCAACTTTTTAGAGCTCTAGCTCAAAAATTGCCCGAGATATGGGCTTTTCAAAAAAAAACTAAGAATTTGGTCCATGGTTACACTGTCATTGAGGAAAATTGGACCAAAAATAAAATTTGCCCCAAACTACCAGAAAACGATCCTTGTGTCCTGCAGATGCTGATTTTGAAATTTTTAGAGCTCTAGCTCTGAAATTGCCCGAGATATGGGCTTTTCTAAAAAACTTACAATTTGCTCCATGGTTACACTGTCGTTCGGCAAAATTGCACCAAAAATAAAATTTGTTCCAAACTACCAGAAAATGATCCTTGTGTCCTGTAGATGCTGATTTTGCAATTTGTAGGGCTCTAGCTCTGAAATTGCCCGAGATATGGGTTTTTTTTTAAAACGTACATTTTGGTCCTTGGTTACACTGTCGTTCGGGAGAATTGGACCAAAAATAAAATTTGCCCCAAACTACCACATAATGATCCTCATGTCCTACAGATGCTGATTTTGCAACTTTTAGAGCTCTAGCGCTAAAATTGCCTGAGATATGGGCTTATTAAAAAAACAAAGAATTTGGTCCGTGGTTACACTGTCGTTCGGGAAAATTGGACCAAAAATAAAATTTGCCCCAAACTACCAGAAAACGATCCTCGTGTCCTGCAGATGCTGATTTTGCAACTTTTAGAGCTCTAGCTCTATTGCCCGAGATATGGGCTTTTCAAAAAAACTAACAATTTGGTCCATGGTTACACTGTCATTGAGGAAAATTGGGCCAAAAATAAAATTTGCCCCAAACTACCAGAAAATGATCCTCGTGTCCTGTAGCTGCTGATTTAGCAATTTTTAGAGCTCTAGCTCTAAAATTGCCCGAAATATGGGCTTTTTTAAAAAACTTACAATTTGCTCCATGGTTACACTGTCGTTCGGCAAAATTGCACCAAAAATAAAATTTGTTCCAAACTACCAGAAAATGATCCTTGTGTCCTGTAGATGCTGATTTTGCAATTTGTAGGGCTCTAGCTCTGAAATTGCCCGAGATATGGGTTTTTTTTAAAAACGTACAATTTGGTCCATGGTTACACTGTCGTTCGGGAAAATTGGACCAAAAATAAAATTTGCCCCAAACTACCACATAATGATCCTCATGTCCTACAGATGCTGATTTTGCAACTTTTAGAGCTCTAGCGCTAAAATTGCCTGAGATATGGGCTTATTAAAAAAACAAAGAATTTGGTCCGTGGTTACACTGTCGTTCGGGAAAATTGGACCAAAAATAAAATTTGCCCCAAACTACCAGAAAACGATCCTCGTGTCCTGCAGATGCTGATTTTGCAATTTTTAGAGCTCTAGCTCTATTGCCCGAGATATGGGCTTTTCAAAAAAACTAACAATTTGGTCCATGGTTACACTGTCATTGAGGAAAATTGGGCCAAAAATAAAATTTGCCCCAAACTACCAGAAAATGATCCTCGTGTCCTGTAGCTGCTGATTTAGCAATTTTTAGAGCTCTAGCTCTAAAATTGCCCGAAATATGGGCTTTTCTAAAAAAACTTACAATTTGGTCCATGGTTACACTGTCGTTCGGGAAAATTGGACCAAAAATAAAATTTGCCCCAAACTACCAGAAAATGATCCTCGTGTCCTACAGATGCTGATTTTGCAATTTTTAGAGCTCTAGCTCTGAAATTACCTGAGATATGGGCTTTTCAAAAATACTTACAATTTGGTCCATGGTTACACTGTCGTTCGGGAAAATTGGACCAAAAATAAAATTTGCCCCAAACTACCAGAAAATGATCCTCGTGTCCTACAGATGCTGATTTTGCAATTTTTAGAGCTCTAGCTCTGAAATTACCTGAGATATGGGTTTTTCAAAAATACTTACAATTTGGTCCATGGTTACACTGTCGTTCGGGAAAATTGGACCAAAAATAAAATTTGCCCCAAACTACCAGAAAATGATCCTTGTGTCCTGTAGATGCTGATTTTGCAACTTTTAGAGCTCTAGCTCTATTGCCCGAGATATGGGCTTTTCAAAAAAACTAACAATTTGGTCCATGGTTACACTGTCATTGAGGAAAATTGGGCCAAAAATAAAATTTGCCCCAAACTACCAGAAAATGATCCTCGTGTCCTGTAGCTGCTGATTTAGCAATTTTTAGAGCTCTAGCTCTAAAATTGCCCGAAATATGGGCTTTTTTAAAAAATTTACAATTTGCTCCATGGTTACACTGTCGTTCGGCAAAATTGCACCAAAAATAAAATTTGTTCCAAACTACCAGAAAATGATCCTTGTGTCCTGTAGATGCTGATTTTGCAATTTGTAGGGCTCTAGCTCTGAAATTGCCCGAGATATGGGTTTTTTTTAAAAACGTACAATTTGGTCCATGGTTACACTGTCGTTCGGGAAAATTGGACCAAAAATAAAATTTGCCCCAAACTACCACATAATGATCCTCATGTCCTACAGATGCTGATTTTGCAACTTTTAGAGCTCTAGCGCTAAAATTGCCTGAGATATGGGCTTATTAAAAAAACAAAGAATTTGGTCCGTGGTTACACTGTCGTTCGGGAAAATTGGACCAAAAATAAAATTTGCCCCAAACTACCAGAAAACGATCCTCGTGTCCTGCAGATGCTGATTTTGCAATTTTTAGAGCTCTAGCTCTATTGCCCGAGATATGGGCTTTTCAAAAAAACTAACAATTTGGTCCATGGTTACACTGTCATTGAGGAAAATTGGGCCAAAAATTAAATTTGCCCCAAACTACCAGAAAATGATCATTGTGTCCTACAGATGCTGATTTTGCAATTTTTAGAGCTCTAGCTCTGAAATTGCCCGAGATATGGGCTTTTCTAAAAAACTAAGAATTTTGTCCATGGTTACACTGTCGTTTGGGAAAATTGGACCAAAAATAAAATTTGCCCCAAACTACCAGAAAATGATCCTCGTGTCCTGTAGATGCTGATATTGCAATTTTTAGAGCTCTAGCTCTGAAATTACCTGAGATATGGGCTTTTCAAAAATACTTACAATTTGGTCCATGGTTACACTGTCGTTCGGGAAAATTGGACCAAAAATAAAATTTGCCCCAAACTAGCAGAAAATGATCCTCGTGTCCTACAGATGCTGATTTTGCAACTTTTAGAGCTCTAGCGCTAAAATTGCCTGAGATATGGGCTTTTTAAAAAAACAAAGAATTTGGTCCATGGTTACACTGTCGTTCGGGAAAATTGTACCAAAAATTAAATTTGCCCCAAACTACCAGAAAATGATCCTTGTGTCCTCTAGATGCTGATTTTGCAGTTTTTAGGGCTCTAGCTCTGAAATTGCCCGAGATATGGGTTTTTCAAAAAAACGAACAATTTAGTCCATGGTTACACTGTCGCTGGGGAAAATTGGACCAAAAATAAAATTTGCCGCAAACTACCAGAAAACGATCCTCGTGTCCTGCAGATGCTGATTTTGCAACTTTTAGAGCTCTAGCTCTATTGCCCGAGATATGGGCTTTTCAAAAAAACTAACAATTTGGTCCATGGTTACACTGTCATTTAGGAAAATTGGGCCAAAAATTAAATTTGCCCCAAACTACCAAAAAACGATCCTTGTGTCCTACAGATGCTGATTTTGCAATTTTTAGAGCTCTAGCTCTGAAATTGCCCGAGATATGGGCTTTTCTAAAAAACTAAGAATTTTGTCCATGGTTACACTGTCGTTTGGGAAAATTGGGCCAAAAATAAAATTTGCCCCAAACTACCAGAAAATGATCCTCGTGTCCTGTAGATGCTGATATTGCAATTTTTAGAGCTCTAGCTCTGAAATTACCTGAGCTATGGGCTTTTCAAAAATACTTACAATTTGGTCCATGGTTACACTGTCGTTCGGGAAAATTGGACCAAAAATAAAATTTGCCCCAAACTAGCAGAAAATGATCCTCGTGTCCTACAGATGCTGATTTTGCAACTTTTAGAGCTCTAGCGCTAAAATTGCCTGAGATATGGGCTTTTTAAAAAAACAAAGAATTTGGTCCATGGTTACACTGTCGTTCGGGAAAATTGTACCAAAAATTAAATTTGCCCCAAACTACCAGAAAATGATCCTTGTGTCCTCTAGATGCTGATTTTGCAGTTTTTAGGGCTCTAGCTCTAAAATTGCCCCAGATATGGGTTTTTCAAAAATACTTACAATTTGGTCCATGGTTACACTGTCGTTCGGGAAAATTGGACCAAAAATAAAATTTGCCCCAAACTACCAGAAAATGATCCTTGTGTCCTGTAGATGCTGATTTTGCAACTTTTAGAGCTCTAGCTCTATTGCCCGAGATATGGGCTTTTCAAAAAAACTAACAATTTGGTCCATGGTTACACTGTCATTGAGGAAAATTGGGCCAAAAATTAAATTTGCCCCAAACTACCAGAAAATGATCATTGTGTCCTACAGATGCTGATTTTGCAATTTTTAGAGCTCTAGCTCTGAAATTGCCCAAGATATGGGCTTTTCTAAAAAAACTTACAATTTGGTCCATGGTTACACTGTCTTTCGGGAAAATTGGACCAAAAATAAAATTTGCCCCAAACTACCAGAAAATGATCCTCGTGTCCTACAGATGCTGATTTTGCAATTTTTAGAGCTCTAGCTCTGAAATTACCTGAGATATGGGCTTTTCAAAAATACTTACAATTTGGTCCATGGTTACACTGTCGTTCGGGAAAATTGGACCAAAAATAAAATTTGCCCCAAACTACCAGAAAATGATCCTCGTGTCCTACAGATGCTGATTTTGCAATTTTTAGAGCTCTAGCTCTGAAATTGCCCAAGATATGGGCTTTTCTAAAAAACGTACAATTTGGTCCATGGTTACACTGTCGTTCGGGAAAATTGGACCAAAAATAAAATTTGCCCCAAACTACCAGAAAATGATCCTTGTGTCCTGTAGCTGCTGATTTAGCAATTTTTAGAGCTCTAGCTCTAAAATTGCCCGAAATATGGGCTTTTTTAAAAAACAAACAATTTGGTCCATGGTTACACTGTCGTTCGGGAAAATTGGACCAAAAATAAAATTTGCCCCAAACTACCAGAAAATGATCCTCATGTCCTACAGATGCAGATTTTGCAACTTTTAGAGCTCTAGCGCTAAAATTGCCTGAGATATGGGCTTTTTAAAAAAACAAAGAATTTGGTCCATGGTTACACTGTCGTTCGGGAAAATTGTACCAAAAATTAAATTTGCCCCAAACTACCAGAAAATGATCATTGTGTCCTACAGATGCTGATTTTGCAATTTTTAGAGCTCTAGCTCTGAAATTGCCCAAGATATGGGCTTTTCTAAAAAAACTTACAATTTGGTCCATGGTTACACTGTCGTTCGGGAAAATTGGACCAAAAATAAAATTTGCCCCAAACTGCCAGAAAATTATCCTTGTGTCCTGTAGCTGCTGATTTTGCAATTTTTAGAGCTCTAGCTCTGAAATTACCTGAGATATGGGCTTTTCAAAAATACTTACAATTTGGTCCATGGTTACACTGTCGTTCGGGAAAATTGGACCAAAAATAAAATTTGCCCCAAACTAGCAGAAAATGATCCTCGTGTCCTACAGATGCTGATTTTGCAACTTTTAGAACTCTAGCTCAAAAGTTGCCCGAGATATGGGCTTTTCAAAAAAACTAACAATTTGGTCCATGGTTGCACTGTCATTGAGGAAAATTGGGCCAAAAATTAAATTTGCCCCAAACTACCAGAAAGCGATCCTTGTGTCCTACAGATGCTGATTTTGCAACTTTAATTGCCCGAGATATTGGCTTTTTTCTAAAAAAAACAATTTGGTCCATGGTTACACTGTCGTTCGGGAAAATTGGACCAAAAAACTAACACCTCCCGTGTATGGTATATATGTGAATATACCAAGATAATCTACCAGTTTACTTTCTTAGTCCACACAGGGACTCGATCCAACGACCCTCCAGTTCCCAGCTGGGATGTCTACCCACTGAGCCACTGGGACACACATAGTTAACCATCCATTTTTGGAGTATTTTAACAAAGAATTCTAGAGCTCTAGCTCTGAAATCCACCAAGTACAGGGCTTTCAACAAAAATGATGCATTTATTACACTGACATTTTTGGAATTTAAACTGAATATTCAATTTGCCCCAAACTTACAGAAAATGATCCCTGTGTCATGTGAATGCATCAAGATATGCTGCCAGTCCACCTTCTCAGACACCACAGGGACTTGAACCAGTGACCCTCCAGTTCCCAGCTGTGATGTGTACCGCCTGAGCCACTGCGACACACAAAGTGAAACTTCCATTTGTGGAATATTGGAACAAAGAATTATAGAGCTCTAGCTCTGAAATCCACCAAGAACTGGGCTTTCATCAAAAATGATCTATTTATTACCCTGTCATTTTGGGAATTTCAACAAAAAATTCAATTTGCCCCAAACTACCACACAATGATCCTTGTGCCCTGTAGATGCTGCAATTTTTAGAGCTCTAGCTCTGAAATTGCCGGAGATATGGGCTTTTTAAAAAAAAAAAAAAACGATTTGGACCATGGTTACACTGTTGTTCGGGAAAATTGGACCAAAAATAAAATTTGCCCCAAACTAGCAGAAAATGATCCTTGTGTCCTGTAGATGCTGATTTCGCAATTTTTAGAGCTCTAGCTCTGAAATTGCCCGAGATATGGGCTTTTCAAAAATACTTACAATTTGGTCCATGGTTACACTGTCGCTCGGGGAAATTGGACCAAACATAAAGTTTGCCCCAAACTACCACATAATGATCCTGGTGTCCTACAGATGCTGATTTTGCAAGTTTTAGAGCTCTAGCTCTAAAATTGCCTGAGATATGGGCTTTTTAAAAAAACAAAGAATTTGGTCCATGGTTACACTGTCGTTCGGGAAAATTGGACCAAAAATTAAATTTGCCCCAAACTACCAGAAAATGATCCTCGTGTCCTCTAGATGCTGATTTTGCAGTTTTTAGGGCTCTAGCTCTGAAATTGCCCGAGATATGGGTTTTTCAAAAATACTTACAATTTGGTCCATGGTTACACTGTCGTTCGGGAAAATTGAACCAAAAAAAATAAATTTGCCCCAAACAACCAGAAAACGATCCTTGTGTCCTGCAGATGCTGATTTTGCAACTTTAATTGCCCGAGATATGGGCTTTTTTCTAAAAAAAACAATTTGGTCCATGGTTACACTGTCATTGAGGAAAATTGGACCAAAAATAAAATTTGCCCCAAACTACCAGAAAACGATCCTTGTGTCCTGTAGATGCTGATTTTGCAATTTTTAGGGCTCTAGCTCTGAAATTGCCCGAGATATGGGTTTTTCTAAAAAACGTACAATTTGGTCCATGGTTACACTGTCGTTCGGGAAAATTGGACCAAAAATAAAATTTGCCCCAAACTACCACATAATGATCCTCATGTCCTACAGATGCTGATTTTGCAACTTTTAGAGCTCTAGTGCTAAAATTGCCTGAGATATGGGCTTTTTAAAAAAACAAACTGTCGTTCGGGAAAATTGGACCAAAAATTAAATTTGCCCCAGACTACCAGAAAATGATCCTTGTGTCCTCTAGATGCTGATTTTGCAGTTTTTAGGGCTCTAGCTCTAAAATTGCCCGAGATATGGGTTTTTCAAAAATACTTACAATTTGGTCCATGGTTACACTGTCGTTCGGGAAAATTGGACCAAAAATGAAATTTGCCCCAAACTACCAGAAAATGATCCTTGTGTCCTGTAGATGCTGATTTTGCAATTTTTAGGGCTCTAGCTCTGAAATTGCCCGAGATATGGGTTTTTCAAAAAAACGAACAATTTAGTCCATGGTTACACTGTCGCTGGGGAAAATTGGACCAAAAATAAAATTTGCCGCAAACTACCAGAAAACGATCCTCGTGTCCTGCAGATGCTGATTTTGCAACTTTTAGAGCTCTAGCTCTATTGCCCGAGATATGGGCTTTTCAAAAAAACTAACAATTTGGTCCATGGTTACACTGTCATTTAGGAAAATTGGGCCAAAAATTAAATTTGCCCCAAACTACCAGAAAACGATCCTTGTGTCCTACAGATGCTGATTTTGCAATTTTTAGAGCTCTAGCTCTGAAATTGCCCGAGATATGGGCTTTTCTAAAAAACTAAGAATTTTGTCCATGGTTACACTGTCGTTCGGGAAAATTGGACCAAAAATAAAATTTGCCCCAAACTAGCAGAAAATGATCCTCGTGTCCTACAGATGCTGATTTTGCAACTTTTAGAGCTCTAGCTCAAAAGTTGCCCGAGATATGGGCTTTTCAAAAAAACTAACAATTTGGTCCATGGTTACACTGTCGTTCGGGAAAATTGGACCAAAAATTAAATTTGCCCCAAACTACCAGAAAACGATCCTTGTGTCCTGCAGATGCTGATTTTGCAACTTTAATTGCCTGAGATATGGGCTTTTTTCTAAAAAAAACAATTTGGTCCATGGTTACACTGTCGTTCGGGAAAATTGGACCAAAAAACTAACACCTCCCGTGTATGGTATATATGTGAATATACCAAGATAATCTGCCAGTTTACTTTCTTAGTCCACACAGGGACTCGATCCAACGACCCTCCAGTTCCCAGCTGGGATGTCTACCCACTGAGCCACTGGGACACACATAGTTAACCATCCATTTTTGGAGTATTTTAACAAAGAATTCTAGAGCTCTAGCTCTGAAATCCACCAAGTACAGGGCTTTCAACAAAAATGATGCATTTATTACACTGACATTTTTGGAATTTAAACTGAATATTCAATTTTGCCCCAAACTTACAGAAAATGATCCCTGTGTCATGTGAATGCTTTGTGAATACATCAAGATATGCTGCCAGTCCACCTTCTTAGACACCACAGGGACTTGAACCAGTGACCCTCCAGTTCCCAGCTGTGATGTGTACCGCCTGAGCCACTGCGACACACAAAGTGAAACTTCCATTTGTGGAATATTGGAACAAAGAATTATAGAGCTCTAGCTCTGAAATCCACCAAGAACTGGGCTTTCATCAAAAATGATCTATTTATTACCCTGTCATTTTGGGAATTTCAACAAAAAATTCAATTTGCCCCAAACTACCACACAATGATCCTTGTGCCCTGTAGATGCTGCAATTTTTAGAGCTCTAGCTCTAAAATTGCCCGAGATGTGGGCTTTTTATAAAAAAAAAATAATTTGGACCATGGTTACACTGTTGTTCGGGAAAATTGGACCAAAAATAAAATTTGCCCCAAACTAGCAGAAAGTGATCCTCGTGTCCTGTAGATGCTGATTTTGCAATTTTTAGAGCTCTAGCTCTGAAATTGCCCGAGATATGGGCTTTTCAAAAATACTTACAATTTGGTCCATGGTTACACTGTCGCTCGGGGAAATTGGACCAAAAATAATGTTTGCCCCAAACTACCAGAAAATGATCCTTGTGTCCTGCAGATGCTGATTTTGCAATTTTTAGAGCTCTAGCTCTAAAATTGCCCGAGATATGGGCTTTTCAAAAATACTTACAATTTGGTCCATGGTTACACTGTTTTTCGGGAAAATTGGACCAAAAATAAAATTTGCCCCAAACTACCAGAAAATGATCCTTGTGTCCTACAGTTGCTGATTTTGCTACTTTTAGAGCTCTAGCTCTAAAATTGCCCGAGATATGGGCTGCTTAAAAAAACAAAGAATTTGCTCCATGGTTACACTGTCGTTCGGGAAAATTGGACCAAATTGGACCAAAAATAAAATTTGCCCCAGACTACCAGAAAATGATCCTTGTGTCCTGCAGATGCTGATTTTGCAATTTTTAGAGCTCTAGCTCTAAAATTGCCCGAGATATGGGCTTTTCAAAAATACTTACAATTTGGTCCATGGTTACACTGTCGTTCGGGAAAATTGGACCAAAAATAAAATTTGCCCCAAACTAGCACACAATGATCCTCGTGTCCTGCAGATGCTGATTTTGCAACTTTTAGAGCTCTATCTGTAAAATTGCCCGAAAAATAGGCTTTTCAAAATAACTAACAATTTGGTCCATGGTTACACTGTTGTTGGGGAAAATTGGACCAAAAATAAAATTTGCCCCAAACTACCAGAAAAGGATCCTCATGTCCTGTAGATGCTGATTTTGAAATTTTTAGAGCTCTAGCTCTAAAATTTGCCAAGATATGGGCTTTCAACAAAAATGATTGATATGGTCCATGGTTACAGTCATTTTGGGAATTTCGACCAAGAATTCAATTTGCCCCAAACTTACAGAAAATTATCCCCGTGTCATGTAGATGTTGTGTTTGAAATTTTAGGGCTCTAGCTTTTAAATTTGCCAAGATATGGGTTTTCAACAAAAATTATCGATATGGTCCATGGTCACACTGTCATTTTGCGAATTTTGACAAAAAATTTAATTTGCCCTAAATTTACAGAATATGATCCTCTTGTCATGTAGATGCTGTGTTTGAAATCTTAAAGTTCTAAATCTTAAAATCACCAAGACATGCTGCTAGTCCACTTTCTTTATCCACACTTGAACCAGCAACTTTTCCCAGCTGAGACGTCTACAGACTGAGATACTGCCGCACCAATTGTTACACTGTCATTTTTGGAGAATTTGACCTAAAATTAAATTTGCCCTAAACTTAATTGGTGGTATATTTCTTTTAAAAAAAATTGGAACCATTTTCATTTACAAGTTGATCTGTATAGGCAGCTGTGACATTGACCAGCTTTTGCAAGATTACATATTGTATAAAAAATAAAGATAACGTTCAGAATCATATTCACACCATTAGATGAATATTTCTTCAGGCTTCTGTGATTATTACAATATTCCTCAGAGCAACCAATTGATTCTTATAAGTGAATGTAAATATACCTGAGGTTTCTCTCCATCTCCCTGCTCTCATACTGGTCCCCCTGATTCAGAAGCCTCAGGATGCCCTTTTCAAAAGACTCCGCACACTTAGCCTTAGGAAGCTGCAAAAAAGAAACATACACAAAACACCAAAACATTGAATGACAGACTGGTCTGCTAATTCTCACCTTATCCCTCTCTTCTAATATTCAGTATATGATTACCAATTATGGTAAACAAAGCACTGGCAAACTCAGCATGTGAAACCAGGAGTTTGAATTTCCAAATACTGGAAGTTTCAAGTTAAGAAATCTTAATATCAAAATTAGAAGAAAAAGAAAACAAAGCCATTAAAGGCAGGCATGGAAAGCATATGCTGTTGTGTTGGTTTTAGAAGCACACTTAAGGGACAAAAAATGCAAGGTAGGGACAGGTACACTAATCTCTATGTCTCAGTGCCTCAAACCAGGATCTGGACTTGGCTCTGCCAAGCAGACTGCCAGCACCTCAACAACCAAGCGCTCCAAACGCATAACAGCGATTCTCTCCAGTCTTCAGTGGCAGGATGGGAAAACCTGGGATCCAGCTCACAGACCTCCATCACGCTCCACCCAGAGCTCACATGAGACCCAGACGGGGCGTGTCGACAAGGCTGAGACATCATCTGGCTCAGACCAGAAATCAGTGACATGGTGAAATCTGACTGTGTCACATGGGTCTGTGAAAACATTGAGACAGTGTTGCCATCTGTGTCAAATATCTGAATGACAAGAAGAGGAGGAGAAGTGCACAGACCACTGGCAGGCTGCAGAGTGGTAATGGTCGTGGATGTGGAGGTCAAGGAGTTGGAGTTGGAGTTGGAGGAGGAGGAGGGTCAGAGACTTGTTTCAAGTTGCTGAATGTCCCCAAAATGGTTCTTGTTTCACAAATGTGATAATGCCGGTGGTCCCAAAATGATGTGAAAATGTATAGTTTTTGGTTAAATACCTAAAAATGTTGAACATTTTAACTGTATATTCAACTAAGTGATTTGAGCTGTTTCAGCAAGCCAATTCTGTTTCCCTTATTCTGCATTAACCTTTCCTATTCAAGGACCATGTAATGTCAAACAAAAAAACTATTTGATTTGGAGTCACTTCAGTTTATACCACGTTATCTTGAGCGGATGTTGTCTGATATCAATATCATAAGAGTGACTTAATTGGCATTAATTGAAGACATGTCCCTGTCTGTTTGACTGAGCGAAAAAAGTTTGTGGGTACCTTGAGCAGAAAGTTCTCCAGTTCCAGATGGGTTTTGGTCACACTACTGGAAGAGGAGTCTGACCATTTAACCTGAAACATCAAATTCAAATTCTTCATCACATTGACAAAAAACCAACACAGTGACACACAAAATCAGTCTGCTTAAGAGAGGACTTAGATGAACTGGATGGGTCATTTCAGGAGCTAAGAGTTTAAGAATGTGGTATATGCAAGTTTTTGTAATGTCTTAAGCCCCACCATCTACTCACAACCTTACAGAGAGAGCTGTCTCTCAAACAGAAAAATGTAACCAGCTGGGATGAGACCAAACAGTGTGTGTGTGGGATGTTCAGTAGCAAAACTAAAGGAATACCTAATTCATTTAGATTGAGCAGTTACAGTAATTCAATGTGTAGTATAGGTACCTACCTCAAAGTTGTATTCCTTGTCTATTCTGGTTCGAGAGATGCCTCTGAGCACAATCCCCTCTATATGCACGGCTGTAACAGCAGCGACAAACAACAAAGTTAATAAACCATTACCACCATACCATTATTTTCCGTTTTGTATTACGAATGGAGTTAGTATTAATTATTTGTTTCCTCAAGCTCCTCTCAAGTACTTCACATGCCACTTTGATCAACCAAATCTATGGCTCACTGACTCGTGGTTGAGAGTTTATTATAGTCTCCCCTAAGGACCAATCAAACCCTGTTCATGCAAATGTAATGTAAACATGAAAACAACAATTCAGGGTCAGAAACAGGAAACATTTAAATTGAAGTCTGATGAGATTCTGTATTGGGGGAAAAAGCTGATTATGGACATATCAAGTGCAGAATACTGGATGTGCCATACTGTGTCCAGTCACCTTCTCTCTGTGCACGGCGGCTGGAACGTCTGCTCTGACAAGGTGAATGGGGGGCTGAACATTCCCCCAAATCAAGCACTGTGGGTGGCAGATACTCCGCTTTTGGGCCTGTCAGCTGTTACAAACCAAACAGATACAGAGTCAGTTACTTGCGCACACTTTGTTGTGTTATGCCAATAAACTAAAAGTGCAGTGTTTTCTGATTTGCTCACAAAACAAAGGGATAGCAAAGGTTGTTAGACATCACAAGAATAGCATACAACCAAACTAATTTGGGCATATTGTTGTTATGCTGGGTTCTGTGCCGCTTTATTCTGGATTCTGCCCTTGTACGGGAATTGTGCAGGGGTACTGTTACATCTGTCCCAGTGACATCATGTCTGTCAGATCTTATTCATTGATATTCTACTCTGATTTCTGCTCCTGTCAATCCGCATTAAATCCTGTTCTTCACATCCTCGTCCAAGTCTGTATCTGCCTTTGGGTTTAACCAGTTCTCTGCTCCCGTAACAGAATGACCATCCGATTGGTTGTGGAAAGTACAATGGTCATCTAGGGATCGGAAGGTTCCTGGTTTGATTCCGGTATCCACTACAGGAGCATGTTAAAGTGTTGTTGAGCAAGACATTGAACCCCTAACTGCTGCTGATGGTTGTCCTTGCATGGCGTACCCCTGCCATCAGTGTATGAGTGTGTGTATGAATGGGTAATAAAAGCGCTATGTATTTATAGTCGATACAGTCCATACACACACAACACAATTCTTAGAAATAAGTTGAAACTGACAAAAGTAATTGGCATCCACCATTCTTTATTCCATATTTAATATAACTGACAATTGCTTTCGATTTTCAGTGTAACATACTATTTGAAATAAAACATGAAACTGGTCTGGACATAGCTTTTGAGACCCTCATATTTTGTTGCTCACCCTTTTGAGGCAATGACTCAAGCGCTTCCTCAACTGTGAATGGGACTTCTCTCTTCTCAACTGGTAGTTTGATCCACTCTCGGGGTCATAATCCTGCTGGAGGAGCCATGACCGGTAGGTTTTGCTTTAAAGCGCCTTGATAACATTCTGATTTCATTTCATTTTATCCTTCACATTCTGGACATTCTCCCTGAAGCATTGTGGTTTGTCAACATGCACTTCTTAGTGTTTCTCTTTCAATAATGGGCCACCTTTCCATGGGGCACACCTTCATTCAGGAAGCAATGAATGGTGCAGCCAGACACAGCTGAACCTTGATCTTCAAAGTCAGCTTGTATCTTTTCCTTGGTTCTTGTTGGAGGTTGGCTAAAATCACATGGACCTCACATTTCCTGATAGTATTTGCAATTGAGGTCAGATAAGAGTAACATAAAGCCATGATACCAAACAGCACAGCACTGTTCTCCATTCAAATATGTTGAATGTCTAATTATGATCGAAGACACCTTTGATATAAAAGAAATCTCCTTGAAATTTCACAGCAATCCAATTATGTATTATCACTTCTAAGGGCTGTCAATAATTGTGTCCAGACCATTTTCATTTGTTTTATATTATTTAACATGTCATGCTATGTAAATCCGAAGCAAGTTGTCATTTTTATTGAATAAAGAATGGTGGATGCCAATTACTTTTGTCAGTTTTAACTTATTTCAGATAAAATTGTGGCCAAACTATTATTATTTTAGTAACAGTGTTACCAATCGGTGGGCCGAGGACCAGTGGTTAGGGACCGCTGATCTAAAGGGTTTGCTTTGATTACGAAAGGATTGTGAATGCATTAACACGCTATGGCCACTTGCATGTAAAAAAAACAACATAATGTTGAGTCATGCATTGTCATGTGGAGTGGAACATGGCCAAGCGAGGCCTTTACAATTAAAGTTGTGGGTTGAAGGTTCTGCTACCTTCTGCAGGTTTCCGAATCAACAAAAACCAGGAACTATCAGAACCCTGTCAAGTACTGGAGTTTGTTAATCCAGGGTACCGCTGTGGTTCAGAGGCCACAGCCTGAAAAGGAGAATTTTATCAACTATATTCTAAACGTCCACAATAACAATGAATACAGTCGAAGGAACACACGCTGGAGAAATGCAGTACAGGTTCACATGGGTTCTTCCCTAGAGGAATGACAGACTCTGCGACGACCTACTTTTAGAATGCAATGACACAGAGCATAAATCTCTTTAGGAATTAGCTGATGCAGTGTACATTTGGAGAGAAACTTGAGGATACATTGATCGTGGCGCACATGTTTGAGAGCTACAAGTGAAGCTGCACTCCGTCAAACACCAGCTGCTGCACAGAGTAACACAGATCTGGAGTTATGGACTGTTGTGTGCTGTAACAGGCCGAGCTGTAACAGTCACAGTACCAGATTCCAATGTATACAATATATAACGGGACTAAGACGGTGGGGGCGTTATCATACACATCTGGATGTAGCTGGCATTACGTTTTGGAACCAACCACCCAAAGTTAGCCGGGTAGTTTACAAGGCTAATGTTGTTAGCATGAGCTGTCTGCTAGGGACGGAAGGGAAATGACGTTACTAGAGAGTAGCCATTACCTCAACACCTGACGTAACGTTATGCATTAATACTTACCAAAGGTCAAGAACTGACCAATAATATTAATATAGTGAATGGGGATTAAGACTCTAATTACCTCTTCAAACTCGCAGCTTCAATTTGGGAAAGTTTTCAATGAGCATTAAAGGGCATGAATGTGTAACCTAGGGTCAAAGGTCATTACGTTACCGTTGTCTTGGCGTTTATTCTTCGATGAGTTTGACGTCTTTCCTCTGCTATGGCGAGTTCTATTTTATCAAGCTGAAGTCGAACCATCTCTCGTTGGTGGAAATGAAATGCTGGGTGTAAAGAGGCCATGGTGAAGAGGAGCGCTAGCTGTTCTAAGGGTCCCGCCGCTGTTTCACTGGTATACATTCCGCAAGTCAGTTCTCTCCCGTACGCGTTCCCGTCCTGACACGGCGGAACGAACGGCTCCCGGAATGAAGGAAGAGAGAGGTCATAGTTCTGGTAAAACAAGGTGGGATCTACATGCCTCAGTATACGAAAGAGTATCCCGGCACATTCCCTACTGTCAGATCCGAGCAGGGACAGGCAGACTAGCAGTTTGGATCTTACTACGGGGTCGATCACCTCAGTCAGAACCCCCAGATCGCTCGGACTATTTGCCCGAAATTCGACGTCCCGAAAGACATGATAATCTTTTCTGGCCAGGTCCTCCAGATAAGATCCCAAAAAGCGCAGCTCCAGAGGTTGGCACATATGTAGAAGCCCGCACATGAACTCAATCCGTTTAGCGGGGTTTAGATGAAGGCCGAACCATTCAAATACTGTTTCCTTGTCCAGCTGAGGAGGGTCGATATGAGCTCTGGACGAAGCATTGAGTCTCTCCCTCTCCGAAGTGGGAGACACCGCTCTGGGACTCTGTTGCTTCTCTTGCTGTTCTAATGAATCGTCCTCGGCCGTTTCGCCGCCTCCTTCCTCGCCCATTTTCATCGGTAGCTTCATTTTCAGCATTATCGGCGCGACGTGAAATGATTCAAAACGCAAGAAAAGGAGTAATAGACATAGCTGACAAGTTGAGCTTTTTAGTAAAGCTGAACAGGACTCTATTAAATGTTAATCGACAAAGCCGCGGTAGCGCCGTGATATACCCTGGTTTGCCAGTCTTGTTCTTCCTCTTCGTCTACTCTAACTGTTTGACAGTCCAAAAAGGCACGGTCAGCGCACTGCTGCCATCTTTAGATTATAAATGGACTCGCTTAACCGTACAGATTCGGTTACCAATCGACAGAATGAATGGGTCTCACTAGCTTTCTGGTAGCTAAGGCTGCCCTCTAGTGGACGAAGAGGATCGTTGCAAACACAGTTGCATTGGTGTGGTCCAGCGGTCTCCAACCTTTTTGCCTCTGAGAGCGACTTCGACAAAATAAAAGTGTGTGTTTTTCCAGCTTTTCTATTCTGTCATCACAACATGGATTGCCTGCAGACCACTTATAAGACCAGACCAGGTATAAGTACCTCCAAATCAGACATTTTGTTTCTTACAATTTTCAGAATTTCCTCTAAAAAACAGTTAAGACAGTTATGCCTATGATGTTTGCAATGTGATTCATGTGGGTCTTTTATATGAAATTCATGGTACTTAACACACAGGAAAAACCGATGTAAAGATTGTTACCAAAACCAAGAAATAGTCACAGGTGCATTTGTTTGTGTGTTAATTAATGTAATTAATCATACTAATAATCATAATCATACCAAGTGATAAGGTATAACGTAAGAGGAAATAAACTAAATTAAATAAATAGACAAATGGAAAATGTGTGGGTTTTGAAGATGTGTTCCACTATACGGAAAGAATCTCGTAGGACATTGTCTGCTTGCATTTCCAAATGTTATGTATATTTTTAGGATAAGGGTTATCCTGAACTTACAAGTATACTGTTGTATTAATACAAAACTAAGAAAGGACATTTGGGTGTGCAGGTCTTAAAAGTCCTTTTGATACACCCAAATAGATGTGATGTTTGTCAGCGAGGGGCACTCCCGTGCTCCCACCAGCATCAGACCATAGAGGAAAAGAGAGAGAGAGAGAGAGAGAGAGAGAGAGAGAGCGAGAGTCCAGATGTCATGTCACATGCTGTGGTTTAGCCACAATTTATAAAGGCTAGTCAGACACTCCCACCACTCCCACTATAGCCAGAGTAAGGACTGTCACTACCCAGGCAGGAATTCATTCTTTTCTCCTTCTCCCCTCAAATGATATCTGTTATTCCCTACTCGCAGCTGAAACAGAAAGGTAAGGCATTACTCTATGCGCTGATGGATTTTATGTTGTTCATGTTGTTACTGTTAGTGTAGTTGTATGAGGTTGAAGTCATGTTAATTGATGTACCTGCAGTATCAAACTGAACAGTAGTAATGTTTCTCATGTGGAAATAGTTTCAGCACAAATTATAATATATAAGTTGTGCTTTAAGTATAACGTTCTTTCCTTAAAATGTAATTGCTGTTTGTCACTGGTTTGCTGGTTTGTCCGATGTTGTTTGTTGCCACATCACTGGCAGCATGTTCTCTATCTATACATGTATTCAGAACTTACACCAACTGTCTTTTTAGATTTATATGTGAGCATGTCAGGATGGTGGGCCGACCAGTGACCGGCAGTTTGGACAAAGAGAAGACAAGCTAAATATACACTCTAACTGCATACATCAAACTCAAACTGATTATAGGTCAGCAAGGTCCTCTGCCTTAAGAAAACACTCGTCGCTCTCTGTCTCCTACCACTAAACTTTTGCTCCTAGTTAGGTATTTGTCCACGAAACATGATGAGAAAGTGAACGATTGTCAGGATAACCAAAAAACAAGGACAACATTTTTGGGTTAGCACTTATATTTGTCATTTGGTTGTGTGTTTTTTATATGGACCATGAAAAAATGAACCAAACAAACTCAACTAAACTAAGTGAAAGAGGAGTCTTCATAAATCATATGAGATGGACAAAATCATTTGATGCCAGTCTCTATACCAACTAATTTGTTACAATGATCAAATATTCCCATACAACATCAGTTGGAAATGTTGTGTAGTTACATGAAGGCTCCTTATACAAGCTTCGGATTATGTGTGTGTTGACATCTAAGTAGTTGTTTCATCAATCAACCAAAGGCCTGAGCAATCCCGACAACATCTGCCTGTCATAGAATTTCCTTTGATGCTGATGCCAGTGGATGTGGTTAAAATGCTGCAGTGCTGGTTTGCCAAATATAGCAGGAGGTTTGGTGGGATTTAACTTCAGAACTCACCTCTCTACAACACTTCTGTAATAAAGAGGATGGCTTAAATTAAAGACTTGTGCATAGAAGGAAGCATTGACAGACGTGTTCAGAAAGTCTGGCCAGTTTTTGCAGGTTTGGAAACACTAAACTAGAAAATACTAAGTACAATCTTGAAACACTGGGAACTGTGACTGAGAAGTGTCCCTAGATTAGTGATGTCCCGTCTCACTAGTCTCTCAATGCTTGTTGGATAAATTCCACACCCAACCGGGAAAAGAGCTTGTGAAAGAAGTTTATTTTATGTTTGCTCGTGGCTCGTGCAGTGGTTTGCATAGTTTTTGACCTCTATCCAAATTAAAGGATAGACATTCAGTGTTCTGCCCCAGTCTCTGAGATGTATCCAAATGTCTACCAATGGTGTTGGGAGAATACTCCATGTGCCACAGGACTGTCTGTGTTTGTAGGTACTGTATTGTTTGCTTGCTGCGACATCATTGCCTTCAGTGTGCGTGTGTGTGTGTGTGTGTTTGTGAGAAAGGGTTCTGAGGGTATACTTAAATCATCTCTAAAGAGTAATACATGTAACACCAGCAAATTGATGTAGCCATGGGGCAGGACACTGTGCTACTTTTATCTATTATGGTTGTGAATTGCCTTAGCTGTGGGCTACGCCTATGTGCTATTTATTGTGTGTGATCAAATCCCGCTGATGAGATTTCACATCAACTGCAGCTAAATTAACTTTGAATCTATGTGTATGGTGGGTAGTCACGTAGTTAAAACGGCACAGTTTGTTTTGAGGGGGCAAAGTCCACTCGTGCCCATTTGTGGAAGCTGGGTTTGCTGACTGAGGAAGTTTAATTCAATGACAAACACAACTCTGAATAGGTGGAGAATGTTAGAGAGCTAGAAGCGACACAGGTCATCTGTTTAAAATATGTAAATATGGGGTTTTGTTGGGTTGAAATGCACAAATTGTCCAGTACAGAAAATACAGAAGCTGCTAGGATACATGGAACAAGACTGGCTTAAATAGAGGGCGGTTTTGGAGGCTATGTTGTAGTATTTGGGACATGTAGTCACCACAGTTTAGGCTCTATTTAAAGCCGTGTCTTTCAGAACGTATCCTGTGGCCAAGTTTCACTTTGCCCCAAGAACGCTGAACTGGAGTCCTTGCATTGAATCCAGATGGACTTGCCACATAAGACTCATGTTATTGAACCTGTACAGGGCTCACATTGTGCACCTGCCATATGTTTATTTGGTACAAACTGCTAAACTGAAGTTGTTATTGTCACTGGTCAGGCTTTGTGGTAGATGCATGTTTGCTTTGCAAAAAGAACACAGGAACAGTTCCCCGCCAAAAAACATGCTCCTAGTCGCATGGCACAACATGCAAAAGCCTCAATTAATCTGTTTTACAAGTGTAAGGGAGTAGGGGAGAGCAACTGTGGGAACAGCGGCGAATGAAAGACAGATGCGGTGATTTAACAGTCTGTGAAATTTCCCTCAAGCACCCCATCCACCACCACTACTGCACACAGACACACACACGCACACACTAGTCCCTGTCTCTGCAGCCAACTTCAATCGCCAGTTTCCAGGCTTTCCATCCATTGTGTTGGTTCTCAAAGATGAGGGTCTGATATTTCTTTATCTTGCACCTGATGGTTGTGCTAGAGAAAAGGTTAGGAGGAATATCCAGGTACAGTCTGTAAAGGTACACATGAACTAAGTGTTGTGTCAAGGGACAATTTCAACCTGACGGCACCAGGACAGGAGAGATCGGTGGGATCAGTTGTTCATGATGTCAAGGCAATTTGGTCACAAGTTGTCAAGATATCTAACTCTGGACTGAAGCCACCCTAAGAATGAAATGTAATGTTTCTGTAATGCACATATCTAATACCCTTTGTTTTGTTTTGTATCTTCAAATCAGTCTTGTTTTCAGGTAAGGGAAGATAGGAATGGACAGAGTCGACTCACTCTCCTACAGAGCCATGATGCTGTGGTCATTATGGAGTCTTGCAACAATAGTGCTGTTCATCCCGGTGGAGGTTGTAGGGGATGAAGATGGTCGAGCAGGTAGGAATGATACAGTTGTCAAGCGAACACAAGGACACACAAAATCGAAATCCATATTATTCTGTGTGTTCAACATGTTTTACTTTGATGTTTACTTCGGTGTGTGTGTGTGTGTGTGTGTGTGTGTGTGTGTGTGTGTGTGTGTGTGTGTGTGTGTGTGTGTGTGCGTGTGTGCGTGTGTGTGTGTGTGTGTATAGGCTGCAGCACGGCAGTAAATGACCTGGTATATATAGTTGATGGCTCTGGGAGTGTGGGCCTCTCAGACTTCGACAAAGCAAAGCAGTGGCTTATTAACATCACCAGCAGATTTGACATCAGTAGCCACTACACACAGGTACTACAAAATGCATCACACCATCAAACTTCACCTTATCTTATCTGTGCACAGTGGGTTATAAACTCCAGATTGTAATTTAATTATTTATTGGGAAACACTGCGAGCATTCTTCTTTATATAAAAAAATGCTTTAGATCAGTACGTTCATATTCCAAGCTGTAATGATCAATTCAGATCTGTTCATTTTTGTAATGCTGCTTTGCTACCTCAAAGAATTCAAGTCAACCCTTATATAGCATCAACGCTTCTACCCTACACCTTTACTAGTTTTACTCTAACTGCTAAACTAGGTGGCTGTAGTCCAGTACAGTGACACCCCTCGTCTGGAGATTCCTCTGGGGAAACACCAGGGTGGACCTGAACTCATCCAGGCCATCCAGGACATTGTCTACCTTGGAGGCAACACACAGGTTGGACATTTTTTTCTTAAACCCTTGAAATGCTATAACTTAGAGGTGATGAGTGATGAGTTTTAGGTCTCCTTTCTCTGCCTCTGCATGTATAAAAAGAAGGATGCACATGTAACCAGCTGCAAGTAAAGGGCACAGCAATTCAGCAGGAGCCTGGTTGTAGTTAATGTTTAGACAGAGAGAGATGATACAGGCTGCACCGAAGCCCAGGACATAGTTCTTTAGGGAAGGCCACCAGAATTGCCTCTTAATGAAAGACTCTGTTCTGTCCATCCCTGAATGCCAGGTAAATTTGAAGATGTGTGTCTCCTTCTAATTTGTTCATATAATGACCAATGACCAAAGACCAATCCACACACAAGATTCTTCACAGTATTTAGCTGTTTTCCAATTTGACGGAAGCTGTTTTCGTCTTCTAGACAGGCAGGGCCATTAAGTTTGCTGTGAACCATGTCTTCACCTCCTCCCGGCGAAGTAGCCAAGTGAAGAACTGCATCGCTGTCGTTATAACTGATGGCAAATCCCAAGATGATGTGGTATGATACACTGTCATGTTTCAATTCAGTTCTGCTTCGGTTCATTTGATGTTTGTGACAAATTGAATGTTTAATAATGAAGGTGACACACTTATTTTCACATGTAAACAACCAGCACAATATTTGTTGCTTAGGTTGATGCCAGTATGCAAGCGCAAGCCCAGGGCATCACAGTATTCGCAGTTGGAGTTGGCAGTGAGGTCACCCCCTTGGAGTTGGTATCTATCGCTAACAAACCATCATCCAGCTATGTCCTGTACGCTGAAGATTACACCACCATTGACCGTATCCGAGAGTCCATGGAGGAGAAGCTCTGTGAAGGTCAGAATGTCTAAATCTGTTGATTCATCGTTCATGGTTGATATTTTAGTTGTAACTTTCATTTTCAAGTGACTTTCTGTAAAGCACTTTTGTTTAAAGCGTTTCACACGTCCACACTACTGTGCCATGTTCTCACAACCTCCAATGGCCGTGGTTCTCTGCTGTATTTCAATCTACTTGTACCTCATATTGCCTATTTTACCTCAGGGTCTTCGAAAAAACTACAATAATAATAATTCAACCTTCCTTCCTTCTCTCTATCTCTCTCTAACACAGAAACAAATCTTTTATTATTATTTATTCATTTCGGAATGAACACTTTTTACTTCCAGAGTCCGTATGTCCGACTCGAATCCGAGTGGCATTTCATGATGAGAAAGGCTTTGAGCTGATGGTGGGTATGAAAATTGAGATGAAGGGCCTGAAGATTCCGGGTTCTCTGATGTCAACGGCAGCCTACGCTCTTACTGCCTCTACGGATATAACTGAGAACACAAGGTAGACTTTGGTCACAGAGCAAATGTGCATGTTCCTAAAATGCAAACAAAAGACTGTTAAGTTCTCAAATATCTGTCATTAATTCATTGCTTTATCTAATATGGACTTTTTAATTAATTATCTGTAAAATACAAATGTAAAATGTTTATATTGTGCATTTCTGATAATGTGACATGTTATACCAGGGAGATTTTCCCAGAAGGCCTCCCTCCATCCTATGTCTTTGTTGCTACCTTGCGCCTGAAGGGATCTGCCAGCAAACTGACCTTTGACCTTTGGAGAGTGCTATCTAAGGATAATAACATCCAGGTTGCAGTAACACTGAGTGGAAAGGACAAGACTGTCACCTTCACTTCCACCAGTAAAACAAACAAGAAGCAGAGTGTCATCTTCAGGACGGGCTTTCAGGTTGGGCTTCACTATTTAAAACATCAAAACAATTCTAATGTTCGACCAATCATATAATTTAGCGTCCATTATACTTACTGTATAGTTGTATACTCTCTCTCTCTCTCTCTCTCTCTCTCTCTCTCTCTCTCTCTCTCTCTCTCTCTCTCTCTCTCTCTCTCTCTCAGGCCCTCTTTGATGAACGCTGGCATCAGTTCAAACTCCTGGTGAGGCCTCGCCAAGTCTCCAGTTTCCTTGATGATCACCTCATCCAAGAAGTAATGTTGGAACCGGTGGAGCCTATTTATATCAGTGGAAAGACACAGGTGGCTAAGAGGCGAGGAACAGATATCAGCGTGCCTGTGAGTACAAATCACTCCTTTTAAAACACGTGCAACTTAGCAGCAATTAGAACGGGCTTCCATTGTTTTTTTACTCAGGTGGAGATTCAGAAACTGCGTCTGTACTGCGATCCTCATCAGAGCGAGAGGGAAACAGCCTGTGAGATCTTCTCTGTGGTAAGATCTCCACCATCATCGACCACATTGTGTTTATTCTGAATAATGCAACACTCATTTTCTCTTTTGTCCTATCTCTTATCGTTTACAGAATGATGAAAGGGTAAGTGCTGATTCTACCCAGTTTGCTATGATTCAAGAAAATGTAAATATAACTACAATATCAAAAATATCTTGATCGTAGAGTTGAAATAGTATGATTCTTGTTTGCAAAGATTGTCTCAGCACATCTTTAATGTCTATATTTATGTTACTGTGTTGCTGCAAATTTTGCTGCCATCGTCTACATTGTTTACATTTCCTCAGTGTCCTCTGAATCGAAGAGCCACATTGGTGGAAGACCAGACAGGACGACTAGACCTGCATGGCCCGTCAGCAGGCATGGTAACCAACCCACCCATTTGGATACTCTTTTTGGAAACGCGTTCTAATGATTTCTTTATGGATTGTTATGATGGAGTGTTTCTAATACTACAGGGATTTCGAGGGGAGAAGGGGAGAGGAGGACTGCCAGGACCTGAAGGTAAACCTGTAAGTACTGCTGTCTTATCCACACCATGTAGGAAACGCGTCTGGATACATAGCCTAAATTGCATCAAAAAGCTTAAATCAAAATAAACTACATATGCACTCAGAGACGATAATTATCACCAGGAATAGTCATATACAAATGTCTAATCCATAATATATGCCTTCAATACATCACCTTCACCTTTAACAGACAGAGAAACAAACTAGTGCCACTGATTGCAATACACCCTTTCACTACTGCCAGGCTCGGGAGTAATCATTAATTGACTGAATACTTATTCCTTAAAAAAATAATGAACTATTTATTTGATTGAAGCTTTTTGAAACAGTTTCAGCTCCAGTTGCAATTTAAATATCGTGTAAAGGATCCATTTCAGATTCAGAATCACTTCCTAGGGCAATAATGGGAAACCTGGAGACTCTGGTTCTGCAGGATTACCAGGAGAAAAGGTAAAGAGCACATCTACCTTTAATAGCCACGTTACTCACTGTATATTATTATACTATACAGTGGCATTAGGAACCGTTCCTACTTCTACCAAATGTGTTACATTGTTTACATATTCAGAATGAATGTCTTTCCCCATATGGACAGGGTGACTGTGGCCCAGCAGGACAGAGAGGGGAACCTGGTCTGAAAGGGAACAAAGTAACATGCTGTATAAGTGTTGCACTATTGTAGACACTCAAGTTCTTACATTAACCTGATTCTACTGAACTACATCTGTTCTATTCTATTCAGGGAGACGCCGGGGAGCCGTGTCTGCTTGGAGAACCCAAACATCCAGGTCCCAAGGTGAGTACTTTGTGATATATCAATGTTAATGCAGAGAAGATCAGTAAGTGAATTCTCCTCTGCTATAGTGAGTGTCCTTTGCTGATTTGATGTCTGTTACAAGAAGTAGATGAAGAACCATAAAATGTGGCTTGAGGCTCTTAAATATGTAGTAGTTCATTCACTGGCATTCATATTTGTCCTATGCAGGGTATTCCTGGTGAGAAAGGGGAGCCAGGACCTCCAGGAGAAGCTGCAGCAATGGTAAAATCTAGTTCTGTGTAACACTCTTGAGCGTGTGCATTAGCTACCATAACTGACTGGATGACGAAGCTTGAGAATGGAGGTCTGTTGATGAGAACTTATGTTGAGGAAATTAAAGATTATACCAGACTACAACCCAGCCACATCAAGCAAAATACAAATAATGCTAATTCTCTTTGGGTCAATTGTCACAAATTTCCAAATGGCCATGCTCAAATTTTAAAAACGTAGAATGTCCCACAAAATCTTTGTTTTTTTATTTAAAAAAAAATATAAATGACACATGCACCTGAAATAGAACCTCATCTATTTAGGTCTGCATCTGTAACTTGGATTTTGCATCCAGTGGGACATAAGTGGTCAGTTTATGAAATATCACATTGAGGTCTGTCACTGAGCCACTTGCTTTCTTATGCAGTGATCCGTAAGTATCAATATCTTTCACCATTCCAGGGCTCGGGGGACTCAAGCTTTTTAGGGCTGCCAGGTGCCAACGGTCCAAAGGTATGAAATTAAAACAGGGATCAAACCCAATATTTCCCATTTCTTCATTCTCGACAGTTTTATTCACCTAGCCATGATCTTACACATTCAATTTTGTTATTTACAAATGTCACAATGTCAAGGCAAAATCCTAAATTTAATGAGAAAGGAACAGGAAACCAGTGCAGGAAACTTATCATTGTACATGTACAATGTGTGGACATATTCTAATGCGTATGAGTATTTTTAGGGAATGATGGGAAAGACAGGCTCTAAGACGATTTACGCTGATTGCTGCTGCTACTGCTCGACACTGCTCTCCGATTAGCTTCTATAATCACATTGTTCTTTAGGGTTTGTTCTACAATCATATTGTTGCAGCCTTTGATATGTAAGCAGAAGTTTCTGACTGTCTCTATCTTTTTCTCTGGTCTCGCCAATGTTTCCATTTTCTTCCTTTCATCCATCAGGGTGAAGTTGGACCCAGAGGATGGATAGGAGAGGTTTGTTTGCTCCAAATTTGACTAAGAAATAGTGAATTATCATAAGTATGTCCTCTTCATTTCATGTCCTCACTCAATTTTTAGTAGAATGTTAATCCTCAAACTTTGCTTCCACTTTGTCTACATGAAAAAAATCAAAATTTTCCATGTGGTCTCAGATTTTGGGCCCCACTGTGTGTGTACATGAATCATTTTTGTATATAGGTTATTCTCTAACATGAAATGATCTGTCCTGGGTCCTGCTTCTTCAGAAGGGGGACATGGGTCCCAAGGGGAATGGAGGGAAAAATGGGGACGTAGGTCACATGGGTGCTATGGGTCCAAGGGGATTTCCTGGCCTGGACGGGTTGCCTGGCCATCCAGGTCAACCAGGCTATCCTGGGAAACCAGTGAGTATATTCCTAACCATTGCCTGTGAACGCATAAAATGTTATGGTCACTTGTATTTCTTCAATTTTGGGAGTGTCTTTGTGTGGGTGGTTGTGAATATAGAGTGGGGCATTGAGAAAATCCTGTAAATCTGTAGATATGCTTAACTACACAATGCTTAGCTTAGTCATGGTGTAATTGTGTGTTTCAGGCCAAGTCTCCCTCAGATGAACATCTTATGAAGCTCTGTGCTGCTGTACTACAAAGTAAGTCTGTTTTATCACTCAGTATAACCAAGGTCTGAGAATTGTACCTACCATAAAGGTTGTGTCAAAGGAATTGCTTTCATTTAAACTTCTTTTCGTAATGTAATATAAATTACAACTTAAGATTACATATCACTACCTTTTAAACAATGTAACTCAATAAACTTTCTATGAAGAGTGCCACAATTGTGTTATTGATCAATGTGTATCTGAAGAAATTTCCAATTTCTATCTCCTACTCAGTCTGATGGAAGTAATTTCGATATGGCCTTTGATGTACTTTATAAATGGATACCTTCTTGCGGTTTCATGTAGGCCAATTTCCAGCACTGTTCCAGACCCTGTCTCCCCCAGCAAGTTGTGAACCCTGTCAGAGCATTAAGGGACCCCCAGGCCAGCCAGGATTGCCAGGACAGAAGGGTTCCATGGGGCTTGCTGGCTACCCAGGCAGTACTGGCTCTCAGGGTTACCCAGGAACACCAGGACAGCGGGGACATCCAGGCCACAAAGGTGATCTGGCATTCACTTTACATTTTCTAAACACACCGCGTGTGTGTGTGTGAACCAAATTATCATTATAGCTTTATACTGGCAAGGTGGGGGGAATATCCAAGCCTACCCTATAGGATAACAATTTCGGGTAAGAGAGTATGTGGAGCTAGCTGCTCAATCAGGTTGCAATTGTGAGATGGTAAAATCCAAAAAGAAAAGAAAAGAAGACTAGTTTGTTCAAGGACCTTCTATAAATCTATCTCCTTTTTCTGAAATTAAATTTGGAAGTTTTCATGAAAACCTGTAGGCTCTTCAAATCAGGTGGAGGTATGGGTGCAACAGCTTCAGGTGTTTACAGCTTAAGAGATGTTGTAAAACTAAACATACTGTGTCTGCAGGTTACATGGGACCAAGAGGACTTAAGGGCGCCCAAGGAGAAGGTCACCACGGACCTCCAGGACCACCTGGGCAGACAGGTAGGTGGAAAGTTACGAATAATTAAGTTACAAAGTCACTAGGAATTATGGTCTTGTCTTTTAAAAAGTCTAAATTCTTCACTGATTTTGAAGGTGTACAGATATTTGAGCATCTTATCACCTTTAAAACCCTTATCAATGAATTAATAAGCTCAACAACACCGCCAAAGCCGCATCTCAAAATAATAAGTCATTGTCTATGACTTTCCTAATCACTGCAGGACTTCAAGGACCTCGTGGCTCTGATGGAGTCGGCCAGGCAGGAAGCCAAGGAATACCTGGTAACCCTGGACCACCTGGAGATCCTGGTAAACGGGGCAGCCCAGGCACACCAGGATTTTGTGATGTCTCGATGTGTTATCAATTCTACCACATCAGGGATAATTTCAGCAAGGGACCCAACATCTGAGTGAATATGAAGGTGAAGGAGGCCACTATTGGCTAAGTCCAGGAAGTGACATTGATGGCTCTTCTATGAGTGAACTGAGTAGATTTTGATATAATTGGAAGTTGAAATCTCAAAATCAATTAAGCCAGTAGTCGTACAAATGAAACTAATTCATGATTGTAGCATGCATGATTCCATTAGCTCAGCTACTGAGCTTACTGCGTTATTCCACTCTCACTAAATCAGCAGCAACAAATGCAGTTATGCAAAGTTATATGGATATTTATACAACCAACTACCAAACAAACTGGGATTCATAATTTTATTAAGAGCAACTACCTCCTTATCAGTGTTTCTTCACTATTAGTGTTTGCTGGTAGGCTAACATTTAATAACTAGACAGGATTTCTGTAGGACAAGCAGTAGCATGTTTTGTTATTGCATTCACAAATGAAAAATAGGTACACTAAACAATGTGAAACTGTGTACATTGTCAACACATGACAGATGCTGACATTACCCTGAATCTGCCCCATACAAAACAGCTTGATGTCAATGTCTATATATTGGGAATTTCTTGAAGAAGGAAGCAAGAACACAGCAATGTAGGTTTAGATTACAACCACCAAGTTGTTTTGCCCCGAGAGCAGCCCTGTCTCAGAGATATGAACTAGGATTAGGGCCACACTGAAAAAAAGAAGAGTTCGGAAATTTGAGTCAGAATCTTCTGAATAACTATATTGAATCAAAATTGGAAAGCGTTATTTTCCTCATACTAAAAAGGGTTGAATATAGATTGGCATCACTGAATACACTGTTTAAATAAGAGAAAACTATCACGTGTTATGTTGTAATATGATTATGCTTCTGCAAAGATTGCTATTTATACTGATGCTGTCTAGGATAACAACAAAATGTCACTGTGTGTATCATTGTGTGTGCTATAGGCTTAAAATGGATGTTGGTATTGTTGTGCTTACTTTTACTAAATTTGCTGTAAAATAATTTTATAATAAAAAGGCTCAAAATTGAATGGAACTGGGCATATATAGATTGCAGTGAAACCCTGATACACAGTATTGTAGTGACACAAGGACATAATTTGCCAAAAGGTATTGGTCGGGTGGGTTATGGTATGTTACGCTCGCAGTTACATAGATAAACATGAACGGGCTCCCCTATAAGGGAGTGAAGGCTAATTTTTCGTATTAATGCGGGAGTTATGGGAATGTAAGCTTGTTGTGTGTTGGCGAATGTGAATAAACGATCACATAGGTGTGTATCAAACTGAGAAAACTTGCTTGTGTTGGTAACCCCATTCCTCAGCTGGACATTTTCCAGAGGCAAACTGCCTAAGTTAAGGGAAACGCAGGCATCACCTTGAGAGGATGTGAGAAATCCAACAGGTGTGCTGCAGAGAAGAGCATCAGCTGCCTTAAAAGAGCATTGACAAGAGATCTCCAATTCGGTGCTCTTTATTGAGGCTCATTGACAAACAAACATACACACAAACATTCAAGTCAAGACTTTACAAATGAACAAGCAAAATAACCACATTTCCAAAACCAAAAATGATAATACTATGTAGTCGCACACATGGACAAGGAAGAAATGTAAGGAGAATAAAATAAAAAACCTTCGCCAGTTCTAGTGATATAACCGTTTCCCTGCCAGTTTAGATGACATCACTGATGTTTCTTAGACTTCGATATCACTATTGTAAGTTTGCTGTATATTAATGGAAAACGGTGTCAGGTGGCATGAAAAGGCGCATGAAGGAAGGGACACAACGACAGCAACAACATGCGATATGTACACAACAGGCACTGACAAGAACAAAGGTAAAAAGAAAAGGAAAGAAACAAAGTTGCTGAGGTGAGAGAAGAGAAACAAGATAAGAGGTTCTCCCACAGAATCTGGGTTGAGGAGAGAGGGAGGCAAAACTAATACCAATATAATTAAATACCCCTCATTGGGTAAGATACAAAAAAGCAGTAGAAAGTGGTACAAGGATACAGAGGCAGCTCAATAAAATAAAATACGGTGGTCTTCCCCATGAGTGTGTCGCCTAATGAACCAAACTGAGAGACAATTTAGAGGCTCAGGAAACCTTCACAGGTGATTGGAGTTAATAAGTTGATTAGAGTTTAGAGTTAGAGTTAGAGTTTTCACAATTAAAACAAATAAAGGCTAGAAATATTTCACTTTGAGTGTAATAAATCTATAATATATGAGAGTTTCACATTTTGAATTGAATTACTGAAATAAATTAATGTTACAATGTTGTTCCCTTATTAATAAATACTGCTAATAAATACTATATTAGTGGCATCTTTTAGCACTGGCACTGAAAAAGGAGTTACTCTGACATTTCCTGTTTCACGTCTGGCAAATATCCATTAAATACATCGCAAAAACAAAAATGACCTTTTTTCATTCTGACTATATTTATGCAGTATGAAATCCAGGGGAATGTTTGACACTGTATTTGCTTCACATGTCTTATTGATCGATGGAAAGCAAAGAATGAAGGCTTCTTTTGTTCATTTGACGAGTTCATTTTCCCTTTTCTACTTTCTCCTTTAGCATCCTCAGTTCATCATCTGAACTATCAAAGTTCAAAGGCAGGGAAACAGGAGTCTTCAGGTTTTTCCATTTCTGAAAGGTAGTAGATGGTCCCTGCCATACCTGCCACAAACAAATGATCCATGACTACAAGCCAGAGATTGCATCGGTGCCATTCAAAATTTCTGTTTATGATAATGTGTCAAATTAAGCAAGAAAAAGCTAAACCTTTAATTATCTGCTAGAAACGGGTAACACGAGACCAATAAAGGTATTATATGCAATGCTCCAAGTATGTTGTGCAAAAGTTACATTTTTCCTTTTGAATTTAAGTAGTCAACTTATTTTAAAATAACAACTAAATTGCTAATAGTTGTAATACAGCGCAGTGTTTCACACCCTCTCTCAAGGTGTTCATTATTGGTCAATAGAAAATTGATGTAACAAATACAACATCGTTGTAAAGTAATAATTTCCTAAATCACTTAACAGTCAAAAATAAATGTAAATAGTTAAGTAAAGGTCAAGTTTATTTGTTAGCCCAATATCAAATCTAATGTCTGAAAGGGCTTTATAGGCCCCCCAACTACAGACGGTTCCTTACCCAACTAACCTAACCCAAACCCTAACCCTAACCCTAAAGTGTTATAGTAAGACAAGGAAAAACTTGAAAAACCTTAATATATAAGGAAAAAGGGAAGAAATCCCGAGAGGCAATTCAAAGAGCAGAAATAGGAGGAGAAACAGGAGGAATCCTCCTAAAAGTTCTGATCATAATAAACCTACAATTAAGCTGATAAAACATGGAAAATCTGGAAATCCTCTGAAAACTAGAAGTTCAACAACAATGTTAGGTAGTTGCAAGTGTTGTTTTCTTCCATTATAACAGCCACACTACTCTATACTTAGAGTCTGCTTTAAAATGAGTCTTTGAGAAAATAATACATATATACGAAACTATTACACTGATTGAAGAGAGGATTGTAAAATAATGCCAAATCAATATTTTTAATTTGGTGAAAAGTTGAATTAATACAGCACCTTCAAAGAGAGAGTAGGGTCTGTCTGGGACACGGCAGCCATGGGTCCCGTAGTCCAAACACCACTCTGCAAACTAGAAGGAAGGCAATATAAATGGATCTACACATTTGTATTTACAGATCTACCACCATCTTATGCTTGTGCTTGATGAGTAAATTGGCTCACACAAAATACACAAACATAAGTTACAGAAGTTATACAGTTTTGTGCCAAGCTGGTAAAAATGTGGTTCTGTGTCTTCTTTTGTTAAATCAGAGAAAATGCTACTCCTAACCCTTGTTCTTACCTTGCAGGCACGGTACAGGTATTTCTTCTCCTGGGTGAGCTTGTAAAGGGAAAGGAAAGCATAACCATTCCCAGCTGTGCCGTGGCAGATACCATAACCTTTCCTCAGCAGGCCCCGCTGCCAGATCACCTCAGCACACTCTGCAGCTTCCTTTAGGTATTTATCTTCCTTAAACACCTGGAAAGACAAAAAAAGACAAGAAATTGACCAAGCCTGGACATAAGGTGGTTCAAAAAAAGTGTGCATTGATATTAGACTGTATTTACTATAAGAAATTCATTAATCAGAGAAATGGTTGAACGCGGTTAGGAAATGATCAAGAAGTCTGAATTTCCTAAAATCAGAGCTAAGTGACACCAACTCTTAAGATAGGGAAAAGATAGCAAAGATAGCCGGGTCGCAAGTTCAAGTCCCCGTACTGACCAAGAATGTGGACTAGAAGCTTGAGAGTTGCCAGTTTGCCTCCAGGGCACTGCCGAGGTGCCCTTGAGCAAGGCACCATACCCCCAAAACTGCTTCGGGGGCGCCATATCATGGCTGCCCCGCGCTGACCCCTCTGTAAAGCATGTGTGTGTGTGTGTTAGAGGGGCATGCAAGACAAATTTCCAATAGACGTGTTCGCATGTGATTTCTCCCTTATCTCTAAATGGTCACCTGCTAATGGGTATCCGAATAAAGAAAGATAGAAAAGAAACCACTCTGTCACCTTGTGAGCCATAATCAGCATGTGGATGACCCCGGGTGATCCGTGACACCAGTGAACCAGGCGGTCAGTCTCATTGCTGAGGGATGATGGGTAGTTACCCGAACGAAACCTCTTGTGACGTACGTAGTCGATGCTTGGACGAACCAACTCTGACAGTATGTCTGGCTGGACCTTCGATCCTGGCTGGAAATTGAAACACAGAGAGCCTTGGTTATTTTAATTACTACTTGTCAAATTGTAAAACTTTATTTCTGAAAAAAGAGAGTCCATACGCTCCTTCTTCCTACCACTCATAGCTGACCCATGTTTACACCCATCCATCTCTATTACCTGCATGAGCATGTAGTAGATACCAGCCAGACCATGGGCGGCACCAATGTACTGTTTCTTGTGCCATTCATAGAGCAGAGGGCAACGATCGGTCTTCTTCTCTTCCGCTGACAGGTTCTTCCCTGATTCTACAATTGCTGTCACCACCTTAGGACAGGACGGGAAAATAGTTGCAAGAAGAGACTAAGTGTTAAATACCATGCAGTTGCTTACAATCAATCAAGATAAATTCTGCCTTGTAGCTGTGTGCCACACTAATCTGTATCTTGCTGTGGGTAAGTAGTAAAAATATAACCAGTCGTACAGAGAAACCTCACCTTAAAATGCTTCATAAAAACTATACGTCATCTACTACAGTAGTAAAAAATCTGTCCGTTAAATGGCAGTACCGTGGCAATGGTTGTTTCATCCACTGTGTCAGCTCCAATCTCCTTGTTTACATACAGCAGGGCATAAAGATACCCTGTTCGGCCATACAGCAGTTCATCTGGAGTCTGACTGTCTGGACTCAGCACTAACCTGTGGAGCTGGAGAAGCCTGCAACAGACGCACGCACGCACACACTCACTCTAAACCCCTTACAATGTAATAAGCAATGTGCCTTACCCACAACAATGAACCCAACCTCAGTCACCTACTTGGTAAGACACTCCTTGCTGTCGTCCGTGTTGCCAAGTTTGTGGTGGACCACAGCACCCACAGCCAGCGGCCCTGCGTCTCCACACAGGAATGTCACTTTGCGGCCATTCAGGGTCCTCAGTGCCCTCTTCACATAGTCCAGGGCCCTGTTCAGGTGGGAGACCTCATGGGTCACCCGGTGCAATTGCAGACACAGTAAAGCAATGCCTGTAGGAATTGAAGATTGAAGATTGTTTTGGTCTAGTTAGATGAATTCAGACAGTGTGAGCTTTATTAATTATAATTGCAAATCCCCTACAATGGTCAGCACAAACCAAACATCAAACGTTGCACACCTGTCCAACCCGTGTATGTGGAGAAGTCATGGGGGTCCGCAGTCTTGAGACCTTCCTCCGTCTGCTGGAGGAGGTCTTTAATCTTGTTCTGGACTTTCTTCTTAAAGGCTCCACTCACCTGCAGGGGTGACAAGGAATTTTCTAACTACATTCAGATACAGTAATCCCTAAAGGCAACGTTTACCACTAGATTCAGTCAATATCATTAATGTTGTGAATGTGTTATGCTAAGTGCATTTGGTGATTCAATGTTATTTCATTGCGCTTAGTGAGCACTGTCCATCAATCTCCATCGACCTTAAAAGATTTCTCAAAATGGATTTCATAACCTTAACATAACCTTAACATAACCTTAACCTAAACGGCCCTTTAAAGAGAGAAAAAAATGTAAACAAGAAAGAACACCTGCTCCCAAATCGCTAGCTACATTAGCTTAGTTATTGAACATCGCTACGACAGCAAAACATCTCACCTTTCCCTCTAAATCAATTAGCTCATCGTGTTCTTCTTCTGCCCCCGGAGTGGATGTGTGGACGCCTTGGTCCCAATCGGAGTAACGATTAGGAAAAGAGCGCTCCTCCATTTCTGTCTCTGTAACCGAGATCAGATTCAGTCGCTTAGACACGTTATCTCCCATCGCTACGGTGGTCTATGAGGGGAAAAAGTCACAGAAGGCAAAATTGTCCCGGCCACTTGTAAATATTGACGCGAATATGCGGCGTTCGATTGGTCGCAGAAAAACTCAAATATTTGAGCTAATAATGCTAAATAAACGGCATTTTTTCTGGGACCCCTTTTATACCCAAGCAATAATCTCTCCACGACTGATGAAGGTTAATGGCTGATCTTTTTTAACACAATAAAACATGGATTAAACTGATGGAATAAATTCGAAAACGTTCTATTGTTGACGTAACCTGTTCTTTTGTGGCCTACATTCTGAAAATGTATTTTCAAATTGTAGATACTCAATTAATATTTCCATAAATCATTTTCATATTACATTTTTAGATATACATAAACGCAAAATTACTACCGGGTTTGAATAATTGATGAAGTGAATATAAGTGAAATGTGCCAATGTACATTGCGTTACATTGGCACATTTATATATAATCTAATATACATATATACAAAATTTGTATGAGAACTTTACAAATACTAGTAGAATGTTATTCAGATTTAAATTTTAATTATTTAATTTTTAATTCAGATCTTTTTTGCTTTTGTAAGGCAGAAGTACAAAACAAGAGCAAAACTATGCCCGTATAAAAATATTGTTCTTCTTAACATACAAGTCCATGACAGCCACATTTAGTTACTGCTTTATACAGGTCATGTTAGGGCTTACAAGTAGAGAGGAATGACCAACAAATAACTACAGAAACATTTTTTGTAGCCAAACTTTCTTTATTCACAAAAACTTTTAACTATGTTAAAAGTTCACAAAGTTAAGTGTCAATCTCTACTTCCTATGTTGACATCTCATTCATCTGTACACAAAAAGTCAATATTGTATTTAGAAATCCAGGAGGTTGTGAGGTGTGGCTTGGATACTTTGAAGGGTCTTAGAAATCAATCTCCTCACCTTCCACCCGCCTCCACTTTGACTTTTTTTAAACTTAAGAACATACTGAACTCAAAAGGGGCCTTGGACATTTTGTAAAGCACATTTACTGTACAGCTCACGCAGAACATAAACAGGTCATGTACATATCATGATAAAAGAGGAATAGTATACTGACTGGGCACAACACAATACAATGCAATCTGACTTTCTGAGTTTTATTCTCAAAGATTTGTAAGCATTAAATTGAAGCAATCAAAACAAAGCGACTGAGTGAACAAATAAAAAATAAGAATATATATGTAGACTGTGTATATATATATATATATGAGTGAGGTAAAGTATATTGGTATTCAAAGGAGGTATTTTTTCTTTGTTTTTGATTAAATTACCTTTTTAAAAAGTTATTTCTACTTCAAAGATGTTTCAGTCATCTTTAAAGCTTGTGACGCAGATATGGAGCCTTTCCATTTGAGATGGAAAATTATAAAAAATGGAAAGTATAAAAGCAAAATCTTGTCGAACTTAGGCACCAAATAAAACATGATAAAGCTGTCTTCTTCCTTGCCACAAAGTCCTCACTGCAACAGTCAAGCTTGTGTTTAAGGCTAAATCCTTTTGTGACCTAAACCCTTCTTCAGTTCAAGATTAAAATTCAAAATGGCATACTCCAATTAAGTGTCTGTGTCAATTGATTTACAATCACATAAGTAGATGTTACTCAGAATAAGCACATCTATGGATTTCCATTCAACATGTTTGTTTTTATTGCCTTAAGCTGAGTACAGTCAGTTTTATTGTGCATGTAAACACACTGATTTGAGATATTAACTGAGATTGGCTCTCGTGTCTGTCAGACATAAGGGATCATGAGAAGACCCTCAATAGCTTCTCGTATGGTAAGGTAATGTGATGTTTTTAAAGTTGATTTGTTTAGCACCTTTCAAGAGCTAGTGTCACAAAACGCTTCACAGGTTATAACAACTTACCCAATGAGCTACTCATCACAGTGTGTGGATCTTACTAGCATAGGTAGCCTGTGTGTGATCTAGTGGGACTGAGCGGTCGGCAATAATAGGCCCAGAACTTGCATAACAAGACATAGATGGAGATGGAAGTCAACCCATGTATGAAGCTGCTGAGCTCTGCCACAACCTTTGGCCTGAGTTCTGCAAGTTGTGCTCTGGTTTGGCTTTGTGGATTGGTTGAGAGCTCCATGTGAGGTGATACATTCACAGCTGTTGGAACATTTTCAGTGTAACAAGCTGATGTCCTTTACTGGGTTTGAGTCAGAAAATGGCTCTGCCACAGCGACCGCCACAGCCTTGAAATACTATGTTGAGCTATCCATAAATATGTTAAATTCTGTGGTGTCCACATATTTAGTAGTATACAGTGACTTCTGTGTCCATTCAGACAGTGGAGCAGAGAGAAGACAAAAATCTGAAAGAGGAGGCATAGGTTTCCTTTGTTTTCTTCCCAGATGATGGAAAAAAAAAGTAAGTCAAAATTGTCTAACAGACCCAGAAAGCACATTACAAAGTCAAAGTGGATTTACAAAGCAAGGGATGCTTAGCAATGCACCCCCTTTCATGTAAAGTAATATACAAACTTTCCCCTAAATTGTTTCCAACAGAGCATGGCTGAATTGGGCTTTTGTACGTAAGAGATATCCGTAATTAATTTACAGAATAAGGAATGACAAGACAGAAAGACCACAAGAGAGGAAAAGCTGGGTGAAAACATTTCTTTTTACAGTAAAGTCATTTGGGGATTTTAGAATACAAGGCTGCTGGTGATTTTAAGACAGAATGAAGATTGTTGTCCTAATAAGAGGCAAACCACAGGTGTTGAGTTGAGCTTTTGCTGTTGCTAATGTCCCAGAGCACAACATTGCTGCAAATGGAACAATATATATATTACAAACTACAAACTGCCTGGCCCCATTCCCACCTGAAGGCCAAGCAGGATTGACCAATACTTAACATAAAGAGATACTATGATATTTTGAAAATTGACTGCACTACTTCCCTGCACCACCAACCCCAACTGACATGGTTCAAAGAGAATAATCCTTGGCCCTGTTCTTTCTGGGCAAGCCTCACTGCATCCTGCTGGTTTGAGAGCACATAAAATACGTAGCTATCCCTTTTTCAGTTGAACGTGCTCATGTTGACCATAGTCCAAAACACTTTGGTTGTCTTTTTGTCAAAGTTGACCCCCTTTTTCTGCATATTTGGTAAAGTGCAATTTTTTTTAACTTATCAATTTCAAGTTGATGTACACTTTATGGTTTTTGTATAATTTTTTGAAGAAAGCCTCTTATTCTTACTCTACATCTATGACTGGTAGCTTTTGGAATAAAAAGCTCATACTGTAGAATTTCTCAATGTTTTTTTAAAATATATTCTCTGATCCACCTACCAGTGATCCCTAAATCCCTAAAGTACCCTTCAACCTGACTGTGGATGCTTTGAAACAGATTCTGTCTTAAACATCAATACTGAAAGGTAAGGTTGGTGATTTTAGGGGCATTATTGCATTACAACAATCAGTAATTTAAGCCTGACGGGGGGAAGTACTGTATGTCTACATTGCCGTTTGTTTGTGATGTAAATCCTGCAATCAAAACAAATACTGGAAACCTTTTTAACTCTAATAAGACTTTGTAATGAACGTAAAACAAGAAAAAGCAGTGTAAAAATACAAATAAGAACAAAGAGTAACAAACCAGTGCTCTGGCATAGATGTACAAATACTATTTTACAATTACTTTTATAATTGCAGTCAATCCTAATGTCTTAATCAACTCTGGATACCTGTACCTCTGCAATTTCGTCCCACTTTTCTTGCAAAATATTTGACCCTCCATTAAATTGGGATAGAATCTGTGTTAGTCTATGCTAGTTTTCACTGGGCTATGCAATATCTACAGTCCCCTATGCCATCTTTCTACACTTCCTGGAGGAGCGAGCAAAGGATTCCTTCACAAGTTCCTGCCGGTACAGCTGTTTTGAGGTCAAATTAGACATTGCGAGGACTGGCATATCAAGAAAATTAAATAACACCTATGTTAATTTGTTGGACCCTTTTCCACCATCATCTTGATTTCATGATTTACAATCAACAACATTGTATGTATATCCATTTAAATAAACTAAATTAAAACCTTCTAGTTCATCTCAACGTAATTGTGTGTGTGTGTGTGTGTAGGGGGGGGGGGGGTATTTGGCAAAGTATATAAATAAACCAATATGAGTTTATTTGCAGTATTGGTTGCAAAATAGAACACGTTCTATGTCATTTGACAATTTCTACAGTATAGATATTACCAGTCATTTATGGGTGTCAGAGATTTTGCCATTGTTAATTAACACTGTCAAAACATTCACTAGTCAGTAAAATCTTGAGTTGAATTGGCTTTCCCATTCAGTACATGTATGTTGACAGCCTTGGGCTCTACGGTTTCAAATTTAAATATTCAATTATTTTTATTATGTGAATCAAAGTGGACAACAAATTACTTCACTGCCCAGAGATGGGTTGGCACTGTGTTTTCAGCCAGGCTCCATGGAGGCCTAACAGTCAGCAAAACATCATTCAAATCAGACATTACAACAGCTGATTGAACCATTGGAAGAATTCTTCATAAAAACAAATTGCTGTCACTGTAAGCCTGAGGACTTCTTCAGCTCAATGGATGATCTTATGGTCTTATAGCTACTTTATTAACCTCCTTTAGCAAATCGTTTAGAGCACTGCCTAGCAAAGGATGATAAACTTGATTTGCATCAGAGCAACATGGCACAGCATGATCAGATCAAGGCAATCTGGGGATATTTACATCCAGGGTCTCACCTCAGAGAGTAAGGTGGACAACTAAGTAGCAGCACATTGATACATTATCTACAACAAAAACATCACATTGCCACAAACCTTACATTTGTCAAGTTATTTTTTTTAAATCCAGATGTAATCTGTGTGATTTGTAGGAGAAGATCACTCCCTGACTGATTTACCATCATACTGTATGTATCAGTCAACGAGTTTTAACACATAGTTTATATCCAAAAACAGATGAAGCAAGAACAATGCATAGGTTTATGTGAATGGCAACACTGTAAAAGGACAGACACTTGATTGTAACAAAGGGTTAAACCAGGTGCTACATACTTTTTTGTTCTCTGATTTTGTATGTGTGTGCGTCACACACACACGTTGGTCCCTTCAGGCTTGCCTGTTTCATATTTTGTTTTTCAGAATTTTACATTCTAGTAGAAAAAGACCTTTCCACAAAAAAACTGTAAAACCTATGGCTTAGTAAATATCCAGTTGCTATATTAAAATGACTGTATCTTGCTGTGTGTTGTTGTCTATCCTACAGGGAAGGAAAGGCTAGAAAAGTGAATGTGTACAAATGCACTGTTGATGGCTTACACAAGAACAAATTCAGGAATAAAAAGCTATACATTAATGGTCAACATCAGTAATGCATACAAGTCTCTGTGTCTTTTTTCAAAAGCCGCCGTGATGGCGATGTTTTATCAGGCATTCAAAGTAAGTTCATGTCCTGGAGCTCAGTTTTCATAGTGAGACACTTGCAGAAGCTGTATAATAAGTTCTTGTTGAGGTGGTTGGATGATCAGGTGAGATACACTGGAGGGGGAGTTGGGGACTCAGGGCACCAAAAAGTCAGCTGGATGTAGGTGCTGGGGTCCTGGGATATTCATACTTCCTTTTCTTCAGTGTGCATAGGATGACCTGATGTATGCTCAGTGGGGCTCCCGTGGAGCTTTCTCTGCACGCACGCAAATACTCCAAGTTTCGTACATGCAAGAGAGCAAACACTTCACAGCAGGCAATATGAGAGGATTTGGATTTTTAAAAGCGGTGGCACTTTCTGGTAACAGCTGGCTTGGAAGGCATGATGGTAGCTGATTGTTGTTGGTGTGGTTTTTCTTGCTGTTACGGTTAGCAGAGCAAAAAAAAACGAAAATAGATGCACTTATCTACTCTATATTGCATATGTTGCATCATGTTCACCAAAAAAAATGAATGAGGTCATAGTTTTCAGTTTGCAAATAAAAGATACACATCCTCTGGCCATTAAAAAAAACAAAAAAAAACAACCTTTCACTCAATAGGAAGAGAAAATGAAAAACAGGTGCTGAGTTGTCACCTGAGATTGAGATTCTGTTCCCACCTCAACTATAAACATAAAAAAACATGACACTAACATGTTTCTGAACCCCTTAGGGTGGCTTACGAACACTTTCATTTTCCCTTAGCCCCCGTTTTATCCCACAATGATCTGACGATCAGAAGAATAGGGCTGCAAGAAATATCCAATATGCACAAAAATGATCTTAATTATCAAACAGGTTTTACTTTCTTATTGCCACTGGGTTTCTTTAAAGAAAAGTCAAATTACCTCCTGCATTTTACACAATACAATGTAATTAATGTGCATTATATTCCACTCAAATCATTGATTCTCTGCTCACTCCGCCACTCATAATTCTCCCATATTTGTCTTGTTGATGGAATTAACGCTAACCAACTCTGCCTGTATGCCTTCCTTTGTTTTCAAAACAAAATAAGAAACTGGACAATATTGGATGAACATCTAGTATAAAAGACATTCAACAAAAACAGCATCACTAGAACCACTGTCATTGGAAAGGTTCAGCTGTGCCCACTAATATAGATTTAAAGCACAAGTATTTTTTCTTTCAAGTCCTACTACAACATTACATAGTCGTGACAATCGGCTGCTGCATTTTAACAACAACAACAGGGCTCAAGTTAAAAAAAAAATCCCTTAAACATTTGAGCATACTGCATTCCTGTTGAGTCAGTAGGACCATGGGGTTTGTGATATTAATGAATCATGAGCAGTCGTCGCAAACCTTCCATTACCCAATGACCAGAAATGACTGAGTGGTTCACAGATGAGAACTTGAATCGTGTACGGAACTGTGAATACCAGTAACTGGTACCATCATAAGGTACCACAGTCCAATGGTACCATTAAGCCGTGTACCATTTTAAGAAAATATTTGGCAGCTCAAGGAGGATATTTGAACTTTAACATATTCTGAACCAATCTGAATGTATATGTATGTATATATCTACAAGTAGCATTATCAAAAATTAATTCAAAGATTAAGGTTCCAATGGATTCTCAAGATTCCCTCACAGTAATTATAAACTGTATGGCCTTAAAGCACAAAGCCACATGAGGGTCGCAGGAGTGGAAAAGGTCAACGTGATAACAGAAAATGTAAATATTGAATGCCTGTTTTATTATTCAAAAATGAAAATAGTCGCAGGCCTACTGAAGAGAAGCTCATCTCACCTGAAGAATGAAATGCTGTTCCATATCTTTAGGCAATTACAATAGACATCAGGAGATGAGAACCAAGAGCTGCCAGATAAGAAACCTCACAGGTGATCCATCTGCTGACATTTATGACAACCCGACAACACAAATGATCCTCAGTTCTGTCGAAGAACAAAAGGGGTTAAAAATGCATGAGGTGGGGTGTGTGTTCATGTCCCAAACTAAAAAGGGAGGAACATTGAAATAACAATCAAGATAATAATATAGTAATGCTAATGATATGGATGCCAGTCAAGGATGTGTGTATGGTTGTGTTGGGGGTATGCGTCTACATCTTGATTCCCTCCTGTTGGCTGAGCTGAGACAGGGTTTTCTTGATTCGTAGTGCAGTGAGGCGGGCTGCACCGTTGGCATACCAACACTCCCTCATTATCTTTGCCATCACCCGCAAGGCCTGCAGAGAGAGAGGACAGAGTAAACAACACGGGTTACTTACACCATATCTAACTTCTTCAAAATAATGCCAGTATGCTCTCTCACACATGAAGACTTCTTTGGCATCGTTATAAGGCATATCTTCACCAGGATAAATACGTGAGATACCAGAGACTATTCTCTGAAGCGGCTGGTGAGTGTATATTGAGTTAATGATGTCCTACCTCACAGCTCTGCCAACGGTTGGGAATGTTAGGCCGAAGCTTCTGCTCACACACCACCTTCCTCATCTCTTCCACCGATGGATCTGACTGAACCAGGTCATAATAGGGTAGCTGGTAGTCCTCATGAATGCCTGACAGAAAAGAACGCACAGTTGAGACTGCAACCCAATGTGAGGATGCATCTTGGAAGCACAAGGGTCCCGGATAGCATGACACACAAAAAAGGTGTTTGATATTTGGATCCTCATCTAAGGATCATTACATTTGTCAACTTGTACTGCACTTATGTAACTACTAAATGGTATCGGGGTTCTATTTTCAGTCGCTCCTTTATAACAAATACACAGTACAGAAACAAAAGAAGGAATTCACCTACTTCCTTCGTCCAGGAGATGTGCGACGCTAAGCAATACAGTGAACAACAACATTACAGTGACTGAATGTGTCATGTCCTCTGTTTATTCTCCTTGTACCTTCGCCGGCACTTAAAAATATCTCTTCTTCAGCAACTTGGCACAAGAGCATCAACATGAGGGATTCTCCTTCCTAGAATTTATTTTCTTTTGCTCATCATCTCTGTCACCCCTTCATTTAAAGCCAATACATTGCAAACAGCTCTAAAAATGTGTCCGCCCTGCCCATGACATCCTCACCTCCCATGGAGCAGCGGCTGGCAATCTCCCAGAAGACCAAGCCCATGGCGTAGATGTCGGCTCTCTTGAAAGACTCAAAATGTTTCATATTTATAGAGTCATCCAGCACCTCTGGAGCCATATACCTAACCAGAAAAATAAGACATATAATTTAACTTTTCATATGACTTATATTGGCCTCTACAACATTGGGGAAAACAACTCATTTAAAAAAACAAGTAAACACCAAAATAATTAAAGTTAATGTAACAGGGACCGGTCCAAAATGATTACCTTTTGGTTCCCACTCTGTGGTTGGGGGCAATGTCAATGGTGTCAGTGGCTGAGTCATGACGCACAGCTAGTCCCAGGTCAGCAATGCAGCAAGTCCCATTCTTCTTTACCAGGATGTTCTTTGATTTCAGGTCCCTGTGAGCGATGGCTGGCTTACCTGGAAAGCAGCAACGTTGTATATTAAATATAATCTTAAATAAAACAAAATTGAATTATGATATTATGCAAATATGAAACAGTTCTATGACATTGATGAATCTCAAATGAGTCTTAAGCATCAGGAATACAATGAAAATGCTCTTGTGGTTTCTGTTTGACGACACACAGCTATTTCCAACTACACAATTATTAGCCAGAGAATATCACTAACAGTGTGTGGCTCATACCACAGTGTCAGAAATCTGAACCATCCCCAAAAAATTATCATATTGCCATGGTGGCTAATTAAATTGGGTTGCACACACATCAATAAATGTTTTTTTTTAAAGCATTTGTACTGGAAAGGGACCAAGTAGTTCCCCATGGGCACCAGACGATCCGGTGCTTCATGCACACATCCATTCTAGAATGCAATTCTCATAACAAATGATTATTTTTTGCAGGATTCTGCAAGCTCTCTCTTTTATCCCGCGACCCCGTCCATTTGAAGTGCGAGTATGAAAGCTTTTAGCTTACCTTGGGTGCCCACTATTTCCATGTGGAGGTGGGCGAGGCCACTGGCTGTGGACAATGACAGTTTGATCATGCCTTCCACGGTGACGGTGTAACGATTTAGGTAGTCAAACAGAGAGCCATGCTCATGGTAATCTGACACCAACCACAGCTGAGTCCATGTCCCATTATCTAAATGCAAGAAGAGACCCAGCACAGAGATAAATATCTTGAAGGATAACAATCTCTTAAATCTTTAATAGCCCAGTATAGCTTCTCTTGTGTTATATTTGTATCTTCCAGTTGATTTTAGTTTTGATCATATTTTATTTTGCTTCATTACATCCATCCTCACCTTTATTGTCCGCTGCAATGAAGCCCAAGATATTCTCGTGTCTCAGCATCACAGTCTGGTAGATTTCAGCCTCTCGAAACCAGGAGCGCTCCTCCCGCGAAGAGAAGATCTTCACAGCCACCTCCTCCCCACGCCATTTACCGCGCCACACCTCCCCAAAACGCCCCTTCCCAATGCTTTCCTGCAGGATGATGGTCCTTGCAATTGTCCTCTGGACCAAAAGCGGCAGACCTAAACAGAAAAAAAATACATGTTAAATCTGTTGGTCATAAAATCATGACCTGCGAATCACAATGAGACGAGAGAATATCATGAGGAATGGAAAAATCAGAATGAACATCAAGCACTGTTGCTACGTTTGGAAACAGTGGAAAAAGTAAAAAAAAAAAATGGGAAAATATAGTGGGGCCACATATCAGCGGAGCTCCAGATAAACACCACCAAACATTGGAGATTTTAACATATTGCCACATTGACCATCTAAAACTAAGCCCTTGGAAACTAAATCTCGTCCAAAGGGCAAATAACAACTCTACAGCTCAAGGATGATACAGAAAACCGCAAAGCTTTAGGCTACAACGCTACAGTTTACTAGCCAATGTTGGTGGTGTTGGTGGTTTGGCTAAAACGTAATATAAAGTCATATCCCACTTCTGAAAACTTGGCTTGTCAACTAGTTGTGGGCATGAGATATAATGCCGGAACCTCGGTGCAGCCTTACCTGATCCAGAGCCTGAGGTGGTCATGTCATAGATCAGGTCCTTTAGGGTTGTGCCTACTGTGATGAAGGGGTGGTCCAGGGAGGGGTCCTCCTCATTGGGTACACGATGGTGGTGGTGATGATGGGCTGCACCCCCAGGCCCCAGACCCCGGTGGCCATGGCATACATAGAACGCCAACACCAGCAGCAGGCAGAGCACACACACAGGTCCAGCAATCACTGCTGCTAGGGCCACTGGGCCGAGGGGAGAGGCCTTCACTGGTGGGACTACAGGACAGAACAGAGTCGCAAAAATACATTGTAAGTACTACTGGTGTGGAATGCTTTATCTACAGCTAACAAAAGACAACAAATAAGAGAAAACAGGATGTGTACATTCAACTTAAAATAATGTCCCTCGTCTTTTTAATGTGGGTGAACTGTTGTTGTTTGGTTGCCCCCATATACAGGTCTGTGCATTCCTCACTGTATTGGACCGCATACACCAGGTTGTTTGTCTTGTGTTTGCGGCAATGTTGACAAAGACAATGTTCTTGCGTTTGTTATTGTTCCACTTGTCACTGACAGTGCTGGTGTTCTGTTTCTTGTGGACGTTTTTTAAAAGATGTTCTTAGAGAATACACGGACAAGGCTAGGCCCTTACAAGTATGTTTATAAAAAATGAATAGTTTTTTTTTTACCAGGGAAAACTTTGAGGTCGGGATCTTTGTTGCAGTAGTCTGTGTGGCAGCACATCGGGTAAATGCCTGTCTCTTGTTTGACGGATGGAGCACAGATGAAGGGTCGGTCTCGTGGAATCAGCTCATTTTCATGCACACACATGCTGCTCTCCGTGGTCAGCCGGCTACCTGACTTCTTGATAGCTACGTAACATACGCCATCTGTCGTGCAGCTGGAGTTAGCGCTGCAGCGTTCACAGTAGCACTGGAGGAGCCCTGGAGAAGGAGGAGGAGGAGGAGTGGGGGGAAAGAAAGAAGCAAGATGGAGAGGGTGGTGAAAGAAGAGAGGGGTAAATGGATTTTTTACATAACTATAATGACATACATCAAACGATTTAACACTTATTTTACAGTTAAGTCTGCGCTAGCTTGACACATGAATATATATACATACATATACACATACATATAAACAAGCACACACATGAACCCTAAATGGGTCTAGGGAAAAGGGGAGGAAGCACATGCAGAAACATTTCAGGTTGAGCAATGTGTGTTTTAATACACACACACACACACCCAACCATACATAGACATATAGTATGTATATGCACATACATACACAAACTTATTACAACAATGGTATTCATCATTGGAAAAGCGGGAAACCGGTGTGCTGTTCATGGAAACATTAACTAGCCTTCCTCGGGCTGCTTGAATACCTGGGGCATTGGGTTTGATAATGGTGTCCAGAAAGAAAGCTATTTATATATATTCATTTTTAAGTTATTCCATGCAAGAAATTGCCAAGAATAGACATCTTACAATTGTTTTGCACGACTCCCTTTATGGTGCAGCGTAAACTGGTTCTCACCAGGATAGAAAGAGAAGTGGGAGGCCCCAGTGCAACCCTCTGCAAAAGGAGTCTCAAGTTTGAGAAAAGAACGCCTCAGGTCCTGACTGTATTATTAAAAAGAACCCGCAAAACACCATCTCATGTTCAACAGTGAAGAGGCGACTCTGGGATGCTGGCCTTCTAGGCAGAGTTTAAAAGAACAAGCCATGTCAGAATGGCCAATTAAAGAAAAATATTAAATTAGGCAAAAGAACGCAGAAATTGGACAAAGGATTAAAAAAGATGAATTTAAGTTTGAGGTGTTAAGATCCTGGAGAAGAACATTTTTGAGGCGTAGAATTGATGAAAAGATGCTTGAGGAGTGCTTGATCCCATCTGTCAAGATTGGTAACGAGAATGAGATGGTCTCAGGGTGCTTTGGTGCTGGTTGAGTGGGAAATTTGTACAAGGTAAAAGGAATCTTAAACAAGGAAGGCTCCAACGCTACTGCGCCATTGTGCTTGGAACAGCTATGATGGGTACAAACAATGCTGGCATACAGCTTAGGTTAAAGAACAGCTTATCATTTAAATACTGTATATTAAAAAATATGAAGGCTGAGGATTTTGCGCGCTGCTCACCTCTTAACGTAACGGCAGGATATGCAAATATACCTTCACATACATGAATGTACATGGCCATTGGGCTCCCATCCATGTTGCCCATCCTCCATTGTGTGTGTGTGTGTGTGTGTGTGTATTTGTTGAGTACGCATTATTAATGCGACCAGTTGGCTCACAGTCATTTCCATAGGTCATAACCCACCCCCCAAATTCAACCCACCTCCACCAGATCCATTATGGCCAAGCCTTTGTCCATACCAGATTTGCTGTGTATGTGTGCTTGTGGTTGGTGGGTGAGGGGGCCCAGGTCCACAGACCAGATGATAGTCCCCTTCCCACACAAACAAAGAACATAGGGGAAAAAACAGCTTTCTGGCCTGCTGCATTGTTTCTCCATACAAGTCAAAGCCAGAGCCAAGGCTCAGCACTCTGCCATAAACTAAACTGCAGCTTGTAAGTATTCAGTAAAAAATCCCCTCACGACACTGGAGGAGACAGATAGAACTAGGCTTAGGCCAAAATGATTTCCCTGCCAACTGCCCAGTATTAATTATTTTGACACAATAATACAGCAAAAGATAATAATATCAACAACAAGAGTCCATTGCAAATGTCCTAATTCTGTTGCTGGTTGTTTCACAGCATACAAGCCGATTCCATCAGACAATATGGCACTATAGTGTCAAGAGAAGTTGCTGATTTAGCACATACTTAAACACAGAATAGTTGATCAAGAATAAATATAGCTGAAAGAAATGATACAAGGGCCCATAGGTCCCGAAAAGACTCGTCATTGTTTGAGTTTGTAGGTGATTAGTATTGAGTGGTGTTCATACTATCCTAATCCTCGGATTGTACTGAGAACACAATTTTACCCTGATTCGCCCTTATTACAGGAAATGACTCAAACACGCTATGTCTAACACGGGTCCAGCTAAACAAACAGAAAGAAGTGGGTAAGTATCAATACTCGCCCTCTCTGTTTCAAACATGTCAGACTGCAGCACGTTTTACATAGATCAAATTGAGCACATTGAGCCTTAATACGCTGTCATGTCAAGCAGCATTTGACAACTTTGTTTCACAGGAACACCAGGAATGCTATCAACGAAAGCAGTCATAACTGCAGTGGCGGCTCCTCCACGTTCGCTCTTGTTCATTATTTCATGCATAACATCTGACCTATGAATTACAGATGCGCTATTACAGGCCTGTTTTTCCAACACCTACTTCAACATCCAATTTCCTCTGGTCCAGTTAATATCAAAGCCCTAACTCAAAAGACAGAATGTAACAAAACCTCACTGGTGCATCCTCATGGATACAGCTGGTGCAATATCAATGTTAACCTCATCTTCTTGAAGTCATCCATGTGGAAGTACATATAGCCATACATAGGAAACGATACCTTGTTGTAAACATTGTGAATAAAAGATGAGCAGGAGAAACTTAAAAAATGTAATGCTTGAATATAGCATAAACACTTTTGCAAGCACTTGTGAATCTCTGAAAAAGGAGAGATCAGAGGAGAGGCCACAACCTTTCAAATTAGTTGTGGTTCCTTGAGCCAGGACAACAAGTGTCGCGGGTCACCCACATACCTGGCATTCCACCACTGCTAGTAATGACAGCAACAAGCGCCCAGAAAAAACAATATCACACGCAAACATTCAGGAAACTCAAACAGAGGACATTGACATTTAGACTGACATGGGAAAATATTATACTTCCGAGCTTTTTGTGCACACCGAGCACCAGATAATATAAATTATAGATTATTTCTGGTCATTAGGCAGCGAGTTAAATTTAGATCAAACGAAAAGAAAAATATCTAAATTGAAAACAGTTTCATCATCACAAAATGAAATAAATAAGACTTGGATTTAAGTGCCAATCTCTGTTTCTTGCATAGGTTACTTAGTAATTAGGAGGATAAGGGATGGGAAGGACTGCTACAGGAGGAAGATGGAGGGTGTGGCTGTGGGGGACCTGAAGTGGGCGTATGACAAACATATTTTTCGACAAATTTAACCAGCCATCGTCTGCACCTCCAGTAAAGTACCCCACCACCCTTCCTACATCACTCAGCTCAGAGTCACCCCCTGCTTTTCCCACACCAACATTCCAACCCTCCTGCACAGCAATTTTCCTCATCTTCAATCTTACGCCGGAGAAATATGTCAGAAGCTGTTCTTCTGCACGTTTGGAACGAGTCCTTCAAGCTGAAAGTAGTATAATCAGAACTACTGTACATCCGCAGTGTGCGTAGCTGTCCGTGAACCGAGCTGCATTAGTAGTGCAAGGACAGACATTTAGATTGAGCAGTGATGATGGTGACTGCAAGTGAAGATGAGTGTGAGGCACAAGAACAATTGTCCAGATACTTTTGAAAACTATGATTGAAATTCTTTGTCCAGTCATATGTTTTCGCAGAGTAATGGACAAGCAGGCCGATCACATCACATGGCCTCAATCAATTTATAGGCACATCACACAAATGACTTATTGCGATAACGTTACAAATGCAGTGCATTGTTCAGCTCTACATCCCAGTCACTTACAACCAACTTAAAAGACAGGAGGATAGTTACCATGTGTTTATTATGAGCACTGTGGGTTGGTCCCATACCTAGTGAGCTGCCGCAGCATTTAAAGTCATGTGCACGCCCCCAACACGAGGGGTTAACAACAGAGTTATGTAACCAATCTACCACCATGGTCACTGGCACTTATCAGCAGGCAGTTATTCGGTTGTTTTTGTAAACATGAGTGTCCTCTTTTCACTTTAGGGACCAAACATGCGCTGGAAGCATTTATTAAAGGGAAGCCCTGTAATTCGTGAAGGAAGCTCCCCTGGTGAACCCCACACAGCCTGCAACTGTACTGAGGGGAAGAGTTCCCGGTTACGATAGCAATGAGCACCTGGCTCACCTGAGGCCTTAAAGTGGACACGGCAGCCACAACAACATAATGGAAAACTGTGTCATTTTCAAATTACACTATGATCTTCTACCACTAAGTGATATAGAAAAAAGTTTGTATTATAAAGTGTTTAAAAATAATTAGGTTTCAAAGTGTGACAATTTTGTGTGGCTAACTGATTTATGAATCAGTATTTCTCAAATTCTATAAATGACCACAAAATGGGTCTTTCATCGGATGAAGCCGAGTTGAATGCCTAGTAGCGAGTAGTTCAATGACATTTCGGGGGGCAAAGTACAAAGAAAGGAAAAGAGCTGAAAGATAAGGCAATCGCAAAATCCTTTCCAGCCAGAAAAAAAAATTGTGTTAACGTGGTTGAATATTTCAAGTGTGAAAGCTATACAAATTCTGTTGACACCCGGTAATGTCCTAAGTCTGAGTTTGAAGTTTCTAGCTGAAAGTTTGTAAATTTACTAAATGTGAAATACCAATTGCGTTCTTTCAACCTATGTATGATAGGAAAAATGGATTCATCCATCCGAAAGCTGAGAGTTGTGTAACAGGCAATCACCCCCCAATAACACTGAATAGGAAAACAGCTGTGACTGCTTGGAAATCAGCCCTGATAATACTTGTAATGATAAAAAAGTGAAAACAAATAGGTCTGGCGGTTTAAATGAATATTTACCATTTATTTGTGATGATTTTACTAGAGATGTCAAATTAAGCAACATTGTTAACATCATTCTGATTTTAGGCTACTTCTCAGCTGTTCTCAACTCATTGCTCTATTGCTAGTTATCTCTAAGGACATCTGAGGTCTAGCCCCGCTGAGCAAGACTATGTCCTTGCAAGATGGCGATAGCAAGTGAAGAATAGTATGAGAGTAAAGCCACACAAGTCTGTATACTATTGGAAATTGTTTAGATATGAAAATTATCTCTGTCCACAAACACACACGTCCTTGTAGCGCGATACAAAAGCCTGGGATTCACATGACAATGCCTGAAAACACAAATTTCCCCTGCAGTTCATGCTCAGACAACAGTCAGGTACAGATAGACACCGATCCGTCAACACCAGGTCTAAAATTGACGCTCTTTGTGTGACTGATCTCGTCTCAATCCACACCACAGCAGCTGTGATTGCAAAAGCATGTTGTCCTTGTGTGTTACATAAAGCTAAACGTTACTCCAAACAAGCAATCAAAATAGAGAGTAAAGAGAAGACCAGCCAGACACGCTCATCGCCTCTGTTGTTGTGTGACAGCCAGCATGAATTGTGTGGATGTGTGACGTCAGCGTATTTTGAAAAGCTCTGGCTTCACCATCCACATCAAAACAATGAGCCGTCACCTTCAGATTGATCCACAACGGAGAGCAGTTTTTGAAAAGCTCAGTTAATAGTGGTTGAATCACCACTTGAGTGTAGACACGAGGCCTAAACAGAACAACAAAAATACATGCTTTGTGGAAAGGCCATGAAACACCAAGAGATAAGTAAAAACACAAACTCTGTGGCCGCAAACCATGGCATTTCTGTTAGCATAAGCAATCTATTCCCCCTCAAGCAGCATCCATTAGAGTACAGCAAATGCATGAAACCACATGGGTCATCCTCCATTAAGAAATACCATAAAATACTGAAAACTGTCTTTTAAGCATTTGTTCTACAAATGCACTGATCAGTATCCTGTGTGTATCACATTATCAATTGCTCCTTGCACAATAATTACCCATATTTCTTGTTTCTTTTTCCCCACAACACATGCATTTCAAGTAAGTAGAGTATTTCAATGAAGTTGCACATTTTCCAGTGGGACCCACACTGTATATACCCACAGTATAAGAGATGTAACCTTTATAGAATGACATTTCGAACAACATTTTCAAAGCTATATTCAAAGTCAATTCAGTGCTCTAGTCTAGACATCCACCACCAATTTGTAATGTTAATTATGCTCGAAATCATGCTACTGCTGGACTAATCAAAGTGGAAGTGCATTGCCTGCCTACACCAGAAGCAACATGATACCCTAGCCTGTGTCAGAGGTAGAGACGGGTTATCTAAGGAGACATCTGTGCCTATATGGTACAGGGATGTTCTGAGGAGTGTTATGCATGCTGTTTGAAGCATGCTCCTCCACTAAAGATGAGGCTCTCTCTCTCTCTCCCTCTCTACCCAAACAAAGAAATGTCACACAAAGGAAACGCGGGTTTGCCAGTTGACAGAAATAAGACATTACTGGCTATATTAACCAATGGTTAAGGCGTTCAACGTGATCGCTTGCATGTTTGGCAAGTGAAATAAAGAAACAAGCACACTTCAGGTGCAAAATAAAACCGCAACACAACAGCCATGTCAAGCAATGCACACAATAGCTGTGGCAGCTCATGCTATACCAATCGCCACGCTCTGACAAGGAGCTCCAAATATCTACTATCGAACATTTTAACAGGAAATACTGATGGGTAATACAGATGATTGTTTTTCTGCAACAACACGCCATTATCAGATGACTCAAGGATTGTCACTTTTAGCTTCCCTCTCAAGCCAACGTGTGTTCACCACATTGGTTTAATCAAATTCTTCTTAATTTTCCTCAATTTCTACAATTATACCCTCCGAACAATTCGCACAAAAAACATTTATCACCCATGTGTCACATCTTTATAAAGCGTTGGTTAGTTTGGAGTCTTTCTGCTGCTGAGAGTGAATGGAAGAGCAAAAACATTCATTTATAGCTTTTGATAGAAAACTGGAGAAGACTGGAGAGTGGATGTGACTCATAACACAAAGCGCAGGGGTTGTGTACACCTCGGAGGAAACCGGCTAACTCGCCAGACTGCAGCTTCACACAACTAAGAAGTACAGTGGTGCAGACTCTGTTGTTGTCTGCACCATTTGCTTTATGATATTAGTACGTTGACGTTTCATTAACTGATAAAGAGCGACAGTATAAAGTGTATATGTTTACAGTAAACCGTATATAGCGCGATTCAGTACGGCTTCTGTGCGTTCAGACTAGTGCTTTGAAAAGGGGTGAGACAGACGATGAAGCAATGTAGCATCCATAACTAACGGTTTCCTAGAATACGGAACAACGGACCAGTAGTGAATTCTGTCGTTCAATTCAACAGCCATGGGGCATGTTAAAGTGCTAGGTAAAACCACCAAAACAGCAAGCAAACATTGGTGTACTGTGATGCTACCAACTTCGAATTTGCGAGACTGAGGGCAGATGAAATCAGGGGAAGACTCCAACGTTCTTTGTTGGCAAAGCACAGTAAAAATGCCGTGGCCCAAACCTGGCGGCGGACAGTAGACGGCTTTGACCCTGAGCTAAAACACGTCGACCCTTTAACCCTAGCGTGACTCCTAACTGCCAGCCGTTTTCTTCCCAGACAATAAACATTCCTTAGACAGGCAGCAGCAGGCTGGCCACCGACCCTGCGCCATCTTAGACACACTGCTTCTTCAGGCTTCTTGAACAATGCGCTTTTCTTACGAAGCTGGTCGGTATAAACAGTACGAGTAAGACAATTCAGCTGTAAACAATGTATATTTAAGGATACATACCAGTGGTTCTTTGAATATTTGACGCGGACAGTAGAACGAGCAGAAGGAATGACATTGCATCCATCGTGGCAACGTACATACCTAGTAGCAGAGACTGCTAACTTCTCCCTACACGAAGAAAGGAAAACACTAATTGGCTGTCAGAGCCACCACGTCCCGCCTAGCCAGTGAGTCTACTGAGGAATGTCGATTCTGATTGGCTGAGAGAGCTGCCTGACCCCGCCCAGCGCAACTGCCTCACTGCTGTAAACAAAGAGACTGCTATTCAATGTAATGTATTATTTTATATGCATATATTATAATATGCAATGATGTCATGATTAAAAAACTTATAATGTATATAATAACAGTAGCACCACCGTTTAAAAATCTCTTTAAAACTAGCAAAAATATATTTAAAACTCTTCACTGAAAAGGTATTTGACAAAATTTAGAAGTGTAAAAGGTCATTACGGGAATTACGTTAATTTCGTCAGAGTGAGCACGTTACTGTGGCTCTGACTATGGGAGCATGTTATAATATAACATATAATATATAAAATAGTAATGATATGAGAAGACAGATTACGTTCTTAGAACTGCCAGTCTTGCCAAATAAGAAATAAGAAATATGCAATGACATGCTGTGGCTAGTGCTGTGTAGGTATTTCAATGTCCAGGCCTCAGTTATGTGTTCCCCTCTCTACACATATCTACAGTGTTTTTCTGAAATAGGTACATTGGCTCTCAAACTAGGACTGAACAATTAATCATTTCCTAATCAAAATTGCGATTTGAAAGGCTGACCTTGGAAATCGACTTGGAGGGGATCACAGTTTTGAAGGCTGAGCTGAAGTCAATGAACAGCATTCTGGCATTTTGTTCTGCTTTACATTCACTCAGCTCGTGCAACTGTAACTGTAATGTTATTGGCTCATGTTAGTGAATCACTCACCATTCCTGTTGTGCAACTCCTGGCATATGATCATGGGCACAATTGCAACACACTTTCATTTGCATGACTTGTATAGCGATTGGCTGTTTGCGAAGTCTGTCTTTAGTTTAAGTGGCGTATCTCATGTACTGTACGTTTACTGTGGGCGTCATTTTGGCAGTTCTGCAGTTCAGATACGGTAGACTGCTTAACTACAGCATTACCTGGTTCCAGCCCTCATGGAGAGAAAAATTGGTTTTGTTGTTTTCACTAACCGGGCTACAAACCGGGCTGTGTGTAATTTGTGTCTGAAAAACATTGTCTGCTCGACATTTCAAGTCCAAACGCAAAAAGTCGTTGCAAGATGCAGAAGCAGCTCTGCTGTGGTCCTTTGTAGGCTGTGCAGGAGCCGTAGCAGCGTACGTGTAGCTCCACATCCTGCTGACAGCTGGACCATTGCCCCCAGAGGTGGTGGAGGGTCTTAGCATTGCTGCTGTGCCCCGTCCCTGATGTAGGTTAAGTTTAATGATAATCACAATGAACAAGATTTGGGGTTGTTTGTGCGGTTAAAAAGATGATAACAATGTGTTGATTTGAACTTTGTTGCAATGTCTGTATGGATTCTGTTGTCAAGGGGATATTCTTTCTGCAGGAACCGTGATGCTAATTTCCAAGCAAGGTGATTGGTCAAGAGGTGCGCTTTATACATTACCCCAACTAAGCTCCAACAAAGTCTGCTCCGGACCAGGATTGCCCTGGAGCATAAGTTACCGTGGCGCCAGAGTGAGCTCAGAAATGAGTCAGCTTCGTGATACTGAAAGTCAGGTTCCAGGTTCAAGAGAGATGACTGAGCCCTTAAGCACGCTTTTTATTACAGGCCCTAGGTTATGAAGAAACACAGAGCAAAACACTGTTTGGTTATGGCATTTCTTTTTTATATTCATGAAATATGCATTCTCTTTACTTTCTTACATTTTCCTTTTCATATTCGTGGCAGTATTATGGAGTCAAACACTGTGATAATCCAAGAAGGTTTAAAGCAACAAGACAAACTCTTGGCAACAGGAATCAACAGGTAACTTGATTTGACCAAACAATGGAACAGGTTTGAAAAGAAAAAATGTAAATCATGAGATAACATAGATACTAATCATAACTAAGCTCATGTTATATATATACCGTATATAGAACATAAAATTGGAGAACTAAAGCCAATAGAAGTTTGTAGTGTGTGAAGCCCATTATTGCTGGATTTCTTTTCTTTAAGTAATCATAAGAATAAATAAAAATAATATTACACAAATATTAAGTAAATTTTGAGATATTCAGCTGAAACTGACTTAAAAGTTTGAGGTAATTTTTTGTATTAAGTAAAAAATTAGCTTGTTTTGTAATTTTGATTGAAGATGTTACAGAAAAGAATGGGATTCTACACAAAACACATTCATGTTCTGTTTTCTTTATTCCCCGGGATTCAAGGTGACACTGAAGGAACAATAACAAAAATAACAATAATAAGTGAGAGTTCTCCCCTACAAAAGGTGCCTAGCACAGTAATACTGTTACAGACTGGAACACATTGTGCTGTATTGGCAGAAAACAAACACACAAAACATAAACTGTGGTAAAAATTACTTCATAATTGTCATCATGCGATAAAGAACACATTTCTTAATATGGCAATAATATGGCACATAGGTGATCATTGTCCTATTTCATTCATTCATCAGATACATATCAAATATAGAAATATTTCCAAAACAAAGTTATTGCATTACTTCATATAAGACACTTTATGCAAGTCATATGTAAAAAAAAAAAAGTCTTACCACTTAAATGTGCGTTGTAGGTAGTGTGACTACGTGATTGTCATTTTGTCATTAAATGGCTTTTAGATTTCATATACAGACTGGAAACATTCCTTCTAATGCTTTACCGCCGTATAGAGAGCGAGTAAAATCATCCAGGATTTAACCCTTTTTCATGTCTTGGGTAAATCTTGGCAAGGAGTTCATAAGGCATATTCATAAAGTGGTTGCCCAAACACTTAATACTCGTCCAACAACACTGTTTATAGTCAACGTGGCGCCTTTTCGCTTAATGTTGAAAAAGGAGAAATCATCAAAAACTATATTGAATTCAAAGTATATTGTACAGGTCATACTGGCTCTTGCATACTTTACAATACCGCCATTTTCCAAAGCTAAGGCTAACCTCCACCCAGCCATGATGTTCAGTTCATACTCTTTACACGGGGTTGAAACTGGACTATGAACCATATCCTATTTATGAATCTGCTACTTTGCTGCTATATTACAACACACAGACATAACTTCAATAGAAGCATAAAATCATTAATTTGCTACTTGTAATAGATAAGCTCTGGTTTCCTGTCTCTGCAACTTAATTTCCATAGTATACCAAAACATATTGAAGCTAAAGGCTAACTGAATAATTGGAAATACATCTAAATATGCCTGTTATGCCTTTGAAACTGATTAGCAGTAACGTATATGATACAGTACATACATAGCTCTACAAACCGTAAGAACCTTAACTATGCTGGCACTGCATCAGACATTTAACCCTTTGGTTTATTGTATTGTGTGCGCCAACAGATCAAGAATTGGTGCTGGTGAAATGCTTCATATGGTCGGATAAAATTGAGACACAACCGAGATCCAATATTGCGTTGAGATCATACCTCACTGCACAACAATAGTAAAGTTAACGTGACAGCTAATACTGATTTGGAAGCTGGTTTGGAAGTTTTGCCTGAGATGGCTCAGTGACTGAGACTGGCACTAACACTGTTGAGGTTGGAGGTTCTACCACCTGGTCCAGATACAGTTAAGAAAAAGTTTAGGTCCATAAGTATGACCTTGATTCCCGCATTAAGTACTGGAAAATGGTCTGATCTTCATCTGATACAATTATAACCAGCAACAGTCAAACACAATCTGCTTCAAGTGGCTCATTTCTTCTTAACACTGTACCTCACATGCTCTCTATATAAATCAGTATATACATACACTGGAGTTCCACTTGGACCTTCTAATTTATGAAAAGCTTGAAAAGTGTCACTTAAATGCAGCGTGCTGATTAAACTCCTTCTACATGGAACAGACAAGCTTGGATCCATTGACTTGAGCTGATTTGTCTCCACAATTAAATAGTATATCAATTCAAATACACAGAAAAAGAGTGATTGAGTAAGACAGGGATTGTAGTTCCCTCAACACGCACACACGCACACACGCACACACGCACACACGCTCACACTCACAAGCAAACCCAGTGACTAAACACTGAGCTACTTAATAATACTGTTTAGAGACTTTTTGCCTGGATTGTTTGAAGACATTGCTGCTACATCTACCCAGCAGAAGACCACGGTCATTCAAAACCCATTGACCCACTGCTCTGCTCATTCTACCTCCAGCATCCTGGGGGATGAGAAGAGAAAGTTCATAGAAATGGAAGAGTTTGTGAAGCACAGCCGGGGAGAATATAAGCTGTAGAGCTAACCGAGGGCAGGGGCTACGCTGATAACCAGGCTGAGTAGAAAACATAGGTTGAAGGGCAGAAAGAAATGAGGGACACCCCCGGAGGAATGGATGACAGAGGTCCTGATTTCAGAGGTAAGGATGGCAGAGAGGGGAATGTGGGAGACCATTGTAGGGCTACCATAGTTGATGAGGGAGTCAATCTTCTCCGCTTCCTTGCTGCAAGCTTCAATCTACCAAGAAACGGGCATGAAAGGGTTGAGGAAAGACAAAATATTTTTACCAAAAGTCATGTAAACACCTTTATGAGATGAAAATTGGCATGTATGTCAAATGTAAGCATACTGTGAGTTACAGATCTAAAATAAAGCAAATGAAAATGCTAAATATGATTTACTTGTAACGGTGTTGGCTGCTGGTCCACAGGGGCGATTAGGATGACCAGCTCATGGTCGATGCTCAGGTAGCCAAAGAGGTCGCACTGTGGCACCGAGATGTGAAGCCTCAGGATCCGTAAGACATTGTGGACGGTCACCGGCTGGTTTTTGTTCAACTGGAGATGGAAATTGACATTTTAGTAGTCCGGGAATTATGACTAAGAATTGTCTTTAATTGCAAGAAACCTAATTTAAATCTAATTGAAAAAATTCTACAATGGAAAAACTATGACATCATCGTCCACTCTTGCTGTGTATTCAGCTTAGATGAGTTAAGTGATCATATCTTTATCAGCCATTTATCTGAGTTGTCAAGATAAATTGTTTCTGTATAGCAATAAAATAAACCAAAATAAAAAATACAGAAATGGACAATGACTTTTGTGGAAACTTGTAATTCATGCATACCTTCGAAAATATGTTGATCTGGTCTTTATTCCATAGGATCTGTAACATGCTGGCACATATTGGACAGCAGGCTCCTGGAAAGATGGTTCAGAGATGAGGGATCAGAGGAGACAGTCTTTAAAAAGTAATGAGTTCCCATGTTCTCCCCATGTTCTCCCCATCATGGCAGTTATATCATCGATACATCAAATACACAAACGTCTGCAGAATAATGGATGGCAACCCCTTTCTGTTTACAAAGTCGGCTCGAGGAAGAACCTTGTGTGTCATCAATGGATCCTTACAGTTGGGAAACATGATGCTGCGTACATTACATTACATTACATTACATTACGATCATTTGGCAGACGCTTTTATCCAAAGCGACTTACATTACATTACCACCCTTCGCAGAGGGGGGAGCAATTGAGGGTTCGGTGCCATGTTCAGGGGCACCTCGGCAGGGGCTCGAACCGGCAACCCTCCGGTTCCCAAGCAGAAGCACTACCCACTGAGCCACTGCCTCCCAGTAGCGTAGTTGCACAGCCGTATTTGTTGTGTTCTGCAACTTCACGCAACTTCATATACTGGCCAATTAGTTTCCGTCTGATTGCGTGACATTCACCCACCAACACTCTCCACTCCTCTGTCTTTCTACTTCTTAATAAGGCCATGTAAAGATGGATTATAAGTGCAGTAAATATTCTTCCAACACAAAGGGTTTCATATCAGCTTTCCATTGTCACATTGACATTGTTTGTGTAGAATTACAGCACCCGAATAGTTTTGCACAACATAGCTGATTGAAACATGCACAGATTTGCATTTTCTTTAATCAAATTTTGAGAAATAAGCTTAAATTATGGGAACCATCTGGATAGAAACCCAGCTGGTGATTACTGTTGTGATTCGGATTTTCTTTAATTGCAATCTACAGACTTTTGCGCCCCCGCGTTGTGATAATGCAGTTTTCACAGATGGAATTAGACTTGATGTGTGGGAGCAGCAACAACAACATTTTCACAAATAAAGGTTTCATAGTAACAAGGTACCATATCAAGTCATTCAGTGCCCTTGTCACATTCTTAACAAGGTTTGGGTTTACTCACCGGGTGGGGTGACAGGGTCGCAGTCTGCAGTGGACAAATTTGGGCAGGGAATCAAACCGCAAGCCAAGTCTGAGGTGATATCGGACATGGCTCCAACAGCATGACAGGGGCCCTCATAGTCTACCGTCACCCGGTCGGAGAAGGCCTCACACACTGTATTGTAGGTCTCACCATTATGGCCGCACACTGGCTGTGGCTTCATACAGGGTTCCTGAGGAGAGATGCACACACACACACTCACAAACTCAGTACTTTGTGTGGCACTTTGGGTCCAATTAAATTAAGACCACTAATCTCAGAAGTCCTGTTGCCAAACCCCCTCTACCTACAATGGTTAGTAACGTAACCTGGACAACCTTACCTGGCAGTGGCCCATGTAGGCCAGAGTTTTTCCAGACTGCTGTAGCTGGCAAAGATTGGCATGGACCTGGCCATCTGTATCACAGGCGGGCTCTACGCGATCCTTATTACAGGCTGTCTGCCGACCCACACACTCGTACTGCAGACAGTCTGATGAATCGCTCAAACACACCCGCCACTTTGGGATACATCTGAGACCACACAAACACATTTGGATAGGTTTTTACTACAAAATCTCTGCCCCTACACGCTCATTGATGTGAGGATATGCCTGACTCAGCTGAAGAGGTAAACTTCCCTCTCTGGGTAACAGTGTGGTTGGGCTTACCCAGGTAGACTAAGCAGGACTTTAACTCAATGGCATGCTGCTACATGTCCGGTAAGCTGATGTTGTACAACATCCAAAAATTGGCCAGGACAGATCCAACTGAAGCAATTTTGTGTAGTGGTCTCCATGCCCACCACTGTTCGATCAAACCTAATACTTTTATTTTGTAAATAAACTGTAGAAGGCACATTGAATTGCATTAAATAGGAAAGGTGCTATATGAATCAAGTGTAAATTGATTGAAAGGTATCGCATCAAAGACTGTGACAGACACAGCTCAACCAACCTCTGATTTCTCTGGCAGGGTTTGCTCGCACATGGGTCGCTCTTGCGGCACTGGCCAAAAACAAACTGATGGTCCTGGAATCCTACACAGCGAGCCACGCAGGCACTGGGATATGTCCGCCCGTTAGAAGCACACACTGGGACAAATCTGTCTGGACAACCACAGGGAAGACCTGAGGGGAGTGAGGAGAGGAGAGGAGCATGAAATGATGGAGGGAAATGAGGAGAATGTACTCAAGTCAGTGACATCTGTTGCAGTTGTTGGGTGGTTATGTGAGGTGTCAAGTACTGAAACTGAGTACATTTACAGCAGCTCTATTCTTTTCCTGAACTGAATTAGATTTTTTATTTATGTTCATGATAGTATTGCTACTTTAACATAAGGAAATGATTTACTTCCTGTTTCACTTACTCACTACATTTATTTGCAATCAATACTCGACTGTACTATGCTGACTCACACAATGACTTCATCTACACCGAGTTTAAGGAGGCAAAAAAGGTGATTCAGTCACAGACGGAATGAATACGATTCTGTTATTCTATAGATCACATATTGCATAATCATAGTATATGGTGAGGGAGAAAATGAGAGCGAGAGAGAGAGAGAGAAGGTGGGATGATGTGGGGATAGTGAATCAGGCAGTGTAGTAGGCAGTGAGACAAGTGAAAAAGAGGATGAAGAGCAGTAAAGTGGTTGGTTCAGATAATATACCTGTGGGGGCATGGAGATGTTTTGGATAAATTGCACTGGAGTTTTAAACCAGATGTTTAACACGATCTTAAGAAAGGGAGAGGATGCCTGAGGAGTTCTGGTACTGATTTCAAGAATAAGGCTGATGTCCAGAGCTTTAGTGACTACAGAGGTGTAACGTTGATCAGCCACAGCAAGGAGTTATGGGAAAGAGCAGTGGAAGCGTTAAGGTTAACAGGAGAGGGGGTGTTTTAAGTATTAAGTGCAAGCAGAGACATTTTGAGTGCAAGAAGTTGAGTTTTAAGTGCCGCTTGAAATCCCTCAACTGAGACAGAAATTAGCTCGCAACATTAAAGGGGACAGTCCAGTTGTTGACATAATGCTTTCACATTGCGTTGCCTTCGTGCTTCACTACTGTGAATACAAAAACGACCGTGAGACAATTACATAGACCCACCGGTGAAATGGCGACGTTCCTCATCCGAGCTATCAAAGCTCAGGCATTCTCTGGTGGAGCAAAGGGTTTCGCCGGAAAAGCAGGAACAAGTGTGACAGTCAACCCTGAAAGATGTGCCGTGGTCTGGTGGAGAAGCACAACAACACGCAAAACTTACAGCAATATAAAACACACAACAACAATAAAAAGGAAGGTAACAGACATATCTTACTCTTCCTCTCCCCTCCGACGATGCAGACCTTGTTGGTGTCCACACAGGGCATCTCCACACAGTTTTCCAGACGGCCACTAACCCCACAGGTACAGACTTCGTAGCACCCAGCCGGGCCGCTGCGAGTCGGCACCTGGATTCGAGTATCCTGCTGAACTAGAAACTCCGAGGCCTCGCCCAGTTTACAGCCTGAGAACACACACACGTTTATAATGACCACCATACTGCAACATTTTTCAGGCTGTGCAACGAATGCCGCATGTGGTGTTTGTCCTACCTGGCACACAGAGGTACGGCTGATAGTTGAGTTCGTCGAGGCAACCCTTCCTGTTGACCTGGCATAAGTGGTTGCTGGGGCAAGGGTTAGGGTTACAAGGATGGATCACCTCTTCAATGATGTTGCCTAGGGGACTGGGGGCTGGTATTTGTGGTGGAATGAAAAATGGGATGAGATAGAGTGCACAGCTGATATGTTTAAGGCAAGAGACATTTATGTGGAGCTCTGTTTATATACATACTATATGCTGTACTGTATTGTACATTGTAACTCACTAAGGTATCTCTCGAGGGGGATGCAGCGTAGAGGGTCATCAATCGGTGACAGCAAGCCACAGATTCTCTCTGGCGATTGTCCTTCGTGAAAGCGTTTTCTGTCTCCACACTGAGTCAAGATATCCACACAATCGGATCTATTCACATACACACATAAGAGATAAAACAACAAAAAGTCAGTCGGAGAACAATACAAATACATGCAAATCAGGCTCATTGTTTGGTTTCTTTGTGGTATTTGTGACCGCATACTGGTTGACTATCGCTGAATGATGTCATCAGTGTTAAGGGACCATTTTTGGAGAAATCTAAATAAGTATAATTGGTGTAATTACAGTGTAGATAATTATTGAGGAGAGTGCTAGGACTGACCAACACATATGAAGCAATCATGAGTATCTTGATAAAAAGCATCACCCACACAATTTACTACAAATGAGCCTAAATGGCCGTTTGGTGGTAGACATACTTGCAGATGAGGCTCCCTCTGGATTTGCTGTGGCAGGGTTTGATCTGCAGTAAGCAAGCGACAGCCTTCCACATCTCTGGTCTGCATTTCCTGATGTCTAAGACAGGGATGTTCATGAACGGCATCTTGATGGTTCCGTTGGACCACAGCTTAATGTCATTCATGGCCCCCTGGTCTGACTGGACGTTGCAGCTACGGAAAAGCTCTGTTGGCCTAGAGAAGGAGAGACACTTATGTAATTAATATTTCTAACTGTTTTTATATAAAGGGCTAGATAACGGTTTGCCACTCGCTTCTCAACCTTTGGAAAATATCAAACCATTAACTAAAATAAAATACCGAAATAACCAAACCTGTGCATTTCAACTAAGTCTGACCTGTTGTTGAAATTGGTGCAGTAGCTGAGGTCCTTGCAGCCCAGCTGGCAGGGCTCTCTTACATCAGCCAGGCAGTTGATGAGCTCCGTCTCCACTGGGTTGTACTCGCAGAGCTGGTCAAACTCCTGCCAGGTCTGGCTACCCCAGTTAGTGCTGATTTCCTGACACATGTCCCTAATTAGGACACAGCCAGAGTTAGGATAGGATAGATTAGGATAGGAGAAACAACATATTTGACATGAAATTGCTCGACTGGCTTTCACAAAGGTTGATGGGATAAGTTCATTTTAGTATCACTTTACTTGTCTGAAAACTGTTTAAAAAAAGAAAAAGGATTGGAAGTTAGGACCAGCCACTTCAATTCGCTCAAACAAATGTGCAGTGCAGGCTAAATTTTCCATTCTTGCAGGTGTGTGTGGGTCACAGGAAGGGACAACATCAACACTAATTACTTTTTCTCTGATTCATTGCCGAACTAATTTATTTGAAATATCCCTATTATAATTCATCTGCACAGCGCACTATTCTGTACCTGCAGAGTGAGGTGTTGGCCTTGGCGCAGCAATGCAGTTTGGCACAGTCCATCTTGGCAGGAGGGGAGGCCTCCACATCAGTCTGTGCTGGGGGGTGGGCACTGCCCAGAAAGCACTGCCACAGAGGATCCTGAGGGAGAGGCTGGGAGCCACACTCATCGATCAACCCCTCCATGATCTCGTGCTCTGTGCTCATGGTGCGCAGAATCCGCCGACAAGCCATCTGGCAATGAGTATCCTCTGCTCGGTCACAGCAATACAGACCTGACGGTGAGGGAGGGATAGATGATATATTCACATCCTTAAAAATGAGCCTCCTCTGCCTATTGACATGACATAATACTTTAGGTCAGGGGTGGTGAACACCGCCTCCGCCCGCAATAGTTCCCCCAATTTGGGAACCACTGGTATACACACACATTGATAATGTAAGGAATGCAAAATGAACTTACTGTCTAGAGGGCTGCGGACAGGGTAAGACTTGGTGAAGTTGCTGACACAGGTGAGCAACTGAGCGCTGTGGCTCTGACAGTACTCGTTGACGGCACTGATCTGGGAAATGGTGGGTGTGGAGTCAGTCCGGAAGATCGCCTGGCAGTATTCCCTACAGGTGGTGTGACGCCCTGCATAGCTGCAGCATGTAGAGCCCACTGCAAAACAAAATTAAAAAAGGTACGGTGGAAAGAGCGTAGTGAATCGTAGGCATGGATTATTAAACCAGCAACGCAATTTAACAAAATTAAAAAGTTTTGTTATCTATCCATGCAGGGTCTTAACTAAAAAAAAACGACCCAACACACAAGTTGGATTTTTCACATCGAATAAAACACTTGCATGTGTATGTGTAATAGAAATGACCTATGACTTACTTTCATTTTTGGTGATGCAGCTGTACAGGGCTTTCTAGAATGAAAGGAGAAAGCTAAAGTTTTGGAACCACTGATCTACTGTATTTCACTCTCATCACACAGTGCTATTCAATAAAGTGATTATTTTATTCTCAAGCTATTGTATTTCTCTGTCACTGTTGGACTTACCTCTGTATCTTTCTTGCAAATTTTTGTTAAGTCATTTTTCGATGATGCCTGTGAGAATAAAGAAAAAAAAAAGGAATGAGACAACGACTGCTATAATCTTAGCTGCATATAATCTATACTCAAAGAGAAAATGTGCATAAATAGGCGAGACATTTATCGTAAAAGCTGCTTCCACATAACACAGGGTCACACTAATTAGCATAATTGCTGGAAACTAGAGCGTGGGAGAGGAGAGAGTAAGAAAAGACTGGTAAATAATTTCATGCAATATTGCAGTTGTGTCTTCAATCTGATCTATCACAATAAAAACCAAAGGCCTTCCTATATGCTTCGAGGCTCTCTTGCCGAAATCTTTTGTGGAACACCATATTCTTTCAATATATGGAATGAAAGGAAATATAATACAGTACGCTAGGAAAATCTGACACAAGCTAACTAATCAGTTGTGTGTGTCTCACCTGTTTGCATTCACTCCGGCACTCAGCTGAGATTGCCAGCTCACAGCATCCAAGACCCACCCAGCCATCTGACTTCCTGGATACACCTAGAGATATTTAAAATATAACAGTCAATATCCAGATTCCGTAGTGAACCGGTCACTACTGACAGTTTCACTGAGTGCAAGTCTCATGATTTATGTTCTTCTGCTACCTGGAAGTGTAGAGTTGATGCACATCCACAGTTCATTCTAAGAGACAAAGGGGATAACAAGGGTAGCTTAATCCCAGACACCAGATTCCATCACTTCAGATATAACTATAAAATATGTTCTTACAACAGCAACCAGTGTTGTTACTATACAAGTCATGCGCTCACCATAGACTCTGGGCAGTAACTGGGTAACCTTTGGAGAAGATGCTTCAGACGAGACTCACTCTTTATAGTAGCGAGCTGGATAAAGGAGAAACATGAATCAATACCACACCATATTTAAAAGGGACAAACCCAAATTGCAGGATTGTGTAGAACAGATTTAGTTTCATAGACATTGTGCCATTTGAGCGTGTGTGTGTTTCTGTTCATACCTGGTCACAAGCATCTCTACAAGGTGAGAGCTGAGCAGCATGGTGGCAGCAGGATGGATCTGTAGGCACAGAGGCAGTGATTTCATTATAATGACATAAAACCCTTTTGAGACTGATGAACGGGAGCACAATTCAACCAAACTAAGTCACAGTAAAGAACAATCTACTGTACAGCACACGTGGTTTAGGCTGTCCCTACAAAAATGTTGGATTTTGTTGGTAAATTGACAATAGATTTAGAGAAAACCATGGCATTTTGTAAGGTGGGCACTAAGAAGGAAGCACATGCAGGAAGAAAATGGCAGATAGCAATAAGAAATTAGTGTAAATTTCAGTATCAACATGCCTTGGAGAAATGTTTCCTCAACAAAACAATTAAAATAGAATGGTGCAATAAATCACTTGCACTATGATTTGTACAATGGAATATTTGACCTACTATAGATCTAAAACTATTTTGAAAGAATATGTTGTGTAACTTAAGTTAACTTATGTTCAAAGTGATGCATTCGCTTAAATCCACAGTGTTCTTCATCTGACAAAACTTGCCCCAAACTGTCAGAGGCCCAAGTCAGGATGATGAGATAACACTTTGTCTTAATGAGATCCACACTGGAAGGTGGAGCAAATAGTGTGTCATCATAGAAGGGGTGATGCATGTGTGTGGTGTCTTTGGAATCTCAACTCTAAATCATACAATCAGGGGAGACGACACACACGTTCCCTTAAGGAAAGGGGTTGGTAACAGTCATGTGCACTTAGTTTCACCTCTCTCCTCTCTACTGCATAAAGAAGCAGTGTGAGCCAGAGCCACAAATTGTCAGACAAAGTCTCCTGGGTTGAAAGGTGGATAAGGGTGTGTTGGATGAAGCGGCTATCGACTTTGCATTATGTAATAGTGTTGTTGCTATTACTGTACATCAAACAAACAAAAACAGCACATATTCATAACACTCAGGGCCCTGTTGTGGCATTGCCTATATTTTGACTTCACTCTTGCGTGTAATAAATTCTTATTTACCATTATGTAACAGACAGACCTAAAAAAGACACATCTTCAACCAAACAAGAGACTGTCAACTGTGTCTCTTAACTTCACGTAACTGAATTTAGATTCTATTCAACATGTAACTGTACAATCAACAGCACCCAACAACATCAAAAACTACAATTAGCTTAGCAGGACTCTGGACCTGCATGTGCACTGTGGACATGAAAACAAAATGGCTGCCATTCATTTCTCTCCTTCCCTCCTCTTCCCCTTCTGCTTTGAGTAACCAAATTGGTTCCAGATGTATTCGCTCAAGGCATGCTTCATAACCAAATCACAACAAGAAAAGAAAGGGAAGAGAATTTCAGAATCTTTTCAGCTACTCAGATAACTTCATCGCTCTCACAGACTTCTGGCAGAACAATGTGGACCCAAGCTGGAGATCTAAGAGCTGTGTTTGTTTCATGTTTGGGAGAAATATGTCAGAAATGTTTCAAAATTCTAATTGGTGTTCTGTACCCATGTGGTCTAAACATCAAAAACCTTACCACCAGCATGTTAAAGGCATTTATTTCCCCACCCATCCATCTCCTTCAAATAAAACCCCTGCTGAGGAAGCTATTTGGCCAGAGGGATTAAAGAGAAAGACAACAGGCAAAAGGTCCTTGGAGATGGCACTCTTTCAAATGGCTGAAATCTAGCAACAAACGGTTAAAGTGGAACTCCCATGTTGACTCTGGCATTTAACAAGTCAAATCAAACGCCATTTGTCTTAAAACACCTAAACACACCTCTCTATTTGCCTAACTGCAGTAACAAATCAGTGAATTAGTTTCCTGTGAGGTCAGTGGACAACTCTTGCTAGCTTTCTTATTCTGTTTTAGAGCGAACCCAGTTGTTCATAAAGTCATTTTATTTCGCCCTTTTTTGCCTCTTTGGTACATTTATAACGGTCTCCTTATTTCCCTGACCGCTATGCAGCCAGCTCTGACTCAGTGCTCTGCTCTGAACATAGATGTCACCGACTTTAAATTGGGGAAAAAACTTTTACTCCGCAGCTGCGCGACTGAACCTAAGCTGAAATGTTTCTGTCATATAACATTTAATCATTCAAAGTGAACATTGTCGTCGAAAATTATTTGTTATTCGCATAAACAGTACACAGGATGTCGCCGAAAAAGCGTCCGTGAGTGAGGACGAAGTCATGCTAACTTTCATTCTTTCGGCAAAGACACAAACCTAAAGAAAAAACACGACTAGGGATCTTTGTGAATTGCCACGGTAATCGTTTATCTGGTCAGTATGACAGCAATACACCGAATTTACTAATTCTATCTTTTAAAATGTGGTAATGTTTTTATCACTGCCACAATCGCCTCCCACCCAAACACTCGACGGTGGACAGTAGCTAGCATTTGGAGCTACTTAAACATCTAAATTTGACTTAGATACATCCATGGATAGTTGACCATTGTTTGCCCGAATTAACGAGGAGAACGTTACAATTCATATCAAGTATCAATTCATAATCTACAAACAGAGATTGACCGTGAAGAAAGGGAATGATAGATAACGTGAATGCTGTATGTATCGCTGAATATGGAATGACAGCCTCTGTATAAGAGAGCGAAACGAATCTGGACTAACAGAATGTAGGAATAACGTTATTTTAAAGACCGAATGTTTCCCAAAATGTTGATTGTCAATGCATGAATGCAGACATCACTACAGACAGTGTCGCCTATAGTTATGGAGTCGCCGTCAAAGATACAAACTTACCCTGAGCACGTAATGGTTTGGAGTAAAAGTTTGCCGCTAGCAGGAATCTGATTATTAGAAAGACAAGCATCTTATTGATATCCTTAAGTGCATCGTGGACACGACGACATATCAAACACAGGCGTTCGTCTCACACACACACTCTCTCTCTCTCTCTCTCTCTCTCTCTCTCTCTCTCTCTCTCTCTCTCTCTCTCTCTCTCTCTCTCTCTCTCTCTCTCTCTCTCTCTTCTCTCTCTCTCTCTCTCTCTCTCTCTCTCTCTCTCTCTCTCTCTCTCTCTCTCTCTCTCTCTCTCTCTCTCTCTCTCTCTCTCTCTCTCTCTCTCTCTCTCGGTGACATGGTTACTTTAACTCTGATTAGTAGTATTAATACTACTAAATCATAATTTAACTTTCATAATTTAGTAACTTTTATGTAAGATACTTGCTGAGACACAGGACATATAGCAAATAAATGTTCATTCACCTTGAAAAGTGGGCAAATGCTTGGACTTCCACTGGTACAATTTACCTTAATTGAAATTCTCAGAGACCAATAATATCTTGTTATTGGCTATCAATATTTTTTGATAGCTAAAGGAAGTATTTCCAGTGGGCTTTCCACTCTGTCTCCTCTTTGTTCCCATTTCCGTTGTGCCCATGTCAATAGGGCCAAGCAGGCTTTTGTGCCACATACCCATCGCACAACTGGGAAATCCTTGCTACATGACACACTGTTTTGAAAAGGGTTAAAGGTCATGTGAAGTGAAAAGGATGTCAGTGGCTGCAGTTAGGGGGACAGGGCCGACTGAATCATGCATTCAGATAGATATAGTAGGACTTTGTAGTGTAGAACCTTTGAAAAAAAACATGGTCTACACATGTCACACATTTCATGAAGCATTCTGTTCATATATCATAAACAATAGGTATGTACAAGTCTTTGACTGAAAGTAATGGGTTTCAGATAAAATCAAGAAGCACCGACTGCTTGACTTCTCAGTTGCAGGCACTGGACTGGGCACTGAAAAAGGGAGGATCACTGAACTGGACCAGCAAAAAGTGTTAATCTGCTGACTTTTTGATCGAGCTGAAACCTGTTAAAGGCCTCATCCCAAAAGCATTTCAGAAACTCCAAGTGCATTTGTTCTATTTCTTCCCAAATGACCAGACATTTGATCATTTGATTTTTACTCTGACTTACCACAACAACTGGAAGCAGGGAGAAACTGAGGCTACATCCATCTAAGCAGAAAATACAGGAGGAGAAAATCCTTCATGCAAAGGTGAAACGGAGGCGGTTAGGAGTCTCGTTAACATTTCTTTTGAAAACTTTTATTTATTCCTCAAACAGAAGAAACTCTAATTATAGAGCAAAATCCAAATGAAAAGTAAAAAAAACTCACAATAAAATACTATGTCACTACAAGTTGTCAAAAACAACTAATAAAATATAGAAACAAAACTTTCACAAGTAGAAAAGGTGGTCTGAGGTATTTGTGGTGTATTTGAGGTGACTGGAGGTTTATGAGCAGTATTGTTGTGTATTATGTATTGTTATTTTGCTCTCAGCTTAATTATCTGTTCATTTAATGTATGAATGGTGTTGGGTTCTTTTCCATGCAGGTGTTTTCATGTTTGGCTCAATGCACAGCACCCTCACCCGTCTGCTCTCTCCTTTCACATCTTAACATGTATACAAAGACATACGGTTGCAAATGTCCAATGCACCAAAAATAAAAACCTAACAATAAAGAAGGAATATACGGAAATATATTCATCTCAGTCTGTACTTTCATCATCATCGGCAGCATCATAGACAATCACTATACTTATGGCATCACAGAAGGAACATCAAAAGAAACGGCTCCTTGTTTGAAAATTGTAAGGTTTAGTTACTAGTTACCAAGGCGACAGATGGACGCCCAATTTTGGTCCTGGCTGATGAAACAGAAAAGAAAAGAAGAAACGTAAGTGAGGAGGTGACTGATGACCTTTGACATTTTGCCCTCTGTTTAAAGACTAAAGTTCTGAGTTTAAAGTTTAAAGTGTACTGCGCTGTGTAAAAGGAATACTGATGTTAAAAAGCGACTTATTTGTTTAAAGTGTTACAACATAATGTTATTGCACTTGTTCATATTGTAGTACTTAAATAAAGGTGCGCAATATACTATTTTTGAATTCATTATTGAATTTTGCGCATAACACTGCGATTAATCGAGATTAAAAATTTCAATCGTTGCCCAGCCCTAATTTTTAAGTTCTGGGTTCCTTCTCAAATCATGCTAGCACGATGTCGCCCTATAACACATAAGTAGCTGGCAGAATGTGGCAGATCCATGCAGGGTGTTGTAAAATAGAACCCAAAGAAGATCGACCTTGAAATGGAGACTTCGCTAAGTGTTTGGTTAGCTGCCAATGTATTGCTGGTAACTTAACCGTTGTAATGCTATGTTAGCTTCATGCCCTGTTAGCTTACGTTAGAATACTGGTGATTTAGCCATGCTAGTATTATGTTATGTACATGCCTATTAGTAAGCAGCCTCGCCGTGCTAAATAAGTAAATGATCATTGCATCTCAAAGTGTCTTTCTGAATTTCCCGTGAATTACAGTGTAAAAGATACTTTCTTTGAGGTCAAAGGTCCTTCACTAACCTCCGGATAAATCACAATAAAGCAACAAAAATAACAATAAAATAATCAAGACGCACAGTATCAGAAGATGTAAAACCATGTACACACACACACACACACACACACACACACACACACACACACACACACACACACACACACACACACACACACACACACACACACACACACACACACACACACACACACACACACACACTACCTGAGAAGTTTCATTTCTGCGCCAACCCAAAATGCTGTGGTTGGTCAGCCAATCAAAATCTCCGCATGCAAGACATTTTGCTTCCTGAATCCTGAAAAATAACCAATCCCGTCAGCATTCTCTGACCACTTCCACCTCAAGTATCACACACACAGAAACAAAAATGAGGCAACCGTCACATTTAGGACAAACACCGGCCATTTAACGCCTTCTCTTCCAGCCTCACTTCACTTTTCCCATTAATGGATATAACCCGTTGGATCCGTAGCTTGTATAGCTTGTATACAGTAGCTTGTATACAGTAATGAGGTGTTGACTGAAAACAAGACAGAAATTCCTAGAAAAGGTAGAAAACACAATATGTTTTTCAAAGAAACTCTAGAGGACAGTGTGTTGTCAGTGGTTGTGTAACAGTCATTGGGTTTATACAAGGGGTTTGCAGCATCATAGTAAAAAAAAAAACTTCCTAAAAGGTTCCTAAATGTTGCTGACACGATTGCAAAGTTGCCAGGTAGGTAGATACAGTAAGTCCCATTGGAAGAAGATGCATAAGAAAAAAAGGGAGGATGCAACAATAGTGAAACACCTGCAAAACAAAAACAAATGATAATTTCTGAGGTACCTGGAGATAGAAGAGCATTCTCTGAGTCTGGAACCTGAATGTGTTTCCTGTCAGTGTGTGTGTGTGTTTGCTTCAGTTTGTCAAATCAAACACAAAAGGAACATATACATACAGTTAAAAAAGACATAACTACCCGACGGGGGAGGGGGGACAAGGACGTGTGCTGGTCATGTTGGTCCAAACGGACATAGAGGGAATAAAATAAGATGAGTCATTATTATATTTTTAAAAAACAGAAGTCCAGAGATAAAATAGCAGCTGCATTCACGCGAATCAGGTGTAAAATTCCACTGAGAAAACTCTTTGTGTGTTTTTCCGTCATTCTATGTTGTTTCTGAGGAAGTTGAATGGAAATTTGAGGAAATGCCTGGTGATAAAAAAAAACCCATTTAGCTTGAAAAATGTTTTTTTTTTTTCATATACTGGACTCTTTGGGCGGTAGGTCCACATTGGTTACCATGAGAACTGGTGGGAGAGGGGAGACCAGCAGGGTGTGGTTGTGCTCAGAGGTAGGTGGGGTTACGGTAGAGGTGAGGCGGCGGATCTGGCCGATTCTCTCCTCCACGCAGCCGGCCGACAGACGAGCCTCGGCGTCGTGATCCCAGCATTCCTCTATCGACTCGCAGATATGAGCCAGACCCTGATGAGCACAGGAAGGAAGTGACAGTGAGCATGCAGTTATGAGACGTTTTGGAGATCGTTTTTGATACAGAAAGAGGGAGGGAAAAAAGAGGCTCACGCTGTGTTTGAGCCATTGGTCTTTGAATACTGGTCGCATTTTCTTATCAACAACAACTTCCTGCAGGTCCTCTAGTGACGGATGATGACCGACTTCCTCCTCAAACGGCAGCATGTACTCACCCACTGGACCTGAAACCCAGACGTTTGAAGTCTGCATGGTGCATGTGTGTTACAGCAGGAATACTCTGTCAGGTGTGTGTGTGTGTGTTACCATCAGCAGCCTTGCATCGGGACACAAGCTCCCACAGCACCAGGCCCAGGGCGTACATGTCAATTCGAAGGAAAGAGTCTCTCTGAAAGTTGATGGCTCCTTCCAAAACCTCAGGAGCCATGTAACGCCTGGTCCCCACCTACACACGTACACGCACACACGCGCATAAGAACTTCAGCTTGTTCTCTTCCACTAAGCACTGACTGGTATAGCTCACCTGTCCATGTGTCTCTCCTGGAGGTTTCCCTGGCTCGAAGGTTAAGGCGAGGCCAAAGTCACCAATGACCGCCGTGAGGTCCAAACGCAACATTACGTTCTTACTCTTAAAATCCCTAAGGGAAAGAGAGAGAGGGGGGTTCTATAGTCAATAGTTGCGCGTTTGTGTGCTGTTGGCTCTTTGGGCTTGAGACCCTATGGTGGTCAATACAGAGCAAACAGAACAACAAAATATTTGGCATGACGAACATTGCTGCACTTCCTGACCAAGAGGATGGCTTGATGGGTTCAGTATTATTTTTATTCCATGCCAGACCTCTGTGGGATATGTGTGTTCTATGTACAGTGTGTTGTGGGTGCCATTTGAGGTGCGTACCTGTGAGCGATGGCCGGTTTGGCTCCCTCTCCTTTCAGTCGGGGGATGTCTTCATGGAGATAAGACAGACCGCACGCCATTGACCCAGCAATGTGACACAGCTCGGTCCAGCTGATCACGTTTCCCTTCAGGAAGTCTGATAGAGAGCCCTGCGCAGACAGACAGAGACAGGCCCGAGTCAGAATGCTCCTCAAACAAAAGGTTGGTAAATTGTGAGCATGTCCCATATGGAAATTCAGTAAATCAAAACGTTTAAAGCGCTCCAGCTCTCTCCCTCACCCTCTGATGGAACTCCGTAATGAGCCACAGTTCGGCCTCGTGGTGGATCCCTCGGTTCTCAGCAGCGATGAACCTCAAGATGTTTTCATGCCTCATGCCAGCTGTGGTGAACACGTCCCTCTCATTCTGCCAGGACTCTTCGTTCTGCCACAGTGGAGAAGACGACAATTATGACATTCCATCATAACCTTTTTTTAAGTCATGGAATCGGAATTCTGTTTCCTGCTGAATTCCTGAGGTAAATCTGCGTCTGTTCATATCTGCCACGCCCATTTATGCATAACCACATTTTATGACATTTTGAATGTTTCCCAAACTCCCAACTCCAAAAATCTCATCCTGCTTAAGTTCAATAAGTTCAATTCATCTTATGAGGAAGAAATCTACTAACAAAATCTAGTGCAGTCACTCCACCCTGCAAAAGAGTCCCAACAAGTCAACCTGATGGTGGCGCTATAACAGCAGTGATGGCTACATTACACATTACATTACTGAAATTACATAATAAAAATGGGTTTGTTCACCATTATAAACAGAAACTAAATAAATAAATAAAATAAATAATAATAAATGTCAATGCAGTTTTGGCAGAATTTCTTTTTTTGTCAACTCCACCAAATGTTTGGAATTCAATCTAAGACATGTGTACCTGGATAGGGAAGATCTTCACGGCCACATATTCGTTCAGCATCTGTGCCTTCCACACGCACCCAAAGCGCCCCCTGGCTTTCACCTCTAGTAACTGCAGAGGCTTGAGCCGGAGCAGGGGAGATCCAGCATGAGCAAGGCCAGGATCCTACAGAGGAGGGGGTGAGAGAGATGGGCTTCATCCACAAAACTAAGCGTAAAGAGCAAGTAAATGTAAAACTCAATACAGACAAATAAACTGGAGGGAAAAAAACAAAAAATCAAACACCCTGGCAGATGCTACATTTGTTTTTCTTATTGTATGCAGCATCGAAGATAGTGGAACTGAAACATCCAAGCTGCAGTACCAACAGATCAACACTCGATGGAGCTACGTGTACTTCTTTCCTCTTGACTTTGCATTCTTTTAGCTCTTCTTTCACACTCATTCCTCCTTCCTACCCCTCTCCCTCTGTTTGCCAGCCTGCCTTCCTTTGGTCCTATCCAAATTCCTCCTTTCCCTCTCCTTTGTATTTCCTTCTATCTTAGTTCCTTGCCTCTTTCGTCTGTCCTCTTTTGTAGTTTCATCCCCATCCCAGTCTGCTTCCTTTGTTTCTCCTCCCCTTCCTTATTTCCTCAGTTTCTTGTCTCTATTTTGTTTAATCCTCTCTTTTGCTCTTTCCTTCTATCCTTTTAAAATCCATCCCTTCCTCTCTACCCTCTAGCTTTTCTGACTTTCCTTGCTTCCTTCCTCCAATTGCCCCTCTCCTTTTATATTTCCTGGTTTCTTTATTTCTTCTTCTCATTTTCCGGATCAAGGAAAGAGTTTAGGTTAAGATCTGTGTGTGTGTGGTTACCTCGGCGATGTCCACGTGTCCGTAGGGCGGTTTCCGGTGTCTGTACATCCAGACGGCGGTGAGCAGAGCGACAGACAGCATGGTGACGGGCAACAGACAGTAAACCATGACATTCAACACGCTCAAGCTGAGGGGTGGGGCTTTGATCACTGAAACACACACACAAAACTGTTCACAGGTGCAGGCAATCACTTAAATGTACACAAAATGATAAATAAGAAATAGGTGTAAATAAGGAAAAAACACAGACAACACCAGTCAAATACACAATTTGTTCTGTTGAATAAAACATTGATAGATACGAGAGGAATGTAGAACACACACACACACAGATACTCACAGGGTCCTGTGACATCAGGCAGGTGTGTGAAGCGCTCGTTACAGAAGTTTCCTTCGCAGCAGCAAAAGAAAACCTGAGGACTGTCCTCTGTTGCCACACACTCCTGTCTGTAAGCAAGAGAGTGAGAGAGGGACAGACACAGGAAGGCACAGAGTGAAAGAGAGACAGAGACGAGCAAAGGGACAGGGAGACAGAAACAGAGAGGGACAGTCATCATCAAAACAATTGCTTGTCTACAGGTTCTCAGATTCCTTACACCGCAGATTTTAGGTGGCAAATTAAAGACAAATTAAAGTCAGAAATTGGCAGTGCACTGGATCTAAAGGGACTCCTCCTGTCATTACATCATATCGCCAACTGCTGCCCCTGCCAAAACAGCCTCGAGCGTTTACACGGCGTCCAGTCACCCTGACTGTCAATCACACAGGGGGCAGCGGGAAATCTGTGTATGCTGAGGATGATGGGAAATGTGTAACTGTCCCCACAGATCGGAAGAAACACGATTCACACAGCGACGGTCTCAATGTCACGAGAAGTCATTAGCATCTGAACACGGACTGTTGTCGTAGCAGTATTACTAAATATGTGCACCAACAGATCAGACATCTAATACTGGTAGTATTTCAGATTTGTTTTGGACCTAGAAGCATAATGAAGTACTAAATATGTTGCTCATCAATTTCCCCTTTACCTGTCGTAGCAGTTGAAGTCATCAAGCCAGCAGCCCTTCTTCACCAGTTCGATGGAGCCAGAGTCGTTCCTCCAGGAAGCGTAGCAGTGTGAGCGCTTGTCCTTCTCACCGTCGCAACGCTCCACGCCGCTGTGGTTGGTCCTCTCGATCTCATAGTTGACGTTGTAGTACAAACACTCCCGGGTGTCGTCTCCTCCATGGCTGAGACCTGCAGCGCACAATGTGTAAGAGTTTGAAACCAAAGATCAGGTGTACACAACAGGGGGTTAAGCAATATGAAGACAATTTGCAATGTGTTTGAGTTTTAATCCTAAAAATCCTGCAACTCCTCGACCAAGCCCGGAAATGAATACAAACTGAAGGTTAAAGCCGACAGCAGTGCTTCAGCATGGGTACAAAGCAGCTGCAGCGCTTCAATAGAACCTCTGATCACATAACTGACATCATCTAAGTCCTGCAAAGCTGATATGGGCATTGATGCTTCCCGCTTAGTAATCTGTCTCAGCTCAGATCCTCACCTGACCTGAGGTTCCAACCCCACTCTACCATCGAAACCACCATCAGCACTTTCTCAAAGCCGTCATCTTATTACAGCACAGACAGAGAAGAATAGAGACAATATAATGAGGCAGACGACGCACAACTGGAGAGCTCAGGGCTCAGAGGTAGGACTTAAACCAGACTCAGAGGGAGTTTATTTACCAAAGGCAGTGGTAAAGTTTCATCCAGTCATCACACACTGAATTCTCTTTATTAAGTGCAAAAACACAAAAAAACAAAAACATGCTGGATTGACTGATCCTGTCACATAAAATAGTGATATTGTAATAAATTGTAATGTTTGTGGATTTGGTTCACCCCCTCACCTGATTTGACCCCCTCAGATTTTAACCGCTCACAGAGATGTGACCGGCAAAATCCTACGGGAAAAAATCTACTTGTATAAAATGTACTTTTCTGTGAGAACATTTGTTTGGAGATTTACATTGTTCATGCTGCTCTAGTTATACAGTATGAGACACATCTCCCTGATATCTGTCTGCCAAAAGACGCAGAGAGAGACAGAGCATGTGAGAGATCTGATTGTCTGTGTGAGATAGAGAGAGAGACACTTTGGCAGAGTTTGCTGTGACAGATGTTGGAGCCAATCTGTGCATTAACTGTCGCTAGGCAACCACAAATATGGGAGTAGTCAAAGCAAACCCCCACCCCACCCCCCACTGACAGCTGTGGTCAAGAGCATTACGGCAATCAGTATATTAATTTGCACATTAAAACTTTGATTATACTCCAATTAAAGCAGTAAAATGTCTTTTTCAAACGTCAAACGTCAGCAGCATTGCTAACAGTAGCAGCATTGCTAACAGTAGCAGTATTGCTAACAGTAGCAGCATTGCTAACAGTAGCAGTATCTGATGTGAGGCTGCAGTAGGTCGCCTCATTGGTATTCTTGAGGTCGCCCTTGATCGTCATGGAGACCTGTGAGCTAATGGGTCGGGCAGCTGTCACTCTGTGTATGTGTGTGTGTTAACATTTAGTCTGAATAGTTTTCAATTAAAAAGTTGAGCAGCAACTCAAAGGTACACATGTATTGGACAACAAAAGAGAAAATCCAAGTTGTGCTGTCTCCACCGAATTCATCAAAATGCTTAGAGAAATGTGAGAAAACAAAACAGGGTAAAACCAACACTTCCACCGTCCACATCAGAATGCTCCCTGTATGACAGGACATCCATTCAGCAGTGTGCGTTTCCATAACAACGGCCCTATTGTGGGCTTTATGAGGACAGGTGAGGCAAAAAGACACAACATGTCCGATTCACATGTGGAAAGGTCAGCTCTCTCTCTCCCTCACACACACACACATCTAACACATCTAACACAACATACTATATATATATATATGCAAACAGCCTGCACATATGGACCTAATGGACATAATGTGTTCTCATTCTAAATCAGATGTATCGATAAAAATGGCAACAATAGAGTATGTCCATCAATCTTCTCATCCACTGATTTATCATCATAGATTTTTTTAGGACCAGATGTCCACAGCAAGACTGCTCAGGTCCACCTGAACCCAGAGAATGGACTCCACTCAAGTCAGTCTGATGCCAGAATGTTCTACAGACAAAGCAATCTTAAACTGAAACCAAAAATGTAAAATCTAATTGTTTTCTGACAGAGATATGACAAATAGAGAGAAGAGAGAATATCTAACCCACAGTCTGCTCCTACAAGCTGCAACGACTAAAACCTAAAAGCACATCACACACATTTGCATGTCTATAATGTGAGTGTGTGTGTGTGTGTAACCTCCGGGGTTAACTATGAAAAAGGCACTGATGATAAAAACGCAGACATGTGAAATGCAAATCACTAGGTCTGGATGGATGTGTGTGTGAGTGTCTTTATCATGCAAAAATGACCACATGCTAATTATTAAGGGCCTTTGTCTGCTCCAGACACAAGGTCAAGGGTCAAACACAGTCACACACATGGGCAAACCAGATGTCTGCGTGGATGTGCATATCTTACCGAGATCGGAAAGATCAAGATATGAGGTGAAAAGCCACACACACGCACACATGCACAGGTCAAATTCACATGCAAGAGGTCATGGTGATATGAAAGTGTGTTCAATCAGTAGGTTGTATTATCACAACAAACGTACTCCTGTCACATTGTCAACACTACACTAACAAACTATCAAAGTAATGAAAAAGTAAAAAAAAGGGCTGCAACAAAAACAGCAAGCTTTTGATTTTACCTTGTAGGGTTCCACAGTTACTGACAGAATATAACTTGTTACTGTTACAGCACCACCATCGGGCTGATTGATGTTTCATTTTTTGCATTAGTAATGATCAACATGTCCTGCAAATTTGGTTACAACAAACTAATTTGGTGCTATACAGATAAAGTTGAAATGAATTGCTCTGCGCTGAATCAGTCATTACGCTTTTACTTTAATTTCAGTGCAGTAAAAATTGAACACAAGTCATATGAGAACACACCCTGCTCACTGGTCATAAATACCATACATTGGCCATCCTGTTTTTCTCATCCCATAGTATTAAAATTAGAAGTCGACATGGAGTGGGCTTTCCACCATTAAGTCGATCTCAATGAATAAATGATTACTTTTATTATAATACAGATCTGTCCATGTTTCATAAACCTTTGCTTAAGTGCTTTCCATTTGTAATGTAATTCAACTTGACTTAACCACAACCACTTAACTGTGCCTTTAACAATCAATCTGTCAAGTTTTGTGAGCATGCAACGCTCCTCCCCCTCCCTTCCTCCTTTCCTCTCACCCTTCGCCTTCATCCAGCCAAAATGCCCCCCCTCTGTCCCCCCTCACACACCCTCTATTTAGAGCCACTCAGAAGTCAGCCTCAACACTGCTGCTGAACAATTCTCAATGAAAATGGTAAGTATGGAGGAGGGAAGAGAAAGAGTAAGGCAGACTTTACAGGCGCGCACACACACACACACACACACACACACACACACTTTTAAATTCCAATCCAGATGTATGTATCAAATGTCAATCAATAAGACATATTAGTTGTGTCATTAACACCAATACATACAGTACATATTTATTATATATATGGCCCCCCAACTCCCATGCTTCCTCCTCAGCCTTTCTCTGCCTCCTCCTCCGCAGCTAGCTCTCTCAGCTCTCTCATGGCTCTGTGCAGTCCTGCTCCTGTGACTCATCTCGGCACAGCAGACGCACAGTCAAGGATCCGACAAAGCACAAATATACACACACTGTATATACATAGCCCTAAAACCACACATCATAAAAAGCACACTGCATGCAAAAACATCTGAAGGAGCGAGCGCACTCACACCTGCAGCCTTCACAAAACTGAGCCAATAGAGAAATAGAGGAATAAATGCTTGTCTTCCTTCCTTCCATATCCTCTCCTTCATTTTATTAATTTTGTTGTTTGTTAATTAATTTGCTGTGGCAATCTACACTTCAGATTCATTCAGATCACTCAGAAAGCGAGCATCTATCTAGCTTTGTGAATGGGTCCGCAGAGATCGGCACCAGTTTGAGAGCTCACGTAAAATCACACAATAATTGCATGTACATGTCAATGCATGTACCAATTAATGTTCCACGAATGTTCACCAGCTAAATATATATACTATTTTCTAACAGGGCTAGGAACTGCCAGAGACCACACAACATGATATTGTATTCTAAATTGTCTCTCAGTCTGGTTCATTAGGCTACACAACATGGGGAAGACGACCACATTCTAATTTACTGAGCTGCACCTGTAAATACTGCAACTACATTCATGATTTGTAGTTGTAAACTCAAGTATTGTTGCTATATTTTTTATTGAAGCAGTTATAGGACATTTTGGAGATCGTTGTTTATACAGGATGGGGGGGGGGGGGGAGGAGAGAGACATAGAGACAAAGAAAGAAGGTTGAGTTATTATTATTGCAGTTTAACTTTTTTCGAAGACCCTGAGGTAAAATAGGCAATATGAGATACAAGTAGATTGAAATTGAAACAGCAGGTCACGGCCGCTGGAGGTTGTGAGAGCATGGCACAGTAGTTGTAAAGTATTGTTGTATATATTGTTGTATATTGTAAAGTTGGAGCCAGGGATCAGATAAGAAAGAATAAGGCCAGACAGGTCACTGTGCCTCTGTGCAAAAGACAACTTAAACTGGGAAAGAAAGGTAGTAGGGAGGCAGTGGCTCAGTGGGTAGTGCTTCCACTTGGGAACCGGAGGGTCGCCGGTTCGAGCCCCTGCCGAGGTGCCCCTGAGCAAGGCACCAAACCCTCAATTGCTCCCCCCTCTGCGAAGGGTGGTAATGTAATGTAAGTCGCTTTGGATAAAAGCGTCTGCCAAATGATCATAATGTAATGTAGTAAAATAATAAGTTCAGAATTTAAACACAAAACAGAATTTAAACACAAAACTATATAAATAATCAGCAAAGCATTTTTTTCCTCAGCAAGAAGTATCCCCTGAATCTGCTGTGTGTGTGTGTTTGTGTGTGTGTGTGAATGTGTCCTGTCTGGCCTTGCAATGCTGAGGGGGGCAGATGTTGTCTGGACAAAAACACACTCACACAAACACAAACTGGGGCCCCAACCCAAGACAAATGGCAGGACAGAAAAAGGGAGAGAGACATAATGGTGTGTGTGTGTGTGTGCGTGCGTGTGTGTGAGAGAGAGAAAGAGAGATTCCTCTGGAGAAGGGTGAGAGTGAGTTGGAAAAGAAAAGGAGGAGGAGCCTGTCTGGTCCCCAGAGAGCCAGCAGTCTGCCAGAGAAAGAGACTGAGCCACAGACCCCCCATCTGTCAGAAGCCTAGTTTCCTCCCTCTTTTTGCACATTTGTCTATGCGATAAAGTGAAGATGTTTGAAAAAACGTCGACACATTTTGCTGCATCGAGCTCGCTTACATACAATTTATGTTTTTGCGATCAAATTCAGACATCACAGCCAATGAACCCAAAGCATTTTGGGCACCTGAACACTGACACAAGCTTGCCAAGGAGGACCACCAGCATTTGAACTTGTTTTCATACACAAATAAACAACATCTCCATCCAATATCAATAGTTTTGAAACCTTCCCTTTGAGTACTTTTGCACAGAGGGTTCAGAAATTGATTGGGAATTACTTTACACAAAACAATGGCTGGACTATTGCCTAATGGAACTCATGCAGAGTTTATGAGTAGACAGACATTCGTGTGCATTATTTCATGAATACAATAAATGTGCAGTCAATGTGTGGAATTTCCCTTTGTTTTTTTGTGAGTCTGCCTGATGTGTGTGGTGTGCCAGGCTAGGGATATAAAGTAAACTGAGGCTGGCAGTACATATGCCTAGAGGAGGAGGAAGAGGAGGGTGCTCAGAAACCTTCTTGAACGTTTACAGAGAGCGGTATCTGAAGTGAAGGAGCACCCATCTGTGTGGCATATCAAAGTAAGTATGTTAATTATGTGTATAGCCGGTGGTCTAATGTTTGAGTAAGGAAGTTAATCATGCCTAGCAATTGCCAGGGGCCAGTACTACAAAGCAAAATCAAGGGGTAAGGCAGCTCCATTCAGGCCCAGGTTTGATTTTTCGATATCACAAAGCAGCCTCACTTCCGATTGCATTCTGACGCGACAGTACCTTATGCTCCATGCCAAGCCTGGTACCAGAGCAGCACATGTTGGGGCTTAGTCGTGCAGAACTCTACAGCACTCTTGACCAGTCACTTCAATTGGAAAATAGCATCACCGTGCATGCAGGATCTTGTTGGCGTATCTTCAGGGAGTCTCTGTAGGGCGATGTGAGAATTTTTAGATATCTGCAAATTCCTCTTGATTTCCGTGAGGACCAACGCTACAGATTCTCTCGAAAACGATCCCCCCCCGTGACGTTCCATCTTGTCCCTGTAGGCTCGCCTTTGCAGCCACTCCCCCTAATAGACAGCCCTTTATGAGAGCATGCATGTTGCAGCATTAAGAAAGCCGGTGTTCACTAATTGTGTTGATTAGCAGCTTCATTGATAGCTATTAAATCTGATTGCGAGGTTTCGATTTTGTCAAGACAGTTTACGTGAACAAGGCTGAGGTCTGTTGAGCTTTCTTCGTAGTAGAAACTGATACCTTAGTTATGTCTCAATGGGCATTAATTATGCTTTAAATGCATTGTTTGTATGTAGGCATTGTTTGTATGTATGCTCATGCAGTATTCAACGCAAACAAAATTACATTTTGCCTCAATCCCAGTATAAAATAAATAGCATCTTACCCTTAGAATCTGACTTTGACCCCTCCCTAAGCACCTGCTCTGTGTCGATTTCAAAGTCATTGTTAATGTCAATTATTGCAAATCCATCTGTTGTTGGACGGACAAGTCCATCTGTTGTTGTTGTTGTTGCGTCATGCTGTGCCAGTAGGTTTTCAGACATCTCAAACAACTGAATGAGTGTTGGGCCGAAGCAGTAGACACGGATTTCATATGAAGGTCTCTCAGTACGGTATGAATATTTGGGTACAGATTGGCAGTGTCCCTCAGTACTGAAGACTGTAGGATTCTTGTTTAAGTTATTTACCTTGACTGATAAAATAAGCCAATCATAGTGCTTTGCCAAGCATTGGTCTTGCACAGAACTGCCATGGGATCAATAGTACTGAATGTGCCAGTCTGCTCCATGAGGAATGAGTTTCTCTGCCTCCTCACTAAGGATTTTCAAGTCTAGGTCAAAACTCAAGTCATGAATAGAATGTCAAAATCAAGTCTAGCCATTTATCAAGTCCTCAAATTTGCGAGTCAAGACATGGACTCGAGTGGATCCCCACCTCTGACAAAGTTTGTCTTGCTGGACCTGCCAGTTATGAGCAGAATTGCACAAAATGTTGAATACAATGCATCAAAGTATGTTAAATTAGTGTTAATGTCTGTTAGCTCTTATGATTTAAAAATAATTAAAGACCTGCTGAATCTACACTGTACTGTACACTACACCGTGTCAGCTGCACTGGCACAGCATGGTGCATGTTCTCACTGAAAATGCTCTATTGAAGTATTGTGGAAATATCATAGCAATACACAACACACAAAAACCAGTAACATTATGTCTCCAACTAGATAAATATTGTCCAAAATGCATTTTGTGGTCGCAGCACCATGACATGATTTGAGGCGTGTCCTTACACGTGTAGCCTCTCCTGCACTACTATGAAAGCACATGATCGAGCTCGCTGTGTTCATTCATACACATGGAAACGTGCACATATACACACAATTGGGGGGTAATAGGCGAGCGGGCAGGAGCAGAGAACATGTCCGCTTATGGGTTATAGGGGCTCGAGCTCTCTCCTCAGTGATCGATTATCAATACACCTGCATGCCTGAGCAGACAATGGAGCCCCTCCCTCTCTCTCTCTCATACACACACAAAGCACAACTCCAAGTCCATGCACATGCACGCTCAATTGACTTGAATAGCATCCATGATGATTAATTAGACTCCATGACATGTGAAGTCATTCAGATTTCACACCTGCTATAAAGGTTTCTACTTACTAAGGTGATTTGTTTGTGATATTTTGTGATGCTAATATCTGGAATGAGCAACGGATTCTCGTTGGCATTCCCGAAAAATCCATACAAAACAATTGCATCGTCTTTTGGTACAAACAAATCCCAATTCTATTCCTATGATAGCCCTCAAATGGTTTTAAATACTGATCTTAATGTGTGATGTTAGGTTCCTTCCATTGGTTTGTCTTTGATCATCCCTGTGTATTGTATTGTTTGATTAGGGGTAAGTAGACACACAATGAAGCACAACTACAAATCTGCAGTTGCAACAAAATCTTGATCGTTTTCCTATATCAATTAATTATATCATGACATCTTTACGGATTTCTCTACAATATCAATGTTAAACTCGTATAGTATTTTTATAGTATGTGTTCAACTCTAAAATATTCTGTGTTTCTTATGCAGTCATCCTTATAATAATGCTGTGATATTTATAGCTTCACCAAAGACAACACATCCTCACAATCGAACGTCATCCCAAAACCAACTGCTTCAAATCTCTCCAGTATTCCTTTAATATGGCTACAATGGCTCAATGCCTGTCAGCATCACTGACTGGCTCAGATATCCAGAGAGAACTTTGACAGCACCACAACCTGATGCTACATACAATAAACTATAACATTGCTCAATCATTACTTTAACACTGCTATATTGTCTGACCACACTGCAGGTGGTGTTCCTATATTATTCCTAATCTCTGTTTGCTTTTACTCACTTCTGCCATTTGCATGTGTTGGGGAAAATAGAGTAACAAAAGAATAAAAGCACAAATAAAACCTTGTAGTTAAAAATGATCTTGTAACCCCCGTGGGTTTCCATGGTAATCGTTTCCCCCATGGGTTCTCTTCAATTTTCCTATGGTTTCACAATGGGAATTCTCATTTGTATAATACAGTATAACATGATACAATATAATATGATACGATATAATAATAAAAATGTCATCATACCACTAGAGGGTTGGGTAAAGATTTTAAACCGAGGTTCACGTGTCCCCATGTGCACCCCCATAATATTCCCAAAATATTCCTATGAACAGCAGGGATTTTCATGGCACCCCCATGCCGCCTGGCCACCGTGCTTGCAGCCTTGGAGGCCGGCCGCAATGTTGCAACCTGCGGCCCCTAGCAGCCCTTTCACCCACAAACCAGCAGCTTTTCCTTACCTGCACACAAAGTTCCCAGCAGAAGCACGCATAGCAGCCAGGAGATCAGCATATTCCCGTTAGTAGTGGCCGCCCGACGGACTCCAGCTCAGACTCCCCGGCTCCGGCTCCAGCATGTACCAAAAGTGAAGTTCCACAGGGGGAGAGGACTCTGCACAAGCCGGAGAAGGAGGCGAGGAGGGCGGCCAGCAGCGCACAGGCCCACCGCTACCGCTCTGCTTTTTGTCCAGTGGGCTTTGTGTGCGTGTGTGTATGTGTGTGTAAGCGTAAGCGTGCGCGTGTGCAAATCCAGCCAGCAGCCTCCCCCTCCTTCTCCTTCTGCTCCTCTCCTACAGGCACCCGAACCGACCCCTTTACGGCGAAGCCATGGAAGTTCCCGGCGGATCCGGAGCCATGTAGGGCGGACAGCAGCACCTCACTCAGCCCGTCCGCGTGTGTTTCCTTCCGGTAAACCGAAAGAGGAAAGTAGTCCGCCAACAGTCACTAGCGTAACGCCAGCGATCCCAACCCTGCCGAGGCGCTCTCTCTTTCTCGCTCGCTCTCGCTCGCTCTCTCTCTCTCGCTTTCTCGCTTCTCTCGCTCTCTCGCTCTTTTGTTTTCAAAATAAAAGCCAAGGACCGTAGGGAAATTTGTTGAAAGGGAAAATAGTCCTGCCAGAAAGACGATCAATAAAAACAGTACAATAATATCGTATGTTCAGAGGCCTGTGCAAGTTCACAATTTAGTGTTGCATAATAAACTACATGATTTTTCAAAATATGTAAAGGTACTTGAATACAGAAAACATCACCATTGTAAAAATCCCCTCCTAAGGACTAATCCCCCTCCTCACTTTCTGGAAGCCTGTCCTGTTAGAAACCCATGCATATTAAAATCATTGGTCTTGTTTCCATCACTGTTATCATTGTTGTTGCTGTTCCTCTCTGTGTGTCCCTCTCTCTCTGATCTCTCCTTTCTCTCTCTCTCTCTTTCAGAGCCCAGGATCAAATCAGTTGTTGGTCTTTGTTTATAGAGCCACTGCAGGCCAATGTTGCGTTTCTGGGTGCACAGACTTGCCTGAGGACAAACCAAACTGCAGATGTGTATCCAGCTTGCATAACTGCATAACAGAGCATTGCTACATGGAAGAATCCTGGAGTTGGACATGCCTCTGAAAAGCTTCATGCTGCACAGCGGGACAGTTATTTCACTTGTAACTGGGAGAGGAACTCTGCACTTGGTTATGTGCCTGGATGTACAATGTTGAAAGTCTCCATGGCTGCAAAAGCTCAGCCTAAGTTCAAGAGGAAAGGCTTGATTTACACAAACATTGAGAGTTAAAGCCTGAATGAACTTACAGTACAAAACATAGATTTTTATAATGAATGACTGCAGTTTTCATGCCCCTTTTATGTCGTGTTCGATGCTAAGTGACAGTAAACAGTTATTGCTTTTATATTCCTTGAAAATTGTTTAAAATTAAATAAAATACAACAAAAACCTCCTTTCCTTTTTTCTTCTTCCATCACGCTCCCTCTCTAACTCGCTCTCTTTCTCTGTATGTGTCTGTCAGCTCCAGCTTTATGTAATCCGCTGTAAAAATGAGCTGATGGCCTTGAAATCGATGGTGGAATAATAAGTTTCCTGAAAACCAGAAACCTAAACATGAAGCCTGATGGTGTTAGTTGGAAAATGATATATGCAATTTCCAGATAAATGGGCTGATATATAACAGTCATCTTAACAATCTCAGCTCTGAGCTACAACTCTTAGTTCAGACATTAACTAAGTTTATGTGCCACCAATCACAACTTCTCTAATAATGATGACACACGTTATTTAAAGGTTGGTGCCTTTTAATCTGTCTGTTTTGTAACGTTTCTGTCTCTCATACACACAGACACACACACTCACACACACGGCGACATGTTGTGGTTGGTAAAGACAAAGCTGTGCAGATGCTGCAACATACTGTCATACATGCCGCGTCCTTGGAATATTCATTACAGCATCACTTTGGCTTTATATGACTGATTATACATGTCACAGTGACACACACGTACAAAACATACAAATGCACACACTGCGGCAAAAACTACCACAATAAATCTCTGTCATTGCTGACAGATTGCTGACACCACACTACAACCTGTCACACACATGAACACAGATGCACATACAAATGAATGCACAAGACAGAGTGGAAAAGTAGCAGAATACTTTCAACCATTATTGAGACTCAACCAGGTCAACAAAGACCTGATGGAGGTAAGTTACTAAAGATCTTAAGAGATGATGATCTTGTGGGAACAAAAAGAATAACTACATTCTACAAAAGCTGCTTTGAAAAGAACGAGCAGCAGCACAATTGAACTGATCCTCATGCATGAGTTGCATTTCTTTATTTCACATCTTAATCTTCTTCCAGTACTTCTGTAAATGATGCTGCTAAAACAAAACAAACAAACAGTAGGTTTAACATTAATGCTTGCAGGTTTTAGTTGTGAAGAACTAGGTTTGTTCTTCATTACGGTCTTTACTGTCTGCCAGTCCATTTCTGTCAATAAAAGCTTCATGGTTGCAATTTACAATTTAGGGGTACTTTTGCCCTTTGCCCCTGGTTATTTTCTATACTTCTTCAAAGACACAATCTCAGGTAGCAGCCAGAAAGTACATCATCACTGCACTCCACATTGGCCTAAATTGTCCATCTTGTCCAACTGACACAGCCATGGGAGCATCTGGAACCTTAAAGTTAGAATCCTTGAGCTTCAACTCAATGATGTTTCTATATTGGTTTTATTATGTGTGGTGTCAGATTTCCAATATAAAACCATAAGCAGTGAAGAAGCTCTGGTAAGTGATGTCTGTTCAACATGGAATGACAGTGCTACCCGAACAGATTGATTAGGATTGGGTGTGTTTGTAGGCAACAACTGTGTATCATACAAATCTATCTTATCTTTTATTTCCTGCCCCCTACTGATTATAAATAACAGCAATAATAAGGTCAGAGCTGTTTATGGTGGAAAACGATTTCTTGAAATAGGTGAGAACGCTACTGAGCATAAAAAGGGAGTTACAGGGTTTTCACTGGACAACATGTGCTGCATGTGCTGCACACACACTCACACACACACGCCCGCCCACACAGGATCAGCCATGATTTTGTCCCCTTGCAGTGTATTGGTGGGTATGTGGGAGTCATTTCAGGACAATTGATGGCTCCACCCATCGATGTAAACACACACACACACACACACACACACACCGAAAGCAGCTTCTGTGGATCCTGAGTTGGTGTGTGTGCCATTTGAGGACAGATCAAAGCCACCTCCTACTTCTATAAATGCTATAGAGTGAGTCAACAGACACACACACACACACACGTTTTGGTCTCTGCAGTCCTCGTGTGAACTAATTTTCATCTGACGCATGACACACACACACACACACAAGCCCCTCTCAATTGAAGTCAATCTCCGGTGGCTGAAGCATTAGTCACCATGGTGAAAACACAGTCGTACCTACGTGCACACACCGACACGACGACACCGACACCGACACACAGGACTGACCTTTATCAACCTCTGGGCTTTAATCAGATAATGTCACTCAGTAGGAGAGGCTGCAGAAAGACAGACAAAGACAGTCGTTGGTCTCACGAGAGCCTAATCAGCCATGACAGACAGACATGTTTCATACTGTGATCTAGGACCGCTGGATCCGTGACGAAAAAAATCATGTAGATGAGCACAAAACCTCATTTATTACAATAAAAATGTAGTGTTTATTCTGACCATTTTTCAGTAATGACAAGTTTGGGTTACTGTTTATTTTCAAAATCCTATTTATGCCCAATTCAGATGTATTGCTCGTGCGTCACACATATAGGAGACAAAAGAGGACAGCAGTGTTAATACAGCATGGCGTCAATCAATCAAGAGGCCCTGGGCTGCTTTGGCTGAACCGATTGGTGGCTGTGACTCAGGGGGCGGGACTCCTGCAGGACTCTCTCCTCTAATTGGGCATAACGCTTCACCATCGGATCATAAATCTGCAACACAGAAAACACACACATACACTGATTTCTGTAGCTCTGATTTCTGGATTTTGTAACAAACTGAAACACACTGATGAGGCTCTGAACTTCAAGGATAAACAGTTCATTCATACATCTAAACTGGGCTGCTTTTCATGTGTGCTTTAGCAGAACAGTTCATTATGTATTTATATAACCTGTTTAATTATGGAGGAAGGACAGCCAGAGAACATTGCTTCAGTCAACATGCAGCTACATTTAAATTACTTTCCCTGTTTATGTTTAGAACGTGTGGATATTCTTCAAAAGACTTCTGAATGAATAGGTGAACATGTTCTAGAACGCCATGTGCAGAAGACTGTGAACACCTGCGCCTGATCATAATTGTCAAAATTTATCTAGATGTCACATGGCGTGTTTAGCTCTATCTCTCTCTCTCTGTGTGTGTCTCTTCATCTCGCTTTGTCTCTCTCTCTCTCTCGCTCTCTCGTCATCTCTCTGACTCTTCTTCATCTCTCATTGTGTTGCTCTTCAACCTTCAACAAAAGAACCAAGACACTAAAAGAACTGGAGCTCAAAAGACAGACATTTCATCTGTATTTGTTTTTGAAATGGCAAAAAATGAAAAGTTAATGGAATAAAATGGTTCCAATGCCGCATCAATGAATCCACACGTCTCTCATTCACATCCAGGCCAAAAGGCAGACACATCTCTGCCCACCTACGCTCTCCTAACACCAGTGATGAGCCAAGGAAGTGTGTGTGTGTGTGTACCTCCTGTGCACTGGGGTGGGGGGTGGCAACTTGTTGTGGTTTTGTTGCTGGTTTAATGGTGTCAAAGAAGGAAACTTCCGATTCGGCTACAAGGCCTGAAAAGAAAGCAGCAGAGAAACGGACGTGGTTAACAAATGAGACGGCACAACCAGCCAGTCAGACGTTTAGCCGGGTGACCTTTAACCAACCAGCTGTTACCGTTACATGGACACTGAACATTCCTCATCTTATAGTGCCTTCCATTTAAAAACAACGAGTGTAATTGATCTGGAATCTTGGGGCGAGCTCTCCAAGAAGCCTAGTCCAGTGACCACACAATTTAAGACATTCAAAGCTCTTCCCTCACCGTATAAGATAAACGAAACGTGTGAATTTATTCATTACCAGCTCTCCCACATTATGTCTGAGCGTCTCCACCGAGAGCTTTTAATGTCGAAGCAGCACATCTTCATAAAACCAGATGAAAGAGATTCCCCCCGCCGACCCGACCGCCCAACATGAAACAGAATGAAGTAGAGGTAAGATCGTCAACGGTCTCTCTTAGTTTTTACATGTATGGTGGTTACGTGGGTGCCGTACCATCAAATATACATGCAGACGGTTCAGGAGGCTTCCTTGAGTCTTTAACGAGGAGGAGGCATCTGAGGTCGCTCTCACCATATTCCACACAATATCTCAAATAAACTGCGTTGCAATAATAAATAATTAAATGCAGTCCTCTGTTAATAACACATGCTGATTCATTCGGTCTCAGGGGGACGATGCCATAGCTAAGCAATCCTTCATGAAATGACGCTGCGACAGAATGTGCAGATTCAGAAGCAGCAGGGGGAAAAAAGCCTCCTTGTTTAGTTTTGCTGCAGCGATACTTCCTCAGTGTTTCTCAGCAGGGACACTGTAATAAGTAGAAGTGAGTAGAAAAGCTTCACTGCAAGCATAAGCATTAAACTTTTCATCAATAAATACATTTAAAGGACGTTTGTATTGTATATACAGTAGTTAGTTAGTAAGTTAGTTAGGGTTAGGGTTAGGGTTATGGTGTGTGTGTGTGTGTGTGTGTGTGTGTGTGTGTGTGTGTGTGTGCGCGATTTACCCTGCACAGCTATGTACGCTGACCCCAGACAGGCGGAGTTAGACAGGTCGATGGTGTATACCGGGGCGTTAAATACATCGGATAGAACCTGTGTCAGCCACATACACACATACACAGAGAGGGGGGGAGGGGGGGTGTACATTTACATCCTGTGGGCTTCAGTCATTAATTGTGTCTGGAAATAAATGAACCAATTGAAATTGACAACACACACAATAACTTTGTTTTCAAGTTGAGCAGAATAATGATCTTCAGAGATTTACGTTCTGTTTCTCTCTCTCTCTCTGTCTCTACACACAATGACGTTGGTGATGAGTAACAGCCTATCAGACACAGACTAAGTTGTTCCTCATTAAAAGCCAATTGTAGCTAATTGTTATCAACTGATTAATTTATATTATTAATAACAGCATCAACAAAAGCACTAATACGATTGACATTGGCAGGACATGAGAACACAAAAAGAAGAGTAAACCAGCTGACCTGCAGTATTTCTGGGTTCGAAGAAGCTCCGCCTGTAGCAAATACCCTCGTCCCAGGAACTACACACACACACACACACACACAAACACAAACACTTTTTTTAAGCAAGAGTCTGACAGTCCAAGTGAAAAGCGAGGAGGACGAGTCTTACTGATGGAGTATCCCAGTCTTTCAGCGTGGAGCCTCTTGGACAGAAACTGACCCTCCACCAAAGCTCGGACCTCCGCCTGAGGGCTCAGTGAGGGCACCTAGAGCACACACACATGAACAGCAGCACACTTTCTCAAAGAACCTGGATGTTAAAGCATGACTGTTGCTCTCTCTCTCTCTCTCTTGCTCTCTCTCTCTCTACCTTGTTGTTCTGCGGGTCAAAGCGGTACACTCCCATTGCTGTCGGAGTGATCTCCATGGCATCAAAATAAAACCCTGGAAACACAGAGTAGCAATTAGTTCAGTGTGAGAAAGGACAGAAAGAAGGAAAGGAAGAATTGTGTGCAAGAAGGAAGGAAGGAATAACACAAGGAGAGAAACAAAAAGCAGCAAAGGACAGAGGGTAGCTGAGTGGAGAATGTGTGAAGAAAGGAAAAACATCAAATGTAGGTCGGAATGAAGAAGGAAGGAAGTTCAAATCCAAAGGAATAAGGGTTCAAACTTCACCAATGTTGCCATTGTTTCCCAGGGGTGTTTCTCTCAGAGCAGCAGAAAAAACCTCCCACAATCCTCCAGCACACTCATTCCTGATGCGCTCTCTGGTCAGTGAGCCATTCTTAAAACTGTGGAGACACGCACACGCACACACAAGTTTACATACTGATTATTTTGAATGAGAAAAGAACAAAAAGATAGAAATAGCCTGGTACCACAGCAGAGCCATGTATGCCTGCCAGTCAACGGGGTTACAGAAGACGTGACCCTCCAGCGCTGGATGAGGCTGCTGGATCCACAAAAATACAGTATCACTGGTACCCAGACTCACCTGCACACACACACACACAAAACAACATACAAAACAACATTACAACCATAAGAATAAGAATAATTGCTTTTTTAGCTGAATGACAGTGTGGCTTTTTTTGGGACTTACAGCGATGTCACCCTGCTGCAGCCTCATACCTGCAAGAGATGCTGAGAGAGAGAGAGAGAGACATATAAACATACAACATCATCTGACATATAAACATACAACAAAGATGCCTAGAGGACCTGTCAGGATTAGTCATGCAGTACATTCATGTGGCACATAACACAACAAGGGAATTACAAAAAGTGGAGTAACAGCACCATCTGTTAGGCGGTCCAAAGAACTACATGAGTGTTGAAATAAAAAAAATAGGAAATCATCATACTGAATTAATATTTTCAGGAATATAATGCAAGATGAAGGTAGAGAGGATGTTAAACAAACCCGGGTTGTCTCCAGTGAAAGCCACCACTTTGCAGAGCTCAGAGAAACCATATCGATGTACAAAATAAGGCGACAAGGGACCCTGCGTGGGACAAATTCATGGTCAAATGTCCGTCAACTCTGATTGTACATAGTGTAATGCATGGAGCCCTCTAACCAGTAAGAATCAGTCTAACCAGAGTGAACCGGTGTGTCCCAGGCTTACCAGTACAGATGTGGTTGGTAGTGGAGGTCCAAGCAATTTGTCCAGATGTGGTGCAGTGGCTTCCAGGCAGACCTCAGACCAATTTCTACTTCTGATATCCAATAGATTCATCCCTGAACCTGCATAATTAATCAACCAGTCAATCATAGTTGGGTCATTTTAGTCGTATTTCAGCCTTGTAACTTAATGACACATTTAGATGAGTAACACACAACTAAATAAGAGAATAAGCATGTATTGTATTGATGAATGAATGGCTGGATGGATAGACAGAAAGGTTTGTTCTGTACCATCACTGTAGTCGATGGCAGCATAATCCCCGAGGAAGAGTGAGGCGGCAAAGCTACTGACCAAGGAGATTCTCTGAAACCACACAGACACACACACACTCATAAGAAAGTGAAATCAAAGTTGGCACAGTTAATCTGCTTGAGTCAAAGGTCACAGTGTCGTGTTAGGGGCTGACCTCCGTGTTGTCATACTGATCCGGCTGTGTCATTTGCAGTTTGGCGATCTGGTTTCCTGTGAAACGCTGCAACAACACATGTTCATGCAGAGTTAGAGGGAAAAGAGAGTTGGAAAGAGACGGACGGCCCAGAGAGAACCTGTCTGACCTCATAGGCTCTTGATCCAGTGACCTCTGCAAGCCTCAACGCACCCCCTGCTGCTGACTGCAGGTACTGACACTGCTGCCCACTGCTGGAGTCCATCCACACAGGACAGTCTGACACGGAAAAACTGCTCTGAACACACAAACACACATCAGTAACTAACCAACTAAATAACTAACTAACTAACTAACTAACTAACCAACTACTCACCTGTAGAAGATGATGCAAACTGTGCTGAGGGTTGAGCTCTTGGAGAGTCTCAGCTGCTCCTCTTCTCCAATACACACTCCCATGTTGCTGAGAGAGAGAGAGAGAGAGAGAGAGAGAGAGAGAGAGAGAAAATATGTTTAGTTATTCATTTGAGTTTAGTTTTACTTCCACTATTTGACCTCAAGAAAAGCTTTTTAGACCAAGAGGCCCTTCCCTTATTGGATCATGATCGTGTCTTACCTGGCCGCAACCTGACAATGCTTTGACACGGGAGAAGTCGAGCCCTGCACTCTTTAACTTGTCCAACAGCAGGTCAAGAGCCTGGGGAGAGAAAGAAACAAGGAACAATCAAATATGAGCCTTGGGGCCAAACATGCCTGGTGACAGAGCAGTTTGGACACGTCCTATTATTCTTCAGACAGGGACCAGTAAGAGCCACACAGGGAAACTGGCAGCAGACACTTTGAAATGCTGAGCCACATATTGAATTTAGGGTGGTGTGACTCAGGGTGGTAGAGTGGTCGTCTGGGAATCATTGCACTTTGAATAAAGTACAGAGGTATTCCCAACCATTCACAGCGGGTAATGATAGTACATGTTAAGGCCTATTGCATCGTACAGGAGGAATTAATAGTTTAACTCATGCGTTACTGCACAGACAGGGCAAAGCAAACCTTCGTCATCATGACTGTTCTGTGTGTGTGTATGCACCCATGTCCTACCTTCACCCACATCAGAACAGGAGACGTGACTGTCAGCCCGTCAGCATGAATATGAACTCCTCCCTGAGTTCTAAAGAGACAGAGACACTAAGGTTAGAAGAGTTACAAAGTTTTTTAACTAAGTTTTAAGTGTAATTTTCACATTTTTCTAGGAAATTCATTGCAAGGGTTGGGGTTTCTACAAGCAACCATGATGTTTCAGGATAACTTCTAACATTTCACAGTTATCTGCCTTCTTAATGTGTGTTGGCCTTGGTCTTACCTGAACTCTGGAAGCTCAGCGTCAAACTGAACATTATTCTGATGGACCACCTGCAAGTTTCCATCAATGGCGACCACCTTCAGCTTCACACACACAAAGACAGCACAGTCTGTTAAAGCTACAACCAGCCATCAGCTGTTTACTTCGGTAATGTTTGTGAACACAGCACAACGGAATTATAATTTATACAATGATCAGTTCATTATTCTTCATCAAGGAAATCAATGACATATGTGAAATAAGTAGGTAAGAAAACGATTAACTTTACAACGTTTAAAATGATCACAGCCTACTGTCACACTGAGTAACATGTGGCATGTGAATAATATAAAAGATATTGATTCACTCAATGTTGACATCCAGAGTGAGTCCACCGCACCGAAGGTCAAAGTTCACCGGAGGCGTTCATATTCCATACTAAAAAACAGCACGTCAGCAGTTTTTTTATATTTCAACTTCAAAGAACGCCAACTAAACCCAAAGCAAATCATTTAAATTAAACACGGAATACTTTTAATAAAGTAAAAGTTAAGACAGCGCGAGGCTGCAGCCGTTTCCTGTTTACCTTTCGTGTCTGCACGGAAAAACAAATCTCCGCACATCTGCGCAGCTTTTACGCAAAGAGCGTCACATACACGGATAATGATGAGTTCAAGTATGAGTGTGTTTTACCTGTTGTGTGCTAAAGTCGAAGCCTAGGTAGAGAGAGTCTGCAGCGGCCATGAGGACGACACACCGGGCATCAACCAACTCAGACAGGGAAAGAGTTAAACATTTAAAGAAACAGACACAGAGTGGGCAGGACATCAACGAGAAACACTTTAATAAAGAAACTATACACAAACAGATTTAGATGGAAACTCTTTGGCCTGGTGATGTCATATCAGGTGTGGGGGGTCTTTTCAGAGAGCAGAGAAAAGGACTCACACATAATAATTGTGGGAGTATAAACTAAAATCTAATTTAAAAACAGTTTGCAGTGGAAGTTACACAATAGCAAACTGAGACTTTCATCCCTCTGCCACGTAGCTGTTCAGTACATTTTCTCCCTCATTCTCACACAGAGCAGGGGAATAATGACGTATGAATACATTTAGTTATTTTTGTGGTTGCAATATTTGTCCTTCAGCCGTATCAAATGTGGAGACTGTTTGACTGGAAAGTTCAACACCACATATTGTCCTTTACTGTTTGCACATGAATCAAAGTCACAGGCGCTAGACACAGTAGTTTGTGTGTGTGTGTGTGTGTGTGTGTGTGTGTGTGTGTCTTTTCACCACTTCCCCAACACTAATCCACTCGACAAGGTAACATAGAGCCTGCTGGATTTGATCTATTATTTTCCTCTTTTGGATTTGAGGAGCATGCAGAGGAGTCTTTGAATGCACCAGTGAAGAACAGAGGTCTGTACACTGGTGGAGACAGATGCTGCGTTTACAGAATGGGGAGAAAATCAGCTGCAGCAGCATCAGGTGTTTATGGATCCTGCTGCTGTGCAGCTCTGCAGGACCTGTTGGATGGTAATAGCGCCAAAAAAAGACCTGACACGGTTTTTTTCAACACACAACACAAAGTCTATGTGTATATCAAAGATAATGGATTTGTTTAAGAAGAAAACAGTTACTCTGTTTTTATCGATTTCGTTTCCTGTGGGCTGTTATTAAGTCCTGAAAGATAATGTCAACACAAATGCCAAAACAAATCAAACTGTTTCAGGAATTTTCTTCCTAGCATTGAGTAATCTGTATGGTTTCAAGATCCTGACACATTCTTTTTATTCAATTTTGTTGTTTGTTTGTCTCATAAAACTCGTATGGTCTAACTTAGACGGATGGTCAAAGGTCAGGCTTTTCCTGTTTTTCTGCCGCAGCTATCCGGACACGGAGAGGGAGCGGGGCGTGGAGCGGCAGAGGTGCGGCGCGGCTGGTGAGAGAGCCGGAGGAGGATGAGGAAGAAGAGAAAACGACCATTAATAACATGGACATCTCTGTGCTTCGGGAGCAGTACCGGTGCAGCAGAGAGAGTCAGAAGCGGCGCACACAGGTGCTGCTTTTCCGCAGAGGTGAGGATTCAATGTCGCTTTATCTCTGCGCGAGTAAAGCTGTTCCTGCGGATGGAAAAGTTTTATTAGAAGCCAAACTTTGCTTAAGTATAAAACTGTTCTGTAACTTTTAACTGAGAGACATACGCGGTTCTCTCAGATTGTTGTATCCGCTTCAGCACACGTCAAGCCGGATAGACAGAACTTCCGGTTTGTATTTTCAAAATAGAGGTTTTGTCGAGTCAAGTCAAGTTTTATTTGTATACACCGAAATATGGAAATGCTTTTCAACTTAACTAAAAGCTGTTTGTTACAAAATCCTCTCTCTCTCTCTCTCTCTCTCTCTCTCTCTCTCTCTCTCCCTCTCTCCCTCTCTCTCTCCAGTCTCTCAGGAGCTGTCAGATGCTCTCAGCATCATTCCTGTCCCCCAGAGTTTGACATCACCAACAGAACCACAGAATTGCTCACCTGTGGCGAACAATAACCCTAACCTCCTAACCTCTGACCCCTGGCATGTCCACCTGGGCCTCCACCGGCGCTCCTGTTCGCTGGTCACCAACCAGGTTTCCCCTGAAATGCAAAGAACCAACAGTTATTTCAGGTAAGTTACTATTGGCTGATTCCATTACTTTTGATATTAAATTTTCATTTGTTTAATTCAAATCATTAAAGTCAGTCAACTAAATCTCATTAAAATTAAGAAAGAAGTACTCAAATCTGTTATTAGTAAAGTAAATGTAATAATAGTCATTGCCTTATAATGCCACATCTTCAACTAACTGCAGAAACAATGAATTAAGATGAAGTGAGAGCTCCGCTAAGAGTCCACCATCTTGTCTCCTCTCTCCAGGTTTCCATCTCATTTTGCTGAGTCTGACAGCAGGGACCAAGAACTCCTCGGCGATTCAATAAGCAATTTTGTCGGATCCAGAGAAACATTCATCAGCACTAAAAGTCACTTAAAATGTCCCACAGGAGAGCCAGTCCATGATTCATTGAAGTCTCCCATGGGAGATCCAGTCAGTGATTCCTCAAATTGTCCCACAGGAGATGTTGATGGTTCCCTTGAAGTTTCCCAAACAAGTCCTGTTGGCTGTTCTACAGATGATCATTTCGACCACTCCATCTGCACCTCCGAAGTCTGTGTTTTTGGCAGCTCCTTCAGCGATTCTCAGGAGTCTTCAGCTGCTTCTCTCACCAATTCCAATGACGGCTCCACCCCTGTTGCGTCGGTAACCTACTCTCCCCACAGTTCCATCAGTGATGTAGAAGACGAGCTGAAGAAGGAGACCATCGACGTTAATGGAAAAACAAGTCCCGGCATCCTGCAGGCCAGCAGGAGAACCCCTGTGCCTGCCCTCAGATTCACCCGGCAGGTGACTTTGGGAGGCGTGGTCTCCTCCCAGCACCCAAGCTACTACCCCTTCCCGCACAGAAAGAGCCAGAGGATCTCTGAGGCTGCCAGGAAGCTGGGAATGTACTCCTCTTTCTAACAACAAACCTGGAACACTTGAGAAATGGTTCTTAAAAACCAAATGCTACAAAGAAAACGTATCCAAATAGAGTTTTTGTCCACAATATGATTTCTACTGAGGGATGGAAACATTTTCTATCTGTGATCGGTTTACTCTATGGCAAATATACCATCAGATTCAAATTTAATGTTCCTTTATATGTCAACTTCCCCAGCTTTTAATCATATTTCAGCACTGTTTGTGTGCTAGTTAATTAGTGTATTAGTGGTGGAATGTGAAAATTCCTTTTGCTTTCAAACTAAGGCTACTCATAGACATAAAAGTCCAGATTTCAGATTCAGTGATGCTCTTTATATAAGATTTTCTGCTTTTCAGCAATTACAGCACTTTTTTTTTGTTTCTATGGAAGCAAACATTTTTCATGACATTGCCATTGCCTAACCCTAACCCATCCATAGAACCCCGTCCTGACCCGCCAGGGATGCAAAACAAAATGAAAAAATAAAAAGGAAATGTCCGTTGTTCTAGTAATCAATAACAGTACTTTTAAAAGAGGCTCTACCTCTTCTAGCAATAAAACAGATATTTCAGTTTTGAAATTTTTATATCTGATTCTGTAATCTGTATCATAGCATTTGATATTTTCTCTGAGGATCTCTTTCAAATAAAAGTAAACTAAAAGAGCCAAAGATGAACTAATTAGCTAGTTTCACAGTCAAAATGTTGATATTGGATGACATCACTCTGCTATTTTGATGACATCACTATTATTTATGTAGTTTTCGAGTCTGACACTGTTGTGAGCAACATTGGAAGATTGAACGTTTGACTTTGTTTTTTCTAATCAAACATTTAAAAAACAAACATTTAAAGTTACTGCTTGTAATTTGCATGACAAATGTTGTTTGCCAGGCTTACATAAGAAGTGACACATCTTGGCTGAAGTGTAAGCAAGACTGCCAAGGAAGCTCCTCCAAATTAAAGTTGCATGATGCAGTTTGTGTTGGTCTTACTTGATGGATTTCTATCGACGTAAGTTTGTTCAATAACACTGCTGCTAAACCACCAGTATAAATATGACGACGCACAGCTAAAACAAGCAAGAATGTTTTAAAGGGAAATTATTATTGAGACTAGTATAGTGGGAAGGCAAACAGATGTAAAATAAATATTTAATATCTTGTTATTGTCAAAATTAGATTAAGACTTCATTTTGACGTGTTGCTTTGAGTTATTCACTACAAATGCAATAAATACGAGTGACGTCAACAGTAAAGTGTTGGCGTCACTTCAACCTGCGTAACATTTGACACTCGTGAGTCACCGTCCATGTCAAAGCATGACGCCACAGTATTTACCAAAGATCGTTTGTAAATGAGAAGATGCACTTCTCAGTATTACGGATCGGGCACAGCGCCTGTGTCTGATTGGGCTAACGTTCTTTATTATAGCGGAAACCGGAAATGATTCAAGATGACTTTCTCAACCTGCGATGATCTTCATCGAAATAACAAAACCAAAACAAGAACGGCGAACAAAAACATTCACGGAAATTAAACTCAGGATACGTCTCCCCTAACAGGTATGACTCCGAACGTTTATTTGACATTTAACATGTGACAGATTTAGAGAAGACAAACTGTGAAACCCCGCCGTGTTTGAAGCTATCGGTAGGAATCGAGCATTGACAAGTAATGTTAGCTTACTTAGCCCCCAAACTACACACTCACTGCCTAACCAGACCCAAAGCATAGGCGGATATAGATGGACGGAAAATGCAAATGTTACTTTCCCCATCATGTTAACGGTTATATAATTTGGGAAATCTGATTTGTTGAAACAAACGCATGAGATAATTAAAAACGAATAAATGAAATCATTTGAGCCTGTCTGCAATCTGTCCCGTTTCCAGAGCTTGACACTCGTTTCCTCCATTGGAAATCGGTTGAAATAATGATCATTGCGTTGATAATCATGATATAAATGATTATATCTATGGTGGTTGAGGAGGATCCCGAATTTAAACATTTTCCTCAGAACATTTGTTACTTACATCATTAACCTGTTGGAGTTTGAACCCTTGCTTTCGTTTCCACTGTTGATTATTGACTTCAAAAAATAATACAGCAAGGGATATCCAACTTTGGCTGTCCTTTCTCTTGTCTGTTGTTGTCTTCTTGTTGTTTTACCTCAGTTGTCATGGTTGTTTTGTTCTCAGAGACAATGGCAGAGCAGAACACAGAGGCGAAGCTGAAGAACCTGCTAAAACAGGAGAAGATCCAGCTTTGGAACCTGCCATACACAGACGATGACAACCAGCCTGGTCAGCAGCACATGCAGGTCAGTGGGAGGGAGGGAGAAAGAAAAGGAAAATCATGAAAATAAAATTAATTAATTAATACTGTCGACACATATTATCTATGGAATGCTTTAAAGATGTTGCTTGCAGATGTAATATAAAAAAATAGAAATAAAATAGAAATTTTAAAAAGTAAATACAAAACAAACACAAATTAAATTAAATTCTATTTAATTCTTGAAATTCTATTTTTAAATCAAAATAGACCTACAATATTTTTTCAAGAATGAGTTGGGAAAAAAGCAAAATAAAAATGGACCCAAAAGGTTTGGTACATTTCCAATTACAAACATTAAACCCCTCAATCTTTTAAGAAATATAGTGAAACTGACAAAAGTGAAAATCAATTTGCAAAAACAAACTTCTTTTTTTCTTGATCCTTTTAGGAACTAGCAGAGAGATATGCTCCTGTGGTTTGTCTGTCATCGTTAGAAGTGGGGGGCGCTCTTGAGTCCATCAGAGCCCTGGCTGTGAAAAGAGGAAAAGGAAACACCATGTACAGAGAAACCAGAGTGGCCACGCTGGAACTGCTGCTGCCCCGACAAAGCAAGAAGGTCATTATAGATTTAACTCTAGACTATATTCCTCAAAACAGATATCACCACTTATCTGCTTCTGTGTGTATTAGAGCCTGCTGCAGCTGTTGAGTCTCAAATATTCTTGTTTCATGTTTCAGGATCCAAAGATGAAGGATTACTTGGAGACAAAACTGGATGTTTTGATTCAGGAGGTGGTGGACAGGTTAATTCCAACTTCCAGCTTTTGCACCTTAAATAACCTTGAAATACTTCTGTACAGTTTGCATGTAGAGTATAGGTAGTAACAGAATGTGTGTGTGTGTTTAGGATTGGAGAAGAGTATGGCCTTAAACACATCAAGCTGATCCTGAACGGGAAAACTCTGAGTGTTGGTAAGTTCAGACCAGAGAACTCAAACCTCCATCAAGGCCTCACAAAGTCTCCTTAAGTGTTGTGATGATGTCAAAGGCAGAACCTTACACTCCTAGACACCCTGTAACGTATTGTTTAATATGTTTTTTTTCTAAGATCAGCGCCTGGATGAGCAGGGCGTTAAAAACCACAGTAAGGTGATGGTGCTGAGGGTGACTGATGATGAGTTGAAGCAACAGATTAGTGTTGAAGAGGAGGCGAAAAAGAAGGACGACAAACAGAAGGAGAGCATCCAGAGGACCCAGAAAGGCTTCCAGATCCTGTCCGAGAGAGGTTGGAACACAAAACACTTAACACTAAGCTCACAATGACCCTTGTTAAACTGAACATCACTGATAGATTTAGTGTTATTATTATTCTGTGTTGTCAGACGGCAGTGAAGACCCAGAGAACAAGCCCTTTTTGGAGATCGCCGACCAGAAAGGAAACCCACTGAAGATCCCGCCCAAAGAGAAGAAGGTAAAGATGCCGCGTGTGTGTGTCTATTCTAATAATATACAGTTAATGCTCATTAGTTTTAGTTGTGTTAGTAATGAAACTTTAAAACTGAAACCAAAACCAATTACATCAGCGCACAAACAGAAATATAACTGCACACCTCCCTCTCTCTCTCTCCCTCTCCCTCCTGTGTATGTGTGTCAGGCTCTTATGCTGGCTATGGGTTTCCATGAGAAAGGTCGTTCTCTGATGAAGAGGAAGGAGTACGATGACGCTCTCTGTCACCTGCTACAGGCAGACGAACAATTCGGGTGAAGACGTCACTCACAGCCTCACATGTATAATCTCCACTAGGTGGCAGTGTACTACATATTCTTTCCAGTTGCTTTCGAGGCTCTTATCTGAACTCGTGACCTAAATCTCTGTGTCGTCTTATAGTATGTGCCGCTCGGCCCTGCTTGGCTCGGTGGATAACTACGCCGTCCTGCAGCTGGACATTGTGTGGTGTTACCGAGCGCTGGAAGCTCTGTCCTGCCTGGAGGACGGCAGAAGGAGGTTGGATAAGGCAGAGGACTGTTTCCTCCAGTGCTATGGAGAGCAGCAGCAGCGGCTCCTCATGATCAAGGTTTACTACACGACAAAACAAACATTTAGCCCACATGCAACACAAACACATGCATACAATTCAGTCTATGTGCGTGTGTGTGTGTTGTCCAGGGTAATACAGGCAGAGAAGAGGTGTTGTTTCTCAGGTTGTACCTCCTCCAGAGCCTCCTGTCTTACATAGAGGGGAACGACGCCCAGGCCACACTGAAGCTAGAGAAGGTACACATGGTTAAATAAAGTTGTAACCTGTTGTGATTGGGCTGAATCATGGAATAAGCAGTAGTATGTGCTATATGTTTAATTTGTGTTTATGCTCTGTGCTGCAGGTGGAGTCGCTGTACAGCCGCCTTTGTCTGGACTCCGGGAAAATGGCTCAGCTGATGGCTCTTGGTTTCTCTGAAAAAGATGCTCGACTCGGGCTCAGAGCCTGTGAGGGAGACCTGCAGGAGGCGGCCATACACATCAGCAACAGGAGACAGGTCTCTCTTTGTCCTGTCCAAAAAACCTTGGGTACATGCACTTTTTATTGTTTCACACAGTGGAGAAGTTGTCATTAAATGTGTGTGTGGTGCCAGGAGCGAGACGAACTGAAGCAGAGGGAGAAACAGAGGAGGAGGAAGAGGGTGGATGACATCAGCACCCTGACAGAACTTGGATACAGCCGGAGCGACGCTGTCAGCGCCCTGCACCATGCTGATGGAGACGTGGATAGAGCCTATGGAGTAAGTGTCTGTCTAATATAAACATTTCAGATTTAAGATTTAAGAGATTTAAGATTTAAGATAGTTTATTCAAGTCATTTTGCATGCAACTGATAGCAATCACACACAATTGAAATTTGTCTTGCACCCCCTACATATCACACACACAAACACATGCACTACAGAGGGGTGCAGGGCAGCCATTTCTGTAGACTGTCTAGATTAACAATGATACATTTGGATATTCTTGGTGCTCTTTCCTCATAATGGGAACGTGTGGAAGATGACCTTTGGATAAGAAGTATCACTATTATTGCACCTCTTGTTTTCTGCATCTTGATAGATCCTCCTTGATTCCTCCCAAGCAACCCAAGAAAACAATTGCAACACAGAGTGGCCAGTGGCCAGTCAAGAGAAGGTGGACCAGGTACAAAGCTGAACTCCATAATATTAAATTGAATCACATTTCCCTGAAGGCCTTCTTACACTTGGTCTGATTGTTTTTATGACCACCAGAATGAAACCATCTTAAACAAAGTGTTTTTTATTGATTTCTCCCTCTCTCTCTATCTCTCCCACACACCCACACACTCCTTTGTGGCTGTAGTTGTTGTATCTGGGGTTTGAGAGGGAAGCGGCTGAGGCGGCTCTGGGTTTGACAGGCGGAGATGTCCAATCAGCTACTCAGCTGCTGCTGGACAACCAGGGGGTCATCTCTTCTGATCTCCTGTCTTCCTCCCCACCCTCCTGCTCCTCCTCCTCAGCGTCCTCCGAGAGGCCCAGCACCTCCTCAAAGTCTGCAGGTAGGAAACACACAAACACAAACACCGCTTCACAATCATACATACAGCAACAGCCTTTACAATGTCTCATTTAAGTCATTTATACCTCTTTGCATGACAGACAACAGGTCTGACTATCACTCTGATTTCTCTTTCTGTCTGTCTGTCTGTCTGTCTGTCTGTCTGTCTGTCTGTCTGTCTGTCTGCGTGTGCACTCAGAGGACAATGAGCTGGTTAATGAGGTATTGGAGGACATCTCTCATCATGAAGAGGATTACCTGGATGAGACTCTGGAGGAGGAGAGCGAGCTGATCCAAACTATGAAGACCTACCTCAGCAGAGGACATTCACATACTGTCTGATGCACGCACATGTACAACTCTGCTCTTTCATTACAGATTTTTTCCCCTGAGAATATATAAAATCTACAATTTGACAGTTGTCCTAAAACAGCACCTGCAGCGCTGAACAGTGCTCTCTTGCTGTTGAAAACAAGAAGCTTCAGATGTGTGGAGACTGAAATATCAATATCTCACATATTTGTATATGCGGCAGGGAAATTTGTTCAGAGCTGCAAGTTCTCCTGCTTTAATTTTTTTCTTCAGATGTGCTTCATTATCTCATGTAAAATATATTTTTGATTTGATTTGATTGCTGTCCTGTGTGGTCCTCAGATGTTTTATGTTTTGAGCAAAACATTAATAATTGCAGCGGTTTAATTTAGGGTCACCTGCCAAAGGTGGAGATCTTATCTGAGGTGTCACAATGTTTTCATGCTGACTTTTTTTCTTTGTCTGGGGTTATAATGTAATTTTACCCAGACTTTTGTTATGCTGCAGTCAAGATTTGTTCCAAAATGAGAAAGGTGTGTTATAAGAAAGTATGTCTTCATTAAAAAAAACTAAATCAATTACATTTTGAAGACAATCTCCACATTTCTAGTTGACTAAATATGTTTCTCTTTACTTTTAAAGTTTCTGAAGTTTAGGAGCCGCTTATAAACCAAAACTGCCATGTCCCATTTAATCACATGTTCGGGAATAAGCTAAATATTCCCTTGTTCTTTAAAATAAATATTTTCTCAAGCCAATTCAATTAATTTAATTTTGATTGCAAAGTTATGTTTGTTAATGAGCAGAATGTTTTCGAGAATGACTGCCATTTGTAATTTATTTTGAAGTTAAAAAAGTAATTTAATAAATCCAAAAAGAGGCCGAATGAACTGGAAACCAACTTCTGAAAACACAACACGACCACAATCACGTGACAAATACATGAGGAATATTCTCATGGATTTAGATAAGGTTTAACTAGGTCAGGGGTGGGGAACCTCCGACCCGCGAGACAATACATAAACACAATTTAAAATAAATAAATATTTAAGACTTAAAACGAGCAATATGACACCACACACACAGACTAAAATAATTTAGTTAAACAGAGAGCAATTAATTCACCTTGGGACAAAACGGGCGGATGTCCGGGCCAAGGTCAGAGTCATTGAACACAACAGCGCGTAACTGTTAGCGCGTGTCGTACCTGCCGCCATCAGGTAGCCGAACATGGCGACAAAGAAACGAAAAGTTTATACGGAATGTCGTTCTGTCCAAGTCAAATGGAGTAACGACTATTTTTTTGTGGAATTGAAAAGCTAGCTTGTGTGCCTAGTTTGTGCGAATGCGCTGACTGTTGTGAAAAACGTTAACCTCGAGCGTCATTACAGCTCGAAACATGCTAAGTTTGGGTGCCCAACTAGCTTACCAGGACAACGCGATGCATGCCAGTGAGCTAATCGCGTAAAGTTAAGCACTTCATGGAGACGAAGAGGAAACCTGTCGTTGAACTCAGTGACAGCAAGTGACTGTGTGATTTGGCTTTCATGGTGAACATTCCCAAGTACCTCTCAGAGCTGAAGGCCAAGCCCCAAGGTCCCAACCAGCTTCTTAGCTAGCTTTTCTCAAATATTAAATCATTTGAAGCTAAGCTAAAGCTCCGGCAAGTGCAACTGGACAGGGGAATCTACAAACCAATGAGAGAGAAAAAAACAGTATAAAGGTCAGGACTTGTCAATAACACACATACCTCTGCCAGTGGTATCATGGCAACAGTCAAACTTTACCTGGACGCACTCATGGTTTTGGTTCTCTCAATTTCAAAAGGCTTTACCAGCATGATGGTGTAAAGTTACAATATGGCCAAAGCTCCAAATCGTGCAAAGAAGCATTTAAAAAAGTTTTGAATAGAAAATAAAGAGAAAACACTTTTGTTTTACTAAACAATGCAACATATTCCAAACTTAAACTCCAAATTCATGCATTTGACTGTCAAGAGGGAAACAGGAACAGAGGACACACCTGCCTCATTGTTAGTGGTATCATGGCAACAGTCAAACTTTACCTTGACAGACTCATGGTTTTGATTTACCCAGAGGAGAGAAGAGAAACAGAAGCCACAGAGACTTGGTACTGGTAGGATTGGAGGTTTCCCTCTTTTTGGTGAAGGGATTGTTTTTGTTTTGTTTTCATGGAATTTGGCCTAATTCTGCTTTATTGTATCTTTATTTTCTCTCTCTTTCTCTTTCTCTTTCTCTCTCCCTCTCCCTCTCCCTCTCCCTCTCCCGCTCTCTCTCTCTCTCTCTCTCTCTCTCTCTCTCTCTCTCTCTCTCTCTCTCTCTCTCTCTCTCTCTCTCAGATGGATGAGCCAGAGTCTCTTCCACAGATGGGCGATTCACTTGTTCCCCCAACCGACAGCTCTGACCCTGGGTTGGATGTATCTTCTTCTCAGGGGGCAGCGGGGCAGGGTAGCCAACCTGCCCCCAGCACAAATCCTGTGCTGGAGAACCTGAATAGCCCTGGGAAAGAGGTGGCAGAGGAGGAGGAAGGAGGAGCAGGCCATGCTTTTAAACCCAAACCCCCTCTAGGTAGATATCCCAGATGTGCAATATGTAACGCATTCAGTCACTCATTCACTGTTTCTTTATCACTTTCTCTTCTTTCTCCTTTAATCGACAGAGGAAGCTGGCAGAGGACACCGGCAAATCAGAGTCCCAGACCTGAGAGACCCCAATGCTGCTCGTTCATCCACAGCCAGCACCTCTGTGAGTACGAGACAGTAACACTGGCCGGCCACCGGTGGCGCTGCAATGTAACCAGATAGAGACATAGCAATTTTGAAACTTAAATGTAAACACAACATCAGCAACAGAATCATGACATTCCATGAACTCACTTGTGTTCCCGCAGTCAATTAGACGTGAAACATTGTTGGTTACTCTGGCTGATGCATTTCTGTGCAGGTGTCTGGTAAACGGATAATGCTGATGTCTAATGAGGCAAGGAGAGAGCTGGCAAAAAAGACCCGAGCAATGAAGGAGGAGAGGCGAGCAGCGTTGGACTCACGACACAAATACCTGAACAGCAGACTGGCAACCACCGGGATCCTGGGGGAAACCGAGGTGGAGGATGCCCTTATCTCTGATGAAAAGGTACCATCAGAGTTCAGTCCAGTCCATGTCCATTTCAGTCTAGTTAGCCACGCCCTTAAATCCAGCTCAGTTTGCTTCAGTTCAGCTGAATCCAGTCCAGTCCGTTGCATTCAGTCATGTCTAGATAAATCATGTCTTTCAGTTTGGTATGATCCAGGATTTCTTTGCTGCTGATGGATCCAAGAAGCTGATGTTCTTCTATCAGGATGTGGGGGAGGTAACAGTCATATTTTAATAAATATTCAGTTTTTGAGTATGGTGGGCATCATCCAATGTTTCTAAAATGCTATCTAAATCTTATATCATTTAGTCTGCTATGTGTCGCCGACAACGTCTAATTTTGTATTTGTCTCTTTGTGCCTCTGCCAATGTGTCTCCCTTGGTCTCCGTCCCCTGGTCTCTCTCTGTCTTTGTCTCTTTCTGTCTTTCTGTCTCTTTGTCTCTCTGTCTGTCCATTGGTCTACTTGTCTCTCTCTTTCTCTATTCTGTCTGTGTGTCTCTCTCTCTCTCAGATGGTGTCTGCCAATCATTCGTCCTTTGGTGAGGCACCGAGAGCTGCTCAAGCTCAGAAGAAACTCTTTCTCACCACCGGTGGCTCTGAGGTGAACTTCCCATCAGACCCACCCACCAAAATCAGAACAGCAGATTTTTATCTTTAAAATGTGGACATTTCTGACAGACCAACAAATTGAGAATGTTCAAGGTGCAAAAGCAGATTTATTCACTTGTTAAAAGAAAGTCAGACTTTCAGAACTCAATAACAGACAAATCTGCTTGATAAGAATTCCTTATGCTGACTTACTTCAAACCTCTGACTGCATCGCATATTAAATCTCTGTATATACACTAAATGTATAGATAATAATCATGTATTTGCATATAATACATCTGTCTTTTACAGCCTTTACTTGGGATGTGTCTGTTCTTCCTGAGAACCACGGATAAAGCCATAACAACCGCTAACATACACCAGGTCAGTAACCATAGCAGCAGCAGCCAGGCAGTCAGCCAATAACTACTCCTTCCATTTCATGAATCCCAAACTGTGTAACCTTAGACAAGTTCCATCATCTCATGTTTTTCCTGTTTTGGATCAAAGGACAGGGCTAAAAATGTACAAACGACATTTTCAAGTCATCCACTTCAATAATGTTCAATAATGTAAATTTGTTCACAAGTTAATGATTGAGACTTGTAACTACTCACAGAACTTTCCTCTAATAGGAGGTGAGCTTTGGGATGTTAGATGGCAGTGACAGCGGCCTCTTGTACAGCTTGGAGACATTGTTGGCTCACATCATGCTACCGGCAATAACGTCACAGCAGGTACACACAGATCAGAACTCTCATTTTTATGATTGCACCGCAGTGATCTGCCTTCTTCTGTCTGTTTTCTGATCCTGATAAGTTTTTTCCCTGGTTGAGAATAGCTGAAAGTAAGGTTTTGGTTGTGATGTGTTTGTGTAGAGCTGGGGTGTTCTGCAGGACGGCGTGTCCAGTCCACATGTCCAGTCCTTCCTGTCTTCTGTGAATCAGTTTGTCAGTAATGTGAGCTCAGCCAGAGTTAACATGGACGGAAGGTTCCACCTGCAACAGCTCGAACTTCCTGTCGCAATATCCGAGCTGAGCAGCCCAGCAGATTACACAGCTGCAGGTAGGACCCAGCGTACATCACCGTAAAAAAGTGTCCTAAAATATACTAACAACAGATCACATATTTAACCATAAATGTCTTCAATACAAAAAGTCAATTTAAACTAGATTAGAAGGTAGGAAATAAATGGAAAAATGTATCGAGTTATTGCTGGATGGAGAACCTTCTCTCTGCTTTCAGCTAATAACAAGGAGCTGGTGGAGCGTCTGGAGGGCGTGGTCTCAGTGTGGGCCAATCAGATCAAGCAGGTGTTGACAGAGAGTGAGCAGATAAGGAAGGAGGCAGACAATGCTGGGCCGTCAACTGAGCTGGTCTACTGGAAGAGACGGATGATGACGTTTAGCAGGTAGACATGCACTCCATTCATCAGACTGACACACACACACACACACACACACACACACACACACACACACACACACACAGAGTCATAAATTGGTCTTCTTTCATAACAATTATAACTTTTTGTGCATCCAGTTGTTCAACCTGTTTGTGTGTGTTTGTGTGTGTGTCAGTCTGATGGAGGAGTTGAGGCGCCCTCAGTTGAAAAGGACTCTTGGAGTTTTGCAGTTTGCCAAGTCAAGAACACTGCAAACCTGGAGGGAGCTGGTCAGCTGATATCTACTATGTTCATTCATTTGTTTATCATTGGTTAAAACATGGTTCATGTTCAGTTTGGTATGATTTAGTTTAGAATTAATCTAAATTTTTCCCATTTCACTGTGGGACAGTTTAGTTTACTTGATCTTGAAGTATTTTTGTGATATTAATGATTGACTGATTGATCCATTTATGATCTAAGGATGGTTATATCACTTTGGTGTCTAATGAAGCCAAGGATAATGTGAAGTATCTGTACACACTGGAGAAATTCTTTGGACAGCTGCAGAAAAGCTCACCGGTAAGAATCTACCTGTCTGGCTACCTGTCTGTCCATCTGTGGATTCCAAAGTGCCATACAAATCTGTCTATCTGTCTCTGTCTCACAGACAAGTATGGTCGAGCTCATTCCTAGTCTGATGACCAGCATCAGGATGATCTTTACTGTCTCTCAGTATTACAACACTTCTGAGAGAATGACCTGTCTACTGCTGAAAGTCTCCAACCAGATGATCTCCAGCTGTAGGGCGTATCTGTCACAGGGCGTGGCCCGCATCTGGGACCACAGCAGGTAAAGTAGACTAGGGTGAGACCTGAAACCTGATGAGAAAATCAGACTACAACATGGAAAACTCACTTTGTGTGTGTGTGTGTGTGTGTGTGTGTGTGTGTGTGTGTGTGTGTGTGTGTGTGTGTGTGTGTGTGTGTGTGTGTGTGTGTGTGTGTGTGTGTGTGTGAAGGTCTGAGCTCCTGCAGCGTATCTCAGAGTGTTGTAATCTGAATGTGGAATACCAGAAAAGCTTCCAGGCTGTCAAGGACAAACTGAGAGAAACACCAGAAAACAGACAGTTTGACTTCAGGTATGCTGTTGGCAGGAATATGTGTTATGTGTGTATGTTAGAATGCTGTATGTGACGAGGTGGATGCTCTATGAAAACTGCTTAATTTCCCTGCTTCTGTGCCACCAAATCCTCATTTCTAAACCTCCATGTAGCCGTGCACCTGAAATAAAACCTTCCCTCTCAGGCAAAAGAGCTAATTCCTCCTTTATGTTTTTTTTCAGTGAGAATTACATCTTTGGGAAGTTTGATGCTTTCTGCAGGCGTCTGGAGAAAATGGCTGACATGGTCTCCACCCTGGAGAACCTGGCAGCTCTGCAGAGCATAAAGGTGGTCCTAACTGTTTCCTGGTGATGACATTGTAGATGCAGCAGGTTATGATCAATTGTGCTATATATTAAATAAGGGCACCATCCCTTTTTTACAAGGGGGAAGGATAGCAGGTGATTGATTGAGGCCTCAAGGGTTCACCATAAATTTGAAATATCACAATTAGTAATTCAAATAATCAAAATAAAAGAGAACTTGGTTGAAGTTATGGAGTCCAAACTCAACAGTAATATAATTACCGGACTTATCTGTCACAGTTATCCTGGATAACCTTCCTGTGAACCAAAGTTAGAGTAGAGGCACTGTCTCTTTTCTGAAGACCTAAGAAAATGTATGCTGCACATGCATTGGTTATGTGACTTCAAGTTCTACTAGTTCTCCATTAACTACATGAGTACAAAGACAGGTGAGTATAACTGACCTTAGTTGTATTCCAGGTGGAGGGCATTGAGAAGATCTATGCTCGCTACCAGACCATCATCTCCACCACTAAGTCCAAGACCTATGACATTCTGGATCACCGAAAACTGGAGGTAACAATGATTATACTCCTATAATAGTCACACTGTGATAACAATTCCTGTAAAACTCGTACTGTTATGTATGTTTCAGTTTGACAGTGATTACGCAGACTTCCAGCTCCAGGTTCAGGCTTTGTTCCAGTCTATTCAGTCTCTGCTAGACTTCTGGTTCCAACAGAATCTGACGGTGAGTTCAACATGAACAGAGCTGCTGTGGGAAATCTAGGAGGAGTAGTTTGAATTAGACATAGAGAGACATTGAGATGAGATTAAGGTAAACTAGCACATGGAAATGCAGGTAAGTGTGGACTAAATTCTGATCAAATAGATTATTAAGAGTAGATGAGAAAGAGATGAGATTAAACTAAAATTATGTGACATTAAGTGAAATGTGATCATATCCTACTGACCTACTGCTATAGATAAAACGGGGTCAAATAGACTAGTTTACGAGATAAAATCGAAACTAGAGGAGAAATGCTCAAACAAAACTGCAACAGGATTGCCTCTGTTGTTTCTATTTCAGACTGAGCGGATGCTGGAGCTGCTCCTGGTTTTTGAGTCCAGTCTAGAAGCTTGTCTGGACCTGAAGAAGAACTACCTGCTGGTGCTGCAGCACTACAGCAGGGAGTTGGAGCAGCTGAGGAAGACGTACCAGAAAGAGAGAGACAAACCTCCGATTGGCAGGAATTTACCCCCGGTACGGTACGACCAGTCTAAAAGAGACAGGACACTGGCCAAGAACCTTTCCTCTGTATCAGCAGCTGTATGTTTGTCTGACAGTTTGCTTGTTCATTAGCTGGTGGTCCTCTCCTAGTACCTGTGTGTTTCTCTCTTAGGTGGCAGGTAGAATCCTGTGGTGTCGTCAGCTTCTCAGGAAGACTGAGGGTCCCATGTTGATCCTGAAGAAAAAGCTTGATATCCTGAAGGTAGAGACTGATTTTTACTGCAGTACTTTGATGAAAAAGTGTTTAAAAACGACCCCTTTAACCCTGCTGGTCTGCTTGTTTGTGTGTGTGAGGGCCCAGAGCTGTCTAAGGTTATCCAGAGCTACAACAAGATGATGGTGGTGCTGTTGCAGTATGAGGCGTTGCATGTGCATGGGTGGAGCCAGGCAGCAGAAAAAGTTCCGCACTACCTCAACACCACTCTGCTGGTCCGACATAAAAACAATAAGGTGCTGGATGAGAACTTATGTCGAATGGATAATGGAGATCAGATGTGCTTAAAGTGACTCTCTGTTACTCAGGAGATGTTTGTGAACCTGGATCCAATGGTCCTGGAGGTGCTGCAGGAAATAAAGTGGATGACCAAATTGGGCATTGCCATTCCAAAGGTTATCCTCAAGATGACCTCCAGAGAAGAAAAGCTCAACACTTTGCACACCCAGTAAGAAGAACTGTTGCCTTGATATTGTCTGTGGCTGTGTCCTGTCTTGCCTTCCTCTAAACGTGTCACTTCTGGTCCAGGCTTGTGGAGTTGCTTGAGGACTACAGCTCAGTGGTCGCCCGTATCCCATCTCTTCTCTTGCCATTAATGCAGCCGTTCATCGACCAGGTAGCGGTGGCTCTCTCTCCTGGATTCACCACACTGTCCTGGATGGCTCTCAACAATGACAAATGTAGGCAACTATGGGTTATCGATTTGTTATTTGAAAAGAAAACTCTTGAAGTCCAACAACTGCTTTATTAACAACCATTATTCACCACAAACAACACGTGCCACAACCAAGAACAACCCCCTTCTCCTATCCCTTCACACTAGTAGTTCCGACTGCCTTCCAACACATCTGAATTGACTCTCACTCTCCCTTTCTGCCTCTCCCTCCCCTGCAGTCCTAGACGTTGTGTATTTGGCTCTGAAGGAACTGGATCAGATAGACAAAGTTGCCACTGACATCCTGGAGTGTCGCATTGGTGGACTCCTTCAGAACATGTCATCCTGCTGCCTGTTGGTCCTGCCTGAGGACTTACCTATCACACCTCAGGAGTTACTGCGTCTAGCAGACAGCTCCATACAAGCTGCTGCAGACACTCTCTGCTGGTAGGAATTGGAATAACATAATAAGAAAGATACTAGTGCTGCCACTGACAGTACAACTCTGAGTGTGTGCATTTCTAATTGTGTACAGGCAAAGTCAGCAAGTGGAAAAGTATGTGTTTGATCTGATAGAAGAACTGAAGAGGAAGATGAAGCCAACTGAGACTGTTAACCTGGAGGTGTGCTAACACACATGCACACACATACTAGGAATGCATGCTGGCAGGTACACACAGTTTTGAGCCTCTCTCTCTCCTTTCAGGGATCTTTTCAGTGTCTCCATCCAGACTCCAAGACAAAGACTCGCTGTCTGTCTTGTCATCCATGTTGTTTCTACAACCTGATTGGTCAGCTTTGTCAACACAATACAAATGCTATGGTCAAAGGTCAGCATCTCTTCATTCTTCTCTTTTAAAAGTTTTTAACATGTGAAATTTGATCTGCATTAATTTTGTTAATCATTTTTGTGGCTTTTTGTTGTGGGATTTTGCAAAATGTTCACAGTATTTGTTTTGACTGAAAGCATTGGTTTCTCTGCCCCAATTCACGCCTTTTCGCTCAGCCACCAAATCATCCTTGGATGCTCTGAGGAGGAGACTGCATGTCCTTCACCAGCCTTCACCCTCCTCCTCCTCCTCCTGTTTTAGAAGCCAATCAGCTGCTACTCCTCTCCTGAAAACCTCAATTCAACTGGCCATTCCCAACATTGTCCTTAGACCAAACCTTGAGGATATCCAGGTACTCCTATCTCGCACATTATATGATTTGATTTAAAACCAATCTATGAGTAGGATGGCTGACTGCTAAGAATGTATCCTTTGCAAACTTATTTGTTGTGTTTTTGTGGTATTTCACAGAGTATGGTAAATAAGGTGGTGAGCGTTGTGCTGTCAGTAGCTAAAGAAATCCCACTGTGGACCTTCTCTCATCTACAACACCAACAGCAGCTGGTAATAGAACAGCGTGATCATTTATTCAACCTCTATCCTCATTTTCCATCTATGGGAATAAAATCTGCGCCATTTTAGGGTTTATAAAATTCTCTCTGTGTGTCTCAGCTGGAGCAGGCAGCGGCTCGGGACGGAGGAGACGACATCCCGGTCAAACCACCAGTTCTGAGGCCTCTGGACAGACAGCTGGCTGAACACAAAGACATCCATAAGTCAGTCAGTGTAATTACTGAAATGTTGACCCTAACAAAAATGATTGTGAGGAGAGTGATTTTGTTGTTGTTGTTGTTTGGAACAGGTGGGTGATCCAGCTGAGCTCTGTCATTTTATCTCTGACGGATCACACTGCCCAAACGTTGACCGAGCTCGCTTGCTTCTCGTCCCTGTGGAACCAGGTGTGTATGTTTGTTTGAGGGTGTTTTGCTGTTATGCTTCTTCTTGGCCTTGTTCAATATGCTGTTGTGTTTAGGACCCAGAGGAGCAGGTGCAGGCTTTCCTGGAGTCTGACCCCTCACTGACAGAATTCAACTCTCAGATTTCCTCCTACTCTGTAAGTTGCAATTAACATTACAATATATACAGTGTTTAAAATCATACATCATATCAACAAAAGTTCCAATCATCATTCCAAATCATATTATAAACATACAAACAGTATCTGAGGTTTGCACTGTGTTTACCTATGGTGCCCTGATTTCCTGCAGAATCTGGAGGTACAGATCTCAGAGCTTCCTGTGTCCTGCACGGTGGGTTCTGTTCTGTTTGACACTAACGACCTGAAGATGGCGCTCTCTCAGGAGTGTCAACTCTGGAAACGAGCTTTTGGCACTGCGCTACACAGCAGGGCGTCCACTGACATGAATGAAATCTTCTCATTTGTGGACGGGTTGATGAAGCGCCTGCAGCGGCCAATTACAGACCTGGAGGATGTTCGAGTTGCCATGGCAGCTCTCAAGGAGGTAAGCTGACCACTGATTCAGTCATATATTTTAGTACATGAATACTGAAAAGCTGATTGTTTATTCACCCTTTATTTTATTAGTTTTGACACCTTTTTTCTTGCTGCTTTAGATTCGGGAGGCAGAGGTTCGTATCGACGCCACCATTGGGCCAGTGGAAGAATCTTTTTCTCTGCTCAACAAACATGAGCTATTCTTCAATGATGGGAATGCTGAACGTGTTGATGGCCTGATATATGGATGGAACAACCTCAATAGCCTGGTGATGATACAATAAACCGAATAACCAGACAGAACAGAATATGAAAAATATATAATGCACTGTGGTGGTAATTCATTTGTATGTGGAACGACTGACTCTGTCTGTGTTGTGAGTCCAGGTTTTGGAGAGCCAGAACACTCTGGTGAAAATCCAGCCCAGCATGAAGGCAGACCTGCTGTCTGCAGTGAAGAGCTTCCAGAGCGAAGTACAGGGATTCTACACCAAATACGATGACAGGTACACACACACTTCAAGACACTACACAGCCACGTCCTGAAAAGTGAGTGGTTTGGGACTGGGTTTCATTTGTGTACATGCTGGGTACAGGCTAGATTATTTTCAATGTAATTTATCAATAAAATGAATGACATATGTGTAGTCAATATACACTACATGTTCTGAAAGATCAGATGAAATCTTATTCAGGTATCAATTCAATACCTTTGCCTCCACACCGAAAAGCCTTTTATTGTGAAAATTCAACAGCCATTGGCAATCAGTTTGCACTTATATATGTATGCATATTTGGATCTGGTAAATATGTCTGTGTATGTTTGTAGGGGACCAGGGATTGAGGGTTTGGTTCCAACTGAGGCTTGTGAACGTCTGCAGAGTTTCCAGGCTGAGTTTGACCAACTGTGGAGTAAATACATCACTTTTTCTGGAGGGGAGGAGCTGTTTGGACTTCCTGTCAAAGGTGAGCTGACTAACTGTGACAGAGAGAGAGAGAGAGAGAGAGAGAGATCCCCTACTATCCTCCAGCAGATGATGTTGCTGGAGGATAGTAGGGGATGAGAATGTCAATGAGTAGTGATTGGATTATGGCTCAAAGTGACTCTTGTAGCTTCTAAAACACTTGGTCTCGGTTTCCCTCCTGATTTGGTCTGTGCAGATTACCCGGAGCTTCAGAGGATCAAGAGAGAGCTCTCTCTGCTCTCCAAACTCTACATCTTGTACAACTCTGTCATCGACAGCGTTACTGGCTACTATGACATCCTGTGGGCTGACCTTAACATCGAGAAGATCAATGGAGAGCTGCAAGACTTCCAGAACAGGTACAACAGGGATGAGTATGACTGTGACGTTTGAATGGATGCTGCAAGCAGAAAGTCCTGTGTAGTCTCCTCTGTCCACCTCTCACTGGGTCTTTGTGCCGATTTCCAGGATTCGAAAGCTTCCAAAGGCCTTGAAGGAGTGGCAGGCTTTCAGAGATCTTAAGAAAACCATTGACGACTTCACAGAGAGCTGCCCGTTGCTCTACATGATGGCCAACAAGGTGCGACAAACCTCTGCAGTAACATCATTTCATCATATCGTCATTCTGTCTTGGCTTGTTATGATGGTTATTTATTTTTATAAAGTGGCACTACTTTGCTCCTTCAGGCCATGTTGTCCAGACACTGGACTCGTCTCAGTGATCTGACTGGTCACAGCTTTCAAGTGGAATCAGACAATTTCTGTCTCAGAAACATCATGGAGGCCCCGCTGCTGAAGTACAAAGAAGACATTGAGGTATTTACCAGGATATAGCAGCTTTTCCTTTGTCAGAATTAACACCAGTGACCCCTAACATAAAGGTTAAATCCAGTTGCTGTCTATAACCTTTATTGGACATCAACCAATAGGAGGCAAGAATGAGCCGCGCAAGTTTTAAGATTTTAGCCAATCACAAAGTGCTGTATTTGTCTTCTGTGTGTGAAACCTTACATCTCACATGGCCTCTTGCAAATGACTGACAATCATGTATTGATGTGTGTGTGTCAGGACGTGTGTATCAGTGCAGTAAAGGAGCGTGACATCGAAGCCAAACTGAAAGATGTGGCGGCAGAGTGGAGCGGCCACCAACTCAGCTTTGCCCCCTTCAGGTCCAGAGGAGAGCTGCTGCTGAAAGGAGCGGACACCACTGAAAAGATCTCTATGATGGAGGACAGTCTGATGGTGCTGACATCACTGATGAGCAACAGGTGGGGGATGGGGTCCAGACGTGCATGCACAGATGGACACATTGATTAATTAATTGATGAACCAATGGATGATTTGCACGAATAAGTGCCCCAACAATTCAATAACTGAAAGAATGAAGATAAGATTCAAAGATGGAGCTTCCAAGGGGTCAATGAATGAACTAATACATTTATGAATAAATAAAAATGTTCTGCTCCCTGCTCTTGTTCAGGTACAATGCTCCATTCAAAACGTCTATTCAGCAGTGGGTTCAGAAGCTCTCTAACACCTCTGAGATCATTGAGAAGTGGATGTCTGTTCAAAACCTCTGGATCTACCTGGAGGCCGTGTTTGTGGGTGGAGACATTGCAAAGCAGCTGCCTCAGGTCACAACATGCCATCCTCATTTTGTGTTGTAGGCATAGTTTTTCTTTTTTTACATTGCTTTAAAATGTCTGAGTGAAATATTTAAAGTGCGTTTTTGTTCTTGATTTATTCAGGAGGCCAAACGTTTCCAGAACATTGATAAGTCATGGCAGAGGATCATGCAGCGAGCACATGAGGTTACTAATGTGGTTCAGTGCTGTGTGGGAGACGAGACACTCAGCCAGGTACAGATGCCCATAGATGCAACATATGTTCAAAACTACAGCACTGAGGGAATCAGAGCGTAAGTAATGTTGAGTTGTATTTGAAATGTGGCTCTTCTCTTTTCCTCCTTGTCCAGCTACTCCCTCACCTCCTGGAACAGTTGGAGTTCTGTCAGAAGTCTCTTTCTGGTTACCTGGAAAAGAAACGCCTGGTGTTTTCTCGTTTTTTCTTTGTGTCTGACCCCTCCCTGTTGGAGATCCTGGGCCAGGCCTCAGACTCACACACTATACAGGTAACACACTGACACCAGTCACTGAGGAACTTTGATTTGTCAGATTAGTTTTCTGTTTAGATGAACTACTGGATATCTCCATGTGAATCAAGTCTTTTTCTTTTCCATCATTTTTCAGGCTCACCTCCTCAGTCTGTTTGATAACGTTAACAGAGTTGTTTTTAATGAGAAAAATTATGACCAGATCGTTAGTTTTCAGTCCCAGGAAGGAGAAACTGTGGAGCTGAGCGAGCCTTTACTGGCACAGGTACACGCACAAAATACAAACACACACACACACACACACACACACACACACACCAGTTGTGCCAAGATTTTCCTTAAAAGCAAAGACAGCCGATCGTACTACACTATACTCCATAGTGTACTGTACTCCAACCTTTATTGATTCAATTCAATAACAATTCGTATTCATTGCCCTTGATGCGAGAGCCTGGCTTACTTACTGATATCAATAAATGTGAAATCCACAATAAAAAAATCCAAAATGCCTGGAAAACAATATTTCATCAATTCTCAGCTTGTTTCCATTGTGATTGCACCTCAGCTTTTTGCATTGGAGGTTTCTGTTTTTTCAGGGGAACGTGGAAGTCTGGTTAGGCCAGCTGTTGGCTGGTGTGAGGCAGACCATTCACAATATCATCCGGCGGGCCCACCTTGCAATCAGTGAGCCAGAACTGAAGCTTTTAGATTTCCAGTCAGGATACCCAGCTCAGGTCGGCCTGCTGGGCATCCAGATGATCTGGACCAGAGATGCAGAAGAAGCCCTGGTCCTCAGCAAGGCGAACAAGAAGGTACTTGTGTCACTATTCTCTCTATTCTGCTGGCCAGGGGTGATCTTGGGGCTGATAGATCTCTGCACTTCACACAGTGACCTAAAGTCATTCAACCAGTGCAGGATGAATGATGGGCTGTACCGGTACAAGGATCATGAGATATCAGACTTTAACCACTGGTGCTTCTCCTTTTCCTCCCTCCCTGTGCCATCTCTGATCGGCTGGCAGATCATGCAGACAACCAATCAGAAGTTCCTGGACATTCTGAATGAGTTGATCGATATGACAACCAGGGAGTTGAGCAAGAATGAGAGGACCAAGTATGAGACACTCATTACAATCCACGTCCACCAGAGGGACATCTTTGATGAGCTGGTGGGTAGATGAAAGGAGTTCCGCAATCAAAACAAAAATCGAAAAGTAACAATTTAAAAACAAGCAACCACCTAGTAAGATAAGAGGAGAGGAGATGAGAATTTGCAGCCATCCATCTGAATTAAATTGTTCCGCTCTTTAGAAAGCGACTTTTGCTTTGTCAATATTCTGTTTCCTTGTCTATCCATCAGGTGCATCTGAACGTGCGGTCTGTGTCGGACTTTGAGTGGCGGAAACAGTCAAGGTTTTATTTCCTTGAGGAAACGGACAGATGTGTCATTCAGATAACTGATGTGGAATTCACCTACTGCAACGAATATCTGGGCTGTACAGACAGACTGGTCATCACCCCACTGACAGACAGGTACGGACAGACAGGTCATCCATCCTGACAGGCACACATTTTTTTACTTACTTGTTATTACTTATAAACTCACGTCCTTTAACCAAACACCAGTCCTGCAGGCCCAGGCTCACATTTGTAGATGATAAACGTTAAAAAGTACCTTCAGCACCCAATCAGCATTCAGTATGGTAATAGTTTTTCCTAACATTTTCCAGGTGTTACATCACTCTGTCACAGGCTCTGGGGATGAGTATGGGTGGAGCTCCAGCAGGCCCAGCAGGAACAGGTAAAAGTGATGAGTTCTGATATTGACTGTTTTGATTGATTGTCAATATTGTGAAGCCAACAATATTGATTGTTTTGCCAGGGAAGACAGAGACAACTAAAGACATGGGTCGCTGTCTGGGTAAATACGTGGTGGTTTTCAACTGTTCTGACCAGATGGACTACAGAGGACTGGGTCGTATCTATAAAGGTAACTGCTGTTGCAGAGTTGTTCCATCTAAAACAGGCATGCTTGCCATTATATCGGCCATGACTAAAGATTGTAATAAACAGAACTTATAAACAGAACATCCCCACTGCTGGAAGAAAATCATAGTGAACCTTCCAGAAGCTTGATGTAGGGTTATAACAGATGTGACAAGTGTGCATTAAAGGATTTAACAGGTAGTTTCCTCAGAATAAGGCCATGGCAAAACAATGTGATCCCTGTGTTATTGTGTGTCTGCAGGTCTGGCCCAGTCTGGAGCTTGGGGCTGCTTTGATGAATTCAACCGAATTGAGCTGCCAGTGCTGTCAGTAGCTGCCCAACAGATTTACATTGTCCTGCAGTGTAAGAAGAACAAGAAGAGACAGTTCATCTTCACAGATGGAGACTTGGTTGACATGGACCCTGAGTTCGGCATCTTCCTCACTATGGTAACTGACCACTAACCATCAAGTTAGTATCAAGGGATCTAGCTGGTAAAATGAGTGACATTCAACCGAACATGATAATGCTGGTCAACCTGAATAGGGTTCTAGACAATCTACCAAACAACTATCAAATTATGTCTACTACTATAGCATTATCCTATACTCCTATCCTAACTACTACTACAAATACTACTTCTACAAGTGAACAGAAACAAGGAGAGAGCTCAACATCTGAACTTAATCCTGAGCAGAATCTTTTAGCCGTACTTTTGACCATACTTGAATTGATCCTACAGAACCCTGGGTATGCTGGCCGTCAGGAGCTGCCCGAGAACTTGAAAATCCAGTTCCGCACGGTAGCCATGATGGTCCCAGATCGAGCCATCATCATGAGGGTCAAACTTGCCAGTGCAGGTTTCCGGGACAACCAAGTCCTGAGCAGGAAGTTCTATACCCTCTACAAGCTCTGTGAGGAGCAGCTCTCCAAACAGGTACTTCTACTGGTCAAGTAGACTCAAGATACTGCCACAGTTGATCGTCATGTGACCACTTTACATGATCAGGTTATTCATGTCTCTACTCATTTTCTTCATTTAATCAGGTTCACTATGATTTCGGTCTGAGGAACATCTTGTCGGTTCTGAGAACACTGGGTTCGGTGAAGAGATTGAACCCAACAGAACCAGAGAAGACTGTGGTGATGAGAGTCCTGAGAGACATGAACCTTTCCAAACTGGTGTGTGTGCATGTTTGCTAATGCCACAAAGCACTAAGGCCAAAATCACATAGTCAGAAGCAACACTTTATTGATTTTAAACACTAAACACTTTATATAATTTTGAATTATTATTATTTACCCAAAGCACTAACAATAGACGGTGTAAACTTGAGCTCAAGGCAATAAACTAGTAATCTATTATTTAAAAAAAAAATACACGTTACATCAATATATACGTATGTAGTTGTAAGCAAACTGTCATTCTCACACTGTATACTGGATACAACAGAGACCCTAAATACACATTTATCATGGTGGAAGGGTGATGACTGACTGATTGAATTGTCCTCTCTCTGTTTGATCTCTAGGTGGATGAAGATGAACCATTGTTTATGAGTCTGATTAATGATCTGTTTCCTGGTATTGGTAGGTGTCACACACTTTATCAAATACGAAAGTCAACTTGAGTCATTTGAACTATTATTGACTATAAAATCTGCCTGTGCAGTAGTTCTTTTTCATATTATTACCTGTTTCACTATAAATCCACCACTTACAGGAATTTCTCTGAAAAAGTCAGAAATCGTACAGATCTTCTCTCTTCTCCTCCTGGCCCCTGTCCTCCTCTCCCCTAGTTTTGGATAAAGCCGGATATCCAGACTTGGAGTCAGCTATCTTCAGTCAGGCTAAACAGGCCGGTCTGATCCCTCATCCACCTTGGATCCTCAAACTGGTTCAACTTTACGAGACTCAGAGAGTCCGACATGGTAAACAGACATACTGTCCACTTTGTCCACCTTTCATGACGTATTTTGAATTTTGAATTTTTATGCAGAAAATGGAGGAAAATGGGTTAATAGAAAATGGGTGAAAAAGGAAAAGAAGCAACAGAGAGAAAACTTGGGCAGTTCTGATGACATTAGTGTGATGCAGTTAGTTTAAATGACATCACTGTTGTTAGTTTGATGATATCATTGATGTAAAAATGCTAGATGACATCATTAACTATACCAGATGACCAGATAATACAAAAATGTGCATGCAGTTGAACATACCATGAAGGCCCGCCCCCCCTAATGGAGGAGAAAGGGAGCTGACACCTGTTCTTTCTTTTAGGGGTCAAATGTAACAAGGTGTACCTTAAGCATCCTCAGAAGTGCATTTAAAATGAAGTGCGGGTGTGCTGGTGTTTTTGTGTGTAGGCATGATGACGCTGGGTCCCAGTGGTGCTGGGAAGACCACCTGTATCCACACGCTGATGAAGGCCATGACAGAATGTGGCGCTGTCCACAGGGAGATGAGGATGAACCCTAAAGCCATCACAGCCGCACAAATGTTCGGCACGCTGGATGTCACCACCAATGACTGGACGGATGGAGTCTTCTCCACCCTGTGGAGGAAGACGCTCCGAGCCAAGAAGGTGATTAGATAATAATAATAATAAACATTTTATTTGTAGAGCACTTTTCATAGTTAAAAACAGTACAAGTGACGTACAAGTGTTGGTAAAAAACAACTTGGGAAGTACATAGAAGTAAAAATGCACCTTCACTGCAGATTCTGTCTTACCAGAATTTATTCCAATTAAATTAATTTTCAGTTTGTTGTGATGCGCTTCTTTTATTGTTTAGGCTATCAAGATTTAAATGTGTCAAGATGTAATTCTGTAGTGTTTGCATATTAATGTGTCAATAGGATCATAGTTCATTTTATTGAGTTTGTCATGGATTTGTGTGTTTGTGTAACAGGGAGAGAATATTTGGATTGTGTTGGATGGTCCAGTGGATGCCATCTGGATTGAGAACCTGAACTCGGTTTTGGACGACAACAAAACTCTGACACTGGCAAATGGAGACCGAATCCCCATGGCTCCATGCTGCAAGGTGACAATAAAGTACTGCAGATTTCAGAGTCTGTGTCTGTGAGTTAGAATATACTAGTTAGCTAAATATTAGAAACTATTGGAAACTAAATATTAAAACTCATTTTCTGTGTTTGGTCCTCAGGTCGTCTTTGAGCCCCACAACATTGACAATGCCTCCCCTGCCACAGTGTCCAGAAATGGGATGGTATTCATGAGCTCCTCTGTGCTTGGCTGGAGCCCCATCCTACTGGCCTGGTTACAGAATGTTCCAGAGCAGCAAGCTGAGGCGCTGCAGCAGTGCTTCAACTGCTGCTATCAGGTGAGCTGCAGTGGAGACCGTCTGACAGAACACAGACAGGTTGTAAAGTATCATGTCTCAATGTTGCGACTTTATGAAAGGATTATAACAAACTATCAGCAACTGTATAAATAATGAAAAACTCTGAAGACTGCATCCATCGATACATTGAAGGAGCCACTTTTGCAGTGACAAGCACAAGATACCATCCCTAAAACCCAAATTTGATCATTACTTCATATCAGACAGTCCTAAATGTGCAAATGTTGGACTTTTTACTGAATATGTCTGGCTTAAATCCCCATTCCACTCCAAGGATTCCAAAATAAAACACATCATCTCCTACTAATAGAATCTGATTTGTGAATTTCTTTGAACCCCCAGAATCCCATCATTTAACCACAATGTGATGTGTGTACGACATGTGAGAAGAGATGCGGAGGCAGGATTAGGGTGCAGACGGTTGTTCAGATTTCCTCTGTGATACTTTGCAACATCTCAGTTGTTGTTATACTATACTTTTGTTGTCCTGCAGGATTTGTTGGACTTCATCTCCACGACAGCGTGTCCTAAAATGCAGGTGCTGGAGTGTATGTACATCAGACAGACGATAGACCTACTGCAGGTGTGACGCTTTGACCCACATTGTACAATATATATATATTGATGTATGGTGGGGGGGGGGTACACTTGCCGGGACACGATATTAAACCCGGCACCGTTTTTTTTTTGCGCGCGCGCGGGCGCCGGGAACGTCACGGACAACGCGTTTTTTGCACTTCTGATCTACAAAAGGGGGTCGGGAAAGAAAAAAATTGAGAACCACGACTTCAACAGGTCCTACCCACCGAGCAGAAACAGCAACTCTGATTGGTCAGACCTAACAAGCTGAAGAATCCATACGATGAAAGGATAATAATTCCCTGCAATGTTGTTATCTAAGTGTACTGTATGTCTTGTTTTTAGGGTTTGCTCCCAGCAGGGGAAGAGAAGCAGGGTTGCCATGGAAATGTTGGTCGACTGTTTGTTTTTGCAGTGATGTGGTCCCTGGGCGCACTGTTAGAGCTGGAAGACAGAGCTAAGATGGAGGCCTTCCTAAAGAAGGTCTGTGACATGTGTGTCTATTAAACTGTGTTCATTGTGTGTGATGGTTAACTGTAGGCGACACAGTTCTTTTCTTTGTTTGGGCAACCTCGTCCTCTCTTGTACTTATCTGGTTCATGTGAAAGGCTGACACTTAAACGTTGGTCCACCACAGCATCACCAGAGGAAGACAAACACTGAAGAATTAGGACTTGAACATTAGCAATACCATATAGAGTCCCCTTTAGCTTCCAGTCTGTGTCAAGGCTTGTCCATTCTAATCGGTGTGTGTTGTGTATGCAGGGTCACGGCTCGTCTCTGGACCTGCCGCTCACTCAGGACGACCAGACCATGTTTGAGTTCACTGTGAACGAGAAAGGACAGTGGGAGCACTGGTCCAACAAGGTCTGTGGACTCTCAGACACTCACTGTGCACCCAAGAAATCTGTTCAGAATCAATAACCATGGTCAATAAAGTAATGTGATCCTGACAATGACAGAAAATGTAAATGTATCTTCAAAAGAAATACAAATTAAGACCCACATTACAAATGGTGGCCTGTGTTCCATGTGTTGTCCTGGTCCAGGTCCCAGAGTACATCTATCCCAAAGACCACGTACCCGAATACTCATCCATCCTGGTCCCCAATGTGGATAATGTGAGAACGGACTTCCTGATGCAGACCATCATGAAACAAGGAAAAGCAGTCCTCCTGATTGGAGAACAGGGGACAGCCAAGACTGTCATGATTAAGGTGAGGGGTGGGGTTATCTTTTTCGACAACACAGATGTGATCGGTCATTTGATACAATGTGACACCGAAATGTTGTACTTTCTCTGGGGCACAGGGCTCCATGGGAAAGCTGGATCCAGAGGTCCACCTCAGTAAGACGGTGAATTTCTCTTCAGCCACGCTGCCCTGCATGCTCCAGAGAACCATTGAGAGCTACATCGATAAACGCATGGGAGCCACCTATGGGCCCCCAGCTGGCCGCAAGATGTCCGTCTTCTTAGACGACATAAACATGCCTGTCATCAATGAATGGGGAGACCAGGTCAGCTAAAGGATTTCTCATTGGTCCATTCCTGATTTAGGCCACTTCCACACATGGAGTCATACATTGTATATACATTTTTTTCTTTGGTTCAGTTGCTTTCCCATTGCTTGATTATAAACGGACCAGTAAAAACGAGATGTTGAAGGGGGAGTGACCATGGGTAGGCCTGTAATGACAAACCTGATTTTCAATGGTCAGAATTATGTTTGACATAACAACAAAATAGTAAGCAAGCATGACGGTCATGCTGCTGTCATGATTGCTTTCAGTGACAACTTTGCTGCTTTGGGGTTCTCACACACAGACACACAACGTAGAGATGTCAAATGTTACATCATTGCTGCCCAATCCAATAACCAATTGTGTTTTCTCTTTGTCTTACTCTCTGTCATCTGCCTAACATCATCAGCATAACCAATCAGATAATTGCTTGTTGTCCCCTGTCTCTTTCAGATAACTAACGAGATTGTGCGCCAGCTGATGGTGCAGGGAGGTTTTTATAGTTTGGATCGTCCAGGAGAGTTTATCACTGTGGTGGATGTTCAGGTAAACATTATCAACATCACTGAATTTGTTTATTTAGGATTAACTAATATAAATGATATGCAGTACAACCCACTGCTTCACATTGATGTGTTTGGTTAGAATGCTGGGTGTCAATACTGATTTGCTGTCACATGACTGCTGCCCAAACGCCGCTCTGAATAATGGATCTAATAATTCCTTCCTTTCCCAGCTGGTGGCAGCCATGATCCACCCTGGCGGAGGTCGTAACGATATACCTCAGCGTCTTAAGCGTCAGTTCTCCATCTTTAACTGCACACTGCCATCCAACTCCTCCATTGATAAGATTTTCAGCACAGTGGCTGAGGGATTCTTTTGCCCAGAGAGGGAATTCCCTGCCGATGTGTGCGCTCTGGCTGCCGCTCTGGTTCCTTCCGCCCGTCGGGTGTGGCAGGCAATAAAAGCTAAGGTAATAAACTTTAATTGAAGAAGAGCTGAATTGTGGCTGTCTTTATGTTCATCATTTCTACACCCCTAGAGGCTCCGCTATCATGAATTTTCAATTTTGGTTGTTTTTTGTACTTCACTTCATTTGGTCGTCTCTGTTCTCAGATGTTACCCTCTCCAGCCAAGTTTCACTACATCTTTAACCTGAGAGACCTGAGCAGGATCTGGCAGGTAGATACTTAGCATCACACTGAGATGAAATCAAACTGCACATATATCAAAAAACATCTACAATAATGGCTAAGTGGTTTCTAACTGTAAATGTGTTTCAGTGTATTGTGACAGTGAGGTGTTATGTTGATCAGCAGTAGTATGTGTTGCTCATGTATATTTATATTTCAGGGTATTCTGATGGTGAAGTCTGAGGTGTGTCAGAGCTGTGAGATCCTCTCAGCTCTTTTCCATCATGAGTGCAGCAGAGTGATTGCTGATCGATTCATTGACAGCAGAGACACACAAAACTACAACCAAATTATACACAAGGTGTGTGTGTGTGTGTGTGTGTGTGTGTGTGTGTGTGTGTGGCTTGTCAAGAAACTGGAACTCAGAACTAAACCTGAGATCTTAACTTCAAAATGAATCGGCCCTAGATCACGGTGGAGGATCATGGGAGTGCTCTGACTGAACATGCTCAAGGGGACAACTACTTTGTGGACTTCTTGCGTGAAGCTCCAGAGGCAACAGGAGATGAACCTGAAGACACAGAGCAGGAAGCTCCAAAGGTTACTATTTAGGGTCTAAATGTATAAACAAAACCAATGTAGTGTTTTCATAACAAGTTTTACCGTAGTTTATTTTTAGATGTTTATAATTAAAATAAATGTTACATTTTGTTGTTGTTGCTGTTTGTATGGTAAATGATAGTGCTTGCTAATTGACAGGTCTATGAGCCAATCCCTTCGCTGGATTTCCTGGCAGAGCGACTGTCTGTCTTCCAGCAGCAGTACAATGAGGCGGTGAGGGGCGGAGCTATGGACCTGGTCTTCTTTATGGTACGGTAATAATAGATTTCCTGTTTAGAGGTTTTGGGTTTGTTTCTTGCAAGTATGAACTATGCATTTTATCATTAGCATGTTAACAAGTAAAAGATCAGAATTATGCTGACTTTTCCATAGCAATTCATTAACAATTCTGTTTTTCTCTAGTACAATAATGGGACGAGTAATGTCTGGCCTCTTGGTTCTGTCCAATAACAGGATGCGATGATCCACCTGATGCGGATCTCTCGGATCCTGCAGACGCCACAGGGAAATGCCCTGCTGGTCGGGGTGGGAGGCTCTGGAAAGCAGAGTCTGACCAGACTGGCTTCATTCATCGCAGGATACCAAACCTTCCAGATCACCCTAACCAGGTCTGATAAACCTTAACCAAACATTCCAGATCACCTTGATCAGATCTGATCGAACCCTACCACACCTGCCTGATCACCCTGACCAAGTCTGATGTAACCTAACCAAACTTTGACCAGGTCTAAAAACCCAAACCCACCTATTTGAAAACTATGACCAAGATTGATCAAACCCACCAAACCATCCTGGCCTGGTTTCAGCAAACCCAGCCAAACATTGGGTAGAAGATTTTCAGATTTCAAATTGATAACACATAAATCTCTCCCCCCCCCTCTCTTTCTCTTTCTCTCTCCATCTCTCTCCCTCTCTCTCTTCATGCCTCTCTTTCTCTCTCTCTCTCTCTCGCCCCCTCTCTCTCCCTCCCTCTCTCTCTATGTGTGTGTGTGTGTGGGCTGCAGAACATATAGTAGCAGTAATCTGTTGGAGGATCTGAAGTCTCTGTATCGTATTGCTGGTCAGAAAAACAAAGGAGTCACTTTTCTATTTACCGACAATGACATCAAAGACGAATCATTCCTGGGTACCTATCTCTCTGTCTGCATGGTTTTATACAGTAATGCTGAGGCAATCATTTACTAGATCTTAAACTAATTTTACATTTAAAATGCCAAATATTTATTTTATTTCCTCATCTTATGTCACAGAGTACATGAATAATGTCCTGGCAAGTGGTGAAGTGTCCAACCTGTTTGCCCGTGATGAGCTGGAAGAAATCTCTCAAGATCTGATTGCTGCTATGAAGCGTCAGCACCCCCGACGACCTCCCACAGCTGAAAATCTCTATGACTACTTCTTGTCCCGCGTCCGTAGCAACCTCCATGTCGTCCTCTGCTTCTCACCTGTCGGGGAAAAGTTTCGGACAAGGGCCATGAAGGTGAGACGACAGAAATTTAAAAAGTGGTTGAATCATTTAAACAGCGACAACCTAAAACAGAACATGTCAGTAGTTCCCTTTCAGCCTTGTTAGTAACCTTTGACCTGTACAGTTCCCAGGGCTGATTTCTGGATGTACGGTGGACTGGTTCCAGCAGTGGCCACGGGATGCCTTGGTGGCCGTATCACATCACTTCTTGTCTCAGTACCAGGACCTCCGCTGCTCAGAGGAAGTCAAAAAAAGTGTGGTGGTTACCATGGGAACCTTCCAGGTATTTTTTCACACTTGTACACTGACATCAACATCTATGGAGTTAGTCTGAGGGATGAATTCTAAATCTCTTCAGCGTGTTTGAATTCATGTGTTTTCTCTCGGACTGATCCTATGCCCTCTGTCCCTGCAGGATCTGGTGTCAGAGAAATGTGCTGAGTATTTTGAGCGTTTCCGCCGCCAGACATTTGTGACGCCAAAATCCTACCTGTCCTTCATCAACAGCTACAAGATTATCTATACCGAGAAGATTGCACACGTCGGCATGCTGGCTGAGCGCATGAAGACAGGTAAACAGTGAGGGCAGGGTTACTGCTACTACACATGACAACAGGCGCACAAGGAGGGCGGTGCCAAGCTGCTGCGTATGAAGACACACATAGTGCCTTTAATTGTAACTCGAAAGTTGGCTGTTCTGATTCGGAAGTTGCCACCTCAATTTTAAATGGGTTCCATAGCCTCCGGAAAGGCATGCACACCAGCAAGAAGTTTATGTTTGTTTTGAAAGCTAGTGAGTTCTACAAGCAACTCTGAAGGTTAAACACAAACTCAGATTTGACAGGTAGCAAGAGACAGAGCAGGAGTTAGTGTGGATAAAAAAGGTACATATTGAGGATGGAGCTATGAAGATTGTGAACAACCTCAACCATTTTAATGTTTTTGTTTACTGCAGGTCTGAGTAAACTGATGGAGGCAGAGGTGTCTGTCTCTCAGCTCTCTGAGCAGCTGGTAGTAAAAGAGCAGGAGCTCGCTGTTGCCTCTCAGAGGGCAGATGTAGTACTGCTGGAGGTCACAGCTAAAGCTCGGGCTGCTGAACAGGTCTGATAATTAGTTCAACAGCTTTAACTTGTTCTTCATTATTTGATTGTTTTACTATTCTAATTCTTTCATTAATCAATTTAATTTGTTTAATAACACATTTCCTTAGGTGAAGCAACAGGTACAGAAGGTCAAAGATAAAGCTCAGGTCATTGTGGATGAGATTGAAGCTGACAAAGTAGTAGCAGAGTCTAAACTCAAAGCAGCAAAGCCTGCTCTTGAGGCTGCTGAGGCTGCTCTGCAGGTATACACCCACACACACACACACACACACACACACACGCGCACACACACACTCCATCCAATATCCTCTATATTTTATGTCCACAGACCATTAAACCAGCAGACATTGCCACAGTGAGGAAGCTGCAGAAGCCGCCTCATCTCATCATGAGGATCATGGATGCCGTGGTGCTGCTATTCCAGAGAGCGGTACCCAAGTCTTCATTTCATAGAAATACTGACATATTTTGTTACTTCCAGCCATATTCATCCTAACAACGATCCTGTCAGACACATATCATCTACTTAGCACCTAAGTATTCATATCGCTCCTCTTCCGCGCCCCCCACTTTGAGAACCACTGCCTTAATGCATAAAGAAATAAGGAAGAAACCTCGGGATGGTGAGATTCACTCTCCATGAATGGCTGGAGAGAGAAAATCAGCAAATCTATCTAAGCCCTGAACTAAACCTGGACCAATCTCTCCTGCAAATAGGAGACTGTGCTTCCTGCCCATTGGTTAGTTTAGCAGTTATCAAAGTAAAATGAAAAGAGGTGCGCCTTAAGGCGGGATTCAAACATTTCTAGGGAACCTAGGAAGTGCTTTCCAAAGAAAAGAACACACACACACACACACACACAGGCTAGGGAGCAGACGTCATGACATCCTTAGTGTCTACAAGGCAACCATTTTAAATCCACACCTACCACCCACACAGAACACCACTTTGTAGGTGCCAAGTAATGCTGTAGCAACAACTTGCATCTTGTTTGTTTATTTTTGACTCTCAGATTGATTCGGTGACCCCTGACCCAGAGCGACCTTGTCCAAGACCTTCATGGGGCGAGGCACAAAAACTGATGCAGAACTCCTCTTTCCTCAGCATGCTGCTCAACTTCAGCAAGGTCACACACACATACACGCACACGCACACATAAACATACACAATAGATGCTCAAGCATACACTCACACACAAAAGGAAGTGTCCTGTGGAGTGTGTGTCAGATGGAAACTCCCTTCTCACATCACACACAGTCATAACCTGCTTTTATATTGCTATATATGGCCTGCATGCATGCGTTTTTGTCTTAGTTGTTGATACCAAGGAACATAGTAACACACACAGGCCTACATGCCTGCTAAGCACTGGATTAGAGCAACTGAGTGATGGTCTATAAATTTAGAGCAGGGGAAATCCCACACTGCCTGCCTGTCTGTCTGCCTGCAGGTCTGTCTGTCTCTATCTGGAACTTATCGTTTTGTGTAGAACTTCTTCTGTGATATATATATATTTATTTATTTATTACAAAATACCTTTGCAACAATCAACCAACAAGCCCTGTAGCTTTAGAACCCAGCAACACTCTGAGAGAGAAACTAGTTCATTCAAAAGATCCCACACCCAAATACAAGAAGAGTAACCTGGTGTATGCAGTACAATGCACAGACCTGCACTTAGGAGAAACAAAACAACCATTAGACAAATGTATGGCTCAACACAGGAGGAGCAGATCTTCAGGACAAGACTCAGCACTTCACCTACAATTGAACGGACAATAGACACTCCTTCAAGGACAACAACATTCTCATCCTGGACAGGCAAGACAGGGGGACTCCAACAACTCTAACGACAATAGTTTCAACAACTAGGAGGACTAATCAGAGTATCAAATACCCTCATTATGACCAGGAGTAGCAATGACCCTGACAATGACTTCACAAAGGTTAAATCCTGGGAATCCCTACCAGTCAGTTTGAACTGAAGAAACCCCTCAAGTCTTTTCCAGCAAATCCGATTGCCTAAGCTCAACTTTCCTTGAATGGAACATTTACTGTGTGTATTTGTATTGTCCAACATGTACCCTGTGTGTGTATTTATTCTGTAGGACTCAATAACAGGGGAGGTGGTGGAGCTGCTAGCACCATACCTGAACATGGATGACTACAATTTGGAGTCTGCAAAGAGGACTTGTGGGAACGTGGCAGGACTCTGCTCCTGGACACAAGCTATGGTTGACTTCTTTGCCATCAACAAGGAGGTGCTGCCACTGAAGGTAGACAGGACCACACTTGCACACATTGTTCTTACATACTGTAACACTGCACAGTCCTCAAATGCAGTGTCAGGAGAATCAAACCTCTCTCTCTTTCTCTGTGTGTGTGCAGGCTAATCTAGCCCTGCAGGAGGCTCGGCTTATTGTCGCTCAGGCTGAACTTTCTACAGCTCAGGAACAGCTGGATGCTAAACAAGCAGAGTTGGACACCGTGCAGGTTAAACGCACGCACGCACGCACAAACACGCACACACACACACACACACGGGATGTTTTTACGATGAAATTGAAAAAAAGATCATTCTTACCTTCCAGTTATGTAATGATTGATTTGAATATGGAAACGAGCAATGGTATATGAATTTTAGGCGCTTTATGATGCTGCCATGAAGGAGAAGCAGGACCTGGAGGATGACGCCCAGAACTGCAGACGAAAGATGTCCAACGCTACAGCTCTGATTGATGGTCTGGGAGGCGAGAAGGTACACCTTTATTCATCCATTCATCTGTTCACTACTTTGTGTATCTGTCCATTCTTCCAGCATCTGTAACCAATAATGCTTTTATACTTTGATCCATCCTTCCCTCTCACTCAGGTTAGATGGACAGACAGCAGTGTGGTCTTCCAGACTCAAATTAAACACTTGGTTGGTGACATCCTGCTGGCTACAGGCTTCCTGTCCTACTCTGGTCCCTTTAACCAGGAATACCGTACCCTTCTGTTGGATCTGTGGAAGAAAGACATGACGCTGAATCAAATCCCCTTCAGTCCTGTAAGACCTTTAGCTCCCAATGTGTTTGTCATTAGCAAGATATTCTTGGAACAAATGTCTTTCACTCCCTCTTATGTTTGTATTAGATTTAAAACAAAAACTGCCCTCATTGTTGCTCCAAATGTTTGTACAGTTAGGTTCGGTGACATGTATCCTGGACATTAAACTATACATTTGTGCAAAACTGCTGAACACTGCTAAAGATCGTCAAATCTGTCCTCTCTTCCGCCCCCCACAGGACTTGAATGTTGTTGGTCTGCTGGTGGACAACACCACTGTGAGCGAATGGAGTCTGCAAGGTTTACCCAGTGATGACTTGTCCATCCAGAATGGCATCGTGGTCACTAAGGCCTCCAGATACCCGTTGCTCATAGACCCCCAGGGACAAGGCAAGAGCTGGATCCAGAACAGAGAGAGGGACCACCAGCTCCAGGTGAGGAGAGAGGGAGAGAAAGAGGGAAGTGAGGATGAGGGGGTAGATGATGGAGATGTAGAAAGGGAGACGAGAAGAAAGGGTGAATGAAGAGATGGGAAACAAACGAAGGAAGGAAAGGAGATCTGCAGCCTTGCCTGGGCGTAGTCTGCAAAGCTCTTTCTTAACCTGCTCTGCTGTGAAGGTCGATGTGCAGTGTGTGGTGGGGGCAGAGATGTTGTGGAGCACTGGCGTGGAGGTGAAGCAAGTATGTGTGGTGCTGACATTGGTGGGGGTTTTTTCTCTTCCTCTCAGGTAACATCTCTGAACCATAAATATTTCCGTTCCCACCTGGAGGACAGTCTGTCTCTGGGACGCCCGCTGTTGCTGGAGGATGTAGGAGAGGAACTAGACCCGGTCCTGGACAACATATTGGACAAAAACTACATAAAGTCTGGATCCACATATAAAGTAGGACAGTTTAGAGCTGGATTCCTTGTAAAAAGCTTTTTATTTAAATTTGCGTGGGATAAAACGTTTCAAATTGTTTCATATCTCACTCCTCCAGGTGAAGGTTGGGGACAAGGAGGTGGATGTGATGAAGGGCTTCACCCTCTACATCACCACCAAACTAGCCAATCCAGCCTACAGCCCTGAGGTGAGCGCCAGGACTGCTGTGGTGGACTTCACAGTCACCCAAAGGGGCCTGGAGGACCAGCTGCTGGGCCGGGTCATCCTGCTAGAAAAACAGGTCCAACTCTTAATTTGATTGTAAAAAAAATGTCTTGTATATGTGCACCTAGCAAGTTACCTTAGTAGTGATGTCTCCATCTAAATAATTATTATATAAATTCTATCCGTTGCTCCTTCCTCCAGGAGCTGGAGGCAGAGAGAGTGAAGCTTCTAGAGGAGGTGACATCCAACAAGAGGAAGATGCAGGAACTGGAGGATAGCCTGCTGTTCAGACTTACCAGCACCCAGGGCTCTCTGGTGGAAGATGAGTCTCTGATAGAGGTGCTGAGGGTCACCAAGACAACCGCCCTGGAGGTACTGAGGGCTAATTTACATATTATTAATTATTGATTACTGATCACACAGAATTCAGTCTCTTCAATTTCAAAACCCAGTTAACGCTGGGAATTTAATTTAAAGTGGACTGAGGACAAATATAGTTATAAATAAAACAGTTGTAATCATTTCATTTACTCAATCATGTATTCAGTTTATTAGCAACAAAATGTAGTTACTAAAATTGGAAATATGTTGTTTTGGTTGTCTCCTCTTCTAGGTGAGTGAAAAGCTGATGATTGCCGCAGAGACAGAAGTGAAGATCAACCAAGCCAGGGAGGAGTACCGTCCGGTGGCCACCCGAGGGAGCATCCTTTACTTCCTGATTGTAGAGATGTCATTGGTGAACGTGATGTACCAGACGGCACTGCTGCAGTTTCTGGGGCTCTTTGACGCATCCATGCAGAACTCAACCAAGTCGCAGCTCACCTCCAAACGCATCAGCAACATCATCCACTTCCTTACCTACCAGGTGATCACCTGCAGACACTTGGGGAATGCTTCTCATCTATGGGATCAATGATGACTGTGGTGGTTTCATTCTCTTGACTCACTGATGTATTACTTGATTGATCACTTGATCGATTGATTGTTTGGCATACCTAGTGACCTACCTAGTGGGGGTCAGTAGCTCAGTTCATAGGGAGGTTCTTGTTCTTCGACCGATTGTTTAATTGTTCAATGTATTGAATGACTAACTGTCAGATGAGGTTTACTTTTTTACTGTTACTTAACTCATATAGTTTAATTTACTGACCATCTGATTAATGGAATGATGACTGGATGTATGGATCTCCCCTTAGGTGTACTGTTACACAGCCAGAGGTCTGTATGAGGAGCACAAGTTGCTGTTCACTCTGCTGCTAGCTCTGAAGGTTGACCTGCAAGCAGGAAACATCTCGCACCTCGAGGTTCTCACCTTCATCAAAGGTCACACACTCATCATTATCATTTTCTTCCCTGCAGTGTTTATTTCACTCCTGTGGCACTCTAACACTCGCTGCCTTGCTTGAGGGCATGTCAGTCATGCTGCTGTTTGTCTGTATGAGCAGGTGGAGCCTCTCTGGATCTGAATTCAGTGGAGTCCAAACCACGGCGCTGGATCCTGGATCAGACCTGGCTCAACCTTGTGCAGCTGTCCAGCTTACCGCCGTTCTCCCAGATCCTTGCACAGGTAAATCTACAGCAGATAGAACCACCACATGTAGAGACACACGACAAGTAGACCCACAAAACATAGATCTACAGCAGGTAGAACCACAATACATACTGTAGATCTACAGCAGATAGAACCACAGCATTGAGATCAATAGCAGGTAGAAGTGGAACATATACTGTACTAGAGATCTACAGCAGCTCTGTATCTTGTATACAGGTGAGCAACAGTGAGCGAGCCTGGAGGACGTGGTTTGATAATCCCTCGCCAGAAGACGCCCCGCTACCATGTGGCTACGAGGAAAAGCTCCACAGTTTCGGCAAGCTGTTGCTTATCCGTAGCTGGTGTCCTGACCGAACCATCGCTCAGGTCTGTTTGCTTACAACTTCGAAACTAGAAAAAAATTTAACGACCGTCACAAGGTGCAACAGTAGCAGCACATGTAGTAGTTAGCTTACTCATTAAATCTATGTTGCTATGTGTGCATTGTCCAGGCGAGGCGCTACATCTCAGAGTCTCTGGGTCAACAGTACGCAGAGGGCTTGGTCCTGGACCTCGATGCCATGTCTGTAGAGAGCGACAGCAGAACCCCAATGGTCTGCCTGCTGTCGATGGGCTCTGACCCAACGGAGAACATTGAGAAACTGGCTAAGAACAAGGTGAAGAGAAAACTAGGTTAAAGGAGAAAAGAATAGCTCATTTCATTGGGGGGTGGAAGGAGAGATTGAGGGATACTGTAAATGGAATGGATAAAATGGGCGGCAGTAGCTTAGTCCATAGGGGAAGAAGGGAAGTTGAGTAAATGGCTGACTGAAGAGATAGGTGGGAAGATGGATGAACAAGTAATGTGCTACTTCTCTGCTTTCAGGGTGCGCCATGTCGTCCCATCTCCATGGGGCAGGGCCAGGAAGTTCATGCTCGGAGACTGTTGGCCCACAGTATGACGGACGGTGGCTGGCTACTCCTCCAGAACTGTCACCTGGGTCTGAACTTCCTGGATGAACTGCTGGAAACTGTGACCATGGCAACAAAAGAGAACGTGCATGAGGGTTTCCGGGTCTGGGTGACAACTGACGTCCATGTCAGGTGAGACCCCGAGTATGCTGGGATTGTGTACAGTGGGTTCTTATTGACATTGTTCTGTCCTTAGAGAGTTATCGGTGAATGGACAGGTTGTTCCTCTGTGTGTGTGTGTGTGTGTGTGTGTGTGTGTGTGTAGATTCCCCATCACTTTCCTTCAGTCCTCCATCAAGTTCACCAACGAGCCTCCTCTGGGTAAAGACAAAACAACCTCTTCGTCCATTCCTCCCATTGTCTCTGTCAACTGTTCTTTTTGTCCTTCCGATCCTCTATCTCTCTGTCCATCCTTTCTTTCATCCTGTCTTTTGTTTTTAGGTATGAAAGCTGGTTTAAAGAGGACTTTCAGTGGAATTACTCAGGAACAGTTAGAAGTGACCACCCTGCCTCAATGGAAACCTCTTCTATACTCTGTGGCCTTCCTCCACACCACTGTACAGGTATAAGATAAGATCTATCCATCCATCCATCCTTCCATCCGTCTGTCCAGTTAATCAAGTCAGTTTTGGATTAGCTTTTTCAGGCTCAGATGTAATTCTTTAAAGGTCATTTGTTGTCCTCTGTCCTCCCGTCAGGAGCGTCGTAAGTTCGGTCCTCTGGGGTGGAACATCCCATATGAGTTCAACCAGGCCGACTTCACCTCCAGCATGCAGTTTGTCCAGAACCACCTGGATGAGCTGGACTCCAAGAAAGGAGTGAACTGGAGCTGCCTGTGCTACATGCTTGGTCAGACCTCCTTCAGATTCGTAGCTATTTATTCTTAATGTATAAGGCTGAGAATCCTTTCAATCATTAAAAACGTTTATGTGAAATGCAGCATCAGACTACTTAGTGCCTTATTGTGCTCTTCTCCAGGTGAAGTCCAATATGGTGGCCGAGTTACAGATGACCTGGACAAACGTCTCCTGAATACTTTCACTCATGTGTGGTTCAGCGAAAACACTTTCAGTGACAAGTTCTGCTTCTATAAGGGCTACAGCATCCCAGCCATGCCCAAGACTGTACAGGACGTCCTGCAGCATATTGAGGCTCTGCCGCTGGTGGACTCACCAGAGGTCCGAGCCACTTTTAACTCTGAAGAAGGCAACATGGAGTAGACTCATTGTCAGTATGTTTTCGTGGATAGACTGAGGACAATGAGGCATAAACCTTTGATGTTTGTTTTCTCTCTGTCTGTGGCAGGTGTTTGGACTCCACCCCAATGCTGACATTACCTACCAGACCAACCTGGCCAATGAGACGCTCTGCACCATCATCAACATCCAACCAAAGGACACAGGGGGCGGAGCTGGGGAGACGAGGGAGGCCACCGTCCAGAGGCTCGCCAGTGAGATGCTGGAGAAGCTGCCGCCTGACTACGTCCCTCATGAGGTCTTTCATTTTGTACATTAACAAATCCAAATTATCCACATTAACAAAACATCTGTGAATAAATTAGGAGCTGCTTAAAACCCACATATTTTGTTAAGAATGTATTTATATTACAAGTTATATGTTTTATCATTATACACAAACAGTAGTAGTAGTCGTGTGCAGGCATTACTTGTGCGACGAATAAATGTGTGTTTTAAAGGTCAAACGGCAGCTGCAGAGGATGGGTGCTCTCCAGCCAATGAACATCTTCCTGCGACAGGAAGTGGAGCGCATGCAGCGAGTCATTGGCTGTGTACAGAGCACTCTCCGTGACCTCCAGCTGGCCATTGATGGTCAGTTAGTCAGCATTCATTCATGCAATTCAAATAATCATTTTTAAACAAGATATACAGAGAGAGGGGTCAGCTGAAGGAAAGAATGGCATTTATTCTTTCACCCCTGTACTGCTGTCACCGTCTTCAGGCACCATCATCATGTCGGAGGAGCTGCGTGACGCTCTGGACTGCATGTTTGACGCTCGAATCCCTCACCGCTGGCTCCGGCTCAGCTGGCCTTCAGCCACACTGGGCTTTTGGTTCAGCGAGCTGCTGGACAGGAACCAGCAGCTCAGCGGCTGGATTACAGGCGGCAGACCCAACCAGTTCTGGCTGACGGGATTCTTCAACCCACAGGTCACTAAGCAGCACTCACACAGGGTCCTTCACAATAAAGGCGCCTTCTTCCTACGCCTTGTTTATCTTTCATGATCTTATTTTGCACTCCTGCCTCTGTATTCTATCTTTTGTTCTCTTCTTCATATCCTTTTTTTTATTTCACATTTGAAGTGCATTGATTACTGTGTTCACACTCTCCCTCTGTGTGTGCTTGTGTGAATGTGTGTGTTCTGTGTATGAGTGTATTTTCTCTGTATGTTGAAACTGTGTGTGTTTGTTGTTCCCTGCAGGGTTTTCTGACAGCAATGCGTCAGGAGACAACTCGCGCTAATGTTTCCCGCGGTTGGGCCTTGGATACAGTCAGCCTTAGCAACGACGTCACCAAGATGATGAAGGAAGATGTGTCATCTCCGCCCCCAGATGATGTGGGTGGAGTCTACATCTATGGTCTCTACCTGGATGGGGCAGGATGGGACAGACGTGGAGCCAAACTCACAGAGGCTTCACCCAAGGTACGTGCGCGTGTGTGTGTGTGTGTGTGTGTGTGTGTGTGTGTGTGTGTGTGTGTGTGTGTGTGAGAGAGAGAATAAAGCTGGTATCTAGTGTTTAGAGGATTTTATATATGTTATTCTAAACATTAATTAAAAATATAATTTTATATTTATGATTCTTTGATAAACTTTTATCAGTCTGATCAGCTTCCCTTTATATATCACTGACTTGAACCTTTGCCTGGGCCCTTCTGTTCCCCTTCAATGGAAACATTACATTACATTACATTACGATCATTTAGCAGACGCTTTTATCCAAAGCGACTTACAATAAGTGTGTTCAACAAAGGTAGATAAAACAAAACTTCATCTGTATGGAGAGAATGCATTAGGGCTATGGTTGGTTGGCTGGTTTGGTATACAACTCAGGTAGGTATTAGTTACCATTTGTCTTGCTGTCCTGTCAGGTCCTCTTCACTTTACTGCCTGTGGTCCACGTTTTCGCTGTCAGCTCATGCAACGTGGCAGACAATAAGCGGCAACCTGGTGGCAGCGGGTCGGTCAGTCTGTACTCGTGTCCAGTTTATAAGAAACCTCGAAGGACTGACTTGAACTTCGTCGTGTCACTGCAGCTGAGGACCATCCAGCCTGTGGAGCACTGGACTCTGAGAGGAGTGGCTCTGCTGTGTGACTGTAAATGACCTTTGACACTGAGATAGAAGGTATGAGTCTCCCAAAAGCCAAGTGAGGTACAGTGAGCTGCTATCCATTACTGCAGAAATTACTGGAATGTTGACCAGTTTATATTGTAGGATTGAAATTTAATATATAAGTGTGTTCATCGACTGTTTACAAACATATTATGTAAACTAATCTTTAATATAATGAGAACGCATTAATTTTTCTATTAATTGAATGTTTTCCATTTTAGTGACTTTAGTACAAGATTGAAACAGCTTTACAATGTGGAAAGTTTACTTACATTGACGAGTTAAAAACGTATTTGAAACATTGCAACATTTTGGAAAAGTGACAAACAAGAATAATGCATTTTTCATTTCAGAAAATTGATCCGAAAGGTTGATTTTTTTGTTGACTGTGATGAGCAAAGAGCAGAATCACCATACACAGTTTAATGTCAGAAATGTGAATGTTTCACTATTGTTTATTTTCTAGTTTCACCAACAAACACAAACTCCCTTTCATCAAAATAAAGTGGAAAACAGCCATGCAAACACATGTAAAAAAAAATATATGAATGATCTTGCGAAGCCCTTAGCTGTGAATAAATTGAGCTTTAAATGCTGTCAAGTGAAAAATGCAGTATTCATAGTATTTATAAAACATTTTAAATTTCAGATCAGCAAAATGTATCATCTCTGTGCAATAATGCTTCAAAAAATCAAGCTCCGATGTTACACTATGTAACTTTTTGAGCTTTTTCTGAAGCATTAGCTTAAACAATTGTTGGTGTTTTTATTCTGTGATTTGGTGAATTTTTTTAATTTTTTAAATCTGGATTTTCAGGTCATGCATCTGTATCACATTAGTATAGCGTTAAAGATTATTAGTATGCATTGATAAAAGGGAAATCTAAAGAGAACCTTGTGTGCAGCTATGTTACTATCAGAGGGCCAGATGGATCAATGACCACGGCACCTGAAGGAGCTTTCAAAATAACTGTTTGTCAGATTGGTCAATGATAATGAGGGTATGTCAGTGATAAGTATCTGCCTGATCACCGACATACTGCCCAACAAATATGTCAGTAAAAAAATAGTAACAGCATAATTTCATCCCTTTCGCATCAGCAAATACAGTTTATTTAAATGAATTGCCGGTTGCATTACAGGCATGATGCTGCACATTTCACATGATCACCGTCTTTTATTGCTTCATTTTATTGCTTCATTTACAGAACCAAATGTACTCTAACCCCCATCACATCCTTCCTTGAAACCTCTGACCATTCAGTCCAACTAACGTGCAAAAACAACAGCAGCAGTGTGATGACGCAAGATCTTATATTATTACAGTCACTGTTTTTATCTCCCAGAGTGTGTATTGTAAAGAAACAACATTTGGTACATTTCTTTTGTTGTTATTCAGTCAGATTAGTTCCTTCTCTCATCCAAACATTCAATCTTCTTTCTTTTCAACTCAGCAGGGCAACGGTAAACCCCAAAAATATGAATTACTTCTCCTTCCTTCCGCTCTCAATAACTTTGGGTTCTGATCACTGGTTTCATTTTGGATCCAGTTCCAAGTTGTAAAGATGCAGATCATTAAATTCTGATTCTTAGGATCGTAGAAACATTAAGTATCTTATCTAGCTTAATTGCTAATTAGAAAACCTGCCAAGCATACACTTATTATATTTATGTGGTCCAGTAGGAATCAACACAGTAAAAATCTTCATATTTGTTTCCAGATCTAGATTTCCTGAAACCAGTTGAATTGTTTTGGTAACAGTTTTTGTTTTGGACTTAAGAGGAGACAAAATGATGAGATGCAGACTTTTACAGTGTTGTAGTTAATGACCTGTCAATCAGTTTGGGGGTGATAGCAGTTTCAGCTCCTGTGGTGTGACCTTTGGCGGTGGGATTGGTTAAACTTTTGTTTGCATCTGGATCACATATAGGACCTTTTAACAAAATCCCCTCGAATGAAAGAAACTAGCATCACAGAATGGATAAGCAGATTCAGAAGGACCAAGAAGTCAGATTTTGGATAAAATATATCATATAAATCATATTTTCCCACAACCTTTTTTCAGATGTTCAAACAGACACGATATCATCACTATCTATGATAGCTGCTTCATGTCATACATTGGCACCTCTGCCTCTTCAGTCTTGCCTTCGTCGGCAGCCTCCTTGGCCACGTCTGGGCTGCCCTTGCGTCCCTTTGGTGGGGGGACAGGCACAGCACCCTCTGCAGCACCCTCAGCACCTTCTTGGCCCTCTGCCACTGTCCTCTCCTTCTTCAGGTTCAGCTTGGCTGGAACACTCTTAGTGATGGTATCCTTCAGCCTCCCGCCAGATTGCTTCAGCCTTTCCCCAGACTGGCGGATCTTCTCCCTCCGCTCAGCTGTCACAATGCGTTCCCCAAGCTTGTTTACTTTGGTGCCCAGGTTCTCTCGGGTCTTGCTCATGTTCTCCTTGGAGAAGGTAGCCTTAAAGCTCTCAATGCGTGTCAGTCCAGTCTTTTTCATGCGGGAAGCCGCCGAAGAGTCAGCCTCCTCCACGACCATGTACTCCTCGTCAGACTCCGGTGCAAGCTCAAACTTGTCAGGTTCAACCTCGGCTCTGGAGCTAGTTGCTCCACCTGATTCCGGCAGTTCATGACCTGCTGCGATGGCCTTCACCTCCTGGTCTCCCTGAGTGAGGAGAACATGTATCACAGTGAGTAGATGGTGACAACCACACTGATGGCCACACTACCATTATTTCACCAGAGATGGTAAAATTAATTTTATGAACTTCATCTATTTTACAAATTACGCTACAGAACCTCATCAAACCTAATTTATACTAAATCCAACTATCCATTTAGAACTTTAACAGCTTATCCTCTATTATATTATATAATATTATTATAATAACACACACACATATATATACAGTATATATACTGTGTAATTTTATAATACATACATTTATCATATAATGAATATTATATAATAAATCATCTAATGAAAGCTAACATGTACTGTATGTCCTCAGTCAGTAGTTCTATTCTCTTATGTGTCCAGGTTCAGGACTGATTGATTAAAATGAGAGTTGAAGCTTGGAGCATTGGGCTCTAGATCTGGACTAAAAATACCCTGCAGCACCTGTTAGTGGTGCTCAGCTCATCTGCTAACAGATCTGGATCAGTGTCACCAACTCCTGATTGACAGATTATGTTACAGCTGAAATGGAGCAGATAAATGTGGAAGCTGCAGATGAACCCTCTCTGCTAACATTGTTTTATGTGATAATAACTTTACTAAATGTCACGCAAACAAACACCATGTAAAACTAATAGGAAAAATGTTGCGTTTCCAATTGATAAGATTATAATTATGTACTTAGTAAATCAGGAAAATACATATCATGGTAGTTTAATCTTTTAGCAGTATGAGTAAACTGCACCTTGGTGCTTTTAGCATGCTAACATCCAGATAGTACAGCAGGATTGTTGGTGACTACATGATAGCTGATACAGTGATTGACATTTCCAAAGACTTGGCTGTCTGCATTACTTTTATACCTGAGCGGCTCATCACACTAACGTCCTCACACTACTTGCTAATGAGCTGAAAACAGCTGACTCACTGCTACCATTTTATAATCAATTTATTTAATACTACACATTGAATAAAAGCTGCATATGTTAAGTAAGAGAAAACTAAAACTGTACAATTTTCCATTTCTTTTCACAGTCCATATTCACCTCCCTGACAGTGTGATGTGACAGGAAACCTTTACTCCATAGCTGCTATGGGTTTATACTTCTGCTGTCTTTAATGATTTGTATACACTCATGGGGATTATGTTTGCTGTGGGACAACGAAACCTTCACAAAGGGGGTTAGCAGGACATGTTATTGATCCACATGCAGATACTTCAAAGTGTAGCAGTGCTGTTTTGCTTTCGAAAGCATTGAGTTTGGTTCACCTGTATGATTATGACTCACAATAATGAGCTTCACTTGTGTTCTCATCTCATACAGTCAAGAAACTAACACGGTTTCAGTTTTGTCTCACATAATTGTTACTTCTCTGAAATTTTTGCGACTTAGCACTGAACTATTTGCGTGATTTAGACAAGCATTATACAAAGTAAGATAAGCTAGCTGCTAGCCTACCTGTGAAAAAATACATAGAAGAGTTCAGTTTAGACTTTCACAGTTCATACTTAAGAACAGAGACTTAATTAAAAACATTTCACGTAAGTAAATCTGTTCACTAAGTTCTTTTCATTTTAAACATACTACTTGTAAGAGTGTCATCAGAGAGGGAGGGTGAAAGGTCCTTTGACATGGCACCAAAGGAATGTTCTTGACTTGACAACCTGCTGAGTCACCAGAGCTTCTAGCTGGGTCCCAAAGGTGAGCTACTCACTGTTAATACAGCAAGTCTACTCTGTGTTTCTTAACCGTATAGTATAAGTGTGCCAAAATATTAACATGCAAAGCAGAAATCGATTACTGATCAATATTCCAACTTTCAAGCAGATAGCTTACTACTAGCTAGCTAGCTTGCAAGTTATTTAAGATAAGATACATGCAAGTTAGCTACCTAACTACCTAATGATTAACACATTTATGTTTCATTACATGCATACAGATATACATATTACGTAGAGAATGTGGATTTTTATTTATTGATATTTTATCATTTTTACATTTAAATGTAAACATCTGAAAATGGAAAACATTTCATTGATTTTCATTATGAGCAGCTCCACACTTTGTGCTCTGCATTGCATTGTGGGATGATAGTGTTTATCATGAATTGGAGTAAATACTGTTTAGTGCTGATTGGGACAACAGCACCTGCTATGATTTAGATGTTTAATGAGGGAGTACGTACAAAGACAGAGAGAGGTTTGAGTGAGCAGACAGCTATATTAGGAGATGATGAAGGTTCACTCAGAATAACCCGTCTTCCCTCTCAGCTGGTTCAGTCACTTACAGCACAGCTCTGCTTAATGGACTTTGATTGATTTGATTAGATGAAAAAGCAGCTTGGACCAAGGTTAGGTTATAATCTTTATTTTGTTTCCTGTGGACACATTTTGAACAATCTAACACTCCTTACTCTAAACAGACACACTTGATTTTAACTTTTTATTTTCAGGATAATAAGTCTTTTCTACTTAATCACCTTAGTATTTACTATTAAGAGAAAGGAGGAGTGATGGGGGAAAGACATTAGGATTTTGTGAACGAGTATCAGATAGTGATTCAGAATACTGTTCAGTCCACAGAGGCCTCCCTTAGTGATATGCACAGAGGCCACAGAGCTCTGTAACCTTTCAGTTCGCTGACGTTTATCTGGTGCTAAAATAACGCTAACAGCTGCTAGGTGAAGGCCAGAGAGGGGAGGGGAATGTGCTCTAGTTGAGATGATGTAATCTCTTTAGGGTGTATATACAGTTACGATAGTTCTTCTTAACAAGTTAACTTCTAGTATGTTTGTAATGTCCACAAGGTAAACATATTGTGAATCAGTTTTCTTTGCAGATTCCAGCAAAAGAACTAAACTTGAGTTGCACTTACCTGGTAGATGACCACCCTGAACTTGTTCTTGGCCAATAGATCGCCCTGTGTAGCCTCCACCTTCTTCACCCTGATGTTCTGGTTTTCCACACGCACTCGCACATCCTTGATGTGGCGGCTTACTTTGCGTGTTTTCTCCAATAGCTTTTCAACGGTGGCACTGGCGGTTGCGTGGTCATTGGTAAGCTTGTTAACATCAGCCTGGATGGTCTTCACTGTATTTTCCAACTCCAGCTGGCGCTCCTCCATGCGCTGCTGTGTGATCTGTACAGTGTCTACAATTCCCGCCACACGCTCCAACAGTGCCATGATGCTGCCAGCTTCACCCCCACTGCCACCCGCTGGCATGTCTAGTTTGTCTGTCATGTTGGCTGGCTGTTTTTGGCTACTTCAGGCTTCTGTTTAGGATTCTGGGTTAGTCAGTTTTCTGAACTCGGTGATCCAAGGGGAGGAGGGGTAAGGAAGAGTCACAAAAAGATAAAACAGTAGACAAAAAAGAAAGCAGAAAAGGTTGGAGCATCAGGAACCCAAAGGAAAGAGTAGAAAGAGAGAGACAAGGGAGGAGAGGACGCGAAGGATCACTCCTCCAACTGGACCTTCACCCTGAATCTGGTCATGGCAACTGACAGACGGCTGTTTTTTGGAGGGGGGTGTAGGGGTGGGGGTGAGGCTAAAAATATGAGATGCAGCTCAAAGAGAGAGAGAGACGGAGAGAGAGAGAGAGTTCAGATAACTTTGGATATTACATTCTTCTCTTATAGACATTTACATTCTTCATGCTGCTGTAGTGCCAATTACAGGACAAATGACACCACGTGTAGTATGCTATCGGTCAGCCATTCCCAAACTTCAGAACGCTGCGGCCCAATTTGAAGCCTGACAATCACAACTCTGATCAACACATGAAAAATGAAAATTCAAGTATTTGCCTATATAAATAAATCCCATGGCTTTGTGTATAAGTTCCAATTACTTCTTAAAATTTAAATATTTCATTATAAATATTTTATGATAATTTCAAACTTAATTACAATGTCTTATTTAGTTATTGCAAATTAACTCTCATGCTACCTATAGTACCTTCACGCGGCCCACACTTAAGCAAACACTGATATAGGGCAGCGATGACATAGATGACAAATGCTCGATGTGTTCAGACAGTTTACATCCAATAGGCCACACCTTCAAACAATAACAGGAAAACAGTATGAAGATAAAAGAAAACAATTATTTTCAGATTCATCTTAATATGTGTACGAACTAGATTTATTAGACTCAATATGAACGAAAAAATGAAATTCTTCTGCAGCTCAGAAGTTATTTTATGAAACATAACACAGCTACTTAATAACAACATTGTGGCACTGTTGGATTCATATCATCTTCCCTTGATTATGGCTGAACTTTGCACAAAATCTCACTTAAATCTAACAAACAGCTTTAAAGAAATTCTTCTCCAACACACAAATCTGATCGATGGAGATAGAAAATTACATAACACATAAGCCTCAGGGAATTCCAGTCCAGGGAAGCGTGCGGGCGGCCGTGTGTGAGAGTGTGTGAGTATGTACTTGTCCACTCCTGAAAAATGCACTAAGGGTAAAGTTACTGTGCCCCCTCCCCATCCATTCGGTCATCCTCATTATCATGTGTTGAGTGCTGCTTTCCTTTCACATCCTGTGAGAAATGTAGTGTCAGGCTCAGCCACCAGTGAGCACGGTGAAGACAATACCAGACCACCAAACCAGAACCATACCATACAAAACCAGAACCTCAAAGGCAGAAAAAGTCGCAGAATACACACACACATGAATTGTGAGCGTCACCATCCATATTTGAGTATCGCTACGTTTCTATAGAAAGTTTTAAGGGAGGAAAAAAAAGGAGAGGAAAGGGACTCCCCCACTGTCTATATTCATCCACCAGCTGTCTCCTATAATTAAACAGTCATCATTTCCATATTTAACATACCAGCATTCACTCTGGGTGGGCGGAGTCTAACCAACTTTATACACAAAGCCTGTTTCTAGGAGGCTAAGACACCCTAAAAATCTGTATTATGTCTTGGAGCCTTTTAAAAAAATCATTTCTATTTATATAAAGTGTTCATTTTTTCACATTGAAAGAAAAAACATTCTGTTAAAAAAAGAGACCATTTCTAAAAACCCATAAACAGGAGACCCATCACCTTTAGCTGGCATTCTCTGTATGAATTTGGAAACATTTTGTTGTGAAAAGCAGGAGGATGTTTTGTTAACATGATAAAAGTCGTAAAACAAGACACAGAACCAACAGCATCTTTTTAAACATCATAATTTAATTTTGACTACAACAAAGTCTAAACAACTTCACCGATTCATGCAACGTGTACAGTACGACTGGCTCAATCCCCCAGCGCCATGCGCTCATTAGGAAGGTCATGTAAATGCATGAAATAATGCAAGTCCAAAATCAATCATCACACAAACAGCAACATATTCCATCATCAATTTAGAATCAATCTTGTATTACTTGTAAATAAAGCCAATAGTAATAATGATCAAGACACCTTTCAGAATAAAAAATAATAATTAAATTGGAATCTGACAACTGAAGAAGTTATTGACTGGTTTATGGACATTGTGAAGAGGTCGATCTTGGACCAAAGAGTTCATCAGATTTTGAGGTGAATCTGGATCCGAATGAAGGCTTAATTCTTCAGAAGAACTACATTGGCAAATTTATGGTTTATATAATTAAAAAGATGAAAAATACAAGTCTGTTCTCATGGTAACTCTGTAAATCACACAGAAAATCAGGAGTAAAATATGAAATATGACTATGAAATGTTATAATTAATCCAGCTGTGCTGTATCTGATGATTTTTGATGTAAACATCATCATATATATTGGATGTTACCATACTGACACTTTCGGGAACCTCCTCTCAGCATATAGACACGTCCTACCACAATAAAAGCACCAACACTGACACTTTGTACCATTATTACAAAATCATATAAAAAATAAGAAACTACATAAAAAACATTTAAATTATCATCAGCTTGTCAAAACTTAAAAACAATGGAATCCATTTCCGGAATGGAAAAGTAAACAATAAAATATTTAGAATAACCTTTACATGTCTGTTTGTAGCTTGTAGAAAAAAAACAGCATTTTGGTTTTCAGGTGCATTACATTAAAAAAAATCAACAAAAATGAACCATCGGAGTTTATATTTACAACAAAATATCTAAAGGGAATCGATATTGATTATATGTGATATCTGCTTTTAAACCCTTACAATCCTTGTATGGAGCGCCCTCTAGGGTATTCTGGCTTTTATAACACAGCTGCCATCACAGACACTGATTTAAACAGGACCCAAGCAAAAAGGTTTGCAAGCAGCCAGCAGTGCATCATGGGTAACATGGCCTCAAACTCGGACTTAAAATTTCATCTACTCTGTTCTTCAGTCCCATTTACTAACTATTTACGTGAAAAGACAAAAAGCAGAGAAACGCTATGGATGTCTCCACAGGCATCTAGGCGCATCCTTTAAGACACGTAAAGAATATTCAGTGAAGCTTCATAGAATAATTTTAAAGCATTGCAAAATACAAAAAACTCACAACGACGGACAGACATTTGTTTAAACAACAGCCACAGACTCTGCTTAGACATTTATTCAGTGTTGACTGGTCTGTATGTCACTATCATAGAAAAAACATTATCTCATGGTAAATGTCTTCCAGCAACAGGTTCTTTCATATTTGTGAAGTGGTGAGAGTCTGAGGGGCTAAATCAACTGAAACTAGTTCAAAGCCATGATCATGGCTAACAGCCAGCAAGCACACAATCGGATAGTCTACTGGTCCTTAAGGAGATTCTAGGGACCATTGAGCAGGTCCTAGATGTCAATGAGAAGGTCCTGTAAGAGATTCCATAGGCTCCTAGGGATGTTCAGTGATCACTGAAAGCTTTCCACGGGAATGGATCATGCATGTTAGAATCACTGAGTTTAAGGAAGAACACTTCAGGGATTATTTTTCTGATTATGACTTATCAATCAATGCTAGTATTAATGCAGGTTCTAGTACAACAATATTGTACTGAAGATGTTTCTGTTCCAAAAGAAACTTTGGATTGCTTAAAATTAAGGCCGTAATGTTTGCTGGTACATTTTTAGTTTCCGCCCTAAAAAGTATGAACTAATCCATTTTGAAATTGCAATAAATGTCCAAGTCGTAATGATTTCATTGAGGTGCATGACACAGGTTTTTAAGTTAATGTTTCAATTAATACAGTCTACTTCATCATGGAATGTTTATTGGATGATTTGCAATTTTTAACGGATTCTACAGAGGAGATAAAATCCATATATCCTAAATCCTTTCATTAACAATCCTTACTACCTCATTTTCTTTCTTTGACTGCAGTTTACGGGTGGAAGTGGCCTTTTACTGTATTTTCAATAAACCAGATCAGAATGTTCATCATCCTGACAACCACATAAAAACAAACAAACAAAAAACAAAGAGCATCCGTCATGTCTTGTGACGAAAAAATTCCACTTAACCTCCTGGCCTTTCCAGGTGGAAGGCGGACGGTCCAGATTGATGATACAATCACAGATTAGTGGATCTTTCATAATAGAATGTTCACAGCAACTCAACCCAAAAAACAAGACAACAAGACTACTGTAACTCTGTGTCTGTTCCCTGACGGAAAAAATCATCAGAAAGGAAGAGCTCAAACTCTCTGGACAGAAAATAAGGAAGAACAATTCGTAAAAAATAAGGCCTCGTAAGGATTTAAAAAATAATTTAAAAAAAAGAAAAGAGGCACCAAAAAGACATAGATATCAAAATGCGGTCTGTCCATGTGGTATGAAAAATCCCATTTTCTGTACCTAAACAGAAGAAATTAAAATGGAGCACCTACATCATCCTAGAGGACGTCCCGGACGGAAAGTGTCCAAGGTGCTGCTTCTGTCTGCGGCCACGCTTTGTCTTGTTGCACCTCCTACAGGACAAAGCAGGAATCACAACTTGTTACTGACAAATGTCACTAAAACCACAATGTGAAACTCCAGAGGAGCAATGAGAAACAGCTGTGCATACCTTGTGAAGCACATCACCACGGCAACGATGACAGCGATCTGAACAGCTCCAATAATAGCAGCAATCAGGACGTAGTGCAGCTTCTGACCACTAGGAACCACATACAGGATGTTAAAGTCCAGGAGCTGGTCACACTGAGGACCGCCGTAGGCCGAGTCACACCTGACAAAAACACACACAAACACACGAGAGTTAAAAAACACACGCATACACACAGTTCGTTAAAACCACACACACACACCACACAATCTTACCTGCAGGTTGGCAGGTTGTGTCTCATCTCACACTGGCCATGTTCACAGAACTGGGCATAGTCTTCTGGACAGGGGGCAGGACTGATGACATGCCCCTCCCCCTCCCCTGGCTTTGACACAGCTGTCAGGAAAGAGAGGTTTATGACTGACTGTTTGGAGAGAACAGAAAAAAACTACACCAACACAACTCTTACCAAAGATGTCTGGTTTGATCTTCACACCGTCTTCCTTCCTGGTTTTATCTAAGAGTAATAAGAACAAGTATGGATGTTGTAAAATGGAAATTGTAGTACTTAGATTTAAAAACGTTTCAGTTAGCCAGCAAATCTAATATTACCAGGAACACACAATAAACGCAAGAAATAAAACCCTGCTGGTCATCAGACTGTTCTTGCTGTTGATCAGGACAAACCTTTATCATACTTTATCAACAATAACACCACTGCAACCCTCAGGACAAAATGTCACTTACATAGACAATACACAATGTAATAAGAGTGTGTGTGTGTGTGTGCGCATGCTTCCAGGTCACTTCCTGTCTGTCTCGCTAATTCGTACAATCGATGTGATGTGTCCACTAAACACACACACTGAAATTCCATGTACTTTAAAGATGAAGATAGACAGAAAAGAAAAAAACTAAGTAAATGATAAGAGGGAGAATTAAGAAGAGTAGAAAAACAAGAAGAGAAAGAAGGACACAAGGACAGCAGGAGAAAAGATAAAGATACAACATAAAGAGAGAGGTAGAGAGGAGAAGAAAGAGGTGCTGGTCTGGTGTGTGTGTTTATGCTGTGCTGTGTTTCAGCTCATCTATATTAAATGATGACCTGACCTCAATACACACATTTCTCATTTTCTTTCTCCTCCTCTACGTTCTCTCCTTGTTTCATCCATCCTGGTCTCTCTTGTCCTCCTCTATCTCTTCCTCTGTAATCATCGCTTCATTCAGTCCCTCCTCTCATTTTTCTTATTCCTGTTCACACCCCCCCCTCCCCCTGTCCTCTTTTCCAGTTGTCTCTTCATCACTGTCTCTCTTCTATCCACCGCTCTCTCTTTTATCCACCAGCCATTGGGTAATCTTCCTCTACACCTTTTCATCTTTACCTTCCTCGTTTCCTTTTTCCTCCTTCTCTTACCCTTTTACCTTCTATCATTCTTTTCTAGCTGACATTTCTGATTTTTCCTCATGATTTTTACAATTAATTGACGATTCATTTGTATTTTTTTACTTAGCAAAATACTGAGCAATACAAACCCTCCTAACTACACATAATATTCCAGGTTTGCCTAAAGGATGAAGAGTAAACAGTGGGAACAGTATTCCTGATGGTGGTAGTGGTGTGAAGTGACGCTGTGTAGTCTCAGATGTAATTCAGTAATAATGGTAGAAAAAAGATTTGACCATCACCTTGGCATCGCCCAACGTGTTTGATATCGATTTTGAGCTGTTTAAGGCAGGATGCCTCTCGGACATGACAGGGTGTATCGTAGATGACACCATCACTGCCGCACACTGGGTTATCATTGTGTCCGTTACAGACGATGTTGCACATGCACCTGCAAACACACAAACACATCCTCTGTCCAAAAAATGTAGAATGACGTTATAACACCAACATAAAGACACACATTGGTTATAGCACCCCAACCTTGCCAAGCTTCCTTCACATCAAATCGGTGAATTCGGAACGCTTTTTACAGACTTGTATCTGTTGTATCTTGTTTTTGTGTATGTGTGTGTGTTCTCACAGCATATCTTCAGAGTCTTCATCACATTCAGCCCCAAACTTGCAGTTTCCACATTTGGAGACTTTCTTACTGCGACCTGAGCCCTCATCATCTAAAACAACAAAAACAAGACAAACAGCAAAACATCAACAAACAAGAAATGTATCAAAAATACAACAAAACAACAATTATTCATACTCCATAAAATCCTAATATTCTTCATAAAAAGCTGAATAAAAAGCTCTTTACCCCCATCTCCTGATCCTGACCCACCATCTGAGAAAGAGAGAGAGAGAGAGAGGAGACATATGTATCGATGATGACATCATTAACTTCTGTTAACATTAAATGTAGAAAATCTGTTCTTACTGTCCGACTAAATGAATGTTTAAAAGTCATCTCAGTCCTAGATCAGAGGTGACAGTATCATGTAAACATAACCACAGAGCTATAGCTCCACAAATGTGAGTATAGTGTGTGTTACCCTGGTAACAGGCTCCCTCTGACACCATGGTGATGGCTCTCTGTTTCTTGCAGGCTGCTCTCCTGAGGAAACACTCGTTCTGATAAGTGTCTCCATTTGAGCCGCACACTGGGATGTACTTCTTGTGACACTGAAACACACACGCACAAACACACATATTCTGTGGTGAAGCAGCACAAAAAATTCTAGTTGGCATTTTCCTCCATTTAAGTGAAGGTGACTGAGCCACACTGAGGTATTTGTTTGTTGTAAACAACAGTGAATGCGTCCCAGAGCCAAATGACATCCAGGTGTGTTAGGATATACAGATGTGTATAAAAGTGGTGGCACAGTTCCAATACAAACTAACACACAATTTTCTCTGAAATGAGTTGAAACTTACAAAAGCAATTCCGCACCCACCATTCTCCAATTGTACTCACTTTACATTCTTGATGTAACATAAATAATAAACCAAATTAAAATGGACATAATTGTTGGAACATTAACCCAATATTGTGAAGCACAGCCTTTTGAGGCAATCACGCTCATTCTGCAGCTCTGAATGAGACTTCAGCTTCCCAGTTAGAGCTCTCTGACACTAAGACAGAGCTCTCTGACAATGCTCAGTACATTTCACTCCAGAAATAAGACTGAAAACGCCTGCAATGCTAAATAAAGAGAATGATCTGCTTGAAATATTACAACAATCTACTTAACTATCTATTATCGCTGTCCAAACCATTTTCTTTTATTATTCAAAATAACATGTTACATTTGAAATCAAAAGCAAAATGTGAGTTCTACTAAATGCGGAATCAAGAATGGTGGATGACAAACACCTTTATCAATATCTGTATATGATGTTTTGAGGTGTTTATTCTGGATAGATACACTAAAGTACCTTTTCATTATTTGTTTCATAGATTAGTCACAATTCCATACATGGATTGGAGGCTTATATAACAACTTAAAACCTCAGTACTTCAGTTTTACTAAGTATGGAAGATTCTTAGTCAATTTATTTATACTTGAATCAGATAATTTGCAGATATTTATATAATGATCAACATTGGATTGATTCTATTCTGTGCTATATTACAGAGAATTTATAACAGTTCCAAGATCCAATTGTAAAACCAAGTGCTGTGTCTGTGTGACTCACATGAAACTGACACACACACTTGATGTCCCCTCCGTTCTCTCTACACGTTCCTCCGAAACGACATGTTCCAGCATCACACACACGCAGGTCACTTTTCTTCTCTGACAGGTCTGTGACACAAAGATGCACAAAGAAAGACAGAGAGATTATTAGCCATGGTAATAATTCCTGATGGCGACTGATTAGCTGTTGCAACCCCCAAGCTATCCAATTGGAGATTGTAATTACAGGGGTACTGACCCTACCTACCCCTGTAATTAGGAAATGCCTCACTGTGCTGAGTCAGAGAGACATAAACTCTAAAACATACATCGAGAGAGGGGTTACTCCTAACTAGTGCAGCTGAACCTCTTCTCATCTCTGCTGGTTACATCACAGTCAGCTGAGTGTATTGGGACAGACAAGCCATCCATCCAATTCCCACTGCGTATCCAGGTCCAAGTCCTAGAGGCAGCAAGCAAAGCAAAATAGCCTAGGAACATTGTCTAGCTCTTCTCCTGGGGGATACCAAGACATCCCCAGGTGAAATATATCATATAATCTCCCCATTGTACCTGGTGGTCTCTTTCCAACTGGATACCAATAGGAAACCCAGTGATTCCATGTCCCAACTACCTCAGCTGGCTTCTTTCATTGCACAGAAGTTGCAGTTATACTCAGAGCTTTGTCCTCCTGTCCCACCTTTCACCCTATAACTAAGGCTGAGTTCAGACACCTTGTGAAGGGAACTACATTTCAGCCACTCATGTCTGTGATCTCTATGCTAGCTATGTGTAGAACTCTTGAACAAAGGTAAGAGGTGTAATGTTGACTGGTTGAGCAATGGTTAAGAGCCAGAGAAAGGTCCAAAGGGAACTTCATTCTATTTGAACATCTGATCAGTCTGTCATTAGTTATCAAAGTATCAAGTCAGTCAGCGTTGTCTTATTTTGGTAAATTTCCAAACCCCACATTCCCTCGTTTCTCTGCTGCCTTATGTTGATTGATGCTCTAACAGTCATCCAATCAAAGCCAACAGGTTTTCACTCACATTCATTACTGTGGACATGATTAACAATAATGAACAACAGAAAGTCAGTCAAGTTACAATTAATAGAGATGTTGTTTATCCATTTATTCAATTATGCTTCATGTAGGTATCTTATGCATTTAAATGGGTTGATTTGTTTTTTAGTGAGACAGTGAGGCTCAATTACAAACTAAATGTTCGAGTCATCCTCTTAGATAAAAGGTATTCTTCAGTGGCGTACACACACACATAGGGGTACTCCCTGTCTTAAACCGCCCTGTATCTCCACCCTGTCATTATCCCTCAAATAGAGTCAGAGGCAGCATGGAGTTCAAACCAAACTGCTTTATACACACACACACACATTTATTTTTTGCCTTTATTCCTATTGTTGATGCTGTGATGTTTAACTGTTGTTCTTTTTTTGCTTAATTATGAAATGAAGTATTTGGCTTTTAAATAATGATATATACTCTCATTAATAACTACAGAATTAAAAACCCAGCAGCCAATATTCAACAAATAGCTGAAGACTTGAAACTTGACTTGGACTAAAACTGACAGACTCACCACTTGACTCGGACCTTAACCTAAGCATTTGAGGATTTCAACTCAAGATTTGAGAGTGGGACTCTTTTAATATGTGAGATTTGCACAAATAGGAGATGTTGAGCAGCTCACCCGGGCAGTCGGCGGTCTTCCCAGGGACACATTCCGCACTGCTGCTGCGGGGGAACGAGGTCCGGACGGTGGGGAGGACCACCAGAACTAGCAGACAGGAGAACTGGCAGAACTGGGAGAGCGGAGCCATGATGTGAATGAATGAGACGGGTGGAAGTATGGAGAGGAAGATGAAGGAGATGGATGGAGATGTACAGGTAGATACCAAAAGGTTCAAGAGGAACGGAGAGATCAATTCACGTAAAATAAGCTTTAAAGAGTCGGTGGAGTATGAATTTTTAAAAAGCGGAAGCGGAGGGTATTAAAGCTGCATTTAGAGATTAAAGACAGAAATGAAGAGAGGTTATATGTCCTTGCGTTCTCCTTCGGCAAAAAAACAAAAGCACAAAAATAAGAAACGTAAAATCCTTCAATGATAATAAAAAATCCCTCCAAGAAAATCCTTTAATTACTTTCCTCCTTCAAATCCTTTAAATCCCTCTCTGCCGCATGTGCTCTCCTCTTGTCCCAAAAAAGTATTTTTCAGGGGGGGGGGAAAGCTTCGTGGTGAAATTTAGAGAAGTGCAGTGAGAAAAACGACGCGAAAGCCGGTTTGAACAATCCCAGGATAACAAAGCAAAGCAGGGCCCGGAGCTTCCAACGCCGACCCCCCTCCTCCACCCACCAAACCAGTCTGCTCACAGCCGGGACAGAGCCTCCATCCCCCCGCCGCTCGCCTTCAACCTCCAGCCCCGCGGCCTCTCACTCAGAGCGGGTGGGCAGATCCGCAAGCAGACCGGTGGGAAGATCCGGAGCCAAAGGGAGAATCGCCGGGACGTCTAGGAGCATTCAGGCCGCAGAGGAGCGTGTGAGAGCCGCGCAGATGGACCGAAGAGGGTCGGTGGGACCAGAGCTCAGGCCTGATTTTTTTGTCTTTCTATGAATCACATCAACAAAGACCCCTGACCACGTGACCGAGCATAGACCACGCCCACAACAGAGAGAGGAGACGAGAGATTTAGCATTATAACTATATTACCTACTACTTCCTCTGCCCCTCTCATTTCCACCTGTGTTCTGCTCACAGTTACACTAGTTAATGCAATTACTGTTACGACTAACGCCACTTGTTTAATAATTAATTAATAATTATTACTTTTACACTAATGTATCTTCTAGTACTGTTGCTGTAATTAACACTCTTTCAGTTATTTCTGCTATAGTACTACCACTACAACTAATACTGTACAATATTTCTACTGTTACTATTGATACTTATTCTACACCTGCCCTTTCTATTATTACTGCTAGCACGTCTACCGAGAACATTATACTACTCCTACTACTACTACTAATAATAATAATACATATTTAGACACATATAATTACTTTTTTTTGTGGTGGACAAGCCAAACATTACAAACGAAATTGATGGAACTTTTGAAATAATCTGTTTTTCTGTTTTGATTGTATTGACAGGCGTTTTTGTATGTGGTACTGGCAGACTACAGCCAGCAGGGGGCGATCACCGCCTGCAATGCTGCCGGAAGCCCTTCTATTCCCCTGTCATATTCTCCACTCTTCAACCTTCAACCATTATTATTTGATAATAATGCCAATATATTATATTTAATGATCAAATTAAACAATTTACTTCAAAAACTATTGTAAATTATAACTTCATTATGAGCACAAGTAAAGATTATTAATTGAAGATCGATTTGGGATTATTTTCATACAGTACATATCTTGGTTCTTTAAAAATGTGGCGACGTTGTTTTCAAGATTATATGATACATAATTTATTTTTGAAGAATGGAACAAAGTACATTTACCAACTAGTGCTATTATTCTCACTCTTTTCTGCTATTTTCTCTCTCACACGCTCACACTCACACAGGCACACACACATTCACAGAGAGAGAGAAAGAGATAGAGAGGGAGGGATAGTAATTAATCCTTGTCCTCAGTGTAGATTTTTTGTTAACACATTTGGGTTAATTACTTTATTCTTCCTCTCCTCTTCCAACGCCCCTCCTCCTCTTCCTCTAAAGTTGGGAAAGAGTAGGCAGATGAAACGTAATTGTTCATGCAGTTTGTAGCTGCAGGTTTGATGTTGAGTCTCAGGTTTATAACCGTATTCACTGTATCATATATATATATATATATATATATATATATATATATATATTCCTCCACCAAGGCAGTGTAATCTTCAAATTACAACTCTGTGATAAAATTTACATGACTGTTTTTTATTTTATTCCAGTTCCAAAGTTAGTGACCAAATGTAACCATCAGTTCACAGATGATAACATGTTTACATAAGTAGTGAATTCAGTGATGCATTGCACTTTCTGAAGAATGAGCCAACTTGCCAACAGGTACTAAAATGAAGTGTATTCTTCCCTGCATCATGTCCAATCTGTCCACCAGTGTCACAGACTTGCATCGCTGTTATATAGCAGATATATCAGATAACATGGTACTATCAGAGGGATGATGATCTGTGATTGTCCCTTATTTCCTCTTTCTTTCTCCCGCTCTCTATTTTCGGAATTATACTGATTTGGATGAGTAAAGAAGGAAACAGGAAAGGAAGCAAAGAATAGTTGTAAACCTTTAATGAAGCCATTTTTTTGTTCCTTCTGAATAATACTGTAGGCAGGACCCTTTCCCATCGAAGAGCGATTGTTGTGGCTAGGATCTTAACATCTGCATTTAATAGGGATAGAGGTCTATAAGAGCTACAGGCGGTGGGGTCTTTGTCTTTTTTAAGGAGGGGAGCTGTTGAAGCTTGACACTACGTGGGAGGAAGTAAGCCTTTCTATAGGGATTCATTAAACATTGAAAGTAGGGGTGCAAGTTTAGTACTGATTTTCTTGAAGAACTCTATAGGAAATCCATCGGGTCCGTGGGCTTTGTTAGATTGCATGGCTCTAATTGAGGAGTGTAATTCTTCAAGAGAAATTGAAGAATCCAGTGCTGTTGCAGTGTCGGATTTGATGTTTGGGAAATTGAGGTTGGCAAGGAACTGATGCATCTCTGTGGTGTCTGAGGGAATAGAATGATTTAAATGTGATGTTTATTTCCATGGGGTCATTAGTGGCGGTGTTAGTTTCAGTACTGATCTTGGGTATCAGACGGCAGGTGGATTGTCTTTTCAACTGGTGTGTTAATAGACAGCTGGCTGTATCGCCATGTTGGTAGTAAGTAGCACGGGTATATAGTAGTGAACGCTTGGTATACTTGGTGGAGATAAGATGGCGTTTCTTAAAAAGTTCTGGGGAGAGATCAGAAGCCCACTGTTGGTCGAGGGAGGTTTTGGCAGCTGAGAGTTTTTTAACCTTGGTGTGTGTTTTTAACTGGAGTAAGGGGAGTAGGAAATAATTTGACCTCTAAGGAGTGCTTTCAGTGACTCCCAGAGCAATGAGTTTGAAATAGAATTGTTTTTTTTAAACAAAAGAAAATCATCAATGGAGTCAGAGATCCTGTGTGATGTCTCACTGCTGCCTGGGAATTTATTCACATTTAATCTCAATTAATCAGGAGGGTTTATCAACTGCTGCAACTGTTTGTTTGCCAACAAATCTCTCTTGGAATTGTCCCTCCCGAGATTTCTTCCTTTTTTCTTTTACATTGAGGTTTTCTCTGCAGTTTTTCCACATCTTCTTAGAGAGCTTTGTGCGGGGTTGGGAATTTTCTAATATAATATCTAGGAAATCATCATGTTCACCTCTTTGCTTGCCAGGCGATGCCTGCTCCTACATTGGAAATCCCTCACCCCTCCCTCTCTTTCGCAATGGCTTAAGGATACAATGTACTTTCTTAGACTCGAGAAAATCAAATGCACTATGAGGAACCACACTGATAAATTCTATCAGAGATGGCAACCTTTCCTCTCCTATTTCACAGATCTACAGGCTATGCCAGACCAGTGACTGATTACCAGAACACAGATCAGTTCCTTTTTATTTTATTTTATCATTTTATTTTGCATTTCAGGCAGTCCAGAAGGGGGTGTGTGAATCGCGGGGTTGTATGACTGTTTTACCTCAAGGTCTATGTATAAAGTTCAACAACAATAGTAGGGATATCACAACCTTCCTCCCTTCTCTCTATCTCTCTCCTCTTCCCCCCTCTTTCTATATAAAAAATGATCTCCAAAATTCCCTTCACCTGTATGCACAATGTCATGTACAGTATCTGCTTCAATAAAAACAAATTGCAAAAAAGAAAATATAATATCTAATATATCTAATATTAAATTGACTTGACTTGACATATGACACATTTGACACAAAACGAAATGAAATGAAATTGAACCCTGAAACAAATCAAAAATGACGATGGTGATGAAGGTGATGATGATGACATCAACAACAACATCATCATCATCATCATCAACATCATCATCAACAACAACAACAATACTACTACTAATAATAATAACAATAATAATAATAATTATTATTATTATTAATAAAGAGCATCATCATCATCATCATTTACTTAATTCTGGAAAAATTCTAATTAGGAAACAGGGCCATACAGACAGACAGACTCCCCTCTGCCTGTTGGACGGACAGGCAGAGGGGAGTGTTCACTTTCAGCTCAGTCTTGTTCAGACTGATAGGATCAGTTAGTAGTAGTTTCCAAAGAAGCGCAAACCTATCCTCCTCCTCTTCCTGCCCTGTAGTCTCTCCGTCTGTCCTTTCACATTGAGGACTTTGGCCAGGAGCTTTACCGGCAGAGGAGGTTATGGTGTCCGGAGGAGGAGCGGCTCTGCTCCTGCTGCTGCTCGCCCGCTGCTGCTTCACCTCCGCCGGCAGGAGAGGTAAGAGCCACGCCGCTGACGGAGCTCCTCTCCGGGCACAGATCCGCATGGGTCCCACAGATCCGCATGGGTCCCACTTCACTTCACATTGACTCGCTGCAGGATTGAAGCTCTGACTTTTACGCGCTCACAGCCTTTTGTTGGATCATCAAAGTTGTTATGAACACATACTAATAACTTACGGGATAACTTTAGGGGGGAATGCTATTAAAGGCACTCTGTAGGAGATTATGATAACGTTAATGGCAACTTCCTTAAAGAATACTGAGGGCAGCAACTACACTGTTCAACCAAATAGGAGTACCAAAGGGATATTAGACAGATTCATGCGCCCACAGTGACATTATGAATGCACTTTGAACTACTATAGCCAACAGTATACTGTATATTACAGAGCATCATTTGATTTGCTTTATGACAGACATCTAAGGTCAAAAGTCATAACATTCTTTAATGAGGCATATAATTGATAACCTACCAAGAGTACTACCAGAGTACTGCAAGATTAATGAACAAATATGGTTATTATCAGTAAGTGATATGAAAGAGTTATACTATCCATGTCATACTGTCATACTATACTATAGTATACTGTATATACAATTACAAATGCAAAATAGGTTATCACAGGGATATCAATACACTCACAAACACACACACACACACACACACACACACACACACACACACACACACACACACACACACACACACACACACACACACACACTCACTCACTCACTCACTCACACACACACACATACATGATCAAACACTGAATGAGAGAATAAGTGAATAGGCGAAGTGAACAAGTGAGTGACGGAGGAAACATTGAGTTCACCTCCTCTTCACAAAGACACACACCATGAGCATGTGTGTGTATGTTTGTGTGTGTTCAGATATAAGTGAAAACAGCTGACTGAAGTGTTTCTTTGTCTTGACAACAATTTAATTATGGGAGGATGTCTTCATAACACTGTGTGTGTGTGTGTGTGTGTGTGTGTGTGTGTGTGTGTGTCATGCAAGTGTGTTTCCCTGTTGTGAATGGCTGGTTTTGCTGTGTCAGTACACACACACACATACACAAAGACGCACAGTGTCCTGGTTTAAGAAAATAATGGATTAGGCCAGTCCCTAATTTCCCTCATGTTAACATCGAAATGGCCTGTAGGTGGCTGATGTTCTTATGTGTCATGTGATCCTAATTAGAACAACGTCAAACTCACTGGGCAGTCTGATTGGTTGTTTGTTTTTGCTCTACTCTGATTGGTCCGCAGTCAATTGAAACAAACGTATTCTTTTCAGCATGGTGTCGAAAAGATTACAGCCTGCGTCTGCTATCATTTCTGAAAATAAAAACAAAGCCTGGGATAAGAAGAAGTGTCAAACAGAGTAAATGAAGAAAGAGAGAGACTGTCCCTCTCTCTCTGTGTGTGTGTGTGTGATTGTGTGTCTGTGTGTGTGTTTGCTTTGCTATTTTTTTAGTTTCTGACCTTTGCTCTACTAACAGACACTTCTAATGAATTCTGCTGAAAGGAAAAAGCCATTTGGCAACCACGGCAACATGCTGAACAGTTTCATTAACTCCTTAATGGTGACCATAACTTTCCTATACTAACTAATAAATTAAATCAAACTGTGAAGAAATAATGACACTTAAAAAATAAGCATGGCACTATGAGGAAGGTAAGGGATAAATATGTACTTAATTGAATTTAAGGCAGATTGTTCAGTTAAGTTCAGTTTGGACCGTTAACAGCAAGTCTGCATCTTTTTGTACTCCAATTACACAGGTTTTCAATGGGTATAATGGTGCATGCTTCACCTCTATTTCAGACTGTTGGAAAGAAAACAAAGAACTTTGAGAATGGTTTACAGATTTTTTATGTAGCCCAACTCAACACCAAAAATATCATCAAGCCCTCGACCAGCAGCTTAGGTTTTTAAGCCGAAAAGTGATGAATGTTCAGGCTGCATGAGTTGAGTTGAGGCTTGGTTGGAGCTGGTTGAAGCTGTGGGTGTGGTTGGTTTGAGCCAACCAGAGCCTGACAGGAAAGAGGAAGTTCAACAAGAAGGATTCAGGGCAAAAAACAGTGTGACTCTGAAAAAGGTATGAGTGGTTATTTATCTGCTCTGCCTCTGAAGGACGAACGTGACATTCAGGGGACACAGATTGTTCACAGTGAATGTTCCCAGGGAAAATCATTGTGGAGGAAAAAAGAAATAATAAGAGCAAAGTTTCACTGTCAGTGGAATTTTCCTTCATCAGAAACAGAGAGAAAGAGACAGAACTTCAGCCTGACGGACAAGATGAGTCTTGTCTGGTCTATGCACACACACACACATATACACACACAAAAAGACATGCATGTTCATACACACACAGTAACTAATGAAAACATTAAAGCAGTTTAAACTCAACTGAAAAGCTGAGAAGGTGGAACTGAGAGTAACACACACACATAAGCAAACCCAAGTGTTTTCAAACTGAAAAGACAGGGACACACACACACACACACACACACACACATACACACACATACATTTCAGGAATTTAAATTCCTGAAATGTGTGTGTAAGGTCCCTGTGTTGTCTGTTTTGTCTGCAGAACATGGAATGTTTCTGTTCATTATTCTTTAACGAACCAAATTGGAAACTGCACAAAAACTGCAGTAAACACATGTATCAGAACCAAGAAAAATACTCAAATACTTTTGTTTTCGTGAAAATTTTAAGAATGAAAATTTGCCAAAACATTGATCATTTGAAAAATTCAAGAGAAAATGAAAGGAATTAAGGAAAGGAGACAAATGAAAAAAGAAGAAAGAAAGAATGTGTGTTGTGTTTTTAGTCGTTATTGGTGTTAGTGTACCATCAATAAAAACTCCAATACAAACACTTTAAAGTTCCAAAACACTCAATAAAAACACTTAACAGTTAGTAAAGTGCAACAAAATGGAAAATATGAAACAGGATGAAAACATTGATTTGTAGTTCATTCATTCATGTGTTTACTATTGATCTGTGTTGTGACCTGGTTTCAGTAATGATCACTGGAGGGGAATCCTGCCCCCAGATGCATGAGGTGGTCACACACTCCCACTGTGACGTTTACATGACAAGCCCCCCAGGAGTTCAGGTTTTAGTTCATTACGGATTTTGCTGCTGTTCCTGTATTTTGTGGCAATTTTTTACATGTGACATTTTATTCATATTCACAAACAATATACACCAAAGAAAAACCTTTATTTTCTAGTGTCTGTAGTCATTATAACTTCTGACATCATCAACATTCTTAACATTTTACATTACGTTGTTATGTCTTACATCTGTGCCTGCAATGTAATGACTGGCGAAATAATGAAATCCTCTTCCATGTGTACTGATCTGACCTGTCCAGTAGGTAGCAGTAGCATAATCATGACCTTGTTAATTAAAAACAATAAAATAGAATAAGTGATGCGCGCGAGAGGTGTCGGTGACAAGACATACACCGATGGCTAAATATATGACAATAAAAAATTAAGACACCGAACTGGGCCCTGGACAAAATTCTAACCCAGATAATGAGAGTAATATGAGTGGTGGTATAAAGAAAGCAAAAACGGTGAGCTCAAGAAAATACAGTGGAAAAAGAAAGCTTAACAACAGTGTCATGGTCACAAGCTAGCTTAAACGCCATCTCCAAACGGAACACCAGTCACTTCAAAGCAAGAACACAGACTATTTTTGTTCACATGCGAAAAAACACAACAGCAACTTTTCTGAGGATAACTACAACGGTGTCTGCAAGAGCTCTCTAAGCTAGCTACTTAGAAGCTGAACTCGTTGCCAAATCAAAAAAGCCACACACTGGGGCAGAGGCATTTAATACTAGCTGCCTGCAAAGCCATTGGAACTGAGTGAGTATTAATACATTGAGAGACTATTGACTAATTGTTATTGTAAATGTGTCATTTTGTAACACTTATGGCAATGGTTTTAAAAGCCTATCAGATTGAAATATTCCAGAAAACTGGGCTCTCAGCTGGCTTTAGCAGAACCAGGCCATTGGTTTCTCACTCATGCTCTGGTTCAGTCGGAACACGGTTGGTTTCCTTACTTCTTTTGCTTTGTTTGTGCTAGGCTAGCAAAGATAGAGATAAATGAAGGTAGATGACCTCTTGATCGGATAAATAACAGTTTGACCTTGATAGCTGGTCAGTCAGTCAGTCTGTCTGTCCAAACTGTGTGTGTGTGTGTGTGTGTGTGTGTGTGTGTGTGTATGTGTTATGTGGTGGATTTATTTATTTTTCCCCAAAACAAGAGTTATCTCCATTTCTCCTTTAAAGAAGGGTCTAATGAAGAGTTTGAACGGTAATTACAGAAATAAATGATTGATTGATTGAGTGTTTCATCATGATCATGTCTTTTTTTCCCGCTTTCAGTTTTATCCTTTTACAGCCCACACATGCCCCCCCCCTCCCCACACACACACATACACACACACACTGACATAAAACTGTGATATTCACACAGGCATGCTACATTTTGTTAGAGAGAGACTGAGACTAGATTGGAACCCTACAAGGAATGGTTGATAAGTTTTGAGCCTGACAAACAGCAACTGTTCCAGGCCTGTATTATTTGTGGATAGTGGTTTCCTCCCATCAAAACAGTTCCTATGGGGTCGTTCCATAGATTATTGATCAGTGTAGTGTCGAGCTCAGTGGGACTTTGTAGAAATTTGAACCACTGACCTTAGTGGTTCAGGACGGAGCTGAAATCAACTGACAGTGTTGACAGATGAGGAACAATTACACAATTTATGCTAACACACGTGTGCAAGCACACATGCACGCACACACAAATGAAAATTATTTTTTTCATTGGAAGGGGAGAGGAAGGAAGAAGGAGGCCATAGGGAGGAATGAGTGGGATGAGGTCAGAAAAGAAAGAAAGAAAGTTACAGTATTTAGCCTAATTTATTTCTATTTAATTGTATATGTGTCTGTGTGTGTGTGTGTGTACATTCCTTCTGGCTGGATTCCAGCTGTGATGTCACAGAGTCAACACAGCTGCACCCCTCACTGTCGTCTGTTTTTGTACTATTGGCTGAAGTCTCACTGGGTGGCAGCCCATTGGTTCAAGCCCGAGGGGAGAGTTTCACATCTGGACACACACACACATACACACACACACACACACACACAGAAAGAAAATTCTCCAGGAAATAGTCTTTGTATTTGATAGATTTTGCAGGAAGTTACTTACTTCTCTTTAGACCTCTATTTTCTGCAGGCTATAATCTGAGCCAGCAGGGTTTCATTCCATTCACGCACAAGCACACACCTACACACACTCAGATGATGGGGTTATTGCTGTGTCACCTGTGTCCTGGAGCAATGTTAGGTTGTGTGGTTGTTAGTGTGTCACACCTTTGTGCTGATTCCTGTTAAAGGTGGAGATGTTCAGGGAAAGTTTATCTGAATAAATAGACTTATATCCCTCTATGCTGGAAAAGGGACTGAGAGGACGTAGACCGAGTATACCTGTACATGCTGGCCCTCATGGTACTGCAGGTGTGGAAAGGATAATTGGGCTTTTTACGCTTACTTAATAGAAAAATTGCACTAGTAAACCACATTTTTAGTAAAGAAAATATTACTTTGTATTTGTCAAGAGTTGCACATTTCTTTGAGTAGCACCATTATCATAATCAGATTCATAATCAGTTTGATGTACCTGTGTTCCTGTCTGTGTGTCTATTTGTCAGTGTGTCAGGGGATGAGTAATCAGCTGACCTTGCTGGGGAAGCATGATAATCACTATGACAACATTGTGCGGATGTACAGTAACTGCAACGTGATCCTGGAGAACTTGGAGGTCACCTACACTCAGGAGTACCATGACCTGTCCTTCCTCCAGGTCTGTCTGCATTGTCACTGGGTTAATGTGCGTGTATGTGTGTGTGTGTGTGTGTGTGTGTGTGTGTGTGTGTGTGTGTGTGTGTGTGTGAGAGACTGACTTTAAAAAAATAGAACATGAAACATCCACTCTCACTGTCCTCTCTCTCTCTCCAGTCCATCCAGGAAGTGGGCGGCTATGTTCTGCTTGCCATGAACAAGGCAGCAACAATCCCTTTGGTCAATTTGCGGCTGATCCGAGGACACAACCTCTACGATAACCAATATGCTCTAGCTGTGATGTCCAACTACGACAGGAACCTGACATCCACCACACTCAACTACACCGGTGGGCTGAGACAGCTGCAGCTCAGCGCATTGACAGGTATGCACACATGCTGTAATCAACACACACACACATTCACATTGTGTTTTGTGTGACATGAATACAATTATGCAAAATAGTCAAAAAATAACTATTTACAAAGTTGACCACACTATTTGGGAAAAAAGCATTTAAAATTACTAGTAAACATGCAAAGTGACAAAGATGCCGTGCTTTATATGCTTGATGTACTTTATGAGTATCCCAGACTCCAAAGATAACAATAGTGAATTCTTATTAAGCAAATGTATTCCATTGTCTTATTTTCTAAGAGATTCTGAGCGGAGGAGTAAAGGTCACCCTCAATCCGTTGCTGTGTAACATTGAGACCATCCAGTGGTGGGACATCCTGGACAACGCCAGCAATCCCAGCATGGTCTTTAAGATGAACACATTCACTCAGAAATGTATGTCAGGATAAGGAGAACAATTGATACAGGAGAGCAGCACATTCTTAAATTCCAGTCATACAAGTGTGTGTGTGTGTGTGTGTGTGTGTGTGTGTGTGTGTGTGTGTGTGTGTGTGTGTGTGTGTGTGTGTGTGCGTGTGTGTGTGTGTGTGTGTTCCCAGGTGAAAGGTGTGATCCAGGGTGTGTTAGTGGTTCGTGTTGGGCAGCAGGTCCAGATCACTGTCAAACCTGTAAGACCCTTTTTTACTGTTGTTTTTAAAATTGTATACAAATATTTCAAATATCTCTTACTGTATGTATTTTTCAAAACAATTGAAGTTCAATCATTAGCTGTAAAGATTTCAGTTTGAAAATATTACCTCACTTCTTCCCTCTTTCTCTCTCTCTCTCTCTCTCTCTCTCTCCCAGTCACCAAGTTACATTGTGCTGAACAGTGCAGCAGAAGGTGTCATGGTACCAAACCTATTGACTGTTGTAATGAACACTGTGCAGCAGGCTGCACGGGGCCCCGACCCACTGACTGCCTGGTCAGTATGTGCTAAATGGAATGCAGCCTAATGTTTGCAGTTTCTTTGCAGACGGATTTATATTGTCCATTGTAGCAAAGGGCAATTTAAAAATAATCCAGGAAAATAATGTTGTGCCATTCCCTCTATTTTCACCAATCTAAGTTCAGTATTTACCGACAAGTACCTACACGCTTGATTACTAAACACACAAGTCACGGTCAAGACTTCAAATCCACAGACAAGTCAAGACAGTCAAGAAAGCAATTCACAAGTCAAGACTCACATCAAGACATTTTCACCTCTTCTAAAGATTAGACTCAAGACACAAGGTCACAAGATTATGCCCCAAGTCAAAACAGGCTACCCTAGTAGAAACCCTACTAGCAAGTCCTTGTCAGATAAGTCCTATGTCAATAGAGATAAGGTCTAACCAAGACTCAAGTCAAGACAGGAAATTCCCAAGGCTTGTGCCATTTCTCTAAAGCCAAGCACACACCAGACTTACACTTGTCCCCCCGCGCACATTTAAAGATTCAGTTGCTTGCTTTCTGTTATGTTGTTGACATTATGATGCACATATTTGGCAACTGATTCACAGACGCAGTGTGTCAATTTCAAGATTGTTATTCTCCCAGACACTGATCCAGATATCCCATTATTGAATAAACTCATTGACACAGAATCACGCAAAGAATGTATTCTTGTCAACAACCATAAACTAATTGCTTGCTGTTGTCTACACACACACACACACACACACACACACACACACACACACACACACACACACAGCTGAAGGACAGCAGCAACCACTCTCCATTGTTTCTTTTTTCTCCACGCGATTGTGATAGAGAAAGAATACAATATGTGGTGTCAAAATATGCTGTTGCCAGAGCTCAACAAGTCCCTCCTGAGTTCTCCTGCTCCTGGGTGCACCTCCTGCTGGCCATACTTTAGAGCTTGATAACTACAGGCACTTTGACACATGTTATTGTTTGTCACCCCGCTTCCTGGCAGTAGGTGCTGAGGCCAAATTAAGGTCTTGGCATCTTGGTCAATATTGCAGAGATTCAGGATTCAGACATTCAGGAGCAGAAAGTTCTTTGCTATCCAGCGTTTAACGTCTAGAAGACAAAACTCCAGGTTGACAGCCCTGAATGATCTTTTGGTTGTACTTGGTACCAAACCAAGTTGGATGCCGGTACCAGACAAAAACATCAAATTGTCTTGTAGTGTGTGCTTGGCCTAAAATGGAGTCCACGACAACTTTGAGGTCAAGACAAGCAATTCCTAGTCAGAACCAGAAAGAATCAAGCCATCAAAACTAAATCGGAAGACAAGATGGGAAAGTCCCAAGCCAAAACAATCAAGTCCCTCTCTCTCTCTCCCTCTCTGTGTTTCTCTCTCACTCTCCATAGGCTTGTCGGGATTTCAATGATGAAGGAACTTGTAAAGACACTTGTCCTCCTAAGATGATCTACGCTCTAAACACCCATGAGGTCGTTGAAAACCCCAACGCTAAGTTCACCTATGGGCCGACCTGTGTCAAAGCCTGTCCCTGTATGTTTTTACTTCTGGTTCATTTTTGTTTCACAGGGGAAAAGTTTAAAGCAAGGCATAAATATGTATACAAGCATCACCCTGCTCATTGGTCAGTCAGTAGATCAATTGTTCAGCCTGTACTTGGTTCATAACTATTGTGGATTAGGTTCAAATGCCCCAATATCTGTTCTATTGAATATATTTATGTTTGATAATGTTCTTATCATTAATTTTGTGAGTAGATAACTATGTGGTGACAGACGAAGCATGTGTTCGCACCTGCAGCGCTGGAACGTATGAGGTTCGGGAGAACGAAGTCCAAATCTGCAAACCATGTGACGGACCCTGTCCTAAAGGTAGAGACACCAGAGAAAGAGAGAGAGGGTGGTGGTGCTATAGAATCAGTGAATGATTTTTTGTTCATTCTCCAGTATGTGTGGGAGTTGGAGTTGGTGCTCTGACCAAAGCTATTGCTGTCAACGCCTCCAATATCGAATCCTTCAGGAACTGCACCAAGATCATTGGAGCTGTTTCCTTCTTAGAAACCTCTTTCCGTGGGTGAGATGCTCAACAAGTCCAAACTATGCTCACTATGCTCCGTGTAAATGGGTCAGATCACTTTCTATTGCCTCAGGTCTTTTGTCCATATGCCTTATACCCAAGTGGGTTTAGGAAGGTATCCTTAGATATTCCAGGCTTCTCCTTGGGAGCCTTTCAAAGTGTTGTTAAGCAAGATACTGAACCCCTACCTGCACCTTGCATGACATGTCAAATGGCTTTACAGGCTCAAAACATGAATGAATTTGTATATGAATATTGTCTGTCAGGTCATTGTAAAGCGTTTTGGATAAAAATATAGTCCATTTATCAGTTAACCTCCAAAAGACAAGATAAATGTTGCTAATAGTGTTTGAGTTGTCAATACAAGAACATCTGAAAGTGTTTTTACTGGTTGATGCAGGGATCCACACTGTAACGTCTCGTCCATGGACCCAATGAAGCTGGAATACTTCAGGACGGTGAAGGAAATCACCGGTAGGTTAGAAAAGTAGAAATGAAAGAACACAGGTTCAACTGAGTGATTGAGTTACACTGATGACCAGTGAGTCATGGACATGCACATTTACCAACAGTTTGCCTCGTCAGAGACACTTCACATGGTCTAGTTAGTAAATGAGGCATACGTGTACTTACTGAGTCTCATTTATAGTCCTGTTTCTGTGTGTCTCCAGGTTTCCTACTGATCCAGTCCTGGCCGAAGAGCCAGGAATCTCTCTCAGTGTTTGAGAACCTGCAGATCATCAGAGGAAGAACAACACACAGGCAAGTATTCTTATTAGCAGACCTTTGAGTAAAGACACAATCCATGAGCAGAATATCCTGTCTTAGATAGGATCTGTGATTTGGAAGTTGTTGTTAGCGAGTTTGTCATCATTGAGACAGTTTGGTCTAATAGTCTCTCTTAGTACCTCGGCTTTGGCCCTTATCTCCTTAGATCCTTAGATTTGTGTCTGGTTTACTTTTTCTGTCAAAACCAAAACAAAGAAGATGGAAGAAAAAAGAAAAGAATGAAAGCAATAAATGAATATCAGCAGACCTGCAGTTTGTGGTTGATTGCTAGTGGACTTGACATTGATTGATTGACCCAAACTACATATACATATTTGATTCAATATTAATGTATATTTTAATGAGTTTGAATATTTTTTTTTTTTGGCTCCAGAGGCCACAGTCTGGCGGTAGTAAAGGCTCAGCACCTCCGCTGGCTGGGCCTTCGCTCCCTGAAGGAGGTGAGCGCTGGAAAGGTCCTGGTGAAGGACAACCCTGAACTCTGCTACACCCGGACAAACCACTGGGCCGGCCTTTTCAGAGAAAGTGGACAGGTTGGCAGCGTGCGCACCAATGCAGCCCCTGAGTCTTGTGGTGAGTTTCTGAATGATGGTCAATTTCTGCTGAGGTCCAAACCCATACCAGAATCTCTTCTAATTTTACATTAACTGATGCTGTTGGCTTGCTCTTTGTCATCCCTTCCTACTGCTTTCCTCTCTCTCTGACCCAGAACAAAAGAATCAAACATGTGATGCCGAATGTACGGATGAGGGCTGCTGGGGTCCAGGTCCCACCATGTGTTTCTCCTGTAGACACTTCAGCCGTAAGGGGCTCTGCGTGCCATTGTGCAACCTCCTGCAGGGGTGAGAGGGATAAACAGAATGCAAAGATAATTGCTGTTAAATGTGTAGCTTTGTTTTGAGAAGAGAAAAGTAAAGGTTGGATTCTCTCTAAAAGTGCCCTCTGGTCTCATGAACCTGGGTTGTTTTAAGGTTTAAAGCATACATTCAGTACATTTACATGGACTCAATACTCTGACATATACATTTAGGTGTTGTTGGGAGTTGTTCCTTGTCTTTTTGAGAGCTCTAAGATGGGTTGGGATTCGTCCCTTTGAGACAGTGTATGTGATACTGAGCCATATAAATCAATTTGATTTGATTTAATTACAAGCTGCATGTGGACTCTGGATAACTGCCAATACTGGGGGATTTTATTCTTCATAAAAGGAAGGTAGACAATGTATTAATCCCCACAGGCAGGGCAGTTATAGTGTTATTGCAGCTGACAACATTCAGACGGTCATAAAAGCAATCCTTAATAAATAATAGATAAACAATTATCCACAAGTTATGTTCAAGTGTAAAGCAGAAGAGTCCCAGTATGAAAAGGAAGAAGAAAAAATGTCTCTGTGTCTGGAGGCGTCAAGGTTTTAAGGGTGAATGGTAATGTGAATGGAATATCACAGCACCACCAACATGACAATAAAACAGAACAGACATTTGACTTTTGTTGTCATGGAATATCAGAAACAACACATCTCTGCCTCTGTCCACAATGCTGATGTGTTTGTCTTTGTGTTTTGCCGCAGTGAGCCCAGAGAAGTCTCTATGGAAAGCAGCTGTGTGGAGTGTAATGCTGAGTGTCTGGTGAAGAATGGGAATCAAGCATGTTTTGGCCCGGTCAGTCCATATAACGCTGCTTAGTCCTGGGCTTTATGCTGCACTGACGAGGGCAGAATGGGAAAAACAGGAAACTCCCACTGTCAGAGCCTGATGAATCTGTCCAACCAGCCAAGCTCACAATTATTCAAATTCTGTTGAGTCTGTCTGGAGCCACCACGAGAGCTTTAGACTTTTGAGTTTATCTCCACTTTCTCTCTTGGTTTACCAACCACCCCCAGGGTCCTGACCAGTGTTCCCAGTGCTCCCATGTTCAGGACGGCCCCCATTGTGTCCCCCGTTGTCCCCACGGCGTTCAAGGAGAAGGAGATACTCTGATCTGGAAATACCCCAACAGAAATGGACAGTGCCAGCCCTGCCACAAGAATTGTACACAAGGGTGAGACACACACACATTTATTCATTCCATGACGAATGACTGACAAAGACAGTACAGTGCTCCTGTAGCAATCAGATGATGTACTGTACATGTTTGATCTTTACAAATTGCATTGAAAATGGACAAACACCACCGGGGTTCCTCCCTGCCACTGTGGCACTGCTGATTTGGAATAAAGGCTTGTGTTTTTGTGTGTGCAGGTGTTTTGGTCCTGGACTGTCCGGATGTACAGGGTAAAAAGATTGTATTTACCACCATTAATGGCAAACAACACACCATCTTATAGGTGTAGTGATACATTCAATGTCCTGTTTTCTCTATGTCCTTACAGTGGTACTGGGCAGTCCATGCTGCCAGTGTATGTGGTCAGTGGCCTCTTAGTTGCGGTCGTTGTGTCATTGTTTATCTTTGTGTTGCTACGGCGACAACGGATCAGGAGGAAGAGGACTATGAGGCGACTTCTGCAAGAGCGGGAGGTGGGAGAGAAAAACTCGACCATATATACACACAAACACACAGTTTCTTTTTAATATGTTATGGAAATACTTTGTAGCTCTATTTCATACTTTTTAAATGTTACTAAAAATTGCGAATGTGTGTGTGTGTTTTTTTTCTCTCTGTGTATATGTGTGTTGTAGCTAGTGGAGCCATTGACTCCAAGCGGTGAAGCTCCTAACAAGGCTCTGTTGAGGATCCTGAAGGAGACAGAGTTTAAGAAGATCCGGGTTCTGGGCTCTGGGGCATTTGGGACTGTTTTCAAGGTCAGACATTTTCATGTTAGATCATAAATGCCCGTCAGGGGCTGAGGTCTGTTAATTAATTGTGCGTGTATGTGTGTGTGTGCGTTCAGGGTCTATGGATCCCTGAAGGAGAGAATGTGAAGATCCCAGTGGCCATCAAAGTTCTGCGAGAGGCCACATCTCCAAAGGCCAATAAAGAAATCTTGGATGTAAGGTTCCTCCTTTTCTTCTCCTCCTCTTTTTCTACCGTTCCAACTTTCTGCTCCTTGTTCTTGTATTCTCTTCATATCTTTTCTGTTCTTCCCTTCATCTTCTTCTCCTTCTCTTTTCATATTTAAAAAAATTGGGTAAAACATCGAACTATCATTGTTAAGAGGATAAATAAAACAAAATGAAAACTTAATGATTCTCTTCCTGACTTCCTAAGATGTGGAATTACATCCTCAAAGTTTTGTTTTCTGTCCATTGCTTTGGTTTGCTTGATGCCACCTGCAAACATTGTCCTGGATACATTTCGGACACTAATGTATATCTGTGTGCAGGAAGCCTATGTGATGGCGAGTGTGGACCACCCTCATGTATGTCGTCTGCTGGGAATCTGTCTGACGTCGTCAGTCCAGCTGGTGACCCAACTGATGCCATACGGCTGCTTGCTGGACTACGCCCGTCACCACAGAGGTCATATTGGCTCACAGGGGCTGCTCAACTGGTGTGTCCAGATCGCCAAGGTGAGACATCTGCTGTCTCCCTTCTTTTTAATTTCATGACCCCACTAATGTGACTCACCTGTAGTACGCAGTTTCACTCACTTTAGTGTTGTTGGACTCACCTCAGGTTTCTCAGATGCATTCCATGATCCTGATTGTGATGCCCTGGTTTCAGCTTTTTCAGGAGCAAAGCATCAATCAGTACATTTTACATGCACATTTAAACTGTTAATGTGCTCTGATTAAGGCAGTACATTGGTTTGATTCAAACATCCTGACTTTATTTATCCTCGTAGGGCAATTCATTGCAGAGCAGCTTGACACACAACAAACACAGACCAAACATGTAAATAAATAACAAGGGCTAAAAAAGGTTAAAGAAGGTCCACCGTGGATACCATATTGAAAGGATTTATAAAATCCGTAAGTAATTTAGTTAGCCTTTATCACCATAGAGGGCAACAACACAACAAGGAATATGAATATTTAAACATTCAATCGTTCAAGAGAAAAAGAAAAGCTCTCTGTGGCCTCAGCCCAGTCATAGCCTGCTGAGGCCCATTAGAGTGTGTGTGTGTGTGTGTGTGTGTGTGTGTGTGTGTGTGTGTGTGTGTGTGAAACAGAGCGATTCAACCTTGCATCTCTGGTTAACTGATGATTAACTACAAGGAGGATGCTGGGAACGGCAGACAGACAGACAGAAAGGAACGAGAATATGTTCTGTGTTTATTTGTATGTGTGTGTTCAAATGCCTCAGGCTGTGTTAATCTGTTCAGTCTCAGTTGGATCTTAAATTCCTGGGAAAAAGGTCATGGTCATGGTTAAATCCACATGTTAAATCTGTGTGTGTGTGTGTGTGTCTGTGTGCAGGGGATGAACTACCTTGAAGATCATCACCTGGTGCACAGAGACCTGGCAGCTAGAAATGTCCTGGTGAAAACTCCTCACCATGTTAAAATCACAGATTTTGGCCTCGCCAAACTACTGACTGCAGATGAAAAGGAATACCATGCTGATGGAGGGAAGGTGTGTGTGTGTGTGTGTGTGTGTGTGTGTGTGCGCGCGCGTGTGTGTCTGTGTGTGTGTCTGTGTATAAGTGCGTGTTCGTTGGAGCACTAGTGACCTGGACTGGATTTATCTTTTCCTCGGTGTAGGTTCCCATTAAGTGGATGGCTTTGGAGTCCATCCTGCAGTGGACGTACACACACCAGAGTGATGTCTGGAGCTATGGTGAGTCAAAACCTGCCTCTCAAATTTTCAATTGGTGATGGAGTTACTATTGCAAGATGTCCACTTACAGGTACAGAACATCTGCAGACACATTTTACAACAATTTGTTCAAGAAATATTTAATCTTTGTCCATTTGCCCACCCCTGATCTAGGGACTGCCTGAATATAGAATGAAACCTAACGTCAGTAGTGTGCTGCCGCCATCTGGTGTTTTCAGTAGGTAATGTTACCAGTGCCTCCTTGTGGTGTGCAGGTGTGACAGTTTGGGAGTTGATGACATTTGGTTCCAAGCCCTACGATGGCATCCTAGCCAGCGATATCACTTCGGTGCTGGAGAGAGGAGAACGACTCCCCCAACCGCCCATCTGCACCATTGATGTCTATATGATCATGGTCAAATGTAAGAACTGGGAGGGTCACAGTTATTGTGTGTGCTTCAGTTCAATGTATTGGTACTTGGTGGTGTGTCCACTGACAGCCTGAGTCTCTCTCCCTCTCTCTCTGCCTTCAGGTTGGATGATCGATCCGTCCAGTCGTCCGAGATTCAGGGAGCTTATTGTGGAGTTTTCCAAGATGGCCAGAGACCCATCCAGATACCTGGTCATACAGGTATACTGTGTGTGTATGTGTCTTGATGTCTTCAAGGCTAATTGGTTTCAGGTCCCTGAAGCTGGATGGTGCCTTTGTGTGAGCAAGTATGAATAAGGCCTCCCATAGAAAAGGCTGCAAGGAAATAAATGTGTGACCAAATTAGACAAAACCAAGACCAAGTTGTAGCTGTCATATTGGTTTTGTGTGTGTGTGTGTCAGGGGGACCCTCCCAGTCCTTCAGACAGCATCTTCTACTCTCGTCTGCTGAGTTCTTACGACACAGAGGATGTGGTCGATGCAGATGAGTACCTGGTGCCATACAAAGGACTGGATAACCATGATGACCAGCTCTGCAGCACTACAGTATGGACACACACACACATACACACGTATACCCATACGCACACACACCACACAAGCAATTTTTACTGTTTTTGTTTTAACCTATAGAGCAATGTCTGATTGAAACTCCAAAACGGAGGCTCTTTATTTTCCAACAGGAATATGGGTAACACTATTAACCTTCTGTAGGATAAAGTTGAAGCTTTACAAAACACTGATTCCCCCGCCCCCCTCTCTTTTCTCTCTCTCTCTCTCTCTCTCTCTCCCAGATTGGTCCTCGCAGAGAGAACAGTTTGGTGCTTCGTTACATCACAGATCCAACACAGAGCGGTCTTGATAAAGAAGACTTTGCCAGACCTGGTACAGTGTGTGATTGTGTCGGTGTATGAGAGACAGAGAGTGGGAGAGAGGGGAAGTGCTATAAAAGACAAAATGTTTGTGTCCTGCAGAGTACATGAACCAGACCGAGAGTGAAACCATTCCAAACAGAAGGCTCTCTGAGGTTTTGAACCCAAACTACGAGGACCTGGGCCTGGGCTGGGGGGCTACTCCCCTCCCGTCCCCTCTGGAGGAACCTAAATCCTTTGCCCAGATTCCAGAAGGACCTGTTTACCTGAACACCGCCAGTAGCTCGCTCCCGACTGATGCTATGGACAGCCTAGACAACCCAGACAAAGAGGCTTACTTCCTGCCACAGGTCATGGCCACCACAGGTTTGTCAAGTAATGACCTGTTCCTCCCTGCAGCGGAGAACCTGGAGTACCTTGGTCTGGGAGCTGCACTATATGCCCCTGTCCGCTAGGGGCAGCAGTTCACCTTCATTTGCAAACTCACTCTGAGGAGGTTTTACACAGGTGAACTTTAAAATTGTTGCCTAATTTTAATCAGGCAGTTAACAGTATTCAATGTAGTTTTGTTTTAAAATCACATTCAAACCTACAAAGTGCTGCTCAGCGCTACTTGGTAAGCATTTACTGATGATGAGCCAATTTTCCCTCAGCACTTAAACCTACAAACTTTTCATTCACAATCATCACCATTCATCTGTACAGATAAATGTCACACAAGATTCTGAATTTCCTGATAAATCTCACTTTCTTTTTTAGGGACGAGCCTTTATTTTCTCATTTTCATATTGTGGTGTTGGTTTGCTAACAAACACACAAACTTCTCAAACGTTTTCTTTTTATAGATCAGAGGTTTTCGCGAACCAATGCACTATGTCAACATTTCATTCATCTGTTACACATTGAAAGCATCTAAGTGGTTCAGGGATCCTTTCAATGCCAGAAAAATCTCTGAGAAACAAAACAAAAATTGAAAAATTCAAGTTTTATTGAAAGTTCTTTGAAATCCAACTACAACACAACAGGATTTGAGCTGAGAACTTGTCAGTTGTGTAGAATTAAATCGGAAAAGTTGTCTACTGGTTTAGCAGAAATAATTTTCACAGACGAGGAAAATGTTACATATTCTGCCGCCTAGTGGAAATGATCACCACTAGGGAATTGTCGAGGTATTTCAAATATGCAGATTGTTGTATTTGAGTTCCTTTGGGTTGTTGCGGACATACAGTAGATTTTGTTTTGGGTGGTTGCACAGTTTTTGGATATGCTCACTGTTAAGGTGTTTTTGCACTGGAATTTTTCGAACTTGTGTTTCGTTCACACATCCAAACTATCCCACACAAAAAATGCTTCAAATGACCCTAATTTCTCAGGTAAATGGAAAAAAAGAAATTTAATGACTCAAGTGACAATTTGTTGAAACTTTGTTACAAAACAAAAAACATGTGATTTTAAGTGTTTTTCTTTATCATTATGTGCAGTGGTTATTTTACTGACGTGTAATTATTTGTGATGTTTTACCTTTTACTTGATTTAAAAATGAGCCAACTCCAGATTCACTTTTATGACACTCTGTTGCTAATGCTAATGCTAACTGTCAGTTTTGTTTTCACTGCTTGCTAAAGCCACACAGAGTATCCACAGTTGTTATGTTTTTAGGCGAATGAGCACAACTTAATTAACTGATATTATGTCATTAGTAAATCCTAACCAATTCGCTGCATCAGTTGAAATCTTAAACCTTCTTTGTTTTCGTTATTGCGACCAAACATGGAATCAGCAATGTGTCCTGCTTTATGCTCATGCAGTACATATAGTTTACAAGTAAGGTTATACAGATTAGATTTTATATGAGCGTAGTATGGAAAATAACTGTTTGTGACCACATACAATTTTATCTGCTGCAAATTCTTAGAATTGAGAACAGTTTGTTCCTCTTAACTGCTCTTTCCTCTGTTATTTTGTTTCTTTTATTTATTCATAAATCAGTCAAACAAAATCATTATCAATAAATAAAATAATAAGACTAAGAAGTTGATAACTTAATTGAGGATTTATAAGATTATTAAAAGTTTACATCAGAGGTACAAATTATTATTAATTATCCCCAAAATATGAGCTTATTCATTTGTGATTTTCAGAGAGATCTCAATGGTTTTCGCCTTTGAGGGCCTCCTTAGTGATTTAGTTTGTGTCAATCTAGTTTGACTGTACAGTGTTATGAGTGTTTTTATGTAAATATTGCCTGTGAAGCTACAATGAAAAAAATCACATGAGAAACACTCTGTGTTCCAGTCTGACAGCTAACCTACTTAAGATGTTTTTGTTCCAGGGACATTCTGAAGGTGACAGGAGAATAAGAAAGGAAAGATTTATATAGAATAGGAAAGAATCCCTAGAATACACTGTTTTTGTTGTTGATTTTCAAAATGTTTGGTTTTGCTGACGATGGTATGAGACAGCACCTCTTGTCTGAAGAGGGGAGATCCCTGCATGGAGATTTGTATTTGTGAATGTTGACAACAAAATAAAATGGAATCCAGAGGAGCTTTCATCTTTGGTGTATGGTATTTGTAGTGTTTATAACATTTGTATTTCCTAATACATTAGTTCGATCCAAATCAAACGTTAGAGAGAGAGAGAGAGAGAATTTAACTAGAGTATTGTAAGACATTAAAACCCAGTAGGAGCACTGTATGAGTACGGTATTGGACTACTGGATTAGATCATCTGTTTAATGAGCTCAGGTCAGGAAGGGATTGTGGACATGGGAAGCACCTCCCCTTACTCCTGCCAGAGGAGATATGAGGAGGAGAAGAGAAGTAGCTGCTGGAGGAAAATAAGGCTGCTGAGATTCAACATGCTTGTGAGTCTGCTTACATGTTTGCCTGTCTGTGTGTCTGTGTCTGTCTGTCAAATCACCTGTCTGCTTGTCTGTCAGGTTCCTGTTTGCCGGTTCACATACTTGGAGTAAAACATTTTCCCCTTCACTCAGCACGACAGCGATCACCCTTCACTCAGTGTCAAAAGCTCACTACTGAAACAAACATAACAAATGAACAAACATAAACAGTCAAATGTTACCAAAAGGTACATGTGGCCGCAATATGAACATAGAATTTGTTGTAAAATTCTTTAGTATCTTTGCATATGTGGAAAGGTCATCTGATTCCCACTAGCGTCAGGATTGTGATGATTTGGCAAAAGTGGAGCGTGAGGGTAAACATAGACGTTCACATACACACACACACACACACACACACAGTGTCATGGGAAATGCCAATCTGTGTGTTTTCTGTTGAGAAATGTAAAGAGAATGAATCCGGCACTATTCGATGTGTTTTTGTAACAGCCTCTATAGATTACTAATGCTGTAGATCGGATGCCATGTGTTGTTAATTCTATAAATAGTTACTTCTGTAAACCCACTGTTTTAAAGAAATTAAGCAAACACACAATAGAACATCCCACAAACATTAAAACATTACATTACATTACAAATCCTAAAGCCATCACACATTTCATCGTGTCCAGTGAACACCACACGTCTCCATCTAAGTAACTTATTCACAACTGGTAAACTAAATTTTGAGGCACCAATTTCTTCTACTCTGTTGTGTCCTGTTCCAATGTACTTGAGTTTGTTGGACGACACACAGATTAAATCAGATTAAAGCTAGGAACCCAAATATGACCGTCATGAGTATTATCCTCCACACACTATGATGACTAGTGCTAATAGTAGTCCGACTTTTTTGTACAACAAATGCGTATAAGTATAGTGATCATTATTCAGAACTAAAATGTGTGTGTGTGTGTACAGAAAGTGGGTCATGGTAAATTGATCTTAGGCCCCCTTTGGGTGACCCTTGATGACAGGGGTGTCTCCTGATGACCTCAATGGGGGTCAGGGGTCTTGCTGAAGATTCATCAGTCAAGTATGTTTCTATTTATGACTGGTGATATGTTCTGAGCCTGACCCCTAATGAGCAGGCACAAGTTCTCGTCTATGAACCGACAGTGTTGCTACTAAGAAACCTCAGCTCAGTTGCTGATATCAACAATGTCCCTAACAAGAAATCCTATCCATAGACAAGTTTTGAGACTCTGGAATACCTTAGTGAAGCAATACAATTCCTGAGGTCTTTCATTTGATTATTCAATCATCACTTCTTTCAGTGAACCCTGTCTAAAAATCACATCATGCAATATCCTCGATGTACAACATGGAATGCATTCAGTCCTCTGACTCGCTCATTGATCCTGAAAACCTCTGGACTTGATATAGCTGTCCTTTGATAGACGTTCCACTCAACAACACAGTGCTCTATATTGTCTCGCACTGTCCACTCACACTAACTGACTCATCATGTCAATTTCGAACGTCCCGGCTGTGGACAGAAGAATCTGATCTTGTCAGTTATAGATCACCTTAGTTGAAGCTTCCTGTTGTCAGAATCTCTCTCTGTCTATGTCAGCAGGCTTCTCTGTGTCATAGCTTACCCATTACATTACATTACACAATTCTTATTGACAAGCACAGTTAAATGGAAATGAATATGATCACACTCATCAGTGCACAGCAACACTAAAGGACTGAACATAGTCACAGCGGATTTAGCTGAGAACACATGATGTCGCTGATAAGTGTGTTGTCATTGTCCTTTAACAGTGTCGCAAAATCACACACACAGTGGAAAAGGAGGGAACTAAGACGAGATACATACAGAGAGAGAGAGAGAAGGGAGGAGCCACGAGAGGGAAAGCAGTGACAGAAGTGTCTGAGTGTCACAGAGAGAGAGACATACTGAGGTGTGTGACTGAGGACTGTTTCGGATTAATTATCGGTTTGAAGTAAGGGAGGCGCACAAAGGTACTCTGTGTGTGTGAGTGTTCTACTTTTATTCACAGCAGTTGTATGAATATAATGTTATACTTCGATATATTACTTCATTAATTAATGCAACGGTCACGTGTTTACTAACCCCAGTTTATCAATTAAACCCAGGTGTTATTTGTCTGTAAAATTCCCAGAAACATTAAATTACTGACATATTTACAAATTTAGTCCTACTAAGGTCGGGGTGAATATTAACATTGAAATAAATACTTCTGAACATTTCTGACAGAGGAGTTTTCTAAATATAGATATTTTGAGAATCCTCATTACAGGCACTTGAGTATACTTCCATCCTTCTTCTGTTTGATTGCGATGCCATAAATGTGGTGAGGTGGAGGCAAGATGTCAATGAGACTGTAAAGGGAATTAGCTTTAGTTTGAATCTATGAAAGGTCATGAAAGATCAAACTAAAGGCATCCTAAACTGTGCAGCAAGTACTTATGTTCGGGTTATCATGAGACGTGGTCTACCTTTAATTTTAACATGAAAACATCCAGACCTTAGTGAGAGAGATAAAAACAAAGGAAGAGTGAGTGTGTTTGTCCGTTCTTCCCACAGTGTTTGGTTTCACTGAAGATCTCTCTATCTCAGCAAATGTTTTGAGATATGTGAGACTCTCATCCTCTTCACTCTGTTTACACCCCAAACTATCCCATAATGCAAGCGGAGGATAAGACGCATGTCAGGATTTATTTACCTCAAAATATAAAATCTGTCGGTTCACATCAGGGACACAAAGAAGCTGTAGAAATCTGATTTTACCACAAACAACATACGCAATCAGGATCTGACTGTTACGGTATCTGTCTGTCTGTAGGATCTCAACTTTTTTGGGATGCACTTCCCTGATGGAGATCAAGGCCAGACAAAGAAAGACAAAGGCTGCACCAGCAAGGTACATGGACACATCTTTATTTTTAATCAAGAAGTAGTATGAGTGTGTCACATGATTATTTCTCTCTGGTGACGTGAATGGAATTAAATCAAATTGTATGTATGTATGTATGTGCTTGGGCTTGGGGGTGTGCTTTGCCTTTCAGAACACCATAGCAACATGCCAAATATTCAGGCAACCACTAAGTAACACCGTGGAAACAATAAACACTAGCAACACGTAAATAAATCATTAGGCCACCACATCATCATCAGCATCAACAGTCCTGCAACCATCTAGCAACACCTTAGTAGCCACAATAGCAATGTCTAAATAAGTCATGGAAAACCAGAAAGATTTGTTTAGGGAGACTAGTAAACCAGTGTGTCTGTGCTCTGCAGGGAGAGGCGTGTCACTCTTCTAACCCAACCAGGAGCTTCCTCCATTGGACTCCGTTCAGTAGCAGCCAGCCCTCCAGCCCCAGGCCTGCTCAAGCCAGGACTTCTGCGTCCAAGATGAGTCCGAGCTCTTCCAAAACCATTTCCCCCTCCACAGCTGGGATCAGCCAGCAGGGCTCCGTGCCCAAATCCCCACGCAGGTACGAAAGTGCTGACCTATGACTTCACTGTTGGAAAGGAATATACAGTATAACTCATAATCCAAGTACAACCTCAAGAGTCGTATGACTTAGCAAAAGGATTGTTACCGTGTAACTGATGTAACTATGTAGATGACATTGTTTTGTCCTGTAGGTGGCACTACAGAAGTTGAATGAATTTACATAACTCAAGGGTCATTGACAAATTGCTGATATTCCCAGGCTTCTCAGGATGTCCACATGTTCATTTTGATGGTTTTGTCTCATCAGGCTCAGCTTCAGTGGGATCCTCAGGTCAATTCCGAGGGATTCAAATCTTCAACCTTCATCATCCCCTGTCGGCATCAAATTCTTCTCCCGCAACAGGAAGAACAGAACCAGAGGTGCGTTTGTCTGTATGTGCGGTACACCACTAACAACTACTATTGTTTGGACAAGAAAAAACATGATCGATCATAAAAAGAAAAATCTTTACACTTATTGCAAGCATTGAGAAGTTTTTCTTACCTACACACCCTCTCTCTCTCTCTCTCTCTACCTACCTCTCTCACTCTCTCTCTCTCCCTTCCTTGCTTGCCGGCTCTCCTCACTGCCCCTCCCGCTGAAATTTCCATAAGCTGAACTTGGCATCTCCTCTGTTCGAAATTTTGGAATCTCGTTCACACGCAGATACACAGGCAGACACACTGTCTTTGCTTCACAGTTTCTGCTTCGATTTTTAGAGGATATGATGGAATGTGTGGTGAATGCATGTTGTTGTGGTCTTCTGTTGTTTTGAATGGGTTGCATGAAGTTGTTACAATGGTGATTTCCTGGAATTCTTGCAACTGTATCCGTCATACTCGGCAAACCTTCAAGAAAAAGGCAGTGCACTGAACCTGATTCCAGATCTGCTTTGATAAGCTCCAATAACAATAAATGTTATTATAATAAAACTGTTTTCCCGGCTTGAAGTAACAGAGGGTTTTTTGTAGTGTAGACACACACACACACACACACACACACACAGGGCAGTGATACTGTGCGGAGCTGACATACACACTGAGGATTTAGGTCTTAGATCTTATGGAGTATCTACCCGTCTGTCTGGATTTATATTTCTCAAGGATTTTCTCACTTTTCAAGATTTGTGAAGCTGCTGCCTGAGCTCAAGGTTCATTTGGACGTGTCGGATAACAAAGTTTGACCCTCGGCTTTGTTGTTTGTTGTTGGTTGGTTGGTTCTTTGTAGCTGCGATTTGTTTTTCTTTAGTTTGTTTTTGCTCTTTTCATCAGGAGATTATTTTGGATTGTTCATGTTGATAAAAAGAAAAGAAAGAAGAAGCAAAGAAGAGCAGATAGACTGAAAGAAAGAATTCCCTCCCCCCACACCCAATCTGGCAATAGCTCACTTATGAAACAGGTCTTAATGGTAATTTTTTAATTGCGGTAATTGGATTCTTGTTAGTTCTGAGAAACACTTGCATCAGAGCTTCTGTGACTTTGGTTTAGCTTAACTGTTCTAACCGGTTCTTTTGTTGATGTTAATGCCTTTACTTGTTCAATTGATTTGATTTAGCAGTTTAGTTTTAATGTATTTTTTAATTTGGTAAGTGTCATTAGGTTTTCCTTTTTTGTTTCCAATTTCTGTTTGGTTTGGTAAATGCTTTGATCTGTGGTGATGAAGCGCCTTAGTAACCTGATGGTGAGGAGATGGAAGGAGAAGGAGAGGTGGAGGGAGAGGAGGAGGAGTGAACCATACAGAGTAGGAGAATATGAAGAGGAGGAAAAGGAGGTGAAGGAGAGACATCCAGGCAGGAGAGAGAGACCGGCTGGTAGATGGATGCTGAGGAGAAAGTCGGAGCCCTGCGCTCAGGTGAAGGAAGAAGAAAAGGTGGAGGAAAGAAAGAGTGAGACAGGCAGGAAGAAAGAGAGGAGGAGGAAATCTGAGTCAAACATGGAGGAGGACAGAAAAGAGATGAAGAGGGTAGCAGAGATGGAAAGAGGGAAAGAAAGGAGGATGTCTGCCTCATGCCTGGATGGGACTGGAAGGCAGATGGACAGGAAGCAGCAGGAGACAGACAGGCGGACATTGCGGCGACGTTCTGAACCATGCGGGACTCTGTCTGTCCAGCTACTTTCAATGGTCAACAGGAAGAGGAAAGACCTGCAACACAGACAGACAGGAATTTTACGGACATCCTGCAGTGAGGAGGGAGACAGGGAACAGAAAGACGGGTACAGAGAGACGGCCAGGGGGACATCTGAACCCACTGGCTCTCCAGGAAATAGTAAGCATAAGGAGGATAAGGAAAGTTTACTGAGACATTATAGATTGTTGTTTGTAATTTGTGTGCTCAATAATGCTAAATCTGATCTGTAAGTTTATGGTTCTTCATTCATTAGGTTGAACAGATTTAAAATATAGATACAATTAATTTATACACTTAAAAAATACAATGACTGCTCAGGTTACCATAGCAATGGTGTGGGACAACTAAGGACCATCTTGGAAACCACCTATTACTTTCCAGCAACCATCAAGCATCCCTTGACTGGTCTCATTGTGCCAGAAAGCATGCGGCTCCTTCAGATTATTTTACCTTTTCTTGTCTGCATGTTTTTCTTTTTCCAAAACAAAAAGAGTGCTTACTGGGAATGTTGAACGTGTGAATGTGGAACAGTGTGAAAGGTACAAAAACAAACCTGATCCTGGGATTGCCTCACAGCCTATTGGGGGTGTGTCACTGTTTTTGTCTGAATGTCTTATTAGCTTTCTGCCACTATGGGATGTGATCTAATGGTACTCACAGCTCTACCTAGAACAGAAAATAATAAGAAAACACACTGACCCGCTCTCTGCTACCAGAGCACAGAAGTACAAACAACAGACAAACAACAAGCATGAAAAGACACAAGGCAGAATGGAATGAAGGCATAAGAAGGAGAATAAAAGCAGGAGAGACAGGTGGAACAGAAAGATATCAGTACAAAAGGGAAAACTGACTTATTTCCTCAGTGAGAACATGAAAGGAAAGTGCTCCTGTTCACCTGAAATGCCATTCTGTTGTAACTGGCCCCATGCCCACATGCCATGATTTACAATTCACGTCAGGAGGGTTGGACCCCTTTCAAACGTGCTTGCAAGTCAGGTTTCTAATAAAAATGCTTTTTTCCCCTCCCTTTCCCTTTTCCTGCTCTTGCTGTTTGTTTCTCTCCTATCACTTTTCTTCTCATCCTATCTTTCACTCCCGCAGCTTACAGCCTCTCCTCTCCTCCTCCTCCTGCTCCTCCTCCCCCACATCAGGATGAGGTTAATTCTTTCCACCTGGAGACGTATCTGACAGAGCCGAAGAGGCGGGAGACAAGGAGGCTGCGTTCCTTCTCCTCACCCCCTGACACAGGACAAGCCTATGCCTCCTCCTGCCGGCAGACACCTCCTCCTGTGTCTCCTGTAAAAGAGAGGCTGGTGAGTGCTGTACAGGAAATGAGAGACAGACTTTTTATGATGGGTATGGTAATAAGGAAAAAATTAACTTAACATAACTGTACTCATATAACATGTACTATTAGCTGATGTAGTATTTAAAACATTAGTATCTAATCCAACAAACCATCTAGAAATTTAGAGATTTAACAAGTAGCTAACATAATGTAAATAATTAAAAAAAAAAATTAAATTGTATGACTTGTTTTTATTTAATCAATTATTTCACATTTAATGACACATTTAATTAATTGTTGACACTTTATTAATTATTTAATGGCATATTTATTTATTTAATTTTGGCACTTTTAGTCCTCCATAATTATGAACCCTGGCAAAGCCTTAATAAAATTTGAATGCTTTAAACCAAATCCTTAAATTCAACCAAAATTCATACATTCAAACATGTTTTGCCATTAAAAATTGAAACACTTAGTAATATACATACCCCCTTTCTCCCTTTATTGTTTTCCATATTACAGAGATAACTTCTTCTCTTTCTCCTGTCTCTCTTGAACAACACTGCCCATTAACAGAAAAGGAGTCCAGAAAAAAATAAAATTCTCTTCTGTGCAACTATTTCTCCAAATAGTTAAGAAAGAATTAAAAGCTCATTCGCAGGTATTTTTCAACTTTTATTCTTGAAAATAAAACCGGAAGCACACTTAGTTAGCGTCGTTAACTTGTCAGCTGCTGCAATCCCGGTGCTGGCTTCACCTGCGATGTAACGGCAGCTAGCGGCGCTCTGTACCGACGCTTTACCACGCGTTTACCCGCACATCAGCAACCGGAGTGATGGAGGTTTAAGTGAAACCCAACAGGTTCGGAGGAGACAAGATTTCAGACGGCCAGGTATTGCGCGAGCTAATGGTAATACGCGTCGCTCATTTCTAATAAAACGACGTGTTGTATAATCCAAACTGAAACTGCGCACCTCCCCTTTTATTGTTATTATATGAAAATATGTAAATACAGTCAGCAAATTCACGAGAATTTGTGGACCAGATTATCTGTTCACCAAATGATTCGTTACACTAGGACACCCGACTGTCCTTGACACCATACATTCTTTCCTGGTCTACAAACACACACACACACACACACACACACACACACACACACTCTTGAACATTTGACAGTTTTAAAATAAACTCCTACCCATAGACTGAATCATCATTGTATTGTTGTTGGTACGTTTGAAATTTTGATTTGTTTTGATTTGTCTAGCAGGTAATGCTTTCAGATGCGATGTCGGAGCAGCCAGAGCCTGATGATGCAGGTGAAAAATAACGAATTTCTTTTGATTATTTACACTCAATACACACAATGTTTTTGTTGCTGTGAGTGTGTGCATCATGTTTTATGAGCTAATATGATAAGGTTGTCCCCCGACGTCGCTGGCCTCTTTGTTTATAGTTTGAACATTCTTTATTAGTTAATATTTAAGCACTTTACCGATGTGGGATACCATCATTTTATTTTGTTTCTGGTTCTGGACCCATCAGTTGTTTGTTGTCTTTCTGTTTTTTTTCTGTGAGTGAAAACCCCCCCAACCTCTTTATTACATTTATCTATATTTTTCCCTTACATATCTGTAAATTAATGTGGCTGAGTGTTGTCATGGTAACATATGGTTTAGCGACTGGATTGGCTGATTGGCAGAAACCAATAATGTGACAATAGGGTAACACTCTGAATCTAAATCAACATTTGTTTGGGTTGTTTTTGGCTGTGACACGTTTTTATTATTGATGACTAAAATTTGATGTGTGTTTGTTTGTTTGTTGTCTCAGCTTCAGAGGAGTCGGAGGAAGACATCTACATCCGCTTCATGAAGTGTCACAAATGTTACGACATCATTCCTACAAGTTCCAAATTGGTGGTGTTTGATACCACGCTACAGGTGAGAGAGAGAGAGAGAGAGACGGAAACGGAGACAGAGCAATCTATGCAAGGAAGTGAGAGATTTGGTGTCAAATAATAAGTTGTGTTTTTAGGTGAAGAAAGCTTTCTTTGCTCTGGTGGCAAACGGAGTGAGAGCTGCTCCACTGTGGGAGAGCAAGAAACAGAGCTTTGTAGGTAAGATGTTTGTGTGTGTGTGTGTGTGTGTGTGTATGTGTGTGCGTGTCATTTCTCATGTTTATATTTAGCAGAGCAAGCACACATCAGCCACAGTCCTCTGCACACAGTCCTCTCTTCAATTCACCATTGTTGTTTGCTCTTAATACTATGTGGAGCTCATGAATCTCTCTCTCTCTCTCTCTCTCTCTCTCTCTCTCTCTCTCAGGAATGTTGACCATCACAGATTTCATCAACATCCTGACTAGATACTATAAATCCCCCATGGTAGGACCCACACACACACTCTCACATACACCCAACTTTACATTCTGATTGAATAAAAGGAGACAGATCTGATATTCTTAGAGGAACAATGATGAATCAGGAACAATTTCAGCAGAATCATGGTGCATGCTTGTATGACTGTTGATGTGACTCCTTGTTTCTTCTTCTCTTTTGCGCTTGTGTGTATGTGTGTGTGTGTGTGTTAGGTTCAGATCTATGAGTTGGAGGAACATAAAATCGAGACTTGGAGAGGTAAACATATGGAGTCATGTACAAATATTGTATTGATGATCATTATTATTAAAGGTGTGTTCTGTAACCTTATAAGCAGCTAGATGATGGAATTAAAATTCTTGGTATGATTCAGAAATAAACATCATCTACATTATGGAACATTACTTTATAAACCTCAGATAATGGTGACCTTTTCCTCCTTTGACACAGGTGTTTCTTTGTGTTCTTTTGTGTTTTCTGTATGATGGTATTATATGTAATAATGTACCGTATGTGTTAACAGAGCTGTACCTGCAGGAAACCTTCAAACCTCTGGTCCACATTTCTCCTGACGCCAGGTGTGTGTGTGTGTGTGTGTAGTTAGCAATATGATTCACTAGCTGTTGTTTTTACTGATTTGTATGGAGAAAAGTCTGAGTAGTGATGAGAAAAGGTCTGAAACATTTGAAAGCCATTTTAAAGTTCAAACTCTCTCTCTCTCTCTCTCTCTCTCTCTCTCTCTCTCTCTCTCTCTCTCTCTCTCTCTCAGTATATTTGAAGCGGTGTATTCTTTGATTAAAAATAAAATCCATCGCCTCCCCGTCATCGACCCGGTCAGTGGAAATGCTCTCTACATCCTCACACACAAGAGGATCCTCAAGTTCCTGCAGCTCTTTGTAAGTCTTCCTCTCAGAAGCCCTAACATGGTTCGGTCGTTGCATGACTTGGACTACAGTCGCACATTCGACTCGACTTTTCAAGGTGTCACATCAAATTTGGACACCTTTTGTTATTTAGTTGTCAAAATCCAAAGACTTCAAGAATCAGTCCTACATCCTCTGTGTGTGTGTGTGTGTGTGTGTGTGTGTGTGTGTGCGCGTGTGCGTGTGCGTGTGTGTGTGTGTGTGTGTGTGTGTGTGTGTGTGTGTGTCAGCTGTGTGAGATGCCCATGCCAGCCTTCATGAAGCAGACCCTGGAGGAGCTCGGTGTGGGGACATACGCCAGCATCGCCTATATCCACCCAGACACACCGCTCATCACCGCGCTGTCCGTCTTCACACACCGGCGGGTTTCTGCTCTGCCTGTTGTCGACCACAACGGTAACTACGGCAACCAGAAAAAGCAGGCACCTGAACACCACCATATATAAAATGGTCTTCTTTTTGTTTGTAGGTAAAGTGGTGGACATCTACTCCAAGTTTGACGTCATTGTAAGTAAAGAATCGAGAAGTCTTACAGTTCTGACAACTGGATGACCGGAGAATTTCTTACATGCGACATTGCATTTCCCAACAGAAATGGGTGAATTATTGATTGTCTCTCTTGTCTCTTTCTGGTAGAATCTGGCAGCAGAGAAGACTTACAATAATCTGGATGTGACAGTCACTCAGGCTCTGCTTCATCGCTCCCAGTACTTTGAAGGAGTCATGAAATGTAACAAACGCGAAACCCTGGAGACGATTGTGGACCGAATAGTGAAGGCTGAGGTACAGAACACACACACACACACACACACACAATATACAACACGGATCGAAATGTTTGTTTATCGTTGTTCTATCTTATCAAGTCCGGCAGAAGATTCTAGCAAGAGTCTAAAAGAATTTCAGATTTCAGAACAAATGTAATCTGTGCCCCATTGGTGAAAATTGTTATTGATGTCCAGGTCCACAGGTTGGTTGTGGTCGATGAAGAGTCGCGTATCGTCGGCATCGTCTCCCTGTCTGACATTCTGCAAGCTCTGGTCTTAACTCCTGCAGGTACACACACACACACACACACACACATACACAAATAGAGATTTAGAGAAGTTAGATATTAAACGTATGTCAATGAAACTTGGGATTTTTTATTCCTACTCATTACTGTGGTTGAAGAATGGGTACGTGTCTCTCCTGCTGTCTCACTCTCTGTAGGTGTGGGTAGGAAGCAGAGTCTCCCCTGTCAACCCCCGGCTCTGGACTCAGGACCAGAGACGGAACGTAAAGCCGGACCAGACCAGGAGCCCAGCACGGACACAGAGACGAGGCCTGAGAGAGATGTTGACCTGGAGTTGGACGATGCCGGAGAGAGAGAGGGACAGATTGCAGAGGGAGACAATGATGTCACTAAACCAGAGACTGACATCAAGATAGAAGGAGAGCGAGAGGGAGAGAGTGAGACAGATACAGAGATGGAGAGTAAGACACAATGTCAGAGTGGGGGAGAAGGGGAGGAAGAGGACACAATAGAAACAGGAACACTGGAGAGAGATGAAGAGAGACAGGTAATTGATGAAGATGGGCAGATAGAGGCAGAGACCAGGACAATGGGACAGACAGAGGAAGAGAGGGATGTGGACACAAATAGAACAGAGGTGGAAATTGGGGTAGAAGGAGGAAACGATGAGAAAGAGGACACAAAAGAAGGAAGTGAGGGAGGCAGAGGAGTGGAGGAAGAAGAAAAAAGGGATGTGTTGGAAAAAGAAGAGAAGGAGGAAGATCCAGCGGTAGAGGAGGAGGGAGAGCCAGAGTTAGAGAAGCAGGAGACTAACGAGGAAGTAGCAAAAGAGGATGAGAAGGAGGCAGAGTTAGAGAAGCAGGAGACTGACAAGGAATTGGAAAAAGAAGAGAAGGAGGGAGACCCAGCAGTAGAGGAGGAGGAGGAGGAGCCAGAGGTAGAGAAGCAGGAGACTGACGAAGAACTAGCAAAAGAGGATGAGAAGGAGGCAGAGTTAGAGAAGCAGGAGGAGGATGAGGGGCTAGAGGAGGGTGAAAGGGGAGCAGAGTTAAAGAATGAAGAGGAGGAGACAAAGCTGGAGTTAGAGGAGGTGGAGGGGAAGAATAAGGCAGAGTCAGATGAGGAGGAAGAAGTGGCTGCATCGTAGCATCATTAGACGTTTTCTTTTTGAGGTACCTTGCTGCACTCAAGGTGTTTGACTGATGGACGGAAGGAGATCCAGAACTCTGTAGGCGGACCGTTGCAGGATTGGTGGGACTGCTTTGAGAGAGATTTGCCAGCTGTTCAGGTTTTGCTGCTTGCTGAAAGCGATGGACCATCGGAGGATGACTGACACGGTGGTCGTCTCTCAAAGGATCATTAATATTCAAATCATTTTTGGTGTAATTATGAATTCAAACTTGAAATATAAGCCAGGGATCAATCAGTCTGTTGATAATCAGAGATAATTCATCGACACTAAACAGAAATGAAAGCCAAAGCAAGTGAACTATCAAATAAGAATTCTGACATTTAACTTTTTCATTCAACTTTAACAGTTTTATGTCTTATATTTCAAGGTAGCTGTATTTACTGTTGTCGCCTAAACTAAGCAACCAAGCGCTCTAAAGTTTATATCTCAGGACCCGTTATTATGGAGGAGTTGGCAGCTAGATGTGATGTCAGTAGCAAAAGGAAGTGTCGGTTGCTTGAGTAGTTGCGCAAGAGAGTTTTGACATCCCTGTAGAATCCTAAATAGAGGGGATTACAAACGATGTGGGAAGAAATGTAGCAGTAAATCCATAAATGTCTTAGGCCACTAACAAAAAACTGCAAATGTTAAACAGGAAGCTCCTCAAGGTTTCCAAGGAACAAAATGCTTAATTGTTCTATGAAATAATATTTTGTGTGTGTATATAAAATTATTTATCAAAGTTCATATATTAAGCAGACAAATTGTTGAATTGGAAGTCATATGATGGAACAATTAATCAGTTACTGGTTACTGTACAGATTGCTAATACGGAAATGATGTGGTTGTTTCTGAAAACCTTTTTTTAATTGCAACATTAATTTGGCATAGGAAGAACAATGTGACTATTTAGTATATTATGTAGAAACTGAGCCACTTTGTGCCCGGTATTTACTCTGGAGGTTTCGACAAAAGCTTTTAAAAAACATTTGTGTTGACTTGTGTTACAACAAAGCTTATTTTACCTTTGAAGAACCTCAACGTCATAAGGAAACACAGGCACAGTAATCAAACCCCATTCTTTGTCTACTCTGTCATCGAGAGTTTAGTGACATTTGATGGGACGCACTTGTAAAAAATGTTCTTCTGTCTTTCTGTTTTGAATCTTTCCAAATATTGTTCTAGAAGTTTTACAATCACCACATATTCCTGGTAAAATAGTGAACATTTTATATGGTTATTCTACAGTTTTTATTGGTGCCTGTCATTTCAAAAAGAAAAACTTGTTCAATATGTTTGTAAAATGTTTATCCGAAATTAGAAACTATCCCAGTTTATCTGAGATGATGGTGATTCTGTTTATCAGATATCAGTCGGTGTACTATAGTATGTCTGTAAATTGTTTAATATATATAAAAAAAATCTATTATTTGGATGTAAAAAATTAAAAAATAATCAGTAAACTATTTATTGTGAAATTGATTTATATAGAGTTGAGGAAAGATTGGCGGGGTATTATTCTGAAGAACTTGGGTTTTATACTTTATCTTACTGCTGGAGGAAAATAAACCACCCTGATGATTTCTTTCTTGTTTTCTTTGTTGTCTGTTTAGGTTTTAACAGTGGCTCCCTGGTCCCCATTATGGTAACGAGAATACAAATCAGTGAGGAATATATTGATGAATAATTTCCAGAAATTCTCCTTTTATTCAGAAGAGGGTTTCAATTGAAGTTGTGCAGCTACAGGAACAATCAGACGACTTGGTGTCTTTATGTAGATGTTTCTTTCGACGGGTAAACAACAGATGGGTGACACATTCAATTCAACTTCAATGCACCTTTATTTATATAGCGCCAAATCACAACCAATGTTATCTTGAGGCACTTATACATAAAGAATATTTAAAGAAGCCCAACATTCCACCATGAGCAAGCACTTGGCAACAGCGGCAAGGAAAAACTCCCCTTTAACGGGAAGAGACCTTAAGCAGAACCGGGCTCTAGGTGGGCGGCCATCTGCCTTCACCGGTTGTCTTTAGAGAAAAAGAGAGAGAGAGACAGACACAGAGAGGCACCGCAACAACAACAACGATGGTAGCAGTGTAAATATGAGTAATGATATTCATACAAATAGCAAGACAGGGTGTTCATCTCTACAGGACAGGCTTTCACAAGAACCTGTGAGATGAAAGAACACAGAAAACTCCGGGGAAGAAGTAAAGTTAGTGAAATGCATCATAAGAGTGTTTTCCCTGCCAGAATCTCATATGTAAATAGTTTTCCACAGACATTAAATACTGTATTCTACTGTTCAACATCTGACCTTCCTGTGTTGTATGTCAGGAGACCCTCAACCTGGTGTGAAAAATAGGGATTTTGTGTTTCAAAATGTCTACAATATTATTTAGGGCATGTTTACATTATGTACAAGTTTAGATAGTCTGAGCTACTGGCGCCCCGGCAATGCATATGGACCAAGCATGGACAGGCAGCTGGAGAGTTGCCAGTTTTCCTCTGGGGCACAGCCAAGGGGTTAGGGTTACCTAAACCTAAACCCTAGGTAACCCTAACCCAAAGTATACTGAGAAGAGGTGCGTCTTCAGACTGGATTTAAACATTTCCTCTTTGACAAATGCATGAAGTGTATTCAGAGAAAAGGAACACAGTACGAAAATGCTCTTCCCTACTACTGTTTTTACTATTACTCTATTCATTTTCTTCAAGGAATTATGAACTAACTGTTTGGTTTACTCTTTCAACAAGACTCCATAAAAGTAATCCCAGAACAAAAAGCCCTTTGTTGGTGTGATTTCTATTTTGTGAGAGATAAAAAAAAGGTTTTTCTTGTAATTATTATATCACAGGCACATTTTTATTGTGTGTTTAGACCACCTTACAAATCGAACCTTACTAGCAAATTCAGAGAAGGAACTTGGATGTAGACTTCATTTGGATTGCTTTGATATTCATGACATGGTTATTTATTTATTTTTTACACAGGAAAAAAACATAGGTAACCATAGATAAAAGCCTCAGGTGCATTCCAATCACTCCGAAATGATGCTTCTTGTTCCTCTACCTACTACCTGTTAAATTAGTTACATTCCATATGGATTAGAGATCTAAATTCCGGTCTGATCACCTCCAGTATGTCGTCTCCTGTCATCTTGTGTCAGCATCCTGGTTCCTTCAGAGCTTTTATGAGGGCAATGCTGAAGCACAAAGGCGTAGTTGTGGTGCGTACAACTGTTTTTGTGCTTTTGCTAGGTTTCTAAATGCGATCGCTGCTAATGATACCATGCAAATGTGCAAATATCAGTGAGACCGCCCGCTGACACTGAAATGTCATCCCCCCTCTCTTTCAAGTTAGAGTGAAACATGATTATCTGCTGCTGTGTTTATTCATTATTCTGCTTTCTTAATATGGCAGAACAAATTCACGCTATATACTATAGTTAGTATATATATTACACCATATATTTAGTGTGCTTTTAATTGATCACATTGTTTCATCCTTTTTGATAATAGACAGAGTCTTTAAATGTTTGTAGTCTTTGGGTTGTATTGGGGTACCTACTGGCCACATAATTGGTAGGGGATCATTTTACTGTAATGTTAATCAAATAAAACTGTAAGTCTGTGGCGATACTAAAAGTCTTAATGATCTGAGGTATAAAGTGCATGATGCCTCAAAATCTAGTCCATTACTGTCCACCAAAATGTCTTCTTTGTTTGCAGATGATGGCCTCAGGTCCTTTTTCTTTGGCCAGTCAAAGTCAAAATCAAAAATCTAGATGAATGTTTTGATTGAGACAGGACTGTGGTTAAGCACAATTTTAGATTTTTTTTTCTCTCACTGAATTAGCACTGAAATCAATGTACACAGCTGTGTCCAAAATCAAAGTTCATAATATATTTTGAGTCATACAAGTTTTTAATTTGGAAGACAAATCTTGATGTAATGGTGTTTTCTCATAATATCTTGATAGATGTGAAGATAGAAGCTCTGTTATCTTTCTTTTTTAATATGTTGATTCTATACTTGCTTGTGTTGCTACTTTGATACTTTCTGTACATTGCTCTTTTAGCTTTATGGAGCATTTTGTATAATTATTAGCATTTTCATAGGATGTAAGATGCATGTCCATATATGCTTGATTCCCTTTTCATACCCCTTGTTTGAGTATACCGTATAAAATGCTTTAAAAAGTTGATGTAAAGGAACATTGCAAAAATAACAGTTGCCGTGTTGTGCAAGTGGTTGGTGCTGCCGTAAATATCCTCAAAATGAGTAATACAGCATATAGGACCATAACAGTGATGCATATACTTCCACAAGAGCAAAACCAATTGCTGAGTATGTCAGAAAGGAGAAATCCTTGTAGTGTCGTTCACTCCAAGCCAAAAGTACTGGTTTCCTCCACAGCGATGAGCAGTTTCTCATATAACATTGTGTATGAAGGGTATGGAGGCAGATCCAGACGGTTAAAACAAGTGTGAGCCCTGAGAGAGAGAGAGAGAGAGAGATTCAGTCAGTTTTACAAAATGGTCTGCTTTGCCTGAGAGGTAGAGCATAGCGTCCAAACAGTACAAGTAAAAACGTGATTTTATAAAAAGCAAATCAGTGTGAACTAGTTTTACAATGTAGAACACAGTCTCAGACCGGATTGAATACCTGGGCAGTGAGGTAACTTTCCCCCACTTCTCAATACAGAAGCGGCGGAGTCCGTTCGATCCCCGCAGGGCAACAAAGCCTTCGTAGGGAACGCTAGATGTCCCAGTGACAAACTGCAGTAGACGGAGGCGTTGCTCATTGTTGAATCGCTCCACTACAGCCCAGAACCAACGCATCACTATGTGACCATCATGGTAACCTGGTGTGTGGAAGTCACAACAAGATGAATTCAGTACAAGGGTTTTACACAGGTACCCTCCTCTAGTCCCTGTCCATGTTTCTGTGCATGCTACCCAAATTGAATGACCGGTAAAAATACCATTCATTCAAAATGGCCTTGTGTGTTGTGTGAGCAAAACACACTTATTTGTCATTACACAATACCATCCAGTTGGCAAATATGGTGCACCTGAAATGGACATCATCCACTCACCTCCTCTGTACTCTGTGTTGGTCCTCCAGTCATTCAGGTCAATCTCCACTGTACCAGCAATGACCAGCTCCAGCTCTCTGGCATCAAATACTGACACCAGCCTAGAATCCACCACCTGACACACACACACACGCTAATAAGCTTCATCAGACACAACGCCTTCGTCTCTCTACCTTTTCCCAAGTGTCCATACTGGAAAACTATAGAACTTGTATTTTTTTACCTCATAGAAGCCTCTGACTAGTGCCTCTGTCTGTTGAACCACTCCTCTCTCCACCCTCCACTTGGCCATTCGTTCTATATAATCCTTCTTGTTCCTCTCAGTCACCTGGAGGGTAGAACCACCTGACTTCAGCTCTCGCTCTGTCACCTGGCAATACAGCAAGCACTGTGTTAAGTAAGTCATCAGAGCATTAAGAGTGGCAAGAATTGAAAATGTGTGGGTATGATGAAGTTTTGTCATGACAGAGAGGCAGAGAGTAAGAAAAGACACAAACATGGTGAGAATGCAGACCTGTCCAAAGACCTCTTCATTGACAGTGAACGTGAGGTCTAGAATGTCAGTGATGTCATTGTCTTTCATCCACTGCAGAGATTGATGGAACTCCTCATCCAGATATTCCAAATCAGAAAGATCTGTGGGCCTGAAGGAAAACACAGAGATGGCATTGACAGACAGCTTACAGAGGTCATATACCACTGAACCAACCAACTGTTTGTACTGACTGCCTGAGTAGAGCCTTGTAGAACGGTCTGGTGAAGAAAGCGTCTAGCAGATATTGGTGAATCAGAGCCAGGCCCAGGATACGACCACTGAAACGGAACCTTGAGACACACACACACACACACACACACACACACACACACACACACACACACACACACACACACAGAAAGAACATTTACAGCACATTGCTAACACTGTCAGGCCCTTGAACAGCAGCAGCAGAATTGCATAATTTTAGAGACAGGTGATTCTGTGTGTGTATATGCAAAATTATTCTTACCATTCAAGATGGTTTTCAATAAATGCTGACATGGGGCTGATCTGAACGGTGTACGTGTCGTTGGCTGAGTATTCGAACAGACCGTAATATGGATTAAACAACTCTTGAGACAGCAGGAAGAAAAACTCCCTGGATGGACCACTATAGTCTAACCTATAGGAAGAGAGACTGTTAGAATATGTTCAAAAGGTTTTCAATTAGGTACACATTCTGTTTACATTGTACAGAAATATGTGAGAATGGCACACAACACATGCACTGATGAAATGCTGGATGTATGTCTCACCCCTCCTCCCCCAGAAAGGTGATATAGAGTTTGTTCCTCTGGAGCTCTTTGCGAGAGCATACCATCACCTGGTTAAAGGTTCCTTCCAGCAGATGCTCTCTCCTGATCAGTAACCTATAACAACCAGGATAGGTCTAACAATGAAGGTTGAAGGAATCACTGCCACTGTTAGCATATATTAATGTAGAGAAATAACAGAACAGAGATAAATTTAGAGGACAATACCTCACATGTGGTAGGCAGTACATGTTTTGACCTGTTCACACATATTCTACTGTAACGAATAATAACCATAAATGCTATCACATTTTGTTTTACAAAACCCTCATCATGTTATACATTTTGCAATTGTATGATGATTTACAGACAGGCTTACTTGAGCTTGCCCGGCCCCTGACCATATCCTTTGGCTTCTAGTTTCCTGTAGAAGTTCCGTAGTTTGGTCTCAAAATCTCTTCGGTAAGGAGCTGGAGCCCTGGCTCTCTGCAACCCTACACACACACGTACGCACACAGACACACACACACACACAGAGAGCTCTGAGGTAAACTTTGCATGTATGTATATGCAATGTTGTCTTAATGTAACCATTCCAATTGAGAACTTTGAGAGCCTCCCATCCCAAAACCTTCTACTAGTCCATGGCTCTGCAGGTGCTGTGATGTAATCCTTGTCTTTTTAACGGCCAACTGCTGGCAAACGTTATTAAACACCTCGGCTTCAAAGTTCCGAATTTTTTTGGAAGAATGAATTACGATTTGCAATTGGAATCTACAAATACCTACCAGGAGAATTATGTGGCGATGAGGTAGGAGAACATCGAGGAGAGAAGCTGAAGCCCGGGTGCATAGGGTGAGACGGAACATGAGATGTGATGTCCTCTTCAAATAAACTGTACAAAAAGGAAAGAGAAGAGAGATAGGGAGAGAGAAAGAGAAGTAAAAAACGTTTTCATATGACATAGTCAACATTAAATCAGGATAGAGCAATAATTCATAGCCCATCGTTAAGGGAAAGCCACCTCAGTGCATGGTTTCTGCCCAGGCTTGGCTGTCGGTCTTGCAACATGTCAAAGATGTTTGGCTGTCGAAGGAATGCCACAATCTTGTCATTATAAGCTGCAGGAGACAGAGAAAAACAACAGCACACCATGAGTCTGAGATGACATTGGGCGTTGCTAAATGAAGCTTTCAGAGAAGGTGCAGTCAGATTTGATCTCTGCCTGGTAGACAGCACGCATTGGCTTGTTTCACAGGCTCCAGCCTCTCGCTCCAGGTTTGTCTGAATTGTTACTAATATACAGGATTGAGCCATAATGGGGTGTTGCTTACATGGAGCATGCATTTGTTGAGAGTCAGGCTGGCCTCGTATGGCTGCTACCAGGCTGTTTCCAGGCCTGGCCATCAGAGGTGTCCCACGATTCCTTGACACATCAGAGGACTGGGAAGAAACAAAAGAAGAAGAAACTTTATCGGGTCAGATCACATGCAAACGTTATCTTGCAAATGACGTCAGCTGAAATTTGTCTTGCGTGCCCTTCTTTACATACCACAACACACACACATGCATTACAGAGGGGTCATGATACAGCGCCGGAGGAGCAGTTTTGGTGCTTTGTTGCAAACTGGAGGCAAACTGGCAACTCTACAGTCTCTACTGTCAACCCATGCAGTTGAATGTCTCCTCGGAAAGATGATGCAAGCATTGTCTTGTAGATTGGAACACTACATATGCATTCAAATGTCTCCAGTATTCAAAGTAAAGGTGTGTGTGTGTACCTCCCCCGCACTGTAGCTTCTTAGCCTCTGCAGGTGCTGCTTGTGGGTCAGGTGGCTAGGCAGCTGGCCGTTCTGCAGTGGGATTCGAGGGTCAATGAAGGTTGTTGCTCGACTGTTGTGATCCACAAAGAACGACTGGAAGACAAGAATCAATGACAAGACTTTTCTACTCAATCATATTCACAGAGGGGTTTTCTAACAACAGCAATAACTGTACCCTAAAATAGTATCAATCCAAACCTTGCTCTGTGTGTCAGTCTTGATCTCCCATCCCCTTGGCAGTTCCATCTGGGTGTCGGCAAACTTGTTGAGGAAGACTACTAAATCACGGTTGTGTTGGTAACGCTCAAAGTTCCTGGCATCGCGGCGCACCTTCAAGATCATGTGCTTCACACAGTTGCTGCTAGTGAACATCCGGTAGGCTGCCTGCAGAATGAAAACATTTACAAGTTCCTTTAAAGCTTGGAGAACAGCAAACTGATGCTTGCACCTCAGATGTTCATGATAAACCACATGGTCATTTTTGGCCATTGCTGTGCCCTGAGGAATCTTTGATGCTCATCAAGTCAGGTCAAGTAAATTATATTTGTATAGCCCAATATCACATACAATGTCTCAAAGTGTCAGAGGGAGTCCTGAAGGTGGAACACCCCGGCATCCCTCTGTGAAAGAAGCGCTGGGGCCAATGGGCCAGAGAAGTGGCACAGTACAGTCAAGTGATCTAAAATGAGCAGATTAAGGAAGGATGGAGAGACAAAATCAGCTATCTAAGCCAGGGGTGGGGAACCTCCGGGTTTACTCCGGGTATACGGCCCTATACGGTGTGTGTGTGTGTGTGTGTGTGTGTGTGCTTGTGTGTGTGCTTGTGTGTTACTTACATAGTTGCTGTGTAACACAGTGAAGAACTCTGGGTGTGTTACAAACTTGACTGGGGGTGACTGGAGGAGAAGGCTGATCTTCTGGTGATTGATAGGGGAAACTGGCCCTGGAGATGAAGCAATGGGGGGAATCCATAGAAAATGACTCCATTGCTCATTAAATAAGCACTGCACTATTTAAAGCTCATTTGTGTAGCTTTTCACAGCATGTGGATGAAAGTTTCAAACAATTTTTCATAGCAGAATTAATCAAAGATTCTTTCAGAACTTTCCATGAATAATTATGAAAAACAATCATTGCCCCTTTCACAGAATATCAACACTGTACCTGTCTGTACAGAATCAGAGTCTGCCTCTGTGCTGCTACTTCTGTCTAGCCTCTGACTCCTACAATCCTCCTCTGTGGCCATTGTTCTCTGGATGTTCTGGTACCTATAAAGGAGGAATGAAATGTTGTCCGCTAGTGTTACTCGTTTCGTTACACATTCTCACAACTTCTTCAAACTAATTGGAGGTGACTACTTAACTCACACTGGACTTAGATCAGTAGAAAGGATGTGTCACCATCCATTCAAAAGGCTTCCACAGTTCAGATCAATATAGAAAATGGAGCCAGTATTTTCAACATGGCAAAATTCTCTCACTCTCCCTGTCTCGCTCACCTCCTATTTAGTTGCTCCATCTGCTGGTTGGATCCTGAGCATGGGAAGCCATGGTTACACTTGCTACTATGGTTCGGGCTCTGCCAGGTTGTCGTCCGTTTGATGTGGTCAACATAGAAAACTCTCCCATGGCTGTCGATACGAGCTTCCCAGTCTGTGAGGGTGGTGTGGGGAGGAATTAAGAAAGACAAACACAGGAATGTCTTCATGCCATCGCTGAATTAATTTCACAATCATGGGATTATTTGCTCATAATTGCTGACAATTAATGGACTTGTTAGGCTGATACCAATATTGATATTTGATGAAGAAAAGTCCTGATTCCTGTACACTAGACTGTATTTGGCATGATCCTATTAGACCATGAACTGTATATAGGTTTAAATTATTTATGTTTCTATTTATATCACACTGTTACTAGTGCAGGAGAATCAGGTGGAATGTAATCTCCTGTGGAGTGTTGCAAACCACTTTATGTCCTTGGACAGAGATAGACACACTCTTCCTTTTAGACTTTAGGCTCCTGCACTGCCAAACACAAATGATTACCTCCAGAACTTTCTCTTAAATGGAAATCACGTCTCTACACATGGGAAACGCACTATCTTGCCTTTCACAACAGTTTAAGAGTCATTTGGACATTTTGCAGGCCCTCATCACTTTTTACAGCTCTGGATTTACACACAAACTCCACACAGGAACACAAACCGCAACTGAAAATAGCAACACTGGTCAACAAACAAACCATTTGGTTTACTTTGGTCAACTTCTGGGCCTGCAAGTTGTCCTTTTGCTGTTGATGGCCTTGACAGGAAACCAATTTACCAATAAAGTGTCAAGGGAAGGAGTCATGCAGGATTAAAGATGAAACTTTAATTTTTAAATTCTCTAAAACTATACTGGTATTGTAAAAGTATTTAATTTTGAGTTTGTGTGTAGTCAGAGATGCGGCAGACACAAACAATGGAAAAATAATATTTCATACCACTTCAGAAATCACACAAGCCATTTCAATGTAAAAATGTGTTACCAGTTTACTTTGAAAAACAGATGAAGTCACTTGTGTATTCTCATGTTAAAGCTGAAGTTAACTTTGAAAAACAGATTCAGTCACTTGTGTAGCCTCGTGTTAAAGCTAAAAGTTTATTTTGATTAGAAGATGCAGTCACTTGTGTATCCTTGCGCTAAAGTTATAGTTTATTTAAAAAAACAGACTTAGTCTGATTTGACTTCGGAGTTTCAAGTGACAGCTGGCTTGACCACAGTTTTGAATTTCAAATTTGCACCATAAGAGCTGCAGATAAGAGCAATTCTGTTGAAATAAAAATGAGAGAGAGAGAGAGAGAGAGAGAGAGAGAGAGAGAGAGAGATTTGATGTCAAATTTGATTACTTGTTAAAAAATAAACTATTGACTATTAATTCTGCTCTTCTTAAAATGGTTAAAATTAGTTTTTACTTTGGACTTGGACCCCTTTCAAAGTTTCAAAGTACAAACTTACATTCAGCACGTAAAGATAAACGAGTAAGATAAATAATTACTTAAAACTACAGAATTCAGTTGAGACATTCCGGATGAGACTCCATTTATGTTACGACATTAGTCTCAAGTAGGGAGGTAAGCAACATAAAGGCTGTTTTGGAGTATAAAAGTAATTGTTACAAAAAATGTAAATAAATAAATTAGACCTTAACGGCTTTAAACAATGACACTGATCAGAAACTATACAGCACAAATCCAAAAACCAACAACAACTGTCTCTTCAATCACAATTGGAATATAACTAACAATGCAAAAACAAACTCATTCTTAATTTTGGATCATGTTTGAACATGTTATTTCACCACAACAAGCTAGTTAGCAACTTCACCGAGCAGACCAAGTAGCATTCAGTCTAGCACAATACACGCAGACATAAGTGCAACTGGACAACACAAACACTGGGTTAGGCCTAAACTTTGACATGGAGTCCAAACATTCTCTCAGTCATAACACTAAAATATGGAGTAAACTTGCAATCTTACTGTCATTTGTCAGATGCAATCCAAACAACATTAAGATCGGAACTATTGTGGCTATGTGGTCCCTCACCGAACACATGATGGTCTGACCAAGAGAAAAACTGATCAATCACTTCTTGTGGATATAACTCTCTCCCGACTACACTGACCGAAGTCAGTTTCATCCATTAGTCGAGTTTCTACTCTTTCAATTGCTGTCTTTCACGTCCCCCATGATGCTAAAAAAAAAGAGCTCTTTGAAAATACATCAGATCTCAATTGGGAAAAAAATGATGCTGGATGTCTATACTGATATGGGCTGGGAAATGTGTTAGGAACGAAAGGATGCCACATTGTGAAAAAATAATGCGGTAGGCTAGTCCATTTTGCTGAAATTCCATTGCAACTCAAGATGGTACTCAGTACTTTACATGTCCCCATGTTCCCATGTGCTCACAATGTCAGGCATGCACACAAGAGGCCGGGCGTTGTCGTGCACCAAGAGAACCCAGGATGCTGCTACTTCACTAACCAGATCAATATCCCAGAAGTGAAATTGACGTGATGCTATACTCTGATTAAAAAGTGTGTACCTAATTCTTTTGAGCAGTATATATATATACTGAATAAATATACACATTCCATACATTACATTACATTATATACATTCACACATCCACACCTGATTCTGCTTTTTTTTTTTAAAGAAAGAAATTATTCTTGTTTTCTTGGTTAAATTAAATGACAGCTTCTTGATGTTTTGATTAGACTCATGTTATTAATGATTCAATTGTGTTAGTTTTAGTGTTAGTTTTCAAATTTTCAAGGTTCTTTAGAGAGGAGACGATTTGAGGCGGACCCCAGGCGGTCCTTTGCACTCACAGATCAAACTTTAAGATTCACAGAATTCAGAAAAGGTTTCTGCTTACCTGTCTGAATTTAGATGACCTTGTTTTCACTGCAGTGCAAGCAAGCACCCACGGGTTGGTGGCCTTGCCTTCTCCTGGCCGGCTCGCCAATTAAATGTCAAAAAGCCCCCAAACGGGGCCAGGAAAATTCTGGAGCACTACCCAACACTCTGCAACACCCAGAAATCTGAAGAAGCAGTCCAACAGGGAGAATCAGGTGCAGTTCAGGTTTATTGCCCACAAATTGTACAGCAATCAACCATTTAGTTTCAAGTTCGGACTTGACAACTGATTTTCTGGTCCCCTGATATCTAATTTTACAACTCAAATGGTCCATCCTGTGATACAATAGCTTTTTCTAAATGGTCAAGAGTGGTTAGAATGTGGGTCTCAGGGAAGTCAAATTCATGTCTGGAGAGATGGCCAAGATTAGGCACAGCTAGCCAGCTAGTGCGCCTCAGAGTGGGTTCCTAACCCTGGAACAAGTGTTGGACTTCTGTCACAGAACTCAAGAGTAGAGTTCTGTGACAGATATTAAAGATATTTAAAGAAGCCCAACATTCCCCCATGAGCAAGTACTTGGCAACAGCGGCAAGGAAAAGCTCCACTTTAACAGAAAGAAACCTCAGGCAGAACCAGGCTCTAAGTTGGCGGCCATCTGCCAATCTTGACCGTTTGGGTTGAGAAAGGGAGAGAGTGAGAGAGAGAGAGACAGAGAAGCACAGCAACAATACAAAATAAATAAAATAATATAGCAGCCTGTGAGATGAGAGAACACAGAAAACTCCGGGGAAGAAGTAGAGTTAGTAGAATGCATTGGTAATGCAATGATATGGATATGCACAGATAGAGAGGAGGTCAGTGCATCATGGGAAATCCCCCAGCAGTCTAGGCCTATAGCAGCATAACTAGGGGCTGGTCTAAGGCAAGCCTGGCCTTAACTATAAGCTTTATCAAAGAGGAACATTTTGAGCCTACTCTTAAATGTAGAGAGGGTCTCTGGCCCGGGACTGAATCTGGGAGATGGTTCCACAAGAAGGGAGCCTGATAACTGAAGGCTCTTCCTCCCGTTCTACTTTTGGAGATACTAGGAATCACAAGTAACCTAGGGGACCAATCTAATTCTAAAACATGGGCCACCTAGGAGGGTGAGCTTGAACTCCAACTAGACTGGTGGGACGAAGTCATACGCAAACTGCACACTGTCTCGTCCTATGCTTGTCTCTCGCTCTAATCTTGTTTAAGGTCGCACACAGGGTCCACTTCACCAAATACACATATGTACACAGAAGTAGAGGACAAATGTGATCAGAATCAGAATAGTTTTTATTGCCAGGAAGGTAAGTAGGAAGTAATTTGCTTTGGTGTTTGGTGCAATCAAAATAAAAGAGAAAAATAAATTTTAATATTAAGAGAAAAATATATCACAGTTATCTTACAGTACTGTATAAAATAAAAATAAATAAATTATAAATTTACAATTACAGATTGCACCCGATCACCTTCTCTGTTGAGGAGGTGAGGATGGACTCAATGATGGCAGAGTAAAAAGACAGGTTGAACTTCTTCAGCTGCCGCAGGAAGAACTCTGCTGTGCTTTCTTGGTCAGGGAGCTGATGTTGAGCTCCGACTTGAGGTCCTGGGAGATGATGGATCCCAGGAAGGACTCCACAGTGTCTACTGGAGAGTCACACAGGATGATGGGGTGGGTGGGGCAGCGTTTATTCGAAAATCCACAACCATCTCCTTTGTCTTCAGAGCAATAAGCTTGTTCTGCCCGCACCAGTTCACCAGACGGTCAATCTCCCACCTGTAGACGGACTCATCTGGAGGTGCAGTCGGTGGTGTCCAAGGAGTAGAGAGCAGAGGGTAAAGAACGCAGCCTTGAGGGGAACCGGTGCTGATGGTCCGTGAGTTAGAGACGTGTTTGTGAGTCGACGAGGACAATAACTAAGAAAGTCAGGCTGGTTCCATCCACGCACAGTATTTGGTGGGCGAGTACGCGCTGTGCCTCCTGCATGTTGGCTTGCGATTGAATGTAAATACCGACCAAAATGAATGAAGCAAACTCACATAAAGTGTGAATTAAACATATATTGAAAAGGGCTATTGATTGCTTTGTTGAGCCACTGAGATCTAAGCTAGTGACAAATGTAATTTCACATTACTATAGACCAGTGTCATTACTTTCACAATTTAAGGCGCTTAGACCCCCACCCCTCTGCCCAGTGACAAGGTCATATAATGACAACATTCCAGCAATACAGGTATTTGAGATCAACTGCGTAAAATATCTCCGGAGATGATCTAGAGCAGTGGAATCTATCACATTTTTCTAATTAATTTTGGACTACAACTCTCCACTGGGCCAAAGGTATCACTCTGAGCTTCCTGCCTCAGTTGAAAAAAAAACACACATCCATTGCCTCACTTAATGTTTGGTTTTACTGTTTGTACTACTCCTGTGCGTTAAATATAAGTGAATGGAAGGAATGAGTCATATTGCGGTGTGTGGGCTGTGTGTGTGTGTGTAAGTGAAAGGCTGATGCTTAAGGCTAATGCTTGCTACCAGAATGAGTGTGAGATAACATCAAATATTAAAAAACTTCGTATTGGTATCTATAACAGATGCAAAACAATACCGTTCTATGTAGGTCTATAGTACATTATCCAGTTTCATACTAGACAATTTTTGTGTGACTGTGTTAATCAAAGCTGATCCAACATGCAAATGAGGAATTTAAAAAAGTATCGCTTCCTTCAGGTAAAATACTTAGCACAGGTACTTGGCAAAAGAATGAATTTACGGAGGCAATTGAGCGTGTTTGGGAAGCAAAAATACAAAGGAACATACACGTGAATGAAACACGTAAACACGGCACTTACAGAAACCAGTGTGATGGCATATGACTCCAGAGTAAGACTGGGAAGGGTTGGTTCTTACTTGAAGGCAGGGCTTGATCAGTGGCAGTAGGAAAATGGTTTAGGCCAGGGCTGGGTCGCAGGACTGAAAGATGGCCAACAGGAGGGGACAAGCCTAAGCCAAAGGGACATCAGAGAAACAGAGTTGGGTATACTACCATAAGGTTAGAGATTACACAATACAACTAACCAGAATAGGGAACCTATGATGCCAGCGGCGTAACTGAAAATAACAATCATTAGGTCTGGTTTTTGGTTGGAGGATCAACAATACAAATCTACAAACAAATATTTGTATTGATTGATTGTGAAGCTTATGTATAAGACATGTGGAGGCACTACATACTGTAAACTTGTAACAGGCTACTTTTCTTTCAAATAATAAGCCCATTGACATCATGGCCGTTAAGCTCTAATGACTCGCAAGGTATTTCAAATGATTTATAGATTTTGTATCGCAATACTGAACATGGTTTCAACGTAAAAGTTCAAATGTTAGTATCGTGACAACCATAATCTGGAAAGTTAACACAGTGCTGACAGACAGACAAACTCTTCACACATTTACCAATTCGATGTTCTTACTTCACCTAAACTGTTGTTACCTTACCGTTGCTGATCCGGTCACTGGGTCCTGGCACGATTGGCTCCCCATGCAACCTCCCAGTCCTTCCCTCTCCTCCAGCACTGCCTGCTTCCCGGCTTTCTGGACTGTGTGCTGCATTCGACACAGACTCAAAGGCACTGTTCTCCTCATCTTCATCTTCATCCTGGGATGAGAACACAGTACTCCCAGAGAGCCGGTTGCTGTCAACTGAGGAGAGGCGAGTGTGGCTACAGAAGCGACTCCTTCCCTCATAACCTGAATTGCTGTAACAAGATGTACTGTAACAGGAGGTGCTATAGCAAGAGGTGCTATAGCAGGACGTGTCACATAATTCGCACTCCAAGCAGGATTGAGGGATCCCACTGTCAACTGCATGTCCACCACCTTTTCTTTCACTGTCTTTCAACTCACTGAGCTCAGACAGACGCTCAATGGAGAGGCCACAGGGTAGAGAGCGACAGCAGCAAGGCCCTGGACACTCTGGGACCTGGAGGAATACATAGGCAAAAAGTTTATCTCATTTCAAACTTGTGTTAAACTCGCAAATTATATACTAAGGAGAGGGGTCTACCACCAGGAGTCTGTCTTTATTTCAGTGTCTTATTAGAACTAATAAGATCACTCAACATACCTGAGTTAGGGAATGGGTTGTGTCCCCCTCCTCTTCCTCATCCTCCTGCCTTTCCTCCTCCCTGTCCTTGGAGGTTTCAAGTGTTGGTGATGTGGAAGTGGAATCTTGCGATGCATTTATATTCTCCTGCTCGTCTGTGTCCTCCTCTTCCTCCTGACTGGAAGTTCTTTGTTGGGCTGAAGGAAGACTGTGGAGGAGGTGGTGAATTCGAATGTAATGGGATCGTGGTGTCTCCGGATCACCACAAGCTGATGCAATCACCGTTTCCAGTTCTGACACTGGAAGGGAGCACGGGCGGTTTTTACGCCTCATTGTTTTGTTGTAATTTGAGACACGGGACTGGCAGGTGCAGGGGAGACCGCCTCTTTCATCACCATCTCCTACTTCTTGTAAGTTGCCAACTACAGCACCTACAGCTTCCTGGGATATGCTGTTTTCCTCTGTGGGGCCCTCAACAGTAGCAGCTGAAACATTATCTGAGACTACCATAAAATCATCAGGGTTTAACTTTGACAGTGTTTTCTCTCCAACTCCCCTTTCTTCCACAATTTCTGTCCCTTCCTCCTCAGCTAGTAGGGTAAAGTCTTCAGGCTGCTCCCCTTCCTCTTCCACCAGTTCTTTCTCCTCCCTTCTCTCCTCTTCTCTATCTACTCTTGAGTTCAATTCCTCTTGTTCAGTAGAAATTACATTCTCACGGTTCAACTGGGGCTCAGCAGATGAGTGGCCCTCACTCATTGTGCTCTCTTTTGCGGTTCCTTGTTCCTTCTCTTGTTTTGCTTCAGTCTCCATTTCTGCAGGTTGGATTGTCTCATTTATGGAGTCCTCAGGTGTTGGTGGCTCAGCTGGCTCCTGGTCAGGTGTGGCATCCATGGGGAGCTCAGGCATGTCAGATCCCCCACTTTGTGTGTTGTCATCATCATGCATACCAGCACCATCATTGTCCCATGTAATAACCTCTCCAGGACAAGCTTGCTCGCTGGCCAACGAGACCTCCTCATCATCTTAAAACAATAGCAACAACTGTCTTAATGGATAGGCATCTATTCTATCAATAACAGATAAAATACATGTGCAACAACAAGAATAGGCCATTTTGAGGAACTCAACAATAAATTATCCAAAAACCATTATATATTTTTGTTCAAGATCTACGATCACTTGGATAGATGAAAGTGTTCAAATGATGATGTTCTCTTTACAATGGCAAGCAGTCAATGATAGTCCTGGTGCTACTGTGGGCAGGAGAATAGCAGTAATAAAGGAAGCAAAACAGTGGTTGTAGTAGGTTACTAAGCTTCAAGTGGTTGTGGGTAGCATTATGGGCATTAGTGGCCAAATAGCAAAAGAAGATGGTAGGAGCTTTGCAGCAATAGGACAGTAGGAGGTTCAGAGGTTGGCAGTGGAGTAGTTGGTCAGTGTTCAAGGTAGGGGGAAAACAAGCATGACAGTACTCAAGAAGGCTAGTACTAAAGGGGAAATCAGAGTATCAGTCATAGATCAGAAATTAAACCATGTGATGTGGTTCAGCCTGTGGAATATATCTTGTACCTTGTGGGTGCGCGCGTGTATGTGATTCTGCTCCTGCTTCTCTAATACCGCCATGCAAAGATTAGCTACCTGGCTGAGTAGAGGATGTCAGTTCGAAGCGAAACTGCAGCTGGCCACAAACATGATCTGTTGGAAACCTGCGACCTAGACAGTAACTCACCACCCAATCTCTGCAGAGAGAGAGAAAAACACAGGAAGTGAGAAGGTAGCGAGCAGGGAGAGACAGGATGAAAAGTGGCGCCTATACTGAAACACACGTCACAACTAGCCATGTAACTGTTCCTATTGCAAAGGGGGGGATTTCTGTCTGCTTTTATAAAAGCAACACAGCACACAGAGACACTGAAACAGCTATACAGTATACCACTTTGTCAGGTAAATCCAAATACTTGTAGCCTACTATTTCATTTATTTAATCTTTAATTAGCATGGGTGAGTAAATGTGGCTCAACACCTTTTGACTATATGATTAGTGGATACTGGAACAATATTTAGACCGATGAGTGCAAAATCACTGGAGTCAGTTCACCAAAAACAACGTAAATCTATTATTATGTTTATGTTTATCATGCTTTGTTTTATCATGCTTTGTTTTACCCAATGGCATGTTTTTCCAGCAGCCTCTGAACAGGAACAGAGAGTTTCCCCAGGAAACGCTTGATAATTGGCCGACTCTTTGAAAATTTATCCTTCACCTCAATCTCCAGGACATCAGTGGGCAGAGACACAAAGTTAAATCTCTGGGAAAAAAATAGACAAACACAGAGAAGAGAGGATTGTACCAGTCAGTGCTGAAATGTTATGGTTGCCATGTTTGCTGACCACTAAGGCAGGTAAGGTAAAACTTGTGCGATTTTACAAAATTTCAAGACTGTCAGGAAATATACTCTACATCTGAACCAGGTCACTGACATTGACTTTGTATGTTGTGGCATTGTGAAGATTTTTTGGGCCGGATTACAGTAAATTGCATAAATAACAGTATACTTCAATTTCAACGACTGGGATTTACTGTATAATTAAGATTACAATGCTGTCTTTACCATACTATTTTCTGCTAAACTTACATTGTATTTGTTAAATATTTTTATTGAAGAAAGCATCTGGCATAACAACGGGCATCCAGTTATGAGAGATTTTTTTCTAGATTGTATACATACAGAAGGGAAGAAAAGAAAAAGAAGAGATTGAAAACAATGAAGGGAGCAATAATGTGTGATGTACATGTGTATCCCTCGTTGTCACATCATCATGGATTTTAACATTGAGACAAAAGCAAAGACCTCTTAGGGGAGAGACAGCATGAGTTATTTGTTACTCACTAATGAAGAGAAGTTTGTGTGTGGGTGTGTGTGTGTGTACCTCTGTTAACCATTGTGGGTTGACAGTATTGCAGACCACGGCAGATCGTTTCTCCTGGCCATGGTGTGGCAGTGAGGGGAAGATGCTATGCTTTCCTGGCTCAATTGAGAGCTTCAAGTAGGGGTCTGGATGGAAAAACATCCCTTTTTTCAAACCCACTGCCCGGAGGTCTAAACAATGGCGATAAGAAAAGGAGGATGGTTTTATTCACTGTAAAATGGAAATAACAAAATGGGAACAACATGGCATTCCAAATAAAGATATTTTAGCACAAATGATAATGCATTTTCAAAAAAGAAATACATATATAGTATAGTAGTGTATATATGTACGGTATATAGCAATAAACGGATGGAAAGAAAACAAGCAGCCTACCTGAGAGGGAAAAGTTAATGAGTCTCCTGCCCCGTCCAGGGTTTTCCTCAGAAATAACCCCTGTCTTTAACACCTGTAGACGGACAAAGTAGCTGAGTTCGGAACTGCCCATAAATAAGATGAACATTAAAACATACTTCCTTCATCCTTACCTTGAAGATGCTAATACTAACAAATAATGTTATACTTAATCTAAACAACATCAGCAACTATGGAGCAAATAGTTAACATGTTGACCAGCATGTCCCTGCAAAAAAATTGACTTTCAGGCAGTGACAAATGTTTTGCAGCACATATCAGATCATTACAAGTGTTAATACAGCTCCCAACTGGACCACACAAGTAAAAGAAAAACTAAAGATCCAAGTCCAGTTATAGTTATAGTTCTGGATAGCTAAGACATGCCTTCCGTACGATGCCAGGGTTACAGACTTACACCATCTCTGAGTCAAGCTGCTGCAAAACAAAGAGAGAATTAAACTTATAAATTGTAGTTTGTTATTACTCACAGGGGCAGGAACAGTCTTGACTTTTACACATTGTGTGGTTGCCCTCAATGCTCCAGTAACACCGTGGTAGTACCTGAAGCAGACCTGGGTCTCAGCTGAAAAGTAAAGAGCAAGGAAAATGGGGAGAGGAGTGGAAACAGAGATTGATGTTTCAGAGTCTGTTCTTCCACGTACACACAATTCTGGTGAGGTTTCCTGGGTCAACAGGAAACAATACCATTAAGATAATTTTGGTGAAAGTATAGAAATGTGTGACTCTACCGATGGTGTCAAAGGGAAAAGCTTATTCAGAACTGATTCTGATGAGATATTTTACAGAGTTAGATAGTCGGACACGGCAGAGTTTATTGTTACTTACAGTTTGTGAAGTAGGGACTTGAGTCAATCTTCCATACTATCTGCCCCTTGTGAGAGCCATTGATGCCTCTGTTCTTATAGTCCAGAAAGTTTTCTGACAAAGCCTCATCTAGAAAGAGAGATGAAACAGATGATATGACAGTGCTTCAACTACTCTACTCTTAGTGATGATAATTTAAGAGGTTCTTCATATAATATTTAGTTACGCTGAGTAATATTAAATAGTAGCTGTGGAGTTGTTTTTTTAAGTCTGTAATTATTAGGAAAACTTCTATCAGTCGTTTTTGTTTTATTTTATATCAACTTGACATGCTGACTAACCAACAAGATACATTCCAATCCAGTCTCCAGAATCCACTTCCTCTTTGATGTCCCATATGACCACCAGGTCTTCAGACAGGCCAATGGTGTAGTTGGAGGAGCTAATGGTCAGAGTGGAGCGGGAATCTGGGGAGACCAGATCCGTATCGCTAGTGGACCGCAGCAGTCCGAGCATGAAGGCCTCCTGGTTCAACCCATTGGCAGCATATGTCTCTGTACTGTAGTTGAGACGATTCACGTCCTTACAGCGCTGACGGGTCTGACTGCTCCGGGTCGGTGAGGCCATAGCCACCAGGCCAAAGAACCGATTCTGGTTCAAATTCTGCAAAGCAATATACAGATAACAGATAATACAAATGTTATCTTTCTCTTGGATTTGAGATCCAATTAGCTAGATATGCTCCTCTCTGGCGTGAACTGGCATTTTTGTTTTGTTTATCATAGGCAACTGCAGCTTAAGGAGACAGGGTAGATGAGAAATCAGAGAAGGTAGGCTTGTATCAGACATGACTGTGCATAAAATGTACCATGCCTAATTTTTGGTATTGATTGTCTTTACTTATTAATAATTGTGAATATGCATATAAAGTGATTTCCTCAAAATTTAGTATGTGTTTTAAATATTATGATGCTAAATACAGTTAAAGAATCTAGGAGAAAGTTACAACTGCTACTACAGAGATGAATCAACACCTTGCTGATCTGAAAATCTCAATCGCATCATTGTAATCCCATCGCTTTACTTTCTCTTGCTGAATTATAGTCCTCAATTAGAGCTACACTATCTAATAAAGCTTCAGGTCCCGAAATGGATGTTTTAAAAAAGTTATTGATAAACCGCAACCTTTACTTTTCTCGATGTTCAATGAATCTCTAGAGAAGGCTTCGCTTACCCCCACTCTGACTCAATAGCCCTTATTTTAAACAAAGACAGAGACCTCCTCTACTGTGGTGCATATTCAATGCAATTCAACTTTATTTATAAAGTGCCAAATCACAACAAACCTTATCTCAAGGCACATTACATACAGAGCATTTAAAGAAGCCCATCATTCCCCCATGAAGCAAGCACTTGGCAGCAGCGGCAAAAAAAACTCCCCTTTTATGGGAAGTTATCCCTTGCCATTGTTGCCATAGACCTCTGTCTTTAATAAGTGTTGATATCAAAGTTTTGCCGAAAACGCTTGCTCCTTGTTTTGCCAAGTATAGTTTTTGAGGATCAAAACAGCTTCACTAAGGGATGCCACTATTCTGTAACACTCACAAAAACGATCTCCAAAATGTTGCATAACTGTATGCAAATTGTTATTTCAGATGCTTTCTTCAATAAAAAATATTGAGCAAAGGTGTTTTGCTATGACATGTCCGTATATGAACGACATGTGTACTTTATTTCATGATGGAAACATACAGTATTTACAATAAGTACAGTGTCATTTCAAGAGAGAGACAGAGACAGAGAGCACATTTAAATGTCTCTTCAAAGTCATCATCTTTGTCTCCCTCCTCACTCTGTCTCGCCTTTGTCCAGTTCTGACAAAATTTGAAGAACTAGTCTTGCGTTTGCGTCCTTTCAATATTAACCAGAACAGAGAGAAGGGGAGTATTTACTCCACAGTTATGGTCACTATGACATCAAAGCCTGCATGTAGCAAACATTTTTTCAAGCTTCTGGTATTTTCACAAGACTATAAAAAAACTGAAACGGAGCTGGGTGGTGTAACAAATACAATCAGGAGGTGTATCAAATACAAATAAATATGTCAAACACAATGAAGCAGGATGTGTGTGTGTGTATACTATGTTGTCCAAAACGCTGTAGTTAGCTATGATGCTAATGTTATGTTGCTACGGGAGCATGCCTATGTTCCCTCAGCCCTATGTTCCCTCAGCCCTATGTTCCCTCATTTCTAAGATTTTTTTCAAAATTAGGCCGTATGTTCCCTCATTTCTAAGATTAGATAACCCTAACCCTAACCCTAATTAGAAATTGGGGAACATAGGGCTGAGGGAACATAGGGCCTAATTTTGGAAAAAATCTTAGAAATGAGGGAACATAGGGCTGAGGGAACATAGGGCCTTATTAGAAATGAGGGAACATAGGGCTGAGGGAACATAGGGCCTAATTTTGAAAAAAAATCTTAGAAATGAGAGAACATAGGGCTGTGGGACCATTGGGCTGAGGGAACATAGGGCTGACCCCGTTGCTACTTTCATCCTTCATCCTCCCATGTCTCGCCGTCAACAATGTAAGAATATCTTGCTCAGTATAAAACACATCAAACTCAACATTTGAGTGATATTACTGTACTGACACAATGTTATTCACATGTATGAAAGTTTTGTATGAAAGTGCCCCTCTCATGCAATATTTAAAAAAAATCACCATCGAATTAAGTGTAAAGGAGGAGAGCAGTCGTAGACATAATTAAATTAAATATATATCAAAAATATGATGCAAACACAAAAGATATTACTAAAAAAAATACTATTATTGGAATCATTTCATTCAACCACAATCAATATCACAAGATTTAACAATTTCAACACTCCACTGAAAAATGTGCATTGTAATGCTGTCACTAACTTGGGATTTTCCGTAAATTGAAATTTACTTTTGATCTATTTACATTGTGGCTAGAGGGAGGAACAGCAAAGCCCTGACTTCAGTACCGCCTGATCGTCTGTTTGATCACAAATCACACACGCAGTCTCTCTCAGGCTTATGATATGATGTCATTTCCACATGTAATGATTGGCAATCGAAAAATGTTTGGATGGGAGATGATTAACGTTAAAGGTATGAAATTATTATCAAAAAGCCAGATCGGTGATGTGTGTTCTATACGGAATATTAGTCCAGATACACATTTGTAAATTCGCAGCCGTTTTAGCATGTTGTCAGTAACCAAACCAAACTGCCGAATTTGAATGGCGTTTCATTTGTTCCATACACGACGGATTTACTTATAGAACGTATGACATATAGTAAATGCAGAGTCATGGGCCGATGCTGGACTCTGCTATAGGCATATCATCTTTTAAACAACAATGGAAATGATTTACCTGGGATAAACTGACTTTCCGGTGGATCATTCTCCAAGATTTAGGATTCGAAGTCAAAGAGGTATTTACAGGGCGGCTAATTCAGATCAAGCGTCATTTCGACGGTAAAGGATGGGAAGAGCACAAACAAACAACGAAAAGGACCGACAGGACATGCAGAAGAGAGGAGCCTGTGATCTCATCCTTTCCTCTTTCCCTGGACCAAAGTAAAGCTATTCAAAATACGCCAAACAACTTCCGGCCATAAATAACCTTGCCATGATAAGGCCTGAGTGTATGTGTATGTGTATGTAATGTAAGTGTCTAAATGTTTGAGTCAGTCCAACTTCATTGTGAATTCAGGCAATTCATTATTTGTACACTCAATGATATCGTGAAGTTGACCAAAAATGAGGCGTCCCTTCTACGACATTTTAAATACATTATTTTATTTTGAAGCCTGACTTCTTGCCTTATTTATGATGACTATCGAACTTGACACATGTGGTTTGGCAAATCACAGCCAATCGGCAGGCGTGTTTTCTCCTCCCTTGCCTTGCCTTGTCTTCGGCTTCCACCTACCTATCCTGTAGCCGCGCGTGCAATTACGTCACAGTATAATATCGATTGCGAGAGAGAGAGAGAGAGTGAGAGAGGGGAGGGGAGAGTGCGTGTGTGAGAGAATCCCAGATTTACTGTACAACTAATATAGACAGCATGTACATCCAGTGATGAAGAGGGAATACAAATTGCAATGTCCCCTTGACGCCTCCGGATGTCGCCATTCTCTGCTCAATGACGTGAGAGTGTCAGTGTGTGTGTAAGAGCGCGAGAGTCACACAAACACACACACACACACACACAAACACACACACACAGAGACACACACACACACACACACATACAAAACTGTTGGGGGTCAAGATTTGTTTTTCTTCCATATTCTCAGATTTGCCCCAGATTCGCACCAATTGATTCCTCCGTCACCTCTTCTCTCTAGCACTTTAGTTAAGTTGAACCATTTCATGCCATTGGTGGTCTGCTAACAGCATGACTTCGAATGGTGTTGGGTTTTGTTGTGTCTCTTTGAGCTGGATTGGTTAGCCACCCCTGATCTCAAGACATCTTGGGATTTAATACGGGATGCTTTTCTGCCCTCTTGTGGCTACATGGGCGAAATAACCTCGCCGACGCGGACGGAACAGCGCATGCGCGAAACGGAACAAAAACATACGCACCGTCAACAAACTGACAGCGCCGCGAGCTCGCACAACGGCGTCGATTGTAGGAAGCTAATGGCGCCTTCGTGACAAACGCATCGCATCTGCTGATAGACTGAAAGACGTAGAGAAGAGGAAAAGGACCGAATATAAACTGCTGAGTCGGACCGGAGACTTTTGGAAGTCGCTCCAAACGCTGCCAGACTCGGCGCTCTTCCTTCCTGTTTTGTTGTTGTTGCTCCTCTATCGTTGAAATGCAGTGTAATCGATATTTAGTAGCATTTTCACACTACGGTTAAGTAGCCTATAGCATTGGAAGACGGGGGGTAAACAACCGGGACGCGGTATGCGTGTGTGTGTTCACGTTCAAGCTGTATGAGACGAACGGCAGAATGTCGCTGAGTTCTGGCGGCTGGACCCACGCCTCCGGTTACACACCGGAGCCGTCCGCCGCGCCCCCTTGTCAATTCGGGGCTTCGCAATCGCAACTTGGCTGCAACACCGTACTTATGTCGGTTCGGGTGTCAGTCTGCCATTCTGGTATTCGGCCCCTGTGTCTTCCGGGAGCAGGCGATGAGTCACTCCGCCTGCAGCTCGGCATGGACCCGGGGAAGTCCGGGGAATTCCGGCTGTCGCTCCAGGACAGCAGCGGGCCCGGCCGGAGCGCGGTAAGTCAACGGCGGTGGCACAAGCAGGCGTGTAGCGAGGTGAACCCGGCTACAGGAGGCGGGGTGGGAGGACATGGCTACATTATGGCGAAGTAAAAGTGTTAAACTTCAACCCTACAAGGGCAAGGTGCGAGCCTTCACCCTGCCAAAGTGCCGTTGAGCATAATAAGAATCTCTGTCAGACTTTTGCCAATCTACATGCCAATCTTACATTCCTGCACAGATTGAACATAGAATAACTAAACTATCAGGGACAAGTACTGGTAAGAGGGAGGGACAGTTTGTTTAATACTGTGTGTGCTTTGAAAGGGGAAGGTGTTCAAGAGTGACCTATAGAAGAACAACGATTGTAAAAACAAACAAACAAGGAAGCTTAATCAGACAAAAATGGGAATTAAGTACCGTTTATATCATTCAGTCAAGCAAGAATGATGTGTCGAAGTCGTTTAACTCTCTCTCTCTCTCCTTTCCCTCACTCCCACAGGCCATTGCTGAGTTTGACTTGAGGACAGTGAACTATGAGGTCAAGTCGCCCAAGTGTCATGAGCTGAGCTTGGCCGTGCCTCCTCACGACCGCATCAGCTTCAACTTCCGAAGCGAGCAGGAGGCACAGGAGTGGGCCACCGTGGTGATGTCGTCACTGAGAGAAGCACAAAGGGGTCAGTGACCTCCTAGACTCAGCAAATAGGAGTTTGTGGTGTCTGTGTGTGTTATTTCAGAGGGAAATAGGGGAAAGGGAAAGATACTGTTGATCCACCGATACTGTAGTGAGAAGTGGGTCGGCTCAAACTGGAACGCCAAATTATTGATTTAGACAAAGGATCCTTTCAGTGCCGTTATCTGTGTGTTCACACTGAAACCCCAATACGGCCTCGCTCATGTCGCATGTTTCAGCCTCAGAGATTTCTAACTTAAGTCTCCAGCTAAAGACAGAGTAACAAGTCTTGTCAGATAATGTGTAAGAGTCAAGATGTTGCTTATCTTTCCTATATGTTGTAATCAATAATTGTAAATACTTCTGACTGGCTTTCAACAGTGGCAGTCTCTCCTATGGACGTTGACACACAGCGCCCTCTGGAGGCTCTGCAGCTTCACAACTCCTCGGCCTTGCAACAAACAGGTGTGTGTATCAGGAGCCAAATGTTCTGTACCATAACCCTCAGCACATGCTCGTGTGTGTGTGTGTTTGCCTGTATTGTATATTCATGTCTGTATGCGTTCCTAGAGGAAGCATGCACAGAGCTGACCCAAGCCATAGAAGCAGGAGACATGGAGGCTGCTTCGGTCTTTGCCACCACGCTGGCTCGTCAACACGTCTCCCTCCAGATCCAGCCCTCTGTCAGGGACTATGACGACACAGAAATCCAGTAAGAGGATGAAACATTTAATAACACGTCTTAAAATTCATTATAAAAGGTTGTGTTTGCTTGATATTGATGGTTTGTGTTTCGTTTTCTCTCTCAGCTTGGCTGTTGTAGTCGAGGATTCTTCGTCTTCCTGCTGTGTCACTGTAAAAGTGTTCCCTCATATGACGACCGCAGCACTGAAACATCAGGTCAGTCTGAAGAACAGCTCACGCCTTCAGACATCCCCTGTCTTCTCTTCTCTCCCTTCATCACTCTTTTCTTTCCTCCGACCTCCTCCAGGTGTTCCTGGAGTACGGCTTTCACCCGCGGGTGCAGCGCTGGGTGATCGGTCAGTGTTTGTGCACCGACCAGCGTTCCCTGGCTTCCTACGGCGTTCGTCAGGACGGAGACACGGCCTTCCTGTACCTCCTGTCGGCCCGGCACGCTCGCCTGACGCGGCAGCTCCTGCAGCAGGATCAGGAGAGCGTCCTCCTCCTTCCCGGTCCTCCGCCTCCCTCGTTACCTGCCGCTCCTTTCCCATCTACCTCTGCAAACGGCCCCTCGTCTGAGGAGTGGAGGCCGTACAACACGCTGCCCCCCAGACTCAGTAACAGCACCAACACTGGTGACCACACACACGTGAGAATTGAGAACTTTGTGTTAGGTTATATAACACAGGCACTCATTGAGGAATCTTTTGTCCACAGGCCCAAACGCTTCAGAGGGGAAAGAGAGGGGAAACATCAGGGACCTCATCAACCTGGAGATGCCTCAACTCAGTCAAGCACTCAGTCCCAAGAAGACATCCAGCCAGGTAAACATGTAGACCAACACCATCTAAACACCGCTTACACACAACGCTGTCACTAAGAGGATGACCTTCATAAGTGACATCATTGCTGTAACTCTTGTTGGTTAAGATGACATCATTGTTGCCAGGTTTGGATAGCGTCACTGTGTTGCTGTGATGCGTTTGAGCCGCTGCCACAATGTAACATTTGCTCATCTGTGTCTCAGGGTTGGCCGTGCCCTTCCTGCACGTACATCAACAAGCCGACGCGGCCGGGGTGTGAGATCTGCAGCACCAACCGACCGGAGAGCTACAGCGTCCCGGGGGGATACAGGCCCGACGCGCTGGAGCTCAGACGGATCCAGCAAGAGAAGGAAGCAATCAGACAGTACCAGCAGGTAGGAGAGAACACACACACACACACACAGATACACACAGATACACAACTGTTATGTACCCGCACGCATGGAACAACAGTTTGTCTCACTCATACAGACACAGGAAGCAAAACTTACAGGCACAAGTGAAGTAAAAGAGAAGTAAACACACACACAGAAACGCTCTTAGGTTTCAGTTGCATTATTGAAGAAAACGCAGCAGGACATAAAGTGGATGGGAGGGGGTGAGACGGGGGTGAGACAGGGTGAGGCTCTCTCAGGTTGACTCTCTTCTCTTCTGTCTCTGTTTTTTTGAAGGAGAAAGGGAGAAGAGAGGTGCTGAGGAGTGCCGAGGCTCAAAACGACTCAATCCTGTATAACCTGGACCAGGACTACTGATCACACACACACACACACACACACACACACACAACACACGCCGTAGCAGGCAGGACACACGTGGTTAGATTACACCCAGGCAAATAAGCAACACAGCATCGTGCACAAGTCCCTAAGAGATTAGAACACAAATGACGCACTTTTACATTTGACCTACTTTTCTATCCTGTAATGGAAGTGTGACTGTATGTACATTATGACATAAAGGCTGGGATGCACCGACACCACCCAGGCCATTTTTAAAGGCTTATTTGCCTACGGTTTTGGATGAAAATGTGACTGTGTGTGTGTTGATTCATCTGGCCAGTCTTGGTACAGTAACTGTTGATCTGAGTGTGAAGAGCCCTGTTTCACAAACGCCTCGAATGTATCTGCCATCTTATTCGTTTTGCACTGTCTTATTGTATATATTCTATCAAAGCAGGACAAATTAAATATTTACACCCCGTGTTTGTGGATGAGTGTGTGTAGATATGTGTGTTTATTGGCTGACGTGTGTGTTTTCAAAATGTATATCAGGACATCCAACTCAATCAGGGCACAAGGTTTATTAAACTACAGGTAACCATAGCAACAGTACTTGCCAGCTCAGTCATTTTCTTTATTATGACAAGGGAGGTGTTTCTGACATATACCTGATTTACCCGACCGCCTTTGTCCCAGGCGAAGGAGGAAGAGCGCAAGGAGAACTTTGCCCGGCTGGTGATGATGGACGGCCACGACCTGGTGCCCAACCCGGAGGCGATAGAATGCAGGATCTGCTACGCCGAGCTGCGGCCCGGAGACGGCATCCTGCTGAGGGAGTGTCTCCACTGCTTCTGCAGGTGAGAGACGGGAGGGGGAGGAGGAGGAGGAAGAGGAGGAGGAGGGACTTGACCTATTCTGTTCACAGCAGCAACAAAATTATGTGGCAAAAGTGGCAAAGTTGTTCTGCTCAACTTTGTATCTCTGTGTGTGTGTGTGCAGAGAGTGCTTGCGCTCGGTCATCATGCTGAGTGAGGTGCCGGAGATCGCCTGTCCCTTCAGAGACGAGACGTATGCCTGCACATGCACCCTGCAAGAGAGGGAGATCAAAGCTGTGAGTCTCACACTTCTAGACTGTTTGAGCCGTCTGAGCCCCCTGCTGGTCGACCTGAGCGAGGGTATATAATGTGTATATCACTTTAAGAGCTGACAAGAAGCGATTCCGTCAGAACCCAAAGCTCCTTTCAGCCCTGTCGGTTGCGTTTGTTTTGCTCCCCCGTCTTTGGTTTCCGTCCCTTCTGTGAAAAGCAATGGGTATTTCAGTGTTCTTCTCCTTTTCTAACTCCTCCCTCCTCCCTTTCCTCCCCTCTCTCCCCGTCAGCTGGTGTCAGTGGAGGAGTACGGTCGCTGGCTGCAGAGGGGTCTGTCTGTGGCCGAGTCCCGGTGTGAGGGCAGCTACCACTGTGCCACGCCCGACTGCCTGGGCTGGTGTATGTACGAGGACACCGTCAACGTCTTCCACTGTCCCGTCTGCAGGAAACGCAACTGCCTGATTTGCAAAGTACGCAAACACACACACACACACACACGCAGTAACACACAGGATGAACACAAAGGAATGATGGTTTTCAATGAATCGGCCCTTATAAACAAATACATTACAGAAAGAGGAGGACAGTGTGTGCTAATCAATCAGACAGAGTTAATTGATTATGAAGAAATGCTCGAGAAAGACAAAATCACACAGCTGAGTGCATTCATGTGTGTCTACATGGTTTTAACCCTTCAGGGGAACAGCAGCTGAAAGACAATATTTTTATGTGATGCATCTTTTCCTTGCGCTGAGATTTAGGGGTTAAAAATACACACACACACACACACACGCGCGTGCGTAGAGATGTCTTCTGTCCATATGTCCCTTATTATCTTGTTGTATCTGCTCAGGCTATCCATGAGGGAATGAACTGTAAGCAGTACCAGGATGACCTCACAGCCCGAGCAATAAATGACTCTGCTGCCAGGAGGACCACAGATTTATTAAAGGTAAACTGTGCTCTGTGTGTGTGTGTGTGTGTGTGTGTGTGTGTGTGTGTGTGTGAAAATTTACTGTAAACCAGAAGCGTTTTGACTTCACCACATCCTTCGTCTTCCTCTCTCCACCATATTCTCACTTTCATTCTGTCTCACACCCCTGAACAGACACTTGTGCAGTCGGGGGAAGCGATGCACTGCCCCCAGTGTGGCATCATCGTGCAGAAGAGGGATGGATGCGATTGGTTACGCTGCACTGTCTGTCACACTGAGATCTGCTGGGTAACCAGAGGACCCAGATGGGGGCCAAGGGTAAGAGTTTACTTTTGGATGTGCACAATCAAAATATGTTGAAATTTGATTTACTAGTACGGAAGCTTGAAGAATTCTTACTGGGGTCCTCTCTCAGGGTCCTGGAGACACGAGTGGAGGCTGCCGTTGCAACGTTAATAATCAAAAGTGCCATCCCAAATGCCAGAACTGCCACTGAGAATCTCAGGAGCGGATAGAGAGAGCGGAGAAGGTGATTCCCTTAAAAACAGAGACAAGCAGAGTGAAGCCTACTTAACTGCATATTGAAACCAAAGCTAACCATGCAATGAGCGTTGCATCCAGTGAATGTGCCTGCTTCTTTGTCCTAACTGGAATCTGTTGGGATTCAGCAACAGTCAGTTACACTTCCCGTCCCTTTGTTTTGTTTGTGGAATGTCCGTCCCTTAAATGAGACTAAGATGCCCTCAGAATGTGTTTTGAGACTATGCAGGTAAAGTATGAACTTCTATTGCATGCGGTGCCTTTTAGAAATAATTGCACTGCGATGTTAGTAGTACAGGTATTAGTAGCGTTTCCGTGGTTACGTACACGTCAGGAAGCATTCAACTGAAGTGGCCTTAAAGTGCACAAAAGCTGTAGCAGGGTTTGAAGCGAAATATGATGAAATGTGTCATTGATATGCAATTTAATGCATAGAGATACAGTAGCGTTTGTGTGTGTGTGTGTGTGTGAGAGAGAGAGAGAGCGTGTGTGTGTGATTTGTTTAGTTTACATTAGTCATCCATGCTCTGTTAATCATACACATCCTGTAGTTAACCAGCAGTGCTGCTCCGTCCAGAGGTGCAGAGGTCGTCGCACCCCTGGCTTTACTGTAACGGTAACCAGTTAGCTTCAGTGTATAGCAGTGTATTGATTCATATTCTAATATCGCTTGCAATACTTGAAATTGTCTTAAACACATTTAGTGAATCGGCTCATAATCCAGTTCAGGAACTAAATTATAATGTGTTGATGTTTATATTTACATGGATACTAGTATTCTGTATATTAGAGCCCTGACTCATGTTCATATTCATAATCCATGTGAATCCATCTGATTCAACCTTAGTCAATACACTACTGCACTGCCCTGAGAAGCCATGATTAAATGTCAGCCGTGTCCTGCTGATGTATTATTGTGCCTTGATTACAAATAAAAACCCTTTCAACTCTGAAATGTTGGATCTCTGTCTCTCTTAATATCTTGACTCCAAATTCAAACTCCCAATACCATCAAATGTGGGATTAACAGTGTGGGGACCATTGCAAAGTATACAATACAACTGAAAATAACAACACCTACTCTGACCTGGTTCCTTGAAATGAGAAACTACCATAATAATAAAGTGACGTTATCCTTTATCAAACTCTCCTATCTAGTTTTCTAGTACGCACTGACTTTTTGGGCAGTTTTGTCTTAATATTTCCTTAGTTCCAAACACTCAAAGTGCTTTGTAGAGGTTAGACATGCGATAGTTACCCGTTCCAAACGCCACAAGCTCGTTCCTTTTAACGCCACTAGATGGCAGAATTTCAAAACAAGATGCCAGCTGACTTCATCTCACGAAGAAATTGCATCAAATCTACATATTAACATACACAAAGCTAAACGAGTTATTAACCGTCATATAAGTGTAGTACTCAATGTAATTACGAATTAATCAACAAATCTCCTGTAGAAATATGTGTGTATCTTTGTAATTACTAAGCATTCGTGACTAATGACTTTGTTAGTGTAGTTCGGCTCTGACTGGGTTAGAATGGAAATTGCTGCCTTGTACAATGAATTAAAAACGTCGTAAAACTCCATTTAGCTGTTAATTTATCGTCACCTTTTGTCTTTCTTCGTGCAAGTATTGTGAAATATTAGTATTGAAACATTGAATAAGGCAGGTTTAAGAAACAAAACACGAGATGAGGTCATCGCGGTTCATTTCACTTCCCGGCGCCGTCCAAGGGGGGCGGGGCTTACAAGACACATTGAAGGCGCTCCAATTTTGGCGACACATCTCTGTCTCTCTCTCCCCAGCTCTCTCTCTCTCTCTTCGTGACTGGACAGGCTAGGAGTGTTTGGACAACCTCGGGACTGACAGCAACCAACCGACCAACAGCCCGTCCATCTGCTGACATGTGAGCCAAACATTATCTTGATCCGTTAAAGCTTCAAATGACGAATGCACGCAAGCTGAATGAGCCGTAAAGCGACGACAAGAGAACACCGAGTCGGGCTGCAGAGTAAGGACATATTGTCATTGATTTAATAAATAAAATTACCAAGTGCCTCGGCGGTCTCGGTTCTCAAAACACTGAGGCGTGCTTGTCCAGCATGCGTGGGTTTTATTCTACTTAAGTGTGGCGGTGTTTTTGTGTAATCTGCTCTTAAACTGACCACATGGTTCCTCGCTTATGCACTGATCTGTATTAGAATCTATAATACGATCACCTTGCTGCAGTTCTATTTCTGCAAATCCAACCTTTGTCTCAGAGTCACGCTCCTTTTTATGTAAGTTAAAGTTACATTTAGACGTCTGACTCTATATCCGTCTGATCGCTCCATTATCAGCTTGTGTTTGCTGTGTCAAGGCTCAGAAGTGTTCTACATTGTTATCAGTCTCATACACACACACACACTCAGCAGCTGCAGCTTGTGTTTGTCCTCAGCATGGCAGAGACTAAAGGGAAGTTTGACTTTGCCATTGACCGGGGTGGCACCTTCACCGACGTGTTTGCCCGGCTGCCAGGTGGTCGTGAGCGGGTCCTGAAGCTCCTTTCCCGGGACCCCCAGAACTATAATGATGCTCCCACTGAGGGGATCCGCAGAATCCTGGAGGAGGTGAGTTTTGCATAACTGCTGCAAAGATTATGACAGAATCGGGTCAACTGAAATGTATTTTGAATCAGTTTAGTGTCTGTTTTTTTCATTTAAGAGCCACAAAATCCATAAAAACAGAAGGAGAGAGTGAATGAGACCGATGTTATGGTGTAGATTGAATGGAAGCATGTGGAACTGGAATTATCGCATTCCTATTGGGAACATTTGCTTTCGATTGCTGCTGTTGAGCTGCTGTGAGTTCTCAACAAGACAGGGCAACTTTAGAGCATATGGTATGTGACTTGTCATGAAATAACCTATAAATCAGATTATAACAAGACCATGAACGTCCTCTTGTTATATCATATCGTCACGTGATAGAACGGCGACCCATGCTTCACTTCCTCTCACACCTATATGGAAACAAAATCAGTATCCACAATGTATCCATATTTGTTGACAGGAAACCGGGCGCGTCTTTCCTCGCGACCAGCCGGTGGACACCTCCCTGATTGGCTGGATCCGAATGGGCACGACGGTGGCCACCAACGCCCTGCTGGAGAGAGAGGGCGAGAAGACGGCCCTGCTCGTCACCAAGGGCTTCAAGGACCTGCTGCACATCGGCACGCAGGCCAGACCCAAGCTGTTTGATTTGGTTGGTGGCGCTCCTGATCGATGAATTATTTATCATCTTATGGAGGAAAGGGAGAGAACAATGTGCTTCTATAGGCTCCTGTGTGTGTTCACTGAATCGGGTTACACACATGTCGTACTCTGGTGGAATGTGGTGGAAGCTTGTGGGGCGTGGCGTGGAGTTTGCCCCTGTATACTATTAGTAGTTCAAGCGGTCACTTATAAATCCCACTCAGCTGCTTTGGTGTTTACACAGTAACAGAAAAGGCTAAGATGAAGAAAGAACATACTGTTACCCCAATATTACCCCGATGATGTCCCTGCTCCATGTTTTTGCTCCTAACCTTAATGTCTCTGTGTATGCAGGAGGTTTCAATGCCGGATGTGCTGTACGACGAGGTCATCGAGGTGGACGAGCGGGTCGTCCTCAGGCAAGACGACTGCCAGCTGCCCAGGAAGGACAAGAAACGTATCGTCACAGGTGTGTATCCAGGCGAGATCACACTGAGAGCACACTCTTGTAGGTGTCAAGCTGTAAACATGAATGTAAACAAATCCTCCTATATGTTGGTGTTGCCCAGGCAGCACGGGCGATTCTCTGGAGGTCTGGAGGGAGCTGGACCTGGAGCGCGTGGAGAAAGACCTAAGAGGCGTCTGTTCCCGTGGCATCACTAGTCTGGCCGTCCTCCTGCTCCACTCGTACACGTAAGAGCTTGCATCTGTACATCCTCTCACATTCCAGCCCTCATGTCATTTCTCTTAATCTCCTTCTCATAATCTCTCCGTCCTTTCCATGCCATAATTTCTCAAGACCTTTTCCAAGTCGATCACGTTCGTATACGGTCCCCTCACCTGTTTCATCATGACTTTATTCTATATTCTGTAATCTCCCTCTCCTGTGTGCTCTGTGGGAGTGCTCCGTATGTCAGATACACAGTGTGTGTGTGTGTGTGGTGTCATATTGCTCGGCTCTCTTGTGTGTGGTTCACTGAGTTGGAAAGTCACGTTTCCCCTGTCCATTTGTTCACTTCTAGTCCATTTACCATTACACATCTGTTTCTTAAATGTATAATTTAGACTTTTTAGGGAAGCCACAGTTAAGAGTCAACCTGGGAAACCAAACCGCTGTGTGATTCCAGAGTGTGAGAGTCTTTTTTTTAGGTGAAAAACCAATACAATACTCTGCAACGGCCAAGTTGCATAAGCGTGTTTTGTTTGACTTGCATTCCAGTTTCCTCTCCTCCCCACCCCCACACACTTACTGTACACTCCCCCACTCCCTCTCTTTCTCTCTCCGTCCCCCTCCTAGATGGTCTGACCACGAGAAAGCGGTGGGCTCCCTGGCGCGGCGCCTGGGCTTCACGCAGGTGTCTCTGTCCAGTGAGGTCATGCCCATGGTGCGTGCGGTGCCGCGCGGCTACACCGTCTGTGCCGACGCCTACCTCACGCCCAAGATCCGCCAGTATTTAAAAGGCTTCACCTCAGGCTTCAAGGGCGGCCTGAAGGTTTGTTCTGTGTGTCGTGTCCAGCAGGGGGCGTGGTTCTATTGTCATCAAATACGACCTCTGACCTTCCTTTTCTCCCCTCTGCACCCAGGACGTGGACGTTCTCTTCATGCAGTCTGACGGCGGTCTGACCCCCATGGATCGCTTCTGCGGCTCGCGGGCCGTTCTGTCCGGCCCAGCAGGGGGCGTGGTCGGGTACGCCATCACCTCCTACAGCCAGACGGAGAAAAAGCCTGTGATTGGCTTCGACATGGGCGGTGAGGGAGAAATGAGGGGCTGGCTTCCTGATATTGTAGAGCAGACCTTTGTTTAAAGTCTGCTGTACGTAGGAATCGCCTCAAGTCATGATTTGTTGTTTGTTTGTTTACCCAAGAAACACAGAGTATGTTGGAGCTTTGCCTTTGCTTCAAACATCCAATTCCACTTGTGTTCTTTCAGATTTTCATCCTCTCTCTCTCTCTCTTGGTCTCTTCTTCCAGGAACATCCACAGACGTGAGTCGTTACGCGGGCCGTTACGAGCACGTGTTCGAGGCGACCACAGCCGGCGTCACACTGCAGGCGCCTCAGCTGGACATCAACACCGTGGCGGCCGGCGGAGGGTCGCGTTTGTTCTTCAGGTCAGTCAGCCACCATCATCACATCATCATCATACTCATCAATGTCACCTGTACCTTCAGCTGACGTGATCATTTACTCGATTTCCTATCAGATCGGGGATGTTTGTGGTGGGACCGGAGTCTGCAGGAGCTCATCCAGGACCTGCCTGCTACAGGAAAGGTGAGACGGCGTGCGATTCCCCGATGCTTCGCCACCCCTCCCCCCCTACCCTCTCTCCTCTCTCCTTTTTATGTCCAATCTGTTCTTTCCTTTGCCTCTCACCGGGAACGGGCACGAGTCCAAGTTGCGGATGATTTAACTTCAGATTTTCCCAGGCCGGAGCTGTAATGTATACTTTGAACCTGAAGACACTGACTCCATTGTTGAACGACCCAGTGGGAGATGGTGTACTCGCTCACTCCTCAGGCTTTGACAGTGCGACGTTAAACACACACAAGAAGCGTCGAAACGTGTGTGTGTATAGCGTTGACAACAGCTTAAGTAAGGGACACAGTTTAATCCGTGCGTCCCTTCCTGTCTCTCTCTCCTCAGGTGGTCCTCTGACCGTGACGGACGCTAACTTAGCCCTGGGTCGCCTCCTCCCTTCCTTCTTCCCTAAGATCTTCGGTCCCGGGGAAGACGAGGCGTTATCCTCGGAGGAGACCACGAAGCTTTTCCGTGAGCTGACGCAGGAGATCAACCTCTTCCTGTCCTCCAACCAATCGCAGGCGAACCACTCTCAAAACGGAGCCGTGCCGAGCGGCCAGTCGGAGATGAGTGTGGAGGAGGTCGCCATGGGATTCATACGCGTCGCTAACGAGGCCATGTGCCGACCAATCAGAGCTCTGACGCAGGTACAGAAATCAGACACACTGCACCTTTTGATTGAGGGGCTTGAGGGGCTTGGTTTGTATCTCCCTTCTTCATCTCCTCTGCCCCTCCCCCTCAGGCTAAGGGCCACGACACCTCTCAACACGTGCTGGCGTGTTTTGGCGGCGCAGGTGGACAACATGCCTGTGCTATTGCTCGAGCCCTGGGGATGAAGAGCGTCTTCATACATAAGTAAGGCACATTCTTACTGTGGGTGATAGCTCATGGTTCAGAGGTAACATCAACCGTATTCATGTACATATGGCTGAAGTGTGTGTGTGTGTGTGTGTGTCTCAGGTACAGCGGCGTGCTCTCAGCCTACGGCCTGGCCCTGGCCGACGTGGTGGAGGAGGTGCAGGAGCCGTGTTCGCTGCAGTACGAGCAGCAGTCCTTCGGGGAGCTGGACCGCAGGGTGGACCAGCTGTCCAAGCGCTGCCGCGACACGCTGGAGGCCCGCAGGTTCACAAGGTCGCTACACTGTTCTTGGCTTTGGTTGACCCTTGACCTCTGCTTGTGTGTGTGTGTGTGTCTCTGTGTTAAATCCTCCTGTTGTGTTGTTCTCGTCCTCTCAGCTGTCAGGTCACCACTGAGGTTTTCCTCCACCTGCGTTACGAAGGCACCGACTGCGCTCTCATGGTCTCCTCTGCCGGTTACCCCAGCAACACGGAATCCTGCCGAGCTGGCGACTTCCGCAGCGCTTTCACCAAACGGTAGGCCGCATTTGCTCAATATCACCGGTTGTGCCTTAGAGAGGATTCCCCTTTGGCCCTTTATACTTTGTTCCTTATGTTTAAACTGTGTAAGCAAACATGCTGCTAAGTTAATGTATCATTTTCTATAGGAGGTGATGTTACACAAGCTTGGGAAACTGGATTTGGCATTTATTTACATTGTTCATGTTCTGGTTCGTGCCCTTTGCCTGTCTCCCTCTGTATGTTCCTCTCTCCCTCCCTCCCTCGCTCGCTCCCCTCCTGCGCTCTCCTCCCCTCGTCTTCCTCCTTCTCTCTCTCCCGTGCCTCAGATACCTGAAGGAGTTTGGCTTCACCATCCCACACAGACCCATCATGGTTGACGACATCAGAGTGAGGGGCTGCGGGAAATCTGGGATCAAATCCGTGTACGAAGCCAAACAAGGACGTAAACAAGGCAAACCAGTCACGGTATACTGGACTCACTTACACACACACACACAGGCATACACACATACACACACCTGAGACAAAACGTAACAACTTAACTCTCTGTAGACGACCAAGTGTTACTTTGAGGGTGGTTCCCTGGACACCAGAGTGTTTCTGTGGGAGGAGCTGCCATGTGGTCAGAGCATCCAGGGCCCGGCCATTATCATCGACAAGAACAGGTAGACATTGATTGATTTCCTCTATTCCACAGCTTAAATACACTTTAAAAGTCATAATTCAAGGCTTTCATTGTCATTATAGTCGACTTAAATGTGTGTTCATCCATCAGCACCATCCTTGTGGAGCCCTGCTGTGAGGCATGTCTGACAGAAGGGGGCGACGTGTGCATGACGGTGGGCTCCGACCCCCACTGCGCTCTGGGGACCGAGCTCAACGCCGTGCAGCTCTCCATCTTCTCCCACCGCTTCATGAGCATCGCAGGTCAGCGAGCGCCACAGCCACCGATGAATGAATGAGGAGTGAAATGTAGTCGAGTTGCATCATCGTTCCATCTTCCTTCCCCTTTACAGAGCAGATGGGCCGAGTTCTCCAAAGAACCTCCATCTCCACCAACATCAAGGAACGCCTCGACTTCTCCTGCGCCGTCTTCGGACCGGATGGCGGCCTGGTGTCCAACGCGCCCCACATCCCTGTCCACCTGGGGGCTATGCAGGAGACTGTCCAATACCAGGTGAGGTGTGGTGTGTGTGTGTATGAGTGTGTGTGTGTGTGTGTGTGTGTAGAGAACAAAGCAACACTCACAAGATGTTCATTTTCAGATCCGCTCACTTGGGAGCGACCTGAAGGAAGGTGATGTCATTCTGAGCAACCACCCGTGTGCAGGGGGCAGCCACCTTCCGGACCTCACCGTCATCACGCCGGTCTGTCTCTCACGCCCTTCATGCGTCCTACGTCCTTCACCTCCCCTCTACCCTCTACCTCACCGCCTCAACCTTCTCCCCTCACTCGTCCTCCGCAGGTATTTCGTAAAGGCGTGAGCAGGCCGGTGTTCTTCGTAGCCAGCAGGGGGCATCACGCCGACATCGGGGGCATCACGCCAGGCTCCATGCCCCCCCACTCCACCTCCCTGCAGCAGGAGGGGGCCGTCTTCACTTCCTTCAAGCTGGTCACCCGCGGGGTCTTCCAGGAAGAGGGTAAGAGCAGAGGGGAGGAATCAAGGATTGACAGAAAGGAAAGTGTGGCTGTAAAAGTGTGACAGTAAAGAGAGAATTACAATAATGAGAGAGTGATGAGAAGGAAGAGATAAGATAACAGATTCCTTTCATTTTATTGTTCTGCTTTTGTGCTTAACATTATTGTGATTGTGGACTGGTTGTGAAAATGAAGATGTTGGTGCATTCAAGGACACTCCAGCGTGGTACATTTGAGTTTGTCACTCAAAAGCAGATTTGTGTAAGAAGTCGGTAATAAATGAAGCGGTAAAGTTGCCGCACGTTTGAAATCTCATTCAACGCATCCCATCATGCTTTGCTCCTAATACATTCCCTCTCTCTCCCCTTCATCTCCATATCAGCTGTAACCGAAGCTCTGATGGCTCCGGCTCAGCACCCAGACTGCTCTGGGACTCGTAATCTCCACGACAACCTGTCAGACCTGCGGGCTCAGGTGGCAGCCAATCAGAGGGGCAGCCAGCTGGTGCAGGAGTTGATTGACAGTTATGGGCTGGCTGTGGTCCAGGCCTACATGGGATACATTCAGGTAAAACAGAGATGTGTCATCAGTGTGTCATCACTAAGTACTCTGAGTAGTGTATTTAAAGTTACTGTGTGTGTGTGTGTGTGTGTGTGTGTGTGTGTGTGTGTGTGTGTGTGTGTGTGTGTGTGTGTGTGTGTGTGTGTGTGTGTGTGTGTGTGTGTGTGTGTGTGTGTGTGTGTGTGTGTGTTTACTCTCTCAGAGTAATGCTGAGCTTGCAGTCAGGGACATGCTGAAAGACTTTGCACTTCGTCGACGGCAACAACAGTCCGGCTCCCTGGAGGTGGAGTCTGAGGATTTCATGGACGACGGAACGCCGATCAGACTACGGGTCCAGATCAATGAAGAAGAGGTGCGCAAGAGCAAAATGGATCTATTAACTCTCCATTGTCTTCTGTCTTACGTGTCGAGTCACGAGGTTCTTCTTTCTTCTCAGGGCAGCGCTGTGTTTGACTTCACGGGGACGGGGACGGAGGTGTGGGGGAACTGTAACGCCCCCCGAGCCATCACACTCTCTGCCCTCATCTACTGCCTGCGCTGCATGGTGGGACAGGACATCCCCCTCAATCAGGTAACAGAAGATTGCCTATATATGACCTTTAAAGGTTCTATACATTGTCCCATCTGAGACGTTCCTCCTCTCTCGTCCAGGGCTGTCTCGCACCGATCAAAGTCATCATCCCACCCGGCTCCATCCTGCAGCCGTCCCTGAACGCAGCGGTGGTTGGCGGGAATGTCCTCACGTCCCAGCGGGTGGTCGACGTCATCTTTCGGGCGTTCGAGGTGTGCGCCGCGTCACAGGTGAGAAACTCCATCCTGTTCATGGATTTCCGTGTTTTCTGCGATTGGTTTGGTCTGTCGTCATTCCGTTTCCTCCTCAGGGCTGCATGAACAACATTTCCTTCGGCAGTGAAAAACGGGGTTACTACGAGACTGTTGCCGGGGGTGCGGGGGCGGGGCCAGGCTGGCATGGACGGAGCGGCGTTCACAGTCACATGACCAACACACGCATTACTGACCCGGAGATTCTGGAGAAGAGGTGAGACGTGTGAAGGGGGAAATTTAACTATGATTTGCCTTAAATCAGATTGATGCATGACTTCCTGTTGCCTGCTCTCAGGTATCCGGTGATCTTAGAGCAGTTCTCTCTTCGGCCCGGATCGGGAGGTGCAGGGAAATACCACGGGGGAGATGGCGTGACCCGGAAACTTCTATTCAGGAACAGAGTGGTTCTGTCCGTGCTGACAGAGAGGCGCTCCACACAACCCTACGGCCTCAACGGTAACTGATCACCGCTCAACCTGCCTACAGAAGTCCATGTAGGTAGATTCCTCATTGGCTCTAGAGGAGATAGAAGTGTCCTTTAACCCTGTGGTCTGTCTGGTGGGTCAGGTGGTGAGAGCGCCGCAGCAGGACTCAACCTTCTCCACAGAGCAGACGGAAGAGTCCTCAACCTGGGAGCCAAGACCACCGTCACCCTGCAGCCTGGGGTGAGACTTTAAACTGGATGGCACAATCCTAATCCTAATACTGTTAAGTTATCAGGGTTACGCTTTAGAGGCAATTCAGCAGTAACTTTCAAGGTACTTTCCTCACCCTGGTTGCCATACTTGATGCTGTAAAACCAAATTATCCTTTTCTATCTGCTTTGTCTGGTGTGTCTCCCTCTACAGGACATGTTTTGCCTGAACACTCCTGGAGGAGGAGGGTACGGAGAGGAAGAGGAAACAAACGGACGACCCCAGAGCAAGCGCAGACGTTTGAACGAGACTTTCCCCGAGAGAGGCAGCGTCTACGAGTATCGAATGGCACAAGAGGGCGTGTGAACAGAAATGAGACGGGGGGGAAAGAGGAAGAGGCACCTGACGAGCCCATCCAGGACAACGAGGCAGGATGGAGAACAGGAACCAGAGGGGACTGTGAGTAAAGAGGCAGACGGGATGGTCAGCCGAGAAATAAAGCAGTGATTAGTTTTATCATCACACTGTGAGAAGCACAAACTACCTTAATAATACACAACACTGCCTGTAAATGAATACTAATAGAAATGTAAAGACACCAATCATGTTTCAATGTCTTACTATGAGCTAAAACACTAAGATAGACAGAATAATTACTAATTCTGATAACACAGACAGGCTCACACTGCCAAACTAGATATGGATCTCATTGCTATTGATTAGTTGGACTAACTTTTGAGAGGCTAATTTTAAAAGTAACCCTTAATAAATGACACCATGAATCCTATGTAAACAAACTGGGTATTTGTAAACCAGGCACAGTGATTTCAGAGTGATTTCCTCATTAAAGGGCTCAGGGTAGCTGTGCTGAAGCTTGGTGGCCTGTTTCTCACGACGCTACCCTGCCACCATGTGTTGAGATAAATACATGACACTACAGGGCACATCATGATGAGTTACAGTCACTCAACCACTTCTACTAAAGGAGTGTTGGACAGGTTACATTTGAAATTTACACTAAAACACTTAAGATCTGCCTTATGCTAACATCACAGCTTGATTTAAGAGGTTTTCACTGCAGAGTGGTGACATGTTGGATTTTGAAATGAACTACTTTTAGGTAAAAACTTATCTTGAATGAAGATATGTACTTGAATAGGAGTTATAAAAAGTGTAAAATGCAAATGAACTTTTTGGTGTTCAATTTTTTCTGAAACGTGTTCCTTTCACAGGGGCTTGATTTCAGATGTCAGTAATTCAAAGTGTGTGTGTGTGTGTGTGTGTTGGGGGGAGGGAGACATCACTTATAAAAGGGGCGTCCCCTCCTCCCGTCTTTGGAACAGGAATGACCAGGGGGGGGACGAGCAGGAAGGCGGGCGAGGGAGTGCAGACATGCGGATGCTGCTGATAAAGAGATAGTGACCACTGCAGTGGAAGCAGCAGGAGGTCGACGGCTGCGGGACTGTTGATGCAAATCAGCTGTGTGTGTGTGTGTGTTGGTAACTCCAGTGCATAAGATTGTGTCCTTGTTTATGAATCACAATTCCTGTGTTAAAACCCAGTACCCACTCACCTACAGATGATATTATGTTGATCACCCAGGTGAAAGTGAGGGTAAACTTTAAATGTGGAACTTTACAGAAGCCACTGATAGAAAGGCGAGAACCTACAAAACTTCTGGCAAATTTCACCCCTTTAACTCACTGAGTAAATCTGTTGTTTGCTCGAATCGCTTTACAGTTTCATTTCAAGCACTTCATCACAATCAAAGCACTTTTCAAACCTTGAAAACACATTGAAATTAAAGTGTTTTCAAGGATTTCTGGCACCTATACGAACCCTGCAGGGCAACTTAGACAAGAGGAGCAAACAAGCCGGTCAGGCTGAACAACAATCTACACAAACACGCTAAAACTGACACTCCAATCTAGGCAAATGAGCAAACACACGACAAAAGGCAAGAAGCTGTTAAACTGTGCAGCTTCAGTTACCATAGTTACAACTCTTGAGCAGAACATTTAAAATAAACAATTTTATTACATACCCTGTTAACATATTTTCATACTGTGGCTTCTGTGCAGTTTGGAATTCAGCTCACTAGTTGACAAACAAGACAAAAAAACATTCAACTGTCTATCAAGATAGAGGAGGAGACACCATGATGACATCACAATAGTGCAAATTCCCAACAGTGCAAAGCCCTTGTGAAAAATCTGAGGTAGATAGGAGTGGATGTACACTTTAAGGCAGCTTTCTCCAACATGTTGAACCTGTAGAAGTTTTGCAAATTGAATAGAACCCAAACATTTTACATTTTGGAATCTTGGCACTGCATCACATAGAGGTAAAGGGTTAACCGACAGCGTTTAGTAGCAACAGTGTGAAATGGCTTTACTGTTTCCTGCACTTGGGTCCTAAAATGATTTTATTCACAAAATATCTAAAAAGTTCTCAAATTCCTTGTTTTTATGTTTAAAAACAAATCCAATCCTCAAAACTGCTTTAAGCCCCTTTACAGTAACAGAGGGATGATATTGGGTATTGTAACTTGTACTGTATAGGATCAATACACTAGGTGCTGAAACACACACACACACACACGTTGCAACTTTCATGAACACACAGATCTATGCACAAACATTGACAAAAAGAAAAAGACGTTGCCTTCTGTTCCTGTATTGCTACATTCTATGCAGTATCATCCATTAAAACGAGAACGTATTCCACAGTTGATTGTCTCTAAAACCCTGTTTATTACAATATACACTTTCATAACACTGATGGAGGCAAATCCTTAAAAACATTCAACAGTCAAAATACACAAAACAACATTCAAAAGGCAATTTCTGTTAGAAAATAACACCAATAGTGCAAATCAGACTGGCAGTGCAAAGACTCTGTTCATACATGGACCGTTTCATTGAAAAACTGAGGTAGATATTGGTTTAGCTGTATAGTTTCCATGAGGTAGAACGTCTCCAATTTTTAAGCCCTGTATTACTGCACAAACTGACAAAATGTGGATAAAAGAGATGCCATTGTATTTGACTTAAAGTAGATCGGTGTCTCTGCAAAACAGCTAGCTTCCCTCTTGTCTCGCTGTGGTGTGGCATCCTTGCATTATTAAGCTGTCGTCGTGGCTCAGTTTGACAGTCAGTGTTTCAGAGAGGGTCAGTACTGAGGGTATCTGTTGAGGGGGGGCACATTCTGTATGGAGTACTGACTGGGCGGCTGATGATGCGGGTGAGAGTTCTGATTGGTGGGTACCAACACATCAAACACACTCTTGTTTGGAGGCACAGACTGCAGCATGTTGTCCAGGTCCATGATGAGGGGAGGGGCTTGGACCCGGCCGCTGGGGAAGATGGGCCAATAGCTGTGGCCTAAGAAGTGGCCAGGGCCCACAGGAGAGCTCCCATAGCTGTAAAGGGGGAGACCGCCGTGCAGTGGCACCAGAGGATTCCCGTTGAATCTCATGCTAGGCGGAGCGACGGCATTGGGGGGTGCGTATTTGGCGTAGGACGTAGGCAGCTCCCATGGAGGTGCAAGAGTCTCCCGCCGGGCCGATTTGTGCAATGGCGGCTTGTAGTCCACATAACCATCTGAACCCGACTCGCCATCGGGAGGTAGACGCTTACCGGAATGCCACACCCCCTTCCATTCTTCATCCGAGGAGGAGGTGGAGGCGGGGCTGGCGGAGCTGGCAGAAGCACTACGAGCAGAGCCGGTATAGCGAGATTGTGGAGGAGGGGAGGCCCGGTGGCCCCCTGCCTCCCCCCAGCAGTCCCTGGTGGGAATATCTATGTCACCAGTGGCACTGCTTGGTCTCAGGCTGTGCAGCAGCGAGTCGATGGCGAAGGACGAGTCCAGCTTGGGTCGGTACAAGTCCTCCTGCGGCGGGGTTGGGTTTCTGGGGCGGACGCAAGGGAGGGAAGGCGCGGGAGGTGCAGGGGGTGGCTCAGAGTCTGGCTTGTGGGTCTCTCCGTGCAGGATGTAGGGCGCCAGGTCCTGTGCGAAGATCGTCTCGTCCTGTCGTGACACGGCCGTGTTCTGCCTCTTGAGAAGCTCCAGGGGCACGCGGCTCAACTCCACAGCCCAGTAGTTGCCTTTGCCCTGAGGTTTCCCTGGGTCCTTCAGCACCTACAGGAGCATGGTGAGACAGGGAGATGAGTCAGGCTCTACAACCTCAACAGATTATCAACTTGTACCATCAGAGAACAGTTGTGGAATATATGCATTTCTCCTTTTAGAGGTTTGACCCATGCTGATCTACAGGAACAACCTTCACCCTCTAAAAAGCCAGAGACATGAAACCCAAAATGTTTTACAATATTGCCATACAAACCTTAACAAAGCAGTCGTAGGAGGAGAGATTGTGTCGCACTGAATCCCGCCAACCCTTGTAGTTTCCTTTGAAGAAGGGGAACAGGGTGCTGATCTCCTTCAGAATCTAAAAATAAAGAAAAGTGTCAAACATATGCAAAGAATATGATACTTGCCTTCAAAATGGATGTGGTGATCAAGCTTACACACATATGAAATTTTAGAATAACTTGTATTGTCAGTTTTTTTGAAGTAGAAGACAAGGAGATACCGACCGAAATGTGACTTAAGCCAGCGTAGATACTGTATGTTATCACTCCACTGCCCCTGATACAGATCAGTGTCTGGTTTCACTGGGGTCTCCTCTTATCAAAACAAACTAAGAATGGCATGGCTGATGGTCAGTGAAGTGTCACCGAGGGGTTTCTGTTTTGAGTCACTTTAACAGTGAAGATCAGATATCAGTGTGTGCTATCAAAAAATGCAGAATCATGAAATCAAGTTTTTTTTTTATCTGTAATAGGTTTGATAATATCACAGATCCCTTAGGATTCACTAGATTTGTACTTAAATGTAAATCCGTGGAAAGGCACCGTGCGTAAAAACACCATGCGTCCTCTCCAAACATTCCACTGCACTCAAATATTAGAGATATTAAATAATGTTTACCTCAGATAACGTCAATTTCTTCTCTGGAGATCTTTGGATGACCATCGCGATCATGGCCAGGTAAGAGTAGGGCGGTTTCGGGTACCGCTGGTAGTTCTTCTTCTTACCGGCACCGGCTCTGCCCTTCTCTCCATTCCAGCTTTCTTCATTTGCGCTCTCCTTTTTCACATCTTTGTCACTCTGAGCGTCCTGGTATGGGATCTCCGGCGGCGCTGCTGTATCCATGAACGCCGCGGCGCCGGTGAGGTGTTCGGGGCGCGCAGCGGGCTTCTCCATGCGGGGCGGCTGCTGGGGAACCATCTGCGCCGGGTAGTGAGGCCAGTGTTGGGCTGATGGTGATGATGATGAGGAGCTCAGCGCTACGCGACCGGGCGAGAAACTCTGCGGATCATGTCTGCTGAAGTCAAGGTGAGGGTCGCAGTGCGCTCTAAGGTGGGAGAGAGCGGGTGGTACCAACAGGCTCTGCTCCAGCCACAGCTTTGTCATGCTGATCAGCCGAGGAGGGGGAAGATCGGCCCGCTTGATCGGCCAGGAGGACGCAGGGGGGGAGGGACGTCAAAGAGCCGGTCCTTAACTTCTGGCAGACTGGTGGCTCCAGGCTGACTCTATTTGAAGAGCAAACAATTAACAGTTTCATGTAAATCCCGCTGCGTAATCGAGGGCAGAATGACGCGTTATCTGAGAGCAGAATAACTGATCGCCGCGGGGGGTTGGGGAGGGTCCGTGTACAAGCAGAGAGAAAGGCAGTAAACGTGTAAATAAACCCTATGGTAACATCAACACGCCACTTATAACGCTGCGAGGCAGTTTGCTTTGGAAACTGGGCTTGGAACATTATAATGTTCAGAGGGCCTGAGGGGCGTGTTGGAAAGAACATTAAACACCAAATACCCATAAATTACAACTTTAAAGCTTTCGGACAAGAGACAAACATCATCATATTTAAACATGTCCTATATTAAGTCTATAGTGAACATATTTTCTCTATTTTGAGTGCGTGTGCGTGTGTTTGTGAGCGAGAGAGAGTGTGTGTGTGTGAGAGTGAGTGAGAGAGATGGGGGGGAGCAGAATAGGGGGATTTCGATTGAAGCTTGCATGCAATCAACAATTTTTGGTGAGCAATAAACATAGGAATCGCTAATATACAAACAGAGTAAAAGATAAACAACGAGTTGGTGACACGAATATGTGAAGCTTTGTATTTAACAGGCTACATTAGTCACATATTCTTTATTTTAAATGGATTTGAGTCCATTAAAATGACTTTAAATTAAGATTATATTTCAGAATGATTGCACTTACTTCATCTGATTCATTCCAGGTAAACTGTGAGGACTCCGATTTATAATTTAAAACAATTGGGAACGAATTTAAACAGAAAATTGGCCACCAGATTGGAACTGTGACGAAATGATTTAAGATGCATTATTGTAATACTGTGATGGCGCACAGGAGTCATGGAGGGGAGGGGGGTTTGGGCACAGTGGGGTCTCTGGGGGAAGAGCATGCAGGGGTGTCATTCAGAGTGAAAGAATAAGTTTCGGGAATGCGCGTCTTTTGTTCAACTTAACGCAGTGCTAATGTGCAAACTCTTGTTTCCCAGCAAGACAGCGAAAACAAGTTGGATTAGCAGCTCCCCCATCGGCCGAGTGGAGACGGTTCCTTCCCATGGAGGCTGCTTTGCATGTGAGGAAATTCGGGGGGGCATTCAACGCCTTCTGCGGCCATTCCAACGCTTACAAGCTGCTAAGTGGCCCAGTTGGACAGAAACATTCACACCTCAAACTATCGCTCTTATTTTCATCTACTTTACTTGATTTATTCTATTTAAAGTAAATGAACTATTTATGGTTACTTACCGATTGCAGCAGTGGAAAAGTGAGCAAAAGGCAGGTCAGCCAATCCCATTAGGAAGCACTGGATCCTTAATCCTTATCATTTATAGTTATATCATTTATTTAAACCGTTTCTTATAAACCAAATTAGCATCAAACTCTTACCTCGTGGATTTACGGCGTGTGTTGTTTTTTTTACTCGCCACTCAAAACGTTTTCCAGCCCAAACAACTTTCCTGACATGTGAGTTCCAAACTTTACCCACCTGTTGCAAATTGCACCAGTGACAACACTCAGTCTGTCGCCCCCTAGTGGTTTCACTGTAAACTTCACTCTGTATTTACTTTGTTGGGAATATTGTTGATTCCTCTGTTCAAACTTCTTTATATTGGCTACGTGGTAATGTTTGCTTACCGGTGAAAGTAGACAAGTTCAGACAAATCCCACTGACATTTGTTTTGCACATTGTGGAGGCTATTCTTTGTGAGAGTGCTCAGTGCTTATTTAAATACGAACTATCTATTTCCTCCTGTCTGCCACTTAATAGGTTTTGGCTGGATTAGTGAGACACGCATGAGAAGAATGGAGAATCTGTATGAATAGGATCAAATCCAGGACAAGGCCGTTCACATATAGGCTGATTGTGTCCGGACAAATCCCCTCTAAGCAGTCCTAAGATGCACCCAGATACTTAGACAGGACAGAATGAAATGTAGCCCCTGCTGTGACAGAGAGACGTAATACGTGCAAGAGTATATACACAAACTAAACTTTGACTCTTGAAGCATGTGTTTGAAGTAAACTTAGAATTTGAGGTATTATGTGGAATTAATCCTAAAGAATCCTACAAAAAGTTCTCTGAATTGTAAACTTCTTGGTTGCAGGACTTATAAATGGAACTCTGTGTTAGCGTTTAGTTTATATATATATTTTGTTTTTTTCCATTGCTCATTTGATATGTGTAGGATTTAAAGTGTAGGACTAGAAAAAAGTAACAATATCTTGAACAATTTCCTGGCCGGGTCTCTGCAGAATGTCACTGCTGTGTAGGACTGGCCGGGTTACTGCAGGGGTCAGCAGATCACAGGTCATCTCCATCTATCTGTTTCTAGGTTTTGGCAACTACTCTGTTTCTGCTGGGAGTTTTCCTTTGGTCAGATCATCCAATTACTAAAAAATTCCACCAGAATGGTTTGTCATACTGCAGGTTTAACAGTGGGAATGTTAATCTAATCTGTTATTAAATACAGTTCAGTTCAGCAGTGCAGCTTTACAGTTCAGCATAGAAGGAGCAAAGCACTGTGGACACAGCAAGCTCGAGTTCATCCGCTTTTTAATAAACTGTTGTTAGGACATTAAAGGAATATCACTGGACTGAAAAATAGAGATTGAAGATGTTTTTGAAAAGAACACACACAACAAACAGCAGAGTGGGACCTCCACTTTTGACACTTTCACACATTCAAGCAGTACAATTGTGTTGCAACAATGCTGTTACAATTACATTTCACTGATCAACATAATTCTGAATGATATGTTGTATGTTCGTAAAGTTAGGGCAAATGTCCAAAGTATGTAAGTGGGTTGACTGAGACGTTCTCAGTCTAGTATATAATAGAAAGAGTGAATTAATGGATGTTGTGCTTATTAGTTTTCAACACAATTTTCTACCAACAATACTGCATGGATTTAATCCCGGTTTCACAGAAGTCATGTTGAAGTTTGTGATCCCACCGATTTGTTTCGCTACTGGAGCCTTTTTTATGTTAAAGCAACTCAATAACCGCTGCACACTGGTCTTGTTTGTTCATTCAAAATGATTAATTCCAAATCGTATTACAAAATACTACAACCCTCGTTAGGTAGGTGAATGTTTACACAGGACATCAAATCCTCTCCTTTCCCTCTTGCTCCTATTTCTATGCGTGTGGCGGTGGCGCCCCCTCCTGGTGCGGAATGGAATGGAGGCGGGGGCGGGGGCGGGGGAGGAGGGCGGCGCGAGCGGCGGCGCGGTTGTTATGGTGAAGCATTTCCCCTGAGGACGGGTTGGAGCGAGGGGGACAGCGGTCTGTTCCTACTCCGTCTCACCGACACGAATGACAGACAACGCCGGCGGACTCAACAGGTAAGACGCGGGGACATTTTTCCCTCCACTTTCCCCCCGGTGTTTTACCCACCGGAGGCGTCCCGGCGAGGCGGCGGAACACCGGTACGACTTTCACTGTCGAGTACCGTGAAACACAAGCTAACCTGAGCCTAGCGTGACATTAGCACGGCATCATTCAGGTAGCGCGCCGCCGCAGGTGTTTCTAATAAATATCAAGTAAATGTTAATATTACTTCGACTTGTTTTAACTAAACTTGTACCTATTTGCGTTGAATGAAGCCAGGTAACGGGAGAAAAGTGTTACCTGACTAACTAGCCACCTGTTGACTGTGTGGGCCAGTAGGTTAGCTAATCCGCTACACACGCGAACAAACACTACCAGTATTGTTGTTAGCACTTGTATGACCTTTTACTCGCTTCTCACTACTTTAATTAATACTGTTCATGTATGTTTCAGTTTATGTTTATCGTCTATTTCCTGAATGACCTTATTAAACTACCGCAGCTGCCGCTTAAAGTACTTTACAGTACAAATCGCGTTATCATCTGTTGTATCATAAATCCTTTTTGACTTTGAGTTATAGTTCAGTTCATAGATTAGGTGACATTTGTAGTCTGAAGTATATGGGATGTAAACTTAATATACTTCTAATTCAATCCAGTATAGTGTAGTATAGTATGCAGTACATGAAAACGTATATATTGTGATGAATGGACAAACTTTACAGCACTTTACAGTATCTATACATCCGGCTATACATCAGAAACACTTGTGAAACATTATATCCTGTAATAGAAATGCATTTCATGAGTCAAATCATAGTTGGTGTTGTGCTGTCTCACAGCAAGGAGGTCTTTCTTTTCCCAGTTCTTCCCAGTTCCCTGTTCCTTCATGGCACTCCAGTTTCCTCTCAAAGTCCAAACACATGCCTGCTTGTGAGAATCCAAAACACTTATTTGCCTGTAGGTCTGGATATTCGTGTGTGTAAGCCCGGCGTTGGAGCGGCGGCCCGTCTCCGAGCCTTGGGATAGGCTTCATGAATAGATTTCTCGGTGTATGTTATTGTGCCTCTATCTCTTCCTATGCAGATGTAGCAGTTTAGAGGAAAAATAAGTTAATGATTCATTCAGAATAGGTGATTTTGTTTTATTATCGCTGACGAGAGGTGGTATAGGTCACAGACTTTGCTTTAACTCAAGCCTGCCTATTCTTCAAATGTCAGTGTGTCGCCTTCTCACAAGTGTAGCCACATGTGGTCAAAGTGCTTCTTCAAAGCTCTGCCTTGGTATGTATGGTCAAATATTTGCAGGTTTCACAATGTCAACCAAGATTAGCATGTAGTCGTGCCTGCACACACACACACACGTGAAGGAGCCGGGGCGAACCATTTGGGATGTGTGATGTTATAAAGCGCTAGAACTCAGCTCCAGTAGATTGTGTTATCTGAGAAGTCTTGTTTCCGACACAGTGAAAGTCCTCAAACTACTGTTTAACCTTTGACATTGTTGTAAAAAAATTATGCCTTCATTATTTTATCTGAGGTAATTATAATAGGTGATGATGGCTGGATTCAGAAGGACGCGGTCTCAGCTGTGTATTACCGGGCTGAGTACCAGGAATACATAAACATCTAATTTTAAACCACTAGATTTAAACCATTAGAATGAGGAATTTACTGTAGTCTGTTAAATATGTTGCAGCCTTATTGTGGCCATTGTTGGTCATATTATCATTGCGTCAGTCAGACTCAGTTCCTTCATGTATGAGAGGTTCTACAGGTGGATCTCATATCCATCCTCTGGTCCTGTAGGCACCAGTTATAGACTCTGTGTGCCTTTATTTCTCTCCAACTCTCCTCCTCCTGCAGGATGTAACCTTGCTTCCTGGGCTGAAGCAGTCCGAGTAGTTACAGTTGGGTTAGTCAGGCTGTCTCCTCCCCATCCTTCCTTCTATCTCTCCTTTACATTCTTTCCCCTACATCCTCTTGCCCTCTCGCTCCATATCCTGCACTCCAGAACAACTGACTCTCTCTCCGTTTATCTCCACATCTGCCTTTATTACTCCAATGTTTGGCCTTATAACACTCTCTCTTTCGCTCTCTCGCTCTCTCTCTCTCGTCCTCTGGCATTGCAGGGATTGCTGGGTGATTACATAGAGCAGCTCAACCCTTTACACATGACAGGACTTAAGTCCACATCTCCTCAAGTAGATCTCCTCCCCCTCGTTTCTGCAATCTTTTTTTTTCGCCTTCTCTTCCTTCTTGAATGTTTGGCAGGCAAATTAGGTCACTTGGCATTAGTTCATATAGCCAAAATGGCCAAACTGCAAACCCATGAAATCATCCTGGCTCACTTATCTGGTGATTATGCACAAAGTTATGTTGTGATGGTTAGGGGTTGGTAAACTATGAGTGAGGGCATGAAGTGCAGAGTCAGCTTATTTCCTAATTTCTCGCTGCTTTAAGACCGAGTAGAGGTTTTAAGCTGTGTGTTCTCAGCGCTCGTAAGTTCAGTCACAAGCTTTTCCCCCGGAGGTACCACCCTGTGTGTGTGTGTGTGTGTGTGTGTGTGTGTGTGTGTGTGTGTGTGTGTGTGTGTGTGTGTGTGTGTGTGTGTGTGTGTGTGTGTGTGTGTGTGTGTGTGTGTGTGTGTGTGTGTGTGTGTGTGTGTGTGTGTGTGTGTGTGTGTGTGTGTGTGTGTGTGTGTGTTCTCATTCATAGTGGTCTATTCATTCCAGTTGTTGAATGAAAGCTTATATTCTTATTTTACGTCACCAGGTGGAAAAGACAAGTTTATGCAGGGACATTTTTCCGAACACTTGATACAAAGACTCCACTAAATCGGTTATATTAGTCACTTTACGTGTGACCATGCTGCAGTTGGTGTAATATCAGTGCTCCTACTGCTTCTTTTTTGCCTCTAGGTTAATCAAACCGCTCTCACACAGTCGTGCCACCAACGAATTCCCGATTTGCAACGGTGCGCAGGAGGTTGTGTAAGTTGTCACCGAACGAGAGACTAATGAGCTGCTGGCTCAAGTCTCTGAGTCGACTAATAACAGCCCCAGTAGCTTTCAAATAGCCCATTGTGGTACAGACGGACAGGCTACATCTGTGAGACACACACTAATTAGGCAGCATCATGGAACCAAAGAGAATGTATTGTCCTGAATGTATTGTCAGTAAAGGGATTTAGACAATTTAGTTGTGTATTGTACCAATGCTGTTGTTGGTAGATATTGTAATTCTTATGGAGAAAGGCCCTCACTCTTTGATTTATGACTGTACCATTGAATATCTGGACATGGTGTTGTGTTGTTTTCCTCTATCCTCTTACCTGGGGACAAATGGACATGAAGAGGCAAAGGGACTTCAGTCTTCTCCTTTGATTCCTCCTTGTGAGACCAGGTTGAACGGTCTCGCTGCCTTTTTCCAGACCAGACTGAGAGGATCTTAGTTTTCTCTAACCACACCCTGCCATTTACTTTGTTTACTTAGGTCCAAATGATGGTTCTCAGAGGCTACTTTCAGACTCAAAACAATATACTGAACTGAACGGTTTAATTTAGGTGACAATAATGACAATGTGAAAGTATCTTAGGTGTAGCAGAACTACCAGGAGTGTAGCAGAACTACCAGGATTGACTTCAGTTTCAGAAAGGTCCAGGAAAAATGGCATCACCCGGTGACAACCACAACATGCACATGAACACACACCTAGTGATGGGTTTGACTTTTCCAGGGAAGTCAAAATGGGGAAATGAGGCGGACGTCTGGGTTAAGACATGTTTGGGTGTCTGTTCTAGGTAGCACCATACACACACACACACACACAGTCCTTTATGAGTTTGAGCATGTGACATCACAGCGTTTGAGCCTCAGCTTCCCTCCACTCGATGGCTTTGGCGGAGATTGAACTTGTCTGGGATTCTCTGCCGAGGTCGCTTCTCTGGAATTGCTCTCTTGTAAAGCGTGAGTGCACAAACTGTTTATGTATTGTGCTACAGAGAATGGGAGTGTGCGCCTGCTAATGTGCACTGTGTCTTCTGTGGCAGCTTTTTAAGGAACACCATGTTATTTAATTACTATCTTAGTCTAAGTACTGCTGCCATTTAACAAACCATGATATAGACCCACAGGCTGTGTGTAACAGTACTTTACCTAGGTGATACAACATCATTGCTGTCTATTGTGGTTTATTAGGGAATACTGTGAGAAGTCAATGGCTTTTAATGTTGTCCTCAATCGGTTATCAGTTGAATGTTATGATTTTGATTGTATTTGTCAGTGTCAGACTGAGACAGACAAGTGACTCTAGCTGTTTGTTTCCTGATTTACATACAAATCCAACAACTTCTCACTGTTCAACAAGTCACAACAAGTTTGCTTTAACGCAGGGACACCGAGAGTGTCTCATCAAAGACACACTGTTGTTATTGCAGGAGAACTGGCATCAACCTCCCTAAATAAAAACAGCCACAGTTTAGAGATCGTGAGCTTAAAAGCAAGTTGGAAGGCCGAGTACCCATGTAACACACGCAGTCTGCACTTGGAGCCGAGTGTAACAGTCGCAGGAAAAGGAAGTATCAGGTCAACACACATCCTGAAGTCAGGTGGGGCAGTAAGGGTGGCAAACAGTGAACCGGTTTTACTGTGGCAATGAGCAATCTGTCTAAATGTGTGACTCGGTTGTCTCTCAGTCAATATTCGACAACCTTCAGATGATGACTGATGCACTCCAGGTTATTAGTTTAGTAATCTACTAATGAAGTCTGATCAGAGACGTTACACCATCTGAGTTAAATTCAACTTTATTTTGAAGCATAGCAGCACTGTGTAAGATTGAGCTTTTTAGTCCACTGATCTTTCAGATTGTGTTTAGCATTAATCCCTCTAATACAGCAGTGAAGTCTAAGGCTTGTTCTGAGTTCTGAGTTGGCCAATCCTTTCACACTTTAAATCCCCTTAAAATCCCACAAAAATATTCAGCTTTCCATTTGCTAGCTGTTGTTTGAAGCACTGAGTGAGAGCCAGTTGTGCTACTAACTACTGTATACGGCCGAGGCCCTTCTGTGGTTAATGTGTTTGTGTGCTTTATGACCACATTGTTTACCGTTGGACGATGGATGTCTGGGCCCTACTGAACAAAAATCTCTTGGGTCATTTGTAAGCAGTATCCGTTGCCAGATCGGGTGTAGCGTTAATTCATTTTCACATTTGTATTGTTTACATGGACGGTCCTGGTGGCGGCCAACCAGTCAACCAGGCTGAGGAAATCCTTACATTGTGACAAAGGCTGAGAGGGTTTGTGTCCTAAAAATAGTAAGAATGCTTAGTAGCACAAATGACAAAAGTATGTCTGTCTATAAAACACTGGCTGCTATTTCAGCTTTTTGTAGTCACTCTTTGCCAAATAGAGGCCTGGCTGAAACTGACCAGAGTAATGTTTAATTAATGTGATGAAGGATTATAGAAAATATGATCTAGGGTTACTTAGAGATGTAGTTCTTAATATTTTGAAGAAGTAGTCTGTAGGCTTGAAATAACATTTGTGAGTTTGACCTACATTGGCGTGTGTGTGTGTGTGTGTGTGTGTGTGTGTGTGTGTGTGTGTGTGTGTGTGTGTGTGTGTGTGTGTGTGTGTGTGTGTGTGTGTGTGTGTGTGTGTGTGTGTGTGTGTGTGTGTGTGTGTGTGTGTGTGTGTGTGTGTGTGTATAGAGACTCTTCCTGCTTATGTCACTGTGCTGCTGCTTCATTTGCATCACCTGCAGTCAAATGTTCGGTCCACCTGCTGGTCAAATGAGGTTTTAATAGGCCACATAACAACTCTAAGGTCTGAAACGATTACAATCACAATCAATGAACTAATAGCCTTGGCGGAAACATGTAACTGTAACCCGTTGTTACGCCTCTGTCGTTATCAGATGATTTTATGGAGTGCCGCCGCGTCGTGTCAGTTGGCTGTGCGCTGCCCTGGCTCAGGGCCGCTGCCTCGTCATTCACTCTCCCTATCTCAGAGAGTGCCTCTGGTTGACCTTCCCCTCGGCGCTCGCAGGCCCAGGTCCTAAATAATAAATGAGATGTTTGGAAAGAGTCGAGTGCGCGTGCCGTGTAACTCGCCCGCGAAGTTAACGAAAGGTAACGAGAGAGAGCCTGCTCGCCGAGGGCGCCTCATTATGCTAGAACTCTGCACCGAAACACGTCCCATACCAGCTATTTGACTACTTGTCGGCAGCGACATCCCCTGTCCCCGTCCCGCCCCGCGTGCGTGCGTGCCAACGGCGGCAGAATGCGTGTCGGGCCGCAAGGTGTGTCAATCATTAATGAAAAGCCGTCCCACCGTCTCGGGTTTCCTTCAGGAGAGTAGTGGGAGAGTCGGGAGTAGGGGGAAGGAGCTCGGAGGTTAAAGATAACAGGATTAGGAGAGCAGTGTGTATACATTATACTGTAACACAGCACTCACACAGTTTCTCTCCCTCTGTTTGTGTCTCCCCCCTGTCTTTAGCTGCAGAGAGGAGATTGCTGTCGGGGAGGGAATCATTAAAACCCTAATGCGTCACACTCTTCATATGCAGCAACAACAACAACAACAACAGAAACAACAATCTGACTTTGGAATGGTTTCCTTTCTTTACAAGCCTCTTAAACTTCCTGGTTTATCCCAGCTGCTATGTTTATCATTAAGTTGCACACACAACTACAACTACTGCTGAATATAATATATATACAATATATTCTCATACGCTTGCCCTTCTTCTGGATCAATGTCGCCAGGAGGTGGAGCGTCTAATCTGCAGCATGGAGAACTAGCGTGACTTTCTCTGTGGATTATCGGCCTGGTTACCCACAACTAACATGGATGGGAGGATTGCGTCGTCACAATCCACAGTTTGGATGTCTTTGTTTTGGATGCCTTTGTTGATTTCTTTCTCGGCAAGATAAGCGGATTTCCATTTAAAACATGGGAAAGAGACACTGCCGCTCCTCTATGCGCCGCACACTTCTGAAGTCATGGAGATATCTGTCCCCTGATTCGGTTTATCACACTTTGAACATTTTGCTGCCCTAGTTATTTCTTGAAAGCAAATCTTGTTATCTAGTTTGGAAGGGAAACACTCGGCCCGCTGAAGGCCCGAGCACAGGTCTGTCTGACCTGACAGGAGGGCCGGTATAGAGGGCACAGGGGAGACGTATGAGTCATCTCAGATCCTGAAACTCGAACACAAACAGGAGCAATCATAAGAGGCCACCTAGTGACATTTCAGGGCATTGTGGTGTCATGGCAGCTGAACACGCCGAGCTGCTGGCCGAGATGGCCACCGTGGGGCGGCTGGGCGCCACCGAGCGGCTGAAGCACGCCCAGAAGCGACGCGCTCAGCAGCTGAAGTCCTGGGCCCAGATGGAGAAAGAGTCCGTGCGGGGATCCAGGGCCAAAGCCGACAAGAAGAAGGTGCGCACCAGCAAAGTGAGGTTCCCCCACGCCATCACCCTGCTGGACGCCGCCGCACGCAATGACGTCATGGAGGGTAAGTCAACGCAGTAGGAACACACACACACACACACACACACATACACTCAGGGGACATGGCCTTTACCAGACACACACACACACATCACCATCATGGATAAACAAAGTGATTGATGTACAGTAGTTTATACAGCAGGGTGTGTCACTGATTATGGCTTAACAGGACGAGGGCTGATTATACTGTGTTAACCACATTGTTAGTCTATACTTGTGTAAACACACACACACACACACTCTACATGCATCATTTGTTTTATGTAGATATTATTTTCATCATTTAGAAAGAAATCTGCTCAGCGAGTCTTAAGTGTGTGTGTGTGTGTGTGTGTGTGTGTGTGTGTGTGTGTGTGTGTGTGTGTGTGTGTGTGTGTGTGTGTGTGTGTGTGTGTGTGTGTGTGTGTGTGTGTGTGTGTGTGTGTGTGTGTGTGTGTGTGTGTGTGTGTGTGTGTGTGTGTGTGTGTGTGTGTGTGTGTGTGTGTGTGTGTGTTACTTCTTTCAGTGAGAGAGCTGCTCAACACCGGTGTCAGTCCAGATCTGATCAACGAGGATGGATTAACAGCACTGCATCAGGTACACACACACACACACCTGATGTCCCCTTTGCGTCTAAACTCGGTTGATGTGAACGCACTGCTTTGTGTGTCCTTGTTGTGCGAGTGTGAGGCGGTGCAGACTGCTCACCCGAGGTTACATTCCTGTCCTTGTTAGTTGAAGTCAGACTGAGGAGGAACAATCATTTGGCTCTTGAGTTTTTGTTTGCTGAGGAACTGAAGCACACGGTCAAACGCTACACTGCACTCTCAGTCCACAGACTTAAAGTCAGGCCTTCTGTGTCGGCCTTTACTAGTGCTACACACACACACACACACACGTGCTGCAAGTAAATTATGAGAGTGATCCTGGTAAGCACAGAGAACTCTTTATAGAAGCAGTCGACTCTTTATTTCCAACTGGAGAATTCATGTGTACACTCACTCATTCACACGTCGCCAGTCTTATAAACTAATTCATTTTCACTCCTCTCTGTCCCAAGTGCTGCATCGATGACTTTGTGGAGGTGGTGCAGTGTCTGCTGGACGCCGGTGCCTGCGTGAACGCCTGCGACAGTGAGCTGTGGACGCCGCTGCACGCCGCTGCCACCTGTGGACACACGGGCCTGGTGCAGCTCCTGGTGCAGGCGTGAGTTTGTTCACATTTCCTCCGGCCTCTCCTTTTGGCCGCCTATTTCTCATAACAATCCCCCCCCCCCCCACAGTGCTTCACAGTGATTTAGACGTTCTATCTCATTTCATCTCTGTTAGGATTAGAACTTTATCCACCCATTCAGGCAGGGTTGATATGATTTCCCAGGCCAGAGGATAATAAGCACACCGTTTGTCTGCTTGGGTATCTAGGGAGTATCTAGTTTACATAAACAATGCAAATATGGTTTGGTTTGGTTTCAAATTGACTCTCAAACACTTTGCAAGCGTATGAATGTGCTGCAGTGAAAGAGTCTGCTTGGGTGTGTCATGGTACACTGTGTAATGTTCTCCTTCTGTTTCCTTTGCTTATGAGCATGTGTGTGACTCTGTGTGTGCGCACTTTAGCGGGGCTGATCTGCTGGCTGTCAATGCAGATGGCAACATGCCCTATGACCTCTGTGAGGATGAAGCCACACTGGAGCTGCTGGAGATGGTCATGGCTGAACAGGGTCAGTAAGTGGAGTCAAAAGAGAACTGACGGGTCAAATATAATTTTGTAGCTTTGTTTGAAGGTTATGTTGTTGTTCTACTTGTGTCTGTTTCTGTGTGTGTGTGTGTGTAGGGATAACCCAGGAGCGCATTGATGAATGTCGTGGGGTTAAAGAGAAAACAATGCTGGATGACCTTCAGGGTCTGGTTGAGAGTGGATCAGATTTAAACATTCAGGACGATAATGGAGCGACACTGGTGAGACAGAGGATCAATATAATCATCAAACTAAAATACGGACATTTAGTGTGACTCACTTTCTATATTTTCTCTCTATGTGTGTGTTCTCTCTCAGCTCCACATAGCGTCTGCTAATGGCTTCCTGTCCGTAGCGGAGCTGTTGCTGGAGCACAAGGTCCAGGTGGAGGTAAAGGACCTTGATGGCTGGACACCGTTACATGCTGCCTCCTGCTGGGGACAGGTGAGTGCTACTGCAATAATAAATAACTTAAAAAAAAAAAGATTTTGCTCTTTTACCAATTGTCTGTATTTGATCCATAGATCCAATTGGTGGAGCTGCTGGTGGCACACGGAGCCAGTCTAGACACTAAGTCTGCCCTGGAGGAGACGCCTCAAGGTCAGACCTGTTTTTTCTAGAAGCTAAACCATAATAAATCTCTGTAATCAGTCTTCTTCACTACTCATCACTCTTTTGTTGATCCCTTTACAGATGTATGTACAGACGAGGAGGTCAGAGCCAAACTGTTAGACCTGAAGCACAAACACGACGCCATCATGAAGAGCCAGGACAAGCAGAAGGGCACGCTGCAGAGACGAGCGTCCAGCACAGGCAGCAGAGGGTGAGAGAGGATGTCTGGCCAGAGACGGTTCAACCATAACCAGAGGATGAAATGTCCAATAAGTGTTTTACTCCTCCTGCTCTCTCTCCCTTTCTCTCTCTCTCTACCCTGCTGTTTGTCTCACGCAGTAAGGTAGTGCGTCGCGTCAGCGTGAACGAGCGCTCCAGTCTGTACCGGCGGGAGCATCACAAAGAGGCCATGGTGTGGCAGGAGCGCGGCCGACAGCCCGAACCCCAAGACGAAGACGAGGACAGACAAACGAATAATGAGCTGAACCAGCAAGCTGCCACGATAAACACTGTACTGTCACCTTCAAAACTAGTTTCATTTTTCGTTTTTGTCAAACTCAGATTTGCCTGCAATTTTTTTTATACTTCCTCTGGTTTCAGGTTGCTGGTGCTGCATCCATTTCACATTTGGAGGATTTAGAAAGTGCAAACAGGAACATCGTGTCCACCCTTGGGAACGGAGGGACATCTGCTTCTCTGGCCTCCTCTGTCCCTGGAGAAATGTGGAGTGGTGGAGGTCGCATGGATCGCAGCGCCTCTTACCAGCTCAACTCCGTGTCAGCAGCCGGATTAGTGCCTGGGTCTGCGGAGGACAACGGGGCAGACAGTATGACGCGAGAGAAATCACACCAGACCCTGGCTGAGCTGAAACGCCAGCGGGCAGCCGCCAAGCTCAACAAGTACCCGGCACCTGCACCGCCCCTGCCCCCACCCTCAGAGGAGGAGCCTCCTGTCCTCCCAGTGGCTGAGATGACACCTACTCAGTCCCTGCAAGAGCTCCGAGAGACACCCAGCACAGAGGAGGTGGCCTCCCCTGACCAAGTGTTCTTCACCCCAGCCAGTGGAGAACCTCCGCTGCTGAAACTCAGAGCCCCTGAGGAGGACCAGTCCACCAATAAGGAGCCCTGCTGTGGGCTCATGTAGACAGCCTGACACACACTCCAATACGTACTCAAATGTTGCTTATACAGTAGAGAAGACGGAGCTGTAACATTCCAATGTGGCAAAAACTTTTCAAGACAGATTCTAGAAAAAAATAAGGCCTTCATCACTGCCTCTGAGGATTTGGTCTCTTCTACATTTCAGAGAATTAAAGTGCAATTTTTTTTTTCTATAATCAGTATGAGGCACACTTGACACTTAAGTCCATAGCTTTTCCTGTTCCTCATTTCCAGGCTCGATTACCAGATAGACCTCAGAATGTCTCCCTCTAGTGACTCACATAAGAATTACAGGTTTCAGTGTCTCTGTTTTGTTTTCACCACTTCACACATCAGCTGGTAGACCCTTCTGCCTGACTGATGGTTCAGTGAAGTGCCTTATTGAATGAAACTGAATGACGTAAAAAGATAAAATAATGACTTCACTCCGGCCATGATGATAACAAGTTATGGCCTTATTTTAATGAATCCATGGTGTCGCCTTAACTCTTCTGTGAGAATGAGTATTGATAAATATTTTTGGAATGGAATTTCCTTGAGTAAATGACTGCTGTATGAAGGAAACATTCACTATTTATTACAAGCAGGAATCCAGCTAATGGGGAGGCGTTGCTTGGTTATGATTTGACATTAATAGTTATTCTGAATTTGCGAGGAAAGTTTCCCTGCTGGTTTTCTGGAAAAAGGCCCTAGATCCTATATTTAATTTATATTTGTAATGGTGCAATTTGTAAATGCGGGGTTTCTGTCTAAACGAATGTGAGACGGTCTGTACGTTAATCAGTAGTTCACTCCGCCCATCAGAATCTGCTGAGTCTAGATTTGTATTTTTCTGCCAGTATTTCTATTTTTCTATGCTCTGAAAAGAATCACATTATTTATTCAGTCTGACACTGACTATCACTCGACGTGTACAGTTCTCGGATCTTTTTTTTTTTTTTTTAAATGATTTAATTCCAAGTGTGAGGGCGAAGAGATTTCTTATTTTGTTGTTTCAGTAATTATCAAAGATATCCTTTTATTTTCCAACCAAGTAGACTCATCAGAAAGGTGATTTATCCAGGGTTTGTGCCTTATTTAGGTGTGTGTGGCAGATTTCATCTTCATTTTTGCAACGCTTGCACAAAGTCCCCACATGCAGATTTGGTGAGCAGTGGGATGAAACGATCAGACACGGACTTCAACTTGATCTACTGTCGACACACTCCGATTTCTCATTTACATTTCATTTTTGTTAGTGATTTGTACTTAAAAAAAAAATGTTTCAAAAACCACATAAAAGGCTTGTTATGTTTTCACAAATGATTTTTGTATGTTTTTATTGCACATGGTCTTAAAACAAGGGTGTGGACTGGATGTTTATGTTATCGTTTCAAAGGGGGGAAATGGGTAAATCATGTTTGTTATGAAACCTTGTGTTGTAGCTTTGTTTTTATTCCCTCTACTGTCTCTCTCAGGTGATGGAATGAGCTGCTCCCTCCACCAGGCCACTGCTGTCAAAGTACCTTTTAGCAAGGCATGCGTTGGTCAAGCTAAAGCGAGAGATATGTAAACAGCTCCATTTATCCTGGTTAGACTTTATCCAGGGAGGAAGGTGAGTCACTTCCCCATGTTTCATCTCATTCCTGCTCCATTCTACTGTGAAATTAAGAAATACCTTCACTTCTGCCTGTGAAAACAAACTAAATGGCATTTGGGCAGCGTTCGTTCATATCAGCTGAGCCACATTGGTGACACCCTGATTATCAGCGTTCCAAACTGTCAAATCTACCCAGCAGTCAATAATAATTTGCCTACAATTGCGTAAATCTATGTGTATTATGACCAAATATACAATGTAATTACAGAGAATACTGTGTGTGCAGGGAGTTCTAATAGTCACGGCATAATGGGGAAAGAACATGAGGTCATAGTTTCCTGCTGTTGTAAAGATAGTTATGGAAAGTTCTGACTGTTTTCTTTGAGTTTAACCTGTCTATGTTGGAATATGAGCCTAAGGTGGGTGCTGACTGTTTGGACAAACTGCTTGGCACCTTTTGCAAATAATACAGGGAGCGATAATGTTTGTACAACATGGAGACAGTAGCTTAATGTATAGAAAGTATTTTAAAGCAATTTGTAAAAGCTGACTGCAGCACAGAATACTATAGATTGATAAAAAACAAATGGCCCCTGTTTCCCTTAAAGATGCTCTGATGATGGTTCAAAACTTGCCTCTACCTCATTCATTCGTACGCACACAAACACACACAGACACACGCTCGCACGCACGTCTTAACACTTTCCAGGTCACGTTAGACGCGGCCCTGGCAACAGCTGTGTATGTGTGCGTTAAAAATGGAACAAGCCAAAGATCAGGCGTGTTGTGAGGACCCTAGAGTAGAGCTATGTGTGCTTCAGAGTGTAAATAGATAAGAAATGCACACTTGACTGTTCATCATCTCATATTCAACTGTGATTTCAAATTTAAAGAAGGATAAGTAGAGTTGAATGTGTCACACGACGCTGCCAAACTATGCTCTGCGTGGCGACACATGAAAGTCACCGGGACATCACGTGCTTACATGGGAGCTGTTTTAGTTGGGATATCATATGTCTTTCCCTCGCCCTGTCCAAGACACGGGACTTTTGCCTGTCTCACACACACAGATCACTATGCCCTTTCCATGTCAGGTGTGTACAAAAACACATTACTGAAAGCCTCAGGAGCCCTGATCCAGTCCATTCCTCCTCAGCCTTCTTACAACTAACTGATCTCACAATATACTAACTAACTAACTAGTCCCTCTGCGTTCTTGACTAACAGGTATTCTCCACGGATGGCAAGCGAGAGGTTTGAGGTTAAGGAGTGACGTCATCTTAACTCCGCTGTCATGTTGTGATCTGTCAGAGAGGTCGCTTGGAGACGCGGAACACAGAATTTCGAACTCCTACTGGGAAGAAAAAAAGGAAACCTCAACTCACTCAGTGCTCATGGCTCTTAATGTCAATATCAGCCATGGATTCAGTGTGCAAAGCTTTCATCTTTGATTTGATTAACATACCTGCCTTGAAACCAAAAACAAACTATTAACAAAACCCGTAGAGAATACTCACGTCCTGTAAGCACAATTTCATGGGAAAGCAATGATGCAACCAAAAGCTGTTTACACAGTCAAACTGTGTGTGATCTCTGAGGGCACGCCCGTGGCCTTCGTGCACGATACGTCAAAGAAGAGACGTTGTTTGATTTGGAATGCTGGAACTGGCTCATCGTGGCTTGTGTAAGTTTGTGCGGTGTAAGGTTACGTACGCGTCGGTGGTGTAGGAGGAGGGTTTGACGCACACGCTGTACTGTCAGAGCCACTGTAGACACACAGGAGCTCGATAAAGGAGATAAAGATGTGGCCAGGGCACAAACACAAAGCTTCTCGTCGGTGTGTGGCAGTCGGATATGTATGATGTCAACGTTAAAGCATTATTGTGAACTGGGTTTAACTTTAATTTATGTTCTCAGTATGATTTTTGGACACATTATCAACTAGTCCCAATCAAATGAGCACAGTCAATGTGTCCATTTCTGTGTTTGATATTTACTCTGTACTGTAACTATATTCATCATGCAGCTGTGCAGTTTATAATCATATAACAGTCACAAGATAAATGAGTCATGGCCCTGAGGGAACAAGTGAATTAGTCATGGTCACTGTGACGTCCTGCCGCCTCTGCCAGCAGTTAATTGGCTGAGTAATCAGGTGATTGTTTGCACCTGGTTAATGTCGACCTCAAAGCCTCCTAATATCTCCCTCTTTCTTCTTTCTAGGCCTCCACTGGCATGCAGTTGGTGTTATCTTGCGTTTGTTGTGTAACTATTGATTAGTAGATCACTTTTTGTTGAGTATAAGTTCCTAAATTTACTTTTGAGCATTTACCAATGTGTGATTCCTCCTTTTGCCACTCACCTTAGGCCATTTCGTGACAAATTGGGGGCTCTTCCAGGATTTGAACACAGGCTGGGGAAGGTAGACCCACCTCGCTTATTCTGCTGACCCTGACCCTGACCTTTGTTAATGGTTACTGCCAAAGCCAGCCTGATGGGGTCGTGCTGCCTGATTATGGTGAAGGGAAGCCCATCATTTCTGTCACTGCCGTTGAGCATGTTGTCTCTTTCACCACATCCATTATTGAGTTAAGGTCTCAGCGATCAGTCTTGAGTCTACAGGTCCTTCAAGTAATTTGGAGGAATCTGGACTTGACCTTCACTCTCCCATGTGTAGTTTGACCTTCACCTGTCACATACAGACATGATGTCATTATGGGGGGTGCTAGGTGATTCCATTTATGTCTCCCACGACTATTATTTGCTAATGCAAATACAAATAATACTGTACTGCAAATTTTATGTAAATGAGATGCAAATGCAGGAAGGTTTTGAGGAAATTGTAGGAATGGTGCTTGTTGCAATACCACACAAGCAAACAACACACACGCGCTCCAATTATAGTAGTATGATAAGTAAAGCTATAGGCAGGGTGTGACCTCTCCTCCACCATATGTAATGTAGTTGTCTATAGTTTCACACGGCACTTGAAGGCATCATTAGAAGGCTGAAGCTGTTGGGAGCGTGCTCAGCCAATCGCGTGCAGCAGCGAGTGTGGGCGTGGTTACCAGGAGTGAATATGAACAGTGAGGGGCTCAACTGTCACTTTGAGGTCCCACAGGAGAAACTCTGTTTATTCTACCACTGCCGCTAAACTTGTAAGCACTGATTCGTTTTACGTTTTAAACGCCATAATAGCCTGATGAAGACAGCGACATTTACTTCTCCTTCTACATTGACTTCTCCTTTTATTTTTCAGATATCACATTTATTTTCGGTAATCGGCGGAAAGCGTCGGACTCCAACTCAAAGATGTCCCAGAAGGCGGCGAACGGGGTCTCGCACCGGGGCAAGGTGTTGACCATGGACAACATGAACCCCAACGTGAAGCGGGTCGAGTACGCGGTCCGCGGTCCCATAGTGCAGCGGGCGGTGCAGCTTGAGAAGGAGCTCCGAGAGGTAAAGCTCAGTTGCGGGCTGCAGAGCGCCCGGTCCTCGGTGTAGCAAAGGACAGGGGGGGGAGAATTATATACCGTATCAATAAGTATATAAGTAAGTCTTAGCAAGATGAGTGTTCCGTGTGACATTGCAGGCTATTTGGTGAAGATTTATCTAAGAAGATATATAACATCAAATGGGCTTTGACGTGACGCTTAAATGGGAATTATTTTGTTAAGGGTAATGGGAAGAATGCCAATCTCAACAAAAGTCAATTGTAATGTCCTTAAAATCCTCTTATGTGTGGGTGTGTGTGGACGTGCGAGTTGGGTGGAGAGGATCAGTGTTGAGCCTTCACAACAGCTGGAGTTTAACCACAGGAATCAGCCAATCCTGTTTTATTTCCCCTCCCTAAACTACTCAAACACATCGTACAAGTTCCCTTTTTTTAATTCAGAAACTGAGGCTAAGGATCATACTGAAAGTTGCTGTGTCAGTTTTGAACACACCTACTTCTGTATAACAATATTCCCCTCTTCCCTTATTGTAAGGAAGGAGGGAAATGACAAGGAAAGAGAAGTCAGTGGAATCAGTCAGTCTGACTGCCTTGCAGTGTGTGTTAGACCTATCAGCTGTTAAAAGTGCTCGAGTGCCTCTTGTGATTTGCTCCTCTGTTGCGTTGGGAAACCGCTCACATTACATTCTTTTGTGGTAGTATTGATCCCGGTCATCATTCCAAGGGAGTCCAAGCCGGATGGACAGGCGGTAAAACTGTAACGCAATCCCGTCTCTGGTTTAAACCCCACGGGTCACTGCACTCAGCTGAGCAGGGCAGATCCAGCTGGTTTGACTTCAATGCTTAGCCTGGTTGCGTCCTCGGGAGGAGTGGATACGTATATATGTGCTTGAGTGTTATTACATAACCGAGGGTGCATTCTCGCTCCTCTTTTGTCTCTCTTTGGTTTGCTCACCTCCCTCCTCCCTCCTCCCTCCTCCCAGCGGGGGGAGAGTTCAATGGACGGAGCAGTGAGGCCCAGCAGTGTCACGGGTCTTTTTCTCTGCAAGAACGATCATCACACTTTTGCTGAAAGGCCTCCAAATTCTTGAGAGCCTGCTAGTTTGATAACTGGATTACAACTTGACACAACAATTTAAGTGATTGTTAAGAGTAATTATAGGTTGGAAAAACCTGCATTGCACGCCACAGTGAATGCTGTTGTGATACAAGTGTGTTGCATAACAAGACGTGGCACGTAATACTGTCAGCGATTCTGTCTGCGTGGAGTTGAAGGAGGATTTTGTGTCTGTAGTTGCCGGGTCAGCTGAGGCAACGGCTTCCTGTCAGAACGGGACGAGTGGAACATTTTAACTGGCGGCTCAGCAGAATTTCTAAGAGTGTATGTGCATGCCATCATGTCATGTTGACCCCGATATAAGCTCAACCCCAGACATCTGTGGCGGTGAGCTGGATCGGGGCTCGGGTCACATTATTGACATGACAATAGGACGAGAATAGAATAAGAACAAGAGCTTTTGTCGAGTCACTGAAATGAAATGGAATCTAGGAGGGAAAATCAGACTTTTGCGAGCATGTTGAGGGTTAATCCTCTCATTGAGGTAACACTATTCCATCTCCTGAACCAAATACCAGTGTTTTGTTTTGTTTTGCCAGTTGGAGCCTGTTGAACTCCCTGTACTTGGACACCGACTGAGCATTTTTGGAGGGGATTAACTCGCTCAGCACTCAGACTGGTCAGGTCGGTCGCTCGGTCAGGTTGACTGGTCCGGCCTGCGTAATCAGTGCCTGGCGCTGACTGGACAGGAGAAACTCAGGGGCTTGAGCCGGGCTTCTCCCCCCCCTCTCTCTCTCTTAGACGGAGAACAGCAGCCTCTTTGTTGTTGGGATGGAGGCCAGGGCGGGGCGGAGAGGACTGTTTCTTAGATTTCCAACGAGCTGGTATCTGATGAAACTCGGGCCCATGAAAAGCTTTTAAACGCTTGTTGTACCAGGACGCAGAAATGATAAGGTCCACTGGGTCAGAGCTGCAGCTGCCCTTGGCCTCTTCATCCTGATACTTTATCATGTAGGACAGAGTGATAATGTGACGCTGCAATAGGAGAGAAATATGTTTGGAAAGCTGATTTCCCACCCCGAGTTCAATTCAGGGATGTAGACTTTGAATGCAGGAAAGAGATTTGCTGAGTGGATCATAAACAAATGAGTGATTTATATACTGGACTTGTTTATGAGAAATGTCATGAACTAGGTTTGTAGTTTCTCGTTGGATCGTTCCGGTGCATTGAGATCTGTGTGCTGTCCTGATTTAGCTCTGATACACCTGAGGCAGGGTTTGGCACAGGAACACTCTATTCAACTTTTCATCTGCTGGTAAATTAACGACTTGGATTACTTCTGGCGCTGAGTCTGAGCAATCACGATGCGTTCACATGAACACCAGGTGATGGAGATAAACACACATTTACTGAACTATAAACAGGTTTTACATTCGTGATCGTAGAAGGACTGTGACTTAAAATGCAGCATGCAGGAACACGCAGTGCCATTCATTCATTTAACGTATGGAGATATACTTAACCCTTTGGTGTTTAGAATGATTTCTCAATATCGTTTTTCATTTCAGTCGAGTTTGTCTTTGAATTCTCTCTCTCTCTCTCTCTCTCTCTCTTTTTGTTTGATTCAAATTATATAAAACTAAAAGCACAAAGGCTTGATTTGACTTGTACACCATATAAGGACTGTGAGGAGGAGCTTGAAGCTTCAGGAACATGGCGTTCTAACACGACCAGAACATTTCAGCAGATATTCACTTATACAGTTATGTCTCTACATTCTCCGTTTCTCTGCTACAATTTGCTCTAGGCGGCTATAAAACGATGAGTCGACGTGCTGGAACAGTGTCGTATTACCTTGTAATCGCCCCAGATGTCGTGATAACCCCTGTTTATATTGAAATGTGAGGTTGAAACACATTAAACATAGTTTGTGTGGAATCTACAAGGACAGAATCAGACAGAAACGGAGATTAGAGGATAAAAGAGAAACGATCTGTGTGTTGTCTGCAGTTTTTCTTTTTGGCTTCTATTTGCCAAGGTGTGTGTGTGTGTTTGTCTGAACACGTCAGAATGAGTGTGTTCGATCTGATTCCTGATCTGAGTTAAAGGGAAATGACAGGAAGTGAACATCGCCCTTTGTGTCTCCACAGGGAGTCAAGAAACCTTTCACAGAAGTCATCAAGGCCAACATCGGCGACGCCCACGCCATGGGCCAGAAGCCAATCACGTTTCTCAGACAGGTGGGACGACATCATTAACAGCACTTCTACAAATGTGATCTCAATGAACCCGGTGTATGATAATCTTAATATTTGCCCTTAACATTGAGTTTGTTGGTTGGTTGTTTCTCAGGTTTTGGCGATGTGCTGCTGCCCTGAACTGCTGGAAGACAGTAAGTTTCCAGAGGATGCCAAGAAAAGAGCGCGATGCATTCTTCAGGCCTGTGGAGGACAAAGCATAGGTCAGACACAGACACAGACACAGACAGACACAGACACACACACACACACACACACACACACACACACACACACACACACACACACACACACACACACACACACACACACACACACACACACACACACACACACACACACACACACACACTATTTACCTGGGGTTGTGTTTATTAAAGCTTGATCTGGTCTCTCTCCAGCTTCTCTGCTCTAGCTGTGTAAACACAGCCCTGCCTGATATTTGCAGTGAGGCCTGTTTGAAGTGACTGGCTGGTTTGTCTATCTGCTTCCAGGCGCCTACAGTGCCAGCCCGGGCATCGAGTGTATCCGCCAGGACGTGGCCCGATACATCCAAAAGAGAGATGGTGGAATCCCCTCCAACCCTGACAACATCTACCTCTCCACAGGCGCCAGCGACGCCATCGTGGTACGAATGCATGTCTGAGCTGTAACTCCTGCACCCACCGACCTTTGTCACTTGTTTTACAGCACTGATTAAACCAGTCAGGCTACTAAATGACATCAAATGACTGATTGGTTTAGAATCATTCAACAGCAGCTGTAAGGAATCTGCCAAATGTATGATCCTTATTTACTTTCCTCCGTTTTCTCTTCCTCCTCCCTCGCTCAGACCATCCTGAAGTTGCTGGTGAGTGGCGAGGGGCGCGACCGCACAGGCGTGATGATCTCCATCCCCCAGTACCCTCTGTACTCTGCCGCCCTGGCCGACCTGGGCGCCGTGCAGGTCAACTACTACCTGGACGAGGAGAAGTGTTGGAGTCTGGACGTCACAGAGCTCAGGCGAGCCCTGACCGCAGCCAGGCAACACTGCAACCCCCGCGCCCTGTGCATCATCAACCCCGGGAACCCCACCGGTAAGAGAAGAGGCGGCGGTTTAAGATGTTTCTGTGTGTGTGTCTCCTCCTAATCGTCACACTCTGCTTGTTGTGTGATCAGGTCAGGTCCAGAGCAGGCAGTGCATCGAAGACGTGATCCGATTTGCTAAAGAGGAGCATCTCTTCCTCCTGGCCGATGAAGTAATTCACCTACGTCATTTCCTCTTTTGGGAATCATAGTTACACTTCTTCTCTGCAGGTTTGAGTCAGATCAAAGCCACCAATTGGTACATTTTTAACCCTGCATTGGGACTTGGCCGTGCCAGACTGGACGTTCTGCTTCAGCCTTGTGTTGTGATTTAATGTTTATTTGCTCTTTGAAGAAGAAATTTCCAGTCATTTGTCCTAAAAGCCTGTAGTTGCCTGTTGCTGTTCCGCATCCATTAGGAACTCTTTCCTGCTGCTTTGATGGAAGCACTCCGTCACTTACAACATGTGTAGATGTTTCCTCCCGCTGATTGCTCGTCTATACTAGAGGAGCGAATCAGCCCACAGTAATGGAATCCTGGAATAGCCCCAACAATTCAAGCTAATTGGCTACATAATGGAAAAGAATATTAAGAAAACGTAAACAATAGTCTCTCTTGAAGATGATGGGGTCAGCAGGCGCTCTGTGCTGATGGTGTGTTCCTCTTACAGGTGTACCAGGATAACGTTTACGCAGAGGGCTGCAAGTTTCACTCCTTCAAGAAGGTTCTGTTTGAGATGGGACCAGAGTTTTCCGACACAGTGGAGCTCACGTCCTTCCACTCCACCTCCAAGTGCTACATGGGAGAGTGAGTCCTCCCCCTCCTCGTCTGGACCCACATGTCTTTTATTTACACCCACATTTGCCTCACTGAACAAAAGCTCCATTGTCTGCCTGCGAGCGCGTCTTCCCCTCAAATGATCCCTGCTGTGTGCGTGTGTGTGTGTTTGCCTAAGGTGCGGGTTCCGTGGAGGTTACATGGAGGTGGTCAACATGGACCCTGAGGTGAAGACGCAACTCACCAAGCTGAGTTCGGTCCGCCTGTGCCCCCCTGTGCCCGGACAGGCTCTCCTGGACTTGGTGGTGAACCCCCCGCAGCCCGATGAGCCTTCCTACGCCACATTTATCAAGGTGTGTAACCATGCCATACCTGTCTGGTTGTGTTTGCACAAGGGCACACACACCTTTAGAATACAAATCAACCTGGATTGATAGACCTCACACCCACACACACACACACACACACACACACCCTCACAGCAGCACGTTGTCAGGGATGTAATCAGGAGGGTTGAGCCTTGCAGGATAGATGGAATGCATTAAGCGTGCTGATGTAATGTTCTTAGCCTGTGTCCATTAGACCTGCGTATAGATTGGCCCAGGAAGCCATTAACCCTAATGCTTTAGAGACGCACAGGCTTTCTTTACAGCTCCACGAAGTTAGAATGAGCTTTATCATGTGTTAGGATCTCTGAGATAAAGCAGCTGCATATTTGAGGTCGAGCGACGAATCACCTCACTGCAGATTCAGCATTTTCCCATATTTACAGTAAAACTAAATATAGGAAATGGAAAGTCTTTAAATAAACAGTTTGCAGTCTTCCTGATTTGTTGCGCTATTTCCACATAAGTTGCGTTGGGTGCAGCAACCAAGGACACACAAGTATTTATTTAGAGTGATTGTGGTTTATGTGATGGTACGCCACAGACTGCAGTACCTCCTTATCACCACAAGATGGCAGACTAAGTGACTGAGCTGATCCATGAGGTCCGTCCACATCGCGACTAACTGCTTCTGTATTTTCTAAGAATTGTAATAAAGAACTTTTACTTCTGGTATTTTTCTTTGACTTTACTGAACTTTAACCCTTTCAGGAGAGGACGGCGGTGCTGGACGCTCTAGCAGAGAAGGCCCAGATAACAGAGCAGATCTTCAACACAGTGCCTGGCATCACCTGTAACCCGGTGCAGGGCGCCATGTACACCTTCCCCCGCATCACCCTGCCTCAGAAAGCAATCGACAAAGCCAAGGTGGAAACACACACGCACACGCACACACACTCTCACACTCTTCTCGACACTTTCCTATATGTTAAGCTGTGTGTGTGTGTGTGTGTGTGTGTGTGTGTGTGTGTGTGTGTGTGTGTGTGTGTGTGTGTGTGTGTGTGTGTGTGTGTGTGTGTGTGTGTGTGTGTGTGTGTGTGTGTGTGTGTGTGTGTGTGTGTGTGTGTGTGTGTGTGTGTGTGTGTGTGTGTGTGTGTGTGTGTGTGTGTGTGTAGGAGGAAGGCCAGGTCCCAGACATGTTCTACTGCATGAAGCTGCTGGAGGAGGAGGGGATCTGCCTGGTGCCCGGTAGCGGCTTCGGTCAGAGAGAAGGAACCTATCACTTCAGGTGAGCAAGGCCAAGCGTTAAGCGTCCAACCAGTTTCCCTTAACTAAAACTCCCATTTCATCCTAAACAATCATAATAATTGAATCGGCTCACCTGTCTTGTGTCTCTCTGAGCAGGATGACCATCTTGCCTCCTACTGAGAAGCTGAAGGTCGTGCTGGAGAAGATTTCCAAGTTCCATCAGCGCTTCACTCAACAATTCTCATAACAACGGCCCTCAACTTTTTTTTTCACCAACAGCAGAATCAAAACACGTTTAATGACATATATGTTCAAGTGCCTTTGCCTGGCCGAGGCTCCACCCATCTCTCACTCTTTCTTTCCAGCCGTGTCCAGAGTCTTTCACCTCTTAATGGTCAGCCTGGTTAAGATCTGCCTGGTTGATCCCATGGAGACATCTGCAGGCAGATTTAGTTTAGCGTAGAGGTAATGATTTACAGAGCATGACGCACTTTCCAGCAGTGTTATTTCCCACCCTGGTGGATCAAATGTATAGAATGAGGTCATGTTCCAGCGATGATGATGTTTGTTTGGCGGCTCTTATTTTTAACAGCGCAATTTGCATCGACCAGCACAAAAGCAGGAAGCACCAAATAAGGGCGTCACTCAATTCCTCCATGTACTGTAGGCACGAGGAGTTCATGAACCGAGATTGTTTAACGGCTGTGCGAGTCACAAATGGTACACAAATATTGCGGGGAGCTCAAGAATAAACCAACGGCTCATGGCTGCAGATTTGTGGTGTCGTAACAATTGAATTTACATTTGGCGCTATTTAAAATGTCTCCGTTTAAAGCGGCAGTGTTTTGCAATACAAAGATGGCCAGTAAACGTTACGCTGCCAGTAGTTTGATGTTGAGGTCGGTTTAAATTAGACTTATTCTTATGTGTGATACGTACAACATGAGGTATTTTCAGTGTAGCTGTTTGTTCCATGATGGAGCGCACATACGTAAGATGATGTCATTCATAAACTCTACATAAGCAGCTGTGGGTGGCAGACACTGGACATGCATGATGGCATTGATTGTTTTTTGAAGTTTTAAGTTGATCTTAATGTTTCTGACAGTAGAGTCAAGGTGTTACGTTATTCAGCATTACAGTGTTACTGTGTGTCACTACATTCAGTGATGTCATCCTGTGGGTGGAAAAGACAGGGTGGAAGTTCACCTTGAGTCCCCAGCAGAAAGATACTGTATATGAAATGAATGTAGTCACAGTTATGAGATAAACAAAGACTGCTGCCCTGCACATTGAGCCATAATGGAAAGTGTGTTTAAAATATCATTTCACTGGTGCTGATCTTTGCACTGCCATGAAAATAGAGCCCGTATACATTAAGAAGCCCTTATACCCTATCAGCTCCAAGATCACTCACTCACTCTCCTGCCAAGACGGAGCCAAACTGGTTAATCTAGACGACTTCCTCACCGTGTTGTGAGTCGCCAGAGAACATTCATGTGCTCAATTACTTTACATCTTCTAATGTAGTATTTTGTATTACTAATGAATGAAATTGTAAAATAATTAAACTTCTATAACTGAAATGACCAATCCAGGCTCCTGGTGTTTGTAATCGGACAAAATGATGCACTAAACATTTATTCTGTAGTAACTTGTGACACTGAGCATGTTACACTCATAGTTGTGTTGTTCTGGTGTAGTCGTTAAAGCCCGGTGATGTATTTTGCAATAAGGAAGTCAGGATTTCCGGCCAAAGAGCCTCCACCATTTTGATTTTATTTAAAAAGGCAAAATCTTCATCAGTGCTTACATGCTTTAGAAACTGAATAAGCTAAATCTCTTGTTTTGAACAGAAACTAAAAGGATGACTTCAACTTTAAATCATCGCAGCAACTCAGTAACACCGCATGTTCCGTCAGCTTCCCTTCACCTCCACGCGCTCCTCGACCCCCCCCCCTAACCCGCTCCCCATCATGGGGAAAAGTTCTCACGCCCTTTTCGGCACCTGGAGAAAATCCTCAAAGTTCGTCTCTGGTCTGTGTGAGTTTTGTTGCGTGCTTCTCCACAAACTTGCTCAGTCCCTCTAATGTTCTGTCTCCGCCTTCCAGTTTGATGGGGCTCTGCTTGGCGTTGCTGGGGGCGAAGTATATAGTGGGGAAGCCCTCTGCTTTGTAGTTGTCGTTGGGCACGTCGTTGGCGGTGGCGTCCATCTTGGCGATCACCAGGTTCTTCTCCGCTTTGTATTTCTTGCCCAGAGCCAAGTAGTCTGGCTCCATCTTCTTGCAGTGGCCGCACCACGGGGCGTAGAACTCGATCAGGACGTCCTTTTTGGTGTCCATGACGATCTCGTCGAACGTCTTCCCCACCACCACCTTCACTGGGCCTTTGTTGCTCTTAGGCACGGGCTGAGACTTGACGAGGGCCTTGACCTTACCTGTGAGCAAAGGACAGGGAAACAAATGTGATTAAATCAAAATCTTAACTGATGTGACAATCTGACAAAAGCACGCAAAAGTGAACGCGCACCTTTCTTGAACGCCATCACGAAGTCTTGCAGCACCTCGGCGTCAAACTCCTCGGGCTCCATGGGGAACTTCTTCCCTCCGTCTCCAAGGATACCCACGTTGATGTCCTCGCCGCTCTCGCTCAGGCCCAGGCTCTTCAGCTCGTCGGCGAAGTCTTCCTCGTCGGCAATGGCGAACGTGTACTCCGGGAAATCCTTGGCCACCTCCAGCACTTTGGACCTCCAGAACTGAGTCGCTAAGATTGAGAGAGGATGAAGAAGACGTGCGTTCAGTCAGGCAGAATTTAAGACGCCTCTTCCAAGTTTCACTCTTTGCTAGACTATGAACTGAAACTACAACAGTTGCCAAGAGGAAACATCTGCAACCATCGAGGTGGAAACTCACAGACTCTGTAGTCAAAGCTGAAGTCGACGCTGTAGTACACGACCACCAGAGGCCTCTTGGTGTAGCGTTTGGCGTCATTGCTTGGCTTCCTGTGGCCCACCAGAGGGATTGCGTGCTTCCTGAAGAAGTCCTGCACATCTGACACCGACATGGAGTCCTACACGGAGATACATAATTAACTTTATTAGCTCCATTATCAAGCATAACCCACAGGAGAGGAAGTAGGGGGGAGGATTGTTAACTCTACCTTCACGGTGAGCGAGTTTGACGCCGGCTCGTGTTTGGACCGGAACTTCTCGGGTTGGACCATGATGACCTGACCGGGCGAAGCCTTCAGCAGTTTGGCCACTTGGGAGCTGAAGGAGTGACGGAAGGTGAAGTCCTCCCTCAGTGAATGACCTGCCAGACAGAGAGCAGGGAGAAAAGACGCGCACATAAGTGAACTGTATCATCGTGGACGTGTCTATTTCCTGGTCGTCTTCATGGTCACAGTAACTCACAGGCCTCGATGTAGATCTCGTACGCTGCGTCCTGGTCGCTGGAGAACACGCCGACAATAACAGCATCGTCACCGTCCTTGATGAGCTCCTGGACCTGTTTGGGGGTCTGGACCTGCTTGGAAGGAGGCCCTGACTGCTCAGACATGTAGTCGGCAATGCCTGAAGAGGAGGAGGAGAAGAAGGATGAAGAAGAGAGAAGGAGAAGGACAAAGTAACCGGCTACAGATTTCCTTAGCGAGGTCACCTACCGTGCTGCTCTCTGGGTCCGTTGTAGTCGAACATTTTGCCCTTTCTGAAGATCTTGAGGGTGGGATAGCCGGTGACGTCGAAGCGAGAGGCGACCTCACTCTCCACTGTGGCGTCCACTTTGGCCAGAGGGATCGGGGGAGAGCGCTGGCTCAGCTCCTTGGCTGCCTTCTCGTACTCTGGAGCCAAACTCTTGCAGTGTCCGCACCTACGGAAAAGTCCAATTACAGCGAAATGACGACGTGCAACAACAACAAACACCCTTCTAAGCTTAAATCCTCTATCAGATCATCATAACGAACAATATTCGCTCTGCTCCCATTAAGCACTGACCAGGGAGCGTAGAACTCCACCAGGATGATGTCTGCGTTGTTCACCGTCTCGTCAAAGTTGTCCTTGGTCAGCACCAGCGTGGCCTCAGGCGGGGGCTTCCAGTCCGGCTGAGCCACTTCCTTCACCCGGGCCACAATGGCTAGAAATAAAAAAACGGCATATGAATATTTACTTGCAGGGGTTTTGGTTGAAATGTTGCAATAATGACACTAACACCAACACTAACCTGTCTGTGTTCTTTCTCCGTCGTAGTCTACAGGCTCCCCCTTCTTCAGGATCTTGATGGTGGGATACCCAGACACCTCAAACTTGCTGGCCACGCTGCTGGCCACCGTCGCGTCCACTTTGGCTACAGGTACAGGAGGGTCGCTCTCCTTTAAGGTCTGGGCAATCTTCTCATACTCTGGGGCAAACTGTTTGCAGTGGCCACACCTGAGAGAACAAACACAAAGCACTGAAATGAGCAGGGGTGTGTACACGGGCGCCATGTAAATACATTTGCAAATAGGGAAACAGGTTTTGGGTTTAGGGTCACTTCTGAAGATAAGGAGAGACCGACGTACCAGGGAGCGTAGAACTCGATCAGGACGGTGTCTTTGCCCTCCATGAAAGTGTCAAAGTTGTTGTCGGTGAGGACCATCACACCGTTCTCTTCCTTCACCTCTGTCTCGTCCTCGTTTTCGTCGTCCTCCTCTTCGTCATCGCTGTCCACGTCGTCCGTCTCCTCATCTTTCTCTTCTGCAACATCTTGGGTCAAACAGCAAAGTGACAAACAGAGTTAAGACGAGGACGAAGCAAAGATAAAGAAAAACTAGTTATTTATTTTTCTTGTTGACAGCATTCACTTCTCTATAAATGTTACCTTTTAATCAAACATTACTTATTATTACACGTTTGTCAGCTGATACAAATATAAATTAATACTGAGACCACAAAGGTTGTAAATTGTCAATATTCCTCATTTAAGTGTTGTTGAATACAAACAATGTATTTCTTAAATGATCCGTTTTTAAATTGTAGCCACCGATGAAATTAAGTCTTAAACATTCCAACTTTCCACGACGTATAACATATAAGTAATAATTGTGTAACTTGTGCTCACAATACATTTAAGGCTCCGTTATTACACAAAGTAAAGCATTATTTAGGTCGAATTTCGTACTTTGGGCTTTTAAAACCCATCAAGCTACAGCGCGTGCAGCCACCACACAACACGGTCACTAGTTTCACCGACACTCCTGCAACGTTAGCTTGCATGCTAACAGAACGAGCCCGGTGTCAAACCTGGCTTGGTTTGCAAGATAATAACACATACGCGTGCATTGATAATGAACGAGCAACAACAACGACAAAAATGAATTCATAGCACTAATCTGTCACACTCACCATCTTCACATCTGACCACAGACGTAAAATGTGCAACACCGAGCAGCGCAATCAGCAGCAGCACCTTCCTCATTATCGCGGATGATTCGGCCCAAGGGATTAAATAAAGACGCGGAAGTCTCTCCAACGTGTATTAATTAGCTAAATAGGTTAATGGTTGTCATGAAAACACTGTCACCGGGTCAACACTGATGGGCTGCTCGCCTCCTTTCATCCAAACTAATCACTTCTTCAGTCACACGCCGCCGCCTCCGCCTGCAACTTGTCTGACTTGCCACGCTCTGATTGGTCCTCGTCGCCGGCCGTCCTCCAATCAAATCTCGCCACTCAATTCCTGACTCGGGAACGTTGGAGGATCCTATTGGACGGTTGTTTCCCCTCGCTTATCTCTACGTGTATGTGGACCAGTGGGTTATGTTGGGGAGACAACGTCCCGGAAGGTCACGGATTCGAGTCCTAGCCAGGCGATCTTTGTTCCATCAAACAGCTGATAAAGTGTGATTCACAAAACAGCTCCACCGTCAGACATCTGACTTGAAGCTCTACTTTAAATCGCCTCCATTCTATACTCTGACATCTAACCCTTCACTTTCTGTGTGTACCTGAAACATCTTCACATTAGGGCTGCCACTAGCATTGAATTTGAATTAATTATTGATGAAAAAGTCAATATTTGTATCTGGTCTGCTTCTGAAGGGAGACTGAGAAAATAAATCTATTACTTCCAAACCCAGATCATAATAATAATCGTAGTAAATCATCATTCAGCCAATTTGATGTATCTGACTTTGCCTTTTTGTTTGAATGATTGATTATGTGTCATTTAAATATGTTCTCCATTTTTTTTCAATCGTAACATCCTTTGTTCACTGTGGCAACTTTTGATAGTAAATCAATGCTCGCTGTGCACCCGCTTTTAGTCCTGAGGTCACACCGCAGTGAACAAGCAAAGCCAACCTGTTTCAAAATGGATAAATCAATTCAGTTCCAGGCCTCAGACCACCAGAGGGTGTAATGTTCTGTGTGTGTGAGGTTAAAATGTATTAGTATTGTGTAAGCCAAGGTTCATGTTACATCGTGCTTTAGCCATCAGAATGGATAACTAAATGAATGTTTGGGTTGTCAGCATAGCTCACGTTGTTGTCAGCTTTTTACATTACCCAAATGGAAACTTGATGTCCCCTGAAACAAGGCGACACAGCACGCCGGCCTAAAAACATTCATTAATGACCTTCTAATATTGATCATAACTGCAGGCCGCATAGTGTTTTGTTGAATGGAAACCCATCGTCCTTTATTTAGTGACCTTTTCCCACAATGCTGCAATGGGAACGTTGTTTTATTTGGGCATCATAACAGATTACAAGTGATCAGTAATGTTTTAGGCAAAGACATCATTATCATCATCATCTGGCTCCTTGTCCCCCAGGCTCCTCGTGGACCAGAACCTCCACCACCACCTCTGTACGCTGGGCTTGAGTGGCTGAATCACTGATGTGTGTGTGGTCGCTACGCGTTGTCTCTTCAAAGCTCTGCGAAAGAAACACACATTCAAACAGTATTGGCATGTACGCTGGTTTTACATGTAGTATTTGTAACATTGTAGGTGTAATCTGACGCTGGCTCACCTGTATGTCCACATCGCAGGGGTCCTGACTGGGGGACATGCCTGGACTGTCCTCCTTGTACTGGTGGGCTTTGGGGGGCAGAGTGTGGTGCAGGCTGTTAGAGAGAGCGTTCAGTCTGAACAACAGCTCGTCTACTGAGCTTTCAAACTCTTCAAGGTAATACATCTGAAAAACAAAGAAAATAACATTAAATTAAGGGTCAATTGTGAAGAAGAAGAAGAAGCCTGGTGCTAAGAAAGGGCGCTCCACCAATTTTGCACATTCAGTTCAGTTTCTTCGTCAAGGGTGACTTGATTCAGAAGTTTGAAAGTTCATTTCTGTTGTTGCTGTTGTTGTAGTATACAGTTGTGAACTTGTCATTCTGTTCTTTGTTCTTTTGTTGTCCTCACCCTCCCTTCCTGCTGGTTTTCTGTCCATCCTGGTTTAGTTTTGCCCGTGAACAAAGAGGCCCTCTGTCTGATGTAGCTGGCTGTTTCCGCTAAGGTAAACAAATCTCTCCTGCTCCGAGCTCTCTTGGCACTTTTTACCAGCGAGGACACGACCGCTATCACCTAAAAGAAGAAGGGGAAGAAGAAAAAGAAGACGTGTGGCTGTCAGAACAGAACCGTCAGCTTCATCTGGTTATATTGGAATGGATTTGTTGTACAGCAGGTGAATCATCATCCACTCGGCTGTGCACAAAGACAAAGACTGAATGCACACCAATGCTGTCCAAGCCAGACGGAGAGCGCTGAGGCCCCTGAGACCCCTGAGACCCCTGCGGTGAGAGATCAGGGTGTGCTGGGGGCAAGGAAGAGCGGCGAGTGCTCGGGACTTTTGTACGAATGTCAGGTTTCCCGCACAGGACAGCGCCACCAGCAGGATAGCCCCTGAGAGCTATAGGACAGATTATATCAGCATCATGAGAGTTGAAGAGAGAGTTGAACATGATTATATGTGAAAGTATTTGTCCCTGGTTGCACTTATACAGCTGCCATCTGCTGGCGTATAAGAGAAGTGCAGCGGGATCCAATATCATAACACAGCACCTGAAATCCACCACAGTATGAACACAATTCATGTCAATCTAACAACAAATGTCTCCCTCATGTCTCTGCCCAACCCATTTATTCATCCATTTCTTTAAGCCAATCGGGGACATTTAGTATCTTACATTGTGATTGTTTTGTTTTGTTTTACCGTTGGCAAGAAGAGGCTGGAGAGTGAGCGGGTGAAGATGGAAGCGGGTGTAGCCAAAGTCCTGTTTGCCCTCAGCACTGACACACACTTCAGGGTTAGGAGGAAGAGCACTGCGCCACGAAGACAGCGGACGTGCTGCAAACGTAAAGGACACGGGCGTCTTCATCTCTGCCAGCCACTGTGGTCAACCTCACATCCAATAAGATGACAATATGGACTTTCTGAAGGTATGAGACTAAATATTGTGTTTCTGTCCCTCTGCCCCGCCCCCGTCTCTCACTTGTTCCCAGGCTGCCAGGATGCTGACATCAACTTGTCCTCTGTGGTCACGTTTCTGCAGACGCTCCACCGCCTCCATGGTCATCGAGGCGTGGCAGATGTAGTAAACGTAGTACGCAAGGGTCGCCACCAGCAGACTGGCCTACAGGGAGGGGGGGAGGGAGAGAGACAGAGAGAGAGATTCATCAAGCTCATTTCATTCTCAGACGACATGACCTTTGCATTTTGTATTCTGTGTCATTTGTCAAACGTTTGTTTAACACCTGCAGGTTACTTCACCCTTTCAGCTGGTCACTGTGCTCTCTCTCTCTCTCTCTCTCTCTCTCTCTCTCTCTCTCTCTCTCTCTCTCTCTCTCTCTCTCTCTCTCTCTCTCTCTCTCTCTCTCTCTCTCTCTCTCTCTCTCTCTCTCTCTCTCTCTCTCTCTCTCTCTCTCTCTCTCTCTCTCTCTCTCTCTCTCTCTCTTGTGTGTGTACCCACTCACTGTGCGTTCAGCGGCTGTGTTAGTGCATATTTGCCTTGTACCCTGTGTGGTGTGTGTTATCTTTCACAGCCTATATGTACTTCGTCATCATACGTGTCACTTTTCTTTTTTGCACCTCCAGCCAGTTGCCGAGCGACCTCCAGTATCCCATCAGCCCTTGCTGCCCAGCGGAGTACACTTGATGACAGAGCTGCAGCAGAGACAAGACGAGGAAGCAGAGCTGGAAGGACGCAAACACAGAATAAGATTGATAAGGTTTCTGATTTGTGCTTGTGCCCGTCTTCTTCATGTACTTTGTGAGCATTTTACCTGGCAGACCATAATAACATAGTCCCTGACCGCAGGCGTGTGGTAAACTCTCACTGACTGGACTTTGGCAGAGGGAAGCAACACGCCGACGGAGCTTTGTTCCGTGAGCAGAGTCACACTGCTGAACAAGTTGAGCGCAGGGCTGTATAAGGTGATCTGGACCAGGAGGACCACCGCCTGTCTGCCCACCCAGCCGCCCGAACGCAGGAGCCTCAGTTTGGACGCAGCGTCGGACCTGCAGCGGAGAAATGCTGACGTCATACGTGAAGTCATCGAGTTGGTGAGTGCTGAAGAATCAAACCCACTCAAAACAAAGCAGAGTCAGTGTGTGTTAATGTGTGACCTCTAACCTTGTGAGGCCTAAGCTGACCACATCGCTCGGCCCAGAGTAGCATCCCAGCTGACCGCATATCGGCGGAGCTGTGACATCAGAGCCCGGGTACGCCACAGCTCCGCCCCTAGACCAGAACAAGCGAAGGCATTCTTGCGCAATATCAGTTGTCGCGTTAGAAACCCGAGCAGAACCGGACTGAACAGCCTGAGAACAGAGACAGAACAACAGTCAAACACCTAATATGGCGCCTTTAAAGCACAAAGCCCCATGACATCATCGTTACCTGGCAGAGGTTTGAGCCGGACACCTCAGTCTTCTTCAGGACTGGCTCTCCAATCACGATGTGTGACTGCTGCTTAACATCAGAGAGGGACAGACGTCACTTCCTGTTTATATTTACGTATAACGTTATGATTTAATGAAACAAAGGGGAAAGATGCAGGACGTGACATCAGACCTGTAGGGTCGTCTCACCTTTGCAGTGGCAGATGTTTCTTTGTACAGGACATTAATCAGGCCGGTCTGAGTCCACCTCCACCAGTCCTCCTGCTTTTGGACCGACAGGAATGTGTGATGCTGTCCCCTACGTAAAGACAAATGATGTTGTTGTTGTTTTACAGTATCGCAGTGTGTGTGTGTGTGTGTGTGTGTGTGTGTGTGTGTGTGTGTGTGTGTGTGTGTGTGTGTGTGTGTGTGTGTTAGTTACCTGGTGAAGTGCCTCCTGAGAGCTCTGTTCAGGTGATAATGGTCACCGAAGGAGCTTCCATAGGATACACACAGAATGAGGAAGAGCATGGAAACACAGACGGACAAATCCCTGGATGAGAGAGACAGCCAGAGGTCGGTTAGCTCATACGGGTTCAACACACACACACACACACACACACACACACACACACACACACACACACCTGAGTGTTTTATGGATCAGAGCCTCTTTTCGTTTCTTCCCACGAGTTCTCTTCAACTCAGCTGGAGCCGGTGGATGCACGAGACGCAGATAACGAGCTCGCTGACGAGCTCCACGCAGCTGCAGGACAAAAAGAATTCAGGATAGAATAGGATAGAAAAGAATAGAATAGAATAGAGTTGGCATACCTTCGTTTCAAGGCTTGAGTATCTTTCCTGAGGTCTGTCGTTGCCGTCGTGGCTCCACAGTTTCAAAGCTTCCATCTCACACTCGGCAAAAGAGGAGAAACTGTGGAAGTCCTCTGTTTCCCTGCACCACAAACACACACTCACCGCCACCATGAGGATCTGAGAAAGAAGAAGAAGAACAACCGATCTATTCAAGCTCTAACTAGACATATTTTATGGCTGATATGAACTTATTGATTAGGGTTTATTTACCGTGACTGGCTGAATGAAGAAGATGCAAGAAAGGAGGGAGAAGAGCAGAGAGTGTGTCCACAGCAGAACCTGACTGCTGCTGAACCTGATACACACACACACACACACACACACACACACACACACACACACATCATGAGTTACAGCACCGGTAACTCACTAAATGAAAACAAATGGGCGTGACCCACTCTGCCGATACATTAGTGGGATCATCCTTTCCAAACAAATACAGTAAGCTATATATTAAAACCAAATCAATGACACCTGATCTATTTTTTTTGTAAATCTAATCAACATCAACTCTTCACCTTGTTCCCAGCAGTGCACAGAGCAGCAGGCTGCAGAGGGCCAGCAGCAGACAGAGCGCCCAGGCCAGGCGGTGACACCATCTGGTTGTTCCTCTGACTCGGCCACAAACGCCCTCAGATCCAGACCCTGATGTCCCTTGGCCCTCTGGATCCTTCTGCGTCTGGATCTCCACGCCCTGATCCTGGCTTTTGAGCGTCTCTATCAAACTGCTCTCGTCTCTTTCAGTGGCAAACGGCGTCCTTTGCTGTTGTAACTCTTTCTGAGGAGTCGGATCCCTGACTGGGTCTCCATCTGTCCTGTTTGTTAGAAGATCTCTGTGGGATCCAGGATGATTTGTGTTCACAGGATCTGTCTGGATCACTAGAGAGTCCCCGTCCCCTTTCCTAACCACTTCATCCCTTCGGATCATCGCTTCCTCATTCAGGTCTTTATTGTCCAGACTCTGAGTGGACACCGAGTCCAGATCCGTGGCCTACAGCAAGACAGGATGACAAGGGGACGTGATGACAACGAGAAGAGAAAAGAGACAAACAGGTGTTTCTTATTGTGTGTGGTGACAAACGGCTTTAAATCAAACCTTATGTTTCAACTTCCAGGCTTCGTGCAACCACTGCTGAAGACCAAACAAGGACAGATGGGACTGGAACACGCTGTCACTCAGGGATACGGCGTCTACTGGAAGAATGTGAGCAGGACAAACACACCAGAGGAAGAGGAAGAGAGAGACGAGGAGGTAATGATTATTATGTGGGTAAAAAAGAATACATTTGAAATATGAAAAGGAGAAAGTTGAGCACATAAACTTCACATTTCACCTTCTAAACAGTCAGTGTCAGTCTTTGTGCTCGTTGTGCGATAGTTTCCTGACGCCACCGGTTTGACCTCTCGCATTCGGAACAGGAAGGATATTATCGTTGCCACGGGCAACACTGCCAGCACGCTCAATACACCCGTCGCCACAGACACAGCCGATACGTCGAGAACGCCCAACTCAAACGGTAACTATAAACAAGGGATCGGGAGCCAATGCATTATGGGTAATGTGTCTAAGACGTGCCACTCAGACGCGCTCAGCGGCATTCTGGGAAACAAGCAGCTGTCATGCAGGTTGTGCACATCTGAATGACTCACCTGCTTATCCATTTGTGATATGAGCAGTGTGTTCACACCTGCGTATCCCAGCAGCAGCAGCAGACACACACTAAGCCTCTGAGTGTGTGTGAAGGAGGTGGGATGTGGGCAGCTGTACACAGACATCCACAGGTGGAAGTCGGCCATGTAGTGTGATAGTTTGAGATGCAGCGACTGCGGAGAAACAACACGCTGGTGGCTGATGTGACGGTATGACATCACAGTGTATAATTGTTTGTATACCTCTGCAGGGGTCGTACCTCCGTAAAGGCCCGAGTGCAGACCCGGATCGTTCTCTCAACGCCGCCGTCGCCCTCACGGACGGAAAACCAGCACTGACCCACAAACAGCCAAGAGCGTCGCTTCACGTACTCGGGGTTCACCTGCATTCAAAGTAGACAAAACAAACACCGAACTGAAGGTGGGAGCATTCTGTACACACACACACACACACACACACACACACACACACACACACACACACAAGAGGTGGGTATACTGCACCTCTGACACCGCCACGTGTTTGAGGTACCAGCTCGGCGACGGTCCTGAGTTGTCGTGCCAGATGTGAACCCCCCACAGTGAACCCAGGCTGTCCGCTGCACTGTGGAGTCAGACGCAGACAGAAACATGAAGCAGGGCTGCAAAGTTTCCTGCCTGTTTGCTGTCCCAAGCAATGTCCCAACTCTTAGATTGAGAACCAGTGATACTTAAGATTCAGTATTTGTAGTTGAGCCCATTGGCAAACGCTTTACCTGAGTATGAAGGTGTCCTGAGAGTTCCTCTTAAACAGAGTGCATCCTGGGACTTCTCCTGGGAGTTCTTTAGTCTGTGAGGATCCGTCTTCCCCATGCAGCACGATGTAAACCTGTTAACGAGCCCGTTTCACACACACACATTTAGGAGAATAAGAATTAAGAAAATTGAACACAAAAAAATAGAAAAATATCAAAGAATGGATTTCCTCTTTTAACTGAATCCTGACCACCTTTGCCAGTACTGCAGTACTTGTATGGTAGCAGAGTTCATGTGACGCCTCCTGCTGTTCTGTCAGGGGGGAACCAAGGCCAGCTTCATGATCAATCATCAATGTTCCTTGAACTTTCAATGAGCATCTGTTTCATTGGGACATCTGTCAGATTTCCCTACAGTTGCATATAAAAGCAGCCAGACTCCAATGATAGTGACATTTCAGAATGAGGAGTGCTGTGGCTCTGCTAGTGTTGCTGCTTTGTCTGCGGGCTCGGGGAGACGGCGAGGTTACAGATGGACACGGAACCATCAGCAGCCAGAGCGATGACATTCATTTATAAACCATTGAGCCATTATCGGGCTTATTTGATCCTCAGACATTTAAATTTTTACACAGTAAAGTGTTGTGCAGTCAATATATCACTATAATAATATATGCCATTTGTTCAGAAACTGTATTTTAATGAAGCTTCTTCCAAAATTCCACAGGCCAACCAAAGGTGGCATTCTCATTGGGTTTGACTAATGCAGGACACATAGGACCCTTCAATACTGAGATCACACTGAAGTTCACCAAAGTCTTCACCAACATTGGTCAGGCCTACAACACAGATACAGGTAATCACCATCACCTCTGTCAACACCCACAATTACACTTCCTCACTACAGGATACGTGACTGTTGAAGGTGAAGAGGCTCACACAACCAAGCCTGGAGGGACCCAGAGTCTCTGTGCCCAAAAACAAGACTTCCAGGCTTTACACATCACCCACAAAAGCCTCTAATGGTTGTTTTCATGTGCTGAATACTGCTCTGCATGAAGAATCAACTGAACCTTTAACAGGAGTTCTCCTCTGACAGGGATCTTCACTGCGCCTGTCAGAGGAGCATACTACTTTAGATTCACCATGATGGACGTGCAGTCTGATGTTTGGATGGGCGTTTCACTCTTTCACAACAGCAAGCAAATAACGCATAACAGCGATAACGACCGCGATTTCGGCCATAAGAATATATCTAATGGAGCGGTCCTGGAGCTGGAGCAAGGGGACGTCGTCTACCTTGTTCTTCCTGTAAACCAAAGACTGTATGATGACACCTCTAATTACTGCACTTTTAGTGGATTTCTGATCTTTCCTCTGTAACTTCAGAGTTTGCATTACCAACCATAAAGCAAAATAAAGCATTTGTGAGCATTTCCTATGAAGCAGATTATTCAATTACACCATGATAGAGTGAGCTGACTGAAGGGGAACTGGAGGTTAACTGTAGATATCAATAAAACTTTCACTCTTCAACCAAACCTGCAGTTCTTTCTGCTTTAACTTTGCCCTGCTGGTCCAGTGAAGGCTGCTGCTGTCACTGCACTTTTGTTTATTAGGGATCCGCTTCATAATCAATCATCAATCCTCCTGAACTTTCAATGACCTTCTGTCTTATCTGTTCGATGTCCCTACGGTGGCATATAAAAGAGGTGAGAGCTGCCAGACTCCATTTTGGTGATATTTCAGAATGAGGAGTGCTGTGGCTCTGCTAGTGTTGCTGCTCTGTCTGCGGGCTCGGGGAGACAGTGAGGTTCAGAGTGGAGCACAGAGCGTTAAGGGTGGACAGGAAAGCATCAGCAGCCAGAGCAATCACCCCTTTGACATCTGGAGGTCTGAGCTGCAGGAGCTCAGAGAGGAGCTGACGGCCAGGGTCGACCAACTGCAGCAGGAGAACGCAGGTGAGGCAAATATGAGTCACATTACGCTGCATGGATTTATCTCAATTTGTATTCACATATTTCTTTTTTGAAATGATTTACTTGTTGATTCCCAGCTCTTGAATCAGAACTGCGTGAGGTGCAGACCAGTCTGAATGCCAGCAGAGGGAATAATAAGGGTAAGTAAATATTCAAGAAATCACATTTCATCACATCATGTTTGTCTGTACGATTTAGATCAGGGGTGGCCAAACTAAGGCCCGTGGGCCAACTGCAGCTTGCTACCCGTTTTTAAGTGGCCCTGTGTGAAAGAGAGAGAGAGAGAGAGAGAGAGAGAGAGAGAGAGAGAGAGAGAGAGAGAGAGAGAGAGGCTGCATAACACACTACAGTAAAGTGTTGTGCAGTTGCTCCATGTGAACTCAGACAATATTTAAAAACTAAATATTGCTATAATAATATATGCCATTTGTTCAGAAACTGTATTTTAATGAAGCTTCCTCCAAAATTCCACAGGCCAACCAAAGGTGGCGTTCTCATTGGGTTTGACTAATGCAGGACACGTGGGACCCTTCAATACTGAGATCACACTGAAGTTCACCAAAGTCTTCACCAACATTGGTCAGGCCTACAACACAGATACAGGTAATCACCATCACCTCTGTCAACACCGACACTTACACTCCCTCACTACAGGATACGTGACTGTTGAAGGTGAAGAGGCTCACACAACCAAGCCTGGAGGGACCCAGAGTCTCTGTGCCCAAAAACAAGACTTCCAGGCTTTACACATCACCCACAAAAGCCTCTAATGGTTGTTTTCATGTGCTGAATACTGCTCTGCATGAAGAATCAACTGAACCTTTAACAGGAGTTCTCCTCTGACAGGGATCTTCACTGCGCCTGTCAGAGGAGCATACTACTTTAGATTCACCATGATGGACGTGCAGTCTGATGTTTGGATGGGCGTTTCACTCTTTCACAACAGCAAGCAAATAACGCATAACAGCGATAACGACCGCGATTTCGGCCATAAGAATATATCTAATGGAGCGGTCCTGGAGCTGGAGCAAGGGGACGTCGTCTACCTTGTTCTTCCTGTAAACCAAAGACTGTATGATGACACCTCTAATTACTGCACTTTTAGTGGATTTCTGATCTTTCCTCTGTAACTTCAGAGTTTGCATTACCAACCATAAAGCAAAATAAAGCATTTGTGAGCATTTCCTATGAAGCAGATTATTCAATTACACCATGATAGAGTGAGCTGACTGAAGGGGAACTGGAGGTTAACTGTAGATATCAATAAAACTTTCACTCTTCAACCAAACCTGCAGTTCTTTCTGCTTTAACTTTGCCCTGCTGGTCCAGTGAAGGCTGCTGCTGTCACTGCACTTTTGTTTATTAGGGATCCGCTTCATAATCAATCATCAATCCTCCTGAACTTTCAATGACCTTCTGTCTTATCTGTTCGATGTCCCTACGGTGGCATATAAAAGAGGTGAGAGCTGCCAGACTCCATTTTGGTGATATTTCAGAATGAGGAGTGCTGTGGCTCTGCTAGTGTTGCTGCTCTGTCTGCGGGCTCGGGGAGACAGTGAGGTTCAGAGTGGAGCACAGAGCGTTAAGGGTGGACAGGAAAGCATCAGCAGCCAGAGCAATCACCCCTTTGACATCTGGAGGTCTGAGCTGCAGGAGCTCAGAGAGGAGCTGACGGCCAGGGTCGACCAACTGCAGCAGGAGAACGCAGGTGAGGCAAATATGAGTCACATTACGCTGCATGGATTTATCTCAATTTGTATTCACATATTTCTTTTTTGAAATGATTTACTTGTTGATTCCCAGCTCTTGAATCAGAACTGCGTGAGGTGCAGACCAGTCTGAATGCCAGCAGAGGGAATAATAAGGGTAAGTAAATATTCAAGAAATCACATTTCATCACATCATGTTTGTCTGTACGATTTAGATCAGGGGTGGCCAAACTAAGGCCCGTGGGCCAACTGCAGCTTGCTACCCGTTTTTAAGTGGCCCTGTGTGAAAGAGAGAGAGAGAGAGAGAGAGAGAGAGAGAGAGAGAGAGAGAGAGAGAGAGAGAGAGAGAGAGAGAGAGAGAGAGAGAGAGAGAGAGAGAGAGAGGCTGCATAACACACTACAGTAAAGTGTTGTGCAGTTGCTCCATGTGAACTCAGACAATATTTAAAAACTAAATATTGCTATAATAATATATGCCATTTGTTCAGAAACTGTATTTTAATGAAGCTTCCTCCAAAATTCCACAGGCCAACCAAAGGTGGCGTTCTCATTGGGTTTGACTAATGCAGGACACTTAGGACCCTTCAATACTGAGATCACACTGAAGTTCACCAAAGTCTTCACCAACATTGGTCAGGCCTACAACACAGATACAGGTAATCACCATCACCTCTGTCAACACCGACACTTACACTCCCTCACTACAGGATACGTGACTGTTGAAGGTGAAGAGGCTCACACAACCAAGCCTGGAGGGACCCAGAGTCTCTGTGCCCAAAAACAAGACTTCCAGGCTTTACACATCACCCACAAAAGCCTCTAATGGTTGTTTTCATGTGCTGAATACTGCTCTGCATGAAGAATCAACTGACCCTTTAACAGGTGATTGGTTTTCTCCCCTGACAGGGATCTTCACTGCGCCTGTCAGAGGAGCGTACTACTTTAGATTCACCATGATGGACGTGCAGTCTGATGTTTGGATGGGCGTTTCACTCTTTCACAACAGCAAGCAAATAACGCATAACAGCGATTACGACCTCAATTTCGGCCATAAGAATATATCTAATGGAGCGGTCCTGGAGCTGGAGCAAGGGGACGTCGTCTACCTTGTTCTTCCTGTAAACCACAGACTGTATGATGACACCTCTAATTACTGCACTTTTAGTGGATTTCTGATCTTTCCTCTGTAACTTCAGAGTTTGCATTACCAACCATAAAGCAAAATAAAGCATTTGTGAGCATTTCCTATGAAGCAGATTATTCAATTACACCATGATAGAGTGAGCTGACTGAAGGGGAACTGGAGGTTAACTGTAGATATCAATAAAACTTTCACTCTTCAACCAAACCTGCAGTTCTTTCTGCTTTAACTTTGCCCTGCTGGTCCAGTGAAGGCTGCTGCTGTCACTGCACTTTTGTTTATTAGGGATCCGCTTCATAATCAATCATCAATCCTCCTGAACTTTCAATGACCTTCTGTCTTATCTGTTCGATGTCCCTACGGTGGCATATAAAAGAGGTGAGAGCTGCCAGACTCCATTTTGGTGATATTTCAGAATGAGGAGTGCTGTGGCTCTGCTAGTGTTGCTGCTCTGTCTGCGGGCTCGGGGAGACAGTGAGGTTCAGAGTGGAGCACAGAGCGTTAAGGGTGGACAGGAAAGCATCAGCAGCCAGAGCAATCACCCCTTTGACATCTGGAGGTCTGAGCTGAAAGAGTTAAGAGACTCCATGTTGGAGCTCAGAGAGGAGCAGACGGCCAGCAGGAGCCTGATCGACCAACTGCAGCAGGAGAACGCAGGTGAGGCAAATATGAGTCACATTACACTGCATGGATTTATCTCAATTTGTATTCACATATTTCTTTTTTGAAATGATTTACTTGTTGATTCCCAGCTCTTGAATCAGAACTGCGTGAGGTGCAGACCAGTCTGAATGCCAGCAGAGGGAATAATAAGGGTAAGTAAATATTCAAGAAATCACATTTCATCACATCATGTTTGTCTGTACGATTTAGATCAGGGGTGGCCAAACTAAGGCCCGTGGGCCAACTGCAGCTTGCTACCCGTTTTTAAGTGGCCCTGTGTGAAAGAGAGAGAGAGAGAGAGAGAGAGAGAGAGAGAGAGAGAGAGAGAGAGAGAGAGAGAGAGAGGCTGCATAACACACTACAGTAAAGTGTTGTGCAGTTGCTCCATGTGAACTCAGACAATATTTAAAAACTAAATATTACTATAATAATATATGCCATTTGTTCAGAAACTGTATTTTAATGAAGCTTCTTCCAAAATTCCACAGGCCAACCAAAGGTGGCGTTCTCATTGGGTTTGACTAATGCAGGACACGTGGGACCCTTCAATACTGAGATCACACTGAAGTTCACCAAAGTCTTCACCAACATTGGTCAGGCCTACAACACAGATACAGGTAATCATCATGTCCTCTGTAACCACCCACAATTACACTTCCTCACTACAGGATACGTGACTGTTGAAGGTGAAGAGGCTCACACAACCAAGCCTGGAGGGACCCAGAGTCTCTGTGCCCAAAAACAAGACTTCCAGGCTTTACACATCACCCACAAAAGCCTCTAATGGTTGTTTTCATGTGCTGAATACTGCTCTGCATGAAGAATCAACTGACCCTTTAACAGGTGATTGGTTTTCTCCCCTGACAGGGATCTTCACTGCACCTGTCAGAGGAGCGTACTACTTCAGATACACTGTGATGGACCCGCGGTCGGTTCTTTGGATCGGCGTATCAATCTTTCACAACAGCAAGAAAATAACGCATAACAACAATGGCGGTCACTTTGGCAATAAGCACATATCTAATGGAGTGGTCCTGGAGCTGGAGCAAGGAGACGTCGTCTACCTTGTTCTTCTTGCAAACCACGGAATGTATGATAACGCCGAAAATTACAGCATTTTTAGCGGATTTCTGATCTTTCCTCTGTAACTTCAGAGTTTGCATTACCAACCATAAAGCAAAATAAAGCCATGGTTCCATCAACACACCAGGATAGACATTCATATTCTATAAAGTGTATGTTTTACCTGTTTCATTATTCTTCATGTCTGACAGTACATTCCAATGCAGAGTGACCATTTAGGAATGAAAGGTGTCTTAGTTGTGTTTCCACCTGCAAATCACCAAAATCCTCCAAACTGGCTTGTTGCTGGTAAAGACAAGCCGTCTTACCTTTGCACTCATGCTGGCAGCAGAGCAGAGGCCGGTGTGGACGGTCACAGCGTAGAGGTAGCGGTCTGATGGAGAGTTGTCGGGAAGGTAGTGGACCCTCAGATTCTCCGCTGAGGCGACGTCGGCTCTCCGACACGCCACCAGACCCAGAGCGTACAGACACACACACAGCACCAACACACCAGCCACTGTCAGATCACTGGACACACTGAGGGAGGAAGGGAGGGAGGGAGGGCGAAACTCAAAAATCTCCATATTAGGACTGCAGTTGTTGGACTTCAACTGTTACATTCTCTTTCCATATTCAAAACCATGACAGTATGGATCAAGTCATCTTTAACCCCTCGTAATATTTCATATTTCACATCGTTATCAGTCATTTATTTATTACTGATAGGCTGTATATGGATGCCTGGTCACATTTGCCCTGAGCAGCGTGTGAGGGTTCACCTCAGGTTCGGCTCCAGACTGGCTGTGTCATGGCCGCTCTGGATCTCCTGCTGCAGCACCGTCAGCGGCCTCAACTGGTCACAACTGAAACGACAGATAACAAGGACCAGGACCAGGAACCCATCAGTTCATGTGAGTCATCAATATGTAAGTCTGAGTTTGACCTATGACCCTTGTACCTACCTGCAGTTGACTGCTGAACTTGTGTCTGCTTGCTGCGTCCTGCAGCCGTGACGCGTCCAGGCTCTCTGCTGGCTGTTCCAGGACAAACACAGGCTGGCGACCAGTGAGAGACCATAGCCGACTGATGACTGATGATGACTCCCCTGCCTCGGTCCAGCTCGCTTCCCAAAATCTGCAGTGAGCAAAGCCAAGTGCCCGACTCCTGCTGCTGGAGTTACACAACATGTTCAATCGTGTAAGCGTTCAATGGGACAGGTATCATATAGACTTAATGACTTTAGATACAAGTTAAATCCTTTCCCACTTCTGTTTGACACTTTCTTTAATGAATAAGAGTTCCTTGCCACTGAGGTATGATGGGGACAGGGTGATGAGTGAGTTGTTGGTCTCCCAGTGGTGAATCCTCTGCAGATGGTACACAGTGGGAGTCGGTCTCTCAAACATCCTGTGAGCACACGCACACTTGGTTCACAGGTTCAGATCTGCTGCCTGAGATCACTATCACTGATACTCATGTGAGGCTAACCTGAAGAGCAGCATGATGGGAAACGTCTCGTTGTGCGGCCGTGTGAACGCCAAGCTCAGCTGGACGGCCTGCTGCAAGTGCTGCTGGGTAATGTTGAAGCTGTGGTAGTTCACTCGGTTGCGCAGGAGGACAAACTCTCTCGCTGATGTTCCCTGTGCGGCACGGATGTGATTACAAGTCGTGAACGCCTAAAACGCCTACAGGATCCCAGTTTACTGACATTAATGGTCGCCATCGTTCATTGAACATACAGGAAAGTGCCGGGCAACGTACGTTTTGTGGTTTTCGCTTCAGTCTGATGTTGATTGGCTGAACCAGACGGCCGACGTGGATCTTTCTCCCCGTGCTGCACGCGTACAGACTCAGGTCAACCACCGGGCCGCTCAGCTGGAGGTCAGTGGAGTCAAATGATGAATAACTGCTCCACTTGAATTTGTAAAGCATCTGCGTGTTGTGCTGCTCTCACCTGTGCGGCAGCGTGCGTCCGGGTGTAAGGACTGAGGGCGAGCTCGGTCAGCACGCCGAGCACGCATGGTCCACGCTGCTCGGTCTCGGTCTCTCCTCTGCCGGAACCAAACAGAAGCCGGATCAGGGAGGGCGGCAGGAAGAACGCGGTGGTGTCACTGCTGATGATTGCCGGGGTTCGGTTCTGGTATTTGGCGTAGAGCATCATGGGAAAAGTGCCGACGCTGAGCTCCTGCGTCTTGCTGGTTAGGATGTATTTCTGAAACGCGAGGGGAACATCAGCAAAGAGAAACGTGCAGGTAGAAAGGTGGAAGTATGTAGATCAGGCTCGTTTTACTCACAGACATCAGATCTGAAGCAGCCTGCAGAATGTCACTAACAAGCTTCAGCTCATTTTCCTGTCTGGCAGAAGTAGATGACGCTGATGGACGGGTCGTATCTCCTGCTGGCGTGATGTCATCATTGTGTGGTGTTTCAGCTGTGGGGTTGTGTTTGGATGCGGCGGCCTGCAGGCTGTACGAGAGCAGAGCGACCAGTGTGTCCAGAGAACTCAGGTCGAGGCGGTACCCAACTGGAACGCCGAGCTGGGAAACCTGCTGAACGTGAGCCGTCACTCGTCTGGCGCTCGCTAATGTTACCTAAACAGGAAGAGATACCTAATCAGTCTTTATCAAAGTCTCTATTAGTGTGTGTGTGTTTGTGTGTGTCCACCCACCTGATGTGTAACGTGTAAAAGACCTTTGAGAATGCAGATGGTATCGTCCAGCGACACCTAGAGGTGAAATCAAAATGGCACAAAAGGTGGACAAGTGCACATCCAACTCTAAGCCTACTGTGTGTGTGTGTGTGTGTGTGTGTGTGTGTGTGTGTGTGTGTGTGTGTGTGTGTGTGTGTGTGTGTACCTGGTCAGTGATCTCAACCTCACACATTGTGCGAATGAGTGTGTTGCGCAGGCGTCTCTGCTTGTGTGTGTCGCCGCCGGCATCCAGGCTGAGTCTGTTCAGGACGCCGGAGAGGAGAGCGACGTAGTGACGGATCTCCAAAGTGTTTCCGAGCTGCACGAGAGCCGACAGGTTCCTCAGACCCGATTCTGACCTGGAGAGAGAGACAGACAGACAGACGAATAACACAACATCACACAGTATGACTAGGTTACACACGTGTAAGAGGAGGGTGATGAGAGACGAAGAGGTAATGATTGTTTGGCTTACAGTTCCAGATCAGGAGAAGAAGAAGAAGCATCTCTGAGGAAGCTTGGCTGGACTCGCACAGTGACAGGACACGGCTTAGTGGCTGCTCCAGACCCGCCGCTTGTGATCTCGGTGTAAATGGTAACTATGGAAACAGCATCGATCAATAGACCGATCAAAATGAAGTCACTGGAAATACCTGATAACGCATCTCTGTAAAATGTAATAGTGATCATCAATGTTTCGTGTGCGTGTGCGTGTGTGTGTGTGTGTGTGTGTGTGTGTGTGTGTGTGTGTGTGTGTGTGTGTGTCTCTTGCCTTTGTAGTCATCCCCGGGGTCACCAGCAGGAAGGTTGAAGTAGTACTGGAAGTCTCGCCCGTGGTACAGCGTCCTACGGGGTCTGTCCCCTGTGCTGAAGCTGTATGTATACACTAAATCCTACACACACACACACACACACGCACACACACACACACACACACACACACACACACACACACACACACACACACACACACCAGGTTAAAAATGTGATTTCTGTTTGAATTTCATTGAATGTGTGAGTGTTTGCTTGTGTGTGTGTTTGTGTTTGTCTGTGTGAGAAATACCTCCTTCCCTGAGGTGCAGAAGATGCTGAAGTGTGTGTGTAGCTCCAGTCCTTCCTCTGGCTGCACCTGGCAGGCCACGCCTCTGGGGCCAGCGTTGGTTGCTAAGAAGAACTGCGTCCGACCCAGAAACCTGCCATCAGATTCTGAGTTCAACCGAAACAGAAACAGTGTTAAAATCCAAACCAAGCAGTTTAGTTTTACATAGAAAACCACTACCACTGCATATAACGCTGCTGTGCACACTGCATGAAAACCTGAAGCTCATCTACTTGCCCCCCCCCCACACACACACACACCTTTTTTACAATTTCTGTCTATTTGCTGCCATGAAATTGAAAGAAACTTTGTAAATGTTCAACAAACACTCCCTATTACAGCACACTGTAAAAATGAGGGAGGATAACAAAACATCTGAGACTGAGCTGAGAAATTCACTCTGAGACTCACTGGCCGTGACCTTCAGCATGTATCGGCTCCCCGGCCTCAGACTGAAGGGCCGGAAGCTCAGCAGAGAGGAGGAGAGTCCTGCAGAGAGAGGGAGAGAGAGATAGAGAAAGAGAGGGAGAGAGAGAGGGAGAGAGAGAGAGAGAGAGAGATATGACCAGAGACTGAAGGAAAATGTGTAAATGTGGGATTCCTGGATGACGTACCTGTGTAAGTGTAAGACTCAAAAGAGACTTTATCTACTGCGTCTCTTGGTAAGTCCAGCAGCGTTTGCTCATGGGACACTGGGGCAGGCCTGGAATCCAGCAGATCGCTCCCCTGGTCCTCTTCTGAAGCTGAATCGAAAACAGAGTCGCCTCCCGGACTCGACATCTCCCCATCCACACCTGGGAACACACACCAGACAATAAACAACCACACACACACATTTCACACACACTTAGAAGATACTGTAAGTACCTGTGGGTCTTCCGGCTGAAATCCCTGGATCTCCCTCTTCTGCACCCAGGAAAGGATCGTCAAAACCTGAATCTGAGAGGAAATCAGCTTTAATGGACGATCAGGTGGGAAGGTTGGTGGATCCATCAAACCCTCCACCTCCTTCCCCTTTCTTCCTCACCCAGTGGGACTCCCAGTTCGCCGCTCTCCGGTACGGGAAAGTCCCAGTCGGAAGAGGAGTCGGACTCAATAGAGAGCTCGCTGATAACATCGCTCCGGACAAAGGCGTCTGAATACAGGACGCTGTCATTGTCATGGATATGTGGGGGGTATTCAGAGAGTGTGTGCAGAGGCCCCGGAGGGTCAGATTCTCCCACAGGAGGATAGAAGGGCTCCTCTCCTGCACACAGAAAGGGGAAGTGGTTGAAAATACACCGTATAGACTCTTTCAAAGATGTAATAATTCAGATTCTAAACTTAATCTTACCTGACCCATCTGTTCCTATCATGCTGATGTGTGGAGATGAGTTCCCTGTAGAGGAGGATTCAGGATTTGTAGCAACGGAAACATTGTTTAAGGTGGAAACTGAAGATGTCGTGTTTAGTGAGGAGGTTATATTTTGTATTTTGCTATGTAGAATGAAGCTATTTGTCCCCTGGGATTCTGTGGCTCTCATATCCCAGGCATGACCTCTTTGGGATTGTCTATGCCTGGAACGGGAAGGGAAGGATGTCCGGCTGTGAGCTCGGTTTGGATCTCGCTGAGGCTCTCTGGCTGGAGGTTCGGGAGCATTCTCCGTCGGGAGAGCAGGAGCTGAGGTGTGGGTGGCGGTCCGGCGGGTAAACTGGGATGAGTCTGTGGCTGTCGGATGCAAGGTGGGAGCTCCGGGAACACGACCGGGAGCAGGAGGAGCAGCCATGATTCTGGATGGAGCGCTGAGATCGACTGTGTAACAAAACGGGACTGGAACAAAACAATTAAGTTAAGAAACACATACAGAAAAATAAATATTCAGAGAGTCAATCCACAATTCCATTATGAACGTGTGTGCTTTTACCTTCTATTGCAGGTTTGGAGGAGGCGTTGACCAGGTAGAGGCTCCAGCTGTAGTGGACCAGTTTTGGGGAAACATCACAGCCTTCACACAGAGCGCTGACAGAGAAAGCCTGATCCCAGTTCACCTGCCCCCCTTGGCACAGGTCGCAATGAACCCTGACCTTCCTGCATCGGAACCAAACAGGTAGATGTGATTTGGTAGAATTTGCTTGAAAGTAGAATTGAGCGACTCGTCCTGATGGGACCTAGTGGTCGGAATTGGGGGGGAAGTGGTCTTTAACTCTCACCCGATCAGGTTTGGCGTTATTGTGAGGAAGGTCTCAGATGAAGACGAACGCTCTCCGCTGTGGACGGTGAGCGTGAACTGAAACTGGTCAAAGTTGTGTTTTAGGAGGCTGGCAGGAAATGTGAGCACGGAGGAGGAAGTGGGAATGTGCAGGTGGAAACAGGAGCTGACGATGGAGCTGACTGGTTTACACTTCCAGCTGTAGCTGTGGATATTTAGAAAGACATCATCAGAAATATATGTTAACCTCGCTGGAGTTCTGTGAAGGTTCCCAGCAGTGTGTCCTGTTTGCGTACCTGAGTGTCTTCGTGGGGAAATCGGGGTCGTGAGATCTCCGAGCGTCCAGAGTTATCACAGTGGTGTTCCTTCTATTGATGAAGATGTTAGTGCCGCCCTGGATGGAGGCCACAGGAGGGCTGGGCAACACCTGGACTCTCACGCTGTAGTTGCTGTACACAACGCTGTCGACCACCTGAACCTGAACAAAGAAATGGTGATGAAATGAGTCCTAAATCTCTCAAATTACAAATTTAACATTACTGGATGCAGACTCTTTCCTGGCCAAACACTTATGGATTCATGTTGTAAAGTGTGATGGCTTCTCTGCAGGTTCTCACCCTGGCAATGGCAGTGTAGGTGTCATAGTGCAGGAGGAAGCCGGGCAGGGTGACGCTCTGTCTGTGTGTGTCTATGGCAGGCAGAAGGACAACCCCGCCTGCAGAGTCGTACAAAGTCCAGGTGTAGTGAAGACCCTTTGATAGGTCGCAGTCCAGGTCTGTCTCGTAGGTCACCCCGAGACGGATTACCTCATACCTGTGCACCTGGAGACGAGAGGGAAAACAAGAATGACCTCAGTCTCTATCAGTTTAACCATCTACATCACATGCATGAAGGTGTTAAAATGGTGAAATGTACCTTTAGCGTGAGAGGGCCCATGTTTTTGACTGGAGGAGGCTGACAAGGCCGATCCACTACAAAGATGTGACTGCTCAGAGATGCAGAGCTGACCAGGTTGGACACAATCACATCCAGTCTGAACTCTCCCACCCTGAAAGTAAATATGTATTCATAATTGAAACGATGTAAGGAATATTTATACAGATTTAATGGTTTCAGTGTAAACCATAAAATCATATCTGGGTTTGTTAGACGAGGAGATGCCAAGAGAAGGAATTCAGGCCCTTGGATGAAGGAATGGAAGGGACCAGACTCTGCCTCACCTGTGGAACACGTGATGTTCGGTGCTCTGTCCTGGCCTGGACACTCCGTCTCCAAAGTTCCACAGGAAGGTAAGATCGGTCCCGGCGTTGACCCGGCAACTCACGGATACCGTTTGGTTTTGCAGGACTGAAGCCCGATGGACCAGCCGGTTGACCTGCACCGCTCTCTGGACCACCAGGGGGAAGACTTCGGAGGTCACAGAGATCAGGCCTCTGCACATCACTACAACGACATCGTACCTGCAAGAACAAGGTGAGGAAACTGAATACTATACTACTATTAAACTCAAGTATCCAGAGTCTGCAGAGATTAAAAAAATTGATTAAATGCTACTTGTGCATATATGCCATTCGAAAAATATCAATATACCAAGTATCTTTATGCAAGAAATACTAACAATTTTGATGACAAAGCAATTAGCACTAGGGATATTTTAGCACTTGACTCTCATTTAGAGAAAAAAAACATTACATTTTCCTTCAGCTTTGCCAGTTAACATAATAAATAATGAGCTTATATGAGATTTAAATAGAAATGGGTACATAGTGAATAAACATATAAGTTGTGTACCTGCCGGGTCTGTGGTATCGTTTGGTGACGCTCCCTGAGGTGGTTCTGATGGGTCTGGAGTCTCCAAAGTACCAGAGGAACTCAACAGCTCCATCTGGTGCATCAGCCACAGCCAGGAGTGTGATATCTGTATTTGTGGGATAAACTGGCTTCACTGCAAAAATCCTCACAGCTGGGGGCAAAACAGATATTAGGCTCTCTTTGTGTCATCTGTCACTTATTATCCATCACAAAAAGAGACAAGAATAACACTTAAAAACATACATACATACATACATACATTACATAAAAACAATCCAATCTAATACAATGACACAGTGTGAATTTTGACTTCTAGGGTTTCCCCCAAAAAACTCTTGATTGAAACTTCTGATCAGGGAATAGGAAACTATTCTATGATCTACTATGATTGGTGCAAAAATTCAATAAATACTGTATGTTTAACATTAATTATTGTATTTAAATATTTGTTCTCATTGTGTAAATCCCCGTTTTAAAATAATACCAACATCCTGGATTAAATATTGTTCATCACAGGATAGCAAAGTGATTCTCTGCAAATACTTTTTTTTTAAATAGGATCTGGATCAATCATACACATTTGCTTTTATACTGTCATAATAATGAAGTTTGATAAACTGAATATAATATATGAATAACTATATTTATGCAGCATTTATTGAGTAATATTGTACTTTCTATGTTTTAGATTTGTTTCCATTACACAACTTAAGACAGTTTGAAATACTGTTATTAATAATAATAATAATAATAATACATACAATTTAAATACTATATCTCATACAAGCAATGCTGCGAAAATACCTTAAACTAAGTAGAAAAATAACCTACATCACACAAAAAGTCCAAAACACTAAATAATGCACATAGAGAATCAGATTAACAGGAATAAAAGCAGCCGCTGACCTGCAGGCTGATGGAGGCTGCGGGCCAAGTTTCTGGACACAGTGGAAATCTTCCCAGCCTGCACTCTGTTTGAAAAGGAAACCAAGTGAGTGAAGTGCAGAACACAATAGAATAGAAAGTCTCACCTCTGCTCATTACTTTGTCCCAGAACACCTTCTGCTGTTTTATGTGAAGATGCATTGAAGCACTCGTTGGTCAACAAGCCATGTAGCTGGTTGCCACAGTAACAAGTCTCTAAGGTCGGAGCTGCAACCTGGTATCTTCAACAACAATTGTGAAAATTTACAGTCTGCACAGAAACACATTTAAAGAATGAATTTACATCCACATAGAGAACAGAGACAGACTCAATCAATCGAATACAAGAACAAGATTACATTTACAAATCCTGGACAGTCACTACTTTCACCCACTCACACACACACACACACACACACACACACACACACACACACACACACACACACACACACACACACTTGTCCAGGTTATTGGTTCATCTTGACATGTTCAAAACAAAACAAGGCCCCATAATATCTTAAATTATTTCACTTGAGGGGAACTTTGACTCTCTTTGTCTGCAGCACTGCACTGAGTGAACTGTTAGAAAAAGGTTTGTTTTCTCTTAGCAAAGGTAAACCAACAACCCCTCAACATAAGGGCCCAAAAATCAATGTTTAGCAGATAAACCACATTCTTTACAAAGATAAGGGTCAGGAGATTATCATCAGATTTTTCTTAGAGGAAAGAAGAGATGAGAATTTAGACATATAAATCCTAATATGCTGTATTTTAAAGAGGCAATACGTGTTCGTGTGTTCAGACGTGTTATTTGACATGATTCCCTGATGAGCAGAGAGAAACAGCTGCGAAAATATTGTGTCGGTATAATTTTAAAAATACATGTTGATCACCACGTTGGGTCAAAAACGCTACGTGTCTCTATAAAAGCAGAAAAATAATAAGTTATAATAAAAATTAAAGCGTAATTAGAATCTCTTGAAGCCTGAACGGACGCAGCAGCTGCTCTCCGTCCCCGTCCCCCCCATCTTACCCTTCGTCCCGGCAGCGTGCAGCGCAGGTTACGGGGTCAAGGTCACGGGCACCCACGGGTGCGTACAGCGCGGCGTCGCTGGGGTCAACGCGCCCCGCGAGCACCGGAGAACCCCCGTGTTGTGGCGGAGGAAACGCCGCAGACGAGCGCGGAGAAAACGGCGCCGTGACGATGAAGTTGAAGGCGAACACGAACACGAACACGGTCAACATGGCCGCGCGGTGAAGTTGACGCACCGAGGCCGCAGCAGAGCTCAGATACCCGGGATGCGACCGGGCCGATAGGCTGCGTCTTAGTCTGGACTTCCACGGTCCGAAAGTGAGCGCGTGAAGGTGCAATGAGGCGTTCAATGACACCGCGGGCCCTGTTTGCAAAGCGAGCAGAGCGAGTGTTTGTATGCAGATCAGCGGTGTGAAGAAGGAAGGATGGTTTCACTGCAGACTCGCACTCTTTATGTCACGTTGATTTAATGCAAACCGTGTAATAAACGCGAGGATGCGGAATTTAAATGTAGCGTGAGAAAATCCTGCATATGTAGTCTTTTCCTACTGGCGGGGCTCTATTGTGACCTTTGTTCCTCTTTCATATAACGTAATTTTACGGTGTATACCGACGGAGGCGAGATTTACGACACAGTTTATAGTTTAAATCCTGCCTCAACATTTGGGCAAAGTGTGTAAACAGAATACTACAATATGAAGTAAGAACTGTAATCACAAATACACACTTAGCCTGAAAGCTCAAAATAACCACGATTGACTAACTCTATAAATACGTCATGAACACAATCTGCCACTGTGTTTGATTAAGATTTTATGGATTATAATGCGTCACTCTTATATCCTCTATACCTCTTATGCTTCTATTCCTCCTATGTTCCACTTAAAGCGTTTCATGCGAATATGACAACTGCTAAATCGGGACTGCAACGTGGTAAAATCCCACCGAGGTCATGAATGTGTTCCAACAACGTATATTTCATTTAATCTCCTATATTGTTACTGGCTGCTGTGTGTTCAGAGAAGCACGCGTGTGTTTTCTTATGTCACTGGGACAAATTATCTCGATATCAGAATGCAGTTTAGAGAGCAGCTTAGCCTGATTTATCTGCTGATTAAGTTGTGTTTAGTCCAGACAAATTAATGGAACATACAGTATGAGTTACATAAGCATTTAGTCATATTCTTATTTTTCTCTAACCCACTCAAATGCCTCCATGGTAACATAAAGCACACATCAAGTTGATCTCTTTGGGTTAATCAATGCCTGGCGTCGCCTACTTACTTTTTTCAGGTATATTCCTCAATACAAGCTGTTTGCACGGAATATTAAAGCATTTATCCAAAAGGATTTGACCTTTTGTTGCATATTTTTAGGAGAAGTTTATGATTTCAAGCATGGACAGATGAAGTATCTTATCCAGATTAATATTTGTGCAGGTTATATCCACGCTGTCGCTCTGAAAAGTGCAAAACCTCCTCAGAATGTGTGTCTTTCACTTTGTTTTAGAGACCTTCATTCGTTTTTTGGTGTGAAACGAGCCTCCTCTTCGCGTAGCTATCTCCCCCGGTCTACCTTAAAAAACCCTTCCGCTTTTTCAGACATCCCCTTTAAGAGGATGTACCACTACTCACTACGGCGGCCAGGGGGCGCTGTCAGACCACGCCATCTCTCCGCTCTGACTGTACCAGGCAAAGGGGGACAGCGGGGGGAATCAAACACAGCTCCCCTGTCTATTTTTATACAGAATACGCGTAGATTTGGAAATGTTCGTTTCGTGTTTCCATTACGGGATTCTCAAACGGCTTTACGCCAGAAAAACACCCCGCAGATTCACCTGATCTTATTCGTTGTCCGGAGACACACACGGAAAGATTATTGTGTTGATTTAATACTTCACCAGCTGTACGTATAATGGCAAAAAAACAACTGCGAGAGTGTGTAAATCATGTATTGAATAGTTAAGTGTAAATTAAATATAAACTGAAAATAAATCATGACATATTTCGCGTTGGGATCCCCCGCAGCCTCATTAAAGGACCCCTGGAGAGCCGCGGACCGCACTTTGAGAGTCAGAAGAAAGAAATATCAATATGAATATTTTATGATGACGGTGCGTAAATCTGAGATTAGGCCGCGTATAGCTCGATTAAATGATCAATCCCGCTGGAATCCAGTTAGCTTTAATTAGGTGCGCGCACAAATGATTTTGAAGGAAATCCTGTTAAGAAAAGAAGACGGAGAAGAAGGAGAAGAGGGTTGCCAGGTCATCGCCGTGGCGCTGCGTAACGGAGAGCTCGGAATAAACAGGCGAAGCGTTATGTAAGCGTCTCCAGTCTGAGCCCCAGCCGAGGAAACTCGGTCCGCCAGAGAAAACAGACCAGCTGGGTCCGGCAGCCTGTGGAACCCGCTGGATGTTCGGAGGGATTGAAAAAAAAAAACAGAAAAATAGAATCGTCTTCAGTCTGATGTGGTGGAGATTAGAAATCAATCGATTCGCATTTTACCTTTAATCCTTCTCGTGTATTGGAATTACAAACCTGCGTGCTAATTGAGTGTGCGTGCTAATTGAGTGTGAGCATGTGTTTAAAGGGTGAAGGCATGAAAATAACATCACACTCTAGTTCTTTCATCTTCACCCTACTGAGTGAAATTCCTATTTTATGGAAAGTTATTCCCAATTCCTTCCTGGCACTGTTCTGCTCTCCTCTACTTCTTCTTCTTCCTCTAACCACTACCACTACTACAACTGCTTTTCTTTTACTGAGACTAAATTCAAGATGAGCCAAATATTTCCCAATTTACCCCCCAAAGAACAAAAGAAGCATTATGAGGCGTTTTATGTGTTTTTCAATCTAGACTGCGGGCTTTTATGTCATAATGTCTGCGAGACATGAACAGAACGCAAAGAATCCAGCTGGTGTAGAACGTTTTCCCGATTATATGCAATTATTTATAAATGATGTACACTGAAAAGCTCTATTGTGGTAAAGTGTGGCCACAGTGTCCCACTTATGGGTCCAAGGACAGTTTGATGACTTGAAAACCGCCTTATGGAGAGAGAGAGAGACAGAGAGACAGACAGAGAGAGAGAGAGAGAGAGAGAGAGAGAGAGAGAGAGAGAGAGAGAGAGAAAGAGAGAGAGAGAGAGAGAGAGAGAGAGAGAGAGAGAGACTAACTTTACTCTGGATGTTCTACCAATGGTCTATTTTATTTTTGTATTTTTGTAAATTGTATATTCTATAATTATATTCTGAGTTTACTAATCACCCGATGCGATTTTTGCTACCATTAAGTTAATGTTTAATTAGAATAGAATAGACGTATACAGTTTATTCTCAAATAACTGGTGAAAAGAAGATGAAAGAGGCAGAACTGTCTTGGTCATCAAATGAGCTGTAAAGCACACTGAATGGCTCAAACTCGAGAAAGAAAGCATCAGGAACAGCAGTGTAAAGTGAGACAGAAAGAAGGCTGGGAAACTTTGGAATATTAAAATAAACTTAAAACAACCAGTAAGCAAAGAGAGCTGTGAGGAAAATGACAAGGAAAAGAGCAAAAATGGCCCAAAATGGCTCCTGCTGTTAATGTATGAACTTAACTACATCAATAAACAGAGTTTACAATATGTTTATGTTTAAGATTGTTATTGTATTAAAGTCCTGAAATGCTGGCAAGTGTGCTTATAGAACTTAGACATATAAAAGCCATGTGACTGGCTCTTGATGCTGTGAGTCCCTGGGGATGGGGATGGTATAGTGGGGGCTCTGTGGGCTCTGTGGGCTCTGCGGGCTCAGATTACGCCCCAAAATAAGCCTCAATCAAGCCAAATTAAGGGGATCCACTGTAACATGCAGATGTTATCAGAACCGAAACAATGAAGGGGGAGGGAGGGAGGGGGGAGCGGCTCAGAGGAACTGCTGAAAATGGGCAACGTAATTGATTTGAAGACAATCAATCTGAATAAATCCAACTAGGAATGGAAATATATAATGTTTAATATAACAAAGAAATGACACCTTAAGCATCAAGTATAGATACACAATGCACTCAATAGGCTGCTGCAATAATATCATAGTGAGGCCGTATAGGACAAAATCACAGTAAACTCATTAGAAATCCATCAATCAGCCCCTCTTATTGAACGCATGAATACATAAAGAATATAAACCCATTACTCAATTTTACGCCACATATGATTAAGTGATAAAGAATTAAGTTAAGTACAGTAACAGCATATGGAGTTTTTAAAGGAACATTGCAGTAGAAAATGCTTCATCAACCAACAAGGCTTGAATCCCCAAGACTTCCCCCCTTTGTCCCACATTCTAAATACCCAGTATAAAGTAGTGTGTGTGTGTGTGTGTGTGTGTGTGTGTGTGTGTGTGTGTGTGTGTGTGTGTGTGTGTGTGTGTGTGTGTGTGTGTGTGTGTGTGTGTGTGTGTGTGGACTGAAACCTTATCTGGCAAAGGCCCAGACAGCCAAAAACGAGTCCTATTATATTTCTAACCCATCCAATTTACAAAACGTCACTTGAAAAGGAGAAGAAAAAAAGCTCATCCACTCCAAATCTGCTTTTGACGCGTCATGTCTCCTGCCTGCGTGCCCTGCAGCAAGGCAACAGGCTGTGTTTTTCATCAGTTTGACGTTTGACATATAGCCCCCGACCGAACAAGGAAAAGCTTTAGGTGAGAATATCTGTCGACTTAGACAACAGGCGATGGCACTGATGTACTGATCAATTAGCAACAAGCACCAGCCTGAATGCTTACAGGCAATTTCACCGATCCTGTCATAGTTACATAGAGAGTCAAACTACCTGCTTCAGACTTAAAGTTTTAACCTCAAACACATAGGCTCTTTACCCTTATTTCCCGTATGACTTGTATACATTCTGCATATTTTCTAGTGACACAGGCCTCTCTGTGTTCTCTGTTGTTCTGTTGGTGGCTTTTATCCTCAAACCAACTCGGCTCCCGGGCCTGACTCCCTGGTATGAGGGGTCAAGGGTCAGCACGGTTGTGGCCGTGTTCAAATCCCCCTATAGTGTGAGATGGTCTCAACTGACCTGTCATTTTATAATGGGAACTAGAGCCCAGATATTAGTTTTCACTCTCATCCCATGAAACATTTCTCTTCAGCTTCTGCTTTTCATAGCTGTAAACATTTTACTTCAATCCAGCGTGTAAACAAGCTTGAATAATGCATTTAAAATGGTCACATGGTGATAAAGTTAAATTCATTATGCATAGTTGGACTTCAGACACTCCCTGTTTTATAAATGGAAACATGAAACAACTATTGGAGGAATTTCTCTTCTTTTTAGGTCAACTTCTAACTCCATTTTCATGCAGTTTGTCATGGGAAGTTGTCAGTGGATCGTTCATATTTAAATTTTTGTAAATAAGTAGGATGTACAAGTAAAGCATGTCAAACTTCTAATGCAGTTTTTACAGTTTGCAAGAAAGAAACCTCACTGTTCTTTGTTTACATGCCTTTACTTTATAGTTTTCATTATAAAAAAGTATACAAACCAGCTCTTATAAAGGGCTTAAATATAGCAACATATGCAATTCTTTTAATTAAAATATTAACAATAACATTTATACGTGTAATTTATAGACAATTGCAAAAATGTGTCTTGTTAGAATTTACTTGGATAGAATGATTTTGCATTTTTCCCTTGTCTGCTCTGCATGGAACGATCTAATCTCTAATCCTAAACCACACGGAGCTGTAAGTGCCTGAATTGTTCTAATGTTTAAAATTTAACAATTACCTTCTGAAAGTCTGCAATGTCTTTAATTAAGGAGAATTAGTTTAGGCTTTTCATTTAGGTCAATTGCGTGATTTTTGATTGATTTACCATAAAATACAATTTCTACAAATCCGCCAGTTTGCGATCATGAAATCGCTCAACCAATATTAGAGAATTGTAAAGCGTTAAATAGTTTTGTATTGGTGTATAAATTATTCCTACTTAACCTGATGAATAATTCATTGTATCCTAATAGGAGCCGAGGGCGAGGAACACACAATATACAAAACACAACTGAGGATAGAAAATGCTGTTTTAATATAAGAATATAGCAACCAGTCATGTTAATATCTTGATATCTTGATATATTTATATTTACTGCAGGGGAGAAATCAAACAAAAAACTATTGTGACTCAGTGTGATCGTGGGATTGTGATGAGTGGGAATCTGAAGCTTGCACGCTCATTTCACACGGCACAGCTGACGTCATTGTAGGAGCCTTATTGCTAATTGATTGAATAGTTACGTTAGTAGCGTGTTCACAGTGATCCGTGCAGGTTTGGATCCACGAGGCTGTGAGCTGCATGTGCGGGGGGGAAAAGCCTCGCAAATGGGGGCTGAGCTCCATGACGGAGCAAGAAGCCCCTCTGGAGCTGCTTTTCCCCTTTCCTCCTCCCCCAACAGCCCCCCGACCAGGGAAACCCTGCGGGCTGCAGCTCCGTGGCTCCCTGCGTGTTTCCTAAACAGGATTTCAGCGCGTCGTGGTCACTTATTAACACCAGAGAATTTAAATTTAAATATAAAATGAACATGCAGACTGGAAAATAAGGCGTCTTTCTAATGCACTGGCGACGTTTAGGAGCAAACATTTGGCGTTTGTGGCTGTAAAAAACTAAATACAATAATAATAATAATAATAATAATAATAATAATAATAATAATAATAATAGTAAAAAAATCTTGGTCCTAAATAAAAATAATTGTATGTTAGACCAAGCTCGAGCTCAGTTGAACACTTTTAGAAACCCTTTTAAAATAATTATGACGTAGTGTTGACATGATTTTATAATTCTAAATAGAGTGATCAACTGTCAGCCTGCAGCTTCAAACTACAGCTCCGGTGTTTCAATCCAAACTTGCCCAAAAGCCAAAGTTGCATCAGCGGTGTTGCTCCACGCGTCTCTCCCCCTCCATGCTCTCTCACCCCGGCCCAGGGCGCGAGGACGCCGGGCACAAACCCTGCCAAGGCACCGCTGCCTTTCCCTCCCCGCAGTTAAACGATAATCGCGGGGATGGAAGCTCCAATAAAATGAGTAAACACGACTCCAGTTGAAATGGAGGTTAATGAATTTGTGCTTCTATGTTAATGACAGTAATTAGGACGGATGGAAATGTGCGAGTCCTCCAAACAGCGTTTACGATCTCTGTAAAACTCCCATTACTTCTTATCTTTGTTTTTCCACTCCTCTCTTACTTAGCCTGAGCAACACGCCAACAATAAATAAACAGATAAATAAAAGGGCCCTGAACTTTACACATTTGTAAAGTAAATATATATAGTGTTTAAACACACGGATTGTCAGAGCAGCAGTGTTTGTGTGTGTGTGTGTTTAAAGTCACACCAGAAGCCTTGTGAGCTCATAATTATGCTGCATTTCTGGTTTGGAGAAACTCACCAGAGCAACCCTGTATTTTAAAAATAATTATACATCAAGTGAAACAGTAGCAGACATTATAGTACACGTATCTATAGAAGTCATGACCTCTGTAGCAGCATTAACACTATTACACCCATATATTTATTTACTTTTATTTATTATAATAGACGGTGAATATTGTATTTGTGTTATATGATCATGTGATTTTTCTATGTAATATTTGTGATGTACGGAAGCTCATCGCCCTGTGTGTGTGTGTGTGGGAGTGTGTGTGTGTGTGTGTGTGTGTGTGTGTGTGTGTGTGTGTGTGTGTGTGTGTGTGTGTGTGTCTGCGTGTGTGTGTTCCAAATACAGTCCTAACAGGCTCTATAGCGACGGTGTGTTATCAAGCAGAGCAATGAGTGTGAGGGGCTCTGTGCTCCGTGGGACCCCCCTCCACAAAAAGAGCCACAGGTCAGAGAGAGAGAGAGAGAGAGAGAGAGAGAGAGAGACTCACAATAAATTGGTGATGCGTTCAATGCTCTGCTCTCTGACATACATTTCGCAGCAAATCTTACGCGCCCGTGAATGACCTTTGAGGGGAATTGAGTGGCAGCCGAATATTTTACAGTCCAGAGATTAAACATAAAAACCTCCTGGTCGCTTTTATCGGCCTCGGTGTGTGTGTGATTGTCTCGGGGATCAATGTGAAGTGCTGACCCCAACACGGCCCGTATGTGTCTGTCAGCATTACGCGCAACTTCGATTCCACAAACAGCGGATATATATTGGAACTGCGCCCATAAGACCTTTTAGAATGTTTCACATAACGCAGTCGACATTGTGGTGAAACCTGTCTCGAACCTTCCACGTATTCTTTCTATTGTCATGCTATAGGGGTTACAGTCTACTGGTTCCCAATCCGCACTGGAATTTAACCCTGAATCGCCAGCAGCGGTATAATGGCTCGCCTCATGCGCCTATATGGCCCCTTCAGGCTCCGAGCAGCCGTGCCGTGCCGGGGCCAGACAGCCTGCCACAGCCCGGGCTCCCCTTATCTACCGTGGGGCTTTGGACCCAAGCTGCGGAGAGCCATCAATCAGGGGGAAACATCACGTCAAACATGGCAGATTGAGAGAGGAACAAGTCTGGTCAGAGCTCCATAAGTTGGATGGCCCTGAACTGCACACAATATACTTTAGATCGAGTATCCTTCAGGCGAGTTTAGCAGTTTGGTCTTATTTGCATTTTTTGTTCTATTTTGGAGCATTTTTAGTATGTTTTGTTGTTTTAAAGTGGCTCATCAACTACAATTGTTGCTTTTCTCCTCGTTCTGCGTCCCCTCCACCTCTCTGCACCGCTCAGGCAAACCTATGGGACTAATGAGAGTGTATTGTAAGCAGCATTAAAGCCACAGTGAGCTTCCACCACCTCGTGTGCAGTGTTTGGAAAGGTTGCATCCATAAACGTCTGCGGTCTGCCTCTTGTTATTGTTATTGCGGGATCTGCAATCCTGCAAACCCACAATCCTTACATGCAATTCCCTCCCTCCTGTTGCAGTTTAACCCTATAGGTGTGTGTGTGTGTGTGTGTGTGTGTGTGTGTGTGTGTGTGTGTGACCAGTTATCGTTGCAAACACACAGGCAGAGTCGCCATTAGTACAAAGCCTGCAAAGTGGGTTAACATGTCAGTCTATTTGCTGTTTTAAAAAAAAAATCAAAGTGAAGACTGATTACTTTTTCCCGAGATGCCACATTTAGTAAATTGGTTGAGGGGTTTACTGCATGGAAAGCAAACATACTTGATCAAACAAATAACCATTACGTCTCCAAATAAGCCAATGAAAAGGGAAAACCAGGCTCTCTGCTTGTTTTCACAGCCTTAAAAGTCCCATCATCATTAAGTCTCTTTCACTCTCCCTAAGTAAATACAAATAAAACAACACAATGGTAAATACATTGAGTGAAATGAGATAAACAGTCGCCCAGCATATACGTCTAAAAGAAGAAAATAGAGGGAAACATGTTGATAATTACACTCAGTTGCCTTTAATGAATGCTTCATAATAATAAAAAAAAGAAAGGGAAAGTGCTTCAGAAATCCACCGTTCAAGTTTCCATTTGGAGTGCAGTTATCATATATATATCATATATTCACAACAAAATCAATATGCAAGAAACCCCAGAAAATTCACAAAAATAAATATTCAGTTTCATATAACAACCAGTGACTTCAAATTCCGTGTCAAAAAACCTGACCTCAAGTATTGTATCAAAAAAGGCGAAGTAAAGGAGTGAATGAAGAGGAGGAGGAAGAGGAGGAAGGGGGAGCGAGAGTGCACGCAGTTTTCTTGCTTCTTGCTGCTGCTGCTGCTGCACGATGCAATTGTTTACATTGATAGCGTCACTGTCAGAGAGCTATTAGTCTTAACGGCGGAGCGGCCCTCCCAACAGGCCATTACCACCATCCTCCGTCCCTCCGTCCCTCCGCCGCGCATTGTGAGCGCCGCATGAGTGAGAATAGGCTGGGTGCGTCAGGGGGGGTCAAAACCCGCAGCTTTGCGCGCATGCAGGCTATTCCTCTGCGTCCTGTGCATGCGCGGCTATACGCTTTTGACATGCGGATTAAAGGTTGAAAGCTTCCCTCTTGCAACACAGCAACACCCCCCTCCTCCCTCCCCTCTCTCTCTCTCTCTCTCTCCCTCTCCCTCTCTCCGTTTCTACCCCACATTTACTCCTGTCATGTAGTTTCAGGAAACAACCAGTTTAAAGATGCAAAAATATAAGTTCAAGTTTGAGTTTCAAGTCTGAATTGTCGTTTCAACCTGGAAATAAGGCCAAATGGTGAGCGGGGGGCTTCGTGGCGGCTGCACTGATGCTTTAATCACATGGCTAAACATCTACCATATGTGTCCATACTGATTAAAACTGGGTGAAACGCGGGGTTTTGTACAATTTTTTTAAAAACCACAATCACCCATTTAACTGTTTCTACAATGCGCTGAATGAATTCACCCTTAGCTGTTGCTGTGCTTGTGAGGAGACTGACATCATTCACAGGCTTTGGGGTTTGTTGTGATCTGGCTGGCCATAAGCTGGGCCTCTCTTTGTGCACACAGAAAAGCCTGCCAATTAGCAGAGCGCGTCCTGGTCTGCCATTAAAAAACATCTACATATTTAGGGCGATTTTGAAACACAACTAGGTGCTTCAACCACTTTTATTTCTCCTGTTTAGTGATATTTTTTGGTGGAAAAGTGAAGTACACACTGAAAGGCAGAAGTTGGTGCTACTGGATTTAGGGGTCAGATGAAATATAGGCAATACATTCACTGATGATGTGGTTGGGCAAATTCAGAAAACAACATTTATTTTTTTAATCACCTGATTGTATTTTCGGTGTCTCTGAGAAGAAAAATCGCCAATAATATAGAAAAATATTGACTTTTTCCACAACTCAGATGGTTAAATGTGTCTCCATCTAAAAATAGGATAAAAGAACAACGATGTCTTTGGGGCAAAATGACGCACAGCCATGTGCTCCTCACCTTAGCACGTGTGTATCTCCACACACACGCACACACACACATCCAGATCTCTGCGTCCATTCCAAATTAATCACATCTTAAGTCTATATCAACACATCTGACGTCACTTCACAGACTAGCGTTTTTTGAAGCTGAAACATGACTCCCATGAGTATCAAAGTGCAATGCATTTAAGCGTATCACTTGTGCTTTGTCGCATTGTTTCAAAGTAGCCACTGGGCTAGAATGTATTTAACGCTGTTTTTTTTGGTGCTCTTTTCTCCCACTGTGACATCTGAAATCCGCCATACAGGCTCGGTATCTGAACTAACGTTGCTATAGGGTGATGTGCTATATAGGGAAATCAGTGGTGAGAAAGACCTGGATTCACAGGAGCAGTAAATGCAGCCTATCGTGCCTTATTCTTCTTGATTGTCTGTACATAAGGCCCGTGTTGTGTCTGCTGGGCCTGCATGTGTCTGTGCAAGGGTCACACGTTTTCAAAGCAGAAACAAGACTGAAAACCAGATCACAAGCAATGTAGAAAACACACACACACACCAACCAGCAGGATGTAATTCTCGTAAAATCCCCTATGTGACTGAGAATCTATAGATGCACATTAATAAAAAAAAAAACAATTTTTAATAATTATCTGAAATGGAACACCTGGACACATGTAGGTCACTGTGGCCAAAGTGAGATTTGAGATGTGGAACATACCAAGTGGCACAAAATGGGAAACCCTGATTTCTTTGCTTTCAATCCCAATAGATGAACTCTCACCCAATCCTATATGGAAAGCTGAGATTTCTTCCTTTCTTTCTTTCTTTTTTAAAAAAACCCTCTCCTCTCTCAGACAAAGCACAAACCACTGAAACCCTGGCACCATATACAATCCAACAGGTCGAGCATATAAAAAAAGCCAAGAAAATACAATCGAGTTCAAAGGGGGGAGGAAAAATAGTCAAGTAAACACACCGATGAGAGCCCATGTAACCTATTGCTCAGCTTATTTTAAATATAAGAAGTTTTTATGCGTAAATAAATCCACAATCGAGGTCTCACGGTCCTGTGGGCGTTTTTTCTGAGGCTGCCAAAGTAGATCTTGTCGCTCTCGGGAGTAGATTTCCTTGAACAAAACTTTAAAAAACAAAGAAAGCGGAATGTAAATCCATTCATAAAAAAAAAACCAAGATAAGATATAAAGATCACCGAGTTGTGAGCCCATTTTGTTGCGGACACGTTAAGCTTGGATATGGGTTAGAGAGAGTGACAACAACGGTATGGAGCTTTTGTTTCTCAAGCTCAGTATTTCCTGATTCTCTGGCTGTGTGGGGGAGGGAGAAGCTGGCCGCCTGGCTGCCACCTCCACACGGGGTGGGACGGAGGGGGAGACCCGGGGCCCCTCAGCGAGTTCAGGGAGTAAGCAGGACACAAATCCCCGTCGCTGCCAACAACAAGCGACGGCAGCGATGGGAAATTTGCCATCAGGCTGAAAGGCTTTTTCGCTGGCGGTGCTACAGTGTTGTTGCTCGGGTTGCCGCGTTTACGTCTGCTCGGTACGTCCGCGTCCGCCGCGTTTCCCTCCTCCAGGCGGAACGACGCGTACGCGGCGGCCTTGTTGTTGACCGATTTGGCCGCGTTCGGTTTTGTTTGCGTCCTGGCCACTCTGGGTTTCCTCCCCAGCATCGCGGCCCTGCAGGTTTTGTTCTTCTGGTCGCTCTCCTCGGCGCTGGGGGATTCCAGGTTGCATTCCTGGGGGCCACACGGGGACCTGGAGGCCACATCAGGGCTCTTGTCAGTAGCTTTAGTCCCACTGATAAAGTCCAGTTGTTTGTTGGATCCGCTCGGATATTGCCCGTTGCTACTATCTACCTTGGCTCCTTTGCATCTGACAGAGGCCTGACTCTGGTATTCATATTCATCACAGCTTTCCTCCACTTTAACTTTCACATTATGGATGTTGAACAGTGGTGTCCTGTCAACCCTGCCGCACTCAGATGAGGGGGAGGCGGTCACAGGAGGCTCCTCTGCCTCAATCTTGATTTTTTTCAGCGGAGAGGACAGTTTGAGGCCGCTGGTGGATTTGACCTCTCTTTTGTCGCCATATCTTGGGGGTTTGACGTCTCTGTCGTGGTCAGTGTGTGCGCTCAGCCCCAGCGTCCTGCGACCAGAGGGGAAGGCTTTCATGCGATTGGGGCCCGGTGAATAAGAGGCCAGCCTGTCCACAGAGTCCGACCTGTGTGGATCACCGTGCGCCTCTGACAGCCTCTCCCGCTTGGACTCGGTGAAGAAACACTCCCCAGCGACGGTGGAGTGGAATTTAGATGGCTGCAAGAGCGCCGAGTCCTTTCTTGTCTCACTGCATGTAAACTCACATTTTTGACGTTTCTCGTGTCTTTTGTCCCCCGCTTGAGACGTGACAACATGGCCCGGTGTCTTGTTATGCTTCTCCTGCTGGTGGTCGTAGTGAAACGTGGGCTGCAGAACCAAAGGTGCTTTACCTGCGTTGAGAGTTTTGGCAAGAGAGCCGACTCGGGCCCGTCGGAACCGGATGCTCTGAACCGACACATGGCTGGACACAGAGCTGGAGTCGGACTGAGATGAGCTCTCCTCCTCCTCCGAGCTGACCTCTGAACTTTCCGAGTGCGTGTCATCTTCATCGTCGCCGTCCTCTTCCTCTTCCGAACTCCCAGAGTTGCTAGAAGTAGAGAAGCCGGATCCGAAGTCCGAATCGTTGCACGCCCGGTCCGAGTAGGTGCTGGACTCGGTGTCGCTGCTGTAGCTCTCCGGGAAATTCGGTTCGTGGTGGTGGTGATGGTGGTGATGATGATGATGGTGCTGGTGGTGATGATGGTGAGGTCTGGGGTCAAGGTAGAAATCCTGACCGAGGTGGAAAGCACCGAAAGAGGCGCCGGGACCGCCGGTTGATTTGGGTTGAACGAGCAGCACCGGCGGGACGTGTTGTTGCGCCTGTCTGCTTCTGCCCCACGAGTGCTTCGCACCCGCACCGTCCCTGCCGCCGCCCCCATCGCGCCTCCTCTTCCTTTTGTGAAGTAGGTCGCCGGCTGAACGCGAGAGCCTGGACTGAGCAGCTATGGCGGACTGAAGCACCAGCGGCTGCCGGCTCACTGCGCTCCGGAAAAACGAGTGCCTTTGGCTCAAAGTGACGCGGGTCCCTGTGATCTTCGCTGTTTCATAGTTTTTAAAGTGTTTGTGACAGGACTTCGTCGTGGATCGGTACTCCCGTCCTTGGGATTTGTGGTAAAATTGAGGTAGTTTCGAGTCGGGAAGGCAAGGATTCAGCTCTCTCCTCCTGCCCGGTTTGTTGTGGAGCGTGAGAGTCTCCGGGACGCCGTGCAAACTAAACCAAACTTTTTCCTTCCACAGCTCCGTGTCGGCACGGAAGAGCCCCGGGGACGCATCCTCATCCCCCGGGGAACACAGCGCTTTCGTTTTCCTTTTGTTGGACTTCAACACCCGCTCCGTTTTGCAGGAGAAATACAGAGCCTCCACGTCCTCCCGCGATATCAGAGTGCATTTGGCGGCGTGGAACGCTATAGAGTTTATTGCTTTGAGCTTCCGCAGCTCCTCCAGGTCGCAGTGGTGCTTTTTCACCTTCAGATGGTCCATGCGCTTGTGCACGGTGGTCCGAGGGATGTTCTTCAGCAGGTCGGTGAAGACCTGAGACAAAGCAAACATTTGCTTCCCTTTGATGAGCAGGTATCCCAATCTCACTCCCTGCATTTCCTCAAAACCACATTCCAGGTCTTCCATGTTTTATGTATCCGCTTGCATGTATTAATCCATACAGTCACTGTGTATCTATCAGGGAAATGCCAATAAATTGCATGGGGTCGCGATCTAAGGCATCCTGCCCATGATGCCTTTAAGTCATCCACGTTGCTGCTGCTGCGTCATGAAAATGCAAACTTTGACATGCAGAGTTAAATGGACCTGCCGGTGTTGAATAGGTTCAGTGAGCCGACAGCATCCAATCGTCGCCCCTGGCCCCGGTCCGGCATGGTGGAGGAATGCGATGGGATGCGTCCACCAAGCCGGGCTGCTGCTACCTGCCTCTGTCGGCTCCACTCCCCTCTGGTCGGCAGCAGGACGAGGGGTAGGTGTACACCGCTGCCTCAGTCAGAGGATAAAATAGCAAGAAGGCAGAGAGAGAGAGAGAGAGAGGGAGAGAGAGAGTTGTGAGGGGGAGGGGGAGGGAGGGAGAGAGAGAGAGAGAGAGAGGGAGAGAGAGAGAGTCAGAGACAGAGACAGAGAGAAACAGAATAAGAGCTATAAGAGCTAAAATGCAGCTGCTATTCTTGCTGCCGGTTGAGCTACAAATAAAATGACACAGAGGGGAGGTGCGCTAGTCTGGAGACACCTTCATCAATTAATGCCTTCAGAGTCGACGCCCATTGGACGCTGCTGACAGGTGATGCAATAAAAATGGATATTCCATCTCCACCCTCCCGCTTCCCCTCCAACATTACAATACTTTACAATTCTGCACACTGCTTCGGTTGTGTGAGTAAAATACATATGACAACTTCTTAAAGCTTAAAAGGGCGCAGATGTAATAATAATCCATATAGCTCCATCCCTGCAAACCCTTCACGTGGTGGGTTCGAGCCCGAAATGGTCACGGTGTAGGATTGGAATGTAACTGTGAGCTTTTCCCCGCATAGGTTCGCATCTGAATGCATCGCAGTAACACTATATGCTCTAATCGATTGTCTACCGGTCAAGTGATCCCTCACGCCCCCTTTTTACAACGCAGCGCCGCTTAAACAAAGACATTTGCTTTTTACACTTGGAGAGCTTGGGCGTCCTGCTTCTCTCTGCCCGACGAAAGCTCCACTTCTCTGCTTCTGTTGGCCGCAGCTTGTTCCTCCATATGATTTTCCCTCATTGGAAGCCTATAGAACTGACCTACTTAGTGTCACACCGGGTAGAACTATAGGCTGTTTGTTTGCTCCGAAAATGTATATGAATGAAGGAGGAATATTTGACGTCCCTTTATTCCCTTTTTGACAATTGACAAGCCCACACCTTTTGTGTGTGTGTGTGTGTGTGTGCGCGTGTGTGTGTGTGCGTGTGCGATATGTGCCGTAAAGTAGCCCGTGTTATCCTCTCGCAATTGTTTTCTATAACTGTTATCAGAATACGATCATATCCTACATAAACACCAGGTGATATTCACGGATTAACGGGAGTTATAGCTAAACCCGGAAACCCCCCTGTTCCATTGCGCCCCACTTTGTAACGCTGCGTGGCCAAACACCGTCAGCAGTGAGCGGACGTGCAGCGGGGCTGATGTGCGGCAGTCAGTGTTGCTTTTCCCACTAGACTAGACGCTTAATTCACACAAAGACACCGTAAATTCCAACCTTATATGCTCATCTCATATCGGTAATTTTAAAACAAACAATTAATTTAATTCTGTTTGTTAAAATTCATATATTTCTTGCTTATGTAAACAAGTTGGTTAACGTATTTAAGAATATGTGCAGAAGAAAAGGGAGCAGGATGGAGAAATGTTAAAGCTGGACGGTTGTTAAAAAAAACAACAATAATTTCAAAAACACTTTTTAATTCTATTTGTGCTTTAATAATTTGCACGCATTTTCTCGTTTGATCTCCTGCGGTTAGGTGCATAATATTCACACACACACCCACACACACACACACACACACACATGAGTCGCCAGATGCGCACACACAGATAGCAGAGAGGAGACGCGGACTCGACCCACCACCCACAACGCTGTCCAAATAACGTCACCGTGTAGTATATTATATAGGCTAATTGTTTGAATTACCGGCCGGTCCTTGGTTGCCTGTTCGGACTGGATATTGTGTTACGCCCCCCTGAGCCACAATCTACAATATTCCCTGCGTTATTTTGTGTCTTTGTTGTCTTAAAAAGTGCTCGAATCCCCAGTGGCCCCCGTGTTCTTTGCCGTGATGGGGGCCAAAACTCCCGGCTGCTGGGGCACGTTAAGTGTGTTTACTTATTTACGGACGCTTTTGCTGTGTGTGTGTGTGTGTGTGTGTGTGTGTGTGTGTGTGTGTGTGTGTGTGTGTGTGTGTGTGTGTGTGTGTGTGTGTGTGTGTGTGTGTGTGTGTGTGTGTACAGCGTGATGTGCTTTGGTTGTTACGTGGATGTTACATCAAAATCCTCGCTTGCTGACATGGCTCCAGTTTCAAGCTGTAAGCATGATTTGATAATCTCCACAGAAGCCAGGAAGTGTGTGTGTGAGTGTGTGTGTGCGTGTATGTATGTGTGAGTGTGTGTGGCGTTATCAACCCTCACCTGGTGTTTATCTAGTCACACTTATAGTTAAAAGGTGGAATCCGCGACACAAAATAAGACAACGAGAAGCTGCAATGAATGGGACTTGTTTGGAGTGTGTGTGTGTGAGAGAGAGAGTGTGTGGAGTGTGTGTGTTATCTCGGCGTGCATTTCTGCTGAATCCAGCCCCTCTTCCGCGTGTGCAGACATCTGTATTCTGTAGCAACTCGTCCTGTAAAATACTCAAAACCCCCGGCTCCTGCTCGCTGTGTTTCCCCGCAGAATCTCGCCTTAGTCACGTCGTGGTTCTTCCACCCGCGCCGGCTTTTTATACACTCTGCACGCCGAAGTTCCACGGGCTGTGGGAGCTATAGAGTGAAGTGAGGGGAGGGGCCGCGTGTGGAGGTCCGAGTCCTCAGGGGAATAGATCCCAGAGCCGCGGAGCAACGAGCTCGGCCTGCATGCAGGGAGCCGGGGAGGACTCGCTTCACTTCCAGGGCTCGTTTCATCCAAACACACACACACCACCGTCCTGGAACCTGCTGAGCTCTTTCTATGACGCAACACTGCACTATTATACTCGCTTGTATTAGAATATAAAGTATTGTAGGCAAGTAAGCAGTTACAGTCCCTCAAATCCGGAAACAATGATTCTTCTAACACACGTTTATTTTCCATTCACACACACACACGCACGCACACATACAGATCAGACTGGCGTTTGTAAATGCTACATGAAACTGACTGAAGAGAAACACACACGTCAAATTTAAGAAAGTGAATGAATCAAATTCCTAATTGATCAATGAGATTAATTCAAGATCAGTTTAGTCCCTTACATCACACACACGTGCAGACAAACACACGCACAGACACATGAAATCTTTCCTCTACTCCTACTCAGTTCACAAACACACACACACACACACACACACACACACACACACACACACACACACACACACACACACACACACACACACACACACACACACACAGGAGGTGAAAATACCTCAAGGGAGATTTTCAGGTTACACAATTATTTGGATTCTTCTCAATGAACTCCATAACTTAATGACATCATACCAAGCATAGGATGTCGACACGTTGATTGTTAACTTTATTGGAATTAAGTCAAACTTAATAAAAGACGACATTTTGCCACAACTTTCCGAACTAAACACAGTCGTCGTTGTCGTCGTCGTCGTTGTTGTTGTTTTTTCCTCCCTTAAGACAAAAAGTGGGAATGTGCCTTTACACTGTTGTCACACAATATCTCCCAGTAAAGTTCCTCTACTTTCGGCTCTATATATATGATAATGACCCCATGCTGACTGAATGATCATTGTTTTTGAGATACACGTATTAAGCCCTTAGCTCAGTCTAAGGTCTGAATAGGGCCACCTAACAATACCCCTCAAATCATATAGTAGTAAAACTAATCCACATACATATTCCGGTAATTCCAATTAAGGTCAGGAACTGTTTGTTATGTTGATTTGTGATGCACCAGATGCCACAGGGCACCTCATTGCCCCTTTCTTCCGTCTGGATGCCGGCTGGGACCGGGAGAGGTAGGGGGGCGGAGGAGGAGGGTGTGTGGATCGGTGTGTGTATGGAGGAGGAGGGGGGGTGGGGGGACAGGGGAGGATACGAGAGCGAGTGACCGGGGAGAGAGACCTCATACACGGGCAGAGGAGTCTCACAGCAGCCCTGGTATAGGTCGTGCGGGGGGAATCGCCTCACACACACACACATACACACACACACACACACACACACACACACACACACACACACACACACACACACACACACACACACACACACACACACACGACCAAACGTTGTTCTTGTATCATATATTCTGCTCGGCCCCGGCGGACAGCTTCACTTGTGAAGATATACGGATGCGTGTGTGATCCAGTGGCACGTCCAGAATTATGGCTGTGCGTAAAAGAACTCGTGCTTTTATGGGAAATAAGAGTTTAGTCTAAATGATCCACTGAGCGTCCTGTCATATTAATGATAGCAATAATAGAAGGAATACTAGAATAAAGTCAAATATGTGCAAGTGGTTCATAAATTACGTCATGGCGTGTGTTGTTTTTCTGATTTTTACGTGCACAATAGTGTGTTTCCTCCTGGCAATTCTTAAGTGGTTTGAGGGTTTTTCAGCGACTTTGAAAAAAACCCAACATAATTTCAATTACGTCACCGATAAAAAGTGAGGCTTTGTGGAGGACATCAACCAAGGACATGGAATGGATGGACGGATTATAGAGAGTCGATCGTGGACGATACACGCGCATATTCACGCACACACACACATACACACACTCACACACGTACGCACGCACACACACACACCACTATCAGCTCTTGCAGGAATTATGATTATTGTGAAACCTTTGCCACATTCTTGTTCTCCTGCAATCATTTAGAATAGAAATAATATAAGTGGATGTGATTCAAGTCTTTTTTTCAAAGTCCACACTACCATCATAATTCCTACATATGGAAACAATTGGTCTATAAATGTATGTGACTAACTGGTTGATTTGATGAATTTCATGAATATTTACAAGTTCGGCTATCAGTGCTTTTCTGTGTAGGCAAGCTTCCGAACCATTCCAGCGTCTCTACACACAGCAAAGCAAACGTGTTGCTCCCGCAGCCTGAGTCATTTGTTTTTGCATTGAGTTTTATGGAGACACTTGGTCAAGCGGTGCAGGCACTTGCGAGGACATAAGAGTTTTTTATGACACAAACTCACTGCCCCAATGCCAAAACAACGAATTCCTCTCCTCCCCTCTCCTCTCCTCCCCCCACCCACCACCAGAGAATGTGATTTTACATGCAATCCGAGCCTGAAGTGTGTTCGGACAGTGGTGGGGGGAGGGGCTCTCTTCACCTTTCACCCCGCCGTGTTGGGACTGTTTGTATTTCTTACTTTGCCCCTGTGCTTCTCGCAAACCCAGAGAGGAGACCGCGGGTAAATATTGAGGCTTCTGCGGGTTGGATCCGAGCAGGAAAAGGCGTTTGGAGCGAGGGAAGCGTTCATACAGCGAGTTATAGGCGTTTTCCTGCAAATGTCTATATTTCAGGCTGTTGTGGGAATATAACTCGGCAGCGGATGGAAAAGGCGAAACCGATCAACTCCAAAACAACTGATGACTATTTCCACAAAACATTGATGAGTGCGCCAATGTCTTACTCTCTTTCTCTCTCTCTCTCTCTGTCAAATGATCAACCAGTTGTGCAAAGATCATTTGCCTCTTAAAGCTCACATCTTGTGATAAGTTAGTGTGGTCTTATCTTTATAAAACAATAATCACGGGATAGACAACGTGGAGAGATATTAAGAGGTCAAACTACCAATAAATATATGAAGTCATTACTAAGGCTGCTAAAGAAAAAAGACAAAATCGTTTAAAATTGCCATAAAATTCTGCCAATTCTTGACACCAACATGAATAACAGCCTAATGGGAAATTAACCCTTTGTGATTTAACGACCTACAACTATACCATATAACTACAAACATAAATTAACTCAACCTATAAAATAGATAGACGATAATGCTGAAAAATCACATTTTCATTATTACCTTGGCACTCATAGGTGAAATTAATGATGCCCCTCGCCAGCGTCGATGCATGTGTATTATGTTAAATAACACCCACCCCCGATTCAGACGTGGTCTGCTTCTTTAATCACTAATTACATAGGGATGTAAATATACAATTCGGTTGGAGTTGAAACGTACTTGATAGAATGAAGAAGCAGAAGCACAGCCAGACTTCCGCTCTGGCATAAATGTATCTCTGTGTGGGGAGAGAAAGAGGTCAACGATTGTCTTCCCCCATTTTAACATATGTAATGTGTTACTTCTTGTTATTTTTTCCTTTGATCAACATAGAAATTGTTGTCACCACTGGCTGCTTTGTCTGTGACGCAGTTTGCTTAACTTAAGCGTATGCATTTCTTGGTCTTTATATAGATCACAGGCTATTTTAATTTCTTAAGTGAAGCATGTTTAGCTTCTACTCTTTAACAGCTTTGAAAAATTGTCATTACTTATTAATAAGCAGGTTGCAAAACAAACATGTGGCATCTGTTTGAGAACAGGAGAACCTCAAAACAAAAGTCATACACTGAGCTGTCAGTAGTGATTAGGTGAAGCTTATGAGCCCAGTCTGTGAAAACATTCCTGGCTGCCTGCTTTGGTTTGCAGCATTCTCTCTGCTTTGCATTCACGTTTGAGCTGCAGTGCCTGTTGACTAAAATTTCAATGTGTTCCCAGTGTGTCATAAAAGCATTCTTTACTATTCTTTGACAATTCATAAATGTCAATGACACATATAAAGGTAGGTAATAAGGAAGGTAGGAACCTTGAACCAACAAGCAAAATAAATAAGTGGCAGGCAGTTGAGGACATCCGACATTTGTGTATACAATGCCTTCACACAATGCCATTACAGATGCAGCTCAGATGTAAGGGTGAGGGTGAGGGGAGGGGGGAGCGCCTTTCCTATATGACAATCACTGCTCTACTCCTTTTCCCACTGTTGTCTTTCTTATACATGCTGCCTTTTCTACATGTTCCTCATTCTACACAAACAGACCACAAAACCTCAGCAAAGCCCATACACACACATACACACACAAGAAGCCCAGAACCTGATGGCAGAGCTGGTCCTGACTTTTAAGATTCAGAGTGCCGTGAACAATGCCTGCCACATTTTGACAAAGAAATGGAGGCCATAGAAGACACAAGTAGCAATAATAAGTAGCAATAATGTATTTAGTATAAGGAAATAGCGCAGATATGTTAAAAGGCTATGCCAAATAAACACCTTTCATGATGTTCCAACACACTAAATTTAGTTAAACAGGGAAAAAAACAGAGACGTTTATTCCTTCAAACATGTTGCAATCCTTTATGTTTTCACCCATTTGCTATGTAGGTTAAATTGGCAACCACGCTTTGCAAAAACATTTTGAAAACTCTAGAAACCAGCCAGCAATCCATTCTATGAACCCCTGGCTATAGGCTTCATTTGCATTTGGCACCTCATATATTTGGATGAAGTAGTTTTCTCCAGCTTATTAAATCTTAACTATGTCTCTTCCAACACAGTAGACCAATTTATGTGGAAATTAGTCGTATACAGTTGGAACAGGGCAAGTGTTTCTCTATTTTTAAACAGATCCAGTGCTAAAGCAGACCTGCTGCTGTGCTGGGATTTAGATATTCTAGTTCAACCCATAACATATAGCAGCTGAGAAGACTGCCTGGTTTTAACCAAAGAATACCTTAAATTATATAAAAGCTGTGAGTGCTATGTGTGCTTTGAGGTCACCAATCGTCACAGACAGACACTGTCGCCGCAATTTTCTTTCTTAGAAAAAAAGCTCTTCTCTGACAACCTGAGGAACATTACACATAATTTGTGCAGACTTTGACTTAATCAAGTGCAAGTTGTAAAAATCATTTGCCATTTTCAGTGATTCAGTAGCTATATGGGCCCCTACACAACTGCTGCCCCCTCCTTCGCCTCCCTTTGTTCTCCCTGGCTCTAATAGGTTTTCCCCTGCCACACACAATTCACTTTTTTCCCTTTTCCCCAGCTCCCAGTTTCCCCCCTTTTAGTGCAGTGCCCAGTGTCGACTGGAGCATTTGAGCAATTTGAAATTAAAGCAAACAATGGGCAGGCACTCCCAGGGACCTCTCGCTCACCATATTACACGGAGGACGCTCGTGTGCTCTTGCGCATTATTGGCAAGTCATTACGTTTCTCTGGAAACCAGGAGCAGGAGCTCGCTCAGAGAAATCGGTGATGCAAGCAGCAGCTGAATGCTTGGAATAGTGTGTGTTTGTGTGTGTGTGTGTGTGTGTGTGTGTGTGTGTGTGTTCTGGAGCATCCTTAGCAACAGCAATAGGATGTTGTCAAAACTACGCAGGGAACTGACAGGAGGCCTGATGACGTGCTAGTTGATATGTGATTATGTCTCTTTTTTTTTTAAATATAAAAGTGTGATTTTTTCAGTGAAAAGCAATTTAAAAAGCTCTATTTGTTTGTGTCTGTAGTCAAGAATAAAAGGAAACAATATGTTTTAAAAAACGTGTTCATTCTTTCTGTTTCTGTTTTCTTTTTCTGATTCCTGTACCGTTTTTTATCGGTTCAGGAATATGTAATAAAATGTCTACAAAATACAGGATTGTGCATGCTTAGAAAAATGCAAAACATATTCTCAAACATCTTCTGCATAACTGTAAAATTATTCAACCATGTAGTAATAGTTATATTAATATGCATAGCCTGTCTTTGGACCATGTGAACTCCCTGGCTTCTCTGCCCACAAACCACCTATGGAATAAATGTGAGATTTTTACATTTTACAAATAAAAAAATCCCATTGATTTTATTTACATATCCTGTGTTGCGTTCAAACGCAGTGCTTGGAACATATTTAAAAGAAACAGTTCACACACATTCCTTTTGTGAACTTTGATGATGTGTATGCTCTTGTGTGTGTGTGTGTTCTGGATCTCGCTACATTGTGCCTCAGTCGACCTCCTTGTTGCTACACTACTGATAACCACGTGTAAAATGAAAGTCAAGTGATCAACCTCATGCTACAAAGTTTCAAACATGTGGAACCAAACATGGCAGAGCGCTCTGATCCAATCACATTCATCTGTCACTTCCTGTCACGGAGCAACGCAAACACATGCGCCCGTACGTCTTACGCACTTCCGGTTCTCGACGCAGACCCCCCCCCCTTCTTCTCGCCGTCGCGCCATGAAGTAGATGTTTTGATGTAAAAATAGGTGTCAATAACAGACATAAACACGATTAAAACATGACGTTTCGACCGAGCGGGACATAGAGCGGCGCAGCGGGGGAGAGAGGAGCGTCTTCCGCCACGGTTTCGGCTCATCTTTGTGTCGCACTTCTTCCGCATGTCCGCTTTCTTCGTAGATGGTATCCAGCGAGCGGTGTCTGGCGGCGAAAGACGAGTTGTCGACGAATAACATGAAGGAGATGATCGGCGGTTGCTGCGTTTGCTCAGACGAGAGAGGCTGGGCGGAAAACCCGCTTGTATACTGCGACGGACACGGCTGCAACGTTGCCGTGCACCAAGGTAAGCCGGGGCTGTTAGCGGGTTAGCTCCGAGGCTAGCTAGCGTTGTCTTGTTGCAAGGTTATGGAGCCTCCGCCGGCCCGGAGGAAGGCCAGGCTGAGGTCAGGCTCGCTCTGCGGCCGGGTACGGTGGACCGGAGCTCGGGGCGGACTTGGACGGACCTCTGGCCTCTGCTGGATGTTAATTGTTCACGTCGGAGTGTTTCCCTCTAGTTTAAACGTGCGGTGTTTGGAAAGTGTGTCTGACGCTCCCCCTGTCAGAACGTCCACCTCCTACAACTTAACTCATAAACGTGCAGCTTTATTCAACAAGTAATTGTATTTTATACGTGTAATGTCGTATATACACCGTAATTGCCACCATAGTTGTGTTGAAAATGCTTTGCATGTTGCTACTATATTTGTAATCCAATCATTAATAATCCTCTGACACAGCAACTGAAAGATCCTTTGCTGAATTCATGCAGGAGAAGCTTGTTTTGTTTATGACGTAATCTATTCAGACGTTCAGTGTGTTTGTGTTTGCATAGTCGGGTGTAGTAGCTCGGATGCTCTCACTCTCCAAGCTCACTCAGATGACGTCTAATGTTTACAAGTCAAACAGCTGGCCATGTGGCTGTACTGTTCAGTGCAAGTCAGCAACTTGAGCACTGTGCAGGGCTGCAGGTCGGCACATGGAGCTTTGTTTTGTTTTGTTTTGGTTCAGTTTGGTCCAGTGTAGATGACTTGTAGTTGTTGCCTTGATAGTTTGGAGGATGTGACTTTATTACAAACTTGATCCAGGCAAGTAGAAGCTGCTCAGCATGTGTGTTAGTTAGATTGTTTTCAACCTGTTACATCCTACTGAGTTCATTCAGTTCTATAGAAATTCATAGATCATAGTTTGCTGTGTGGGATATTGAAATGTGTCTCTTATGTTTTGCTAAACCGTGTTTTCAATACGTGAAGTTGGAATCAAGCCCTCAGACACAATGTCAACAAAACCTAACCTAACCTAACCTAAACCAACCTAAGCATCAGTTATTTCCCTTGAGATTGGCTAGAAATGAGTCAGATACAGAACAGGGCGTTGTTTGGTGAGCTGTGATACTCATAATAATAATACTAGTAATTCATAGACCTGTGTGTGTGTCTTTTGCATAACAGACCACTGATAGAATGATAGAATGTATGAATTTGAAATCTCAGTTTCACATCTAGTATTGGGTTTCATTTCCCCTCTGTGGTTACGCAACATCTTCAGAAACACATTCAAACTACACCTTTGGGACACCGCTGGGGTAAACACACACGCTCAACCTGTCAGTTACCCACAATGCATCCCCCTTAAACTAGCAGACGCAATCTCTTAACATGGGTTTACAATTTTATGATGGGTAAAAACATCCCCCCTAGTGTGTGTGTGATCCTTTGGAGTCGGGAGAGGATCTTAAATAAAACAACAAAGCATCGGAATCCAGATTTTGACATCAGACACAATGTCAACAATTGGAATTTTCCAAGCGTTTCTGATCTATTTATGATCCGGTCCTGCTGTGTGTGTGTTCAGATGCTTTGTTTGTTTTATACTCCAATGGGCAGTCACCAGATTCTTCATTTGAACTCGATACCCTCGCTCAGTTCTCTGAAATCTGGATTATCGCCGTCTATTCCACTGGATTATGGGCTCGGGGGGTCAGATCAGAGATAATCTGAAAATGTGTAGAGGCAGGCTATTTTAGATCAGTGCTGCTGAATCAAGGCCCAGTCTGTTCTGTTGGTACTGTCTCTTTAAGGGCCAAGCGTTAAGCAACAGTCACAACAAGTTATTACACGAGGCAACAAGACGAAAATGTGGCTTTGGAGCTAGAGTCCGTCTTGTTAATTGTACTTTGCTACTACAGCATCCACAGCAGTTCAGTGGTACCAATAGTAATGGAGGCCAAACACAACTCACCAGTAACATTCAAGTTCCAGCAGATTCACGTTTGGGACAATATTTTCAAAGTCACCCCAGCTATAAACTCTGACTGTTTTTGGCCACCTGCTTACTTTTTTTATCAGCTTTTTCATAAAAACAAATCTGGGGCATTGGCACGTAAAGAGTATTGACCTTCCTGTGTGATGGAAAAGGTCACATTTGAACCTGTTAGAACCTTGCGTGGCTCGTTAGTGTCTTGTTTTGTTTTACATTAACAGTGCATTATCAGCGACGCTGCCTTTTGTCCCGGGAGCATAGAATCTTTTTGTGGAGCGGTTGAAGCGTATCAGCTGCCGGTAGTGATAAACCCAAAGTGGCCCCAGCAGAGGCCCCGGTGCTCATGAAGATAACAGCGTGTTCAACGGTCTGTCAAAACACAAACCCTCCTTAATTCTGCCTTCAAACAGTTCGGCAAAGTTCACCAGTTTTTGCGCTCCGCCGTGTGTGAAAAATAAAGGCCGGTGCGCCGCCGGGAATGTTTGTAAAGATGATATCGGGTATTGTTGTGTTTGCTGTCTGTGTGTCTCTCTCCATTGTGGTTCCTTTTTTTTTTCTCTATCACCGCGCATCAATCTGAAAGCATGCAGCGTAAAGCGATACAGTCTTTTGTGTGTTGCGGTTGTTGTGACGACTGACTGCTCTCACTCTCTCTTTGTAGCCTGCTATGGCATCGTGCAGGTGCCCACTGGTCCGTGGTTCTGCAGAAAGTGTGAATCTCAGGAGAGAGCCGCCCGCGTGGTGAGTCGCACAGTCCCATCATTCATTACTCAAGCTCATAGCCATAAAAGCAAAAAAGGGGGCGAACGGTCAGGGTCGGCGGCCCCTCGTGCCTAAAACATTGATTAATGCGGGAAGACAAAGGCGTTAGGATAAGACTATCAGTGTGTTTGTTGAAGCCACTTGCCTGAAAATGTGACTTCAGATCAAGATTACCCTATAACACGCAGTGATGAGTAATTAAGCAAACGTAAACAAGTGCTGCTCCACCCTGTGCCGACCTGCGATTGGTTACTTCCGTCTTTCCCTCCTCCACTTTGTGACGCTTGGTTAAAAATGAACCGGCTCTTATCGCTCTCCGGCCGAGCTAATAGACCCTTTTTTCTCGTCACATCACAGGTCGGGTGATATCAGGGTGGCCCCCGAGCTTATCTCCTGTTTTATACACGTAGGTTGTAGCCGTCTAAAGCGAGGCGGTAGTTCAGAACTCGGTCTCTAAAAGGGCTGAGTCAGGTAAACGGGTGACGTGGACTCGACAATATGACCTGTCACACCTCTTTTGTAATGGTTCTGGTGTCCCACGGTAGCATTACTAGTCGGTACGGTTGTATACAAAGCATCTACAACAACTGAACCAGCGACATCATGAATAAAATACTGATCTTTGGAGTAATTGGTTTTAGTTGTAAAGCCAGTTGACCCTTTATAGATCTGCAACTCCCATCCCTGTGTCAGTTTGAAAAGGGTCTCAATACGTGGTGCACACACAAGATAGAATATCAAGCCAGTGATAAGCAGGTTAAGCCCCCAGAAAGGCTTCACGTTTAAAAAAAAATCATTGTGGCTTTGTGTTCCGCCGCCTCGACGATCAATCGCGTGAATCCTTTTTTTTTGTCAGCGTTACGAATGTCCCCAAAGTCTTTACAGCGAATTGATGACCGAGTGTTAATACAGCGCAGCGCCGTCCTTTCATTGAGGGAATATTTGCGTCTTTGAGCCGCCCGTTCAAGGCTGTCTGCTGGGCGAGCGGCTGAGGCGAACACAATCGGGAGGTGAACTCTTATTTTGAAAGCTCATCAAACCCATTCACGCCCAAAGTGTTTGGAGAATCGGCTCAATCACAATTCAGCCCCTGTATCCATGACAGCCGATCGCTGCTCGGCCCTGCGGTTTCACAGCAGTTTGGCGATATGAAACACACACACACACAGACGCACACACACACACACACACACACGCACACGCACAGCCGCAGAAAGAGACTCTTCATAGTTCTGTAATTGCCTGCGGACGACGTTGACCCGTTCTTCACCTTGTCGTTTTGCTTTTGCCCACAGAGGTGTGAACTGTGTCCCCACAAAGACGGAGCCCTTAAGAGGACAGACAACGGAGGTAAGTCCCTTCTCAGCCCCACACACACACACACACACACACACACACACACACACACACACACACACACACACACACACACACACACACACACACACACACACACACACACACACACACACACACACACACACACGCTTGGCCTCTCGCGTATTTTTCCCAATTGTATGTCACCGGCAAGTTTAAGGGGTGTGAACGTGCTGGGAGAGTTATGTTGCCGTTGCTCGCCTCTCTGTACCCGTCCTTGCCAGTCCCTGTTTTATGAGTGTGTGTGTGTGCGCCAGTGAGTGTGTGTGTGTGTGTGTTTATGAGGGGGCGGGCCAGGATGGGTATAGTGCATGGCCTGTGAGGAGTCTCCTCTCTGGGTTCATTGGGAGGTCAGCCTGGTTGAGACTGTAAATATTCTGTGTGTGTGTGTGTGTGCGTGTGCGTGTGTGTGTGTGTGTGTGTGTGTGTGTGTGTGTGCGTGTGTGTGTGTGTTTGAGTCGGTCAGAGAGGCACAGCTGTGGGATTGTGTCCAGGCCTGCAGGGAGGCATCAGGACAACACTAACACACACCGTTTTACTACTTTCTCTTTTATTTTACCCTTCCCATGACCCCTCTCTCTCTCTCTCCCTCTCTCTCTCTCTCTCTCTCTTTCCCTCTCCCTCTCCCATTTCTCTCTCACCCCTTCTTCTCTCTGCCCTCAGCTTCTTTGCTCACGTCGGTTCCTCCCTACTTGTTGATCTGTGTGGTAGTCGCTGTTATTTCAGGTGTGTCTGCAATGACGGCGGACGAAATCGGCTGTTTTGATTTAGAATTAGAATTTCCAAGCGTGCCGCAGAGAAGAAGAATCAAGTGTCTAGATCTTCTGTCGCTGTGTTTGGAGGACATTTCTGAGGGACAAGGTCTTGATAGAAACAACTGGAAGTGTATTCAGTGTGAAGAAAGTGTTGTGCCTTGTGTTTACTGTGAGTTTGAGTCGTTTTGGGTTACAGCTGGGGCGTTGCACAATGTGTGAACTCTTCAGTTTGCGGAGGAAGGCCGCTCCACTTTTATAGTCCTGTTTTATAGGTCTCCTCCAGATTCTTGGAGGGACTTCAAAACAACAACATGCCCCCGTTTTACACCCCGCTCCCTCCCCTCTCCGCCCCGCCCTCCGCCCTCCCCCCCGTCCCGCTCACCAGGTCAAAGGCAGGTCACGGGTTCAACTGTAAGTTTAAGCCTGTTTTTGTTTCCGCTTCGGGGGGAAAAACAGACACCTCCAGCATGGCAGGAGGCTCCCACCTCCAGTTGACCTCGCGTTCACCTCCTCCAGCTCCTCCTCAGCCCCGTCGTCAATTCTCCTGTCACTCCACCGTGCCCCCCCCCCCCTCTTGTCACTCTGCTGCCCCCAGTTTGTCTTCCCTGACGTGCAGCTGTGCGTTAGAGCCGCAATAAAAAACGACTTTATAGATCAACTGCTAATTCCTTGATGGAACCTTTTGCAATTAAACCATTTAGAAGGAAAAACCCTGTGAGTTTTTAAGGGTTTTTTGTAACCTAAACGGCAATCTCTGCAGTACCACCACCTGTATGCGTTTAGGGCAGACACGTCCCATTTTTCATGCGTGAATTACAACGCTAAAATATGCGGCAGAAGATGCTTGGCGAGATGAACGATAGAGAATTCCGTCCTTTCCCTCAGATAACTAGTTCCCTTTACTTACTCCTACCCTCTCCACCTCCCACCATCCTTCATGTTCAGTAAGGTTTAACTCTTCTCCTTACGGACGTTTGCTTAGTGACGTAGTTGTCCTGCCGCGTCGCCTCCGAAGGCTCTCCCGTCGCCTCCGAAGGCTCTCCCGTCCTCGTTCCCAAATTATAATCGGCCGATTGTTGCCGCTGAGGTTTTACGCCGGGGGGACAAGAAGCCACTTCACTTTAATTCCAGTCACATTCGCAGTCACATGCGCGGAGTCACAGTGTGCGTTTATTAAGCGTGAAATGCATTTCTGTTTGCACCGCATTCCCACACGGCCTGAAACTGATAGAGTGGACCGTAGAAGAGAGGATTTAGGTCAGAGAAATACAAATGCTCAACTATTCAGTGAATGATACCTTTCTCTTTATCCCAACTGATATAGTTTGTCCTACATGAACACTATTAAAGTCATCTTCCTGTAAAATCAAGCCCAAAGTGTTAAGAAAGTGCATTATTCCGTATTCGATGTGTTCCTGACGGTTCTGCAATGTGTGTGTGTGTGTTTCCAGGTTGGGCGCACGTGGTCTGCGCCCTTTACATACCCGAGGTAGAGTTCGCCAACGTTTCAACCATGGAGCCCATCGTCCTCCAGTCAGTGCCCAACGAGCGCTACAACAAGGTAACGCACTTCACGCACGTAAGGCCACCAAAATACACAATTCCGTCTCTTACTTGGCAAACCAGCTCTCCTGACTCTCTCTCTCTCTCTCTGTGTGTGTGTCTGTTGTGTAGACGTGTTATATCTGCGAGGATCAGGGCAGAGAGAGCAAAGCCGCCACCGGGGCCTGCATGACCTGCAACAAGCACGGCTGCCGGCAGGCCTTCCACGTCACATGGTGAGACCTGTTTACACTGCAACCATTGAGTCACCGCCCAAGAATACGGCTCGTCCCTCCGTTTGAAGGCGTGTCGGTCCGTACGGCGGCAAAGCCTTGAGATTCCGATGTGGTGTTTGAAGTGAATGAAGCATTAAAGGCTTCCCGCGCATGTGAACAGGAGTTTTGTGTGTGTAGTAATAATAATAATGGCCAGATTTGATGTATTGTGGTTTTTGTGCGGTTTCTTTGACGCCGTCTCCTCGAGTGGAAATCCAAATTGTATGGCGAATGTGTTCGGCAGCGGTTGTCCTTGCACTCCTGATACGCTGCCGTCGCACCTTAACGTTATGGTAGCATGGCAACCAAACGGAGCTGAAAAGTCAAGCTTGTCTTCTCTGTCTCTCTCCCCCCCCCCCACCCGTCTCACCGCTCCTCTCCTCTCCCGCCGCAGCGCGCAGTTTGCCGGGTTGCTATGCGAGGAACAGGGGTCGGACGCGGACAATGTCAAGTACTGTGGATATTGCAAATACCACCACAGCAAATTGGTAAGTGCCCCCTCGTATTCATGTGATGTTTGGGTTACAGATGGCGTGCGTCTGCGTCTTTTCTTTCCACGTTGCCGTTTTTTCACACGTCGTTTGATTAATTAAACCAAGTCCTCGTAGTCTTCACCTGTTTCTGCACATGTGAGAGGAAGGGCGGGCATGGCACCGGTACACACACACACACACACACACACGCACCACAGGCAAGAGATGTGCTCCACGTCTGCTGGTATAGACGGGGTTTTAATTGGTACATTACACAAAGTGCAACGCAAATCGCTGCATATTAATCAGTGAAGGCTGCCAGCTCCTCTCTCTCTCACTTGCAGCTCAGCACCGTTGTGTAAATAACGCGATGAATCATACTGAGCCGACGTGACGGATCCTCCTCACGAGCCGGTGTTATAGCCGCCCGTGCACTTTGCCCAGAAACGCCATTGATTTGAGTGTTAAGTTAAAAAACGCACATAAAAGCAAACACTCCTGTTGCGTGTGTGTATTGGTGTCATTATGTATGTGTGCATGCATGTGTGTACGTCTTGATGGTGGGTCGACTAGTAATGACGTCGGACAGGGGTTTCCGTCTGAACGTACGAGCAGGTTTGGGCGGTAACACACACATTCATGCACCTGAACACCTTTCGACTCGGCAGGAACTCGGATTCCCAATATCAAACCCCGTCCATCACACAGTGCAGGTATTGTGTGTATTGTATGAATGTGATCCACAGGTGGTCGGGCTGTTTCTGTCCTACTGCTTACCAGCTGATGGGTGTGTGATGACATTTGTTTTGTAAAGAACCAGAAGAAGAAGACGCAGTGTCAAGATCTTTAGCTGACTTAGTGTGGACATGGTGAAAGATGTCTCCGTCCCTCATCATTCTTTGTCTCCTCGCTGCGTCTTTCCCACCGTAGTTTATTGTGGATGTGGGTTTGGGTTTCCTTGGTTAGAGTGGCTTTGTGTCTCTTGTCCCGTCTCCCTCCTTCTATCTTTCCCCCCCATCTGCTTCCTCTCCTACCAGTCCCATCCTTCCGTCCGTCCATCCATCCATCCTACCCCCTGCTCCTCGTCTCTCTTCCACTTGTCCCGCACACTCCCTATACCCCGTTCGGGCTACGCGTCCTCCTCCCGCCCTTCCTGATCCCTCTAATCTTTGAAACAGTGGCCGGTCGTCCCCTTCACCCCTCTCTTGTATGAGGGCTAAGCCTAGTCTGGGCACAGTGGGCTGGGTTGGATCCTTGGCGTCTGGTTTTCCCAGCAAGGTCAAACGGGGGGGAAAAGGAGAGGAAAGTTTTTATTTACTCGTTTATTTAAACAGGATTCCATTGATTTATTCCTGGGCTTTCAATAGAACCTTGGTGTCGGGTCGGCCTTCACTTCCAGTTAGATAATTACACCGCTGACTCCCGTGCTTCTGCCAAATTGAAGAGCCGGCTCTGGTAAAGAAGTAACAAGCTTCTTTTTCTCTACACACTGTCCTGACCCCGAGGCAAACACGGGGCCTCGGAGCCATTAACTCCACTCTGACAGCAGACCCCCGCACAACCCGGGGATCTGTTGGATCACGTAGACACAAGACTGTAAATGGTAACTCAAAGAGGACAGAGAATCGGCCTGTCTTTCATTTGTGGCTCGCTATACGGCCAGCACCCGACTGAAATGTGTGTCACTGGCTAGCGTGCTTGCCTGGTCAGCTGTAGTCGCTGGCAAACCTTATTACTAAATAGTCAGCCATGTAGCGAGCAGCATATCAGCACACGGATGCAGTCATAAATACACCGGGCATGTTTTTAATGCCCACATGCACCCAGTGGACCACACCGCCCAAATCGTATCAACACATATGCAAGCAGCTCATGAAGCTAAACAAATAAGAATACGCCCCAGCTGCTCTGGATCCTGGTGCGGCTGCAGAGAAGGAGGAAGACGAAGGCTTTGATATTGTGGACACAAACCCAGACCGATGACATATTTGCAATGTTAACAAATCCTGATGGAAGGAGTCATGCTGGGGTATTGATTGTGTACGAATGGCTTTGGACGGCGGGACATAATGTCATTAAGCTCGGATTGTATGGATGACAGAAATGTACGAGAGGGAATCGATGATGAAGAAAGCAATGTTGTTAGTGGATTGGCTTTCATAACGCAGCGCTTGATGGATGTTTACGCCATGTTAGCCTCAGCTGGTACTTGGCCAGACTGAGTCAGTAGTCAAATCTAATCTCCTAGCTTCGGATCATCTGTTGAGTCTGAACTCACCAACAAAATATCTCCTTTAGCTGAAGTTTTCATCAATACCAAAGAAGAATAACTTCCCTCCCATCGCTAAGCAACGTAAATGGAGCATTTGATGCATTAGCATTGCTTTCACAATCAGCTGGACAGGATGTTCCCGGTGCGCGGCTGCCTCCTGTTACAGCCATCCAAAGCAGCAGTAATGGACAAATCCTCGTTGCATAACTTAATGTCCCTAATGGTGCTTCAAACGAAAACGGTGCAGCGGCAACAGCAAGCGTACGTTTACAACCGAGTTAGAAGTGCGTCTCTTTGATGTCCAAAGTGGCAACGAGCTGGAGAACCATTTTGTTTGAAACGAGGATAAACAACAGCTATTATCTCATTCTAACATATTCTCTGACCCTTTGAGGTTAGGTTGCGTAGGAGTCTAGTTTTTTAAGGATGTCCTTCAATTGGTGTCAGTAATTGAGTTTAGTTCGGTGTTTCAGGCTATTAATTGTTAATTCTGCATCGGGTGTTAAGGTCAAAGGCAGGAGGCTGGGCCATGTGGTTGTGATTTGAAGTTTCAGTTTAGACCTTGTTTGTTGTATAGGGCTAGGGACGACCGTTCTGCACGTTCACCTCACGACTGTATTCGGTTGATGACAGATTACAGAGGGAATTGTCGTTTTTCTTTGAGTTCTTGACTTCTCCTTCAGTTCAGTCGGCTTATTTGAGTTGATTCAGTTCAGTTTCTTTCACCTTTTTAGTTGTTTTCTTAAAGTATGATAGCATTCCTTTATAGTCTAATTTTGAGCCTCTTTCTTCTGGACTTCATCCAGTAACTTGGAGTTCCTCTTGACCTGTTTTAGCGAAGGAGCAGGGGCCGCAGTAGTAGGTCTCAAAGCTTTAGTGACTCTCCCCCTCAGTGTATGGCTAGACCCCCAGACTCGGACAAGAAGGTAAGAGAGCCCTCAGATCTAACCCCTCTCTCTATGCCCACCACCCACCCCCACCCATGACTGTGACATACGCCCGCACTGTTAACACGCTCACACTGTGGAGGGACACACACTACAGCTCAGAAAAAGCCAGCCAAAGACAAATCATTTCCCAGCGGCTCCATAACTAAAATTTACGGCGGCGGCCTTTGACAGTATTGGCAGGTTTGGTCTCGGACGTAATCCCTCTTCCTTAAATAAAGAAGACGGTGCAGAAATGAAGCATGTAGGCCGCGTAGAGAGCAGAGTCAACCACCAGGTCTGTTGAGGATGAACGTAAAACCCGGCAAGCCTGCATTTACTTCAAGAAAAATACAGCAGCAAGATCAATCCTTATATTTTGGTATCCTGACAGACTTATGGTGGTAAAACCCCAAAACACGGCCTTTTATGAGTCTTCTCTTGCCTCCGTTAGGGTTTCAAGCTGCCACGCGGCCGCAGCCCACCTGCACCCACCAGCGGGCCCACCCCTCTAATGAACACCGCATTACCGCGAGCTAATCAGTCACACCTGTTAGCAGAACGTGTAATCGCTGGCCGCGTAAAATCGGAATTTACACAAGGGGCGTCAAGTCATCGGTTCCACTTTTTTTGTTTTTGTGTCACGTGTAAGAAGGAGGAGGAGGAATTTGTCACGTCACTTTGGAAGTTGAATCCAGCGCGTCTCCCCTCTCTCTCTCTCTCTCTCTCTCTCTCTCAATATGCGGCATTGCGTAGTAGTCACACGTAGTCAAGACTGGTTGACGCTCCATCTGCAACCTCTGCAGGCTCCGGGGCTCTAGAGCCTTAAGTTAAAAGGTGAGAAGTGTAACACAGTATGGCTCGATAAAATATACCGAACACATCATAGTGTGAGTCCCTTTACCGCTGAGCCGTTGCCGAGCGAGCGTAGAGCTTTTTCTCTCCACTGTCATTGATTCTTCCCACCAACTACGTCCCTGTTGGACATCACCTTTGCCCGTGCTTTCATCCTCACTCCTTCTCAGGGTCGCAGTCACTGGACTGACAGGATCGTACAATTGTGTAATGTGTTCTGAAAATGTTTTAATCAAGGGAGATGTAACGCATCTATTGATATATTCACTGTTGTCGTATTCTGGTGGGGTTTGTTAGTCGCTCGATGACACAAAGTGCAAACAAAAGGACATCAGAGAGAGCAAATGCCTGGCATACTGACAGATCTGGGGCCGTAGCTTGTGTGTATTCATGTGGGAACCTTAGTCGGGAGCAGATTGTCAACAAAATGGACAGAATCTTGAACTGACGAGACTGGGGTGACGTATTAGATTTGAGTCCCAATCAAAAGTAAGTCAAACAAATCCAGATTACATAAGAGATACTGGACAATTTTGCCGTCCCGTTTATTTTCCGTGGCTTCGCCGGGTCGCAGAGGGTCGAGCAAAGACGCCCGTCCGCGCCCTCGCAACTCCCCTGGCTCTCATTCTCCGTTTTAAAACAATTCCACACAAGTGTGCGTTTCACACACGGGACGAAAGGGACCACAACAAAGTAAGCAAATTGGATTAAACATAGTAGATACAAATAAACTAAAACATGCCATGATAGGTGTGGATAGCAGCCTCCAATGCTGGCTCAGAATATCCCATAATAGTCAAATAATGGAAGTCTTGGACATCAGCGTTTGTTGACCTCAGTTGGTGCAATAATAATAATTATAATAATGTATGAAATTCTTATAGTTTTACACCAAAAGTAAGGCTCTGCACAAACCACAGTGTCGTGGTTTAATGTGACCGAAGGCAGAATGAATGGCCACCTTTTTGAAAGCGCCCTCGCCCCCCACGACCCCTGAGTGGAGCGGAAGTCGGCCCCTCTCCGTCCCCTCGCCACGTTCGTCCTCGCCGCACGATCGTCTGACCCACGCCATCGCTGGGCCACAGTGTGTCGCGCCGAGATGTTTTATTCATTTCTTTGTATGTGTTTCTGCGCTCCGTACGGACCGGCACAGGCGTATTTAAATAGTTTTTTTTATTGTCTTGGTTTGCGCTTATTTGTTATGCAGGGAAATGAATAGAAAAGCATAAAAGAAAACATTTGTGTTGAGTAATTAGTGGCATTACAAATCCAGCATTCAGCCTGTTTCATATCATTTTATCTGTCTGCCTGCTCTTTGTGTCTGACAGTGGCAGCTTCAGGGTGTGTGTGTGTGCGCGTGTGTGTGTCCGAGTATAATTCAGTGCGACTGCTCTGGCTTTTGTTAATACTGCCTGATTTGCATTAGTTAGTGCCTCCCCTCTCTCTCTGTCTGTCTGTCTGTCTTTCTCTCTCTCTCTTTTTCACTCTCTCTCTCTCTCTCTCTCTCTCTCTCTCTCTCTCTCTCTCTTTCTCTCTCTCGCACACACATATATGCCCACACACGCACGTACACACCCGCCATCCACATTCCAGGGTCAGAGATCAGTTTGTGTGTGTGTGTGTGTGTGTGCGTGTGCGTGTGTGTGTGTGTGTGAGCACATGCATTTGTTATGTGGTTCGAAGGCTCAGATGTATCCCGACCTCATGTTAGCCCCTGCAGTCAAACTACAGCTAAAGGAGGCTAAAGGATCCCCCACACTGGCCGCATAGAAAAGGCCTGCAGGAAAACCTCACAAGCACGTGCACACACACACACACACACACACACACACACACACACACACACACACACACACACACACACACACACACACACACACACACACACACAGACAATGGCTGGTCAGAAATCCTGCAGGAAGCTGCACAGGGGAATTCCTGCCAGGCTGGGGTGGATTATTTTCCCCCTCACTTCCTGTTCCTCCCCTTCTTCTTTCCTCGCTTCTTCGGCGGCCTCCCTCCGCTCGGCGTCTGCAGAGGCCTCTCCTCTTCCTCCCGAGGCTGTGGTGTTGAATTGTATATTTATATTCCGTGCCATATTATAGGGGTAAGGGGCAAAAATTGATTAGCGTCAAAATGGCGATTCCCTCTCCAGATTCCGAATCGATTCAGAAATGCAACGTTTTCCAGTTAAAGGTTTGTGTGTGTTGTTTTCTGTGGAGAAACCGGTCGGGGTTAGATGGCTCTCTGCTTTCTGCTATCCCATTTTGGAGCTCTGACTCAGATTGTGACTCCTAGCAGCTGGAATCAAAATCCCTATTCTGATCATTCCCCAAAAAATTCCCAGCCCTGTTATTATTAAATAAAAGCCAAATTAATTTTGACAAACTGCATCAAACTAATCTGTGTGCCTTGTTTATTTAAATCACAGCAAGCAAAACTAAGAAGACCTCTTAGTTTGTTGTGTTCATATCATATCCAGCATCTTTCCTTCGCTGATTGTGGGAACAGAGAAGATTCCATCCCACTGTCTGCCCCTCTTTGTTCGGCGGTCTGCTGATGAATCGACTCGCCCCTCATCCTCCGCCGCTGCCGCTCATATTTACCCCACGCCGCCTCAAAAGAGAGCGCGGACATGTCAAATGATCGGGCCGCCGATGGACCGGGGGACAGAGAGAGCGGGGAGAGGACGCGCTGAAAGGCCTCGTCTGTCCCTGCGTAATCAATTGACCTGATTGATAAGAGTGTGTCAGGGGTACATTGTGCGTGTGTTATGTTTCCCACGCCCAGTGCTTTGGGGGCTCTTCTTTGTGTGTGTGTGTGTGTGTGTGTGTGTGTGTGTGTGTGTGTGTGTGTGTGTGTGTGTGTGTGTGTGTGTGTGTGTGTGTGTGTGTGTGTGTGTGTGTGTGTGTGTGTGTGTGTGTGTGTGTGTGTGTGTTATCCGACCCTCTCAGTTCAGCCTCTGTCCATCAACACCTACCTCTGGAATGTTAATGAAAAACAACAAGGGAATCCCACAGAATCTACCTCTCTCTCTCTCTCTCTCCCTCTCTCTCTTTCCCTCTCTTCTCTTTTTCCGTCCTGTGTGTGTGTGTGTGCCAGTTTTTTTTTCTTCTCCACCTTACGTTAGTGGAAGCCGGTGCGCAGGTTTCCGTGGAGCTTGCGTCTCCCGATCTCTGCTGGCTGCGTCTGTCAACCCGGCAGCCGCAGAGGAAGTCTGGTTAAACTGTCACCAGGCCGCAGCCAATCAGCGGCAGCAGCGTTTGCGAGAGAGCATGCCGACATCCCCTCCACCCCTCCCCGCTCCCCCCCACCCCCTGCGTCGTCTCTCCAGCTCGCTGCATATTTTCGCGTCCTGTCTCTCGCACACGGCCGGCTGCGTACGCGCGCGCTCACACACACGCGGAGGGAGAAGTGTCACGGTGCCGGGAACGTGCGCAAGGTGTAAATACGCTGGCACCCTGTCGCCCCCTCAGGGGTGCGAGAGGAGGGTGGCAGTGCCTGTGCGTTAGAGAGGTGTAAATTGAACTGCGATGGTCCAATGAGGGGCGGGGTGGGGTGGGGGTGGGGATGAAACGGAGAGACCCTGTGCACCGCAAGAGGAAGTGGAAATGCCGAATTCCTGTTTTCTTCCCCGGTCTCTGTCGCTCTCTTTCGCTCTCTTCCGCCTCTCTCTTTGTGTTTGTGTGTGTGTGTGTGTGTTTGTGCATCTCCAAGCCTTTGAAGTGTAGCGCCTGCTCTCTCTCACACACACACACACACACACCACACACACACACACACCCCTCCCGTGCTCGTACCTAAATAACTCCCCTAGTTTCGTCTATTTCTGCCATCTGTCTGGTATAACACTTCTTCCCCCAATCACTCCGGTATGTTCCCACATTAAAACGCTTCCTCTTGTTTACCGTTTTCCTACAGCGTCGCCACTATAGGATGCAGGTTGTGTCGCACATCTGGGTTGTTTTGTTTTTTTTCTCTCCCTCCTCTGTCTCTCGTCACTTCTCTCTCGCCGCGTTCACATTCTCACACATCTGCCTCTTCTTCCCCTCCCTCCCCGTCTACAGAAACACAAGGAGCGGGACAGGCACAAACCCAAGCACAAGAAGAGCTCCATGGACCTGTCGCCCTCCCTCGTCATTCCCAACATCATGGTCCCAGATAAGGTAGGAGCGCTCCTCTGCTCTTCCTCCCTTTGTGCCGAGCGGTGGCCGTCCTGGTTAAACATTAAAGCAGGAGTGTGTTTTCTCTTTACCTTGTTTTACCTTTTTCTGCATCCTGTCCCCCTGTTGACCCCGCTCCTCCTCCAATTCGGTTCCGCCTCCTTGTTTTTACAATTGTCTTCCCGGTTTTCCTCCCTTTCCTTCCCACCGTATTGCTCCGCTCCGTTCCTCACCCTCCCCTTCTCTCCCTTTCAGACCTACACCAGCGGGGGCTCGGCGGTGGGGGTCGCCGCTCTGCCCACGTCCTCGCAGAAGCGCCTGGACGACAGCGCCGCCCGCTTCACCACCGCCAACTTCCAGGAAGTGCCGACGGCTCACGGCGGAAGCGGCGCCAAGGACGCCCTGGCGGCGGCAGCGGCGGAGGCGGGGAAGGCGGCGGCGGCCGAGGCGAAGAACAAAAAGAACAACGCCGGGGGTCACGCGGTGGGGCCGAGGGGGGGCCGCAAGTCTCTCACCTCCGCTGGGAAACCCCTCCCCTCCGCCGTGGTCACCCTGGCAACCTCCTCCACATCTGCCTCGGCCTCCACAGGGCCGTTCCACCAAGGTGAATTCACAGCAACAAACGGTCACATATATGTTAATTTCCCCTCAACTGAGAGTTCAACCTCCACGCCACCGATCTACTCCAGAAATGCAAATCTACATCCTTTCATTAAAGCTCCAATACGCCACAGCAGCTGGAGCCGGTCGAGGGCCAGACCTCCGTCCTCCTCCACACTCAGATACACTGAAAATCAGGAACCCCGGCTGATACTGTGTGTGTGATACTGTGTGTACATTACAGCTCGCGATTCATCAGACTTTCCTGTGTGGCCGTGATAACAGTGTTGTCCTTCTGACCCGCCCCTGGCTCCTGTAATCTAGGGGGGCTGTCTGGGAAACAGAGCTACACACACACACACACATACACACACATACATAGGCGCAGACAGGGGGAGCAACAGGGGTCTGGGCCAAAGAGGAGCTCCCATGTTCTGTGCTATCAGAACCTTGAGGCCCGTGTCAGTAGTGTGCGTCTCTTAACAAAAAGCATTTATGCTCGTCTGCGATTCCGTCCCTCAGCTGACGGAACGACTTCACCGTGAGGGAGGATCGGCTGTTAGAGCTGATAGACGCACGCTTGTTCTGCTTATCTTGTTTCCGCCGCTCCTGTGGCAGAGGAAAGGAGGGCAGCATGGAAACTTTTTCCCACCTGCGTTTTCAGTTTCGGCCTTTGTTCCACCACTCACCCTTTGTTTTGTCGTCTCTATTGCTTCCTTCGTCTCGCTCTCTCCCCCCCACCCCTCTTCACTCTGTCTCTTTGTTCCACTCTTCTTCTCCTCTTCCTCCTCCTCCTCCTCGCCACTCTCCCAGGCCTCCTCTTGACCAGTGCCAGCAAGACGGCCTCCGCTCCTTCCTCCTCCGACTTCCTGAGCTTCTCCGACTCGTCGCTGCGCCCCGGCGGCGGGACGACGTTCTCCTCCCCGCCGTCTTTCAGCAGCTGCCTGGTGAAGCCGAGCTCGGAGGGCGGGGCTTCCGAGGGAACCACGCCGCTGTTTGGTTCGCTCGCGTCGGCCACTACGGCGTCTGCAGGTGCTGTGGCTCGGCTTCACTCTCATGTCTTCTTCTCATTCAGTCAATACGTTTACATCCACTTGAAAACTTTGATTGTTCTGCTATAAAGACTATCGATTGACAATTTCTGATTCATAGCATTTAGGATGAAAACTCAAAAGTGTGGAGTGGATGTGAACGTACTGAGTTTTGTGCTTTTGGTTTGGTTTTTGTGGATCAACTCTGCTGTATTTAAGCAATCATTCCCCCAACATGTCATTTTCATTTTTTACACTGCTGGCTGTGCGGTTACCAGGCAATACTTGAGCCTGATGTTGTCTGACAGCTTTGAGGTCGAGACAACCACAAAGAAATCCCATGTGATGTTCACGTCTGCTTCTTTTTTTTTTGTTGTTCCAGTGGGCGGGAAGCTGTACGAGAATTCCCACAGTCACACCACAAGCGAGACGACAAACCTGAGCGTGACGGCGGGCTACAAACGCCCCCAGTCCTCCAGCTCGGGTCCTGGGATAGGAGGAGGAGCGGCGGCGGCGGCAGCGCCAGGAGGAGGAGGAGGAGATGATGGCATTAAGAAGAAGAAGAAGGGCAACTGGAGGAACCGTTATGGACCTTGTTTCACCACAGACGTGAAGCCCTCGGAGACGCCCCCCTCCCTGACTCTTCCCACTTCCTCTGTCGTCAACACCTCCTCCTCCTCCTCCACCGCCTCCCCTTCCTCGTCGGCCTCCTCGATCCTCGCCGGCCGCCCGGGCCTGGTGTCCAGCAGCGGAGGAGGTGTCGGGGTGGGAGGAGCCGCAGAGAGGCTCGGCGTCATCGGCGGGGTCCAGAAGTCCCCGGCGCTCCTCAGGAATGGGAGTCTGCAGAGCCACGGCGGCTCCGCCACCACCGGGTCAGGTGAGGACGGCACAGCAACGTCACACACACACAAGCACACACACACAGCAGTGGTTCTGTATGAGCGGTGAGGTCAAACACGGGTAGGTTTCTGCTGCACTGAAGCCGAGTCGCCGTTCGCTCTGTTATCAGCAGCCTGGTCTCATTTTATATTTGGGAGCCTTTCTGTCCCAGTGCCTGTAAGTTTCCCTCACATCTCCTTTGATCACAAATGATTGGAGGAAAAGGGAAATGTGCTTGCGTGCAGCTTTGTTGTGGCGTTCCTGACTAATGGAGCTTTTCTGGCGGCCTTGGCTAAACGCTGGGACTTGAACAGGAATGCCTGAGTGCCTCCTCCGTGCAGCAACTTATTAACATTACCAATCGCAAATGGCAAGGATTTGACACACCTTTGTAATTTGCGGCCGCGTGTGTGTGTGTGTGTGTGTGTGTGTTTGTGTGTGTGTGTCTGTGTGTGCGTGTGTGTGTGTCTGTGTGTGCGTGTGTGTCTGTGTGGCGTGTGTGATTTGCACGCACACACACTGAAGTGCTCTGCGTGTTGTTTTTTCATCAGGGTTCAGTTGCTTGGCAACTGTTTATATGCCACGGAGTTCCCCTCTGCTGATGGCTCTGTACCCCCCCTCTCCTCCTCCCCCCAGCGTCTCCCCCTCTTCTTTTCCAGAATTCCCACTCTTTTGTCTCTCCCTCCCTCCCTCCCTCCCTCCCTCCCTCCCTCTCACCCCCTCCTCTTACCTGCTCCTCCTCATCTCTCACCTGTTCCTCACGTGTTGCTGACACGGTGGCGTGGCGTTGTGTCGGAGAGGCGTTTGTAATATTCTGCACCACCGCGTATGTAACTGAGTGTAAGAAATTAGTTGAGGTTATTTGGAAGATTTGTTAAATTAATCACAACTCTGACAGGCAAAATGTGTGAATATCATCTTTCTGGTTTCTAAAGAGTGTGTGTAGTTCCATAGCAGAGCGTAAACCTCTTCAGATGACTGAGATTGATCCTGATCGGTTTGAGGGACACATTAGCTATTTATTGATCCACTGTTTAAAGCTGAGTCAGGAATTTATTGGTGACTTGAGTTTGCTGACGCGCTCATTCAGCGTCAGGAGGATTCAGAGAACAACAAACCACATCTGGGCCAACTAACAACACAAATCAACCTCATTATCTTTACTTTATTATTGTTTTGCTCTAATGTATGTTTGCGTGTTTAGTGGATACGTTGCATTCATTCTGAGGCGTCGCTGGGCAGACAGACAGACAGACAGACAGACCTGTGGATTTTTCCGCTCTTCACTCTCTGGTTGTGATTTTTCGCAGCCAGCCAGCGGCGGTCTGGGATAATTTCGGGTTGGATCCCACGTCCATCTTGGGGTTTTCGGAGCCTTGTGCATTTCGCGACAGCAGCGGAGACGTTTCTCACCACAACTGGTTGAAAGAAGATAGGATGGTGTGTGTGTGAGAGAGAGATTTGTGTGTTCTTCTTCCTACTGTAAATATTTAGCTGAGGGTTAATGCAGGGCAGTAATGGGGAGGATCCAGCCGCGCTCCCCCACCCCCCACCCATCCTGTGTGCTGATGGATAGATAGTTAGGCTGATAGATATGTGCCGGTGGGTGGGAGAGGCAGGGGGTTAGATTTTGGCTAGGTTAATGTTTGACGGCGGGGGGGGGGGGGGGGCGGATGAGACGGGGTGAGCTAGTAGAGCGACGTGAGATCGGCGGGTAGGGGGAGGAAAGATGTTGAGGGTGGGTGGGCGGCAGGGTGGAGGTGGAGGGGGGGGGGTCTTCATTCAGGCTGGTCGCTGTGTGTGTGTGTGTGTGTGTGTGTGTGTGTGTGTGTGTGTGTATATATTAAAGAAGAAGCAGAAGTGTGTGTGTGTGTGTGCGAGTGTGTGAACATGAGAGAAAAATCCAATCATGAAATCAAAAATCTTAACTCAATTGTTGCTTCTGTTCTAAAAAGGGGAAATGCTCAAAGTTTAATTAAATAAAATAAATAGATATCATTATTGATTCTTGCTTTTCCCTCATCAGCTAGAGTCATTCAGGGATGTTTTGAATTATAATAATCAAATTTATAAATTGCCCCGCATTTGTCAAGATATGAAGCTATAAAAAAACACACTGTATATTAATATTTAAGTATTAATCAATTAATATTAAGTATTGAATCCAAACCGTCTGGATTAGAGAGAGATGAAAGGAAAAGCAGACTATATTTACTTTAAAATACAAAAGCTTCTAAATAAAATATCAGAGATTTTATTCTTCAACACAACCCCGAGTGTTTATAAAAGTTTTGGCATAAAAAAATAATAATTCAGCAGAAATATTCATTCTTGTTGTTGTTTTTAATCAAATAGACATTTAGCTTTTACCGCTCACTTTGTTCTCTCCAATCAACTGAAGTCCTTTTGCTTAATTCATGTCTCAGTTAATTTCACAACATTTAGTTATGAGTTAATATTTAGTACATTAAAATTCCATAGGTGTCCTCAAAATCCTAAAATACATTCATATATACACACACACACACACAAACAACACACAAACAACATTATGCAGAAACCCTCCCACAAAACAAACACATCTCAAAAAATTGAAGGCGAGCCGGGTTTATAAAGTGACAGCTCTTTGATGTGTGTTAGTATTAAGTGTGCGCTCCCTTAAACAGTAATAAGTGCGTGCTGAAGTGGAATAATTTGAGCGGAATTTATCGCCCTCGCCCCTCAATTTAAATCCTCGCCGCTCATTGTTTCAGGCCTTTTTGCCCGTAATTGCTGCGGCTGTTGAATTTAGTTACTGTTGATGGCTATTAAATTGACATGGCTTTATCAATCTATTACCCACATGATTTTTTTGTGATCTAAGTGCACACACACACTCCCGCACACACACACACACACATTCTGCATCCACCGCCGCTGCGCTCCTTCTACACACTGATGCGATGTTTAAATATATTCCTGTTTATCCTTTTCACGGTAGAAACTTCTCCGCATAACAAGTGTGCTACTGTTGCCACGTGTTCCTCCATGTTTGTCTCTACATTCCGTCCTTAAACATGATTAAACGTCTCCGTCTGCAGCTTGTCAAAAAAAACACCCCCCCCCTCCTCGCCACCCTCCTCCCAATATTCCTGCCTCGCCACCCTGATGTCAATGGAAATTTTTCCTTTCTAAAACCCAAAGTGGGAGTAAGCTGTGAGAGCCAGAGTCCTGAATCAGCTGTCAGAATGTGATCGCGTCAATCAGTGGCCTCAGTTCAGGACCAGACTTCAGCTCGGACTCCTGTACAAATACACAGCGTAGGTTTTTCCGATGAGCGATCCCTGGAACTGGGCCCTGGACTGCGAATGCTAAAAATTTGGAAGAAGAGGAAGAGGAAGGGTCAGGCGATGCAGGCCGTCCCGCCGCGGGCAAGCAGGGCCTTCGCCTTATTGATCACTGGGGTAGTTGATAAGTTTCTCAAGCTCTGCTGCTGCTGCTCAGATCTGAGTTCTTTGTCTCCCTTTCTTGTTCGACTTGTTCCAACCAGAGCAGCTTTCAGTTCTGCATGAAAAGCAGCAAATCTGAAATTAAATGATACAATCTGAGGAATATTTTGCGGCGATGACTGAAGATTTACAGAGGAGGCTTTCCCCCAAAAAGCCCAATATTTAAAACAAACAGGTGGCGTAAATTTGATACATTTAAAATTCCCATTTCAAACCGCTTGACCAGTTCAGTTCAATTGTTTAAAAATGTAACGTTAAATATTGATCAATACTAATTCAGTTTATTTAATTCAATCTCAAAAATATGAATTCAGAATATAAATCAAATCTCGCTTAGGTATAAAATTAAAACCGCTGCTAACTTTTAACAAACAGACTTCACCAGTGTGTTTGTATTCATTTCACATGAAACCTTTTAGTCCTTCAGTGTGTGTAACCTGTTTACTCGGTGGCGCGAGTTAAATTCCCTGATAAACAGTTTGGCCTCTAATTCAACTGTTCAAATCTTGCAGGAGCCCCCAGCAGCTCTGCTTGGGTATCGGCTTTACTGGTGCATATTGTTATAAACTGTTATAAATAGTATGTTAGGCCCATGGGGTGTCTATCTATCTATCTCTCTCGCTCTCTCTCTCTCTCTCCCTCACTCGCTCGCTCGCTCTCTCCCTCTCCACCCCTCCCCTCCCGGCACAAAGATCTCTTGTTCCCCCAGTGAATGTGCGCTGCCCTGAGCCATTCAGGCTTTTGTGGGGCCGAGGGGCCCTCTCCCCCCCCCCCCCGCTCGCCCCCCCTCTCCCCCCATCCTCCTCCTCCTCTGTTGAGGTCAAAGGGGGGCAGGGGCATAGCTTATCCCTGGTTAGTGGGCGAGCGCAGGGGTTGTGCGGCAGGGAGAGAGAGAGAGAGATGGAGGGAGGGAGATAGATAAGGAGACGGAGCATGCGTGTATGAAAGTGGAACAGCTGGTGTGTGGAGGTGAAAAATAGCCTGTAAATGGAGAAATGTCATGTTTATGTAACATACAGGACAGTCGGGTGGGTTCTGTGTGAAGTGTGTGCATGTAGACGATTTGTGTCGCCAGATTCCTGCCTTGAAGGCCATCGGTTCAGTGTGTGTGTGAACGTGTGTGTGTGTGTGTTTCTGCAAGCTTGATTTGGATATTTATATAAAGTCGAATAAGTAAAGATGCTGTTGTACCATGTGAGTTGTAAGGATTTGTTTTTAATATTTTTCAAACTTAAACATGTATTCAAACTTATGACCACAGGCACAAATTCACACAAAAAAAGTGTGTGTGTGTGTGTGTGTGTGTGTGTGTGTGTGTGTGTGTGTGTGTGTGTGTGTGTGTGTGTGTGTGTGTGTGTGTGTGTGTAAAAAATTCTGATCCAGTTCAGACAATCTTGTTTGTTCAAAATTCACACAAGCACCATCAGATTGAATTTGGAATAATTGAACCGTGTGAGTTTCAAGGAACAAATTGAGATCCTGCTATTGTAAATTGGTTTCCTTACAGTTTGGTGTGCAAGTTTACAATCAGATTGAATTAACTAATAAAATGCATCACAGACTAAGAGTCAAGAGTACATCGTTCATGTAAAAACATAAAGGATTAATAAATAAATCATAATTTATGTTCCATTCTCTACATTTACCTTGCATCTTATTCTTTAACATTATGTCATTGTTCTAATTATAGATATGCTCCATTAATGTCTTTTAACATTAATTGTCCACAGGGGTTTTCTCTGCTGCTGATGTTTCGTCGTCGGGCATGGGAGCAGTCGCCGCGGGCGGAGCCAACTCGGAGTTGTCGCAGCAACCGCAGACCACACCCTCCTTAGCCCCGCCCTCTCCATTCACCGCCACCGCCCCGCTAACCAGCACGGCATCCACGCACGTGAGTCTGCCACAATTGGCGCACACACAAAAATCACCCATTTCCCTCCTTTCACACACTCACACACACACACACACACGCACACACACACACACACACACACACACACACACACGCTTGACTTGGCGTTGTCTGCATCTCTCAGTTCACCCACATTTCTGGCATCTTTGAGCTGAAGTGCTGATAAACTGTGGGAACACAAATAAACCAAAGCGCATTAATTAAATGTCTTCAGCACCAAATCTCTCAGCACTATTATTAATCCACTGCATGTTCATTATGCGTGAAGTGTGTGTGTGTGTGTGTGTGTGTGTCCTGACCTCGTGTTTTCACATGGAGCTATTTTACCGAGGCTGACACTTGGCACCTGTAGAGATTCTTTCAGTTTTATTTAGAGCATCAAAAATAAAATGTTTGATTCTGTAAAACCTTCCCTCAGTGTGCAGAGGGAATAATCAGACTGAACCTTTTCATTACATGTGAGCAGAAAGATGATATTCAGGGAGAAAACAGTATTATTTTTGAAAAACTAAAAGAGATTCGGTCCCAAAAAAATTTATATTGAAATTTAAAATACCGGAGTTTAGATTTATTATTTTATTGTAAAGATCATTGAAAGAGGATTTTTTTTTGTTCAAAGATCACAATAAAAGATGCATATTTGTGGGGAAATCCTTCCTATATTCCTACATTGTTGGGTTTTTAAAGATGTATGTTGTTTATTTTCATGATGCTTTGCACTATAATTAAATGTGTAATCTTATTCCAATCTAACATCGGGATGGAGAAGCAACAGCTCATCGGCTTTCCAAATAAATTAAGCTTAACTTTGATTGCATGGAGAAGTTTGGGCTCCGATTCCAACTTGAAGAGCTCAACCCCCCCCACACACACAAACTCCCCCCAGTCATCACTCTGCACCCCCCCCCCCCTCCCCTTCAACATCTTCAATCCCTGACCCCGGTGTCCGTGCGTCCTTTGAGAGCCTTCCCAAAGACCCCCGCTCCGTCTCTGTCCACCCCGAGCTCCATTTTTCTCCCGTGTCCATTTACAAACCTCACACACACATTCACACACTTTCTCTCAACCCCTCGACCTCACCGCTCCTCTCTCCGTCCCCGTCCGCTCCTCCATTCCTCTTGCTTCCATCCCGTTGTCCTGTGATGTAATGACATCTGACAAGCGCCGCAGTAGGGATAGTTGGAGGGGGTGGCGGTGGGGGTTTTGCACTCATGCCTTTAATTCCCTGTCCTGGCCTTCATCCCGCGCCGTCCCCTACGCGTTCAGCACGTATTACAGCGGGCGAGAGGCCCGGGGAAGCAACCGGTTCGGACCCCTCACACACTGCGGGGCGAGAGTGAGAAGAAGAGACGGAAAAGAGCGGATACAGGACGCAGCGAGACGACTTAAAGAGAGAAAGGGATTTTTTTCTTCCCCCCCTCCTCTTCATCTTGTCACTCCAGATTGTCTGAAACGTGTGCGTTAGTTTGTAACGTGCGAAGAACACCTCAGGGCATCGGCGACGCTACACACTCCAAATCCAGTCCGCTTGAAATTACGCAACGATAGAACGGTGCCAACACACACTCTCCTCTCAGCGTGCGTGTGAGTGCGTGCGTGTGTGTGTGTGTGTGTGTGTGAGAGAGAGCGACGGAGAGACCATTTGCTATTTTCAGTCCACCAGCAGACTCTCAGCCTACTGTTATTGGCTATCAGCCCAGGACGGAGAAAGAGAACGCGAGAAAAGACTTTGAATGAAAAATGGATGTAAATGAAAAATGAATGTTGATGGGAAAAGGGAGGGGCGGGGGGAGACGGAGGCGGGGGGGGGGGGATTATGGCACAGAGGAGAAAAGGAGAGGAGGAGGAGGAGGAGGGGGGAGCCATGAAAGCTGGAGTCACCTCAATGGGGGGAAAAATGGAAGAGGGTAGGCGGGGGGGCGGTGTCCTTTTTGGAATTTATCATTTCCATTTAATTTAATGATTTAGCTGCATCAGATGTTTGAATTCTTAATGTTATCTCGTCGCCATGATTTGTTCAGCGACTGTTGACTCGGCGCGAATTTAACGCAAATCAGATGGCCGGGGCGTCGGAGCAACCCGGAGGTTTCTGCGGCGAACTGTGGGAGAGTCTGGGGCGCAGCTTTGATCGCCGCTCCCCGCACTGTCACT